>NC_135313.1:119918742-122318742 GCF_048772815.1 Callospermophilus lateralis | reverse complement strand
TCTGAGGAACAGATAGGGAGAAAGTACGGATGCACATGTCAGGAGGAAAGAAAGGGTATAATGACTTTTTGTTGTTCCCTTTTTATTTCAGTCTGTCTCTGTTTTGTTTAGAGTCATCTTGTTGGGTTTTATTATAGTAGAAATACCGGATCAGAAATTAGTAAAAAACAAACTGAAAGAGTGTTAAGTAAATTGTTAGAGAAAGGAGGTGTCTCAGTAAACTCAAGAACAGTCAGGGCATATAGTGATACAATACAAAAATGTACCCCATGGCCTTTTAAGGAGGAGTTGTTAAGTATATCATAATGGAACCATCATGGTGAAGATTTCAAAAGAGTAGAAAAGAACAGGCCAGGGACTCTGCCAGTTGGCACATTGCCATTGTGGACATTCATATCTGCTTTGCTTAGTCCAAAACCTTCAGTTCAGACACAGATAGAGGAACAAAGCTTAGAGCAGAAAAAGCCATCAGGGGCAAAGTTACAAAAGGAGACTGCTACTAACATCTTTCTATCACCAGAGGGCATAAATGTCCAACAACAGCGCCACCTCTACAGGAGACTGTTACTAACACACCTTTCTATCACCAGAGGATGTAAATGTCCAACTAACAAGGCCACCTCCATATGCTGGGAGGCCCCCAACCCCCGCAGTTGATAGTTCGGTTCCTGAGACAGGATCTCAAGTATTTACATGACGGTATTTTAGGTAGGAGGGCAGAGAATTCACCTTGATTTAATTTTAAAATAGTGAAGCAGCTAAAAGAGGCTGTAACAACCTATGGTCCTCAAGCACCCTTCATTGTAAGCTTGGTCAAATCTATTAACAACTTGAATGTGATGCCAAAAGATTGGGCTAGTATGTGTAAAGCTGTGCTAAAGGGAGGACAATACCTGTTATGGAAGGTTGCCAATGAGAAATTTTGCAAGGAGACGGCTAGGCAAAATGCAGCAGCTGGTTATCCTCAGAGAAATCTAGATATGTTGTTATGAAAGGGACCTTATGAGGATCAGCAGCAACAAATTGCATATGATCATGGTATATACGCATTAATTGCTGTAGAAGTGATTAGGGCATGGAAGACTTCACAAGGACTTGGAGGAGTACAAGGTCAATTATCTAAGGTAATACAAGGAGCTAATGAATCTTATGCTGAATTTGTAGATAGGCTTATTAAAACAGCTACCAGAGTTTTGGGGAATACAGAACAAGCAATGCCATTAATAAAACAACTGGCTTATGACTAAGGGAATTGTTGGTGCAGAGATATCATTAGACCATGGAAACATGAAGATTTAAACACATATATTAAATTATGTAGAGACATTAATGAATAAGAGCAAGTCGTGGCAGCTACAGTAAAACAGGCTTTAGATGCCAGGCCAAGAACATGCTAGAATTGTGAAGAAACAGGACATTATAAAAGGAATTGCCCCATAGGAGGAGGGTTTAACAAAACTAGGAATCAAAGGAGTAGAATACCGTGTATTTGCCCATGATGCCATAGAGGAAGACATTGGGCTAATGAATGCCATTCTCAAACCAACATAGAGGGTACTTCATTATCAAAAAACGAACAAAGACCAGGTGTTTATCCACAATATTATGGAGAAAGGCATCGGGCTCCACTGCCAAAAAATGGAGAGGTGGGCCCAATGCTCTGGGTCCCAAAACCACAAATATACGGAGCACTGGAGGAACCCAGCAACCCCATCAGGATAGTGCACAGGACACATTTTTTATCAGATCCCTCGTCAGACAAACCAGAGGGAGCACAGGGTTGGACATCAGCACCTCCGCCAGATCAGTACTAACTCCAGAGATGAGGGTTCAAATAATTTCCACAGGGCTGAAAGTACCTCTTCCCAAAGGAACAGTAGGCTTATAATTGGGACGCAGCTCTTCTACTCTAAAAGGACTTAGGATAATTCCTTGGGTAATTGTTCCCGATTATGCAAGTTAAATAAAAATTATAGCCAGTTCTCCAAAGGATTTATCAGTAATTTCACCAGGAGATAGAATAGCACAGTTACTAATAATACTCAGCCTACATAATAAATTTTCTAGTCATGCTGTAGAAAGAGGTTCCACGGGATTAGACTCCACAGGTGTAGATTGGGCTATGTTATCTTTAAATTTAGATCCTCGCCCCATGCTAAAACTAAATATTCAAGGACATGAATTTAATGGGCTACTGGATACAGGTGCAAACCCTAGCATCATTTCTCGTCAAGAATGGCCAAAACATTGGCCATTACAACAAGCCACTCAAATGCTTTGAGGCCTAGGAGTGGCGACTAATCCCCATAAAAGTGCAATTGTATTAGATTGGAAGGATCCTGAAGGATGTGAAGGAACTATACAGTCATATGTATTGGATCATCTTCCCGTTAATTAATGGGGATGAGATGTCCTTGATCAATTAGGTTTGACATTAACATATAAGATCAACCAAAATGCACCCACTACTATGGCTAGACAAGGTTTTAGGAAAAGAAAAATATTAGAAAAACAAGAAGAAGGTATAGGAGCACCAACACAAATAGATCAAGGAACAGACAGAAATGTGTTGGATTTTCAGAAAGGGCCACTGAGACAATAAAAATTACTTGGAAATCAGAAAGACCAGTGTGGGTTCCTCAGTGGCCCCTGACTAAAGAAAAGATACAAGCAGCCCATTACCTGATCAAACAACAATTATCAGAAGAACATATACAACCTTCTGTATCTCCCCATAATACTCCCATTTTTTGTCACCAAAAAGAAATCTGGTAAATGGAGATTATTGCAAGATTTAAGAACCATTAATAATGAGATGGTTATTATGGGACCTGCTCAATCTTGGATTCCTCAATTGTCTGCTTTGCCAAGAACTTGGTATGTTTTAGTTATACATATTAAAGATTGGTTTTTTTTTTCATTTCCAATTCATCCTGAGGATAGTCCACGTTTTGCATTTACTATCCATGCACTGAATCATGAAGCTCCTTATCAGAGGTAAGAGTGGAAAGTACTCCCTCAAGGGATGGCTAACAGCCCAACTACGTGTCAAATTTATGTTAACTAAGTAATCCTGCCACTTAGAAATCAAAATCCTTAACTACAAATATTTCACTATATGGATGATGTATCAATTGCACACAAAGCTAAAAACACATTGCTAGAATGTTATGCCACACTTACAAACTGATTAAAAAAATATAATCTAGAGATAGCAATAGATAAAGTACAATTAAAATTTCCAATAAATTATTTAGGAGTTCTATTATCCTCAACCATGGTCAGTCCACCAAAAATTCAAATAGGAGTAGATCAACTCCAATCAATTAATGACTGTCAAAGTTATTAGGAGACATAAATTGGATAAGGCCTTAACTAATTATACCAACAGGAGAGTTGAGACGTTTATTTGATATGCTAAAAGGTCTATTAGATACAAATTCACCCAGAATGTTAACACCTGAAGCAAGAAAGGCATTAAAAATCATTGAAACATAAATGGGAAATATGCATTTGGATAGAGTTGTTATAATTTTGCCTTTATTATTTATTGTACTACCAACAAAAAAAGTATTTCTACAGGAGTATTTTGGCAAGAAGGTCCATATTATGGATTCATTTATCTTATTCTTCTAACACTATTATTACTAGGTATCCTGAGACTGAGGGACAATTAATACTCATAGGAATAAAAGCAGCAAAGGGAGTGTGTGGAATTTCACCCAATAAAATTATTACTCCATATTCTTTGAATCAAATTGATAAATTAGATAATGAGTTAAATACTTGGGCAGTAATCATGTGTAAATCAAATGTTTCATTTGATAACCACTTACCATCTAATCTTTTATTATCTTTTTGGTCATCGCATCCTGTAATTTTCCAAAAATGACAAGAAAACACGTATCATGAATGCTCCAAGTATATTCACTGATGAGACAAATCATGGCACAGCAGCAATACTTACACCTGATCAAACTTTTACATTTTTACTATCCAAACAATCAGCTCAAAAGGTAGAGGTTAATGCAGTATTACAAGCTTTTGTGATGTTTAATGATTCTGTATTTAATTTATTTTCCCTTAGTAAGTATATAGTTAATGCTATAGTATCCCTTGAAGATGCTGGTAGTATTTCCCCTTCCTCTACTGTTTTCTCTTTGCTTTACAGTATACAATGTCTAATCTGGGACAGAAAAGATTCATTCTTTATAGGACATATCAGGGCACATACAGGATTGCCTGGAGCCCTTAGTTTGGGCAATGATTTAGCAGATTAAACTACACATGACATACATACATATTTTCTCTACACTAGAAGAGGCTACAAATTTTCATAAAAAGTTTCATGTCAATGCTAATACTTTACAAAAGTGTTTTAAAATAACTAAGGAAAAAGATAGAAAATTAATAAAACAATGTCAAAATTGTGTGACCTTTTTACCACAAGTTAATCTTGGAGTCAATCCTAGAGGATTGATACCTAACCATATTTGGCAGATGAATGTCACACACTTGCCAGAATTTGGAAAATTAAAATATTTGCATGTTACAGTTGATACTTCTTCTGGATTTTTGATGGGCTCCCTTCATGCGGGGGAAAAAACTAAAGATGTTATAGCTCATTACTTACAAAATTTTGCCACTTTGGACATTCCAAAACAGTTAAAAACAGATAATGCCCCTGATTATACTCCTACCTCTTTTAAACAATTTTGCTCATCATTTGGCATTACTCATATAACAAGAATCCCATACAATCCAAAGGGACAATGCATAGTGAAAGAGCACATGAAACTATTAAAATGTATTTATTAAAGCAAAAAGACGGAATTGGAAAGGGGTATGAATTCCCCAAAGATAAACTTAAAATAACCCTTTTTACTCTAAACTTTTTAAATTTGGATTCATCAGGACTTAGTGCTGCGGAAAGGCATATGTGTCCAAAAAATGTGCATAAGTTCAAGGTACTTTGGAAGGATATTCTAACAGGACAACAGAAAGGTCCTGACCCAATAATTGTCTGGACTCGGTGGTCTTTTTCTGTGTTTCTACAGGGAGAACAGCAGCCGATTTAAATAACAGAGAGATTAACTAAGGTTCTGACCCAGAGATTGCCTGGAGTCGGGAGTCTCTTTATGTGTTTCCACAGGGAGAACAGCAGCCAAATTGGATTCCACAGAAGTTAACTAAAGTACTGACCCAGTGATTGTCTGGAGTCAGGGGTCTTTTTGTGTGTTTCCACAGGGAGAACAGCAGTCAATTTGGATTCCAGAGTGATTAACTGAAGTCCTGACCCAGTGATTGTCTGGAATCGGGGGTCTGTTTGTGTGTTTCCACAGGAAGAACAACAGCCGATTTGGATTTCAGAGAGATTAACTAAAGTGATTTCTATAGACCAAAATAAGATGATTTGGCTCAAATTTATAACAGCTGATATCCAAAACTCCAGTTTCACTATCCTTACATCTGTGACAGAACAGGGATGCTTTTTTCAATATCTATTTTATTATTGCCCTTTCCCACATCATGAAGTTTTATTTGTTTTTTTTGAGCTCATTGAGACCTAGGTAAATGTTTTGCTGATCAGTTCTATATTTTGACTATAGAGTTTTTAAACATTGCAATGGTGCTTTCACCTGTAAAATGTTATAAGGCCTTTACTATTATGTTATGTGTTGTATGTATTATATTATGTGTGCACACTTGTGTTTTGTGTTATATGTTTGAATGTACGTATGTCCATATATCATATATGATGAGCGCTCATTAAGAAATGGATGCAAATATTTTTTTTTATTCACGTGATTTAAATGGTTTAATTTAAATTGGGTAAACAACTGTTGAGCATTGTTTTAATATGTGAACAAAAAAGGAAGTTCACAGACCTGTTTGTTACTTCACCTTTTCTTTTCATTATATTTAATAATTTTCTTCAGAATAATGTAAATTTTTAAGAAAATTATTTTCTTTTAGTGCCTTCTGGAATGTTAAATAATTTTCCTTTAGCCATTATTGCCAGAATTCGTATCTTCATACCAGTGCCGGTGAAGTCAAAGATAAAACCAATCTACAGCTTCTGCAATAGCCATCACTGAACTTCTTGCAGAACTTGCCAGGACTATGTATCACTTTTATGCATTGTGAACTCACTTGTGTGCATTGTGAACTCTCTCTTGGTGAAGCCACTTGTGGTAGTGTTGGGGTATATATGCTGATGCTATCAGCAGTGGTAAATTTTTTCCAAAAGTAGCCATCAATTGGCTTGGTGTGCCTTCCTTATTCTCACTTGATAGAGGTCAGAAACTTTACAGAGGAAGGGGAAAGACTTCATCCGCAATGACTGCTCTTTTAGAAATTTTGGTTTTGGATGCACACATGGTATTTTCTTTAGATCCATCCATCTAAGAATCTAAGCAACAGCCTCACACAGGGCCAAGAGGCTGATTCAGACACATCCCTTTCCAAAGCAATTAAGCAAAGAGCCACAGGTGATGCCCATTCATTTGAATTTTAAAACTGTTTTCTTCAGGTTTCACAAAGAGGTGGCATGAGGGAAAGACCTTCCTGACATTCAGGGCAACAGAACAATTGTTAAGCAAAAGGCCCAAACAGGGTTTCTCCACTGAGACTTTAGTAGTCACACCGATATCTGAGTTTTCTGAGATGCTCGCCTTTCCCTTCAGCTATCCACTACATGGCCATGTCACAGAGCTTGGAAGTGGTACATATCTTGGATTCAAAACCATGAGCCTCTTCTGGAGAGTGGCCAGATTTCAGGAAGAAAACAGGAACTTAGGCAGATAGCAGGTGTTGCCCATCAATAAGGCAAGCTGCATTCCATTTATAAATTGGCAGGATGAATGCTGGGAAGCTTTCTACTAGTCAGGACACATCCATTGATGCATTCTCTTTTCTAATATCTACAACCACGGACACAGTAGGGTACACAGACACAGAAACACTCGCATTGACAAACGACTTACTAGAAACAGTTCACTCCAAACAAAACAAACCGCATTTCCTACCTATTCTCAGAACATGAGACAAAACCACAAACCCACACCCACACCAACGAAGGCCCCTTCTTCCCCCAAGTAGGTCTGTGAATATCTGGAATGTCCTCTGACTGTGGGCCATTCTAGGTTGGCCTGAAATGGCCTGTCCTGTCTCAGATCTGGTGTCCTTAACCAACTTTCTGAAGTTGTCAGGAGCCAGCGGTGAGTCACTACCTTCTTTCTCAGGAAAGGCCCCTCTTCAGAGATTTCCTTTCATTTGGCCATCCAAACAGGATGGTCCAAAGTAGGTACCAAGAAAGACTGACTCTGTTATCTAGAAATCCAAAAATTGAGACCACTGGGACTGGGACAAGGACTGGCACTGTTTGACTGGCTTTTTGGATCCCAAGATCAGACAGTTTCTTCCCCAAGGAAGTGAGGTGAGGTTACTTCCAAGAGGAACTGAATGAGTTCACTGCCTTGGCAACCACTTTGTACTAACAGTTGCTTCCAAGGGTCCCATGAGATGGATGGTGTCCCTGCTTCCTGTGACACTTTCACAAGTTAGAATGATATATCAACCATAGGCGCCCAGGAACAGCTCTCCACACAGG
This sequence comes from Callospermophilus lateralis, assembly GCF_048772815.1. Taxonomy (NCBI): domain Eukaryota; kingdom Metazoa; phylum Chordata; class Mammalia; order Rodentia; family Sciuridae; genus Callospermophilus; species Callospermophilus lateralis. Next base: position 122,311,130 of record NC_135313.1, on the reverse strand, counting down.
TCTCATTTGGTCCATCTTCTCTACATTAACAATAGAAAGGCTGATTCAGACACAACCCTTCATCCTGACCAGGTTGTTTGCCATTGAAGATGAATTTTGCTGTCTCAGGTTTTTCAGAGGTTCCTATATCTTCTTCAGTGATCATTTCTGCATGGAGCTTTGAGGTACTCTGCAGGTGGAAGATCCCCAGCATTCCTGTATTGTAAGACCAACTCTGTCCCTGCTCTTCTGTAAAGTTAGATTGAGGTAACAGTGTATGATTAGGGTTAATACAGGTTTGATTTGGGTTAGGAATCATTCTGCTGAATGAATAATGGTATTGGGAACCTGTGATGTCTATAAGAATATATAGGTGAAATATATGTATGAAAACAAAAATCTAAGTAACATTTGAAGCCCAGAAGGGCATTGGGCCCTTGATTGGTATACTTAGCTTTGAATAAATCGATATACAATGCCATTGGACCTTGTACCTTGGAAAATTGAATGTAGAAGTGAACATCCAGTCCAAAAGGATAGTCGGTAGTGAAAGGTTAATGAAATAGTTAATTGTCACTTCCTGTTTTTCTGTATGCTTAACAAAACACTGTTGAAATCTTGAGAACTGTTTGCTAATATTTTTCCCAGAATGTGCTTTCCCCAACAACCAAACTGTAGAATGTACTCCTTCACCTGATTGCACGCAAACAGCCCACTCACCCTTACCCATCAGTAAATTTTCCTCCCTGCCCTCTCCAAGGAAAGTATATTAGCTCTGCTTAAACTATTCTCAGGGATCTCTGCTCTATTCAAGTGAGTTCTAAGCCCTAGCATGCTGGACCCCCAATAAACTCTTTGCTGTTGCATGAGACAGTCTCTTGGTGGTCTCTTCATTCGATGCTCGCACGACCTTTACATATAGAGGTTCCACCGAGTTCTGGCAGAGGCGGACAAGAGACCCTAACAGGCTCCTCTCGGGGTAAGTAAGGCGCCTCTTTCTGGTTTCAGTTTTAAGGTTAGGGTTTGGCAAAATGGCTGTTGATATAGAGCGTGAGCTCTCTCCGATGGTGGCTGACAGATGTATCACAGAGCCACAGGCCACTTCCCTGGAGGACGCCCCAGAGGACTCGGGAAATCAAGGAACAATAGTCTCCTCGATTCAGTGATATTTTGTTTCAGATTCGGTATTGCCAGCCCATAGGGTTTTGCCAGCTACTCAGTCCTGGTCTCAGTTTTGGACGTCAATTGCCTGTCTTTATTGTCTTGTCTGTGTCGTGTGTTGTTGCATTCACTGTTTGTGTATGTTTCATTAAGGGACAGAGCACTCCAATGCCTCGGTCCCTGACCCTTAATCACTGGACCAAAGTTCGCTTAAGAGCTCAGAATCTTTCTTTTTCAGTAAAACTCCGGACCAGCCAGACTCTCTGAGCCACAGAATGTCCCACCTTTGGAGTCGGATGGCCCCTAGAAAGATCTTTCTACTTCCCACTAATTTAAAAAGTCAGAGATATTGTCTTTCAGCTGGGCCCACATAGCCATCCAGATCAACAGCCATATACCTTAAATTGGTAGGACCTCTGCAAATCTCCTCCTCCATGGGTGAAGCCTTTCCTTGCCCCTTCCCCTACTCCTATTCCTTCCCCCACGATCTCTCAAACCCTCTGCTCATCCTCCTCCTCCACCCTCTGTTCTCTCTGAGTCACAAGATTTGACTCTACTGGACTCTCCTCCCCCTCCTTATCCCCTCTCCTCTTCCCCCAACCACCAACACACTCTAAGTGATTCCCTTGCAGCTGACTCAGCCTTTTCGCCATTGGATGAAGCTAAGCTGGCCCAGGGCCCTCCAGATAACTCCCCCATGGCACACACAGACCTCCTCCCCTGGAGGAAGATGGCCCGGATAAAGGAACTCGCTGGCTGCGAATCATTGAAAACCCTGTAACTCCCGTGATGCTCCCCCTATGTCCCTGCGGGCCAAAGATTGATGACAACAATGGGTAAAAATTGCAAGCCTACCAGTATTGGCCTTTCTCCTCTTCAGACCTATAAAACTGAAAAAATAACAATCCCCCTTTTTCCGAGGACCCTACCCGGCTCACAGGTCTGGTTGAGTCATTGATGTTTTCATACCCGCCTGCTTGGGATGACTGTCAACAACTCTTAGGGACTCTCTTCATGACAGAGGAACAAAAGAGAATCCTCCTGGAAGCTGGAAAAAATATCCTCGGACCAGATGGGAGACGGACACATCTTCCCAACATAATCAAAGCCAGCTTTCCCTTGAAGCGACCCAACTGGATCCCCAACACATTTGAAGGTAAGAAAGCATCTGTCCACTTTTTGCTGGGTTCCAAATAATTTAGCCAAGGTAAGAGAGATTATTCGAGGGCCTAATGAATCTCCCTCTATGTTTCTAGAGAGAATTATGGAGGCATATAGAAGATATACACCTTTCAATCCTCAGGCAGAGGATCAAAAAGCATCTGTCACAATGGCCTTTATTGGGCAAGCTTCCCTAAATATTAAAAGAAAGTTACAATACTTAGATGGATTACAAGATATGATTTTGGGAGATTTAGTCAGAGAAGCCGAGAAAGTATACTATAAGAGAGAAACTGAGTAAGAGAAGGGAGCAAAGGGAGGATAAAAGAAACAAAAGACAGACTAAGGCGTTGACTAAGATTCTGGTCACAACACCAAAAGGGCCAGAAATTAAGAAAAAGGGAGACAGGAAGGGATAACTGGTCCCATGCCCGAGGCCATCCCTGGCCTCAAATCAACGTGCCTACTCTAAAGAAAAAGGACACTGCACCCACGAGTGCCCTAGAAAGAGACAGCCACGACAGCCAGCCATTCTGACTCTGGAGGATGACTACAAATTTGGGGCTCAGATGCCCTCCCTGAGTTCAGGGTAACTTTTGAAGTGAAGGGGAACCCAGTAAACTTTGAAGTGGATACAGGGGCAATATACTCAGCCCATAAGGCTCCATTGGGCCCTCTATCAAATAAAAGGTCTCTAGTTCAAGGGGCTAACGACAGTAAATATCAGGCTTGGACAACTAAGAGGAACATGGACCTGGGGAAAGGAAAAACCCATCACTCCTTCCTAGTAATCCCAGAATGCCTGGCCCCATTGATGGGCAGAGATCTGCTCACCAAGCTCCAGGCCAAAATAACTTTTAACCCTGAAGGCCCCCAAGTGGAATTTCTAAATCCTTCAGTGAAAACTCCTATAATCACAGCTCTAACTATGTCAGTAGAAAATGCACATAAACTCACTCAACTTGGTTCAAAGAAACTGCAGGTATTTCTGAAGTATCAAGAACAGAGTTTTCCACTAACTGACTCACAGCAAAAGGAAATAACTGAATGGGTAAAAAAGCCTGTCGGGTCCATCAATTGGTTAATGCTTACCCTTCTATGTTTCCTGCATTAAAGCACCTACGAGGAACCAGTCCAGGACAATTCTGGGAAGTTGACTTTACTGAAATTAAGCCAGAAAGGTATGGACATAAATATCTCCTAGTCTTTGTAGATACATTTTCAGGATGGATTGAAGCCTTCCCCACTAAAAGAAAAAGAAAAAAAAAGAAACAGTGCAAATGGTGGTCAAGAAGATCCTGGAAGATATTTTTCCAAGATACTGCCTGCCAAAGGTAATAGGGTCTGATAATGTACCAGCGTTAGTGGCCCAGGTAAGTCAGGGGTTACCCAGGAACCTGGGGATTAATTGGAAGTTATATTGTGCTTATTGACCACAGAGTTCAGGACAGGTAGAAAGAATGAATAGAACCATTAAAGAGACCTTAACGAAATTTGGTTAGAAACCAGCATAAAAGATTGGACTATGCTCCTGCCTTATGCAATGTTTCATGCAAGAACTACTCGCTCTGTTTCTTTGAGTAACCTCACCCCCTCTAAAATTCTGTACGATGCCCAGCCTCCAGTAAGGGACCTAAGCCCAACTCTAAAACTTAATGATCCCCATCACACCCCCTTCCTTGAGAGAATTTAAGCTCTTGAAGGAACACTACAATACCTGTGAAAACAGCTGGCCACTACCTACCAAACTGGGGACGTGGGGACTCCACATTGATATCAAGTAAGAGACTTCATCTACATAAGACGATCTCATGTGTCATCCCTGGAACCCCGTTGGAAAGGACCATATCAGGTGCTAGTTATAACACCTACAGTGGTAAAGGTAGACAGAATCACTTCCTGGATCCATGCCTCTCATCTCAAGCCTGCGCCCTGTCCACACTATGGCTGGAAACTGGAAAAGAAAGATAACACTTTCAAATTGCATATTCGCTGTGTGGATAAGGCTATAGACTCTTCCCTTGGCCACAAATAGTCCTAACCCTCATTAGCCCATTCAGCAGTGATGGCTGATCACAAATCCTACTGAAGAAAAAAGTATAAACTATCTCGCATACAGCCCCCTTAGGGACCTGGTGGCCATCTCTCCACCAGGACATTTGTCAGCTGGCTATAAGTCTTTACTATTGGGAAATCCCTGATGAAGAGGATCCCACTAAAATTCCATTAAATCCCTTCCGTAACATAGACAATGGAAACAAACATTATGGATGTAGGGACACACGAGCCAGATGCAGGTTGGCTAGCCTAGATTACTATGTTTGCCCGGCAGACTATCAAAGCCACAAACAGTCATGGCTCTGTGGGGGAAAAGCCGACTTCTTCTGTAAGTCATGGCGATGTGAGCATACAGGGGCTGCCTGATGGAACCCAAACTCCTCATCAAATTTTGTACACAGCATTGGCCATATTACCAATTAGATAACAAAAACCAATGGAACCCAGAGGGGTCTCTAGATCCTCAAATTCTGTTTGACCTTTTTAACTTCTGCAAGTGCTCCAAAGTGTAAAAGGAGATTCCCCTATGTGGAGGCCTTTTTCCTCCTTTGCTCACATCCTGAACTATGCTTATCCAATAGATCTTCACCTTCAGCCTTCTGCTCCAGAGTCTCTGCTGTCACTCCCACCTCAGAAACCTGATTTCTCCCCTCCAATTATTAGATCAAAAACCCAAACCTTCGCTGGTTCTCAGACCATTGCCCACTTGCTGAGGTAGCAGGTTCAGAGGTACCCCTCCACCCACTCTCTCCTCTCTTCTCCTGTCAGTGCCCGCTCCAGGTCCCACCAGGTCCTCTTTCCAGCTAACCCAAAGCTCAAACCAGCTGACGAGAGCCTTCAGACCCCTATCCAAGATGGAATGAAAATGGCCTTTAAAGTTGCTTTGTCATCACTGAAAACAGTTTACTAATAATTTAAAGTCCCTCATATGCGTTTTGGGATACTCACTCCCGTCTTTCCCTCTGCTCTACCAGTTCTACTGCTCAAGTTTTTGTTGCTAGAAACATCCCAAACCGCTTTCCCATTATTCTTTTACATCTCTCCTTCCTCATTCTCAGATCCATGGAGCTGCTCTCAGCCCCGCCTTCCCGGTCTTCCCCCTCTGTACTAAGCCACAGAATAGTCTTAACTGACCTTCTCCAGAAGTCTTCACCTGGCTGACTTTAGGACTTTCAGCAAAAGAGTCCCTATAAAGGAGTTCAATGTAGATAAAATTCCTCTTTTCCTGTTGTCCTGTTCTACTTGGTCACTGGCTAAAAAAAAATCAGCACTTCTATGCTACACACGCCCTTACTTGTTTTTCACAAAATATGTAAACAAGGCCTCTGACCTTGAGCTGGGGCTTCACAGAGATGGCTACATTGCTAAAATAAATTAATTACCAACTAGGCTCTGTGGTAACAGCTGGCAGGGGGAAAATAAGAAAGGGAAGAATAAGCTCTCCCCCTCCAAGGTGTCCTTCAAAAGTTAACTTGCCCAGAACAGAGGAAAAAACAGAAACAAAATCTGCTTTTTTGAACTTCTGCAGACTGTAAACTTCTGAGCCCCTTCCCTTACTTGTTGGATACAAAATTCTAAAACTACCTAAACTTGAGTTTCAGGGGATTAATTGATTACAACAGAAGCATTGTCCTCTGAATCCACTTGCAACCAAATAGGACTGTTTCCCTGTCTTCAGTGCTATCTTAGGTGCCTTGCCTTGTGCGTACCTACAACAGCATAATTCTATATACATAAACATTGTTTATGTTTTCATGAAATGGTCAACACATGTGATAAATTCTGTAATGGTGCAGATGTTTCTCAGCGTGCTCTGTCATAAAGCAGGTTCATTTGAAGATCAAATATGAGGGCATACAACCCAGTTTCACTGGGAACATATATTCCTCACTTTAGCCATCCTACTAGGAATAGGAGTTGCTGCATGGGTGGGCACAGGAACCACTCCCTTGTCCATGGGACACAACAAATGACCCAATTAGAAGCAGAAATAGACCAAAACTAAGATATTAAAAGCCTCCATCAGAGCTTTGCATGAATCTTTAACCTCTCTCTCTGAAGTTGTTTTACAGAACAGTCGAGGGTTGGACCTCCTCTTCATTAGAAAAGGGAGGTTTTGTGGTGCATTGAGGGAAGAATGCTGTTTTTATGCTGACCATACTGGAGTTATAAAAAAATTTATGAGTAAAATAAAGGGACACCTTGAAGAGCATCAAAGAGAGAGAGAGGCCCAAAAAGGATGGTTTGAGTCTTGGTTCACACAGTCCCCCTGGTTAACTACGTTTTGATCAACCCTGGCCGGTCCAATAATTATCCTCATATTATTGCTAACTATAAAACCCTGTTTGCTCAACCGTGTAATTTCTTTTCTCCAGGCTCAAATTGGAAGAGTTAAAATTATGATAATAACCCACTAGCTGACAAAGAATGTGACACCCCCCAATGATCGTTTTTATGATTAAAAGTAGCCAGAAAAAGAAGTGGGGAATGAAAGGTTAATAAAATAGGTACTCGTCACTTCCTGTTTTTCTGTATGCTTAACAAAACACTGTTGAAATTTTGAGAAGTGCTTGCAAATCTTGTTCCCAGAATGTGCTGTCCCCAACTGCCAAAATGCAGAATGTACTCCCTCACCCAGTTGCATGCAAACTGCCCACTCGTCCTGACCCATCAATAAACTTCCCTCTCTGCCCTCTCCAGGAAAAGCATATAAGCTCTAATTAAGCTATTTTCAGAACTGTCTGCTCTATTCAATTGAGCTCTGAGCCCCAGCATGCTGGACACCCAAAAAACCCTTTGCTGTTTCATGAGATAGTCTGTTGGTGGTCTCCTCCTCCGAAGCTCACCCGACATTTACTTGGATGATTGAATGTAGAAGAGAACATCCAGTAAAAAAGGGATAGTTGGTAGGATTTGGAGGATAGTCAGTATGTTTAGGAAGAAGAGTGAGTATAAGATTTGGAGCAAAAGTTCTTTAGCAATAAGGTTTCGGTTAGAGAGTGAATGTAAATGTCAGCACAGGTGAAGAGTCAGTCACAATGATGAACAGGGGAAAATATGTAGGAAAGCAGATATCAATAGAGACATTATGAAATCAGGCAAAATATAAAGTGAGTGATAGGATTAGACATTTTGAACAGGGTTGAGTTGAATATATAATCATAGGAAGAAACAAATATGTAATCACCAATATGATTGACATTTGAGAGAATTAGGCAACTTTCAGGTGGATGAATATTTCTGAGAATAATCTTGTGAATGTTTGATTATAAATACACATACATGAACATGAATGAATTGAGGGAGTGTATATAAGACACATATATTTCATATTTTGAAAAATGCGGAGAGTGTGTGTATATATATATATATATATATATATATATATATATATATATATACACACACACACACAGAACACATACACAATCAAAAAAGTAGCAGTATATATTGCTGCGCCCCTCCCCTGACTCAGGCAATGGCAAGGCCCTACTGAGGTGGATGGCGCAAGGCATCCATCCTCTGGAGGAGCGCAGTATGTTTCTGGGAATGGGCTGATTTGTTTTTGTATTCCTTTAATAAGTATACTTGTGACTTCTCATATGACCATTAAGTATGAAGGAAAAAACATGACTTTCCCAATTAATACAACTACTTCTAAAGAATGGATCTGTTTGCTCTAAATGCAATGATTCAGCTGTGGAGTGTAAATTGTTAATGTCTAATGAGAAACTCCCTGTATTCCTGTCAAGGAAGTTTTTGAGAAATTAAATTAAAATCTAGAGAAGAAAAATTAATGTTAAGAAGACAGATTAGTGCTTAGTACTGGGCAACTTGTTCTTGTTCCTGTGCACAATGGTTTGTGCTCTTACTCTTGTTTGATTAAAACTAATAACAAGTCAACCACTTGCCATAACCATGGCACTGGTTCCAGTCAGTAAGTCAAGAAAGAATAGTCAAGGTATAGGCCAATAGTTTGGGACATTTGTAATTATTATTAAAAGTTAACTAAGCAGAAACAGCTCAAAGCAAAACACGAACTGAAAGTACAAATGTTTGCTTATGTATAAGCCAAGATACATTCTTCTATTCTGATTGTAGCTAGGTAATATTTTGTTTCTTTGAACAATGATTCCTGTTTTGTAACCACAAAGTACTGTGAGCCTGCCAAAATGAAAAGTATATATGATCAAGTTCACAAGTAAAGATTGGGATCAACAACTGCACTTTGGTGTCTGTGTTGTTTCTCCACCCCTCTTTCGCCGACTCCTCACCATCCGTTTGTCTCCTGAGACCCCCTGTTGGAGCTGGTCTCCGACAATATATGTCAATGAAAATTCATCATAAAACATATATCATCCACAGATCTAAAAATATTCATTTTACTTAACATGGATTTAGGTATAATATTGTTCAACTAGGAAGGTCACCCCTAGGTTGAATATTCAGTTCCAACAGGGTTTGGTAGGAGTGATCTCTTCTCCCAATTTGTATCTGCCAAGTCAGCCACCTCACAAGAATTTGCGTGTGGTACCAGGTAGGATTCTATATGTGCATATAAGAACACATGTGCTGAATAGGCTACAGAGAAAGGAAGATAGGAATTAACATATTTGTTAACTTTAAAAATACATGGAGAACTATTTCAACAAAAAATTGACTAGATTTATAAATCCTAATCTGTATCATGCAAATGGCAAGTCCAACTATACACCATGCCTCCTCTGAACTGCTTGTATTTCTATTCTGTTTGGGTTATTTTTCTCCATCATATTAGGTTTAGGAGTCAGAGTCTGGTAGGGTATGGGTTAGTGTCAGGGATTCAGTATTTCGAATGGAAAATAGGAAATTGATTCCAATGTGTATGCAAATATATGCTACAGAAAAATCTTCCAACTCTCATCCAGAACTACGCTTTGACATAACCTTCGCCTCAAGTAAGACACAATTAGAGGAGAAGAGTTAGAAAATTTGTGAATAACTATCTGGAATGGAAAATGCTCCAGTTTTCACATCTTTGGAGGTGGTAGAGGAGTTTCTAAATTCAAGGGACAGGGTAAACACTCCCCAAGCATGGAGCTCTGCTGGCCTAAAGACATTTTGAGAATTTGCCTCTGAGGTTGGACACTTGAAATATATGTTGTTGTCAGGAGCTTTAGCTTTCTTTGTAGTGAGACCATCAAAGCTGTTTCTGCATCTATGTGACCTGGAAAACATGGTTACTTATTTTCCAATCAAAATGAGGCAGCAGTGCTGAATTCTCTCTTTGTAGGTAAACTGTGGCCACTGAGGGCTTTTTTTCTCCCCGTGTCCACTGTGAAGCCATTTGGTCATCTTCCAATTTTCGTGGTGTTTCTTGCTGCTGCACTGGGAGTTTGGTATTTTATTCACGAAAAAAAAAAGATTTCAAATGGGACACATTGCTGGAGCTAGTTCTGTTAGGTGTGGTGGGCAGGGTCTGCAGGAGAATGCACCAACCAGGGTTATATCCCATGTATCTTGCCCCCTTGACAATAGCAACATGATTCTGAACATTGCCCTGAAACTTCTCCATATAAAAATATGCCTTTACATATATGGGTCTACTGGCTGTACCATGTCAGTCACAAGGCATTTGGAAGCCAATGGAAGATCCACATGGCCCCACCACAGATGTTTTATCACACACTTTCATAACACTGCTCTAGTCCCACTACTCACCAGGCTCCAACTTACTGGCATCTCTGTTCTACAAAATTTTCTTGAACCCAGTCAATCAAGGCACTGTCTGGTATACTCATGATCATCAAGAGGACATTCCAAGGTTCTCCAGTTTTAGCTGGTCATGGGAATTTCAAAAATTTTATGATAATTATCCAGCAATATTTCACGGATGAAGTTGGAGGCACTATGGGTTTCAATTCATTCAGGAACAATTAAATGCTGAGGAAGCTAATTTCAGTGAAACTCTGGAGCACTCTCACAGGCAAGGCTTCCCAAAAAGTGCCCAAAAAGTAACATGAAACCAGGCCCATTGAGGTCTACAAAGTGAGGTCCATGTATGTTTTCAATCTCAATTATGGATGCCAAGTCTTTCAGAATTAAATCATGTGCTATCTTGGCTGAGATTTCCAGTGTTCTTTGGAAAGCCAACCTGGGCCTAGACCTCGGGTTCCAAGGTCACCTAACATGCCTGGCCTCCTAAAATCCCATCACAATTCATGGCAATACTTCTCTGAGTTCAGTTCCAGATCTCAGTCTGTAAGGGGAATCACACCAGAGTTCAAGCCCAGATGGACCCAGTCAACTCTTCCGTGACACAATTGAATACAATTAAAACCAAAATACTCCCACACGTCACTCATCTTCTTCCATATAAACACTCATCATAAACTCTGCCTGAATGTTTCCATGAGGGGCACAGCCCAAGACAGTGTCCAAAATAAGCATCCTTGCACCTCATTTGCATACCTTCAGGGTGGCCTGGACACCATTCCTGTGAACCAGGAGTGAACAAATAGGCTTGCCGTTAATACTATTCCAATTCTCCAATTTGAGGCCTACTGACTTTGGGGTTAGATTCTTTATGTTAATTGGAGTCATGAGAAAACCAAGCACCTATGGGCTAGCCTTTGCAGGTTGTGAAGAACTCATTTGACACAAAGGATCTCTATTCTCACTTGATGAAGGTCAGGAACCTTACAGAGAAAGGCGAGAGGCTTCATTCCAATGACTGATCTTTTGGCCATTTTGGTTTTGGATGCACAAATGGGATCTTTCTTTAGATACATCAGGTGCTGAGAATCTAAGCCACAGCCTCACACAGGGCCAAGGGGCTTATTCCAACACATCCCTTTCCAAAGCAATTAAGAAAAGAGCCACAGGTGATTCCCTTCATTTCCATTTGAAAACTGTTTTCTCCAGGCTTCACAAAGGTGTGGCCTGAGGCAAAGACCTTCCAGACATTCAGGGCAACAGAACAATAAGTAAGCAAAAGGCAAAAAGCAGGGTTACTCCACTGAGACTTTCCTGGTCACCCTGATATCTGAGTTTTCTGAGATGCTCGCCATTCTCTTCAGCTCTCCAGTACATGGCCATGTCACAGAGCTTGGAGGTGGTACATATCTTGGAAACAAAACCATGAGCCTATTCTGGAGAGTGGCCAGAATTCAGGAAGAAAACAGCAACTTAGGAAGATAGCAGGTGTTGCCCATTGATAAGACAAGCTGCAGTCCATTCACAAATTGGGCAGGATGAATTTTGGGAAGATTTATACTAGACAGGACACATCCATTAATGCATTCTCTTTTCTAATGTCAACAACAACAAACACAGACATAAAAAGACTCGGCTTGTCAAAAACTTACTAGAAACAGTCCAATCCAACCAAACAAACCACCTTTCCTACCTATTCTCAGAACATGAGACAAAACCACAAACACACATCAACTCCCACAAAGGCACCTCCTTTCCCCAAGTAGGTCTGTGACTATCCGGGGTGTCCTCTGAATGGTGGGCCATATTATGATCCCCCAAAATGGCCTGTCCTCTCTCAGATCTGGTTTCCTTGGCCAACTCTGTGAAGTTGTCAGGAAAAAGTGGTGAGCCACTACCTGCTTTCTCAGGAAAAGTCCCTCTCCAGAGCTCTCTTGGCATTTGCCTTCCTCACATCAGTAGGTACCAAGAAAGACTGACTCTGTCCTTGGTAAATCCAAACAAGTGAGCCCACTGGGACTGGGACTGGGACTACCTTTGGCTGCCTGGCTTCTTTGATACCAAGTTCAGAGAGTTCCATCACCAAGGAAATGAGGTATGTCACTTTCTTGGAACTGAATGAGGTCACTGCCTTGGCAACCACTTTGTCCTAACAGTTGCTTCTAAGGCTACCATGAGATGGAGTCTGCCCCTACTTCCTGTGCCACTTTCACAAGTTTGAATGGCATATCAACCATAGGCACCCGGGAGCAGCTCTCCACACAGGCCTGGTTTGGTCAGTCTTCTCTACAATAAGAAGAGAGAGGCTGATTCAGACACATCCCATCATCCTGATGAGGTTGTTCACCATGGAAGATGAATTTTGCTCTCTCAGGACCTTCATACCTGCCTAACACTTCTCCAGGTATCATTTCTGAATGGACCTTTGAGGTTCTCAGCAGGTGGAAGGTCCCCTACTTTCCTGTATTGTAAGAACCACTCTGTCCCTGCTCTTCTGTAAAATGAGATTGAAGGAAAAGTGTATGTTTAGGGTTAATAACTGGTTTGATTTTTGTTAGGAATCATTCTGTGCGATGAATAATGGTATTGGGAACATTCGATATTTACAAGAATATAGAGGTGAAATAGAAGTATGAAAACAGAAATCTAGGTACGACTTGAAGCCCAGAAGGGCATTGGGCCCTTGATTGGGATAGTTAGCTTTGAATTATGTTCTGCACAGTTGTCTAAGTTAAATCGATATAAAATGGCATAGGACCTTGTACCTTGGATGACTGAATGTAGAAGAGAACATCTAGTCAAAAAGGGAAAGTAGGTAGGATTAGGAAGATATTTGGTAGGTTTAGGAAGAAGAGTGAGTATAGGATTTGGACCAAAAGTTCTTTAGTAATAGGGTTTTAGTTAGAGAGTGAATGTAAATGTCAGCACATATGAAGAGTCAGTCACTATGATGAGTTGTGGAAAATATGTAGAAAAGCAGATATCAATAGTGACATTACGAAATCAGGCAAAGTATATAGTGTGTGATAGGATTAGATATTTTCAACAGGGTTGAGTTCCAATACTTAATCCTAGCAAGAAACAAATATGTAGTCACCAATAGGATTGACATTTGAGAGCATTAGGCAACCTGGACATGGATGTTTTTAGTAATTCATGTTCACATTACATTTAGTCTTTGGTACAATCATAAGTGTGACCTTTACATTTTTGTCCAGATTATTACTGTGATAAAATGTATATGTAGATCAGGTGACATGAGTATTTCTACCACCATTTCTGGGAGCAATATATTGAAGACGTAAAATTCGTATTGGGGGTACAAAGAGGTGTACCCTGTGTCTATGAATATGGAGATAAAGCATGAATAGACCATACTTATATTGATATACAATCATTCATTAAAACCAGTTATACATCTAATGATAATATTAGTGTTTTGGTTTATCATGAAGAGTTTGTGAGTTTTGCTACAAAAGTGATTATGGAAATTGAAAATAATGTGTTTGGAAAGAATTCTCATGAAAAGACCTGTCAAGAAACCCTGACAATACATGTGTTCTGAAGCAGGAAGTGATTAAATTTGAAACAAATGCCTATTAATTTGTGAATTGTGGATGAAATTCATATCCTATGATGTGCAAAAACTGAAGAAATAATAATGTACCTGTGTTGAATAAAAATGAACGTCTAATTACATATCATGTCCCATAGGAATCTACTTGCATTGATGTTAGACGGGGTCAGTTACTGTAGAATTATTAGGATTTGTATGCACCAGTCACTGAAGTTAGTTTTCCGTACTAGGAAACAAATATGTATTTCAGGTGGATGAATATTTCTGGGAATAATCTTGTATAAATTTTATTATAAATCCACATACATGAACATAAATGAATTTAGAGAGTGTATATAAGTCACATATATTTTATATTTTGAAAAATCTGTGGAGTGTGGAGATATATATATATATATGTAGACACACACGCACAAAAAGAGACATTAAAAAGTAGCAATATATATGCCAATCAAAATTCATCATTAAATATATATCATTCACAGATGCAAAAATATTTATGTTACTGAACATAAGTTTATGTATAATGTTGTTCTAATAGGAAGCTCCCCTATATGTTGAATTTTAGTTCCAACAGCGTTTAAGAGGAGTGATCTCTTCTCACAATTTTTAACTTCCAAGTCAGCCACCTCACAAAAATGTACGTGTGATACCTGTTAGGATTCTATATGTGCATATAAATATACATGTGTGAATTGGCTACAGAGAAAGGGAAACAAGAATCACATATTTCTTAAATTTAAAACCACATGGAAAATTATTTCAATTAAAAATTGAATAGATTAATAACTCCTACCTTATATGATGCAAAAGGCAAGTCCAACTATACAACATGCCTGCTCTAAACTGCTTGTATTTCTATTCTGTTTGGGTTTTTTCCTCCATTATATTAGGAAGAGTATTCTGAGTCTAGTAGGTGTGTGTTAGTGTCAGAGATTCAGTATTTCGAAAAGAAAATTGGAAAAGGAATCCAATGTGTATGCAAATATGTGCTGCAAAAATATCCTAGCACTCTAATCCAGAACAATGCCTTCACATTACCTTCTCCCCAAGTAAGACACAATGAGAGGAGAAGAGTTAGAAAATCAGTGAATGCATATCTGGAATGGAAAATGCTCTGGAGTTCACAACCTTGGAGGTGGTAGAGGAGTTTCCAAAAGTAAGGGACAGGGTAAACACTCCACAAACATGGACCTATGCTGGCCTTCAAACTTTTTGAGAAACTGCCTCTGAGGTTGGGTACTTGAAATATATGTTGTTGTCAGGATATTTGGCTTCCTTTGTAGTGAGACCATCAAAGCTCGGTCTGCATCCCTGTGTCCTGGAGGACATGGTTTCTTATTTTCCAATGAACATGAGGCAGCTGTGCTGAATTCTCTCTTTATAGGTAAACTGTGTCCACTGGGGACTAAGTGTCTCCCCGTGTGAACTGTGAAGCCATTTTGTCCTCCTCCACTTTTTGTGGTGTTTTTGCTTCTGCACTGAGAGTTTGGTATTTGCCTTACAAAATACAAGGAGCTCAACTGGGACACAGTACTTGAGGGAGTTCTGTCACGTGTGGTGGGTCACGGTCTGCAGGAGAATGCACCAACCATGCTTCTATCCATCATAGCTTGCCCCATTGCCCCCTTGTCCATATCAACCTGATTCTGAACATTGGCCTGAATCCTCATCATATAACAAGATGTCTTTACATATAAGGGTCTGCTTGCTGCATCATGTCAGTCAAGAGCCATTGGGAATCCAATGGTAGATCCTCATGGCCCTACCACTGATGTTTTATAACACACCTGCCCAACACTGCTGTAGACCCACTAGTCAGCAGGCCCCAACTTACTGCCATCTCTGTTCTACACTGTTTTCTTGTAACTCAGTCAATAAAGGCACTGTCTGCTATACTCATGATCAGCAACAGGATATCCAAAGGTTCTCCAGTGCCACCTGGTCATGGGAATTTCAAAAATATCATGGTATTTATCTAGCCATTTTTCAAGGATGAAGTTGGAGGCACTGTGGTTTTCAATTCATTCAGTAACCATTAAATGTTGAGGAAGCTCATTTTAATGAAAGTTCTGGAGAAATCTCAGAGCCAAGGCTTTCCAAAGAATGGCTAAAATGTCACAGGAAGCCAGGCCCATTGAGGTCTACAATGTGAGGTCCATGTGTGTTTTGACTCTCAACTATGGCTGCCTTGTCTTTAAGAATAAAATCATGTGATATCCTGGCTGAGATTCCCAGTGCTCTGTGGAAATCCACCCTGGGCCTAGATCTCAGTTTTCAAGGGTTACTCTCATGTGTGGCTTCCTAAAATCCCAACATATTTCATGGAATACTTCTCTGAGGTGAGTTCCACAACTCAGTCACTAAAGGGAATCACACCAGAGTTCAAGCCCAGGTGGACCCAGTCATTTCTTCCAACTGCTACACAAATGACCAAAATTAAAACCAAAACACTCCCACATGGCCCTCATCTTCTTCCATATAGTCACTTATCTTCACCTCTGACTGGAGTTTTCCATTTGGGGCGCAGCCTAAGACAATGTCCAAATTAAACTCACTTGCCCCTTATTGGCCTGTAGTCAGGGTGGCCTGGACATCCTTCCTGTAAACCAGAAGTGATCAAATAAGCCTGCCATTAATACTGCTCTGTTTCTCTCATTTGAGGACTACTAATTTCAGGAATAGATTTTTTATGTGATTTAGAGTCATGCGAAAACACAAGCACCTCTGCAGGGCTTTGAAAAACTCATTTGACCCAAAGAACACCTATTCTCACTTGATGGAGGTCAGGAACCTCACAGAGGAAGGGGAGAGACTTCATCTACAATGACTGACTTTTTGCTATTATGGTTTTGGATGCACACATGAGATCATTCTATAGATCCATCAGGTGCTGAGAATCTATGCCACAGCCACACACAGGGCCAAGAGGCTAATTCAGACACATCCCTTTCCAAAGCAATTAAGCAAAGAGCCACAGTTGATGCCCATTCATTTCCATTTGAAAACTGTTTTCTTCAGGCTTCACAAAGGGGTGGCCTGAGGCAAAGAACTTCCAGACATTCAGGGCAACAGAACAATAAGTAAGCAAAAGGCACAAAGCAGGGTTTCTACACTGAGACTTTCCTGGTCACCATGATATCCAAGTTTTCTGAGATGCTCGCCATTCTCTTCAGCTCTCCAGTATATGGCCATGTCACAGAGCTTGGAGGTGGTACATATCTTGGACACAAACCATGAGCCTATTCTGGAGAGTGGCCAGAATTCAGGAAGAAAACAGCAATTTAGGAAGATTGCAGGTGTTGCCCATCAATAAGACAAGCTGCCGTCCATTCATAAATTGGGCAGAATGAATTAGGGGAAGATTTATACTAGACAGGACACATCCATTAATGCATTCTCTTTTCTAATGTCTATAACAACGGACATACTAGGATACACAGACAAAGAAACACTCACCTTGTCAAAAGACGTACTAGAAACTGTCCACTCCAAACCAAACAAACCGCCATTCCAACCTATTCTCAGAACATGAGACAAAACCACAAATCCACACCCACTCCCACAATGGCACCTCCTTTCCCCAAGTAGGTCTGTGACTATCTGGAATGTCCTCTGAATGGTGGGCCATACTATGATCCCCCGAAATGGCCTGTCCTTTCTCAGATCTGGTTTCCTTGGCCAACTCTGTGAAATTGTCAGGAAAAAGTGGTGAGCCACTGCCTGCTCTCTCAGGAAAGGTCCCACTTCAGAGCTTTCCTGGCTTTTGGCCATCCTCACATCAGTAGTTACCAAGAAAGACTCATTCTGTCTTTGGTAAATCCTAACAAGTGAGCCCACTGGGACTGGGACTGGGACTGCCTCTGGGTGCCTGGCTTCTTGGATACCAAGTTCAGAGAGTTCCATCACCAAGAAAATGAGGTTTGCCACTTTCTTTGGAACTGAATGAGGTCACTGCCTTGGCAACCACTTTGTCCTAACAGTTGCTTCCAAGGCTACCATGAGATGGAGTCTGCTCCTACTTCCTGTGACAATTTCACAAGTTAGAATGGTATATCAACCATTCGTACCCGGGAACAGCTCTCCATACAGGCCTGGTTCGGTCCATTTTCTCTAAAATAAGAAGAGAGAGGCTGATTCAGACACATCCCTCATCCAGACCAGGTTGTTTGCCATGGAAGATGAATTTTGCTCTCTCAGGTCCTACATACATACCTACAACTTCTCCAGGTATCATTTCTGCATGGACATTTGAGGTTCTCAGCAGGTGGAAAGTCCACTACTTTCCTGTATTGTAAGAACCACTGTGTCCCTGCTCTTCTGTAAAACGAGATTGAGGGAACAGTGTATGTTTAGGGATAGTAACAGGTTCGTTTTAGGTTAGTAATCATTCTCTGCGATATTTACAAGTATACAGAGGTGAAATATAAGTATGAAAACAGAAATCTCGGTATGACTTGAAGCCCAGAAGGGCATTGGGCCCTTTATTGGGATACTTAGATTTGAATTATGTTCTGCAAAGATGTCTCAGATTACACGATATACAATGGCATAGGACCTTTTACCTTGGATGATTGAATGTAGAAGAGAACATCCAATTAAAAAGGGATAGTCAGTAGGTTTAGGAAGATATTCCCTAGGTTTAAAAAGAAGAGTGAGTATAGGATTTTGAACAAAAGGTCTTGAGCAATAGGGTTTCAGTTAGAGAGTGAATGTAAATGTCTGGACATATGAAGAGTTACTCAGTATGATGAACTGGGGAAAATATGTAGCAACGCAGATATCAATAGAGGCATTACAAAATCAGGCAAAGTATAATGTGAGTGACTGTTTAGACACTGTCAACAGGGTTGAGTTTGAATACATAATCTTAGGAAGAAACAAATATGTAGTCACCAATTGAATTGACATTTGAGAGCAAAAGGCAACCTAGACATGGATGTTTTTAGTAATCCATGTTCACTTTCCATTTAGGCTTTGATACAGTCATAAGTGTGACCTTTACATTTTTTTCCAGAATATTTCTGTGATAAAATGTATATGTAGATCAGGTGACATGAGTATTTCTTCCACCATTTCTGGGAGCAATATATTAAAGATGCAAAATTAGTATTAGGGGTACAAAGAGGTGTACCCTGTGTCTATAAATATAGAGATAAAGCATGAATAGACCATACTGTGAATAAATAATAAAACTTGTTCCAACTTTAAGTAATGGATTGAACTGATATCTGAATATATACAGGAAATCTTATATTGATATACAATCATTCATTCCAACCAGTAATACATCTAATGGTAATATTAACGTTATGGTGTATCATGAAGATTGTGTGAGTTTTGCTTCAAAAGTGTTTTTGGAAATCGAAAATAATGTGTTTTGAAAGAAGTCTCATGAAAAAAACAGTCAAGAAACCTGGAGGAATACATGTGTTGTGACGAAGGAAGTGATTAAAAGTGAAGCAAATGCCTACAAATTTGTGAATTTGTGAATAAAATATATATCCTACAATGTGCAACATCTGTAGGATGAAACACTGTACCTCAGATGACTGAATGTAAAAGAGAACATCCAGTCAAAAAGTGGTAGTCAGGAAGATTAGGAAGATAGTAAGTTTAGGAAGAAGAGTGAGTCTAGGAGTTGGACCAAGACTTTTAGTAATAGGGTTTTCGTTAGAGAGTGAATGTAAATGTCAGCAAATCTGAAGAATCAGTCACTATGATGAACTGGGCAAAATATGTAGGAAAATAGATATCAATAGTGACATTAGGAAATCAGGCAAAGTATAAAGTGAGTGAAAGGTTTAGACATTTTCAACAGGGTTGAGGTTGAATATATAATCTTAGGATGAAACAGATATGTACTCACCAATAGGATTGACATTTGAGAGCCTTAGGCATCCTGGACATGGATGTTTTTAGTAATTCATACTCACATTCAATTTAGGAGTTGGTACAGACATAAGTGTGATTTTTGCATTTTTTTTTATTACTGTGATAAAATATATATGTAGTTCTGGTGACATGAGTATTTCTTCTACCATTAAGGGTAGCTACATTTTGAAAACTCATTAATTAGTATTGGGGATAAAAATAGGTGTACCCTGTTTCTATGAATATACAGATAATGCATGAATAGTCCATACTGTGAATAAATAATATAACTGGTATCAACTTTGGAAATTGGAATAAATTGATATCTGAAAATATACAGGAAATCTTACATTGATATACAATCATCATTCATTCCATCCAATTATACATCTAATGGTAATGTAAGTGTTATGGTTTATCATAAAGAGAGTGTGAGTTTTGCTTCAAAAAGATTATGGAAATCAAAAATAATGCGTTAGGAAGAACTATCATGAAAAAACCAGTCAAAAAAAAGGAGGAATACGTGTGATCTTAAGCAGGAAGTGATTGAAAGTGTACCAAATGCATTTAAATTTGTGAAATGTGGATGAAATCTATTTTCTAAGATGTCCATAAACTGAAGAAATAGTATTGTACCAGTGTTGAATAAAAATGAACATCAAAATGCACAACATTTCCCATAGGAATCTACTTGTATTGATGTTAAACTGGGTCAGTTACTGTAGAAATATAAGGATTTGTATGCACCCTTCACTGAAGTGAGTTTTCAGTACTAGAAAACAAATATGTATTTGAGGTGGATGAATATATCTGAAAATAATCTTGTGAAAAGTTGATTATAAAACCACATACATGAACATGAATGAATTTAGGGACTGTATAATAAGAGACATATATTTCATATTTTGAAAAATCTAGAGATTGTAGATTTTTCACAAAACACACACAGAGATATTAAAAAGTAGCAATATATATGACAATCGAAATTCATCATGAAATACATATCATACACAGATCCAAAAATATTTATTTTACTGAATATGGATTAATGTATAATGTTGTTCAACTAGGAAGCTCACCCATAGGTTGAATTTTCAGTTCCAACAGCGTTTAGGAAGAGTGATCTCTTCTCACAATTTGTATCTGCCATGTCAGCCACCTCACAAGAATGTACGTGTGGTACCAGGTAGGATTCTATATGTGCATATAAAAATACATGTGCTGAATAGGCAACAGATAAGGGGAGACAGGAATTCACATAATTGATACCTTTCAAAACACATGAAGAACTATTTCAATTAATAATTGACCAGATTTATAACATCTACACTTTATCATGCAAAAGGCAAGTCCAACTATACACCATGCCTCCTCTGAACTGCTTGTATTTCTATTCTGTTTGGGTTATTTTTCTCCATCATATTAGGATTAGTAGTCAGAGTCTAGTAGGGTGTGGGTTAGTGTCAGGGTTTCAGTAATTCGAATGGAAAATAGGAAAATGAATCCATTGTGTATGCAAATATGTGCTACAAAAAATCTTCCCACTCTAATTCAGAACAATGCCTTGACATTCCCTTCGCCCCAAATATGACACTTAGAGATGAGTTAGAAATCTGTGAATACATATCAGGAATTGAATATGCTCAGGAGTTCACAAACTTGGAGGTGGAAGAGGAATTTCAAAAAGTAAGTGACATGGTAAACACTCCACAAACATGAAGCTCTGCTGGCCTAAAGACTTCTAGAGAAAATGCCTCTGAGGTTGGGCACTTGAAATACATGTTGTTGTCAGGAGATTTACTGTCCTTTGTAGTGATACCATCGAAGATGGGTCTGCATTTATGTGACCTGGAGGACTTGGTTCCTTATTCTCCAAAGAACATGAGCCAGCAGTGCTGTATTCTCTCTTTGTAGGTAAACTGCGGCCACTGGGGGCTAAGTGTCTCTCCGTCTTGACTGTGAAGCCAATTGGTCATCCTACAATTGTCGTGGTGTTTCTTGCTTCTGCACTGGGGTTTTTGTATTTGTTTCATGAAATAGAAGGAGTTCAACTGGGACACAGTGCAGGAGGGAGTTCTGTCATGTGTGGAGGGTCAGGGTTTTCAGGAGAATTCACCAACCAGGCTTCTACCCCACATAGCTTGCCCCCTTGTCCATAACAAACTGATTCTGAACATTGCCCTGAAACCTCTCCATATAACAAGATGCCTTTACATATAAGGCTATGCTGGCTGCACCATGTCAGCCAAAAGCCATTCGGAAGTCAATGGCAGATCCACATGGCCCCACCACAGATGTTTTATCATACACCTGCACACCACAACTCTGGGCCCACTTCTCATCAGCAGGCTCCAACTTACTGGCATCTCTGTTCTACACAATTTTCATGAAACAGAGTCAGTCAATGCACTGTCTGGTACATTCATGATCAGCAAGAAGACATCCAAAGTTTCTCCAGTGACACCTGGTCATGGGAATTTCAAAAATTTCATGGTATTTATTAAGCCATGTTTCAAGGATGAAGTTTGTGGCAATGTGGGTTTCAATTCATTCAGGAACCATTAAATGTTGAGGAAGCTCATTTCAATGAAAGCTGTAGAGAACTCTCACAGGTAAGGCTTCCCAAAGAGTGGCCAAAAGACACATATATTTCATATGTTTAAAAATCTGGACAGTGTATATATATATAAATACACACACACACACACACACACACACACACACACACACACACACACAGAGACATTAAAAACTAGCAATATATATACCAATCAAAATTCATCGTGAAATATATATCATCCACGTTTCCAAAAATATTCATTTTACTGAACATGGATTTATGTATAAAGTTGTTCAAACACTCCACAAACATGAAGCTCTGCTGGCCTAAAGACTTCTAGAGAAAATGCCTCTGAGATTGGGCAGTTGAAATATATGTGGTTGTCAGGAGCTTTAGCTTCCTTTGTAGTAAGACAATCAAGGATGTGTCTTCATCTATGTGACCTGGAGGACATGGAATCTTATTTTTCAATGAACATGAGGCTGCAGTGCTGAAATCTCTGTTTGTAGGTCAACTGTGGCCACTGGGGTCTAAGTGTCTCCTCGTGTGGACTGTGAACCCATTTGCTCATCCTCCAATTTTTGTGGTTTTTCTTGCTGCTGCACTGGGAGTTCGGTATTTGCTTCACGAAATACAAGGAGTTCAACTGGGACACAGTGCTGGAGGGAGTTCTGTCACGTGTGGTGGGACAGGGCCTGTACGATTATGCGCCAACCAGGCTTCTGTCCAACATAGCTTGCCCCCTTGACCAAAGCAACCTGATTCTGAACATTGCCCTGAAACCTATCCATACAACATTATGACTTTACATATAAGGGTCTGCTGACTGCACAATGTCAGTCACAAGCCATTTGGAAGCCAATGGTAGATCCACATGAAACCACCACAGCTGTTCTATCTCACACCTGCCCACCTTTGCTCTAGGCCCACTATTCAGCAGGCTCCAACTAACTGGCATTTCTGATCTACACCATTTTCGTGAAACCCAGTCAATCAAGGCAGTGTCTGGCACACTCATGATCAGCAACACGATACCCAGTGGTTCTCCAGTGCGACCTGGTCATGGGAATTTCAAAAATTTCATGGTATATATGGAGCCATTTTTCAAGAATAAAGTTGAAGGCACTGAGTGTTTCAATTATTTCAATAACCATTAGATAGTGAGGAAGCTAATTTCAGTGAAATCTATGGAGGACTCTCACAGGCAAGGCTTCCCAAAGAGTGGATAAAATGTCATATGAAGCCTGACCCATTGAGGTCTACAATGTGAAGTCCATGTGTGTTTTGACTCTCAACTATGGCTGCCAAATCTTTCAGAATAAAATAATGTGATATCCTGGCTGAGATTCCCAGTGCTCTGTAAAAAGCCACTCTGGACCTAGATCTCAGTTTCCAAGGGCCAATCTTATGTGTGGCCTCCTAATATCCCAAAACAATTCATGGAAATACTTCTTTGAGATCAGTTCCAGAACTCAGTCTTTATGGGGAATCACACCAGAGTTCAAGCCCAGGAGGAACCAGTCATCTCTTCCTACCACCACACAAATGACCACAATTAAAACCAAAACCTCCCACATTGCCCTCATCTTCTTATATATAGACACTCATCATAACCTCTGGTTGGAGGTTTCCATGAGGGGTGCAGCCCAAGGCAGTTTCCAAAATAAGCTCCCATGCCCCTCATTTGCCTAAAGTCATGGTGGCCTGGACAGGCTTCCTGTGAACCAGGAGTGATCAAATAGGCCTTCCATTAATACTGCTCCGCTTCTCCAATTTGAGGCGTACTGACTGTGCGTTTTAGATTCTTTATGTGAATTAATGTCATGAGAAAACCCAAGCAACTATGAGCTAGCCTCTGTAGGATTTAAAGAATTCACTTGACCCAAAGGATCTCTATTCTCACTTAATTGAGATCAGGAACCTTACAGAGAAAGTCAAAAGACTCTATCCACAATGACTGTTCTTTTAGCCATTTTGGTTTTGGATGCACACATAGCAGGAGTTGGCCATCCATAAGGCAAGTGGCAGTCCATTCATAAATTCGGTAGGATGAATGCTGGGGAGCTTTCTCATAGACAGGACACATCCATTGATGCATTATCTTTTCTAATGTCTACAACCACGGACAGTGAGTTACACACATAGAAACACTCACCATGTCAAAAGACTTACTAGAAATAGTTCACTCCAAACCAAACAAACTGCCTTTCCTACCTATTCTCAGAACATGAGACAAAACCACAATCTCATACCCAAACCCACAAAGGCACCTCCTTCCCGCAAGTAGGTCTGTGACTATCCGGAGTGTCCTCTGACTGGAGGGCCATAAAATGTTCCTCCAAAATAGCCTGTCCTGTCTCAGATCTTGTGTCTTTGGCCAACTCTCTGAAGTTGTCAGGAGTCAGCGGTGAGGCACTACCTTCTTTCTCAGGAAAGGCCCCTCTTCAGAGCTTTTCTCCCATTTTGACATCCTAACATCAGTAGTTAGAAAGAAAGAATGACCCTGTCCTCGGAAAATCCAAAAAGTGAGAACACTGGGACTGGGACTAGCACTGGCACTTTTTAACTGGCTTCCTGGATCCCAAGATCAGAGAGTTCCATCACCAAGGAAGTGAGGTGAGGTCACTTCCTTCAGGAACAGAATGAGTTCACTGCCTTGGCAACCATTTTGTCTTAACAGTTGCTTCCAAGGGTCCCATGAAATGGAGGCTGCCCCTGGTTCCTGTGACACATTCACAAGTTAGAATGGTATATCAACCAAAGGCACCTGGGAACAACTCTCCACACAGGTCTCATTTGGTCCATCTTCTCTACATTAAGAATAGAGAGGCTGATTCAGACACAACCCTTCATCCTGACCAGGTTGTTCGCCATGGAAGATGACTTTTGCTCAATCAGGTCCTTCAAAGCTGCCTACATCTTCTTCGGAAATCATTTTTGCATGGATCTTTGAGGTTCTCAGGGTGGAAGATCCCCTACATTCCTGGATTGAAAGGCCAACTCTGTCCCTGCTCTTCTGTAAAGTTAGATTGAGGTAACAGTGTATGGTTAGGGTTGATAACATGTTCGATTTGGGTTAGGAATTATTCTGCTGCATGAATAATGGTATTGGGGGATGCCACCGAGGACTGGAGAAATCGAGGAACTATTGTCTCCTCGACTCAGTGATATTTTGTTTCAGATTCGGTATTGCCAGCCCATAGGGTTTTGCCTGCTACGCAGTCCTGGTATCAGTTTTGGACGTCCATTGCCCGTCTTTATTGTCTTGCTTGTCTGTGTTGTGTGTTGTTGCATTCACTGTTTGTGTATCTTTCAATATGGGACAGAGCACTTCAATGTCTCTGTCCCTGACCCTTGATCACTGGACCAAAGTTCGCTTAAGGGCTCAGAATCTTTCTTTTTTAGTAAAACTCCAGACTTGCCAGACTGTCTGTGCCTCAGAATGTTTCACCTTTCATGTCAGATTGCCCCTAGAAGCATCTTTCTACTTCCCACTAATTTAAAAAGTCAAAGATATTGTCTTTCAGCTGCGCACACATAGCCATCCTGATCAACAGCCATGTATCTTAACTTTGCAGGACCTCTTCAAGTCTCCTTTTCCATGGATGAAGCCTTTCCTTGTCCCTTACCCTGCTCATATTGCTTCCCCCATGATCTCTCAAACCCTCTGCTCCTCCTCCTCCACCACCCTCTGTTCTCCCTGAGTCACAGGATTTGACTCTACTGGACTCTCATCCCCCTCCTTATACCCTGCCCTCATCCCCCAACCACCAACCTCCTCTAAGTGATTCCCCTGCAGCTGACTCAGCCTCTCTGCCATTGGAGGAAGCTAAGCTGGCCCTGCACCCTCCCGATAACTCCCCCACATCACACACAGCCCCACCTCCCCAGGAGGAAGCTGGCCCGGCTAAGGGAACTCGCTGTCTTCGAATGATTGAAAACCCTGGAACTCCCGTGATGCTCCCCCTATGTCCCTAGGGACCATTTATTGACGAAGGCCATGGGGGGAAAATGCAAGCCGACAAATATTGGCCTTTCTCCTCTTCAGACCTATATAACTGGAAAAATAACAATCCCTTTTTTTCCGAGGACCCCACCCCGCTCACAGGTCTGGTTGAGTCATTGATGTTTTCACACCTGAATATTTGGGATGACTGTCAACAATTCCTAGAGACTCTCTTTATGACAGAGGAACAAAAGAGATTCCTCCTAGAAGCTAGAAAAAAAATCCTCGGACCAGATCGGAGATCAACACATCTTCCCAACTTAATCAAAGTTGGTTTTCCCTTGAAACAACCCAAATGGGACACCAACACCTTTGAAGTTAGAAAGCATCTGTCCATTTATGGCCAAGTTCTAATAGTGGGCCTCTGAGTGTCCGCTAGGCAACCAACTAATTTGGCCAAGGTAAGAGAGATTATTCAAAGGCCTGATGAATCTCCCTCTATGTTTCTAGAGAGAATTATGGAGGCATATAGGAGATATACTTCTTTGGATGCTCAGGCAGAGGATCAAAAGGCATCTGTCAGGATGGCCTCTATTGGGCAAGCTGCCCTGGATTTTAAAAGAAAGTTACAATGCTTAGATGGATTACAAGATATGACTTTGAGAGATTTAGTCACAGAAGCCAAGAAAGTATACCTTAAGAGAGAAACTGAGGAAGACAAGGGAGCAAAGGGAGGATAAAAGAAACAAAAGGCAGACTAATGCGTTGACTAAGGTCCTGGTCACAACAACAGAAGGGCCAGAAATTAAGAAACAGGGAGACATGAAGGGATAACTGGTCCCATGCCAGAGGCCACCCCTGGCCTCAGAACAATGTGTCTACTGTAAAAAAAAGGACACTGGGTCAAAGAGTGCCCTAGAAAGAGACAGCCACGCCAGTCAGCCATTCTGACTCTGGAGGATGACTACGAAAGTCGCAGCTCAGATCCCCTCCCTGAGTTCAGGGCAACTTTTGAAGTGGAGGGACCCCAGTAAACTTTGAAGTGGATACAGGGGCAATATACTAACCCCTAAGACCACTTTGGGCCCTCTATCAAATAAAAGGTCTCTAGTTCAAGGGGCTAATGGCAGTAAATATCAGGCTTGGACAACTAAGAGGATCATGGACCTGGGGAAAGGAACAATCCATCACTCCTTCCTAGTAATCCCAGAATGCCTGGCCCCATTGATGGGCAGAGATCTGCTCACCAAGCTCCGGGCCAAAATAACTTTTAACCCTGAAGGCCCCCAAGTGGAATTTCTAAATCTTTCAGTAAAAACTCCTATAATCACAGCTCTAACTATGTCAGTAGAAAATGCACATCAACTCACTCACCTTGGTTAAAAGAAACTGCAGGTATTTCTGAAGTATCAAGAACAGAGTTTTCCACTAACTGACTCATAGCAAAAAGAAATAGCTGAATGGGTAAAAAAAAAGCCTGTCGAGTCAATCAAATGGTTAATGCTTACCCTTCCAAGCTTCCTGCAGGAAAGCACCTATGAGGATCCAGACCAGGACAATTCTGGGAAGTTGACTTTACTGAAATTAAGCCAGCAAGGTATGGACATAAATATCTCCTAGTCCTTGTAGATACATTTTTAGAATGGATTGAATCCTTTCTCCCTAAAAAAGAAAAGAAAAAAAGAAAGAAACAGCGCAAATGGTGGTCAAGAAGATCCTGGAAGATATTTTTCAAAGACACGGCCTGCCAAAGGTAATACCGTCTGATAATGCACCGGCGTTCGTGGCTCAGGTAAGTCAGGTGTTAGCCAGGAACCTGGGGATTAATTGGAAGTTATATTGTGCTAACAGACGCCAGAGTTCAGGACAGGTAGAAATAATGAATAGAAGCATTAAAGAGGCCTTAATGAAATTAAGCTTAGAGACAAGCAGAAAAGATTGGACTATGCTCCTGCCATATACAATGTTTCATGCAAGAAATACTCCCTCTGTTTATTTGAGTAACCTCATCCCCTGTGAAATTCTCTAGGGTGCCTCTTTTCCAGTAAGTGACCTAAGCCCAACTCTAAGACCTAACGATCCCTTCCACACCCCCTTGCTTGACAGACTTAAAGCTCTTGAAAGAACTCAGTGATACCTGTGGAAACAGCTGGCCACTGCCTACCAAACTGGAGACGAGGGGACTCCACATTGATATCAAGTAAGAGACTTCATCTACGCAAGACGATATCAGGTGTCATCCCTGGAACCCTGCTGGAAAGGACAATAACAGGTGCTACTTATAACATCTACAGTGGTAAAGGTAGACAGAATCACTTCCTGGATCCATGTCTCTCATCTCAAGCCTGCGCCCTGTCCACACTCTGGCTGGAAACTGGAAAAGACTGGTAACACTTTCAAATTGCATATTCACCATGTGGATAAGCCTACAGAATCTCCCCTTGGCAACAAGTAGTCCTAACCCTCATCAGCCCGTGCAGCAGCGATGGCTGATCACAAATTCTACTGGAAAAGATGTATAATCTATCTTGCATACAGCCCCCTTAGGTACCTGGTGACCATCTCTTTACCCAGACATTTGTCAGCTGGCTATAGGTCTTTCCTATTGGGATATTCCTGATGAAGAGGATTCCACTAAAATTCCATTAAATCCCTTCCATACCATAGATAATGGAAACAAACATTATGGATGTAGGGACACACGAGCCAGATGCAGGTTGGCTAGCCTAGATTACTATGTTTGCCCGACCGAACATCAAAGCCACAAGCAGCCATGAGTGTGTGTGGGAAAAGCCGACTTCTTCTGTAAGTAATGGGGATGTGCGCATACAGGGGCTGCCTGAAGGAACCCAAACTCCTCATCAAATTCAGTGCACAGCATTGGCCATTACGAATTAGATAACAAAAACCAATGGCTCCCAGAGGGGGTCTCTAGATCCTCAAATTCTGCATGACCTTTTTAACATCTGCAAGTGCTCAAAAGGGTGAAAGGAGATTCCCCTATGTGGAGGCCTTTTCCCTCCTTCACTCACATCCTGAACTATGCTTATCCAATAGATCCTCACCTTCAGCCTTCTGCTCCAGAGTCTCTGCTGTCACTCCCACCTCAGAAACCTGATTTCTCCCCTCCAATTAATAGATCAAAAACCCAGACATTCGCTGGTTCTCAGACCATTGCCCCCTTGCTGAGGTAGCAGGTACTGAACTACCCCTCCACCTACTCACTCCTTTCTTCTCCTGTCAGTGCCCGCACCGGGTCCCACCAGGTCCTCTTACCAGCTACCCCAAAGCTCAAACCAGCTGAGGAGAGTCCTCAGACCCCTATTCAAGATGTAATGAAAATGGCCTTTAAAGTTGCTTTGTCATCACTGAAAACAGTTTACTAAGAATTTAAAGTCCCTCACATGCATTTTGGGATACTCACTCCCGTCTTCCCCTCTGTTCTACCTGTTCTACTGCTCAAGTTTTTGTTGCTAGGAAAAATCCCAAACCACTTCTCCCATTATTCTTTTACATCTCTCCTTCCTCATTCTCAGATCCTCGGAGCTGCTCTCAGCCCCACCTTCCCTGTCCTCGCCCTCTGTACCAGGCCCACTGAAAAGTCTTAACTGACCTACTCCTGAAGTCTTCACCATGATTGAGTTTTGGACTTTCAGCAAAAGAGTCCCTGTAAAAAAGTTCAATGTAGTTAAACTTCCTCTTTTCATATTGCCCTGTTCTACTTGGCCACTGGCTAAAAAAATCAGCAATCCTTAGCTAGACACCCTCTTTCTAGTTTTTCACAAAAATATGTGAAAAAAGCCTTGGGCCTTGACCTGGGGCTTCACAGAGATGGCTAAATTTCTAAGTTAAAGAAGTTAGCAACTGGGCTCCGTGGTAACAGATGGCAGGGGGAAAATAAGAAAGGGAAGAAAAAGCTCTTACCCTCCCAGGTGTCCTTGAAAAGTTTACTTGCCCAGAACTGAGGAAAAAAACAGAAACAAAAACTGATTTTTTCAACTTCTGCAGACTGTGAACTTCTGAGCCCCTTCCCTTAAATGTTGGGTACAAAATTCTGAAACTACCTCAACTTGGGTTTCAGAGGATTACTTGATTACAACAGAATCAATGCCCTCTGAATCCGGTTGCAACCAAATAGGACTGTTTCCCTGTCTTCAGTGCTATCTTAGGTGCCTTGCCTTGTCTGTCTCTACTACAGCATAATTCTATATACTTAAACATTGCTTATGTTTTCATGAAATGGTCAACAGATGTGATTAATTGTGTAATGGTGCAGATGTTTCCCAGAGTGCTCTATCACGACACAGGTTCATTTGAAGATCAAATAGGGGGGCATACAACCCTGTTCCACTGAAAATATATATCCCTTCCTTTAGCCATCCTATTAGGAATAGGTAATGCTGCACTGGTGGGCATGGGAACTACTGCCTTTGTCCATGGGACTCAACAAATGACAAAAAATATGACAGCAATAGACCAAAACAAAGATATTAGAAACCTCCATCAGAGCTTTGCATGAATCTTTAACCTCTCTCTCTGAAGTTGTTTTTCAGAACACTCGAGGGTTGGACCTGCTCTTCATGAGAGAAGGGGGCCTTTGTGCTCCATTGAGGGAAGAATGTTGTTTGTATGCTGAGCATACTGGAGTTGTAATAAAATGTATGAGTAAATTAAAAAGACATCTTGAAGAGCATCAACGATAGAGAGAGGCCCAAAAAGGGTGGTTTGAGTCTTGGTTCACACAGTCCCCCTGGTTAACTACGTTTTTATCAACCCTGGCGGGTCCAATAATAATTCTCATATTATTGCTAAGTATAAAACCCTGTTTTCTCAACCGTGTAATTTCTTTTCTCCAGGCTCAAATTGGACGAGTTAAACTTAAGGTAATACCCCACTAGCAGACATAGGATTTGACACCCCCCAATGATCATTTTTATGATTAAAAGTAGCCAGAAGAAGAATTGAGGAATAAAAGGTTAATCAAATAGGTACTTGTCACTTCCTGTTTTTCTGTATGCTTAACAAAACACTGTTGAAATCTTGAGAAATACTTGCAAATCTTGTTCCCAGTATGTGCTGTCCCTAACTGCCAAACTGCAGAATGTGCTCCCTGACCCAGTTCCACGCATATCGCCCACTTGCCCTGATCCATCAATAAACTTCCCTCCCTGCCCTCTCCAGGTAAAGTATATAAGCTCTACTTAAGCTATTTTCAGGGCTGTCTGCTCTATTCAAGTGAGCTCTGAGCACCAGCATGCTGGACAGTCAATAAACTTTTGCTGTTGCATGAGATAGTCTATTGGTGGTCTCCTCCTGCGAAGCTCGCCTGACATTTACTAGGATGATTGAATGTAGAAGAGAACATCCAGTCAAATAGGGATAGTTGATAGAATTAGGAAGATAGTCAGTACGTTTAGGAAGAAGTGTGAGTACAGGATTTGGAAGAAAAGTTCTTTAGCTATAGGGTTTCGATTAGAGAGTGAATGTTAATGTCTGCACAGGTGAAGAGTCGGTCACAATAATGAACGGGGGAAAATATGTAGGAAAGCAGATAGAAATAGAGATATTAGAAAATCAGGCAAAGTATAAAGTGAGTGATAGGATTAGACATTTTGAAAAGGATTGAGTTTGAATATATAATCTTAGGAAGAAACCAATATGTAGTCAACAATCAGATTGATATATGAGAGGATTAGGCAAATTTCAGGTGGATGAATATTTCTGAGAATAATCTTGTGAATAGTTGATTATAAATCCACATACATGATCATGAATAAATTTAGGGAGTGTACATAAGACACATATATTTCATATTTTGAAAAATCTGGAGAGTACACACAGACAAAAAAAGTAGCAATGTGTATGTCAATCAAAATTCATCATAAAATATATATCATCCACAGATCTAAAAATATTCGTTTTACTGAACATGGATTTATGTAAAATGTTGTTCAACTAGGAAGCTCACCCATAGTTTGAATATTCAGTACCAACAGGGTTAAGTAGGAGTGATCTCGTCTCACAATTTGTATCTGCCAAGTCAGCCAAATCACAAGAATGTACATGTGGTACCAAGTAGGATTCTATATGTGCATATAAAAATACACATGCTGAATAGGCTACAGAGAAAGGGAGACAGGAATTCACATATTTGTTAAATTTAAAAATACATGGAGAACTATTTCAACAATCAATTGACTAGATCTATAACTCCTACTCTGTATCATGCAGAAGGCAAGTCCAACTATACACCATGCCTCCTCTGAACTGCTTGTATATCTATTCTGTTTGGGTTATTTTTCTCCATCATATTAGGATTAGTAGTCAGAGTCTGGTAGGGTATGTGTTAGTGTCAGGGATTCAGTATTTCGAATGGAAAATAGGAAATTGAATCCAATGTGTATGCAAACATATGCTACAGAAAAATCTTCCGACTCTCATCCAGAACAATGCCTTGACATTACCTTCGCCTCAAGTAAGACACAATTAGAGAAGAGTTAAAAAAATCTGTGAATACCTATCTGGAATGGAAAATGCTCCAGATTTCACACCATTGGAGCTGGTAGAGGAGTTTCTAAAAGTAATGGACAGGGTAAACACTCCACAAACATGAAGCTCTGCTGGTCTAAAGTTTTTTGAGAATTTGCCTTTGAGGTTGGGCACTTGAAATATATGTTGTTGTCAGGAGCTTAAGCTTACTTTGTAGTGAGACCATCAAAGCTGGGTTTGAATCTATGTGACCTGGATGACATGGTTACTTATTTTTCAATGTAATGAGGCAGCAGTGCTGAATTCTCTCTTTGTAGGTAAACTGTGGCCTCTAAGGGATAAGTGTCTCCCCGTGTCGACTGTGAAGCCATTTGGTCATCCTCTAATTTTCGTGGTGTTATTGATGCTGCTCTTGGAGTTTGGTATTTGCTTCACAAAATACAACGAGTTCAAATGGGACACAGTACTGGAGGGAGTTCTGTCAGGTGTGGGGGGAAGGGTCTGCAGGAGAATGCACCAACCAGTTTTATCCCACGTAGCTTGCCCCCTTGACAATAGCAACATGATTCAGAACATTGCCCTGAAACCTCTGCATATAACAAGATGCCTTTACATATAAGGGTTTGCTGGCTGCACCATGTCAGTCACAAGCCATTTGGAATCCAATGGTAGATCCTCATGGCACTAACACCGATGTTTTATCAAACACCTGCCCGCCACTGCTCTGGGCCACTACTCAGCAGGATCCAACTTACTGGCATCTCTGTTCTACACCATTTTCATGAAACCCAGTCAATCAAGGCACAGTCTGGTATCCTCATGATCAGCATCAGGGCATCCAAAAGTTTTCCAGTGCCACCTGGTCATGGGAATTTCAAAAATTTCATGGTATTTATCTAGCCATTTTTCAAAGATGAAGTTGGAGGCACTGTGGGTTTCAATTCATTCAGGAATCATTAAATGTTGAGGAAGCTCATTTCAATGAAGGCTCTGGAAAACTCTCACAGGCAAGGCTTCCCAAAGAGTGCCCAAAAAGGTCACATGAAGCCAGGCCCATTGAGGTCTAAATGTGAGGCCCATGTGTGTTTTGACTCTCAACTCAGCCTTCCAAGTCTTTTAGAATAAAATCATGTTATATACTGGCTGAGATTCCCAGTGCTCTTTTGAAAGCCACCCTGGGCCTAGATCTCAGTTTTCAAGGGAGACTTTCATGCGTGTCCTCCTAAAATCCCAACAAAATTCATGGCAATACTTCTCTGAGTTCAGTTCCACAACTCAGTATCTAAGGGGAATCAAACCAGAGTTCAAGCCTAGGTGGACCCAGTCATTTCTTCCAACCGAGACACAAATGACCAAAATTATAACCAAAACACTCCCACATGACACTAATCTTCCTCCATGTTGTCACTCATCATCACCTCTGGCTGAAGGTTTCCATGAGGGGCGCAGCCAAAGACAGTTTCCAAAATAAGCTCGCTTGCCCATCATTTGCCTAAAGTCAGTATGGCCAGGACACCCTTCCTGTGAAACAGGAATGATCAAATAAGCATGCCTTTAATACTGCTCTGTTTCTCCAATTTGAGGCCTACTGACTTTCAGATATAGATTCTTTATGTGATTTGGAGTCATGCGAAAACCCAAGCACCTCTGCAGGGCTTGGAAGAACTCATTTGACCCAAAGAATCCCTATTTTCACTTGATGGAGGTCAGGAACCTAATAGAGGAAGGCAAGTGACTTCATCCACAATGACTGATCTTTTTGCCATTATGGTTTGGATGAACACATGGGATCATTCTTTAGATCCATCAGGTGCTGAGAATCTAAGTCACAGCCACACACAAGGCCAAGAGGCTAATTCAGCCACATCCCTTTTCAAAGCAATTAAGCAAAGAGCCACAGGTGATGCCCATTGATTTCCATTTCAAAACTATATTCTTCAGGCTTCACAAAGGGGTGGCCTGAGGCAAAGACCTTCCAGACATTCATTGCAACAGAAAAATAGTTAAGCAAAAGACCCAATCATGGTCTCTCCACTGAGACTTTCCTGGTCACACTGATATCCTACATTCAGGGCAACAGAAAATACGTAAGAAAAGGCGCAAAACATGGTCTCTACACTGAGACTTTCCTGGTCACACTTATATCTGAGTTTTCTGAGAATCTCGCTATTATCTTCAGCTATCCAGTACATGGCCATGTCACAGAGCTTGGAGGTGGTACATATCTTGGAAACAAAACCATGAGCCAATTCTGGAGAGTGGCCAGAATTCAGAAAGAAAACAGGAACTTAGGAAGATAGCAGGTGTTGCCCATGGATAAGACAAGTTGCAGTCCATTCATTAATTGGCTAGGATAAATTATGTGAAGATTTATACTAGACTAGACATCCATTAATGCATTATCTTTTCTAATGTCTACAACAACGAACACAGTGGGATACACAGACATAGGAACACTAGTCTTGTCAAACGACTTACTAGAAACAGTCCACTCCAAACCAAAAAAAAGCGACTTTCCTATCTATTCTCAGAACATGAGACAAAATAACAAAAACACACCCACTCCCACAAAGGCACCTCCTTCCCCCAAGTAGGTCTTGACTATCCAGAGAGTCCTCTGACTGGTGGGCCAAACTATGTTCCCCCAAAATGGCCTGTCTTCTATCAGATCTGGTTTCCTTGGCCAACTCTCTGAAGTTGTCAGAAAAAATTGGTGAGCCACTACCAGCTTTCTCAGGAATAGTCCCTCTTCAGAGCTCTCCTGGCATTTGTCCTTCCTCACATCAGTAGGTACCAAGAAAGACTGACTCTATCCTTGTTAAATCCAACCAAGTGAGCCCACTGAGACTGGGACTGGGACTGCTTCTGGGTGCCTGGTTTCTTGGATACCAAGTTCAGAGAGTTGCATCACCAAGGAAATGACGTATGTCACTTTTTTTGGAACTGAATGAGGTCACTGCCTTGGCAACCACTTTATCCTAACAGTTGCTTCCAAGGGTCCCATGAGATGGAGCTGGCCCCTACTTCCTGTGACACTTTCACAAGTTGGAATGGTATATCAACCATAGGAACCTGGGTAAAGCTCTCCACCCAGGCCTGGTTTGGTCCATCTTCTCTACAATAAGAAGAGAGAGGCTGATTCAGACACATTCCTTCATCCTGACCAGGTTGTTTGCAAAGGAAGATGACTTTTGCTCTCTCAGGTCCTTCATACCTGCCTAAAACTTCTCCAGGTATCATTTCTGCATGGACCTTTGAGGTTCTCGGCAGGTGGAAGGTACCCTACTTTCCTGTATTGTAAGAACAACTTTGTCCCTGCTCTTCTGTAAAATGAGATTGAGGGAACAGTGTATGTTTCGGGTTAATCACAGGTTCGATTTGGGTTAGAAATCATTCTGTGCGATGAATAATGGTATTGGGAACCTACGATATTTACAAGAATATAGAGGTAAAATAAAAGTATGAAAACAGAAATCCTGCTATGATTTGAAGCCCAGAAAACCATTGGGCCCTTGACTGGGATACTTAGCTTTGAATTATGTTCTGCAAATATGTCTCAGATAATTTGATATACAATGGCATAGGACCTTGTACCTTGGATGATTGAATGTAGAAGAGAACATCTAGTCAAAAAGGGATAGTAGGTAGGATTAGGAAGATATTTGGTATGTTTAGGAAGAAGAGTGAGTATAGGATTTGGACCAAAAGTTCTTTCCCAATAGGGATTTGGTTAGAGAATGAATGTAAATGTCAGCACATATGAAGAGTCAGAAACTATGATGAGCTGGGGAATATATGTAGAAAAGCAGATATCAATAGAGACACTATGAAATCAGGCAAAGTATAAAATGAGTGATAGGATTAGACATTTTCTACAGTGTTGAGTTTCAATATATAATCTTAGGAAGAAACAAATATGTAGTAACCAATAGGATTGACATTTGAGAGCATTAGGCAACCTGGACATGGATGTTTTAGTAATCCATGTAAACTTTCCATTTCGGCTTTGGTACAATCATAAGTGTGACCTTTACATTTTTTGTTCAGAATATTACTGTGATAAAATGTATATGTAGATAAGGTCACATGAGTATTTGTACCAGCATTTCTGGGAGCAATATATTGAAGACGTAATATTAGTATTGGGTTTACAAAGAGGTGTACCCTGTGTCTATGAATATAGAGATAAAACATGAATTGACCATAAGTGAATAAATAATATAACTTGTTCCAACTTTAAATAATGGGTTGAACTGATATCTGAGAAATTATCAGAAATCTTATATTGATATACAATCATTCATTCCAAACAGTTATACATCTAATGGTAATATTAGTGTTTTGGTTTATCATGGAGAGTATGTGAGTTTTGCTTCAATAGTGATTATGGAAATTGAAAATAATATGTTTGGAAAGAATTCTCATTTAAAGACCAGTCAAGACGCCCTGACAATACATGTGTTATGAAGCTAGAAGTGATTAAAGTTGAAACAAAGGCCTATAAATTTGTGAACTTGTGGATGAAATGTAAATCCTATGATGTGCAAACACTGAAGAAATAGTAATGTACCAGTGTTGAATACAAATAAACGTCAAATTACATATCATGTCCCATAAGAATCTACTTGCATTGATGTTAGACTGGGTTAGTTACTGTAGAATTATTAGGATTTGTATGCACCATTCACTGAAGTTAGTTTTCAGTACTAGTAAACAAATATATATTTTAGGTGGATGAATATGTCTGAAAATAATCTTGTGAAAAGTTGATTATGAATCCACGTACATGAACATGAACGAATTTAGAGAGTGTATATAAGACACATATATTTTATATTTTGGAAAATCTGGGGAGTGTATTTATAGATACAAAAAAACACATACAGACATTAAAAAGAAGCAATATATATGCCAATCAAAATTCATCATTAAATATATATCATCCACAGATGCAAAATATTTATTTTACTGAACATGAGCTAATGTATAATGTTGTTCTACTAGGAAGCTTGTAGGTTAAATTTTCAGTTCCAACAGCGTTTAAGAGTAATAAACTCTTCTCACAACTTGTATCTGCCAAGTCAGCCACCTCACAAAAAGGTACATGTGATACCGGGTAGGTATATGTGCATATGAATATACATGGGTGTATAGGCTACAGAGAAAGGGGAACAAGAATACACATATCTGTTAACTTTAAAAACACATGGAGGACTATTTCAATTAAAAATTGACTAAATTTATAACTCCTACCTTATAGAATGCAAAAGGCAAGTCCAACTATACAACATGCCTCCTCTGAACTGCTTGTATTTCTATTGTGTTTTGGTAATTTTTCTCCTTTATTTTAGGATGAGTAGTCTGAGTCTAGTAGGTGGGGGTTAGTGTCAGGGATTCAGTATTTCGAAAGGAAAATTGGAAAATGAATTTAATGTGTATGCAAATATGTGCTGCACAAATATCCTTCCACTCTCATCCAATGCAATGCCTTGTTAAAACCTTCTCCCCAATTAAGACACAATTAGAGGACAAGAGTTAGAAAATCAGTGAATACATATCTGAAATGGAAATGCTCTGGAATTCACAACCTTGGAGGTGGTAGAGGAGTTTCCAAAAGTAAGGGACAGGGTAAACAATCCACAAACATGAAGCTCTGCTGGCCGAAAAACTTTTTGAGAAACTGCCTCTGAGTTTGGGCACTTGAAATATATGTTGTTGTCAGGAGATTTGACTTCCTTTGTAGTGAGACCATCAAAGCTGGGTCTGCATCTCTGTGACCTGGAGGACATGTCTTCTTATTTTCCAATGAAGATGAGCAGCAGTGCTGAATTATCTCTTTGTAGGTAAACTGTGGCCACTGGGGACTAAGTGTCTCCCCGTGTTGACTGTGAATCCATTTGGTCCTCGTCCACTTTTTGTGATGTTTTTGCTACTGCACTGGGAGTTTAGTATTTGCTTCATGACCTACAAGGAGCTCAACTGGGACACAGTGCTGGAGGGAGTTCTGTCACGTGTGGTGGACCAGAGTCTGCAAGAGAATGCACCAAACATGCTTTTATTCCTCATAGCTTGCCCCATTGCCCCCTTGTCCATATCAACCTGATTCTGAACATTGCCCTGAAACCTCTCCATATAACAAGATGCCTTTACATATAAGAGTGTGCTGGCTGCACCATGTCAGTAACATGCAATTTGGAATACAAAGGTAGATCCTCATGGCCGTACCACTGATGATTTATCACACACCTGCCCACCACTGCTCTTGGCCCACTACTCAGAAGGCTCCAACATACTGGACTCTCTGTTCTACACCATTTTCATGAAACCCAGTGATACAAGGCTCTGTCTGGTATACTCATGATCAGCAATAGGACATCCAAAGGTTCTCCAGTGACACCTGGTCATAGGAATTTCAAAAATTTCATGGCATTTTTCTAGCCATTTTTCAATGATGAAGTTGGAGGCACTGTGGGTTTCAGTTCATTCAGTAACCATTAAATGTTGAGGAAGCTCAATTCAATGAAAGCTCTGGAGAACTCTCACAGGCAAGTCTTCTGAAAGAGTGTCCAAAAGGTCACATGAAGCCAGGCCCATTGAAGTCTACAATGTGAGGCCTATGTGTGTTTCAACTCTCAAATATGGCTGCCATGTCATTAAGAATAAAATCATGTGATATCCTGGCTGAGATTCCCAGGGCTCTGTGGAAAGCCACCCTGGGCCTAGATCTCAGTTTCCAAGGGCGACTCTCATACATGGCCTTCTAAAATCCAAATAAAATTCATGGCAATACTTCTCTGAGGTCAGTTTCACAACTCAGACTCTAAGGGGAATCACACCAGATTTCAAGCCCAGGTGGACCCAGTACTTTCTTCAAACCACCAAACAAATGACCAAAATTAAAACCAAAACATTCCCACATGTCCCTCATCTTCTTCCATATAGTCACTCATCGTCACCTCTGGCTAGAGGTTTCCATTAGGGGTGCAACCAAAGACAGTGTCCAAAAAATGCTCCCTTGCCCCTCATTTGCCTAAAGTCAGGGTGTCTTTGACACCCTTCCTGTGAACCAGGAGTGATCAAATAAGCATGCCTTTAATACTGCTCTGTTTCTCCAATTTGAGTCCTACTGACTTTCAGGTATAGATTCTATACGTGATTTGGAGTCATGCGAAAACCCAAGCCCCTCTGCAGGGCTTGGAAGAACTCATTTGACACAAAGAATCCATATTCTCACTTGATGGAGGTCAGGAACCTAACACAGGAAGGCAAGAGACTTCATCCACAATGACTGATTTTTTGTCATTATGGTTTTGAACGCACACATGCAATCATTCTTTAGATCCATCATGTGCTGAGAATCTAAATCACAGCCACACACAAGGCCAAGAGGCTAATTCAGCCACATCCCTTTCCAAAGCAATAAAGCAAAGAGCCACAGGTGATGCCCATTAATTTCCATTTCAAAACTATATTCTTCAGGCTTCACAAAGGGGTGGCCTGAAGCAAAATCCTTCCAGATATTCATTGCAAGAGAACAGTACTTAAACAAAAGGTCCAAAGCAGGGTCTCTCAACTGAGAGTTTCCTGGTCACACTGATATCTGAGTTTTCTGAGATGCTCGCCATTCTCTTCAGCTCTCCAGTACATGGACATGTCAGAGATCTTGGGGGTGGTACATATCTTGTACACAAAACCATGAGCCTATTCTGCAGAGTGGCCAGAATTTAGGAAGAAAACAGCAACTTAGGAAGATAGCAGGTGTTTCCCATTGATAAGACAAGCTGCAGTTCATTCATATATTGGGCAGGATGAATTTTGGGAAGATTTATACTAGACAGGACACATCCATTAATGCATTTTCTTTTCTATTGTGTACATCACCAGACACAGTGGGATACACAGACAAAGAAACACTCGCCTTGTCAAACGACTTACTAGAACAGTCCACTCAGAACCAAAAAAAAAAAAAAAAAAAAAAAGCGCCTTTCCTACCTATTCTCAGAACATGAGACAGAACCACAAACCCATACCCACTCCCTCAAAGGCACCTTCTTTCAACAAGTAGGTCTTTGACAACCTGGAGTGTCCTCTGACTGGTGAGCCATACAATGTTTCCCCGAATTGGCCTGTCTTGTCTCAGATCTGGTCTCCTTGTCCAACTCTGTGAAGTTGAGAGGAGCCAGCGGTGAGCCACTACCTGTTCTCTCAGGAAAGGTCCCTCTTCAGAGCTCTACTGGCATTTGGCCATCCTCATATCAGTAGGTACCAAGAAAGGCTGACTTTGTCCTTGGAAAATCAAAGCAAGTGAGCCCACTGGGACTGGGACTGGGACTGGGACTGCCTCTGGGTGGCTTCTTGGATACCAAGTTCAGAGAGTTCCATCACCAAGGAAATGAGGTATGTCACTTTCTTTGGAACTGAATGAGGTGACTGCCTTGGCAACCACTTTGTCCTAACAGTTGCTTCCAAGAGTCCCAAGAGATGGAGCCAGCCGCTCCTTCTTGTGGCACTTTCACAAGTTTGAATGGAATATAAACGATAGGCAAACGGGAACAGCTCTCCACACAGGCCTGTTTTGGTTAGTCTTCTCTACAATAAGAAGAGAGAGGCTGATTCAGACACATCCCTTCGTTCTAACCAGGTTTTTTTGCCATTGAAGATGACTTTTGCTCACTCAGGTCCTTCATACATGCCTACAACTTGTGCAAGTATCATTTCTACATGGACCTTTGAGGTTCTCATCAGGTGGACGGTCCCCTACTTTCCTGTATTTTAAGAACAACTCTGTTCCTGCTCTTTTGTAAAATGAGTTTGAGGGAACAGTGTATGTTTACGGTTAATAACAGGTTCGATTTGGGTTAGGAATCATTCTGTGAGATGAATAATAGTGTTGGAAACCTGTGATATTTACAAGAATATAGAGGTGAAACATAAGTATGAAAACAGAAATCTAGGTATGATTTGAAGCCCAGAAGGGCATTGAGCCCTTGATTTTGATACTTAGCTTGGAATTATGTTCTGCAAAGATGTCTCAGATAATTCGATATACAATGGCATAGGACCTTGTACCTTGGATGATTGAATGTAGAAGAGAACATCCAGTCAAAAAGGGATAGTCGGTAAGATCATGAAGCTAGTCGGTAGGTTTAGGTGGAAGAGTGAGTATATGATTTGCACCAAAAGTTCTTTATAATAGGGTTTCGGTTAGAGACTGAATGTAAATGTCAGCACATATGAAGAGTCAGTCACTATGATGAGCTGGGGAAAATATGTAGAAAAGCAGATATCAATAGAGACATTACGAAATCAGGCAAAGTATAAAGTGACTGATAGGATTAGACATGTTCAACAGTGTTGAGTTTGAATATATAATCTTAGGAAGAAACAAATATGTAGTCACCAATAGGATTAGCATTTGAGAGCATTAGGCAACCTGGACATGGATGTTTTTAGTAATCCATGTTCACTTTCCATTTAGGCCTTGGTACAATCATAAGTATGACCATTAAATTTTTTGTCCAGAATATTACTGGGATAAAATGTATATGTAGATCAGGTGACATGAGTATTTCTTCCACCATTTCTGGGAGCAATATATTGAAGACGTAAAATTAGTATTGGGGTTACAAAGAGGTGCACCCTGTGTCTATGAATATAGAGATAAAGCATGAATAGACCATACTGTGAATAAATAACATAACTTGTTCCAATTTTAATAATGGATTTAACTGATATCTGAAAAATTACAGGAAATCTTATATTGATATACAATCATTCATTTAAAACCAATTATACATCTAATTGTAATATTAGTGTTTTGGTTTATCATGAAGAGTGTGTGAGTTTTGCTTCAAAAGTGATTATGGAAATCGAAAATAATGTGTTTGGAAAGAAGGCTCATAAAAAGACCAGTCAGGAAACCTGGAGGAATACATATGTTGTGAAGCAGGAAGTGATTGAAAGTAAAACAAATGCCTATAAGTTTGCTAATTTGTGGATAAAATATATATCCAATGATGTGCATAAACTCATGAAATAGTAATGTACCAGTGTTGAATAAAAATGAACGTCAAAATACACATCATGTCCCATAGGAATCTACTTGCATTGATATTAAACTGGGTCAGTTACTGTAGAAATATTAGGATTCGCGTGCATCATTCACCAAAGTTAGTTTTCTTTTTTTTTTAATTTTTATTTATGGTTGTTAAGAACATTACATAGTTCTTCATATATCATATATCACATTTTGATTCAAGTGGGTTATGAACTCCCATTTTTACCCCGTATACAGATTGCAGAATCACATCAGTTACACATCCATTGATTCACATATAGCCATACTAGTGTCTGTTCTATTCTGCTGCCTTTCCTATCCTCTACTA
Organism: Callospermophilus lateralis; assembly: GCF_048772815.1. NCBI lineage: Eukaryota > Metazoa > Chordata > Mammalia > Rodentia > Sciuridae > Callospermophilus > Callospermophilus lateralis. Next base: position 122,268,246 of record NC_135313.1, on the reverse strand, counting down.
TCCCCCCTCCCCTCCCCTCTCCTCCCCTCTTCTCTCTCTACCCACTCTACAGTAAGAAATTTCTCCCCCTTGTATTATTTTTTCCTTTTCCCGCACTTCCTTTTGTATAAAATTTTGTATAACCCTGAGGCTCTCCTTCCATTTCTATGCAATTTCCCTTCTCTCTCCCTTTCCCTTCCACCTCTCATCCCTGTTTAGTGTTAATCTTCTTCTCATGATCTTTGTCACTATTCTGTTCTTAGTTACTCTCCTTATATCAAAGAAGATATTTGGCATTTGTTTCTTAGGGATTGGCTAGGTTCACTTAGCATAATCTGCTCTAATTCCATCCATTTCCCTGCAAATTCTAAGATTTTGTCATTTTTTAATGCAGAGTAATACTCCATTGTGTATAAATGCCACATTATTTTTATTCATTCTTCCATTGAAGGGCATGTAGCTTGGTTCCACAGTCTTGCTATTGTGAATTGTGCTGCTACGAACATCGATGTAGCAGTCTCCCTGTAGCATGCTCTTTTCAGGTCTTTAGGTTTTAGACCGAGAAGGGGAATATCTGGGTCAAATGGTGGTTCCATTCCCAGCTTTCCAAGAAATCTCCATACTGCTTTTCCATTTGGCTGCACCAATTTGCAGTCCCACCAGCAATGTACAAGTGTACCTATTTCCCCATATCCTCGACAGCACTTGTTGTTGTTTGACTTCATAATGGCTGCCAATCTTACTGGAGTGAGATGGTATCTTAGGGTGGTTTTGATTCACATTTCTCTGACTGCTGGAGATGGTGAGCATTTTTTTTATGTACTTGTTGATGAATTGTATGTCCTCCTCTGAGCAGTGTCTGTTCAGGTCCTTGGCCCATTTGTTGATTGTGTTATTTGTTATCTTATTGACTAATTTTTTGAGTTCTTTGTATACTCTGGATATTAGGGCTCTATCTGAAGTGTGAGGAGTAAAGATTTGTTCTTAGGATGTAGGTTCCCTATTTACCTCTCTTATTGTTTCTTTTGCTGAGAAAAACTTTTTAGTTTGAGTAAGTCCCATTTGTTGATTCTAGTTCTTAACTCTTGTGCTATGGGTGTCCTATTGAGGAATTTGGAGGCCGACCCCACTGTATGTAGATCATAGCCAACTTTTTCTTCTATCAGATGCCATGTCTCTGATTTGATATCAAGCTCCTTGATCCATTTTGAGTTAACTTTTGTGCATGGCGAGAGAAAGGGATTCAGTTTCATTTTTTTGCATATGGATTTGCAGTTTTCCCAGCACCAATTATTGAAGATGCTATCCTTCATCCATTGCATGCTTTTAGCCCCTTTATCAAATATGAGATAGTTGAAGTTTTGTGGATTGGTTTCTGTGTCCTGTAATCTGTACCATTGGTCCACCCGCCTGTTTTGGTACCAGTATTATGCTATTTTTGTTACTATTGCTCTGCAGTATACTTTGAAGTCTGATATCGCTATATCGCCTGATTCACACTTCCTGCTTATCATTGTTTTTGCTATTCTGGGTCTTTTATTTTTCCATATGAATTTCATGATTGCTTTCTCTATTTCGACAAGAATTGCCATTGGGATTTTGATTGGCATTGCATTAAACCTATAGAGAACTTTTGGTAATATCGCCATTTTGATGATGTTAGTTCTGCCTATATATGAACAGGGTCCATTTTTACATCTTCTAAGATCTTCCTCTATTATTCTCTTTAGGGTTCTGTAGTTTTCATTTTATGAGACTTGCACCTCTTTTATTAGGCTGATTCCCAATTATTTTTTTTTAGGATATTGTGAATGTAGTGGTTGTCCTCATTTCCCTTTCAGAGGATTTTTTGCTGATATACAGGAATGCCTTTGATTTATGCGTGTTGATTTTATATCCTGCCACTTTGCTGAATTCATTTATTAGCTCTATTAGTTTCTTTGTAGACCCTTTTGGGTCTGCTAGGTATAGAATCATGTCATCTCTAATAGTGATAATTTAAGTTCTTCTTTTCCTATTTTTATGCCTTTAATTTTTTTCATCTGTCTAATTGCTCTCGCCAGTGTTTCAAGAACTATGTAGAACAGAAGTGGTGAAAGAGGGCATCCCTTTCTTGTACCAGATTTTAGGGGGAATGCCTTCAATTATTCTCCATTGAGAATGATGCTAGCCTGAGGCTTAGCATAGATTGCTTTTACAATATTGAGGTATGTTCCTGTTATCCCTAGTTTTTCTAGAGTTTTGAACATAAAGGGATGCTGTACTTTGTCGAATGCTTTCTCTGCATCTATCAAGATGATCATATGGTTCTTATTTTTAAGTCTATTGATGTGATGAATAACATTTATTGATTTCCGTATATTGATCCAGCCTTGCATCCCACGGATGAATCCTACTTGATCATGGTGCACAATTTTTTTGATATGCTTTTGTATCTGATTTGCCAGAATTTAATTGAGGATTTTTGCCTCTAGGTTCATTAGAGATATTGGTCTGTAGTTTTCTTTCTTTGAAGTGTCTTTTTCTGGTGTAGGAATAAGGGTGATGTTGGCCTCATTGAATGAATTTGGAAGTTCTCCTTCTTTTTCAATTTCCTGAAATAGCTTGAAAAGTATTGGTATTATTTCCTCTTTAAAGGTTTTGTAAAACTCTGCTGTATACCCATCGGGTCCTGGGCTATTCTTACTTGGTAGTGTTTTGATGGTTTCTTCTATTTTCTCAATTGATATTGGTCTGTTTAGGTTGTCTATAACCTCCTGACTCAATCTGGGCAGATCAAAAGACTTAAGAAATTTATCGATGCCTTCACTGTCTTCTATTTTATTGGAGTATAAAGATTCAAAATAATTTCTTATTATCTTCTGTATTTCTGAAATATCTCTTGTGATATTGTCTTTTTCATCCCGTATGCTAGTAATTTGAGTTCTCTCTTCTTTTCTTCATTACCATGTCTAAGGGTCTGTCGATTTTATTTATTTTTTCAAAGAACCAAATGGGTTGACGTGTCTGCCGTGCTGGCAGGCAGCTGGGCCTGTTTCTCCATTCGGTTGCAGGTCTGCCTACCTTGCAGGAGCGGGTGGTGGCTCTGCTTTGCCCCTTCTCCAATTGGGGTGTCATGACTACCATGCCGGCAGGTCGCTGGGCCTGTTCTGGGCGCGGGCAAAGGCTCTGCTCTACCCCTACTCCAATTGTGTTGACGTGACTACCACGCTGGTGGGCCGCTGTGCTTTTACTGGGCATTGGAGAAGGCTCTGCTCTGCCAATACTCCAATTTGGGTGTCGTGTCTACTATGGTGGCAGGCCGCTGGGCCTGTTCCGCAGGTCAGTCACAGGTCTTCTTACGTTGCAGGTGCGGGCGGCAGCCAGCATGGCCCCTACTACAATTTGGGTGACGTGACTAACATGCCAGTAGGTGGCTGGGTCTGATCTGGGCCCGGGTGGCAGCTCTGCTCTGCCCCTACTCCAATTGGGGTGATGTGACTACCATGCCTGCAGGTCGCTGGGCCTATTCCGGGCACGGGCGGCAGCTCTGCTCTGCCACTACTCCAATTGGGGTGATGTGAGTACCATGCCAGTGGGTTGCTGGGTCTGTTCCGGGCATGGGCAGCAGCTCTGCTCTGCCCCTCTGGCATGATGACAGAGTGAGAGATACTCAGGTGTTTGTGACTCACTTTCTTTACCAGAATACCAACTGTTTCTGTCACCGCTGGTATCGATGAAGTTATCTCCTCCACCACTTTCTGATGACATCAGATCTCTGCCATGTTGATACACCATGAGAATGGCAGCATTTCGTTCCCTTTGGCGGGTGACAAAAGCAACGGGTGAGTCCTGACCGGCCCTCACAAGCCCCGTCTCAAACTTGTTGCCACTACCTATGAAGGCTCAGTTGGTATTAAACTCTACAGTATTCAGCAAGACCCGGACCGAGAAGCAGTTTCCGTGAGTTCTTTAGCCCTGTGCCATTTCAGTTCCAGGAGCTGAAATTCGGCCGCTATGTTCTGATAGGAGCAGGCTCCATGAAGCAGTTACTGCGGTTTCTTTAGCACTGAGCCTGAGTAATTTGTCTGCAAGACACAGGCAAATGGCAGCCTGAAATTACCTGGTCTATAGCTGAATGAATGGCGATCAGTGGAACACAGGGATGGTAACGTCAGCTCTCCAAGATGGTTTCCGCTGACTTCCTCTGTGGTCTGACCGGTGTGGAGAACCGAATTGGACCGCGTCCTTCCCCCATCTCAAACCCAGAATTCAGCACTGAGCACAGTGATTGCACAGGTGGCAGGAGCCCACAGAATCCACACCGCTGTATATTTGCATTGCTATCTCGTCATTTCCCAGCGCGTGCCGCACACTCTAGCCTCAGGGCGATTTGCTGAATAAGCAGCATGACCCTCGGTGCGGACAAATCACTCGCGTTGGAGCCCCCATAGCTGATCCTCGTGAGATAGAAATACTTCAACTAGGTTTTGGAGCACCCGAATTTTGCTGGAAATTCCTAAAAAGATATGTTTTAGCAGTTCTAACTCGTCATTCTCCCGCACAGTGACGCGGTACATGGGGGTGATGCACTCCCTTCGCCGCCATCATATGATCCCCCAGAGTTAGCTTTCAGTACTAGGAAACAAATATGTATTTCAGGTGGATGAATATTTCTGAGAATAGTCTTGTGAAAAGTTGATTATAAATCCACATACATGAATATGAATGAATTTAGGGAGTTTATAATAAGACAAATATATTTCATATTTTGAAAAATTTGGAGAGTGAATATATATACACACACACACACACACACACACACACACACACACATTAAAAAGTAGCATTATGAATGCCAATTGAAATTCACCATGAAATATATATCATCCACAGATCCAAAAACATTCATTTTACTGAACATGGATTTATGTTGTTCAACTAGGAAGCTCTACCATATGTTGAATTTTCAGTTCCAACAGCATTTAGTAGGAGTGATGTCTTCTCACACTTTGTATCTGCCAAGTCATGTAACTCACAAGAATGTACGTGTGATAACCAGTAGGATTCTATTTGTGCATATAAAAATACATGTGCTGAATAGGCTATAGAGAAAGGGAGACAGTTATTCACATATTTTTTAACTTTTAAAACACATGGAGAACTATTTCAATTAAAATTGGCTAGATTTATAACACCTACCAATGATCATACGAAAGGCAAGTCCAACTATATACCACACCTCCTGTGAACCTCTTGTATTTCTATTCTGTTTGGGTTATTTTTCTACATCATATTATGATTAGAAATCAAAGTCTAGTAGGGTATGTGTTAGTGTCAGGGAGTCAGTATTTCAAATGAAAAATTGGAAAATGTATCCAATGTGTATGCAAATATGTGCTACACAAAAATCTTCCCACTCTCATTCAGAACAATATCTTGACGTTACCTTCGCCCCACATAAGACACAATTAGAGGAGAAGAGTTAGAAAATCTGTGAATACATATCTGAAATGGAAACTGCTCAGGAGTTCACAAATATGGAGGTGGTAGAGGAGTTTCCAAAAGTATTGATCTTGCCATTTTTGAAGAATGAAGTTGGAGAAACTATGGGTTTCAATTTATTCCAGAACCATTAAATTTTGAGGAAGCACATTTAAAGGAAATCTCTGGAGAACTCTCAGAGGCAAGGCTTCCCAAAGAGTGGCCAAAAGGACACATGAAGCCAGGCCCATTGAGGTCTACAATGTGAGGTCCATGCTTGTTTTGTCTCTCCACTATGGCTGCCATGTTTTTAAGAATAAAATCCTGTGATATCCTGGCTGAGATTCTCAGTGCTCTGTGGAAAACCACCATGGGCCTAGATCTTAGTTTCCAAGGGAGACACTCATGCCTGTCCTCCTAAAATCCCAACACAATTCATAACAATACTTCTCTACGGTCAGTTCCAGAACTCAGTCTCTAAGGGGAATCACACCAGAGTTCAATCCCAGGTGGACGCAGTCATCTCTTCCAACCCACACACAAATGATCACAATTTAAATCAAAACAGTCTCACATGGCCCTCATCTTCTTCCATACAGACAATCATCATAATGTCTGGCTGGAAGTTTCAATAGGGGGTGCACATCCACATGTCCACAACACGATGTTTTATCACAAACCTGCACACCACAGCTCTAGGCCCACTACTGAGCAAGCTCCAACTTACTGTCATCTCTGTTCTACACCATTTTCATGAAACCCAATCAATAAAGGCACTGTCTGGTACACTTATGATTAGCAACAGGACATTCAAAGATCTCCAGTGCAACCTGGTCATGGGAATTTCAAAACTTCTCCCAAGTAGTTCTGTCACTATCCTGAGTGTTGTCTGACTAGTGGGCCACACTATAATCCCCCAAAATGGAACATCCTGTCTCAGATCATGTCTCCTTGGCCAACTCTCTGAAGTTTTCAGGAGCCAGCAGTGAGTCACTAACTGCTTTCTCAGGAAAGGCCCCTCTTCAGAGCTCTCCTGACATTTGGCCCTCCTCACATTAGTAGGTATCAAGAAACATTGACTCTGTCCTTGGTAAATCCAAACAAGTGTGCGCACTGGGACTAGGACTGGGACTGGTTCTTGGTGCCTACTTCTTTGGATCTTAAGTTCACAGGGTTCCATCACAAAGAAAGTGAGGTGAGGTCATTTCCTTCAGAAACGAATGTGGTCACTGCCTTGGCAATCATTTTGTCCTAATAGTTGCTTCCAAGGGATCCATGAAATGGAGGCTGTCACTACTTCTTTTGACTCTTTCTCAAGTTAGAATGGTATATCAACCATCGACACCCAGGAAAAGCTCTCCAGACAGGACTGGTTTGGTCCATCTTCTCTACATTAAGAAGAGAGAGGCTGATTCAGACACATCCCTTCATCCTGACCAAGTTGTTTGTCATGGAAGATGACTTTTGGTCTCTCAGGTACTTCATAACTGCCTACATCTTCTCCAGGGATGATTTCTGCATTGATCTATGTGATTCTCAGCAGGTGGAAGATCCCCTACACTCCTGTATTGTAAGACAAACACTGTCCGTGCTCTTATGTACAGTTAGACTGAGGGAACAGTGTATGGTTAGGGTTAATAACATATTCGATTTGGGTTAGGAATCATTCTGATGGATGAATAATGGTTTTGGGAACCTGTGATATTTATAAGAATATATAGGTGTAATACAAGTATGTAAACAAAAATCTAGGTAAGATTTGAAACCCAGAAGGGAATTGGGCCCTTGATTGGGATACTTAGCTTTGAATTATGTTCTGGACACATGTCTCAGATTAATCCATGTACAATGATAAAGGACCATGTACCTTGAAATATTGAATGTAGAAGAGAACATCTAGTCAAAAAGGGATAGTTGGCAGGATTAGCAAGATAGTCGGTATTTTTAGAAAGAAGAGTGAGTGTATGATTTGGAAAAAAAGTTCTTTAGCATTAGGGTTTCCGTTAGAGAATGAATGTAAATGTCAGCAGATGAGAAGAGTCAGTCACAATGATGAAGTGGGAAACATATGTAAAAAAGCAGATATGTATAAAGAAATTAGGAAATCACGCAAAGTATAAAGTGAGTGTTAGGATTAGACATTTTCAACAGGCTTGATGTTGAGTATATAATCTTAGAAAGTAACAAATATGTAGTCACCAATAAGATTGACATTTGAGAGCATTAGGCAACATGGACATGGATGTTTTTAGTAATCCATGCTCACTTTCCATTTAGGCTTTGGTTCAGTCATAATTGTGAACTTTGAATTTTGTGTCCAGAATATTACTGTGATAACATGTATATGTAGATCAGGTGACATGAGTATTTCTTCTACAATTTCTGGGAGCAATATTTTGAATACGTATAATTTAGTATTGGGGGTACAAATAAGTGTACCCTGTGTCTATGAATATAAAGAATATGCATGAATAGACCATACGGTGAATAAATAATATCTCTGGTTCCAACTTTAAATAATGAATTGAATTGATATCTGAAAATATACAGAAAATCATATATTGATATACATACATTCATTCCAACCAGTTATACATCTAATGGTAATATTAGGGTTATGGTTTATCATGAAAGGTTGTGAGTTTTGATGAAAAAGTGATTATGGAAATCGAAAATACTGTTTGAAAAAAAGTCTCATTAAAAGACCAGTCAAGAAACATGGAGAAATACATGTTTTCTGAAGCAGGAAGTGATTGAAAGTGAAACAAATCCCTATTAACTTGTGAACTTGAGGATGAAATACATATCCTATGTTGTGCATAAACTGAGGAAATAGTACTGTACCAGTGTTAAGAAAAAATGAACTTCAAAATACACATCATGTCCCATAGGAATCTACTTGCATTGATGTTAAACTTGGTCAGTTACTGAAGAATTATTAGGATATCTCAGCACCATTCACTGAAGTTAGTTTTTAGTACTAGGAAACGAATATGTATTTCAGGTCGATGAATATTTCTGAGAATAATCTTGCGGAAAGTTGATTACAAATCCAGATACATGATCAAGAATGAATTTAGGGAGTGTATACATGAGACATATATTTCATATGTTGAAAAATCTGTAGAATATATATATATATACAAAACACACACACAGACATTAAATGTAGCAATATATATGCCAATCGAAATTCATCATAAAATATATATCATCCACAGATGCAAAATATTTAATTGACTGAACATGGATTTATGTATAATGTTGTTCACTAGGAAGCTCACACATAGGTTGAATTTTCAGTTCCAACAGAATTTAGGAGGAGTGATCTCTTTTCATAATTTTTATCTGCCAAGTCATCAACCTCACAAGAATGTATGTGTGATATTTGGTAGGGTTCTATATGTGCAAATAAAAATACATGTGCTGAATAGGCTCCAGAGAAAGGGAGACAGGAATTCACATATTTGTTAACTTTAGAAACACATGGAGAACTTTTTCAACAAAAAATTGACTAGATTTATAACTCCTACCCTATATAATGCAAAAGGCAAATCTAAATATACACCATGCCTCCTCTGAATTGCTTGTATTTCTATTCTGTTTGGTTTATTTTTCTCCATAATATTAGGATTATTACTCAGAGTCTAGTAGGAAATTGGTTAGTGTAAGGGCTTCAGTATTTCGAGTGGAAAATTGGAAAATGAATTATACTTATAACACCCAGAGCAGTAAAAGTAGATGGAAGCACTTCCTCAATCCATGCCTCTCATCTCAAGCCTGCGCCCTGTCGAGACACTGGCTGGAAACTGGAAAAGAGTGGTAACCTTTTAAAATTGTGTATTCGCCATGTGAATAAGGCTATAGACTCTCCCCTTGGCCACCAGTAGTCCTAACGCTCATCAGCCTGTTCAGCAGCGATGGCTGATCACAAATCCTACTAGACAAGAAGTATGGTCTATCTTGCATACAGCCCCCTGAGAAACCTGGTGGCCATCCCTCCACCCACACATTTGTCAGCTGCCTATAGGTCTTTCCTATTGGTATATCCCTGATATAGAGGATCCCACTAAAATTCCATTAAATCGCTTCCGTAACATAGATAATGGGAACAAACATTATGGATGTAGGGACACGCGAACCAGATGCAGGTTAGCTAGCCTAGATTAGTATGTTTGCCCGGCAAGCTATCAAAGCCACAAACAGTCTCGGCTGTGCGGGGGAAAAGCCGACTTCTTCTGTAAGTCATGGGATGTGAGCATACAGGGGGTGCCTGGCGGAACCCAAACTCCCCACCAAATTCAGTACACAGCATTGGCCATATTACCAATTGGACAACCAAAACCTATGGCCCCCAGAGGGGTCTCTAGACCCTAAAATTCTGCGTGACCTTTTCAACTTTGACAAGTGCTCAAAAGGGTGGAAGAAAATTCCCCTATATGTAGGCCTTTTCCCTCCTTTGCTCACATCCTGAACTATGCTTCTCCAATAGATCCTCACCCTCAGCTTTCTGCTCCAGACTCTGCTGTCACTCCCACGTCAGCAACCTGATTTCTCCCCTCCAATTACTAGATCAAAAGCCCAAACCTCGGATCTCAGACCATCGCCCCCTTGCTGAGGTAGCAGGAACTGAGGCACCCCTCCACCCACTCACTCCTCTTTTCTTCTGTCGGTGCCCGCATCGGGTCCCACCAGGTCTTCTTACCAGCTAACCCAAAGCTCAAACCAGCTGAGAAGAGCCCTCAGACCCCTATGGAAGATGTAATGAAAATGGCTTTTAAAGTTGCTTTGTCATCACTGAAAACAGGTTACTAAGTATTTAAAGTCCCTCACAGGCTTTTAGGGATAAACACTCACATCTTCCCCTCTGCTCTATCTGTTCTACTGCTCAAGTTTTTCTTGCTAGAAAAATCCCAAACCCCTTTTCCATTAATCTTTTACATCTGTCCTTCTCATACACAGATCCACGGAGCTGCTATCACTCCCGCCTTCCCCATTGATGCTTTCTCTTTTCTAATGTCTACAACCACAGACACAGTGGGAAACACAGACATAGAAACACTCACCTTTTCAAAGGACTTACTAGAAACAGTTCACTCCAAACCAAACACACCGCCTTTCCTACCTATTCTCAGAACATGAGACAAAACCACAAACTCACACCTACATCCAAAAAGGCACCTACTTCCTACAAGTAGGTCTGTGACTATCCAGAGTGTCATCTGATTGGTGGGCCATACACTGTTCCCCCGGAATGATCAGTCCTGTCTCAAGTCTGGACTCTTTGGCCAACTCTGTGAAGTTGTCAGGAGACAGCGGTGAGCCACTACCTGCTTTCTCAGGAAAGGTCGTCTTCAGAGCTCTCCTGGCATGTTGCCATCCTCACATCAGTAGGTACCAAGAAAGACTGACTCTGTCCTTGGAAAATATAAACAGGTGAGACCACAGGGACTGTTACTGGGACTGGCTCTGGGTACATGGCTTCCTGAATCCCAAGTTCAGACAGTTCCATAACCAAAGAAGTGAGGTGAGGTCACTTCCTTCAGGAACTGAATGAGGTCACTGCCTTGGCAACCACTTTGTCCTAACAGTTGCTTCCAAGAGTCCCATGAGACGGAGCCTCCCCCTACTTCCTGTGACATATTCACACGTTAGAATCGTATATCAACCATAGCCACCCTGGATCAGCTCTCCACCTAGGTCTGGTTTGGTCCATCTTCTCCACGTTAAGAAAAGAGAGACTGATTCAAACACGTCCCTTCGTCCTGACTAGGTTGTTTGCCATAGAAGATGACTTTTGCTCTCTCAGGTCCTTCATAGCTGCCTATATCTTCTCCAGGGATCATTTCTGCATGGACCTTTGAGGTTCTCAGCAGGTGGAAGATCCCCTACATTCTGTATTGTATGACCAGCTCTGTCCCTGCTCTTCTATAAAGTTAGATTGAGGGAACTGTGTATGGTTAGCGTTAATACCTGGTTCAATTTGGGTTAGGAATCATTCTGCGGGATGCATAATGGTATTGGGAACCTGCGATTTTCACAAGAATATATAGGTGAAATATAAGTATGAAAACAGAAATCTAGGTAAGATTTGAAGCCTAGAGGGCATTGGGCCGTTGATTGGGATACTTAGCATTCAATTATGTTCTGCAAAGATGTCTCAGATAAATCGATATACAATGGCATAGGACCTTGTACCTTGGAAGATTGAATGTCGAAGAGAACATCCAGTCAAAAAGGCATAGTCAGTAGGATTAAGAAGATAGTCGGTAGGTTTAGAAAGATGAGTGAGTATAGGATTTGGACCAAAAGATCTTTAGCAACAGGGTTTCGGGTAGAGAGTGAATGTAAACGTGAGCACATGTGAAGAGTCAGTCACAATGATGAACTGGGGAAAATATGTCGGAAAGCAGATATCAACAGAGACATTAGGAAATCAGGCAAAGTATAAAGTGAGTGATAGGATTAGACATTTTCAATATGGTTGAGGTTGAATATATAATCTTAGAAAGAAACAAATATGTAATTACCAATTGGATTGACATTTGATAGCATTAGGCAATATGAACATGGATGCTTTTAGTTGTCCTTGCTCAGTTTCCATTTAGGCTTTGGTAGAATCTTAAGTGTTATCTTTGCTTCTTTTGTCCAGAATATTACTGTGATAAAATGTATATGTAGATCAGGTGACATGAGTATTTCTTCCACCATTTTTTTGAGGAATAATTGGAAGACGTATAAATTAGTGTTGGGGGTACAAAAAGGTGTAACCTGTGTTTATGAATACAGAGATAAAGCATGAATAGTCCATACTGTGAATAAATAATATAACTGGATCTACTTTAAATAATGGATTGAATTATTATCTGAAATAATATAGGAAATCATATATTGATATACAATCATTCATTCCAACCAGTTATACAACTAATGGAAATATTAGTGTTATGGTTTATCTTGAAGGGTGTGTGAGTTTTGGTTCAAAAATGATTATGGAAAACGAAAATAATGACTTTGGAAACAAGTCTCATTAAAAGACCAGTGAAGAAACATGGAGAAATACATGTGTTCTGAAGTAGGAAGTGATTGTAAGTAAAAAAAAAAAATGCCTATGAATTTGTGAACTTGTGGATGAATTACATATCCTATGATGTGCATAAACTGAAGAAATAGTAATGTACCAGTGTTGAATAAAAATGAATGTCAAAATGCACATCATGTCCCATAGGAATCTACTTGCATTGATGTTATACTGGATCAGTTACTGTAGAAATATTAGGATTTGTATGCACCATTCACTGAAGTTAGTTGTCAGTACTAGGAAAGAAATATGTAGTTCAGGTAGATGAATATTTGTGAGAATAATCTTGTGAAATTTTGCTTATAAATCCACACATATGAATATGAATGAATTTAGGGAGTGTATAATAAGACACATATGTTACATATTTTGATAAATCTGGAGAGTGTATATATATATATATATATATATATATATATATATATATATATATATATATATATATATATATATATATATATACACACACACACACACACACACACACACACACAGCCAGATATTAAAAACTAGCAAAATATATGCCGATCAAAATTCATCATGAAATATATATCATAAAGATCCAAAAATATTCTTTTGACTGAACATGGGTTTATGTATAGTGTTGTTCTACTGGGAAGCTCACCCACAGGTTGAATTTTCAGTTCCAACACCGTTTTGGAAGAGTGATGTCTTCTCACACTTTGTATCTGCCAAGTCATGTAACTCACAATAATGTACGTGTGATACCCGGTAGGATTCTATTTGTGCATATAAAAATACATGTGCTGAATAAGCTCTAGAGAAAGGGAGACAGTAATTCACATATTTGTTAACTTTAAAAACACATGGAGAACTATTTCAATTAAAAATTGACTAGATTTATAACACCTACCCTTTCTCATGCAAAAGTCAATTCCAACTCTGAACTGCGTGTATTTATATTCTGTTTTGGTTATTTTTCTCTATCATAATAGTATTAGTAGTCAGAGTGTAGTAGAATATGGGTTAGTGTCAGGTATTCAGAAATTCTAATGGAAAATAGGAAAATTAATCTAATATGTATGCAAATATGTGCTACAAAAAATCTTCCCACTCTCATCCAGAACAATGCCTTGACATTACCTTCGCCCCAAGTTAGACACATTTAGAGAAGAAGAGTTAAAAAATCTGTGATTACATTTCTGGAATGGAAAATGCTCATGAGTGCACAAAATTGGAGGTGGTATAGGAGTTTCTAAAAGTAAGGACAGGGTACACACTCCACAAACATGGAGCTCTGCCAGCCTAAAACTTTTTGAGAAACTGCCACTCAGGTTGTGCACTTGAAATATATGTTGTTGTCAGGAGTTAAGTTTCCTTTGCAGTGAGACTCTCAAAGCTGGGTCTGCATCTCTGAGACCTTGAGGACATAGTTTCTTATTTTCCAATGAACACGAGGCAGCAGTGTTGAAGTCTCTCTTCGTAGGTTAACTGTGGCCACTGTAGTGTTTCCCCATGTGGAATGTGAAGCCAATTGGTCATCCTCCACTTTTTGTGGTGTTTTTTGCTGCTGCACTGGGAGTTTGGTATTTGCTTCTTGAAATACAACAGTTCAACTGGTACACAGTGCTGGAGGGAATTCTGTCAAGTGTGGTGAGTCAGGGTCTGCAAGAAAGTGCACTATCCAGGATTTGCTGAAACTTTAGTGACACATCATAAATTTTGGCCTTCCCTGGCCAGACAACGACCCTCTCTGAGGCTCTAATTGTCCTCATAATTTCTGATATTGGGGCCAGCAAAAATAAATAAATAAACTACCATTTGTGCGATGCTTGTCAAAGTTCTGTTATCTGTAACCCCCCTTTTGTGTAACTTTCTGGGCCATATAGCTGGGCTGTAGGAAAGGCGGGGTTGCTGTCTTGTTCCTGCCGTTTTGGGAGGGAGAGGCAACCCAGCCGGTTGACATAATAAGCTTGCCTCAATTTGATTTTAGTTGGAGTCAGTGTTCTTTTTTTGCTTCCTCATCTAACCTTTTTGAGTTCCCCAGCAAGATGACCGTGCCGACCAGATCACAAGACCAGACTGCTGGAAATTCTGAATCTGGCCTTCCCTCCAGGGCTCCGGGCTGGAGAGCCACTCTAGGGGGTGCACATCTTGAGATTTTCCAAGGCCTTTGAGTGAGCGTTCGGTCCCAGGAGCACTGCGGTGAACCACAGCACTAAAACTATTAGCAAGCACTTGGTGGAGGAGGCCTCAATAATTAAGAGGTGCCTTAATAACATCAGATATCCGTTAAAGGGAGATCTGTTCTGATGACATAGAGGTGTCCTGGGGAGGCTCACATATACTCCTTTTCGGGACAGTAATGAGAATCATTCTGTCCTCTGTTCTGTTCTGTAGGGAATTCCTCTGGAATGGTAGAGAGGTGCTGACTGGCATGCACGCGGTCCTACTTCGAAGCTTTAGCAAGACGTTGCATAGCTCCTCTGTTTTTCTGTTCCAAGTCCGGGTTTCTGTTTTTTGTGTTTTGTTCTGTGTTCTATGTTTTTCTTGTTTGTTTTGTGTGTTTTGTTCTGTGATTTCTGTGGCAAAATCTTAACTATATTGGACGTGAAACTGGGTAACAAAGCAAGTAAAACTGACATCCCTTTGGACTGTGTTTTAAGGAACTGCGATGAACTTTACCCCCCCTTTGTTAAGCAGGATGAGAGAAGCCACTAGCTGGGTGCCTGGAGCACACCCACTGAAGAGGGCAATGCCTGCTGTGGACCTAAGAACTTAGTATCTCCCAGGTTAAAAAGTGAACCTCCATTAAAACCCCTTGTCCCTCCAGATCAAGAGAGTCACAACATTTGGGCAGAGTCCCCTGTGTTTCTCCTTTATTACCAAAGAAA
The DNA here is from genome assembly GCF_048772815.1 of Callospermophilus lateralis. NCBI lineage: Eukaryota > Metazoa > Chordata > Mammalia > Rodentia > Sciuridae > Callospermophilus > Callospermophilus lateralis. The sequence goes on along the minus strand of NC_135313.1, from coordinate 122,252,868 downwards.
TAACCCCCCCCCTTGTCTTTTTCTAAAAACCTTGTCCTCATTATTAAATTGGCATTAATTGGCTTCAAGGTCAGGAGCCGAACTTTAAGATACAAATTTTGCTACATCCCCCCCCCCTTAGTCCCGGAACTTTTTTAGAACTGACTACTTAAATGTTAGTTAATGTAGCATGCTTGGGGTGGATCCAAACCAGAGGATCTGATCCTGTAAGTAAAAGGAGGGACAGAGGGACTCCCAGCAGCTGCCAAAGCCCTGTTGCTTCAGGGAATTCCCTCCTTCCTTCCCTGCACTGTAAGGATTATGCCACCTCTGTCTTCTTAAAAAAGTGAAAAAGAAAAAGAGGACACTAAATGCATTAAAGTCACCATGGAGACCCTTGATTGTACATTTCAGGTTGCCCCTCTTTTAAAACATCTGGTCCCCCCCTGTGGACATCTATGGTGCCACTGGTGTAGAAGATTTTTCTCTTATCTGCTCTGGTTTAAAGGGTTCTGTCTGACCGCCACAGTCTGGACCTCCTTTCTGTCTGTCTTGCGTCTTTGTTTCTGGCCCTTTAAGACATGTGCAATAATGTGTTGATATTATAAATTGTTTTTGGGGAATGATCTTAGCTGAATGTTTGTCTAAATGATGATGTTTTATTGTAACAATCTGGTATCTGAATGGGTTTTTGAAGCATTGCACAATCTTGCAGTTAAAAGTCGGGTTTAAGTAATTGTTTAGTTTATGATTTCAGATAATTCATGCCAGAGAACTTAAATACTAAGGATGGAAAACTAAAGAACTCTACTTCCAAGTTGGCAAGTAACTTCCCAATCACTCAGTCTTTTTTTTTCACCAATTTTGAATTGGGTAGCCTGGGAAAATGTCACTTTGTGTACCAGAGCATTAATCTGGACAAGGATTGTAAATCATAGTATGATATCTGTTGACAAAACAAGATGTAAAGATATAAAATTTTGTGAATTGTATCTTAAACTTGTACCATAATTTTCAACATCCGAACCTGACAATTATGGTTAAAATGCCTTATGCCTGAGGTGTCTGCTCAGGATAGCAGTTTTTTCTTCCTCCTTCCAGACCTCAGCCATGATTTATTTTGAAAGGCAAATGAAAGAAGCCTGCAAGATTAGTAGGAGACTGATCTGAGGCCTAAGAAAAAAAAAAGGTAAATTGTATGGTATTTACTAATTACTGGCCAGTCATTTTTTCTAGGACTCTTATTTTTTTCCTTAGATACTTTATTTTTTTTTGAGCTCATGATTTTGATCATACAGACCTAGGTTAATGTTTTTCTGATCAGTACTATCTTTGACCAACTTTGGAATTTTTGAAACATTGAAATGGAGATTTCACCTGCGAAAAGCTAAAAGGCCTTTACTATTATTATGTGTGCTCAATTTTGTTATGTGTTGTATGTCTATATATACATATGTCCATATATCATATATATGATACACAAATTAACATATATAAGGAGCACTCATAAAAATGCGCTCATATGAACAAATTTTAAAAAGTGGATCCAAAGATCTTTTATTCACGTGATTTAAATGGTTGAATGAAATTGGATAAACAGATAAAAATAAATGTCTTTAAATTTAAGCTTTCAAGTTTTTCTAGGTATTCAAAAATCTAATAAAATATTAATATCTACAAAATGTCTAATATGCTTTGGTTCTAGGACTTTTCCTTCAACATAAAAATTGTTTACACTCTTCAATACATTTGTCTAATATTTTGATAAATAAGTAAAGTAAATTTGATATGGGATTACTCATTCATGAGTACTTTTGTTAGATATCTGATTGACTTCCTAACGTCTGTATAAGTTTGACTAAAGTCTGTAAAGGATAGTAAAAATCAATCATGTGTTAAAGAGACAAAAATTTCTTAAAACATAAGTTTACCCATAGCATTGTGTTTATTAAGTTTTATTTTTTCTAGAGCAAGCAACCATAGAAATTAAACAACTGATTAAATTAGAACTGTTATTTTAGAGCACTGTATTGCCATTTCTTTAAAAGCTAAACTTGGTTAATGTAGAAACATCAATGTAATTGTGATGCTACTAATGTGCTCATATCTTACAGGTATGCAAGTCTGTAAGGTAAAAATTTTAAAAGAGGATTATATCAAGCTAGTGTTCTGAAGTTGTACGGTAAAAAATATATTGGGGATTTATTCACCTGTTATCAATAAGATATGCAAAGTTTTATGTTACTTTTTACATTGGGGAACAATTTAAATATATTTTATGTTAATGCGAGCCTAATCTATATAAAGGATAAAAACTTTCAGCATTTCTTTAATTCATGTTTTAAAAGTGATATTATGTGGTGTTAGCTAATGTTCATGTGACCTCAAACAATTTATGTAAACTTAGTAAAATAATATTTAAAAAATAAAGATCAGCTTTAGAACTAAAACACTTAAGATTTATAAAGATCCCTGCCGTACCTGAGATAAGGCTGTGTGTCCCATCTAACTACATTTGAGAATGACTACAAAAGCAGTAGGTCATATTTTATTTCTTTAAAGTTATGTTAAAAGTTCTTTTTTTTATGTCAAGATAACTAGGATCTCAAACAGGGGATATAATGTATTACTCAGCCAAAAAATTCAGTGTAGCTATTACACGAACTAAGTACTTTTACTCTTGTTAAAAAATTTTATTTTGTAATTTCCTTATATGTGATCTAGATTCTCTGTTAGTGTTTTACAGAAGTGTTGCTTTAAGAACAAAACATGGGTTAATTTCAGAGAGTAAGGTATCACCTACAAGACAGACAGAATAATACAGATCCCAATTAATAAAAAGAGAAATAATTATAAAGTTATAGACATTAAAGCCCAGTGCTCTTAATATAAGGTTGTTAAAATTTATTTGATGGATGTTTAAGATTAGGATTTAAAATTAAATTTAAATGAAAAGGGCCAAAAAAAACAATATTTGTCTTTTTCCCTCTGAGTCAGTCTGAATCCAGGGAACAGGGGACTTCTCTAAAGAGTTTTGCAACTCTGGGCCACATAGACTCCCAATCAGGGAAATTAATGAGATCACTGGAGAACAGAAAGCCAATCAGTGCATTTGCTATGAAGAGGAGAGTCATCAGAGAAGGGAGAAATCCCTGATGCTTCCCAGGGAAGCCACATGGTCAAGCAAGACCTGGACCCACCTAGCCCAAATGGCTCTAGAAGAACTGAGAAAGTGCTCTCAAGTTTCCCCAGGAATGACTCCCATGAAAGCTCAGCTGACTGTTAACAATAGATAGAAACAAAAGTCAGTTTGACTGCTTCATCTTAAACACTTAGCAAAGACAATGAAAACCAAAATACAGCCATTCCTGGGCATTTTAAATAATAATAATAATAATAATAATAATAATAATAATAATAACAATAATAATAATAATAATAATAATAATAACAATAATAATAATAATTATAATAATAATAATAATATTTTAAGGTATACACTTTATGTTAGCCTCCCAAAATAAGTAAGACTGGAGGCTACAAAGAAGAATTCTGAGAGAGGAATGCCTGATACTTATTAAAAGAGACTATCAAGAAGAGCTGCCAGAGGCAGAAATTTTCAGTTTAAGGCCTAAAGGTATTCCTAACCTACACAGGTAAGTTTGGTGTTTGCTAGTACGATTATCCAGCAATGAGTATCAGAATTAAAGGTTTCTCTATTAGACACAGAGGTCATACTGGTAAAAGGATTTTGCAAGATCAGATCACATTAAATTATTAAACTGTATCTTATGGGGAGTGACAACTGTAATACTAAAAGTTAAATATTAAGTTGACAGTCTTGATAACTGGGAATATTAAAGACTGGTGAGGGAAATTCTATACAGTGACATGTTCCAGCTGCTGCAACATTTATTCAGTACTCATGGTTTTTGTTTCTCTCATAGAATAACCCATCCCCAGATGACTTTACAACCTGTTCTTCCTTAACCAGACTTCAAAACGAAATGATTTCTAAAAGGCAACTCATGTCCCTCAACTACTTCTCAAAGGCAACTCATGTCCCTCACACCGTGCCTACTCACGTCACCCTCTCTCAGCTCAGAAGAATCCAAAATGGGTGACGCCTCTCTTATTACAACAATGGAGCCAAAAATAAATAGACTATCAATACAAGTAATTAATTAAGTCAGGTAAAATCAGGGAGACTGGTTTTGGGTGAGTTCTAAAAATTTGGAGACTTTTACCTGAGGATTAAAATTTCCTCAGTGCTCTTCCCCCAATCTATCAAAGATTTGAAAGGGACACAGAGAAAAGGGGAAAATGATAGACCCAAACTGATCTTTTATTAAAATTGGGAGCTGTCTTGCCACAAAGCATGAAAAGATAATTTTGGCTTTACCATAAATTACTGAAAATTCTGAACCTGTTTGGAATGCCTGCCAGTGACTTGAACTGACCCATGTCTTGCTATCTGACCTGATAGCAACCCTTTCTGAAACTTTAGTGACATATCATAAATATTTGCCTTCCCTGGCCAGACAGCAACCCTCTCTGAGGCTCCATTTTACAGCAAAAAAATGTAAACTACCATTAGTGTGATGCTTGTCAGAGTTCTGTTATCTCTAACCCCCATTTTGTGAAACTTTCTGTGCTATAAAGCTGTGCTGTAGGAAAGCTGGGGTTGCTGTCTTTTTCCCGCCATTTTGGGAGGGAGAGGCAGCATGGCCAGTGGAAATAATAAGTTTAATTTAATTTGATTTCTATTGGAGCCAGTGGTCTTTTCTTGTGTCCTGATCTAACAGGTAAACACTCCAAAAACTTGCAGCTCTCCTTGCCTAAAGACTTCTTGAGACACTTCCCTTGAGATTGGGCACTTGAAATATATGTTGTTTTAAGGAGCTTTAGTATCCTTTCTAGTGGGACCATCAAAGCTGGGTCTGCATCTATGTGACCTGGAGGACATGGTTTCTTATATTCCAATGAACATGAGGCAGCAGTGCTGAATTCTTCCTTTGTACGTGAACTGTGGCCACTGGGTGCTAAGTGTTTCCTCGTGTGGACTGTGAAGACATTTGGTCATCCTCCACTTTTAGTGGTGTTTCTTGCCGCTGCACTGGGATTTTGGTATTTGCTTCACGAAATACAAGGAGTTCAACTGGGACCCAGTGCTGGAGGGAGTTCTGTCACGTGTGGTGGGTCAGAGTCTGCAGGAGAATGCACCAACCAGGCTTCTATTCCACAGAGCCTGCCCCCTTGACCATAGCAACCTGATTCTGAACATTGCTCTGAAATTTCTCCTAATAACAAGATGCCTTTACATACAAGGTTATGGTGGCTGCACCATGTCAGTCACAATCCATTTGGAAGTAAATGTCAGATCCACATGGCCCCACCACAGATGTTTTATCACACACCTTCACAACACTGCTCTATGACAACTAATCAGGAGGCTCCAAATTACTGACATCTCTGTTCTACACCATTATCATAAAACCCAGTCAATCAAGGCACTGTATGGTACACTCAAAATAGCAACAGGACATCCAAGATTTTCCAGTGCCACCTGGTCATGGGAATTTCAAAAATTTCATGGTATTTATCTAGGCATTTTTCAAGGATGAAGTCGGAGGCACTGTGGGTTTCAATTAATTCAGGAACCATTAAATGTTGAGGAAGATCATTTCAATGAAAACTCTGGAGAAATCTCACAGGCAAGGCTTATCAAAGAGTGGGCAAAAGGTTACATGAAGCCAGGCCCATAGAGGTCTACAATGAGAGGTCCTTGAGTGTTTTGACTCTCAACCATGGATGCCAAGGCTTTCGAATCAAATCATATGATATCATAGCTGAGATTCCCTGTGTTCTGCGGAAAGCCACCCTTGGTCTACATCTCAGTTTCCAAGGGCGACTCTCATGCGTGGCCTCCAAAAATGCCACCACAAATCATGGCAATACTTTTTTGAGGTCAGTTCCACAACGCAGTCTCAAAGGGGAATCACACCAGAGTTTAAACCCCGGTGGACCCAGTCATCTTTTCCAATAGCCACACAAATGACCACAATTAAAACCAAAACACTTCCACATAGCCCTTATATTCTTCCATATAGACACTCATCATAACCTCTGGCTGGAGGTTTCCATGAGGGGCACATCTAAAAACAGGGTCCAAAATAAGCTCCTTTTCCCCTCATTTGCCTAAAGTCATTGTGACTGGGACACCTTTCCTGTGAACCAGGAGTGATCAAATAGGCCTGCTCTTAATACTGCTCTGCTTCTCCAATTTGAGGCCTACTGACAGTCAGGTATAGATTCTTCATGTTATTTGGAGTCATGAGGAAACCCAAGCACTACTGCAGGGCTTTGAAGTACTAATTTGACCCAAGGGATCCCTATTTTCACTTGATGGATATCTGGAAACTAAGAGAGATAGGCAAGAAGCTTCATCCACAATAACTGATTTTTTTGCCATTTTGGTTTTGCATGTACACATGGCATCTTTATTTAGATCCATCTGGTGTTGAGAATCTAAGCCACAACCTCACACAGGGTCAAGGTGCTGATTCAGACACATCCATTTCCTAAGCAATTAAGCAAAGAGCCACAGGTGATGCCCATTCATTTCCATTTGAAAACTATTTTCTTCAGGCTTCACAAAGTGTGACCTGAGGCAAAGACCTTCCTGACATTCAGGGCAACAGAAAAATAGGTAAGCAAAAGGCCCAAAGCAGGGTTTCTCCACTGAGACTTTCCTATTCACACGGATATCTGAGTTTTCTGAGATGCTCTCATTCCCTTCAGCTATTCAGTACATGGCCATTTCACAGAGCTTGGAGGTGGTACATATCTTGGACACAAAACCATGAGCCTATTCTGGAGAGATGACAGAATTCAGGAAGAAAACTGGAACTTTGGAAGATAATAGATGTTGCACATCAATAAGGCTAGCCACTCTCTATTCATAAATTGGGCAGGATGAATGCTGGGAGCTTTCTACTAGACACAACACATCCATTGATGCATTCTCTTCACTATTGTCTACAACCATTGACACAGTAAAATACACAGACATAGAAACACTCACCTTGTCAAACGACAAATAAGAAACAGTCCACCCCAAACCAAACAAACCTACTTTTCTACCTATTCTAAGAAAATGTGACAAAACCACATACTCACACCCACACTCAAAAAGGTACCTCCTTCCCCCAAGTAGGTCTGTGACTATATGGAGTGTCTTCTGACTGGTGAGCCATACTATGTTCCCCCGAAATGGCCTGTACAGTCTCAGATCTTGTCTCCTTTTCCAACTCTGTGAAGTTGCCAGGAGCCAGTGGTGAGCAACTACCTGCTTTCCCAGGAAAGGACCCTCTTCATAGCTCTCCTGTCATTTTGCATTCCTCACATCAGTAGGTACCAAGAAAGGCTGACCCTGTCCTTGGTAAATCCAAACAATTGAGTCCACTGGGACTGGGACTGGGACTGGCTCTGGGTGCCTGGCTTCCTGGATACCACGTTCAGAGAGTTCCATCAACAAGGAAGTTAAGTAGGTCAATTCCTTCAGCAACTGAACGAGGTCACTGCCATGACAACCACTTTGTTTTAACAGTTGCTTCCAAGAGTCCCATGAGATGGAGACTGCCCCTACTTCCTGTGACACTGTCACAAGTTAGAATGGTATATCAACCATAGGCACCCAGGAACAGCTCTCCACACAGGCCTGTTTTGGTGCATCTTTACATTAAGAAGAGAGAGGCTGATTCAGACACATCCCTTCAATCTGACCAGGGTTTTTGCCATGGAAGATGACTTTTGCTCTCTTAGTTCCTCAATAGCTGCCTACATCTTATCCAAGGATAATTTTTGCATGGACCGTTGAGGTTCTCAGCAGGTGGAAGATCCCCTACATTCCTGTATTGTAAGACGAACTCTGTATCTGCTCTTCTGTAAAGTGAGATTGAGGGAACAGTGTATGGTTAGGGTTAATAACAGTTTCTATTTGGGTTAGAATTCATTCTGCGAGTTGATTAATGGTATTGGAAACCTGCGATATTTACAAGAATATACAGGTGAAATATAAGTTTGAAAACAGAAATCTAGGTAAGATTTGAAGCCCAGAAAGGCATTAGGCCCTTGAGTGGGATACTTTGCTTTGAATTATATTCTGCACAGTTGTCTCAGATGAATCAATATACAATGGCATAGGACCTTGTACCTTGGATAACTGAATGTCGAAGAGAACATCCAGTCAAAAATGGATAGTCAGTAGGATTAGGACATAAGTCCGTAGGTTTAGTAAGAAGAGTGAGTATAGGAGTGGGAACAAAAGTTCTTTAGCAATAGGCTTTCAGGTAGAGAGTGAAAGTAAATGTCAGCACATGTGAAGAGTCAGTCAGAATAATGATCAGCGATACTATGTAGGGAAGCAGATATCAATAGAGACAGTAGGAAATCAGGCAAAGTATAAAGTGAGTGATAGGATTAGACATTTTCAACATGGTTGAGTTTGAGTATATAATCTTAGGAAGAAACAAATATGTAGTCACCAATAGGATTGACATTTGAGAGCATTAGGCAACCTGGACATGGATTTTTTAGTAATGCATGCTCACTTCAATTTAGGCTTTGGTACAATCATAAGTGTGACATTTTCTTTTTGTGTCCAGAATATTTCTGTGATAAAATGTATATGTAGAACAGGTGACATGAGTATTTCTTCCAACATTTCTGGGAGCTACATTTTTAAGATGAATTAATTAGTATTGGGGATGCAAATAGATGTACCCTGTGTCTATAAATATAGAGATAATGCATGAATAGGCCATGCTGTGAATAAATAATATAAGTGGTTCAAACTTTAAATAATGGATTGAATTGATATCAGAAAATATACAGGGAATCTTATATTGATATACAATTATTCATTCCAACCAGTTACACCTGTAATGGTAATATTAGAGTTATGGTATATCATGAACAAGGTGTGAGTTTTGCTTCAAAATGATTATAGAAATCGAAATGAATGTGTTTGAAAAGACCTGTCATGAAAAGACCATTCAGGAAACCAGGAGGAATACATGTGTTCTGAAGCCGGAAATGATTGAAAGTGAATCAAATGGCCATAAATTTGTGAACTTGTGGATGAAATATATATCTTATGATGTGAATAAACCGAAGAAAAATTAATATACCAGTGTTGAATAAAATAAACTTCAAAATACACATCATGTCCAATAGAAATCTACTTGCATTGATGTTAAACTGTGTCAGTCACGGTAGAAATATTAGGATTGTATGCACCATTCACTTAAGTTACTTTTCAGTACTAGGAAACAAATAAGTATTTCAGGTGGATGTATATTTCTGAGAATAATCTTGTGAAAAGTTGATTGTAAATTCACATACATGAACATGAATGAATTTAGGGAGTGTATATAAGACACATATATTTCATATTTTGAAAAATCTGGAGAGTGTGTATATATATATATATATATATATATATATATATATATATATATATATATATATAACACACACAGACAAAAAAAAGTAGCAATATATATGCCAAACGAAATTCATCATGAAATATATATCATCCATATATGCAAAAATATTTATTTTACTGAACATGGATTTATGTATAATGTTGATCTACTAGGAAGCTCACCCAAGGTTGAATTTTCAGTTCCAACAGCGTTTCTGAAGAGTGATCTCTTCTCACAATTTGTATCTGCCAAGTCAGCCTCCTCACAAGAATGTACGTGTGATTCCAAGTAGGATTCGATATGTGCAGATAAAAATACATGTGTTGAATAGGCTACAGAGAAATGGAGACAGGAATTCACATGTTTGTTAACTTTAAAAACACATGGAGAACTATTTAAATTAAAAATTAACTAGATTTATTACACCTACCCTATGTCATGCAAAAGGCAAGTCCAACTATACACCATGCCTCCTCCGAACTGCTTGTATTTCTATTCTGTTTGGGTCCATCATATTAGGATTAGTAGTCAGAGTCTAGTAGGGTATGAGTTAGTGTCAGTTGTCCCGGTCGGCCAGACACATCAACGTGGGTAACGAACCTAGTTGGGGAGGAATCAAGGGACAAGAGACACGAGAGATGACAGCAAGATAGGAGTTCTGATCATGCTGCAAACTTTTATTGTTCTCACATTCGAATTCATATGCTGCAGATGGAAAAGCTCTCTTATTGGCAGTTGCTGGATGTCTTCAGAAAGTGAGATAACCTCAGGATGTTTCAGGAAGACAGATGGCCGCAGGATGTCTCAGGGAGATAGATGGCTGCGGGATGTCTCCCAGGCAGGATATCTCCCAGGGGGCTGCTTCTTGTCAGTGTCAGGCTATTCTTTGAAGGAGAACTTCCTTCTAGCCCCTGACCTCTCCCCCTTTTTTATATAAAATATATGACCATACCTTACTGGCCAATGTTTTAGGGGGTGATAGAGGCTCTGTTTCTCAAAAAGGCCTTAGAATATCTCCTGATCTGAGAGAGCATGTTTACTAGGAAATTTCTTGGTGGCCTTGGCATGTTTTTGGAGGAGACGGCTTTGAGGGGGAAGCATGCCGACCGCCATGCACCAGAGCGTGTCACTAAGAGGTCTTGTGTTTTGGGATCCGTGGATCCATCCTCCTGCAGTCCATTCTGCACCCTCCGTTATTAGGGCCTAACATCCTCACTCCATGGGTGCATCCTCTCCCAAGCGGAGGGGCCCATGGAGGAAGAATCCTTATGGCAATGGCAAAAGATGGTTGGTCAGAGCTGTTACTTATAGTTTTATGTAAGAAAAAGAGATCTGTGGGGATGTAAACTTAAGAAATAAGCCTGTGAGAAGGGTAGAGCATCCTTTTAAATGTTGGCAGCATGGTCTTCCATCTCCAAACGATGATAGTGGACCTGTATGGGCTTAGAGGCCAAAATATTAATCTGTTCTTTAATAAAGTGCACCAGCCTGTTTATAATGCAGGGGCTTATGGACACCATTAAAAGTAAACCCAACAAAGGGCCTAATAGGGGTAGAAGGTAGGATAGAAATCCATTAAACCCTATCCAGAGGGGATTTTCAAAAAGTTCCCTTTGTCTTTTTTCTAGATCTTCTTGAAGCTGCTTAATTTTAGAGCACACTATGCCTGATTTATTGGCATAAAAGCAGTATCGTTCCAATAAGGCCAAGCAAATACCTCCCTGGTTAGCTGTCAGCAAATCTAAGCCTCGTCTATTTTGAAGAAACACTTCTGCCAGGGAGTCTACTAGGTCCTGCAAATCTTTAATGGTTCCTGATAGAGTTTGTACATCATTTATATGTTGTTGAGACAGGCGAGGTAAGAGTGTATAGCCTGACTAAGCCAGCTGTACCTGTGCCCACAGCAGCTGTTATTCCAAGCCTGGCAAGGAGTTGTAAGGCCTGTATTGCCCGCCTGTGTCTTTTCACTAAGGTGTCTAGACTAGGAATGCATAGAGTTTCGTCTCCTAGGACAATAGTTTCATGAGGGAGTAATAAGGCAAGAACACAGTCAACGGTCCAATTTGCTGGAAGCCTGGGGAAGGCCGAGTTTCCTCCACACATAAAAACTGTGCCATTGGGGGGACAAAGATGGGGTGGGTGAGGAATAGTTTTGTACTGTTGAGCAATTTCCAAAGGAAGTAACTCCAACATCAGTATCATACGTATTATTCTGCATCGCGCCTAAAAGACATATTGTAAAAGTGCCTATAGGCTGTACTTTAAAAGGAAATCTGGGTTGGCATGTATTATCATCGTCTATGATAGAATTAATAGGAACTGCCATAGGCATGATTGCCCCTGTTTTCATGGAGAGCCAGCAATCACCAGCAAGGGTGGGCTTGGAATTATTAAGGAAGGAGAAGGTAGTTTCCAAAATATCTAATGTATTGGTATCTAAACCTGGGAGCTGGGATTTAGGCTATATTAAGGGATGATATGTGAGCTCAGGGATTTGGGGTTTCAAAAGTTTGATTATCTGAGGATGCTTGACAGCATCAGTGAATCCTCCACAATCAGAGACCCCTGTAGGTGCCTTAATGGGGCAGCAGGAGGGTTTACCGACAGGTCCTTGGCACCCAGGTGACTGTAACTTGGTGTATTTGCCATCTCCTCCCCGGTCAAAAAGAACGGGGGTATAATGAATAGTGGTCCCCCCTGCTGCATGAGTTTTAGTTATGGAGGCTTCAAAAAATTGTTCTCCCTGCTTGTTAACACAAATTGAGGCCGACGCATAAGAAGAGATATGCATCGCTTGGGTATGCGTTCAAGTTTCAGAACAATTTTGCAAAGCTTTACTTGTACTAGGGGGAATAATCTTTGGCTTGTTAACACATACCCATTTAGGCTGATGAACTCCTCCGAGCTTATGGTCAAACTCAGCACGGAGGTAAGCCACCTTAGTCACGCAGTCAGCAGTCTGGGTCCAACTAGTGGGAGCCTGAGTCCAAGATCCTCCCTTGCATTCACACGGAGGGCCAAAAAGGTACTCCATGATGTTGGAAGGTGGAGGGCCAAGGCCTCCGTTTACAAACCTGTTCAGCAGAAGTGCCTTAAGCAGGATGCTCACACAGATTGTTGGCTGCATGCTAAAAAGAGGAAAATTTGTCCTCAAGGGGAGGACCTCCGTCCCTATGTTGAGGTAAGTCATTATCCTGTTTAACCAGATGTTCTGGTAACCATCTAGGAGCTGCTTGCTCTTGGTCCAAAACACAAGCTGAGCCTCATCCCCAGAGGAGGACAGGATCTGGGCCTTTTCATTTATTTGTAAGGGGATTGCGCCACATAACAGGTTGGCGAACAGAATTGGACGAGAGATGCCAGTGTCAGTCTGCGGCCGAATGGCCTTCATTGTCTAGGGAAAAAAAATAAGGGCAAATAATGCATAATTAAGGCGATGCCTGGGAGTGGTAAATACAAGTGCAGAAGCCTTCAAGCGGGTTAGCCAAGTCTTTAAGGTAAGGTGCAAGGTACCACAAAACTGTTTAAACTCGGCACTGGTATATGCAGGACAATTATTTTTTTTAATATGTATTTTTTTACCCATTACGGAAAAGGCTGAAACAAGATGAGAAAGGACATCTTTGATAGCCTCTCCAGAATATAGTGATGCAGAAATAAAGCCGCTGAAGGTATCTATAGAAACGTGTATATATTTGGTTTTTCCAAATTCAGAAAAATGAGTAACATCCATTTGCCAAAACTGATTGGACAGTAATCCTCTGGGGTTAACTCCCAAGTGTTGAATGGGGAGGAAGACAGGGAAACCAGGGCATGCTTTTACTATTTCTCGTGCCTGTTGCCTGGTAATTTTACATAGTTATCGAAGGCTCTGAGAATTTAGATAGTGAAGATTGTGTAACTCCGTGGCCTTTTGAATGGAGCCATCAAAAATTGGAAAGATGAAACGAGTTGCTGCATCAGCTTTGGCATTACCTTGTGTTAGAGGGCTGGGAAGATCAGAGTGTTCCCTGATGTGTCCTAAGAAAAATGGGTGTTGTCTGGCCTGAATTAGCTGCTGAAGCTGGTGAAACAGAAAGCCCACATTGGAAGAAGGCTTAATGGTGGGTGAAATCTCCAGCAGGGGCACAGAATGAGCAATGCAGGCACTGTATGTATAAATATTAACAGGATAATCAAAAAAATGTTTTAAAAACTTCTATTATGGCAAACAATTCCACAAACTGTGCTGAACGATAGACAGTATCAAAGGTGGTAGGCTGGTTATTGACAACAAAGACTGCTAGGCCATTACTGGAACCTTCTGTAAAGACAGTAAGGGATTGAGGAATGGGAGCCTTTTGAGTAATTTTGGGAAAAATAAATGCATGTAATTGGACAAAATGTTAAGGGGGTCTTTAGGAAGGTGGTTATCAATTGTTCCCAAAAAGCCTGATAGAACAATACCCCATTCATCCTCTGTCTGTACTAAAAATTGGTTTTGGTCCTTAGTAAATGGAATTAAAATATTATCAGGGTCTTTGCCAAAATGTTGTCGAGTTAGCAAACGACCTTTAAAAACAATAGAAGCTACCTGAGCAAGATAAACAGTAATAACCTTGGAGGATGTGGTGGGTAAATGGACGCAAAGCAAAGGGTAGCCTTTATTTTTAAAATGTGTATTTCACTGCCGAAATATTCCTGTGGGTGTATGAGGAGTGTGTAAAATAACCAGAACCAGAGGAAGGTTATAAGAATTTTGTGTAACAAACTGTTGGGCAATGGCTTCTGTGACTTGATTTAATGCCTGCCATGCCTCAGGAGTAAGCTTTTGAGGGGAGGAGGGGCGGGAATCACCTCTCAAAATATTATTAAGGGGAAAATGTACACAAGTGGGTAATTTTAAATATATTCTTAGCCATTGAATATCCCCCAGTAATTTTTGAAAATCATTAAGGATGTGAAGATGGTCCAACCGTAGTTGTATCTTAGGAATTTGGATCTGATTATCTCGAAGTTTAAGGCCCAAATAGGTATAACGGTCCTGTGTTTGAACCTTATCAGGAGCTATCTGTAGTCCCAAGCTAGTGAGGATTTTGTAAAGGTCCAAGAAACAATTATTATGGTCATGTGTATTAGGTGCAGCAATTAACAAATCATCCATATAATGTAAAATATAAATTTGTGGCCATCACTCTCTCACAAGGTGTACTGCTTGAGCAACGTATTTTTGGTAAAGACTCTGGCTTTTGGCCATACCTTGGGGAAGAACCTTCCACTGAAATCTCTGCATAGGGCCCTGAAAATTAATGCAAGGGAGACTAAAGGCAAAATAGGGTCTATCCTCAGGATGTAAAGGAATGGTAAAAAAAAAACAATCTTTTAAGTCAATAACCATTTTACAGTAGTTTTTGGAAATAGCCACTGGTGTGTGAATGCCTGACTGTAGTCCTCCCATCAGGTGCATAACTTTATTAATGGCACACAAATATTGTAAAAGGCACCACTTGCCTAATTTTTACTTGATAACGAAAATAGGAGTATTCAATGGTGAGGTTGAGGGCTCTACATGGCCGGCTGCCAGCTCTTAATGCACTAACATGGAGGCAACCTCCAAATTTTCTTGGTAAGGGGCCACTGATCCACCCACACAAGAGTCTGAGTCTCCCAAATAATTTTATCTCCATGGGGTACAGGAGAGTCAGGGACAGACACTAAAAATCCGAATACCCAAGTCCCTATGTATTTGTTTTTTGTATGGGTTGTATAGGCTCAACCAGTCCTTGTCTCAGTCTCCCAAGGCCTGTACCAGGGACAGAATTCATATGAAGCATTTGATGAGTCACTATGGAATTGGGACTGGCAAGAATAACTTCCATTTGACTCAAAATATCTCGGCCCCATAGGTTAACAGGGAGGTCAGGAACAATGAAAGTAGTCACCATTCCTTTATTACCCTCTTTATCAGTCCAGCGAAGGGCCCTAGAGCTGACCAGAAGATTTTTTGACTGTCCTATCCCTCTAAGGTCAGTCAAGGATGGGGTGAGGGGCCAAGCTGATCGCCAGTATTTTGGAGAAATAATTGTGGCAACAGCTACAGTACCTAGAATTCTTTGGAATTCCTTTCCTTCAATAAGTAAGGATATGGTGGATCTATTGTGAGAAATGGGTTGAACCCAATATACATCAGAGGAGCCCAAGGATTCAGTCCCCCTCAGTAGGTTTGGGCGGTGGAAGTGCCTCCTGGATAAAAGGGAAGGAGTATTAATTGTGCAAGTCTTGTTCCTGCTGGGATGGCCACAACTCCATTAATAGCTGTGGCCAGTATTTTTATTTCTCCAGTGAAATCATAATCATTAATGCCAGGGAAGACCTTAACACCTTGTAAGTTAGTAGAGGCTCTTCTAAGAATAAAGGCACACATATGAGATAGAGGGGGACCCATAATTCCAGTGGGTATTATCTGGGGCCCTTGCATTGAGTCTAATATAGTATCGGTGGTGGCACAGAAGTCCAATCCTGCACTGCCAGGGGTGGCTAGTTTGAGGGAGGCAATTTTGGAGTAGGATTTTGAGGTAGGTTGGGAGTTTGGGAGGGAACAAGTTTTATTGCCCCTGGGTTTGTCCTGGGAGATGTCATGTCCAGGGGCTGGCCCCGCAGGGAGTTTCCCAAGAAGAAGAAATAAATAGGCTGTATGAGGGCATTTGTTTTAGATCTACACTCACTGGCCCAGTGATGACCTTTACCACATCTAGGGCAAAGGGCAGCTTGGGGCGGTTTAGCCCCAGTTTGAGGAGACACTATTCCTAGGCTTTGTTTGCCTGTCAGACACTTGCGTGCAAAATGGCCAGGATTGTGAAAGGTCTTGGTAAAGGCGGCACCTAGGGCAAGATCCATGGCATGGGCTGCACCCATCCCTGCTCAGAGTCTAATAAAGTCAGAAAGTTTCCCTTTATCCTAATGTGGTAAAAAAACATCCTGACATGCCGGGTTGGAGTTTTCAAAGGCAAAATGTTTTACAAAGGTGCTTTCGCTTTTGCTTGGTCCAAGCAAGCATTCCGCAGCTAGGTTAAGCCAGGTAACAAAGTAGCTATAATGCTCTCCGGGCCCTTGTCAAATTTTTGCCAGGGAAGTGGTAGCCAAGGGCTTTTGAGGGAGGTGTCTCCAAGCATATAAGGCAGCCATCTGAATCTGCGTCAAAAGTCCAGCAGGGAAATGTGCCTGTTTAGTTTTAGTGTCAAAAGGCTCATTGCCCACTAGCTTAACATAAGTCCCGGATTTAGAGGAGGCCTTAGTTAAAATTTTTTGAGCAGTTTCCCAACAGTGCTCTTTGAAATCTGCATTCTATAACAGGAAGTCTCCGGCACTGAGGGTAGCTTGGTTTAAAAATTTCCAATAATTGGGAGTAAGCCATTGTGTGCTGTGGATTTCTAATAAAGGCAACATGTAGCGCACAGTGGGGCCATAGTGAGCACAAGCCTTTTTAAGTTTTTCAAGAAAATGCAGGCTTAATTTTTTGTAGACTCTGGGTTCCTTCCTGCCTAGGGGTGAACTCGTCATCCTCTGAGTCTTGATCTCTTTGATTCACTTCCTCGCTTCCTCCTCTTGATCCTCGTCTAAGTCTTTGACCTCAGCCTGGGCAGGCTTATCTATCTGACTGGTGGTGACTGGGAATGCGAGCACAGGCCGATGGAGTGGCTTCACCTTTGTATTAGACCGCTGTGGGACAGTTGCGCTGACTCCGTACCTAAGGCTAATGAACATAGCTCAGATTGAAGGGATCTTAATTCTTTTAAAGGTTGGATCTGTTCCCTTCTATATTGGAAGGATGCTCCCAAGGGAGCCAGGTTAGGCAAGGGAAGTGGGAAACAAAATATCTGGGGGGGGGGGTCATTTGTACCCTGAAGGGTCAGAGCACAAAAGGCAGTAGGGATATAGGAGGGAGGTGGATGTGTAAGTCCTATAGGCTGTGGCAGGGTCCTGAGAGGTGGAGGGTCTTCTGAATGGTAGCGAGCTGCTTCCTTCTCCCAGGTAGCCTCCTCCACAGGGGTCAATGTGTCTCCGGGATTTAAAACTGGATAAATGGAGTTGGTAACTATTGGAGCCTTATTCATTAGGGTGGTATTTTTAGGGGGATCAGGAAGGGTCCCACGGTCCTGGGGAGCCTGAGAAGGGTCTATGTCTATACTAACTGAGGGGCATGCCGAGGGGGTATGAGAGGTAATTGCATAGTCTCTTCCCCAATTCTGACAAGTTTTAAGGTACCATTGTCAAAGGGTGAACTTTTAAGAATTTCACTAATTAAGTTCCAGTAAGAAAAGGTGGGAACAGGCACATTTTCTGGGCAAAGGATTCATAATAATCTTTTATACAGTCTCTTACTCTAAGCCATCTTTTATCATCAATGATCCTTTCAAGGGGAAACCATGGACACAGTTCTCCTTTGTGTGAAAAGAAAAAATTTAAGTCTTTTTTCTTAACACGCGCCCCCTGTCTTGAAGGACTCCTTGAGGGCTGACAAAAACAAATCATGTGACGAAACTGCTTGTCCCATGGTGGGTCACTCACCGTGCGTCATCCCCACCCTCCTCCTGGATCTGTTTCTCGGTGGTGTCTTCTTCTGTGATCGCGAGCTCTGCTTGACAAAGTCTTCCAGGAGGTCGGGGTCCCCCTCAGTCAAAGGCTCGAGACCCAGTCGGTGGGCGCCAGATGTCCCGGCCGGCAGGACACATCAACGTGGGCAGCGGACCTAGATAGGGAGGTATGAAGGGACAAGAGACACGAGAGATGACAGCAAGACAGGAGTTCTGATCAAGCTGCAAATTTTTATTGTTCACACAGGGGTATTTATATGGTGGATGTGGGAAATCTCTCTTATTTCTAGATGTCTTCACAAGGTGAGATAACCTCAGGAAGTTTCAGGAAGACAAATGGCCGCAGGATGTCTCAGGGAGACAGATGGCTACAGGATGTCTCCCAGACAGGATGTCTCCTGGTGGCTGTTTCTTGTAAGTGTCTGGCTATTCTTTGAAGGAGAATTCCTTATACCTCTGACAGTCAGGGATTCAGTATTTCGAAAGGAAAATTGGAAAATGAATCCAATGTGTATGCAAATATGTGCTACCCAAAAGTCTTCCCACTCTCATTCAGAACAATGCCTTGACATTAGCTTCACCCCAAGTAAGACACAATAACAGGAAAAGAGTTAGAAAATCTCTGAATACACATCTGGAATTGAAAATGCTCAGGAGTTAACAACCTTGGAGGTGGTAGAGGTGTTTCCAAAAGTAAGGTACATGGTGAAAACTCCACAAACATGGAGCTTTGTTGGCCTAAAGACTTCTTGAGAAACTGCCTCTGTGGTTGGGCACTTGAAATATATGTTTTTGTTAGGAGCTTTTGCTTCCTTTGTAGTGAGACCATCAAAGCTGTGTTTGCATCTAAGTGACCTAGAGCACATGGTTTCTTTTTTTCCAATGAACATGATGCAGCAGGGCTAAATTCTTTCTTTGTAGGTAAACTGTTGCCATTTCGAGGCTAAGTGTCTCCCAGTTTGGACTGTGAAGCCATTTGGTCTTTCTCTACTTTTTGTGGTGTTTCTTGCAGCTGCACTGGTAGTTTGGTATTTGCTTCACAAAATACGAGGAGGTCAACTGGAACAGAGTGCTGGAGGAAGTTCTGTCACGTGTGGTGGTTAAGGATCTGCAGGAGAGTGCACCAACCAGGCTTATATCCCACATAGCTTGCCATCTTGACTATAGCAGTCTGATTCTAAACAATGCCCTGAAACCTCTCCATATAACAAGATGCCTTTACATCCAAGGGTATGGGGGCTGCACCATGTCAGTCACAAACCATTTGGAAGCCAATGGCAGATCCACATCACCATACCACAGATGTTTTAACAAACACCTGCACACCACTGTTCTAGGCCGACTACTCAGCAGGCTCCAAATTACTGGCATCTCTGTTCTACACCATTTTCATGAAACCCAGTCAATCAAGGCACTGTCTGGTACACTCATGATTATCTATAGGACATCCAAAGGTTCTCCAGTGACACCTGGTCATGGGAATTTCAAAAATTCAATGGTATTTATCTATCCATTTTTCAAGGATGAAGTTTGAGGCACTGTGGGTTTCAATTCATACAGGAACCATTAAATGGAGAGGAAGCTTATTTCAATAAAAGCTCAGGAGAATTCTAACAGGCAAGGCTTCCCAAAGACAGGCTAAAAGGTGACATTAAGCCAGGCGTTTGAGGTCTACAATGTGTGGTCCATGTGTGTTTTGACTTGCAACTATGGCTGCCAATTCTTTAAGAATAAAATCATGTGCTATCCTTCCTGAGATTCCCAGTGCTCTGTGAAAAGCTACCCTGGGCCTAGATCTCAGTTTCCAAGGGCAACTCTCATGCATGGCCTCCTAAAATCCCAACACAATACATGGCAATACTTCTTTGAGGTTAGTTCCAGAACTCAGTCTCTAAGGGGAATCACAGCAGTGTTCAAGCCCAGGTGGACCCAGTCATCTCTTCCAACGGCCACAAAAATGACCACAATGAAAACTAAAACACTTCCACATGGCCCTCATCTTCTTCCATATAGACACTCATCATAACCTCAGGCTGTAGGTTTCCATGAGGGCCAAAGACAAAGACAGTATCCAAAATAAGGTCCCTTGCCCCCATTTGCCTAAAGTCAGTGTGGCAGGTACACTCTACAAGTGAACCAGGTGTGATCAAAGAGGCCTGCCGTTAATACTGCTCTGATTCTCCATTTTGTGGCCTAATGACTGTGGGGTTTAGATTCTTTTTGTTAATTGGAGTCATGAGAAAACCCAAGAACCTATGGCCTAGCCTCTGCAGTGATTTGAAGAACTCATTTGACCCAAAGGATCCCTATTCTCAAAGATGGAGGTCAGGAACCTTACAGAGCAAGGCGAGAGACTTCATCCACAATGACTGCTCTTTTGGCTATTTTGGTTTTAGATGCACACATGGGATTTTTTTAGATCCATCAGGTGCTGAGAATCTAAGCCACAACCTCACACAGGGCCAAGAAGCTGATTCAGAGACATCCCTTTCTAAAGCAATTAAGCAAAGAGCCACAGCTGATGCCCATACATTTCCATTTGAAAACTCTTCAGTCTTTACAAAGGGGTGGCCTGAAGCAAAGACCTTCCTGACATTCAGGGCAACAGTATAATAGGTAAGCAAAAGGCCCAAAGCAGAGTTTCTCTACTGAGACTTTCCTGGTCACACTGATATATGAGTTTTCTGAGATGCTCACCATTCCCTTCAGCTATCCAGTACATAGCCGTGTCACAGAGCTTGGAGGTGGTACATATCTTGGACACAAAACCATGAGCCTTTTCTGGAGATTGGCCAGAATTCAGAAAGAAAAACAGCAACTTATGTAGATATTAGGAGTGGCCCATCCATAAGGCAAGCCACAGACCATTCATAAATAGGGCAGGATAAATCCTGGAAAGATTTCTACTAGACAGGGCATACGTATTGATGCGCTCTCTTTTCTAATGTCTACAACCACGGACACAGTGGGATACACAGACATAGAAACACTCGCCTTGTAAAAAGACTTACTAGAAACAATTCACACCAAACCAAACCAAAAAACTTTCCTACCTATACTCAGAAAATGAGACAAAACCAAAAACCCACACCCACACAGACCCCCAAGTAGGTCTGTGAAAATACGGAGTGTCCTTTGACTGGTGGGCCTTAATATATTCCCCCATAATGGGCTGTCCTGTCTCAGATCTGGTCTCCGTGTCCAACTCTTTGAAGCTGTCAGGAGCCAGTGGTGAGCCATTACCTTCTTTCTCAGGAAAGGCCCCTTTTCAGACCTTCCTGGCATTTGGCCATCCTCACATCAGTAGGTACCAAGAAAGACTGTCTCTGTCCTTGGAAATCCAAACAAGTTTGACTACTGGGAGTTGGACTGGGACTGGCTCTGGGTGCCTGGCTTCCTGTATTCCAAGTTCAGAGAGTTCCATCACCAAGGAAGTGAGTTGAGGTCACTTCCTTCAGGAACTGAATGATGTCACTGCCTTGGAAACCACTTTGTCCTAACAGTTGCTTCCAAGGGTCCCATGAGATGGATGCTGCCCCTATTTCCCATGACACTTTCACAAGTTAGAATGGTATATCACCCATAGGCACCCGGGAACAGCTCTCCACACAGGCCTGGTTTGGTCCATCTTCTCTACATTAAGAAGAGAGAGGCTGATTCTGACACAACCCTTCATCCTGAAGAAGTTGTTTGCCATGGAAGATTACTTTTAATCTTTCAGGTCCTTCATTGCTGCCTACATCTTCTCCAGGGATCATTGCTGCATGGACCTTTGAGATTCTCAGCAAGTGGAAGATCCCCTACATTCCTGTATTGTAAGACCAACTCTGTCCCTGCTCTTCTGTATAGTTAGATTGAGGGAAGAGTGTATGGTTAAGGTTAATAACATGTTCGATTTGTGTTATGACTCATTCTGCTGGATGAATAATGGTATTGGGAACTTGTGATTTTTATAAGATTATATAGGTGAAATATATGTATGAAAACAGAAATCTAGGATTTGATGCCCAGAAGTGCATTGGGCCCTTGATTGGGATACAGAGTGTTGAATTACGTTCTGCACAGATGTCTCAGATTAATCCATATACAATGGCATAGGACCTTGTACGTTGGATGATTGAATGAGGAAGAGAACATCCAGTCAAAAAGGGAAAGTTGGTAGTATTACAAAGATAGTCGGTAGGTTAGGAAGTAGAGTGAGTTTAGAATTTGGACCGAAACTTCTTTAAAAATAGGGTTTCAGTTAGAGAGTGAATGTAAATGTCACCACATATGAAGATTCAGTCACAATGATGAACTTTGAAAAATATGTGGGAAAGCAGATAATAATAGAGACATTACAAAATCAGGCAAAGTATAAAGTGAGTGATAGGATTAGACATTTTGAACAGTTTTGAGTTTGAATATATAATCTTAAGAAGAAACAAATATGCAGTCACCAGTAGGATTGACATTTGAGAGCATTACACAACCTGGCCTTGGATGCTTTTAGTAATCCATGTTCACTTTCCCTTTAGGCTTTGCTAAAATCATAAGTGTGACCTTTGCATTTTTTGTCGAGAATATTACAGTCAGAGAATATATATGTAGATCAGGGGACATGAATATTTCTTCCAGCAATTCTGGGAGCAATGTTTTGAAGTCCTATAAATTAGTATTGGGGGTACAAAGAGGTGTACCCTGTGTGTATGAATATAGAGATAATGCATGAATAGACCACATTTTGAATAAATAATATAACTGGTCCCACTTTAAATAACAGATTGAATTTATATCTGAAATCTTATAAGAAATCTTATATTGATATAACATCATTCATTCCAACCAGCAATACATCTAAAGGTAATATTAGGATTATGGTATATCATGAAAAATGTGTGAGTTTTGCTTCAAAAGTGATCATGGAAATTGAAAATAATGTGTTTGGAAAGAAGTCTCATCAAAAGACCAGTCAAGAAACATGGAGGAATACATGTGTTCTGACGAAGAAAGTGATTGAAAATGAAACAAATGCCTATAAATTTGCGAACTTGTGAATGAAAATATATGCTATGATGTGCATAAACTGAAGAAACAGTAATGTAGCAGTCTTGAATAAAAATGAACATCAAAATACACATCATGTCCCATAGGAATCTACTTGCATTGATGCTAAACTGGGTCAGTTACTGTAGAAATATTAGGATTTTTATGCACCATTCACTAAAGTTAATTTTAAGTACTAGGAAACAAATATGTATTTAAGGAGAATGAATATTTTGAGAAAAGTCTTGAGAAAATTTGATTATAAATTCACATACTTGAATATGAATGAGTTAAGGGAGTGTATAATAAGACACATATTTCATATTTTAAAAAATCTGGAGAGTATATATATATATATATATATATATATATACACACACACACACACACACACACACACACACACACACACACACACAAACATACACAGACATTAAAAATAACATAATATATACCAATTGAAATTCACCATGAAATGTATATCATCCAGAGATCCAAAAATATTTATTTTCTTGAACGTGGATTTATGTATAATGTTATTCAACTAGGAAGCTCACTCATAGGTTGAATTTTCAGTTCCAATAGCATTTAGGAAGAGGGATTTCTTAAAATTTGTTTCTGCCAAGTCAGCCACCTCACAAGAATGTACGTGTGGTATAAGGTAAGATTCTATAATTGCATGTAAAAATACATGTGCTGAATAGGCTACAGAGAAAGGGAGACAGGAATTCACATATTTGTTAACTTTAAAACACATGGAGAACTATATCAACAAATAATTGACTACATTTATAACTCCTACCCTATATAATGCAAAAGGCAATTCCAACTATTCACCATGCCTCCAGTTCTGAACTGCTTGTATTTCTTTTCTTTTTGGGTTATTTTTCTCCATCTTGTTAGGATTAGTTGTCAGAGTCTACCAAGGTGGTGTTAGTGTCAGGTATTCAGTATTTCAAATGGAAAATTTGAAAATGAATACAATGTGTATGTAAATATTTGGTACACAAAAATCTTTCCACTCTCATCCAGAACAATGCCTTGACATTACAATAACCCAGAGAAAGACACAATAAGAGGAGAAGAGTTAGAAAATCTGTGAATAAATAACTGGGATGGAATATGCTCAGGAGTTCACAAACTTGGAGGTGGTAGAGGAAATTCCAAAAGTAAGAGTCAGAGTAACCACTCCACAAACATGGAGCTCTGCTGGCCTAAAGACTTCTTGAGAAACTGCCTCATAGGTTGGGCCCTTGAAATATATATTATTGTCGGGAGCTTCAGCTTCCGTTGTAATGAGACCATCAAAGCTGGGTCTGAATCTATCTGACCTGGAGGACATGGTTTCTTATTTTCCACTGAATATGAGGCAGCAGTGCTGAATTCTCTCTTTGTAGGTAAACTGTGGAAACGGGGGGCTAAGTGTATCCACATGTGGACTGTGAAGCCATTTGGTCATCCTCCACTTTTTGTGGTGTTTCTTGCTGCTGCACTGAGATTTTGGTATTGCTTCATGAAATACATAGAATTCAACTGTTACCCGGTGCTTGAGGGAGTTCTGCCACGTGTGATAGGTCACGGTCTGCAGGAGAATGCACCAACGAGGCTTCTATCCCACAGAGCTTGCCCCCTTGACCATAGCACCTTGATTCTATACATTGCCCTGAAACCTCTCCATATAACAAGATGCCTTTACATATAAGGGTCTGCTGGCCGCACCACATCAGTCACAAGCAATTTGGACGCCAATGGGAGATCCATATGGCCCCACCACAGATGTTTTATCACACACCTGCCCACCACAGCTCTGGGCCCACTCCTCAGCAGGCTTCAACTTCCTGACATCTCTGTTCTGCACCATTTTCATGAAAACCAGTCAATCAAGGCACTGTATTATATACTCATGATCAGAAACAGGACATCCAAAGTTTCTCCAGTGCAACCTGGTGATGGGAATTTTAAAAATTTCATGGTATTTATCTAGCCATTTATCAAGGATGAAGTTGGAGGCACTGTGTGTTTCAATTCATTCTGGAACCATTAAATGGTGAGGAAGCTCATTTCAATGAAATCTCTGGAGAACTCTCACAGGCAAGTCTTCCCAAATAGTGGCCAAAAGATCACATGAATTCAGGCCCATTGAGGTCTACAATTTGCCGTCCATGTGTGATTTGACTCTCATCTATGGCTGCCAAGTCTTTCACAATAAAATCATGTGATATCCTGGCTCAGATTCCCAGTGCTGTGTGAAAAGCCACTCTGTGTCTAGATTTCAGTGTCAAAGGGCGACTCTCTTGCGAAGCCTCCTAAAATCCCAACACAATTCTTGGCAATACTTCTCTGAGGTCAGTTCTAGAACTCAGTCTCTAAGGGAATTGGCTCCAGAGTTCAAGCCCAGGTGAACCAAGTCATCTCTTCCAACCGCCACACAAATGACCACAATTAAAACCAAAACACTCCCACATGACCCTCATCTTCTTCCATATAGACACTCAGCATTACCTCTGGCTGGAGGTCTCCATGAGGGGCGCAGCCCAAGACAGTGTCCAAAATACACTCCTTTGCCCCTCATTTGCCTAAAGTCTGGGTGGCCTGGAAACTCGTCCAGGGAAGAAGGAGTGATAAAATTGGCCTGCTGTAAATACTGCTCTGCTTCTCCAGTTTGAGTCCTACTGAAAGTCAGTTATAAATTCTTTATGTGATTTGGATTTTGAAGAAAACCCAAGCACCTATGGGCTAGCCTCTGCAGGGCTTTGAAGAACTCATTTGAACCAAAGGTTCCTATTCTCCCTTGATGGAGGTCAGGAACCTTACAGAGGTAGGCAAGAGACTTCTTCCACAATGACTGCTCTTTTGGCTAATTTAGTTTTGGATTCACACATGGGATCTTTTTTTACATCCATCATGTGCTCAGAATCTAAGCCACAGCCTCACACAGGACCTAGAGCCTGATTCAGACACATCCCATTCCAAAGCAATTAAGCACAGAGCCACAGGTGATGCCCATTAATTTCCATTTGAAAACTTTTTTCTTCAGGCTTCCCAAATTGGGGCCTGAGGCAAAGGCCTTCCTGACATTCAGGGCAACAGAACAATAGGTAAGAAAACAGCCCAAAGCAGTGTTTCTCCACTGAGACTTTCCTGATCACATTGATATCTCAGTTTTCTGAGATGCTCACAATTCCCTTCAGCTATCCAGTACATGGCCATGTCACAGAGCTTGGAGGTGGTACATATCTTCGACACAAAAACATGAGCCTATTCAGGAGAGTGGCCAGTATTCAGAAAGAAAACAGGAACTTAGGAAGATATCAGGATTGCCCATGGATAAGGAAAGGCACAGTTCATTCATAAATTGGGAAGTATGAATGCTGGGAAGCTTTCTACTAGACAGGACACATCCATTGAAGCATTCTCTTTTCTAATGTCTACAACCACGGACACAGTGGAATACACAGACCCAGAAACACTCACCTTGTCAGACGACTTACTAGAATTAGTTCACTCCAAACCAAACAAATCACCTTTCTTACATATTCTCAGAGCATGAGACAAAAAAACACAAACCCACACACACACACCCACAAAGCCAAATCCTTCCCCCAAGTAGGTCTGTGACTATCCGGAGGTCCTCTGACTGATGGGCCATACTATGTTCCTCCGAAATGGCCTCTCCTGTCTCAGATCTGTTCTCCTTGTGCAACTCTGTGAAGTTGACAGGAGCCAGTGGTGAGCCACTACCTGGTTTCTCAGGAATGGCCGCTCTTCAGAGCTTTCCTGGCATTTGGCCATCCTCACATCAGTAGGTACCAAGAAAGACTAACTCTGTTCTTGATGAATCCAAACAAGTGAGACCACTGGGACTAAAACTGGGACTGGCTCTGGGTGCCTGGCTTCCTGGATCCCATGTTCAGAGAGTTCCATCACCAAGGAAGTGATGTGAGGTCACTTCCATCAGAAACTGAATGAGGTCACTGCCTTGGCAACCACATTGTCCTAACACTTGCTTCCAAGGGTCTCATGAGATTGAGTATGCCCCTACTTCCTGTGACACTTTCACAAGTTAGAATGCTATATCAACCATAGGCACTCGGGAACAGCTCTCCACACAGGCCTTCTTTGGTCCATCTTCTCTACATTAAGAAGAGAGAGACTGATTCAGACACAACCCTTCATTCTGACCAGACTCTTACTCTCTCAGGTCCTTCATAGCTGCCAACATCTTGTACAGAGATCATTTCTGCATGGACGTTATGTTATAGGTTCTCAGCAGGTGGAAGATCCCCTACATTCCTGTATTGTAAGACCAACACTTTCCCTGCTCTTATGTAAAGTTAGATTGAGGGAACAGTGTATGGTTAGGGTTAATAACATGTTTGATTTGGGTTAGGAATCATTCTGCTGGATTAATAATGGTATTCGGAACCTGTGATATTTATAAGACTATAGAGGTGAAACATAAATATGAAAACAGAAATCTAGGAACGATTGGAAGCCCAGAAGGTCATTGGGCACTCAATTGGTATACTTAGCTTTGAATTTCGTTCTGCACAGATGTTTCAGATAAATATATAATCAATGGCCTAGGACCTTGTACCTTGGATCATTGAATGTAGAAGAGAACATCCACTCAAACAGGGATAGTCGGTAGGATTAGGAAGATAGTTCGTAGGTTTCAAAAGAATAAGGAGTAAAGCATTTGGACCAAAAGTTTTTTAGCTATGGGGATTCAGTTAGAGAGTGAATGTCAATGTCAGCACATGTGAAGAGTCATTCACAATTATTAACTGGAGAAAAGGTGTAGGAAAGCAGATATCAATAGAGACATTAGAAAATCAGGTACATTACAACGTGTGTGATAAGAAAATACATTTTTAACAGGGTTGAGGTTGAATATATAATCTTAGGAAGAAACAAATACGTAGTCTTATTATACCAATAAGAATGATATTTGAGAGCATTAGGGAATCAGGTCATGGATGTTGTTAGTAATACATGGTCACATTTAATTTGGGCTTTGGTACAATCATAAGTGTGACCCTTGCATTTTGTGTCAAGAATATTACTGAGATGAAATGTATATGTATATGAGGTGAGTAGAAAATTCATCATGAAATATATATCATCCACAGAACCAAAAATATTCATTTTACTTAACGTGGATATATAGGTGAAATATAAGTATGCAAACAGACGCCTAGGTAAGATTTGAAGCCCAGAAGAACATTGGGCCTTTGATTGTGATACTTAGATTTGAATTATGTTCTGCAGCGTTGTCTCAGATAAATCGATATACAATGGCACAGGACCTTGCACCTTGGATGATTGAATGTCAAAGAGAACATCCAGTCAAAAAGGTATAGTCAGTAGGATTAGGAATATAGACTGTAGGATTAGAAAGAAGAATGAGTAAAGGATTTGGACAAAAAGCTATGCTTCTCCAATTTGAGGCCTACTGTCATGCGTGGGTGATGCTCATGTGTGGCCTCCTAATATCCCAACACAATTCATGGAAATACTTCTCTGAGGTCATTTCCAAAACTCAATATCTTAGGGGAATCACACCAGAGTTCAAACCCAGGTAGACCCAGTCATCTCTTCCAACCGCCACACAAATGACCACAATTGAAACCAAAACACTCCCACATGGCCCTCATCTGCTTCCATATAGACACTCATTATAACCTCTAGCTGGAGCTTTCCATGATGGGCACAGCCCAAACAGTGTCCAAAACAAGCTCCCTTGCCCCTCATTTGCCCAAAGTCAAGGTGGCCCGGACACCCTTCCTGTTAATCAGGAGTGATCAATAGGCCTGCCGTTAATACTGCTCCGCTTCTCCAATTTGAGGCCTACTGACTGTGGGGTTTAGATTCTTTATGTGAATTGGAGTCATGAGAAAACACAAGCACCTATGGGCTACCTTTTGCAGGACTTTGAGCAACCCATTTTATTGAGTCTAGGAGTTGGACAAAAAGTTCTTTAGCAAAGGGGTTTTATTAGAGATTGAATGTAAATGTCAGCTAATCTGAAGAGTCATTCACAATGATGAACTGGAGAAAAGGTGTAGGAAAGCAGATATAAATAGAGACATTAGGAAATCAGGCAAACTACAAAGTGTGTGACAGGAAAAGACATTTTTAACAGGGTTGAGGTTGAATACATAATCTTAGGAAGAAACAAATATGTAGTCACCAATAGGAATGATATTTGAGAGCATTAGAGAACCAGGACATGGATGTTTTTAGTAATACATGGTCACATTCAATTTAGTCTTTGGAACAATCATAAGTGTGACCCTTGAATTTTGTGTCAGGAATATTACTGAGATGAAATGTATATGTATATCAGGTGAGTAGAGTATTTCTTCCAACGTTTCTGAAGCAATATTTTAAAGACTTATACTTTAGTATTGGGGATACAAGAGGTGTACCCTGTGTCTATGAATATGGATAAGATGCCATAATAGAAAATACTGTAAATAAATAACATACCTGGTTCCAACTTAAATAATGGTTTGAATTGATATCTGAAAATATATAGAAAATCTTATATTGATATATATACATTCCTTCCAACCAGTTATACATCTAATTTTGATATTAGCATTACGGTTTATCACGAAGAGTGTGTGAGTTTTGCTTCAAAAATGATTATGGAAATTGAAAATAATGTGTTTGGAACGAAGTCTCATTAAAAGATAGTCAAGAAACATGGAGGAATGCATGTGTTCTGAAGCAGGAAGTGATTGAAAGTGAACCAAATGCCTATAAATTTTTGAACTTTGATGAAATGATATATCCTATTATGTCCATAAACTGAAGAAATAGTAATGTACAAGTGTTGAATATAAATGACCTTTAAATATACATCATGTCCCATAGGGTCCTACTTGCATTCATGTTAAACTGGGTCAGTTACTGTAGAAATCTTAGGATTTGTAGGCACCATTCACCGAAGTTAGTTTTCAGTACTAGGAAATAAATATGTATTTCAGGTGGATGAATATTTCTGAGAAAAATCTTGTGAAATGTTGATTGTAAATCCACATATAGAAACATGAGTGAATTTAGGAAGTGTATAATAAGACACATATATTTCATATTTTGAATAATCTGGAGAGTATATATATATATATATATATATATATATATATATATATATACACACATATATATGTATGTATATAGAGAGAGAGAAAATAGATATATAGATAGATACATAGATAGAAACACACATTCAAAGACATTAAAATGTAGCAATATATATGACAATCGAAATTCATCATGAAATATATATCATCCACATATCCAAATATATTCATTTTACTGAACATGGATTTATGTATAATGTTGTTCATCTAGGAAATTCACCCTCAGGTTGAATTCCAGTTCCATCAGTATTTAGGGGGAGTGATCTCTTCTCACAATTTGTATCTTCCAAAATCAGTGAGCTCACAAGAATGTACATGTGATACCAGGTAGGATTCTAAATATGCCTAAAATAATACAGGTGCTGAATAGGCTACAGAGAAAGGGAGACAGAAATTTACAAATGTGTTAACTTTAAAAACTCATGGAGAAATACTACAATGAAAAACTGACTAGATTTATAACACATACCATTGATAAAGCATAAGGCAAATTAAAGTATACACCGTGCTTCTAATGAATGGCCTGTATTCGTATTCTGTTAGGTTTCTTTTTCTCATATTAGGATTAGTAGTCAGAGTCTAGTAGGGTATGGGTTAGTGTCAGGGATTCAGTATTTCAAATGGAAAATAGCAAAATGAATCTAATGTGTATGCAATTATGTTCTACACAAAAATCTTCCCACTCTCATCCAGAACAATGCCTTCACATTACCTTCGCCCCAACAAAGACACAATTAGTGGAGAAGAGTTAGAAAATCTGTGATTACATATGTGGAAAGGAAAATGATCAGGAGTTCACAAACTTGGAGGTGGTAGAACAGTTTCCAAAAGTAAGGGAGAGGGTAAACACTACACAAACTTGGAGCTCTGCTGGCCTAATTACTTTTTGATAAACTGCCTTTGAGGTTGGGCCCTTGAAATATATGTTGTTGTCAGGAGCTTTAGCGTCCTTGGTAGTGAGACTATCAATGCTGGGTCTGCATCTATGTGACCTGGAGGACATGCTTCCTTATTTTCTAGTGAACATGAGGCAGCAGTTTTTAATTTTCTCTTTTTAGGAAACTGTGGCCACTGGTGTCTAAGTGTCTACCCGTGTGGACTGTGAAGCCATTTGGTCATCCTTCACTTTTCATGGTGTTTCTTACTGCTGCACTGGAAGTTTGGTATTGGCTTCACGAAATACAAGGAGTACAACTGGGACACAGTTCTGGAGAGAGGACTCTCACGTGTGGTGGGTCATGGTCTGCAGGAGAATGCACCAACCACACTTCTATCCCACATAGCTTTCCACCTTGACCAAAGCAACCTGATTCTGAACATTGCCCTGAACCCTCTCCATATAACAAGATGCCTTTAGATATAAGGGTCTTCTGGGTTCACCATGTCAGTCACAAGTCATTTGGAAGCCAATGGCAGATCCACTTGGCCCCACCACAGATGTTTTTTCACACACCTACACTCCACTGCTCCAGGCCCCCTACTCGACAGGGTCCAAATTTCTGGCATCTCTTTTCTACACCATTTTCATGAAACCCAGTGAATTAAGGCAGGGTCTGGTACACTCATGATCAGCAACAGGACATCCAAAGGTTCTCCAGTGCCACCTGGTCATGGGAATTTTTAAAATTTCATGATATTTATCTAGCCATTTTTCAAGGATGACGTTGGAGGCACTGGGGGTTTCAATTTATACAGGAACCTGTAAATAGTGAGGAATCTCATTGCAATAAAATCTCTGGAGAACTCTCACAGGCAAGGCTTTCCAAAGAGTTGCCAAAAGGTCACATGAAGCCAGGGCCATTGAGGTCTACAATGTGAGGTACATATATGTTAAGACTCTCAACTATACATGCCAAGACTTTCAGAATAAAATCATGTGATATCCTTGCTGAGATTCCCAGTGATCTGTGGAAAGCCAAACTGCACGTAGATCTCAGTTTCCAAGGGCGAATCTCATGCGTGGCCTCCTAAAATACCAACATAATTTATGGCAATACTTCTCTGAGGTCAGTTCCAGAACTCAGTCTCTAAATGGAATCACACCAGATTTCAGGCACAGGTTGACCCAGGCATCTCTTCCAACTGCCACACAAATGACGACAATTAAAACCAAAACACTCCCACATGGCACTCATCTTCTTCTATATATACACTCATCATAACCTGTGACAGGAAGTTTCCATGAGGGGCGCAGTCCAATACAGTGTCCAAAAAAAGCTCCCTTGCCCCTAATTTGCCTAAAGTCAGGGTGGTCTGGACACCCTTCCTGTGAACCAGGAGTGATCAAATAGACCTGCGGTTAATACTGCTCCACTTCTCCAATCTGAGGCCTACTGACTGTGGGGTTTAGATTCTATATTTGAATTGGAGTCATGAGAAAACCCAAGCATCTATGGGCTAGAATCTGCAGGGCTTTGAAGAACTCATTTGACCCAAAGGATCCCTATTCTCACTGATGTAAGTCAGGAACCTTACAGAGGAAAGTGAGAGACTTAATCCACAATGATTGCTCTTTTCGCCATTTTGGTTTTGGATGCACACATGGGATCTTTCTTTAGATCCATTAGGTGCAGAGAATCTAAGCCAGAGCGTCACACAGGGCCAGGAGGCTGATTCAGACACATACCTTTCCAAAGCAATTAAGCAAAGAGCCACAGGTGATGGCCATTCATTTCCATTTGAAAACTGTTTTCATCAGGCTTCACAAAGGGTTGGCCTTAGGCAAAGACCTTCCTGACATTCAGGGCAACAGAAGAATAGGTAAGCAAAAGGCCCAAAGCAGGGTTTTTCCACTGAGACTCCCTGGTCACACTGATATCTGAGTTTTCTGAGATGCTCGCCATTCCCTTCAGCTATCCAGTACATGGCCATGTCACAGAGCTTTGAGGTGATACATATCTTGGACACAAAACCATGAGACTATTATGGAGAGTGGCCAGAATTCAGGACGAATACAGAAATTTAGGATCATAGTAGGTCTTGCCAATGGATAAGGCAAGCTGCAGTCCATTCATAAATTGGGAAAGATGAATGCTGGGAAGCTTTCTCCTAGACAGGACACACCCAGTGTGGCATTCTTTTTTCTAATGTCTACAACCATGGAGACATGGGGATACACAGACATAGAAACACTCGCCTTGTCAAAGACTTATTGGAAACATTCCACTCCAAAACAAACAAACCGACTTTTTTTTTTTTTTACCTATTCTCAAAACATGAGACAAAACCACAAACTGTCGTCCACACACACCAAGGCACCTTTTCCCCCAAGTAGGTCTGTGACTATCCGGAGTGTCCTCTGACTGGTAGGCCATATGATATTTCTCAAAAATGGTATTTCCTGTCATAGATCTGGTCTCCTTTGACAACTCTGTGAAGTTGTCAGGAGCCAGCGGTGAGCCACTTTCTGTCCTCTCAGGAAAGGCCCCTCTTCAGAGCTACCCTGGCATTTGGCCACCCTCACATTAGTAGGTCCCAAGAAAGACTGACTCTCTCCTTGGTAAATCCAAACAAGTGAGCTCACTGGGACTGGGACTGAGACTGGTAATTGGGGCCTGGCTTTCTGGATCCTAAATTCAGAGAGTCTCTTCACCAAGGAAGTAGGTGAGGTCACTTTCTTCAGGAACTGAATAAGGTCACTGACTTGGCCCCCACTTTGTCCTAACAGTTGCTTTGTATGCTCTCTGAGACGGAGGCTTTGCCTACTTCTTGTGACACTTTCACAAGTTAGAATGGTATAGAAACCATAAGTACCTGGGAACAGCTCTGCAGCCAGGCTTGGTTTTGTCCTTTTTCACTACATTAAGAAGAGAGAGGCTGATTCAGACACATCCTTTCATCCTGACCGGGTTGTGTGCCATGGAAGATGACTTTTGCTCTCTCAGGTCCTTCATAGCAGACTACATCTTCTCAAGGGATTATTTCTGCATGGACTTCTGAGGTTCTCAGCTGGTGGAAGATCCTCTACCTTCCTGTATTGTAAGACCAAGTCTGTCCCTGCTCTTCTGTAAAGTGAGATATCGTGAACAGTGTATGGTTAGGGTTAAAAGCATGTTTGATTTGAGTTAGGAATCATTCTGCTGGATGAATAATGGTATTGGGAATCTGTGATATTTATAAGAATATAGACGTGAAATATATGTATGAGAACAGAGATCTAGGAATGATTTGAAGCCCAGGAAGGCATTGGGACCTTGATTGAGATAATTAGCTTGAATTATGTTCTGCACCGAGGTCTCAGATAAATCGATACACAATGGCATAGGACCGGGCACCTCGGATGATTGAATGTTGAAGAGAACATCCAGTCAAAAAGGGATAGTCTGTAGGATTAGGAAGATAGTCAGTATGTTTAGGAAGAAGAGTGAGTCTAGGAATTGGAACAAAAGTTCTTTAGCAATAGGGTTTCAGTTAGAGAGTGAATGTGAATGTCAGCACATGTGAAGAGACCATCACAATGATGAACTGGGGAAAATATGTAGGAAAGCAGATATCAATAGGGACATTTGGAAATCATGCAAAGTATAAAGTCAGTGATAGTATTAGACATTTTCAAGAGGGTTGAGGTTGAATATATTATCTTAGAAAGAAACAAATATGTACTCACCAATAGGATTGATATTTGAGAGCATTAGGCAAAATGGACATGGATGTTTTTAGTAATCCATGTTCACTTTCCATTTAGGCTTTGGCACAATCATAAGTGTGACCTTTGCATTTTGTGTCCAGAATACTACTGTGATAAAATGTATATGTAGATCAGGTGACATGAGTATCTTCCACTATTACGGGGAGCAAAATTCTGAAAAATTATAAATTAGTACTGACGATACAAATAGGTGTACCCCGTGTTGATGATTATAGAGATGATGCATGAATAGACCATATTGTGAATAAAGTATATAACCGGTTCCAAGTTTAAATAATGGATTGAATTTACCTCTGAAAATATATAGGAAATCTTATATATATATACATTCATTCCAACGAGTTATATATCAAATGGTAATATTAGGGTTACAGTTTATCATGAAGAGTGTGTGAGTTTTGTTTCAAAAATGATTATGCAATCGAAAATAATGTGTTTTGAAAGAAGTCTAGTGAAAAGACCAGTAAAGAAACATGGAGGAATACATGTGTTCTGAAGTAGGAAGTGATTCAAAGTAAACCAAATGCCTATAAATACCTATACATTTGTGAAATTGTGGATAAAAAAGTATATCTTATGATGTCCATTAACTGAAGAAATTGTAATGTACAAGTTGTTGAATATAAATGAACGTCAAAATACACATCATGTTCCATTGGAATCTACTTGCATTGATGTTAAACTCGGTTAGTTACTGTAGAAATATTAGGATTTCTAAGCACCTATCACTGAAGTTAGTTTTCAGTAATAGGAAACCAAATGTATTTCAGGTGGTTGAGTATTTCTGAGATTAATCTTGTGAAATGTTGTTAATAAATACACATACAGGAACATGAATTAATTTAAGGAGTGTATAATAAGACACATATATTTCATATTTTGGAAAATCTGGAGAATATATATATAATATATATATATATATATATATATATATATATATATATATATATATATATACACACACACACACACACACAGGCACACACACACACATTAATATGCAGCAATATATATGCCAATCGAATTTCATCATGAATTATAATTCATCCACATATCCAAAAATATTCATTTTATTGATCATGGATTTATGTTAATTATGTCTAATGTTTTTCACTAGGAAACTCACCCACAGGTTGAATTTTGAGTTCCATCAGTATTTAGGGGGAGTCATCTCTTCTCACAATTTTTATATACCAAAGTCATTGAGCTCACAAGAATGTACGTGTGATATCTGGTAGAATACTATATATGCATAAAAAGATACATGTGCTGAATAGGCTTCAGAGAAAGGGAGACAGGAATTTTCATATGTGTTAACTTTAAGAACTCATGAAGAAATATTACAAAGAGAAGTTGACTAGATTTATAATACATCCTCTTGATAAAGCAGAAGGCAAATCCAAGTATACACCATGCTTCATATGAAAGGCTTGCATTTCTATTCAGTTACGTTTCTTTTTCTCCATAATATTAGGATTAGTAGTCAGAGTCTAGTAGGGTATTGGTTAGTGTCAGGGATTCAGTATTTTAAATGGAAAATAGGAAAATGAATCTAATGTGCATGCAAACATGTGCTACACAAAATTCTTCCCACTCTCATTCAGAACAAACCCTTGACACAACTGTAAATACATATGTGGAATAAAAATTGTTCAGGAGTTCACAACACTGGAGGTGGTAGAACAGTTTCCAAAAGTAAGGGAGAGGGTAAACACTCCAGAAACATGGAGCTCTGCTAGCCTAAAGACTTCTTGAGAAACTTCCTCTAAGGTTGGGCACTTGAAATATATGTAATTTTCACGAGATTTAGCTTGGTTTTGTAGTGACACCATCAAACCTGTGTCTGCATCTATGTGACCTGAAGGACATGGTTCCTTATTTTCTAATGAACATGAGGCAGAAGTTCTGAATTCTCTTTTTGTAGGTAAACTGTTGCCACTGGGAGCTAATTGTCTTCCCATGTGGTCTGTGAAGCCATTTGGTCATCCTCCATTTTTCCTGGTGTTTCTTGCAGTTGCACTGGGAGTTTGGTATTGGCTTCATGAAATACAAGGAGTACAACTGGGACACAATGCTGGAGGGAGTTTTGTCATGTGTGGTTGGTCAGGGTCTCCAAGAGAATGTACGAACCAGGCTTCTATCCCACAATGCTTTCCCCCTTGACTATAGCAACCTGACTCTGAACATTACTCTGAAACCTCTGCATATAACAACATGCCTTTACATATAAGAGTCTGCTGCCTGCACCATGTCAGTCACAAGTCTTTTGGAAGCCAATGGCAGATCCAGGTGGTCCTACCAAAAATATTTATTCACACACCTACAGTCTACTGCGCTATGTCCACTACTCAGCAGGCTCCAACTTACTGAAATCTCTGTTCTACACCAGTTTCACGAAACCCAGTGAATCAAGGCACTGTCTGGTACACTCATGATCAACAAAAGGATATACAAATGTTCTCCAGTGCCACCTGGTCATGGGAATTTCAAAAATTTCATGGTATTTATGTAGCCATTTTTCATGGATGAAGTTGGAGTCACTGTGGGTTTCAATTCATTCAGGAACCATTGAATGGTGAGGAAGCTCATTTCAAAGAAAGCTCTGAAGAACACTCACAGGCAAGCCTTCCCAAAAGGTGGCCAAGAGGTCACATGAAGCCAGGCACATTGAGGTCTACAATGTGAGTTCCATGTGTGTTTAGACTCTCAAGTATGGCTACGAAGTCTTTAAGAATAAAATCATGTGATATCCTGGCTTAGATTCCGCGAGCTCTGTGGGAAGCCATCCTAGGCCTAGATCTCAGTTTCCAAGGGCGATTCTCATGCGTGGCCTCCTAAAATCCCAAGACAATTTATTGCAATACTTCTCTGAGGTCAGTTCCAGAACTCAGTCTCTAAGGGGAATTACACAAGAGTTCAAACCCAGGTGGACCCAGTCATCTTTTCCAACAGCCACACAAATGACCTCAATTAAAACCAAAACACTCCCACATGGCGCTCATGTTCTACCACAAAGACACTCATCATAAACTCTGACTGGAGGTTTCCATGAGGGCGCAGACCAAGACAGTGTCCAAAATAAGCTCCCTTGCCCCTCATTTGCCTAAAGTCAGGGTGGCCTGGACACAATTCCTGCGAACCAAGAGTGATCAAATAGGCCTGACCTTAATACTGCTCCACTTTACCAATTTGAGGCCACTGCCTGTGGGGTTTAGATCCTTTATGTGAATTGGAGTCATGAGAAAACCCAAGCACCTATACCAAGCCTCTGTAGGTTTTGAAGTACTCATTTGATGCAAAAGAT
Source organism: Callospermophilus lateralis (assembly GCF_048772815.1). Lineage (NCBI taxonomy): Eukaryota > Metazoa > Chordata > Mammalia > Rodentia > Sciuridae > Callospermophilus > Callospermophilus lateralis. The sequence continues at coordinate 122,214,700 of NC_135313.1, read as the reverse complement.
CCCTATTCTTACTTGATGGAGGTCAAGAACCTTACAGAGGAAGGCGAGAGACTTCATCACAATTACTGCTTTTTTGGCCATTTTGGTTTTCGATGCACACATGGGAACTTTCTTTAGATCCATCAGGTGCTGAAAATCTAAGTCACAGCCTCACACAGGGCGAAAGGGCTGATTCAGACACATCTTTTTCAAAGGAATTAAGCAAAGAGCCATAGGTATGCCCATTCTTTTTTATTTGAAAACTATTTTCTTCAGGCTTCACAAAGGGGTAGCCTGAGTCAAAGACCTTCCTGACTTTCAGGTAAAAAGAAAAATAGGTAAGCAAAAAGTCCAAAGCAGGGTTTCTCCACTGAGACTCTCCTGGTCACATTGATATTTGAGTTTTCTGAGATGCTCATCATTCCCTTCAGCTATTCAGTTAATGGCCATGTCACAGAGCTTGGAGGTAGTATATATCTTGAACACAAAACCATGGGCCTATTCTGGAGAGTGGCCAGAATTCAGGAAGAAAACAGGAACTTAGGAAGTTATCAGGGTTGCCCACCAATAAGGCAAGCTACAGTCCATTTTAAATGGGGAAGCACGAATACTGGGAAGCTTTCTAATAGACAGGAGACATCCATTGATGCTTTCTCTATTCTAATGTCTACAACCACAGACACACTGGGATACACAGACCTAGAAATACTCGCCTTGTCAAACGACTTTCTAGTAACAGTCCACTCCAAACCAAACAAACCGACTTTAGTACCTATTCTCAGAACATGGGACAAAACCGCAAACCCACAACCACACCCTCAAAGGCACCTTCTTACCCCTAGTAGGTCTGTGACTATTGGGAGTGTCCTCTGATTGGTGAGGCATACAATGTTCCACCGAAATGGCCTGTCCTAAGATCTGGTCTCCTTGGCCAACACTGTGAAGTTGTTAGGAGTCTCTGGTGAGCCACTACCTGCTTTCTCAGGAAAAGCCCCACTTTAGAGCTTTCTTGCATTTGGCCTTCCTCACATCTGTAAGTATCAAGAAAGACAGACTCTGTCTTTGGTAAATCCAAAGAAGCGAGACCACTGGGACTGGTACTGGGACTGGCTCTGGGTGCCTGGCTTCCTGGATCCCAAGTTCAGAGAGTTCCATCACCAAGGAAGTGAGGTGAGGTCACTTCCTTCAGGAACTGAATGAGGTCACTTTCTTGGCAACAAATTTATCCAAACTGTTGATTTCAAGGGTCCCATTAGATGGAGGCTGCCCCTACTTCCTGTGACACATTCACAATTTAGAATGATATATCAACCATAGTCACCCATGAACAGATCTCCACACAGTCCTGGTTTGGTCCATCTTCTCTACATTAAGAAGAGAAGCTGATTCAGACATAACCCTTTATCCTGACCATGTTGTTTGCCATGGAAGATGACTTTTGCTCACTCAGGTCCTTCATAGCTGCCTATATCTTCTCCAGGGATGATTTTTGCAGGGAACTTTGAGGTTCTCATTAGGTCTAAGATACCCTACATTCCTGTATTGCATGACCAACTCTTTTCCTGCTCTTTTGTAAAATTAGATTGAGGGAACAGTGTATGGTTATGATTAATAACATGTTTGGTGTGGGTTAGAAATCATTCTGCTAGATGAATAATGGTATAGGGAACCTGCGATATGTTTAAGAATATATAGGTGAAATGAATGTATGAAAATAGAAATCTAAGTAAGATTTGAAGCCCAGAAGGGCATTGGGGCCTTGATTGGGATAGGCAGTGTTGAATTATGTTTTGCACAGATGTCTCAGATACATCGATATACAATGGCATAGGACCTTGTACCTTGGATGATTGAAAGTAGAAGAGAACATCCAGTCAAAAAGAAATAGTCAGTAGTGAAAGGTTAATAAAATAGGTACTTATCACTTCCTGTTTTTCTGTATGCTTAACAAAACTCTGTTGCAATCTTGTGAAATGTTTGCTAATCTTTTCCTAGAGTGTGCTGTTCCCAAATGCCAAACTGCAGAATGTACTCCCTCACTCTGTGTCACGCAAACCACCCACTCGCCCTTACCCGTCAGTAAACTTTCCTCCCTTCCCTCTCCAAGGAAAGTATAGAAGCTCTGCTGAAGCTGTGCTTGGGGCTCTCTGCTCTATTCAAGTGAGCTCTGAGGCCCAGCATGCTGGACCCCAAATAAACCCTTTGCTGTTTCATGAGACAGTCTCTTGGTGGTCTCTTCCTCCGACACTCACATGACATTTACATATTGAGGTTCCACAGAGTTCCAGCAGCGGGGTACGAGAGACCCCAACGGGCACCTCTCGGGGCAAGTAAGGGGCCTCTTTCTGGTTTCATGTTTCAGCTTAGGGCTTGGCAAAATCACTGGCGATGAAGAGCCTGAGCTCTCTCAGACAGTGACTGAGAGATGTGTCACAGAGACACAGGGCGCGTCCCTGGGGGACGCCCCAGAGGACTCGGGAAATCAAGGAACAATTGTCTCCTCGACTCAGTGACATTTTCAGTTTCGGTATTGCCAGCCCATCGGATTTTGCCAGGTACTCATTCCTGGTCTCAGTGTTGGAGGTCCATTGCATGTCTTTATTGTCTTGTCTTGTCTGTGTCATGTGTCGTTGCTTTCACTGTTAGTGTACCTTTCATTATGGGACAGAGCACTTCAATGCCTCTGTCCGTGACCCTTGATCACAGGAACAATGTCCGCTTAAGGGCTCAGAATTGTTCTTATTTAGTAAAACGCTGGACCTGGCAGACTCTCTGTTCCTCAGAATGACCCACCTTTGGAGTCGGATGGCCCTTAAAAGGATCTTTCTACTTCCTACTAATTTAAAAAGTCAGAGATATTGTCTTTCAGCCGGGGCCACATAGCCATCCTGATCAACAGCCATATATTTTAACTTGGCATGACCTCTGCAAATCTCCTCCTCCATCGGTGAAGCTTTTCCTTGCCCCTGCCCCCGCTCCTACTCTTTCCCCCATGATCTCTCAAACCCTCTGCTCCTCCCCCTCCTCCACCCTCTGTTCTCCCTGAGTCACAAGATTTGACTCTACTGGAATCTCTTCCCCCTCCTTATCCCCTGCCCTCGTCCCCTAACCCACAACACCCTCTAAGTGATTCTACTTCTGTTGACTCAGCCTCTCTGCCATTGGAGGACGCAAAGCCAGCCCAGCACCCTCCAGATAACTCCCTCCTGGCACACACATCCCCTCCTTCCCTGGAGAAAGCTGGCCCGGTTAAAGGAACTCACAGGCGGTGAATGATTGAAAACCCTGGAACTCCCATGATGCACCCCCTCCGTCCCCATGGGCCAACGATTGATGATGGCCATGGGAGAAAAATGCAAGCTTACTAGTACTGGCCTTTCTCCTCTTCAGACCTATACAACTAAAAAAATTACAATCCCCCATTTTCTGAGGAACCCACTTGGCTCACAGGTCTGGTTGAGTCATTGATGTTTTCCCACCAGCCTACTTGGGATGACTGCCAACAACACCTAAGGACTATCTTCATGACAGAGGAACAAAAGAGAATCCTCCTGCAAGCTAGAAAAAAGTATCCTCAGACCAGATGGGCGACCAACACAACTTCCCAACTTAATCAAAGCTGGCATTCCCTTTAACCGACCCAACTGGCACCCCAACATCTTTCAAGGTTGGGAGAAACTGTCTCCTTATTACCGGGCCCTAATAGTGGGTTTCCAAGTGGCTGCTAGGCGACCAACTAATTTTGCCAAGGTAACAGAGATTACTAAGGGCCTGATGAATCTCCCTCTCTATGTTTCTAGAGAGAATTATGGAGACATATAGGAGATATACTCCTTTCGATTCTCAGGGGGAGGATCAAAAGGCATTTGTCATGATGGCCTTTATTGGGCAAGGTGCCCTGGATACTAAAAGAAAGTTACAACACTTAGATGGATTACAAGATATGACTTTGAGAGATTTAGTCAGAGAAGCCGAGAAGGCATACTATAAGAGAGAAACTGAGGAAGAAAAGGGAGCAAAGGGAGGATAAAAGAAACAAAGACAGACTAAGGCATTGACTAAGGTCCTGGTCACAACAAAAAATAGGCCAGAAATTAAGAAACAGGGAGACAGGAAGGGATACCTGGGCCCACGCCAGAGGCCACCCCTGGCGTCAGATCAATGTGATTAATGTAAAGAAAAAGGACACTGGGCCAAAGAGTGCCCCAGAAATAGACAGCCACACCAGCCAGGCATTCTGACTCTGGAGGATGACTACGAAAGTAGGGGCTACGATCCCCTCCCTGAGTTAAGCGTAACTTGAAGTGGAGGGGACCCCAGTAAACTTTGAAGTGGATACAGGGGCAATATATTCAGCCCTCAAGGCCACATTTGGCCCTCTATTAAATAAAAGGTCTCTAGTTCAAGGGGCTAACGGCAGTAAATATCGGGCATAGACAACTAAGAGTACCATGGACCTGGGGAAAGGAAAAATCCATCACCCCTTCCCAGTAATCCCAGAATGCCCAGCCCCATTGATGGGCAGAGATCTGCTCACCATGGTCCGCGCCAAAATAACTTTTAACCCTGAAGGCCCCCAAGTGGAATTTCTAAATCCTTCAGTAAAAATTCCTATAGTCATGGCTCCAACTATGTCAGTAGAAACTGTACATCAACTCATTCGCTTTGGTTCAAAGAAACTTCAGGAATTCCTGAAGGATCAAGAACAGAGTTTTAAACTAACTGACTCACAGGAAAAGGAAATAACAGAATGGTTAACAAAAGTCTGTCAGTTCCATCAATTGGTTAATGCTTACCCTTCCAAGCTTCCTTCAGGAAAGCGCCTACGAGGAACCAGACCAGGACAATTCTGGGAAGTGGATTTTACTGAAATTAAGCCAGCAAGGTATGGACTTAAATATCTCCTAGTCTTTGTAGATACATTTTCAGGATGGATTGAAGCAGTCCCCACAAAAAAAAAGAAAGAAAGAAAGAAAGAAACAGCGAAAACGATGGCCAAGAATATCCTAGAAGATATTTTTCCAAGATACGACCTGCGTAAGGTAATAGGGTCTGATAATGGACTGGCGTTCATGGCCCCAGTAAGTCAGGGGTTAGCCAGGACCCTGAGGATTATTTGGAAGTTACATTGTGCTTATCGACCCCAGAGTTCAGGATAGGTAGAAAGAGTGAATAGAACCATTAAACAGACCGTAACGAAATTAAGCTTAGAGACAAGCATAAAAGATTGGACTATGCTCCTGCCTTCTGCAATGTTGCATGCAAGAAATACTCCCTCTGTTTCTTTGTGTAATCACACCCCCTTTGAAATTCTCTATTGTGCACCTCCTCCCGTAAGGGACCTAACCCCAAACTCTAACACCTAAAGATCCGTTACACACCCCCTTGCTTGAGAGACTTAAAGCTCTTGAAAGAACTAAGAAATTCCTGTGAAAACAGCTGGCCACTGCCTACCAACCTGGGGAGGAGGGGATTCCACATCGATATCAAGTAACAGACTTCATCTATGTAAGACGACATCAGGTGTCATCCCTGGAACCCCGCTGGAAAGGACCATAGCAGGTGCTACTTATAACACCTACAGTGGTAATGGTAGACGGAATCACTTCCTGGATCCATGCCTGTCACCTCAATCCTGTGACCTGTCCAGACTCTGGCTGGAAACTGAAAAAGACTGGTAACCCTTTAAAATTGCGTATTCGCCATGTGGAAAAGGCTCTATACTCTCCCATTTACCACCAGTAGTCCTAACCCTCATCAGTCCGCTCAACAGAGATGGGTGATCACAAATACTACTGGAAAAGAAGTATAATCTATCTCGCATACAGACCCCTTAGGATCTGGTGGCCATCTGTCCATACAGACATTTGTCAGCTGGCTATAGCTCTTTCCTATTGGTATATCCCTGATGAAGAGGATCCCACTAAAATTCCATTAAATCCATTCTGTACCATAGATAATGGAAACAAACCTTATGGATGTAGGGACAAGTGAGCCAGATGCAGGTTGGCTAGCCTAGATTGCTATGTTTGCCCAGCGGACTATCAAAGCCACAAACAGTCACGGCTGTGTGGGGGAAAAGCTGACTTCTTCTATATGTCATGGGAATGTGAGCATACAGGGGCTGCCTGATGGAACCCAAACTCCTCATCAAATTCAGTACAGAGCATTACATACTACCAATTAGATAACCAAAACAGATGGCCCCCAGAGGGGTCTCCAGATCCTCAAATTCTGCGTGAACTTTTTAACTTCTGCAAGTGCTCAAAAGGGTGAAAGGCGATTCCCCTATGTGGAAGCCTTTTCCCTCCTTCACTCACATCCTGAACTATGCTTCTCCAATAGATCCTCACCCTCAGCCTTCTGCTCCGGACTCTCTGCTGTCACTCCCACCTCAGCAAACTGATTTCTCCCCTCCAATTACTAGATGAAAAGCCCAAACCTCCGCTGGTTCTCAGACCACTGCCCCCTTGCTGAGGTAGCAGGTAGTGAGGTACCCCTTCACCCACTCATTCCTCTCTTCTCCTGTCAGTGCCCACACCGGGTCCCACTAGGTCCTCTTACCAGCTAACCCAAAGCTCAAACCAGCTGAGGAGAGCCCTCAGACCCTTATCCAAGATGTAATAAAAATGGCCTTTAATGTTGCTTTTTCAATACTGAAAACAGGTTACTAAGTTTTTTAGATTCCCTCACAGGATTTTGGGATACTCACTCCTGTCTTCCCCTCTACTCTACCTGTTCTACTTCTCACGTTTTTGTTGCCTGGAAAATCCCAAACCCGTTTCCCATTATTCGTTTACATCTCTCTCCTCATTCTCAGATCCTCGGAGGTGCTCTCAGCCCCACCTTCCCCATCTTCCCCTGCTGTACCAGGCCCACCGAAAAGTCTTAACTGACCTTCTCCAGAAGTCTTCACCATGGCTGACTTTAAAACTTTCATCAAAAGAGTCCCTATAAAAGAGTTCAATGTAGATAAATTTTCTTTATTTGTGTTGCCCTGTTCTACTTGGCCACTGGCTAAAAAACTCAGCACTTCTCAGCTAGACACCCCCTTACTAGTTTTTCACAAAATATGAGAAAAAGGCCTCTGGCCTTGAGCTGGGGCTTCACAGAGATGGCTACATTTCTACAATAAAGAAGTTAAAATTGGGCTCCATTTTAACAGCTGGCAGGGGGAAAAAAGAAAGGAAGAAAAATCTCTCCCTCTCCCAGGTGTCCTTGAAAAGTTAACTTGCCCAGAACAGAGGAAAAAAAGAAACAAAAACTGCTTTTTGTGATCTTCTGCAGACTGTGAACTTCTGAGCCCCTTCCCTTATATGTTGGGTACAAAATTCTGAAACTATCTAAACTTGGGGTTCAGGGGATTAATTGATTACAACAGAAGCAGTGCCCTGTGAATCCGGTTGCAACCAAATAGGACTGTTTCCCTGTCTTCCGTGCTATCTTAGGTGCCTTGCCTTGTCCTTCCCTACAACAGTATAATTCTATATACTTAAACATTGTTTATGTTTTCATGAAATGGTTAACCGATGTGATTAATTGAAGTTGTTTCACAGAATGCACTGTCATGACGCAGGTTCATTTAAAGATCATATAGGGGGGCATACAACCCGGTTCGGCTGGGAACATATATCCTCACTTTAGATATACTATTAGGAATAGGGGTTTCTGCAGGGGTGGGTACAGGAACAACTGCCCTGGTCCATGGGACACAACAAGTGACCCAATTAGAAGCAGCAATAGACCAATAAATAAAGATATTAGAAACCTCCTTGACAGCTTTGCAGAAATCTTTTACCTCTCTACCTGAAGTTGTTTTAGAGAACAGTCGAGGGTTGGATCTCCTCTTCATGAGAGAAGAGGGCCTTTGTGCTGGATTGAGGGAAGAATGTTGTTGTTATGCCGACCATACTGGAGTTGTAAAAAAAAATCTATGAGTAAATTAAAAAGACGCCTTGAAGAGCATCAACGAGAGAGAGAGAGGCCCAAAAGGGTGGTTTGAGTCTTTGTTCACACAGTCCCCCTGGTCAACTATGCTTTTATCAACCCTGGCCAGTCCAATAAGTATCCTCATATTATTGCTCACTATAAAACCCTGTTTGCTCAACCGTGTAATTTCTTTTCTCCAAGCTCAAATTGGACAAGTTAAACCTATGGCAATACCCCACTAGCAGACATAGAATGTACACCCCCCTATGATCACTTTTATGATTATAAGGATCCAGAAGAAGAAGTGGGGAATGAAAGGTTAATAAAATAGGTACTTGTCACTTCCTGTTTTTCTGTATGCTTAGAAAAACACTGTTGAAATATTGACAACTGTTTTCTAACCTTGTTCCCAGATTGTGCTGTCCCCAATTGCCAAATTGCAGAATGTACTCCCTCACCCGGTTGCTCGCAGACCGCCCACTCGCCCTGACCCATGAATAAACCTCTTCCTGCAGCCTCCAAGGAAAGTATATAAATCAGCTTAAGCTGTTCTCAGGGCTCTCTGATGTATTCAAGGGAGCCTTGAGCCCCAGTATGCTGGACCGCCAATAAACCCTTAGCTGTTGCATAGTACAGTCTCTTGGTGGTCTCTTCCTCCAACGCTTGCCTGAATATTATTGGATGATTGAATGTAGAAGTGAACATCCTCTCAAAAAGGGATAGTCGGTAGGATTAGGAAGATAGTGGGTAGGTTTAGGAAGACAAGTGAGTATAGGATTTGGAACAAAAGTTCTTTAGCAATAGGGTTTCAGTTAGAGAGTGAAGTTAAATGTCAGCACAAGTGAAGAGTCAGTCACAATGATGAACTGGGAAAATATGTAGGAAAGCAGATATCAATAGAGACATTACGAAATCAAGCAAAGTATAAAGTGAGTCATAGGATTAGACATTTTCAAGAGGGTTGAGGTTGAACATATAATCTTAGGAAGAAACAAATATGTAGTCACCAATAGGATTGACATTTGAGAGCATTAGGAAACCTGGACATGAATGTTTTAAGTAATCCATGTTCACTTTCCATTTAGGCTTTGGTACAATCATAAGCGTGACATTTGCATTTTGTGTCCAAATATTACTGTGATTAAATGTATATATAGATCAGGTGACATGAGTATTTCTTCCATTATTTCTGGGAGCAATATTTTGAAGACGTATAATTCACATTGGGGAATCAAAGAGGTTTACCCTGAGTCTATGAATATAGAGATAATGCATGAATAGACATTACTGTGAATAAATAATATAACGGGTTCCACTTTACATAATGGTTTGAATTGATATCTGAAAACTTATGTGAAATCTTATATTGATATACAATCATTTATTTCAACCAGTTATACAACTAATGGTAATATTAGGGTTATGGTTTATCATGAAGCTGTGTGAGTTTTGCTAAAAAAGTGATTATGGAAATCAAAAATAATGTGTGTGGAAAGAAGTCTCATGAAAAATCAATCCAAGAAATATGGAGGAATACACGTGTTCGGAAGCAGGAAGTGATTGAAAGTCAAACAAATGCCTATAAATTTGCTAATTTGTGGATGAAATGTATATATATCCTATGATATGCATAAACTGAAGAAATACTAATGTACCAGTGTTGGATAAAAAGGAACGTCAAACTACACATCATGTCCCATAGGAATCTACTTGAATTGATGTTAAACTGGGTCAGTTACTGTAGAAATATTAGGATTTGTATGCACCATTCACTTAAGTTAGTTTTCAGTACTAGGAAACAAATATATATGTCAGGTAGATGAATATTTCTGAGAATAATCTGATGAAAAGTTGATTATAAATCCAATAATTTATATAAATATGAATGAATTTAGAGAGTGTATAATAAGAAACATTTTTCATATTTTGAAAAATCTTGAGAATATATATATATAATATATATATATATATATATATATATATATATATATACACAAACACACACGCAGAGAGACATTAAAAATAGCAATATATATTGCAATGGAAATTCACCATGAAATATATATCATCCACAGATTCAAAAATATTCATTTCTCTAAACATGGACTTATGCATAATGTGGTTCAACTATGAAGCTCACCAATAGGTTGAATTTTTAGTTCCAACAGCGTTTAGGAGGAATAGTCTCTTCTCACAATTTGTATCTGGCACCTAACAAATATGTACATGTTATAACAGGTAGGATTCTATATGTGCATATAAAAATACATGTGCTGAATAGGCTACAGAGAATGGAGACAGGAATTTGTTGAGAGCCACAGCTGAAGGTGCCCCAGCAAACTTCCAGCTGCCAGCAAATTTCCAGCTGCCTGCAGATTATTGGCTCACAGAGGCCCCAGCAACATCTAGCTGATTGGCTACTCTGTGGTGATGCTCATTGGGCTGTTTCCCTGCTCTTTCAGACAACGGAGCTGCTCATTGGGGGACTTTTTTGGCTCCACCCACCTTGACCCAGCAAATCGACCTCAAGAGCAGGAGGATTGTGGGAGGTGGAGAGGCTTGTGGGTGTGAGAGAGACTTTACAAGGAAGCCAGTGGTGGCAGTTAGGCTGTGAGAGTTTTTCCTGAGGAGCTGATTTGTTTGGCATGTGTGGTTCTAAAAATAAAGTTCGTTTCTTTTGACAAGTGGCTCCTGAATCGTGCCTAGCCAGACTGCAGAATTTGGTGGCTCGCACAGGGATTGACTGATGGTAAGTGATAAGGTAAACTGCTCGACCCTGAGAGCAGGGCGAGAGGATGGGTAGCCATTTTAGGATTCCTCTTTTTTTTTGCTTCACTTTTATTTTAAGTTGCCTGTCCCTGGAGATGAGTGAGATGAAAGAAAAACCACTCAAATCTGAAGAAAAACTATTTATGTCTAAGGAACAGATTGGAATAAAGGTAGGATGCACATGTCAGGAAGATAGAAAGGCCATAATGACTTTTTGTTGTTCACTTTTTATTTCATTCTGTCTCTCTTTTTTTATTTTTTTCTTTTTTGCATTATCTTGTTGGGTTTCATTAAAGTAGAAATACGGGATCAGAAATTAGTAAAAAGCAAACTGAAAGAGTGTTAAGGAAATTGTTACAGGAAGGAGGCATCTCAGTAAAATCAGGAACAGTCAGGGCATAAGTTGATACAATATAAAAATGTAGCCCATGGCTTATAAAGTAAGAGTTGTTAAATTTTCCACAATGGAACCATCATGGTGAAGATTTAAAAAGAATAGAAAAGAATAGTCCAGGGACTCTGCCAGTTGGCACATTGCCATTGTGGACTTTCATATCTGTTTTGCTTAGTCCAAAGCCTTCAGTTCAGAGAAAGATAGAGGAACAAAGCTTAGAGCAGAAAAAACCATCAGGGGAAAAGTTATAAAAGGACGCTACTACTAACAACCTTCTATCATCAGAGGGTGTAAGTGTCCAACCAGCAGCGCCACCTCTAAAGGAGACTGTTACTAACACCTTTCTATCACCAGAGGATGAAAATGTCCATCTTACAAGGCCAACTCCATATGCTGGGAGGCCCGCAACCCCCGCAGTTGATAGTTTGGATCCTGAGAAAGGATCTCAAGTATTAACATGCCCTATATTTGAGGTAGGAGGGCAGCAAATTCACCATGCTTTAAACTTCAAAATAGTGAAGCAGCTAAAAGAGGCTGTAACAACCTATGGTCTTCAAGCACACTTCATTGTAAGCTTGGTCGAATCCATTAACAAGTTGAACGTGACACCAGCAGATTGGGCTACTATGTGTAAAGCTGTGCTAAATGGAGGTCAATACCTGTTATGGAAGTTTGCCAATGAGGAATTTTGCAAGGAGACCGCTAGGTGAAATGCAGCAGCTGGTTATCCTCAGAGAAATCTCGATATGTTGTTAGGAAAGGGACCTTATGAGGATCAGCAGCAACAAAATGCATATGATCCTGGTGTATACGCACAAATTACTGTAGAGGCGGTTAGGGCATGGAAGACTTTACAAGGACATGGAGGTTTACAAGGTCAATTATCTAAGGTAATACAAGGAGCTAATGAATCTTATGCTGAATTTGTAGATAAGCTTATTCAAACCGCTACCAGAGTTTTGGGGAATACAGAACAAGCAATGCCATTAATAAAACAACTGGCTCATGGCCAAGCGAATTGTTGGTGCAGAGATATCATTAGACCATGGAAGCATAAAGATTTAAACACATATATTAAATTGTGCAGAGACATTAATGAACAAGAGCAAGATTTGGCAGCTGCAGAAAAACAGGCTTTAGATGCCAGAGATATTAATGAACAAGTGCAAATTGTGGCAGCTGCCATAAAACAGGCTTTAGATGCCAGGACAAGAACATGCTACAATTGTGAACAAACAAGGTATTTCAAAAGGAATTGCCCCATAGAAGGAGGGTTTAACAAAACTAGGTATCAAAGGAGTAGAATACTGGGTATTTGGCCACAATGCCATAGAGGGAGACATTGGGCTAATGAATGTCATTCTCAAATCACCATAGAGGGTACTTCAATATCAAAAAACAAACAAGGACCAGGTGTTTATCCATGACATCATGGAGAAGAGCTTCGGGCTCCATTTGCCAAAAAATGGACAGGGAGGCCCAATGCTCTGGGGCCCAAAACCACAAATATACGGAGCACTGGAGGAACCCAGCAACCCCATCAGTGTAGTGCCCAGTACACATTGTCCATCAGATCCCTCATCAGACAAGCCAGAGGGAGTGCAGCGTTGGACATCTGTGCCTCCACCAGATCCCTACTAACTCCAGAGTTGGGAGTTCAAATCATTCCCACAGGAGCAAAGGGATCTCTTCCTAAAGTAACAGTAGGCTAATTATTGGGACGCAGATATTCTACTATATTAAGACTTATGATAAGTCCTGGGGTAATTGATTCCAATTATGAAGGTGAATTAAAAATTATTGTCAGTTTTCCTAAGGGTACATCAGTAATTTCACCAGGAGATAGAATTGCACAGTTACTAATAATACCCACGTAAATGAAAAATTTTCCAGTCGTTCTGTAGAAAGAGATTCCAAGGGATTAGTCTCCACAGGGGTAGATTGGGCTATGCTTTCTTTAAATTTAGATTCTCGCCCCATGCTAAAACAAAATATTCAAGGACATGAATTTAATGTGCTACTGGATACAGGTGCAGTCCTTGGCATCATCTCTCATCAAGAATGGCCAAAACATTGGGCATTACCACAAGCCACTCAAACGCTTTGAGACATAGGAGTGGCGACTAATCCCCATAGAAGTGTGATGGTATTAGATTGGAAAGATCCTGAAGGATGTGAAGGAACTATAGAGCCATATGTATTGGATCATCTTCCCGTAAATTAATGGGGACGAGATGTGCTAGATCAATTAGGTTTGACATTAACAAATAACATCAATAAAAATGCACCCACTATTATGGCTAGAGAAGGTTTTAGGAAAGGAAAAAGATTAGAATTACAAGAACAAGGTATAGCAGCACCAATTGAAATAGACCAAGCAACAGACAGACATGGGTTGGATTTTCAGAAAGGGCCACTGAGACAATAAAAATTACTTGGAAATCAGAAAGACCCGTATGGGTTCCTCAGTGGCCCCTGACTAAAGAAAAGTTACAAGCAGCCCATGACCTGGTCAAACAACAATTAGCGGAAGGTCATATACAACCTTCTGTATCTCCCCATAATACTCCCATTTTTGTCCTCAAATGAAATCTGGTAAATGGAGATTATTGCAAGTTTTAAGAACCATTAATAATGAGATGGTTATTATGGGACCTGCTCAATCGGGGATCCCTCAATTGTCTGCTCTGCCAATAACTTCGTATGTTTTCACTATAGATATTAAAGATTGTTTTTTTTTTTCAATTCCAATTCATTCTGAGGATAGTCCATGTTTTGAATTTACTATCCCTGCACTGAATCATGAAGTTCCAGATCAGAGATATGAGTGGAAAGTAGTCCCTCAAGAGATGGCTAACAGCCCAACTATGTGTCAAATTTATGTTAACAAATTAATCCAGCCACTTAGAAATCAAAATCCTGAACTACAAATATTTCACTATATGGATGATGTATTATTAACACACAAAGCTAAAAACCCAATGCTAGAATGTTATGCCACACTTACAAACTTATTAAAAATTATAATCTAGAGAGAGCAATAGATAAAGTACAATTAAATTTTCCAATTAATTTTTTCGGAGTTCTATTATCCTCAACCATCGTCCGCCACCAAAAATGCAAATACGAGTAGATCAACTAAAATCAATTGATGACTTTCAAAAGTTTTAAGGAGACATAAATTGGATAAGGCCTTATCTATGTATACCACCAGGAGAGTTGGGACCTTTATTTGATATCCTAAAAGGACCATCTGATCCAAATTTACCCAGAATGTTAACGCCTGAAGCAAGAAAGGCATTAAAAATCATTGAAACATATATGAGAAATATGCATTTGGATAGAGTTGATATAATTTTGCCTTTATTATTTATTTTACTACCAACAAAAAATATTCCTACAGGAGTATTTTGGCAAAAAGGTTCATTATTATGGATACATTTATCTTATTCTTCTAGCACTATTATTACTAGGTATCCTGAGGCTGAGGGACAATTAATACTCATAGGAATAAATGCAGCAAAGGGAGTGTTTGGAATTTCTCCCAATAAAATTATTACTCCTTATACTATGAATCAAATTGATGAATTAGTAAATGAGTTAAATACATGGGCAATAACCACGTGTAAATCTAATGTTTCATTTGATGACCACTTACCATCTAATCCTTTATTATCTCTTAGGTCACCACATCCTGTAATTTTTTCAAAAATGACAAGAAAAACACCTATCATGAATGCTAAAAATATATTCACTGATGGGTCAAATAATGGTAAAGCATAAATAGTTACACTTGATCAAACTGTTACTTTTTTAGTACCCCAACAGTCAGCTCAAAAGTAGAGCACAATGCAATATTACAAGCTTTTGTGATGTTTAAAGATTCTGTAATTAATTTATTTTCCAATAGTCAGTATATATTTAATGCTATAGTATCCCTTGAAGGTGCTGGTAGGATTTCCCCTTCAGTACTGTTTTCTCTTTGCTTTCCAATATACAAAGTTTAATCTGGGACAGAAAAGATCCATTCTTTATAAGATGTATCTGGGCACATAGAGGATTGCCTGGAGCCCTTAGTTTGGGCAATGATTTAGCAGATAAAACTACACATGACATAAATTCGTATGTTCTCTACACTAGAAGAAGCTATAAATTTTTTAAAAAGTTCCATGTCAATGCTAATACTTTACAAAAGCGTTTTGAAATAACTAAGGAACAAGCTAGACAAATAATAAAACAATGTCAAAATTGTGTTACCATTTTACCACAAGTTAATCCTGAAGTCAATCCGAGAGGATTGATACCTAACCATATTTTGTAGATGGACGTCACACACTTGCCAGAATTTGGAAAATTAAAATAATTGCATGTTACAGTTGATACTTCTTCTGGATTTTTGATGGGCTCCCTTCATGCCGGAGAAAAAAATAAAGATGTTATAGCTCATTGCTTAAAAAATTTTGCCACTGTGGGCGTTCCAAAACAGTTAAAAACAGATAATGCCCCTGGTTATACTTCTACCTCTTTTAAACAATTTTGCTCATCATTTGGCATTACTCATATAACAGGAATCCCATACAATCCACAGGGAAAAGGCATAGTTGAAAGAGCACATCAAACTATTAAAATGTACTTATTAAAGCAAAAAGACGGAATTGGGAAGGGGTATGTATTCCCCAAAAATAAACTTAAAATAACCATTTTTACTCTAAACTTTTTACATTTGGATTCATGAGGACTTAGTGCTGCAGAAAGGCATATGTGTCCAAAAAAATGTGCATAAGCTCGAGGTACTTTGGAAGGCTATTCTAACAGGACAATGGAAAGGTCCTGACCCAGTAATTGTGTGGAGTCCAGGGTCTGTTTGTGTGTTTCCACAGGAAGAACAGCAGCCGATTTGGATTCCGGAGAGATTAACTAAAGTCCTGACCAAGTGATTGTCTGGAATCGAGGGTCTGTTTGTGTGTTTCCACAGGAAGAACAGCACCGATTTGGATTCCAGAGAGATTAACAAAACTGATTTGTATAGACCAAAAAGAAGATGATTTGGCTCAAATCCATAACAGCTGGTATCCAAAACTCCAGTCTGGCTATCCTTACATCTGTGACAGAACCAGGATGCTTTTTTCAATATCAATTTTATTATTGCCCTTTCCCACAACATGAAGTTCTATTTTGTGTTTTTGAGCTCATGCAAACCTAGGTTACTGTTTTGCTGATCATTTCTGTTTTTTGACTATAATTTTTTAAACATTCCAATGGTGATTTCACCTGTAAAAAGTTATAAGGCCTTTACTATTATGTAATGTGTTGTATGTATTATATTATGTGTGCACACTTGTGTTTTGTGTCATATGTTTGAATGTACATATGTCCATATATCATATATGATGAGCGCTCATGAAAAAATGGATCCAAATTTTTTTTTATTCACGTGTTTTAAATGTTTAAATTTAAATTGGGTAAACAACTGTTGAGGACTGTTTTAATATGTGAAACAAAAAGGACGTTAACAGAACTGTTTGTTTACTTTCACCTTTCCTTTTCATTATATTGAATAATTCTCTTCAAGATAATGTAAATTGTTAAGAAAATTGTTTTTTTTAGTACCTTTTAGAATGATACATAATTTTTTTAGCCATTATTGCCAGAATTCCTCTCTTCATCCCAGTGTCGGTGAAGACAAAGATAAAACCAATATACAGATTCTGCAATAGTCATCGCTGAACTGTTTGCAGAACTTGGCTGGACTATGTATCACTTGTGTGCATTTTGAACTATCTGTTGGTGCAGCGACTTGTGGTAGTGTTGGGGTATTTATGCTGATGCTGTCATTGGTGGTACAATTTTTCCAAAAGGAGCCATCAACTGGCTTGGTTTTTCTTCCCTTTTCTCACTTGATAGAGGTCAGGAACCTTACAGAGGAAGGCGAAAGACTTCATCTGCAATGACTGCTCTTTTGGCCATTTTGGTTTTGAATGCATACATGGGATCTTTCTTTAGATCCATCAGGTGCTGAGAATATAATCAACAGCCTCACACAGGGCTAAGACACTGATTCAGACACATCCCTTTCTAAAACAATTAAGCAAAGAGCCACAGGTGATGCCCATTCATTTCCATTTGAAATCTGTTTTCTTCAGGTTTCACAAAGGGGTGTCCTGAGGCAAAGAACGTCCTGACATTCAGGGAAACAGAACAATAGTTAAGCAAAAGGCCCAAAGTAGGATTTCTCCACTGAGACTTTACATTTCAAACTGATATCTGAGTTTTCTGAGATGTTTGCCACTCCCTTCAGCTATCCATTACATGGCCATGTCACAGAGCTTGGAGGTGGTACATATCTTGGACACAAAACCATGAGCCTCTTTTGGATAGTGGCCAGAATTCAGGAAGAAAACAGCAACTTAGGAAATTAGCAGGTGTTTCCCATTGATAAGGCAAGCCACAGTCCATTCATAAATTGGGCAGGATGAATGCTGGGAAGCTTTCTACTAGACAGGATACATCCATTGAATCATTCTCTTTTCTAAAGTCTACAACCACGGACACATTGGGATACACAGACATAAAAAGACTCACCTTGTGAAATGACTTATTAAAACAGTTCACTCCAAACCAAACAAACCACCTTTCCTACATATTATCAGAACATGAGACAAACCAAAAACCCACTCCCACACCCACAAAGGCACCTCCTTCCCCCAAAAGGGTCTGTGACTATCCGGAGTGTTCTCTGACTGGTGGACCACACTGTGTTCCCCTGAAATGGCCTGCCCTGTATCAGATTAGGTCTCCTTGGCCAACTCTGTGAAGTTGTCAGCAGCCAGAGGTGAGCTCCTACCTACTTGCTCAGGAAAGGCCCCTCTTCAGAGCTTTCCTGGTATTTGGCCTTTCTCACATCAGTAGGAATCAAGAAAGAATGACTCTGTCTTTGGAAAATCCAAACAACTGAGAACACTGGGACTGGGACTGGGACTGGCTCTGGGTGCCTGGCTTCCTAGATACCAAGTTCAGAGAGTTCCATCACCAAGGAAGTGACTTTAGTCACTTCCTTCAGGAACTGAATGAGTTCACCGCCTTGGCAACCACTTTGACCTAACATTTTGTTCCAAGGGTCCCATGAGATGGAGGCTGGCCCTGCTTCCTCTGACACTTTCACAAGTTTGAATGGTATGTCAACCATAGGCACCCAGGGACAGCTCTCCACACAGACCTGGTTTGGTCCATCTTCTCTACATTAAGAAAAGAGACGCTGATTCAGACACATTCCTTCATCCTGACCAGGTTGTTTGCCATGTAAGATGACGTTTGCTCTCTCAGGTCTTTCACAGCTGCCTACAACTTATCCAGGGATCATTTCTGTAAGGACATTCGAGGTTCTCAACTGGTGGAAGATCACCTACATTCCTGTATTGAAATACCAACTCCGTCCCTGCTCTTCTGAAAAGTTAGATTGAGGGAACAGTGTATGATTAGGGTTAATAACAGGTTCAATTTTTTTTAGGAATCATTCTGAGGGTTGAATAATGGTATTGGGAACCTGCGATATTTAAAATAATATATAGGGGCTATATAAGTATGAAAACAGAAATCTTGGTAAGATTTGAAGCCCAGAAGGGCATTGGGCACTTGATTTACGTTCTGAACAGATGTCTCAGATAAATCGATATACAATGGCATAGAACCATGTACCATGGATGATTGAATGTAGAAGAGAACATGCAGTCAAAAAGGAATAGTCGGTAGGATCAGGAGCTAGTCATTAGTTTTAGGAAGAAGAGTGAGTATAGGATTTGGAACAAAAGTTCTTTAGCAATAGGGTTTCCGTTAGAGAGTAAATGTAAATGTCAGCACATGTGAAGTGTCAGTCACGATGATGAACTGGGCAAAATATGTAGGAAAGCTGATATAAATAGAGACATTAGGAAATCAGGCAAAGTATAAAGTGAGACATAAGATTAGACATTTTAAACAGGGTTGAGTTTGAATATATAATCTTAGGAAGAAACAAATATGTAGTCACCAGTAGAATTGAAATTTGAGAGCATTAGGCAACCTGGACATCGATGTTTTCAGTAATTCATGTTCACTTTCCATTTAGACTTTGGGACATCATAAGTGTCATCTTTGTGTTTAGTCTCCAGAATATTACTGTGATAAAATGTATATGTAGATCAGGTGACACGAGTATTTCTTCCACCATTTCTGGGAGCAACATTTTGAAGACGTATGAATTAGAATTGGGGGAAAAAAAGAGGTGTATCCTGTTTCTATGAATATAGAGATAATGCATGAAGAGACCATATGGTGAATAAATAATATAACTGGTGCCACATTAAATAATGGATTGAATTGATATCTGAAAATATATAAGAATTCTTATATTGATATAAAATCATTCATTACAACCAGTTATACATCTAATGGTAATAATAGGGTTATGTTTTTTTATGAAGAGTGTGTGAGTTTTGCTTAAAAAGTGATTATGGAAACCGAAAATAATGTGTTTGGAAAGAAGTCTCATGAAAAGTCCAGTCAAGAAACATGGAGGAATACATGTGTTCTGAAGCAGGAAGTGATTGAAAGTGAAACAAATGCCTATGAATTTGCTAACAAGTGTGTGAAATATATATCCCAAGATGTAAGTAAACTGAAGAAATAGTAATGTACCAGTGTTGAATATAAATGAACGTCAAAATACACATCATGTCCCATAGGAATCTACTTGCATTGATTTTAAACTGGGTAAGTTACTGTAGAAATATTAGGATTTCTGTGCACCATTCACTGAATTTAGTTTTCAGTACTAGGAAACAAATATGTATTTCAGGTGGATGAATATTTCTGAGAATAATCTTGTGAAAAGTTGATTAGAAATCCACATAGATGAACATGAATGAATTTAGGCAGTGCATAATAAGATGCATATATTTCATATTTTGAAAATTCTGGAGAATATATATATATATATATATATATACATGCGACAGAGCATGTAGGTGGTACATATCTTGGACAAAATACCATGAGCCTATTCTTTAGTGGGGCCAGAATTCAGGAAGAAAACAGTAACTTAGGAAAATAAGCCTGCCACACTCTTTTTATAAATTGGGCAGGATGAATGCTGGAAAGCTGCCTACTAGACAGGAAACATCCATTGATGCATTCTCTATTTTAATATCTACATCCACAGACACAGTGTAATACATAGACATAGAAACACTCAGCTTGTCAAATGACATTCTAGAAACAGTCCAGTCCAAACCAAACAAACCGCTTTTTCTACCTGTTCTCAGAACATGAGACAAAACCACAAACTCACACCCACACCCACAAAGGCACTTCCTTCCCCCAAGTAGGTCTGTGACTATATGGAATGTCCTCTGACGGCGGGCCATATTATCTTTCTCTGAAATTGCCTGTCCTGTCTCAGATCTGGTCCTTTGGCCAACTCTCTGAGGTTGTCAGTAGCCAGTGGTGAGCCACTACCTGCTTTTAAAGCACAGGACCATCTTCAGAGCTTTCCGGGCATGTGCCCATCCTCAAATCAGTAGATACCAAGAATGACTGACCCTGTCCTTGGTAAATCCAAACAAGTGAGCCCACTGGGAGTGGGACTGGGAATGGCTCAGGGTGCCTGCTTCCTGGATCCAAAGTTCAGAGAGTTTCATCACCAAGAAAGTTAGGAAGGTCAATTCCTTCAGGAACTGAATGAGGTCACTGCACTGACAAACACTTTGTCCTAACAGTTGCTTCCAAGAGTCCCTTGAGATAGAGGCTGCCCCTAGTTCCTGTGACACTTTCACAAGTTAGAATTGCATATCAACCATAGGCACCCGGGAATAGCTCTCCACACAGGTCTCATTTGGTCCATCTTCTCTACATTAAGAATAGAGAGGCAGATTCAGACACATCCCTTCATCCTGACCAGGGTTTTTGCCATGGAAGATGATTTTGCTCTCTTAGGTCCTTCATAGCTGCCTACATCTTATCCAGGGATAATTTTTGCATGAACCTTTGATGTTCTCAGCAGGTGGAATATCCCCTATATTCCTGTATTGTAAGACCAACTCTGTCCCTGCTCTTTTATAAAGTTATATTGAGGGAACAGTGTATGATTAGGGTTAATAACAGGTTTGATTTGGGTTAGGTATCATTCTGCGAGATGAACAATGGTATTGGGAACCTGCGATATTTACAACAATATACAGGTGAAATAAGTTTGAAAACAGAAATCTAGGTAAGATTTGAATCCCATTAAGGCATTACGCCCTTGAGTGGGTTACATAGATTTGAATTATATTCTGCACAGACATCTCAGATAAATCGAGATACAATGGCATAGAACCTTGTACTTTGGATGATTGAATGTCGAAGAGAACATCCAGTCAAAAAGGGATAGTCGGTAGGATTAGGAAGATAGTCGGTAGGTTTAGTAAGAAGAGTGAGTATAGAAGTGGGACCGAAAGTTCTTTAGAATTAGAGTTTTGGGTAGAGGGTGAATGTAAATGTCAGCATATGTGAAAAGTCAGTCAAAATAATGAACTGGAATAATACGTAGATAAGAAGATATCAATAGAGACATATGTAAACTAGGCAAAGTATAAAGTGAGTGATAGGATTAGAAATTTTGAACAGGGTTGAGGTTGAATATATAGTCGTAGGAAGAAACAAATATGTAGTCACCAATAGGATTGACATTTGAGAGCGTTAGGCAACCTGGACATGGATTTTTTTAGTAATCCATGCTCACTCTCCATTTAGGCCTTGGTAAAATCATAAGTGTGACCTCTGCTTTTTGTGTCCAGAATATTACTGTGAAAAATTGCATATGTAGATCAGGTGACATGAGTATTTCTACCACCAATTCTGGGCGCAACATTTTGAAGACGAATAAATTAGTATTGGGGTTACAAATAGATGTACCCTGTGTCTATGAAAATAGAGATAATGCATGGATAGACCATACTGTGAATTAATAATATAACTGGTTTCAACATTAAATAATGGATTGATTTGATATCTGAAAATATACAGGAAATCTTATATTGATATACAATCATTCATTCCAACCAATTATTCATCTAATGGCTATATTAGGGTTATGGTTTATCATGAAGAGTGTGTGAGTTTTGTTTCAAAATGATTATGGAATTCGAAAATAATGTGTTTGAAAAGAAGTCTCATAAAAAGACCAGTAAAGAAACCTGGAGAAATACATGTGTTGTGAAGCAGGAAATGATTTGAAGTGAATCAAATGCCTACAAATTTGTGAACCTGTGTATGAAATATGTATTTTATGATGTTCATAAACTGAAGAAATAGCAATTTACTATTGTTGAATAAAATGAACTTCAAAATACACATCATGTCCCATAGGAATCTACTTGCATTGATGTTAAACTGGGTCAGTTACTGTAGAAATATTAGGATTGTATGCACCATTCACTGAAGTTAGTTTTCAGTACTAGGAAACAAATATGTATTTCAGGTTTATGAATATTTCTCATAATGATCTTGTGAAAAGTTGATTATAAATCCACATACATGAACATGAATGAATTTAGGTAGTGTATATAAGACACACATATTTCATATTTTGAAAAATTTAGAGAGAGTGTGTATATCTATATATCTATATATATATATATATATATATATATATATATATAGATAGATAGATAGATAGATAGATATACACACAAAAAAACACACAGAGAGACAATTAAAAGTAGCAATATATATGCCAATTGAAATTCATCATGAAACATATATCAACCAGATTCAAAAATATTTATTTTACTGAACATGGATTTAAGTATAATGTTGTTCTACTAGGAGGCTCACCCATCATTTGAATTTTCAGTTCCAACAGCGTTTACGAGGAGTGATCTCTTCTCACAATTTGTATCTGCCAAGTCAGCACACCTCAAAAGAATATATGTGTGATACCAGGTAGGATTCTATATGTGCATATAAAAATACATGTGCTTAATAGGCTACAGAGAAAGAGAGACAGGTATTCACATATTTGTTAACTTTAAAAACACATGGAGATCTATTTCAATTAAAAATTAACTAGATTTATTACACCTAACCTATATCATGCAAAAGGCAAGTCCAACTATACACCATGCCTCCTCTGAACTGCTTGTATTTCTATTCTGTTTGGGTTATTTTTCTACATCATATTAGGATTAGTAGTCATTGTCTAGTAGGGTATGGTTTAGTGTCAGGTGTCTCGGCCGGCAGGACACATTAAAGTGTGCATCAAACCTCGTTGGGGAGGAATGAAGGGACAGAGAAATGAGAGATGACAGCAAGACAGGAGTTCTGATCATGCTGCAAACTTTTACAGTTTTCACAGGGTATTTATATGCTGCAGATAGTAAATCTCTCTTATGATCAGTTGCTGGATGTCTTCACAGGGTGAGATAACCTCAGGATATTTCAGAAAGACAGATGGCCGCAGGATGTCTCAGGGAGATAGATGGCTGTCGGATGTCTCCTATGCAGGATGTCTCCCAGAGGGCTGTTTCTTGTAAGTGTCAGGCAATTCTTTGAGGAGAACTTCTTTCTAGCCCCTCACCTTTCCCCCTTTCTTATATAAAATATTTGACCATACATTACCGGCCAATGTTTTAGGGGGTGATAGAGGCTCTGTTTCTCAAGGAGGCCTTAGAATATCTCCTGATCTGAGAGAGCATGTTTACTAGAAGATTTCTTGGTGGCCATGGCATGTTTACGAGGAGACGGCTTTGAGGGGGATGCATGCCAACCGCCATGCACCAGAGCGTGTCACTCAGAGGTCTTGTGTTTGGGTATCCGTGAATCCATCCTCCCGCAGTCTTTCCTGCACCCTCCATTATTATGGCCTAAGGTCCTCACTTCATGGGTGCATCCTCCCCCAAGCGAAGGGGCACATTGAGGACGAACCCTTATGGCAATGGCAGAAGATGGTTAGTCAGAGCTGTTACTTATAATTTTATGTAAGAAAGAGATATCTGTGGGGATGTAAACTTAAGAAATAAGCCTGTGAGAAGGGTAGAACATTTTTTTAAATGTTGGCAGCAAGGTCTTCCAACTCCAGACGATGATAGTGCACCTGTATGGGCTTAGAGGCCAAAATATTAATCTGTTTTTTAATAAATTGTACCAGCCTGTTTATAATGTAGGGTCCTATGGCCACTATTAAAAGTAAACCCAACAAACGGCCTATTAGGGGAAGAAGGTAGGGTAGAAATCCATTAAGCCCAGTCCAGAGTGGATTTTCAAATACTTCCCTTCATCTCTTTTTTAGATCTTCTTGAACCTGCTTAATTTTAGTGCATACTATGCCTGATTAATTGGCATAAATGCAGCATCGTTCCCCTAAGGCCAAGCGAATACTTCCCTGGTTAGCTGTCAGCAAATCTAAGCCTCGTGTGTTTTGAAGGACCACTTCTGCCAGGGAGTCTATTTGGTCCTGCAAATCTTTAATGGTTCCTGATAGAGTTTGTACATCATTTATAAAGTTGTTGAGACAGGCGACGGTAAGAGTGTATAGCCGTGCCTAAACCAGTGTACCTGTGCCCACAGCAGCTGTTATCCCAAGGCTTGCAATGAGTGGAAAGGCATGTATTGCCCGCCCGTGTCTTATGACTAAGGTGTCTAGGCTTGGAATGGGTAGACGTTCGTCTCATGGGACAATAGTTATATCAGGGAGGAATAAGGTAAGAACACAGCGACTGATCCAATTTGCTGGAAGCCTGGGGAAGGCCGAGTTTTCTCCACACATAAAAACTGTGCCATTGGGTAACAAAGAGATGGGTTGGGTGAGGAATAATTTTGTATTGTTGAGCAATTTCCAAAGGAAGTAACTCCAGCATCAATATCATAGGTATTATTCTGAATCGTGCCTAAAAGACATAATGTAAATGTGCCTATAGTCCGTAATTATAAAAAAATTCGGGTTGGCATGTATTATCATTGTCTATGATAGAATTAACAGAAACTGCCATAGGCATGATTGTCCCTGTTGTCATGCAGAGCCAGCAATCACCAGCAATGGTGGGGTTGGAATTATTAAGCAAGGAGAAGGTAGTTTCCAAAATTTCTAATGTATTGGTATCTAAACCTGGGAGCTGGGATTTAGGCTACATTAAGGGATGATATGTGAGCTCAGGAATTTGGGGTTTCAAAAGTTTGATTATCTGAGAATGTTTGATAGCATCAGTGGGTCCTCCACGATAAGAGACCCCTGTAGGGGCCTTAATGGACCAGAAGGAGGGTTTACCAACAGTGCCTTGCCACCCAGGTGACTGTAGCTTGGTGTATTTGCCATCTCCTTCCCGGTCAAAGAGAAAGGGGGTATAATGAATAGTGGTCCCCCCTTCTGCATGAGGTTTAGTTAGGGAGGCTTCAAAAAATTTTTCTCCTTGCTTGTTAACACAAATTAAGAGCGACACATAACAAGAGCCATACATCGCCTGTGTATTCGTACAGGTTGCAGAACAATTTTGGAGAGCTTCACTTGTACTAGGGGGAATAATCTTTGGCTTGTTATCACATACACATTTAGGCTGATGAACTACTCTGAGTTTATGGTCAACCTCGGCCAGGAGGTAAACCACTTTAGTCACGCAGTCAGCAGTCTGGGTCCAACTAGTGGGAGCCTGAGTCCAAGATCCTCACTTGCACTCACAGGGGGGCCCAAAAAGGTACTCCATGATGTTGGAAGGTGGAGGGCCAAGGCCTCCGTGTACAACCCTGTTCAGCAGAAGTGCCTTAAGCAGAATCCAAACACAGATTGTTGACTGCATCTGAAAAAGTGGAAAATTTGTCCTCAGGGGGAGGACCTCCGTCCCTGGGTTGAGGTAAGTCATTAACCTGTTTAACAAGGTGTTCTGGTAACCATCTTGGGGCTGCTTGCTCTTGGTCCAAAACACAAGCTGAGCCTCGTCCCCAGATGAAAAGAGGATCTGGGCCTTTTCATTTATTTGTAAGGGGATTGCGCCACATAACAGGTGGGCGAACAGAATTGGACAAGGGATGCCAGTGTCTGTCTGTGGCTGAATGGCCTTCACTGTCGAGAGTAAGAAAAATAAGGGCAAATAATGCATGGTTAAGGCGATGCCTGGGAGTGGTAAATATAAAGGCGGAAGCCTTAAAGAGGGTTAGCCAAGTCTTTAAGGTAAGGTGGGCACGTTCCACAATGCCGCGGCCCTGAGATTTGTATGGAATTCCAGTAGTATGACAAATTTGCAAGGTAGCACAAAATTGTTTAAACTTGGCACTGGTATATGCAGAACAATTATCTGTTTTAATATGTATTGGTTTACCCATTACGGAAAAGGCTGAAACAAGATGAGAAAGGACATTTTTGATACCCTCTCCAGAATGCGGTCATGCAAAAATAAAGCCACTGAAGGTATCTATAGAAACGTGTATATATTTGGTTTTTCCAAATTCAGGAAAATGAGTAACATCCATTTGCCAAAACTGATTGGGCAGTATTCCTCTGGGGTTAACTCCCATGTGTTGAATGGGGAGGGAGACAGCGCAACCAGGGCATGTTTTTACTATCTCTCGTGCCTGTTGCCTGGTAATTTTACAAAGTAATCGAAGGCTCTGGGAATTTAGATGATGAAAATTGTGTAACTCCGTGGCCTTTTGAATGGAGCCAACAAAAATTGGAAAGATGGAACGAGTTGCTGCATCAGCTTGGGGATTACCTTGTGTTAGAGGGCCGGGAAGATCTGAGTGTGCCCTGATTTGTCCTAAGAAAAATGGGTGTTGTCTGGCCTGAATTAGTTGCTGAAGCTGGTGAAACAGAAAGGCCACATTGGAAGAAGCCTTAATAGTGAGTGAAATCTCCAGCAGGAGCACAGAATGAGCAATGCAGGCACTGTCTGCATAAATATTAACAGGATTATCAAAAAATGTTATAAAAACCTGTGTTATGGAAAACAATCCAAAAACTGTGCTGACTGATAGACACTATCAAAGGTGGTAGGCTGGTTATTGACAACAAAGACCGCATGGCCATAATTGGAACCATCTGTAAAGACAGTAAGGGCTTGAGGAATGGGAGCATTTTGAGTAATTTGGGGAAAAATAAATGGATGTAACTGGACAAAATGTAAAAGGGGGTCATTGGGGAGGTGGTTATCAATTGTTCCCAAAAGCCTGATAGGGCAATACCTGATTCATCCACTGTCTGTAGTAAAAATTGAGTTTGGTCGTTAGTATATGTAATTAAAATATTATCAGGGTCTTTGCCAAAATGTTGTCGAGAAAGCAAAAGACCTTTAATAATAATAGAAGCTACCTGAGCAAGATAAACAGTAATAACCTTGGAGGATGTGGTGAGTAAACGGACCCAAAGCAAGGGGCAGCCTTTAATTTTAAAATGTGTATTTTGCTGCCAAAATACTCCTGTGGGTGTGTGAGGAGTGTGTAAAATAACCAGAGCCAGAGGAAGGTTGTAAGAAATTTGTGTAACAAACTGTTGGGAAATGGCTTCTGTGACTTGGTTTAATGCCTGTCATGCCTCGGGAGTAAGCTTTTGAGAGGAGGAGGGGTGGGAATCACCTCTCAAAATATCATTAAGGGGCAAAAGTACACAAGTGGGTAATTTTAAATATGTTCTTATCCATTGAATATCCCCAGGTAATTTTTGAAAATCATTAAGGGTGTGAAGATGGTCCACACGTAGTTGTATTTTAAGAATTTGAATGTGATTATCTTGAAGTTTAAGGCCCAAATAGGTATAAGGGTCCTGTGTTTGAAACATATCAGGAGCTATCTGTAGTCCAAAGGTAGTGAGGGTTTTGTAAAGGTCCAAGTAACAATTTTAAAGGTCATGGGTGTTAGGTGCTGCAATTAACAAATCTTCCATTTAATGTAAAATATAAATTTGTGGCCATCGCTCTCTCACAGGGTCTACTGCTTGAGCAACGTAACTTTGGCAAAGACTAGGGCTATTGGCCATACCGTGGGGAAGAACCTTTCATTGAAATCTCTGCATAGGGCCCTGAAAATTAATGCGAGCGAGACTAAAGGCAAAATAGGGTCTATCCTCAGGATGTAAAGGAATGGTAAAAAAGCAATCTTTTAAGTCAATAACCATTTTACAATTGTTTTTTGGAATTGCCACTTGTGTGAGAATACCTGACTGTAGTGCTTCCATCGGGAGCATAACTTTATTAATGGCACACAAATCTTGTAAAAGGCGCCACTTGCCTGATTTTTTATTGATAACACAAATTGGAGTATTCCATGGTGAGGTTGAGGGCTCTACATGGCCGGCTGCCAGCTGTTCCTGCACTAACATGGAGGCAGCCTCCAATTTTTTCTTAGGTAAGGGGCCACTGATCCACCCACACAGGAGTCTGAGTCTCCCAAATAATTTTATCTTCATGAGGTACAGGAGGGTCAGGGACCAACACTAAAAATCCTAATACCCAAGGCCATATGTATTTGATTTTGTATGGGTTGTATAGGCTCAACCAGTTTCTGTCTCAGTCTCCCCAGGCCTGTACCAGGGACAAAATTCATACGAAGCATTTGATGAGTCACCATGGGATTGGGACTGGGAAGAATAACTTCCATTTGACTCAAAATATCTCAGCCCCATTGGTTAATAGGTTAGGTCAGGAACATCGAAAAAAGTGACAGTTGACTTATTACCCTCTTTATCAGTCCAGCTAATAGACCTAGAGCTGACCAGAGGATTTTTTGATTGTCCTATCCCTTTAAGGTCAGTCAAGGGTGGGGTGGGGGGCCACCAGATGGCCAGTATTTTTTAGACATAATTGTGGCATCAGCTCCAATATCTAGAACTCCTTGGAATTCCTTTCCTTCAATAAGTAAGGTAAGGGTGGGTGTATTGTGAGAAATTGGCTGAACCCAATACACATCAGAGGAGCCCAAGGAGGCAGTCCCCCGCGGTAGGTTTGGGTGGTGGAAGTGCCTCCTGAATCCAATTAAAGGAGTATTAATTGTGCAAGTCTTGTTCCTGCAGGGATGGCCACAACTCCATTAATAGCTGTGGCCAGTATTTTTATTTCTCCAGTGAAATCATTATCAATAATGCGAGGGAAGACCTGAACACCTTATAAGGTAGTAGAAGTTCTTCCAAGAATAAGGGCACACGTATGAGATGGAGGGGGACCCATAATTCTAGTGGGTATTAACTGGGTCCCTTGCAATGTGTCTAATTTTGTCTCAGTGGTGGCACAGAGGTCCAATCCTGCGCTGCCTGGGGTGGCTCGTTGGAACGAGGCAATTGTGGAGAAGGATTTTGAAGTAGGTTGGTAGTTTGGGAGGGAACAAACCTTATTGCCCCTGGGTTTGTCTTGGGCAAGTCGGGGCCAGGGGTTGGCCCTGCAGTGATTTTCCAAGAAGCAGGAAGAAATAGGCTGTCCGAGGGCATTTGTCTTAGATCTACACTCACAGGCCCAGTGATGACCGTTGCCACATCTAGGGCAAAGAGTAGCTGGGGGCGGTTTAGCCCCAGTTTGAGGAGACACTATTCCTAGGCTTTGTTTGCCTGTCAGACACTCGTGTGTAAAATGGCCAGGTTGTTTTCAAGTAAAGCAAGTAGGTGAGCCAGGATTGTGAAAGGCCTTGGTAAAGGTGGCACCTAAGGCGAGACCCATGGAATGGGCTGCACCCACCCCTGCACAGAGTCCAATAAAGTCAGAAAGTTTCCTTTTATCCTTATGTGGTCGAAGAACACCCTGACATTCTGGCTTGGCGTTTTCAAAGGCAAGATGTTTTACAAAGGTGGTTTCGCTTTCGCTTGGTCCAAGCAAGCATTCTGCGGCTAGTTTAAGCCGGGAAACAAAGTCGCTATAAGGCTCGTGAGGCCCTTGTCGTATTTTTGCCAGGGAAGTGGTAGCTGAGGCCTTTTGAGGGACGCGTCTCCAAGCATGTAAGCCAGCCGTCTAAATCTGCGCCAAATGTCCAGCAGGGAAACATGCCTGTTTATTTTTAGTGTCAAAAGGCGCATTGACCACTAACTTAATATAAGTCCAGGATTTAGAGGAGGCCTTTGTTAAATTTTTTTGAGCAGTTGCCCAACAGTGCTCTTTGAAATTGCGTTCCATAACAGGAAGTCTCCAGCACTGAGGGTACCTCGGGTTTGAAATTTCCAATCATTGGTAGTAAGCCATTGTGCGCTGAGGATTTCTAATAAAGCCACTCTGTAGGGCACAGTGAGGCCAGAGTGAGCACAAGCCTTTTTAAGTTTTTCAAGAAAATGCAGGCTTTATTTCTTGTACACATTCTGGGTTCCTTCCTGCCTGGGGGTGAACTCCTCATCCTCTGAGTCCTGATCTCCTTGATCCATTTCCCCCGCTTTCTCCTCTTGATCATCATGTAAGTCTTTGACCTCAGACTGGGCAGGCATATCTATCTGACTGCGGGTTACTGGGAATGTGAGAACAGGCTGATGGATCAGCTTAGCCTTTTTATTAGACCGCCGAGGGGCAGCTTGCCTTGACTCCATGTCTAAGGCTAATGAGAAGAGCTCAGAGTCAAGGGATCTTAATTCTTTTAAAAGTTGGATCTGTTCCCGTCTATGCTGGAGAGACTGTCGCAAGGGAGCCAGGCTAGGCAAGGGAAGTGGAGAAAATATATCTGGGGGGAGGGATGTTGGCCCCTGAAGGGCCGGAGCACAAAAGGCATGAGGGATATAGAAGGGAGGTGCATGGGTGAGTTCTATAGGCTCTGGCAGGGACCTGAGAGGTGGTGGGTCTTCTGAATGGTAGTGAGCTTCTTCCTTCTCCAAGGTAGCCTCCTCCCCAGGGGTCAATGTGTCTCTGGGATTTAAAACTGGATAAAGGTAGTTGGTAACCATTGGAGCCTTATTCATTAGGGTGGTATTTTGAGGTAGACCAGGAAGGTTCCCAGGGTCCTGGGGAGACTGAGACGGATCTATATCTGTACTAACTGATGGGCATGCTGAGAGGGGACGAGAGGTCATTTGCATAGTCTCTTCCCCAATCCTGACAAATTTTAAGGTACCATTGTCAAAGGGTGAACTTTTAAGAATTTCATTAATTAAGTTCCAGTAAGAAAAGGTGGGAACAGTCACCTTTTCTGTGCCAAAGTATTCATAATAATCTTTTAAACAGTCTCCTACTCTAAGTCATCATTTACCATCAATGGTTCCTTCAAAGGAAAACCATGGACACAATTCTCCTATGTATGAACAGAAAAATTTTAAGTCCTTTTTCTTAACACGTGCCCCCCATGTCTTGAAGGACTCCTTCAGGGCTGACAAAAACAAATCATGTGACGAAACTGCTTGTCCCATGGTGGGTCACTCACTGTTCGTCATCCCCACACTCCTACTGGATATGTCTCTCGGTGGTGTCTGCTGAGGCAATCGCGAGCTCCGCTTGACCAAGTCTTCCAGGAGGACGGGGTTCCCCCTCAGTCAAAGGCTTGAGACCCAGTCGGTGGGAGCCAGATGTTCTGGCTGGCAGGACGCATCAACGTGGGCAGCGAACATAGATGGGGAGAAATGAAGGGACAAGAGACACGAGAGATGAGAGGAAGACAGGAGTTCTGATCAAGCTGAAGCTTTTATTGTTCACACAGGGGATTTATATGCTGGAGATGGGAAAGCTCTCTTATCAGTAGTTCCTGGATGTCTTCACAAGGTGAGATAACCTCAGGATGTTTCAGGAAGACAGATGGCCGCAGGAAGTCTTCGAGAGACAGATGGCTACAGGATGTCTCCCAGGCAGGATGTCTCCCAGGGGGCTGTTTCTTGTAAGTGTCAGGATATTCTATGAAGGAGAATTCCTTCTACCTATGAAAGACAGGGATTCAGTATTTCAAAAGGAAAATTGGAAAATGAATCCAATGTGTATGCAAATATGTGCTACACAAAAATCTTCCCACTATTATTCAGAACAATGCCTTGACATTACCTTCACCCCATGTAAGACATAATTAGAGGAGAAGAGTTACAAAATCTGTGAATACATATCTGGAATAGAAAATGCTCAATAGTTCACAAACTTGGAGGTGGGAGAGGAGTTTCCAAAAGTAAGAGACAGGGTAAAAACTCCACAAACATGAAGCTCTGCTGGCCTAAAGACTTCTTGAGTAACTGCCTCTGAGGTTGGGCACTTGAAATATATGTTGTTGTCAGAAGCTTTAGCTATCTCTGTAGTGAGACCATCAATGCTGGGTCTGCATCTATGTGACCTGAAGGACATGGTTTCTTATTTTCCAATGAACATGGGGCAGCAGTGCTTAATTCTCTATTTGTAGGTAAACTGTTGCCACTGAGCGCTAAGTGTCTCCCAGTGTAGACTGTGAAGCCAATTGGTCATTCTCCACTTTTTGTGGTGTTTCTTGCAGCTGCACTGGGAGTTTAGTATTTGCTTCACGAAATACAAGGAGTTCAACTGGGACACAGTGCTGGAGGGAGTTCTGTCACGTGTGGTGCGTAAGGGTCTGGAGGAGAATGCAACAACCAGGCTTCTATTCCACATAGCTTGCCCTCTTGACCATAGGAATCTGATTCTGAACATTGCCCTGAAACCTCTAGGTATAACAAGATGCCTTTACATACAAGGGTCTGGGGGCTGTACCATGTCAGTCACAAACCATTTGGAAGCCAATTTCCGATCCACATGATCCCACCAAAGCTGTTCTAACACACACCTGCAAACCACTGCTCTAGGCCCCACTACTCAGCAGGCTCCAAATTACTGGCATCTCTGTTCTACACCATTTTCATAAAAACCAGTCAATCAAGGCACTGTCTGGTACACTCATGATCATCAATAGAACATCCAAAGGTTCTCCAGTGCTACCTGTTTATGGGAATTTCAAAAATTTCATGGTACTCATCTAGCTATTTTTCAAGGATGAAGTTGGAGGCACTCTGGGTTTCAATTCATTCAGGAACCATTAAATGGAGAGGAAGCTCATTGCAATGAAAGCTCTGGAGTACTCTAACAGGCAAGGTTTCCCAAAGACAGGCCAAAAGGTCACATGAATCCAGGCCCATTGAGGTTTACAATATGAAGTCCATGTGTGTTTTGACTTCCAACTATGGCTGCCAAGTCTTTCACAATAAAATCATGAGATATCCTTCCTGAGATTCCCATTGCTGTGTGCAAAGCCACCCAGGGCTTAGATCTCAGTTTCCAAGGGCGACTCTCATGTGTGCCCTCCTAAAATCCCAACACAATTCATGGCAATACTTCTTTGAGTTAAGTTCCACAACTCAGTCTCTAAAAGGAATCAGGCAAGTGTTCAAGCACAGGTGGACCCAGTCATCTCTTCCAACGGCCACACAAAGGACCACAATTAAAACCAAAACACTTCCACATGGCCCTCATCTTCTTCCATATAGACACTAATCATACCTTCTGGCTGTAGGTTTCCATGAAGGGTGGAGCCAAAGACAGTGTCCAAAATAAGCTTCCTTGCCTGTGTTTTCCTAAAGTCAGTGTGGCCAGGGCACCCTTCCTGTGAACCAGGAGTGATGAAAGAGGCCTACCGTTAATACTGCTCTGATTCTCCATTTTGAAGCCTACTGACTCTGGGATATAGATTCCTTATGTTAATTGGAGTCATGAGAAAACCCAAGCACCTATGGGCTAGCCTCTGCAGGGCTTTGAAGAACTCCTTTGACCTAAAGGATCCATAATCTCAATAATGAAGGTCAGGAACCATACAGAGAAAGGAGAGAGACTTCATCCACAATGACTGCTCTTTTGGCTCTTTTGGTTTTGGATGCACACATGGGATTTTTCTATAGATTCATCAAGTGTTGAGAATCTAAGCCACAGCCTCACACAGGGCCAAGAGGCTGATTCATACACATCATTTCCAAAGCAATTAAGCAAAGAGCCACAGGTGATGCCTATTCATTTCCACTTGAAAACTGTTTTCTTCAGGCTTTACAAAGTGGTGGCCTGAGGAGAAGACCTTCCTGACATTCACAGCAACAGAAGAATAGGTAAACAAAAGGCCCAAAGCAGGGTTTCTCCACTGAGACTTTCCTGGTCACACTGATAATTGAGTTTTCTGAGATGTTCCCATTCCCTTCAGCTATCCAGTACATGGCCATGTCACAGAGTTTGGAGGTGGTACATATCTTTGACACAAAACCATGATCTTATTCTTGAGATTAGCTAGAATTCAGAAAGAATACCAGAACTTAGGATGGTAGTATGTGTTGCCCATCCATAAGGCAAGCCACAGACCATTCATAAATTGGGCAGGATGAATGTTGGGAAGCTTTCTACTAGACAGGACACATCTATCGATGCATTCTCTTTTCTAATGTCTACAACCACGGACTCAGTGGGATACACAGACATTGAAACACTCGCCTTGTGAAATGACTTACTAGAAACAATTCACAGCAAACCAAACAATCAAACTTTCCTACCTATTCTCAGAACATGAGACAAAACCACAGACCCACACGCACACCCACAACCATACAGACCCCCAAGTAGGTCTGTGACTATCCGGAGTGTCCTCTGACTGGTGGGCCATAATATATTGCTCCATAAGGCGCTGTCCTGTATCAGATCTAGTCTCCGTGGCCAACTCTGTGATGTTGTCAGGAGCCAGCAGTGAGCCACTACCTGATTTCTCAGGAAAGGCCCCTCTTCAGACCTTCCTGGGATTTGGCCATCCTCATATCAGTAAGTACCAAGAAAGACTGACTCTGTCCTTGGTAAATCCAAACAAGTTTGACCACTGGGACTTGGTCTGGGACTGGCTCTGGGTTCCTGGCTTCCTGGATCCTAAGTTCAGAGAGTTCCATAACCAAGGAAGTGAGGTGAGGTCACTTCCTTCAGGAACTCAATGAGGTCAGTACGTTGGCAACCACTTTGTCCTAACAGTTGCTTCCAGATTCCGATGAGATGGAGGCTGCACCTACTTCTGTGACATTTTAACAATTTAGAATGGTATATCAACCATAGGTACCCGGGAACAGCTCTCCACACAGGCCTGGTTTTGTCCATCTTCTCTACATTAAGAAGAGAGAGGATAATTCAGATACATCCTTTCGTCCTGACTGGGTTGTTTGCCATGGAAGATGACTTTTACTCTCTAAGGTCCTTCATTGCTGCCTACATCTTCTCAAAAGATTATTTCTGCATGGACTTTTGAAGTTCTCAGCTGGTGGAGGATCCCCTACCTTCCTGTATTGAAAGACCAACTCTGTCCCTGCTCCTCTGTAAAGTGAGATTGAGGGAACAGTGTATGGTTAGGGTTAATAGCGTGTTCGATTTGGGTTAGGAATCATTTTGCTATATAAATAATGGTATTGGGAATCTGTGTTATTTATAAGAATATAGACGTGAAATACATGCATGAGAACAGAGACCTAGGAAAGATTTGAAGCCCAGAAATGCATTGGACCCTTGATTGGTATACTGAGCTTGAATTATGTTCTGCACCAAGGTCTCAGATACATCGATATACAATGGCATAGGACCGTGTACCTCGGGTGATTGAATGTAGAAGAGAACATCCAGTCAAAAATGGATAGTCCGTATGATTAGGAAGATACACAGTATATTTAGGAAGAATAGTGAGTCTAGGAGTTGGACCAAAAGTTCTTTAGCAATTGGTTTTCGGTTTGAGAATGTAAATGTCAGCACATGTGAAGGGACAGTCACAATGATGAACTGGGGAAAATATGTAGGAAAGCAGATATCAATAGTGACCTTAGGAAATCAGGCAAAGTATAAGGTGAGTGATAGGATTAGATATTTTCAACAGGCGTGAGGTTGAATATATAATCTTAGGAAGAAAAAAATAGGTAGTCACCAATAGGATTGACATTTGAGAGCATTAGGCAACATGGACATGGATGTTTTTAGTAATCCATGCTCATTTTCCATTTAGGCTTTGGCACAATCATAAGTGTGATCTTTGCCTTTTGTGTCCAGAGTACTTCTGTGGTAAAATGTATATGCAGATAAGGTGACATGAGTATTTCTTACACCATTACAGGGAGCAATATTCTGAAAACTTATATATTATTACTGGGGCTACAAATAGGTGTACCTTGTGTTGATGATTATAGAGATGATGCATGAATAGACCATATTGTGAATAAAGTATATTACTGGTTCCAACTTTATATAATGGATTGAATTTACATCTGAAAATATATAGGAAATCTTATATTGATATATACACATTCATTCCAATCAGTTATATATCTAATGGTAATATTAGGGTTACGGTTTATCATGAAGAGTGTGTGAGTTTTGCTTCAAAAATAATTATGGAATCGAAAAAAATGTTTTTAGAAAGAAGTCTAGTGAAAGGACCAATAAAGAAACAAGGAGGAATACATGTGTTCTGAAGTAGGAAGCAATTGAATGTGAACCAAAAGCCTATAAATTTGTGAACATGTGGATGAAAATATATATCCTATGATTTCCAAAAACTGAAGAAATTGTAATGTACCAGTGTTGAATAAAAATGAACTTCAAAATACACATCATGTCCCATAGGAATCTACTTGCATTGATGTTAAACTGGGTCAGTTACTGTTGAAATATTAGGATTTGTAAGCACCATTCACTGAAGTTAGTTTACAGTACTAGGAAACCAAAATGTATTTCAGCTGGTTGAGTATTTCTGAGAATAACCTTGTGAAATGTTGTTTATAAATACACATGCAGGAACATGAATGAATTTATGGAGTGTATAATAAGACACATATATTTCATATTTTGGAAAATCTGGAGAATACACACACACACACACACACACACACACACACATACACATTAATATGTAGCAATACATATGCCAATCGAAATTCATCATGAAATATAATTCATCAGCATATCCAAAAATATTCATTTTAATGAACATGGATTTATGTATAATGTTTTTCACTAGGAAGCTCACCCATAGGTTGAATTTTCAGTTCCATCAGTATTTAGAGGGAGTCATCTCTTCTCACAATTTTTATATTACAAAGTCAGTGAGCTCACAATAATGTACGTGTGATACCATGTAGGATACTATACATGCATTAAAAAAATACATGTGCTGAATAGGCTACAGAGTAAGGAAGACAGGAATTTGCATATGTGGTAACTTTAAAAACTAATGGAGAAATATTACAATGAAAAGTTGACTAGATTTATAGCACATACACTTGATAAAGCAGAAGGCAAATCCAAGTATACACCATGCTTCCTATGAAAGGCCTGTATTTATATTAAGTTATGTTTCTTTTTCTCCAGGATATTAGGATTAGTACTCAGAGTCTAGTAGGGTATGGGTTAGTGTCAGAGATTCAGTATTTCAAATGGAATATATGAAAATGAATCTAATGTGCATGCAAACATGTGCTACACAAAAATCTTCCCACTCTCATCCAGAACAATGCCTTGACATAACCATCGCTCCAAGTAAGACACAATTAGAGGAGAGGAGTTAGAAAATCTGTGAATACATATGTGGAAGGGAGAATGCTCAGGAGTTCACAACACTGGAGTTGGAAGAACAGTTTCCAAAAGTAAGGAAGAGGGTAAACACTCCACAAACATTGAGCTCTGCTGGCCTAAAGACTTCGTGAGAAACTTTCTCTTAGGTTGGGCACATGAAATATATGTAATTGTCAGGAGATTTATCTTCGTTTGTAGTGACACCATCAAATCTGGGTCTGCATCTATGTGACGTGGACGACATGGTTCCTTATTTTCTAATGAACATGACACAGCAGTTCAGAATTCTCTCTTTGTAGGTAACCTGTGGCCACTGGGAGCTAAGTGTCTCCCCGTGTGGTCTGTGAAGCCATTTGGTCATCCTCCACTTTTTGTTGTGTTTCTTACTGCTTCACTGTGAGTTTGGTATTGGCTTCATGAAATACAAGGAGTTCAACTGGGACACAATGCTGGAGGGAGTTCTGTCACGTATGGTTGTTTAGGGTCTCCAAGAGAATGTATGAACCAGGCTTCTATCCCACATAGCTTTCCCCCTTGACTATAGCAACCTGATTCTGAACATTGCCTTGAAACCTCTCCATATAACAAGATGCCTTTACATATAAGGTTCTGCTGCCTGCATCTTGTCAGTCACAAGGCTTTTTGAAGCCAATGGCAGATCCAGGTGGTCCTACCAAAAGTATTTATTTACACACCTACCGTCTACTGCTCTACATCCACTACTCAGCAGGCTCCAACTTACTGGTATCTCTGATCTTCACCATTTTCACAAAACCCAGTCAATCAAGGCACTATTTGGTACACTCATGATCAGCAACATGATATCCAAAGGTTCTCCAGTGCCATCTGGTAATGGGAATTTCAAAAATTTTATGGTATTTGTTTAGCCATTTTTCAAGGATGAAGTTGAAGGCACTGTGGATTTCAATTCAGGAACCATTAAATGGTGGGGAAGCTAATTTCAATGAAAGCTCTGGAGAATTCTCACAGGCAAGGCTTCCCAAAAAGTGGCCAAAAGGTCACATGAATCCAGGCACAATGATGTGTACTATGTGAGGTCCATGTGTTTTCTGACTCTCAACTATGGCTTCCAAGTCTTTAAAAAAAAACATGTGATATCCTGGCTGAGATTCTCAGTGCTCTATGCAAAGCCACCCTGGACGGAGATCTCAGTTTCCAAGGGCGACTCTCATGCATGGCCTCTTAAATCCCAACACAATTCATGGATATACTTTTCTGAGGTCAGTTCCAGAACTCAGTCTCTAATGGGAATCATAGCAGAGTTCAACCCCAGGTGGACCCAGTCACTTCTTCCAACTGCCACACAAATGACCACAATTGAAATCAAAACACTCCCACATGACCCTCATGTTCTTCTATATTGACACTCATGATAAACTCTGGCTGGAGTTTTCCAAAAGGGGAGCATCCCAAGTCAGTGTCCAAAAAAAGCTCCCTTGCCACTCATTTGCCTAAAGTCAGGGTGGCCTGGACACCCTTCCTG
Source organism: Callospermophilus lateralis (assembly GCF_048772815.1). NCBI lineage: Eukaryota > Metazoa > Chordata > Mammalia > Rodentia > Sciuridae > Callospermophilus > Callospermophilus lateralis. The sequence continues at coordinate 122,175,675 of NC_135313.1, read as the reverse complement.
TGAACCAGGAATGATCAAATAGGCCTGCTGTTAATACTTCTCTGCTTATCCAAATTGAGGTCTTCTGACTGTGGGGTTTAGATTCTTCATGTGAATTAGTGTCATGAGAAATCACTAGCACCTATGGGCTAGCCTCTGCAGAGCTTTGAAGAACTCATTTGATCCAAAGATCCCTCTTCTCACTTGATGGAATTCAGGAACCTTACAGAGGAAGGCGAGAGACTTCATCCACAATGACTGCTCTTTTGGCCATTTTGGTTTTGGACACATGGGATCTTTCTTTAGATCCATCAGGTGCTGAGAATCTAAGCCACAGCCTCACACAGGGTCAAGAGGCCGATTCAGACACATCCCGTTCCAAAGCAATTAAGCAAAGAGCCACAGGTGATGCCCATTCATTTCCATTTGAAAACTGTTTTCTTCAGGCTTCACAAAGGGGTGGCCTGAGAATAAGACCTTCCTGACATTCAGGGCAACAGAAAAATAGGTAAGCAAAAGGCCCAAAGCAGGGTTTCTGCACTGAGACTTTCCTGGTCACACTGTCCCTGCTCTTCCGTAATGTTAGATTGAGGGAAAAGTGTATGGTTAGGGTTAATAACACGTTCGATTTGCGTTAGGAATCATTCTGCAGAACGAATATTGGTACTGGGAATCTGCAATATTTACAAGAATATATAGGTGAAATATAAGTATGAAAACAGAAATCTAGGTAAGATTTGAAGCCCAGATGGGCATTGGGCCCTTGAGTGGGTTACTTAGCTTTGAATTATGTTCTGCACAGATGTCTCAGATAAATCGATATACAATGGCATAGGAACTTGTACCTTGGATTATTGAATGTGGAAAAGAACATCCAGTCATAAAGGGGAAGGCCGTAGGTTTAGGACGATAGTCTCTAGGTTTAGAAACAACAGTGAGTATAAGTTCTTTAGCAATTTCTTTTCAATAAGAGAGTGAATGTAAATGTCAGCACAGGTGAAGAGTCAATCACAATGATGAACTGGGGAAAATATGTAGGAAAGCAGATATCAATAGACACATTAAGAAATCAGGCAAAGTATAAAGTGAGGGATAGGACTAGACATTATCAACAGGATTGAGGTTGAATAAATAATCTTAGGAAGAAACAAATACATAGAGTTTATCAATAGGATTTACATTTGAGAGCATTAAACAACTGGGACATAGATATTTTTAGTAATCCTTGCTCATTTTCCTTTTAGGCTTTGCTACAATCATAAGAGTGAGTTTTGCTTTCTGTGTCCAGAATATTACTCTGTTAAAATTTATATGTAGATCAGGTGACATGAGCATTTCTTCCACCATTACTGGGAGCAATATTTTGAAGACGTAATTGGGGAACATAGTAGAGTACCCTGTGTCAATGTATATAGAAATACTGTATGAATAGACCATACTGTGAATAAATTATATAACTGGTTCCAACTTTAAATAGTGGATTGATTTGATATCTAAAAATATACAAGAAATCTTAAATTGATATACATACATTCATTACAACCAGTTATACACTAACGGTAATATTAGGGTTATGGTTTATCATGAAAAGTGTGTGAGTTTTGCTTCAATTATGATTATGGAAATCGAAAATAATGTGTTTGGAAAGAACTCTCATGAAAAGACCAGTCAAGAACCTTGGAGGAATATATGTGTTCTGAAGCAGGAGGTGATTGAAATTGAAACAAATGCCTATAAATTTGTAAACTTGTGGTTGAAATATATATACTATTTTTTGCATAAACTGAAGAAATAGTAATGTACCTCTGTTTAATAATAATGAACCTAAAAATACACATCATGTCCCATGGGACACTGCTTGCATTGTTGTTGAATTAGGTTTTACTGTAGAAATATTAGGATTTGTATGCACCATTCACAGAAGTTAGTTTTCAGTACAAGGAAACAGATATGTATTTCAGGTTGATGAATATTTCTGAGAATAATCTTGTGAAAAGTTGATCATAAATTCACATACATGAATATGAATGATTTTAAGGAGTGTATAATAAGATTCATATATTTCATATTTTGAAAAATATGGAGAGTGTGTGTGTATACACACACACACACACACACACACACACACACAGACATTAAAAACAAGAAATATATTTGCCAGTCGAAATTCATCATGAAATATATATCATCCACAGGTGCAAAAATATTTATTTCACCGAAAATGGATTTATGTATAATGTTGTTCTACTAGGAAGCTCACCCATAGGTTGAATTTTCAATTCCAACAGTATTTAGGAGGAGTGATCTCTTCTCATAACTTGTATCTGCCTCGTCAGCAACCTCACAAAAATGTAGGTGTGATAACAGGTAGGATTCTATATGTGCATATAAAAATACATGTGCTGAATAGTCTACAGAGAAAGGAGACAACAATTTGTTGAGAGCCACAGCTGAAGGGGCCCCAGCAAACTTCCAGCTCCCAGCAACATCCACCTGCCAGTTGATTATTGGCTCACAGCGGCCCCAGCAACATCTACCTGATTGGCTCCTCTGTGGTGATGCTCATTGGAGATGCTCATTGAGCTTTTTCCCCGCCCTTTCCAACTGCCAGCTGATGATTGGCTCACAGCAGCCCCAGCAACATCTAGCTGATTGGCTCCTCTGCAGTGATGCTCATTGGGCTGTTTCCCTGCCTTTCAGACCACAGAGCTGCTCATTGTGGGACTTTTTTGGCTCCACCCACGTGAACCAGCCAAACGGCATCAAGAGCAGGAGGATTGTGGGAGGTGGAGAGGCTTGTGGGTGTGACAGAGACTTTACAAGGAAGCCAGTGGTGGCAGTTGGGCTCTGAGGGTTTTTTTTTCCTGAGGAGCTGTTTTGTTTGACATGTGTGGTTCTAAAAATAAAGTTTGTTTCTTTTGAAAAGTGGCTCTTGAATCATGCCCAGCCAGACGGCAGCATTTGGTGGCTCGCATGGGGAGCGACTGAGGGTAAGTGCTAAGGTAAACTGCTCTCCCCTGAGGGCAGGGCGAGAGGATGGGTAGCCATTTTAGGCTTCCTCTTTTGTTTTGCTTTACTTTTGTTTTAACCTGCCTGTCCATGGAGATGAGTGAGATGGAAGAAAAACCTCTCACATCTTAGGAAAAATTATTTACGTCTGAGGAACAGATAGCGAGAAAGGACCGATTCACATGTCAGGAGGATAGAAAGGCCATAATGACTTTTTGTTGTTCCCTTTTTATTTAATTCTGTCTCGGTTTTGTTTGGCATCATCTTGTTGGGTTGTATTATGGTAGAAATACGGGATCAAAAATTAGTAAAAAACAAACTGAAAGACTGTTAAGTAAATTGTTAGAGGAAGGAGGCATCTCATTAAAGTCAAGAACAGTCAGGGCATACGTTGATACAATACAAAAATGTAGCCCATGGCTTTTTAAGGAGGAGTTGTTAAATATACCATAATGGAACCATCATGGTGAAGATTAAAAAGAGGAGAAAAGAACAGCCCAGGGACTCTGCCAGTTGACACATTGCCATTGGGGACGTTCATATCTGGTTGGATTAGTCCAAAGACTTTAGTTCAGACAAAGATAGAGGAACAAAGCTTAGGGCAGAAAATGCCAGCAGGGGAAAAGTTACAAAAGGAGACTGCTACTAACAACTTTCTATCACCAGAGGGCATAAGTTTCCAATCAACAGTGCCACCTCTACAGGAGACTGTTACTAACACCTTTCTATCACCAGAGTATGTAAATGTCCAAATTACAAGGCCACCTCCATATGCTGGGAGGCCCCCAAACCCCGCAGTTGATATTTCGGATCCTCAGACAGGATCTCAAGTATTAACATGCCCTGTATTTGAGGTAGGAGTGCAGCGAATTCACCATGGTTTTAAATTTCAAAATAGTGAAGCACCTAAAAGAGGTTGTAACAACCAATGGTCCTCAAGCACCCTTCATTGTAAGCTTGGAGGAATCCATTAACAACTTGAATATGATGCCAGTAGATTGGGCTAATATGTGTAAAGCTGTGCTAAATGGAGGTCAATACCTGTTATGGAAGGTTGCCAATGAGGAATTTTGCAAGGAGACGGCTAGGCGAAATGCAGAAACTGGTTATCCTCAGAGAAATCTAGATATGTTGTTAGGAAAGGGACCTTATGAGGATCAGCAGCAACAAATTGCATATGATCCTGGTGTATACGCACAAATTGCTGCAGAGGCGGTTAGGGCATGGAAGACTTTACAAGGACATGGAGGTTTACAAGGTCAATTATCTAAGGTAATACAAGGAGCTAATGAATCTTACGCTGAATTTGTAGATAGGCTTATTCAAACTGCTACCAGAGTTTTTTGGGAATACAGAACTAGCAATGCCATTAATAAAACAACTGGCTTATGACCAAGCAAATCGTTGGTGTAGAGATATCATTAGACCATGGAAACATGAAGATTTAAACACATATATTAAATTATGTAGAGACATTAATGAATAAGAGCAAGTCGTGGCAGCTGCAGTAAAACAGGCTTTAGATGCCAGAGACATCAATGAACAAGGGCAATTTGTGGCAGCTGCAGTAGAACAGGCTTTAGATGCAAGGCCAGGAACATGCTACAATTGTAAACAAACAGGATATTTTAAGAGGAATTGCTCCATAGGAGGAGGGTTTAACAAAACTAGGTACCAAAGGAGCAGAATAATGGGTATTTGCCCACGATGCCATAGAGGGAGACACTGGGCTTTATGAATGCCATTCTCAAATCCCCATAGAGAATACCTCATTATCAAAAAATGAACAAGGACCAGCTGTTTATCCATGATATCATGGAGAAAGGCATTGGGCTCAATTGCCAAAAAATGGACAGGGGGGCCCAATGCTCTGGGGCCCAAAACCACAAATATACGGAGCACTAGAGGAACACAGCAACCCCATGAGGGTAGTGCCCAGGACACATTGTCCATCATACGTCTCATCAGACAAATCAGAGAGAGTGCAGGGTTGGAATCTGTGCCTCCACCAGATCAGTACTAACTGCAAAGATGGGGGTTCAAATCATTCACACAGGGGTGAAAGGACCTCTTCCCAGAAAAACAGTAGGCTTATTATTGGGACGGAACTCTTCTAATCTAAAAGGACTTATGATAAGTCCTTGGGTAATTGATCCCTTCATTATGAAGGTGAAATAAAATTTATAGCCAGTTCTCCAAAGGATATATCAGTAATTGCACCAGGAGATAGAATAACACAGTTACTAATAATACCCAGTCTACATGATAAATTTTCCAGTCATGCTGTAGAAAGAGGTTCCAAGGGATTAGGCTCCACAGGTGTAGATTGGGCTATGCTTTCTTTAAATTTAGATTCTCGCCCCATGCAAAAACCAAATATTCAAGGACATGAATTTAATGTGCTACTGGATACAGGTGCAGTCCTTAGCATCATCTCTCATCAAGAATGGCCAAAACATTGGCCATTAAAACAAGCCACTCAAATGCTTTGAGACCTAGGAGTGGCGACTAATCCCCATAGAAGTGCAGTGGTATTAGATTGGAAAGATTCTGAAGGATGTGAAGGAACTATAAAGCCATGTGTATTGGATCATCTTCCCTTAAATTGATGGGGACGAGATGTCCTAGATAAATTAGGTTTGACATTAACAAATAACATCAATCAAAATGCACCCACTATTATGGCTAGAGAAGGTTTTAGGAAAGAAAAAAGATTAGAAAAACTAGAACAAGGTATAGCAGCACCAATTCAAATAGACCAAGCAACAGACAGACATGGGTTTGATTTTCAGAAAGGGCCACTGAGACAATAAAAATTACTTGGAAATCAGAAAGACCAGTATGGGTTCTTCAGTGCACCCTGACTAAAGAAAAGATACAATCACCCCAAGACCTGGTCAAACAACAATTAGCGGAAGAACATATACAACCTTCTGTATCTCCCCATTATACTCCCATTTTTGTCATCAAAAAGAAATCTGGTAAATGGAGATTATTGCAAGACTTAAGAGCCATTAATAATGAGATGGTTATTTTTGGACCTACTCAGTCGGGGATCCCTCAATTGTCTGCTTTGCCAAAAACTTGGTATCTTTTAGATATACATATTAAAGATTTTTTTTTCAATTCCAATTCTTCCTGAGGATAGTCCACGTTTTGCATTTACAATCCCTGCACTGAATCATGAAGGTCCTGATCAGAGGTATGAGTGGAAAGTACTCACTCAAGGAATGGCTAACAGCCCAACCATGTGTCAAATTTATGTTAACAAAGAAATCCAGCCACTTAGAATTCAAAATTCTGAAATACAAATATTTCACTATATGGATGATGTATTATTAGCACACAAAGGTAAAAACGCATTGCTAGAATGTTATGCAACACTTACAAACTTATTAAAAATTATAATCTAGAGATAACAATTGATAAAGTACAATTAAATTTTCCAATTAATTATTTAGGAGTTCTATTATCCTCAACCATGGTCAGTCCACCAAAAATTCAAATAGGGGTAGATCAACTCCAATCAATTAATGACTTTCAAAAGTTATTAGGAGACATAAATTGGATAAGGCCTTATCTAGGTATACAAAGAGGAGAGTTGGGACCTTTATTTGATATCCTAAAAGGTCCATCTGATCCAAATTCACCCAGAATGTTAACGCCTGAAGCAAGAAAGGCATTAAAAATCATTGAAACATATATGGGAAATATGCATTTGGATAGATTTGATAAAATTTTGCCTTTATTATTTATTGTACTACCAACAAAAAATATTCCTACAGGAGTATGTTGGAAAGAAGCTCCATTATAATGGATTCATTTTTCTTATTCTTCTAACACTATAATTAATAGGTATCCCAAGGCTGAGGGACAATTAATACTCATTGGAATAAAAGCAGCAATGTGAGTGTTTGGAATTTCTCCCAATAAAAGTATTACTCCATACACTATGAATCAAATTGATTAATTAGCTAATGAGTTAAATACTTGGGCAATAATCATGTGTAAATCTAATGTTTCATTTGATACCCACTTACCATCTAATCTTTTATTGTCTTTTGGTCATCGCATCCTGTAATTTTTTCCAAAAATGACAAGAAAACACCTATCATGAATGCTCCAAATATATTCATTGATGGGTCAAATAATGGTACAGCAGCAATTGTTACACCTGATCAAACTGTTACATTTTTAATACCCCAACAATCAGCTCAAAAGGTAGAGCTTAATGCAGTATTATAAGCTTTTGTGATGTTTAAAGATTCTGTGTTTAATTTATTTTCCGATAGTCAGTATATAGTTAATGCTATACTATCCCTTGACGATGCTGGTAGGATTTCCCCTTCCTCTACTGTTTTCTCTTTCCTTTCCACTATACAAAGTCTAATCTGGAACAGAAAAGATCCATTCTTAATAGGACATATCAGGGCACATCCAGAATTGCCTGGAGCCCTTAGTTTGGGCAATGATTTAGCAGATAAAACTACACATGACATACATACATATTTTCTCTACACTAGAAGAAGCTATAAATTTTCATAAAAAGTTGCATATCAATGCTAATACTTTACAAAGGCATTTTAAAATAACTAAGTAACAAGCTAGACAAATAATAAAACAATGTCAAAATTGTGTGACCATTTTACCACAAGTTAATCTTGGAGTCAATCCTAGAAGATTGATACCTAACCATATTTGGCAGATGGACGTCACACACTTGCCCGAATTTGGAAAATTAAAATATTTGCATGTTACAGTTAATACTTCTTCTGGATTTTTGATGGGCTCCTTCATGCTGAAAAAAAACTAAAGATGTTGAAGCTCATTGCTTACAAAATTTTGCCACTTGGTCATTCCAAAAGAGTTAAAATAGATAATGCTCCTGGTTATACGTCTAACTCTTTTAAACAATTTTGCTCATCATTTGGCATTACTCATATAACAGGAATCCCATGCAATCCACAGGGACAAGGCAGAGTTGAAAGAGCACATCAAACTATTAAAATGTACTTATTAAAGTAAAAAGACGGAATTGGGAAGAGATATAAATTCCCCAAAGATGAAATTAAAACAACCCTTTTTAACTCTAAACTTTTTAAATTTGGATTTTCAGGACTTATTGCTGCAGAAAGGCATATGTGTCCAAAAAATGTGTATAAGCCCAAGGTACTTTGGAAGGATATTCTAACAGGACAATGGAAAAGTCCTGACCCATTAATTTTCTGGAATTTGGTGGCTGTTTGTGGGTTTCCACAGGAAGAACAGCAGCCGATTTGGATTCCAGAGAGATTAACTAAAGCGATTTCTATAAACCAAAATAAGATGATTTGGCTCAAATCCATAACAGCTGATGTGCAAAACTCCAGTTTGGCTATCCTTACATCGGCGACAGAACAGGGATGCTTTTTTCAATATCTATTTTATTATTGCCCTTTACCACATCATGAAGTTCTCTTTTGTTTTTTTGAGCTCATACAGACCTAGGTTAATGTTTTGCTGATCAGTTCTATTTTTTGTCTATAGAGTTCTTAAACATTGCAATGATGATTTCACCTGTAAAAAGTTATAAGGCCTTTACTATTATATTATGTGTTGTATGTATTTATTATGTGTGCACACTTGTGTTTTGTGTTATATGTTTGAATGTGTGTATGTCCATATATCATATATGATGAGTGCTCATGAAAAAATGGATACATTTTTTTTAAATTCACGTGAATTAAATGGTTTAATTTAAATGGGGTAAACAACTCTTCAGAATTGTTTTAATATGTGAAAAAATAGGAGGTTAACAGACCTGTTTTTTTTACTTTTCCCTTTCCTTTTCAATATATTTAATAATTCTCTTCAAGATAATGTAAATTGTTAAGAAAATTGTTTTCTTTTAGTGCCTTCTGGAATGTTACATAATTTTTTCTTTAGCCATTATTGCCAGAATTCCTATCTTTATCCCAGTGCTGGTGAAGACAAAGATAAAACCAATATACAGCTTCTGCAATACCCATCACTGAACTGCTTGCAGAACTTGCTTGGAATATGTATCACTTGTATGCATTGTGAACTCACTTGTATGCATTGTGAACTATCTGCTGGTGCAGCGAATTGTGGTAGTGTTGGGATACTTATGCTGATTCTGTCATCAGTGGTACAATTTTTCCAAAAGGAGCCCTCAATTGGCTTGGTGTATCTTCCCTATTCTCGCTTGATAGAGGTCAGGAAACTTACAGAGGAAGGCGAAATACTTCATCCACAATGACTGCTCTTTTGGCCATTTTTGTTTTGGATGCACACATGGGATCTTTCTTTAGATCTATCAGGTTCTGAGATTCAAAGCCACAACCTCACACAGGGTCAACAGGCTGATTCAGACACATCCCTTTCCAAAGCAATTAAGCAAAGAGCCACAGGTGATGCCCATTCCTTTCCATTTGAATACTGTTTTCTTCAGGCTTCACAAAGGGGTGGCCTGAGGCAAAGACCTTCCTAACATTCAGGGCAAGGGAACCAAATTGCCCAAAGCAGGGTTTCTCCACTGAGACTTTCCTGTTTACAATGATATCTGAGTTTTCTGAAATCTTCCCATTCCCTTCAGCTATCCAGTACATGGCCATGTCACAGAGTTTGGAGGTGGTACATATCTTGAACACAAAACAATGAGGCTATTCTGGAGAGAGGCCAGAATTCAGGAATAAAACAGGAACTTAGGAAGATAGTAGGTGTTGCCTGTCCATAAGACAAGCAACAGTCCATTCATAAAAAGGGCAGAATGAATACCTGGAAGCTTCCTACTAGACAGGACACCTCCATTGATGCATTCTCTTTTCTAAAGACTACAACAACGGACACAGTGGATATACAGACATAGAAAAACTCGCCTTGTCAAATGACTTACTAGAAACAGTCTACTCCAAACCAAACAAACCACCTTTTCTACCTATTCTCAGAACATGAGACAAAACCATGAACTCACACCCACACCCACAAAGGCACCTCCTTCCCACAAGTAGGACTGTGACTATCTGTAGTGTCCTCTGACTGGTGGACCATACTATGTTCTTCCAAAATGGCCTGTCTTGTATCAGGTAAGGCCTTCTTTGCCAACTCTGTTAAGTTGTCAGAAACCAGCAGCTTTCTCAGGAAAGGCCCCTCTTCAGAGTGCTCCTGGCATTTGGCCATGCTCACATCAGGAGGTAACAGGAAAGACTGACTCTGTCCTTGGTAAATTCAAACAAGTGTGCCCACTGGGACTGGGACTGGGACTGGCTCTGGGTGCCTGGCTTCCTGGATCCCAAGTTCAGAGAGTTCCATCACCAAGGAAGTGAGGTAGGTCACTTCCTTCAGGAATTGAATGAGGTCAATACCTTGGCAACCACTTTGTCCTAACAGTTGTTTACAAGGGTCCCATGAGATGGAGGCTGCCCCTACTTCCTCTGACACATTCATTAGTTAGAATGGTATATCAACCATAGGCACCAGGGAACAGCTCTCCACACAGGCCTGGTTTGGTCCATCTTTTCTACATTAAGAACAGAGTGGCTGATTCAGACAGAATACTTCATACTGACCGGGTTTTTAGCCATGGAAGATGATTTTGCTCTTTCTGGTCCTTCAGAGCTGCCTAAGTCTTCTCCAGGGAACATTTCTGCATGAACCTTTGAGGTTCTCAGCAGGTGGAAGATCCCCTACATTCCTGTATTGTAAGACCAACTCTGTCCCTGCTCTATTGTAAAGTTAGATCAAGGGAACAGTGTATGCTTAGGGTTAATAACAGGTTCGATTTGGGTTAGGAATCCTTCTGAGGGATGCATAATGGTATTGGGAACCTGCGATATTTACAAGAATATATAGGTGAAATATAAGTATGAAAACAGAAATCTAGTTATGATTTGAAGCCCAGAAGTGCATTGGGCCCTTGATTGGGATACTTAGCTTTGAATTATATTCTGCACAGATGTCTCAGATAAATCGATATACAATAGTAAGTGATAGGATCAGACATTTTCAACAGGCTTGAGGTTGAATATATAATCTTAGGAAGAAACAAATATTTAGTCACCAATAGGATTGACATTTGATAGCAGTAGGCAACCTGGACATTGATGTTTTTAGTAATCCATACTCACTTTCCATTTAGACTTCGGTACAAACATTAGTGTGACATTTGCATTTTGTGAAAGAAGTCACATGAAAAGACCAGTGAAGAAACCTCGTGGAAAACATGTATTCTGAATTAGGAAGTGATGGAATGTAAAACAAAAGCCTATTAATTTCTTAACTTGTTGATGAAATATATACCCTATCATGTGTATTAACTGAAGAAATAAAATCTACCAGTATTGAATAAAAATGAATGACAAAATACACATCATGTTCCATAGAAATCTACTTGCATTGATATTAAACTGGGTCAGTTACTGCAGAAATATTAGGATTTGTATGCACCATTTACTGAAGTTAGTTTTCAGGACTAGGAATCAAATATGTAGTTCAGGTGGATGAATATTTCTCAGAATAATTTTGTGAAAAGTTGATTATTAATCCACATACATGAAAATGAATGAATTTACGGAGTGTATCGTAAGACACATATATTTCATATTTTGAAAAATCTAAAGTGTGTGTGTATATACATAAACACACACACACACAGACATTAAAAAGTAGCAATATATGCCAATTGAAATTCACCATGAAATATATGTCATCCACAGATCCAAATAAATTCGTTTTACTGAACATGGATTCATGTATAATGTTGTTGTACTAGGAAGATCAACAATAGTTTGAATTTTCAGTTCCAACAGCATTTAGGAGGAGTGATCTCTTCTCACAATTTGTATCTGCCAAGTCAGCCTCCTCACAAGAATGTACGTGTGGTACCAGGTAGGATTCTATATGTGCATATAAAAATACATGTGCTGAATAGGCTACAGAAAAAGGGAGACTGGAATTAACATATTCGTTAACTTTAAAAACACATGGAGAACCATTTCAAGAAAAAATTGACTAGATTTATAACTCCCACCCTATATAATGCAAAAGGCAATTCCAATGATACACCATTTGTCCTCTGAACTGCTTGTATTTATATTCTTTTTGGGTTAATTTTCCCCATCATATTAGGATTAGTAGTCAGAGTCTAGTTCGGCATGTGTTAGTGTCAGGGATTCAGTATTTCAAATGGAATTTTGGAAAATGATTCCAATGTTTATGCAAATATGTGCTACAAAAATATCTTCCCACTTTAATCCAGAACAATGCCTTGACTTTACCTTCATTCCAAGTGAAACACAATTAGAGTGGAAGAGTTAGAAAATCTCTGAATACTTATCTGGAATCGAATATGCTCAGGAGTTCACAAACTTGGAGGTGGTAGAGAAGATTCCAAAAGTAAGGGAAAGGGAAAAAAACTCCACAAACATGGACCTCTGCTGGACTAAAAACTTCTTGAGTAACTGCCTCTGAGGCTGGGCACTTGAAATATATGTTGTAGTCAGGAGATTTAGCTTCCTTTGTAGTGAGACCATCAAATCTGGGTATGATTCTATGTGACCTGGAATACATGATTTCTTATTTTCCAAAAAACATTAGGAAGCAGTCCTTAATTCTCTCTTTGTAGGTAAACTGTGGCCACTGGGGGCTAATTGTCTACCCTTTTGAACTCTTAAGCCATTTGCTCATCCTCCAGTTTTCCTGGTGTTTCTTGCTGCTTCACTGGGAATTTGGTATTTGCTTCATGAAATACAAGGAATTCAACTGGGACACAGTGCTTGAGGGAGTTCTGTCACGTGTGGTGGGTCAGGGTCTGCAGGAGAATGCACCAACCAGGCTTCTATCCCACATAGCTTGCCTCCTTAACCATAGCAACCTAATTCTAAACATTGGCCTGAAACCTCTCCATATAACAAGATGCTTTTACATAGAAGCGTCTGCTGGCTGCACCATGTCAGTCACAAGCCAATTGGAAGCCAATGGCAGATCCACATGGCCCCACCACAGATGTTTTTTATCACACACCTGCCCATCACTGCACTAGGCCCACTACTCAGCAGGGTCCAACTTCCTGGAATCTCTGTTCTACACCATTTTCATGAAACTCAGTCAATCATGTCACTGTCCTGCATACTCATGATCAGCAACAGGACATCCAAAGTTTCTCCAGTGCCATCTGGTCATGAGAATTTCAAAAATTTCATGGTATTTATCTAGCAATTTTTCAAGGATGAATTTGGCAGCATGTTGGTTTCAATTCATTCAGGCACCATTAAGTGTTGTGGAAGTTCATATCAAAGAAAGTTCTGGAGAACTCTCACAGGCAAGGTTTCCCAAAGATTGGCCAAAACGTCACAAAAATCCAGGCCCATTGAGGTCTACAATGTGAGGTCCATGTGTGTTATGACTCTATACTAAGCCTGCCAAGTCTTTCAGAATAAAATCATGTGATATCCAGCCTGAGATTCCCAGTGATCTATGGAAAGCCACCCTGGGCCTAGATGTCAGATTCCAAGGGAGACTCTCATACTTGGCCTCCTAAAATCCCAACACAATTCATGGCAATACTTCTCTAAGTTCTGTTCCTGTACTAAGTCTCTAAGGGGAATCCCACCACAGTTCAAACCCAGGTGGACTCAGTCATCCATTCCAACTGCCACAAAAATGACCACAATTAAAACCAAAACACTCCCACATGGCCCTCATCTTCTTCCATATAGACACTCATCATATACTCTGGCTGGAGATTTACATGAGGAATGCAGCCCAAGACAGTGTCCAAAATACGCTCCCTTGCTCCTCATTTACCTAAATTCTGAGTGACCTGGACACCCTTCCTTTGAACCAGAAGTGATCAAATAGGACTGCCATTAATACTGATCCACTTCTCAAATTTGAGACCTACTGACTGTGGGGTTTAGATTCTTTATGTGAATTGGAGTCATGAGAAAACCCAAGCACCTATGTGCTAGCCTCTGCAGGGATTTGAAGAATTCATTTGACCTAAAGGATCCCTATTCTCACTTGATTGATGTCAGAAACCTTACAGAGGAAGGCAAAAGACTTCATCCACAATGACTGCTCTTTTTGTCATTTTGGTTTTGGATGCACACATGGGATCTTTCTTTAGATCCATCAGTTGCTGAGAATCTAATCCACAGCCTAACACAGGGCCAAGACGCTGATTCAGACAAATCCCTTTGCAGAGCAATTAAGCAAAGAGCCACAGGTGATGCCCATTTTTTTTATTTGAAAAAGGTTTTCTTCAGACTTCACAAAGCGTTGGCCTGAGGCAAAGACCATCCTGACATTTAGGGCAATAGAACAATAGGTAAGAAAAGGCCCAAAGCAGCATTTCCCAAATGAGACATTACAGGTCAAACTGGTATGTGAATTTTCTGAGATACTCGCCATTCACTTCAGCTATTCAGTACATGGCCATGTCAGAGAGCTTGGAGGTGGTACATATCTTGGATACAAAACCATGAGCCTATTATGGAGAGTGGCCAGATTTCAGGAAGAAAACAGGAACTTAGGAAGATCGTAGGTGTTGCCCATCAAAATGGCAAGCCGCATTTCATTTATAAATTGGGCAGGATGAATGCTGGTAAGCTTTCTAATAGACAGGACACATCAATTGATGCATTCTCTTTTCTAAAATCTATTACCAGGGACACAGTGGGATACAGAGACACAGAAACACTCGCATTGTCAAACGACTTACTAGAAACAATTCAGTCCAAACCAAACAAACCTCATTTTTACCTATTCTCCGAACAAGAGCCAAATCCACAAACCCACACCCACACCCACAAAGGCACCTCTTTCCCCCAAGTAGGTTGTGACTATTTGGAGTGTCCTCTGACTGTGGGACATTCTGGGTCCCCCGAAATGGCCTGTCCTGCCTCTGATCTTGTGTCCTTTTCCAACTCTCTGAAGTTGTCAGGAGCCAGTGGTGAGCAACTACCTGCTTTCTCATAAAAGGCCCCTCTTCAGAGATTTCCTGCCATTTGGCCATTCTAACATCAGTAGGTACCAAGAAAGATTGACTCTGTCCTCGGGAAATCAAAAAGTGAAACCACTGTGACTGGGACTAGGACTGGCACTGTTTGACTGGCTTCCTGGACCACAAGTTCAGAGAGTTCCATCACCAAGGAAGTGAGGTGAGGTCACTTCTGTCAGGAACTGAATGAACTCACTGCCTTGTCAACCACTTTGTCCTAAGAGTTGCTTCCAAGCTTCTCATGAGATGGAGGCTGCCCCTGCTTCCTGTGACACTTTCACAAGATAGAATGGTATATCAACCATAGGCACCCAGTAACAGCTCTCCACACTGGTCTCATTTGGTCCATCTTCTCTACATTAAGAATAGAGAGGCTGATTCAGACACAACTCTTCACCCTGACCAGGTTGTTTTCAATGGAAAATGACTTGTGCTCTCTCAGGTCCTTCAGAGGTGCCTACATCTTCTCCAGGGATTATGTCTGCATGGACCTTTGAGGTTCTCAGCAGGTGGAAGATCCCCTACATTCCTCTATTATAAGTCCAACTCTGTCCCTGCTCTTCTGTAAAGTTAGATTGAGGTAAGAGTGTATGTTTAGGGTTAATAATATGTTTGATTTGGGTTAGGAATCATTCTGCTGAATGAATAATGGTATTGGGAACCTGCAATATGTATAAAAATATATAGGTAAAATATATGTATAAAAACAGAAATCTAACTAACATTTGAAGCCCAGAAGGGCACTGGGGCCTTGATTGGGATATTTAGCTTTGAATAAATCGTTATACAATGGCATAGGACCTTGTACCTTGGATAATAGAATGTAGAAGAGAACATCCAGTCAAAAAGGATAGTCGGTAGTGAAAGGTTAATAAAATAGGTACTTGTCACTTCCTGTTTTTCCTTATGCTTAACAAAACACTGTTGAAATCTTGAGAACTGTTTGCTTATCTTGTTCCCAGAATGTGCTGTTCCCAACTGCCAAAGTGTAGAATGTACTCCCTCACCCGGTTGCACGCAAACCGACCACTCGCCAAGACCCATCAGTAAACTTCCCTCCCTGCCCTCTACAAAGAAAGTATATATGTTCTGCTTAAACTGCTCTCAGGGATCTCTGCTCTATTCAAGTGAGCTCTGAGCCCCAGCATGCTGGACCCCCAATAAACCCTTTGCTGTTGGATAAGACAGTCTCTTGGTGGTCTCTTTCTTCAATGCTCGCCCGACCTTTACATATGGAGATTCCACTGAGTTCTGGCAGCGGCAGACAAGAGACCATAACGGGCTCCTCTTGGGTTAAGTAAGGCGCCTCTTTCTGGTTTCAGTGTTAATCTTAGGGCTTGGAAAAATGGCTGTCAATGAAGAGCGTGAGCTCTCTCCGATGGTGGCTGATAGACATGTCACAGAGCCACAGGCCACGTCCCTGGGAGACGCCCCAAAGGACTCGGAAAATCGAGGAACAATAGTCTCCTCAACTCAGTGATATTTTGTATTGGATTCAATATTGCCAGCCCATCGGGTTTTGCTGGCTACTCAGTCCTGGTCTCAGTTTTGGATGTCCATTGAATGTCTTTATTGTCTTGTTTTGTCTGTGTCGTGTGTCCTTGCATTCACTCTTTGTGTATCTTTCATTATGGGACAAATTACTTCAATACCCTGTCTCTGACCCTTGATCACTGGACCAAATTTCACTTAAGGGCTCAGAATCTTTTCTTTTTCAGTAAAACGCTGGACCTGCCAGACTCTCTGTGCCTCAGAATGGCCCACCTTTGGACTCGGATGGCCTCTAGAAGGATCTTTCTGCTTCCCACTAATTTAATAAGCCAGAGATATTGTCTTTCAACTGGGCACACATAGCCATCCAGATGAACAGCCATATATCTTAACTTGTCAGGACCTCTGCAAATCTCCTCCTACATGGGTGAAGCATTTCCTTTCCCCTGCCCCCACTCCTACTCCTTCACCCAAGATCTCTCAAACCCTCTTCTCCTCCTCCTCCTCCACCCTCTGTTCTCCGTGAGTCACAAGATTTGACTCTACTGGACTCTCCTCCCCTCCTTATTCCCTGCCCTCGTCCCCCAACCACCAACACCCTCTAAGTGATTCCCCTGCAGCTGACTCAGCCTCTCCACCATTGGACGAAGGTAAGCTGGCCCAGCGCCCTCCAGATAACTCCTCCGTGGCACACACAGCCCCTCCTCCCCAGGAGGAACCTGGCCTGGCTAAGGGAACTCGCTGGCGGCGAATGTTTGAAAACCCTGTAACTCCCGTGATGATCCCCCTATGTCCCTACGGGCCAATGATTGACAAAGGCAATGGAGGGAAAATGCAAGCCTACCAATATTGGCCTTTCTCCTCTTCAGACCTATATAACTGGAAAAATAACAATCCCCATTTTTCCGTGGATTCTACCTGGCTCACATGTCTGGTTGAGTCATTGATGTTTTCAGAGCCGCCTACTTTGGATGACATTCAACAACTCCTAGGGACTCTCTTTATGACAGAGGAACAAAAGAGAATCCTCCTGGAAGCTAGAAAAAAAATCCTAAGACCAGATGGGAGACTGACACATCTTCCCAACATAATCAAAGCCGGCTTTCCCTAGAACCAACCCAACTGGTTCCCCAAAACTTTGAAGGTAGAAAGCATCTGTCCATTTATCACCGGGTTCTAATAGTGGGCATCCGAGCGGCCGCTAGGTGACCAACTAATTTGGCCAAGGTAATAGAGATTATTAAAGGGCCTGATAAATCTCCCTCTA
Source organism: Callospermophilus lateralis (assembly GCF_048772815.1). Taxonomy (NCBI): domain Eukaryota; kingdom Metazoa; phylum Chordata; class Mammalia; order Rodentia; family Sciuridae; genus Callospermophilus; species Callospermophilus lateralis. The sequence continues at coordinate 122,157,931 of NC_135313.1, read as the reverse complement.
TGTTTCTAGAGAGAATTATGGAGACATAGGATATATACTCCTTTCAATACTCATGCAGAAGATCAAAAGGCATCTGTCACAATGGCCTTTATTGGGCATGCTGCCCTGGATATTTAAAGAAAGTTACAATGCTTAGATGGATTACAAGATATGACTTTGAGAGATTTAGTCAGAGAAGCCGAGAAAGTATACTATAAGAGAGAAACTGAGGAAGAGAAGGGAGCAAAGGGAGGATAAAAGAAACAAAAGACAGACTAATGAGTTGACTAAGGTCCCGGTCACAACAACCAAAGGGCCAGAAAATAAGAAATGGGGAGACAGGAAGGGATACCTGGTCCCACGCCAGAGGCCACCCCTGACCTCAGATCAATGTGCGTACTGTAAAGAAAGAGGACACTGGGTTCAAGAGTGCCCTAGAAAGAGACAGCCACGGCAGGCAGCCATTCTGACTCTTGAGGATGACTACGAAAGTTGGGGCTCAGATCCCCTCCCCAAAGTCAGCGTAACTTTTGAAGTGGAGGGTACCCCAGTAAACTTTGAAGTGGATACAGGGGCAATAAACTCAGCCCTTAAGGCCCCATTGGACCCTCTATCAAATAAAAGGTCTCTAGGTCAAGGGGCTAATGGCTGTAAATGTCGGGCTTGGACAACTAAGAGGACCATGGACATGGGGAAAGGAAAAATCCATCACTCCTTTTTAGAAATCCCTGAATGCCTGGCCCCATTGATGGGCAAAGATATGCTCACCAAGCTCCGGACCAAAATAAGTTTTAACCCTGAAGGCCCCCAAGTGGAATTTCTAAATCCTCCAGTAAAAACTCCTATAGTCATGGCTGTAACTATGTCAGTAGAAAATGCACATCAACTCACTCACCTTGGTTCAAAGAAACTGCAGGTATTTCTGAAGTATCAAGAACAGAGTTTTCCACTAACAGACTCACAGCAAAAGGAAATAACTGAATGGGTATAAAAACCCTGTTGCATCCATCAATTGGTTAATGCTTACCCTTTCAAGCTTCCTGCAGGAAAGCACCTACGAGGAACCAGACCAGGACAATTCTGGGAAGTGGACTCTACTGAAATTAAGCCAGCAAGGTATGGACATAAATATCTCCTAGTCATTGTAGATACATTTTCAGGATGGATTGAAGCCCTCCCCTCAAAAAGAAAAAAGAAAAGAAACAGCGCAAATGATGCTCAAGAAGATAGTGGAAGATATTTTTCCAAGATACGTCCTGCCTAAGGTAACAGGGTCTGATAATGCACAGGGGTTCATGGCCCAGGTAAGTCAGGGGTGAGTTAGGAACCTGGGGGTTAATTGGAAGTTATATTGTGCTTATAGACCCCAGAGTTCAGGACAGGGTGAAAGAATGAATAGAACCATTAAAGAGACCTTAACGAAATTCAGCTTAGCGACCAGCATAAAAGATTGGACTATGCTCCTGCCTTATGCAATGTTTCATGCAAGAAATACTCCCTCTGTTTCTTCAGTAACCTCACCCCCTGTGAAATTCTTTATGGGGCCCCTCCACCAGTAAGGGACCTAACCCCAACTCTAAGACCTAACAATCCCTTCCACACCCCCTTTCTTGACAGACTTAAAGCTCTTGAAAGAACTCAGTGATACCTGTAAAAACAGCTGGCCACTGCCTACCAAACTGGGGACGAGGGGACTCCACATCAATATCAATTAAGAGACTTCATCTATGTAAGACACCATCAGGTGTCATCCCTGGAACCCCGCTGGAAAGGACCATACCAGGTGCTACTTATAACACCTACAGTGGTAAAGGTAGACGGAATCACTTCCTGAATCCATGCCTCTCATCTCAACCCTGCGCCCTGTCCTGACTCTTTCTGCAAACTGTGAAAGACTAGTAACGCTTTTAAATTGCGTATTCGCCATGTGGATAAGGCTATAGACTGACCCCTTGGCCACAAATCATCCTAACCCTCATTAGCCCGTTCAGCAGCGATGGCTGATCACAAATCCTACTGGAAAAAAAGTATAATCTATCTTGCATACAGCCTCCTTAGGGACCTGGTGGCCATCTCTCCACATTTGTCAGTTGGCTATAGGTCTTTCCTATTGGGATATCCCTGATGAAGAGGATCCCACTAAAATACCATTAAATCCCCTCCGTACCATAGGTAATGGAAACAAACATTATGGATGTGGGGACACGCTAGCCAGATGCAGGTTGGCTAGCCTAGATTACTATGTTTGCCTGGCAGACTATCAAAGCCACAAACAGTCACGGCTGTGTGGGGGAAAATCCGACTTTTTCTGTAAGTCATGGGGATGTGAGCATACAGGGGCTGCCTGATGGACACCAAACTCCTCATCTAATTCAGTACAGAGCATTGGCCATACTACCAATTAGATAACCAAAACCGATGGCCCTCAGAGGGGTCTCTAGATCCTCAAATTCTGTGTGACCTTTTTTTTTTTTTTTTTAAAGAGAGAGTGAGAGAGAGAGACAGAGAGAATTTTTAATATTTATTTTTTAGTTTTTGGCGGACACGACATCTTTGTATTTGATTCTAAAGATCGAACCCGGGCCACACGCATGCCAAGCGAGCGCGCTACCGGTTGAGCCACATCCCCAGCCCCGCGTGACCTTTTTAACTTCTGCAAGTGCTCAAGAGGGTGAAAGGAGGTTTCCCTATGGGCAGGACTTTTCAATCCTTCGCTCACATCATGAACTATGCTTATCCAATAGATCCTCACCTTCAGCCTTCTGCTGCAGAGTCTCTGCTGTCACTCCCACCTCAGCAACCAGATTTCACCCCTCCAATTATTAGATCAAAAACCCAAACCTCCGCTGGTTTTCAGACCATTGCCCCCTTGCTGAGGTAGCAGGTACTGAGGTACCCCTCCACCCACTCACTCCTCTCTTCTCCTGTCAGTGCCCACACCGGGTCCCACCAGGTCCTCTTCCCAGCTAACCCAAAGCTCAAACCACCTGAGGAGAGCCCTCAGACCCCTATCCAAGATGTAATGAAAATGGCCTTTAATGTTGCTTTGTCATCACTGAAAAGGGTTTACTAAAATTTAAAGTCCCTTACATGCGTTTTTGGATACTCACTCTTGTCTTCCCCTCTGCTCTACCTGTTCTACTGCTCAAGTTTTTGTTGCTAGGAAAATCCCAAACCCCTTTCCCATTATTCTTTTACATCTCTCCTTCCTCATTCTCAGATCCTCGGAGCTGCTGTCAGCCCCACCTTTTCTGTCTTCCCCTTCTGTACCAGGCCCACAGAAAAGTCTTAATTGACTTTCTACAGAAGTCTTCACCATGGCTGACTTTAGGACTTTCAGCAAAAGAGTCCCTATAAAAGAGTTCATTGTAGATAAACTTCCTCTTTTATAGTTGCCTTGATCTACTTGGCCACTGGCTAAAAAAATCAGCACTTTTATGCTAGACACCCCCTTACTTGTTTTCCACAAAATATGTGAAGAAGACGTCTGCCCGTGAGCTGAGGCATTACTGAGATGGCTACATTTCTAAGATAAAGAAGTTACCAACTGGGCTCCGTGGTAACACCTGGCAGGGGGGAAAAATAAGAAAGGTAATAAAAAGCTCTCCCCCTTCCACGTGTCATTGAAAAGTTAACTTGCCCAGAACAGAGGAAAAAACAGAAACAAAAACTGTTTTTTTTAACATCTGCAGACTGTGAACTTCTGAGCCCCTTCCCTTACATGTTGGGTACAAAATTCTGAAATTACCTAAACTTGAGTTTCAGGGGATTAATTGATTACAACAGAAGCAATGCTCTCTAAATCTGGTTGCAACCAAATAGGACGGTTTCCCTGTCTTCGGTGCAATCTTAGGAGCCTTGCCTACAACAGCCTAATTCTATATAATTAAATATTGTTTATGTTTTAAAGAAATGGACAACAGATGTGATTAATTGCGTAATGGTGCAGATGTTTCCCAGAGTGCTCTAACATGATGCAGATTCATTTGAAGATTGAATAGGGGGGTATACAACCCGTTTCCACTGGGAACATATATCCCTCACTTTAGCCATGCTATTAGGAATAGGAGTTGCTGCAGGGGTGGGCACAAAAACCACTGCACTGGTCCATGGGACACAACAAATGACCCAATTTGAAGCAGCAATAGACCAAAACAAAGATATTAGATACCTCCATCAGAGCTTTGCATGAATCTTTAACCTCTCTCTCTGAAGTTGTTTTACAGAACAGGCGAGTGACACAAAACACACACACACAGAAAAAAAATATCAATATGTATGTCAATCAAAATTCATCATAAAATATATATCATCCACAGATCCAAAAATATTCATTTTACTGAACATGGATTTATGTATATGGTTGTTCAACTAGGAAGCTCACCCATAGGTTGAATATTCAGTTCCAACACTGTTTAGTAGGAGTGATCTCTTGTCACAATTTGTACCTGCCAAGTCATCCACCTCACAAGAATGTATTTGTGGTACCAGGTAGGATTCTTTATATGCATATAAAAATACATGTGCTGAATAGGCTACAGAGAAAGGGAGAGAGGAATTCACATATTTGTTAACTTTGAAAACACATGGAGAACTATTTCAATAAAAAAATGACTAGATTTAACTCCTACTCTGTATCATGCATAGGCAAGTCCAAATATACACCATGCCTCCTCTGAACTGCTTGTATTTCTATTCTGTTTGGGTTATATTTCTCCATCCTATTAGGATTAGTAGTCAGAGTCTGGTCGGGTATGTATTAGTGTCAGGGATTCAGTATTTCGAATGGAAAATAGGAAATTGAATCCAATGTGTATGCAAATATATGCTACACAAAAATCTTCCCACTCTCATCCAGAACAATGCTTTAATAATACCTTCGCCTCAAGTGAGACACAATTAGAGGAGAAGAATTAGAAAATCTGTGAATACCTATCTGGAATGGAAAATGCTTCAGATTTCACATCTTTGATGGAGGTAGAGGAGTTTCTAAAAGTAAGGCACAGGGTAAACACTCCACAAACATGGAGCTCTGCTGGCCTAAAGACTTTTTGAGAATCTGCCTCTGAGGTTGGGCACTTGAAATATAGGTTGTTGTCAGGAGCTTTAGCTTCTTTTGTAGTGAGACCATCAAAGCTGGGTCTCCATCTCTTTGACCTGAAGGACCTGGTTTCTTATTTTCCAATGAACATGAGACAGCAGGCCTGAATCATCTCTTTGTAGGTAAACTGTGACCACTGGTGACTTAGTGTCTCTCTGAGTGAACTGTGAAGCCGTTTGGTCCTCCTTCACTTTTTGTGGTGTTGTTCCTGCTGCACTGGGAGTTTGGTATTCGCTTCATGAAATACAAAGAGTCCAACTGGGACACAGTGCTGGAGGGAGTTCTGTCACCTGTGGTGTGTCAGGGTCTGCAGGAGAATGCACCAACCAGGCTTCTATCCCTCATAGCTTGCCCCATTGCCCCCTTGTCCATATCAACCTGATTCTGAACATTGCCCTGAAACCTCACCATATAACAAGATGACATTACATATAAGGATCTGCTGGCTGCACCATGTCAGTCACAAGCCATTTGGAATCCAATGGTAGATCCTCATGGCCCTACCACTGATGTATTAACACACACCTGCCCACCACTGTTCTAGGCCCACTACTCAGCAGACTCCAACGTACTGGCATCTCTGTTCTACACCATTTTCATGAAACCCAGTCAATCAGGCACTGTCTTGTATACTCATGATCAGCAACAGGACACTCAAAGGTTCTCCAGTGCTACCTGGTCATGGGAATTTCAATAATTACATCGTGTTCTTCTAGTCATTTTTTAATTATGAAGTTGGTGGCACTGTGGGTTACACTTCATTCAAGAACCTTTAAATGTTGAGGAAGCTCATTTTAATGAAAGTTCTGGAGAACTCTCACAGGCAAGGCTTACCAAAGAGAGGCCAAAAGGTCACAGGAAGCCAGGCCAATTGAGGTCTACAATGTTAGGTCGATGTGTGTTTTGACTCTCAACTATGGCTGCCAAGTCTTTCACAATAAAATCATATGATATCTTGGCTGAGATTCCCAGTGCTCTTTGGAAAGACACCCTGGGCCTAGGTCTCAGTTTCCAAGGGTGACTCTCATTCGTGGCCTCCTGAAGTCCCATCACAATTCATGGAAATACTTCTCTGAGGTGAGTTCCACAACACAGTCACTAAGGGGAATCACACCAGAGTTCAAGCCCAGGTGGACCCAGATCTTTCTTCCAACCGCCACACAAATGACCACAATTAAAACCAAATCACTCCCACATGGCCCTTATCTTCTTCCATATAGTCACTCTGGTAACCTCTGGCTGGAGGATTCCATGAGGTCTCAGCCAAATACAGTGTCCAAAACAGGCTCCCTTGCCCCTATTTTGCCTAAAGTCAGGGTGGCCTGGACACCCTTTCCATGATCCAGGAGTGATCAATTAAGCCTCTCATTAATACTGCTCTGTTTCTAAAATTTGAGGCCTACTAACTTTCAGATATAGATTCTTTATGTGATTTGAAGTCATGCAAAAACCCAAGCACCTCTGCAGGGATTTGAAGAACTCATTTGACCCAAAGAATACCCATTCTCACTTGATGGAGGTCAGGAACCTAACAGAGGAAGGTGAGAGACTTCATCCACAATGACTGATCTTTTGGAAATTATGGTTTAGGATGCAGACATGGGATCATTCTTTAGATCCATCAGGTGCTGAGAATCAAAGTCACAGTCACATACAAGGCCAAGAGGCTAATTCAGACACACCCCTTTCCAAAGCAATTAAGCAAAGAGCCACAGGTGATGCCCATTCATTTCCATTTGAAAACTGTATTCTTCAGGCTTCACAAAGGGGTGGCCTTAGTCAAAGTCCTTCCTGACATTCTGGGCAACAGAACAATAGGTAAGCAAAAGGCCCAAAGCAGGGTATATCCACTGAGACTTTCCAGGTCACACTGATATCTGAGTTTTTTTGAGATGCTGGCCATTCCCTTCAGCTATCCTGTACATGGCCATGTCAAAGACCTTGGAGGTGGTACATATATTGGACACAAAACCATGAGCCAATTCTGGAGAGTGGCCAGAATTCAGGAAGAAAACAGGGACTTAGGAAGGTAGTAGGTATTGCCCATCCATAAGGCAAGCCGCACTCCATTCATAAATTGGGCAGGATGAATACTGGGAAGCTTTCTACTAGACAGGACACATCCATTATTGCATTCTCTTTTCTCATGTCTACAACCACGGACACAGTGGGATACACAGAAATAGAAACACTCATCTTGTCAAACGACTTACTAGAAACAGTTCACTTCAAACTAAACAAACCACCTTTCCTACCTATTATCAGAACATGAGACAAAACCACAAACCCACACTCACAAAGGCACCTCCTTCCCTCAAGTATGTGTGTGACTCTCCAGAGTTTACTCTGAGTGGTGGGCCATACTATGTTCCCCCGAAATGGCCTGTCCTCTCTCAGATCTGGTTTCCTTGGCCAACTCTGTGAAGTTGTCAGGAAAAAGTGATGAGCAACTACCTACTTTTTCAGGAAAAGTCCCTCTTCAGAGCTCTCCTGGAATTTGGCCATACTCAACTCAGTAGGTACCGAGAAAGACTGACTCTGTCCTTGGAAAATCCAAACAAGTGAGCCCACTGGGACTAGGACTGGGATTGCCTCTCGGTGTCTGGCTTCTTGGATAGCATGTTCAGAGAGTTCCATCACCAAGTAAATGAGGTATGTCACTTTCTTTGGAACTGAATGAGGCCATTGCCTTGGCAACCCCTTTGTCCTAACAGTTGCTTCCAAGCGTCCCATGAGATGGAGGCTGCCCCTACTTCCTGTGACACTTTCACAAGTTAGAATGGTATATCATCCATAGGCACCCGGGAACAGTTCTTTACACAGGCCTGGTTTGGTCCATCTTCTCTACAATTAGGAGAGAGAGGCTGATTCAGACACATCCCTTGATCCTGACCAGGTTGTTTGCCATGGAAGATGACTTTTGCTCTCTCAGGTCCTTCATACCTCCCTACAACTTCTCCATGTATCATTTCTGCATGGACCTTTGAGGTTTTCAGCAGGTGGAAGGTCCCCTACTTTCCTGTATTTTAAGAACAACTCTGTCCCTGCTCTTCTGTAAAGTGAGATCGAGGGAACAGTGTATGTTTAGGATTAATAACAGGTTCAATTTGGGTTAGGAATCATTCTGTGTGATGAATAATGGTATTGGGAACCTGCGATATTTACAAGAATATAGAGGTGAAATATAAGTATGGAAACAGAAATCTAGGTATGATTTTAAGCCCAGAATGACATTGAGCCCTTGATTGGGATACTTAGCTTTGAATTATGTTCTGTAACCATGTCTCAGATAATTCAATATACAATGTCACAGGACCTTGTACCTGGGTAGATTGAATGTAGAGGAGAACATCTAGTCAAAAAGGGATAGTAGGTAGGATTAGGAAGATAGTCGGTAGGTTTAGGAAGAAGAGTGAGTATAGGATTTGGACCAAAAGTTCTTTAGCAATAGGGTTTCGGTTAGAGAGTGAATGAAAATGTCAGCATATGTGAAGAGTCAGTCAAAATGATGAACTGGGGAAAATATGTAAGAAATCAGGCATCAATAGAGACAATATGAAATCAGGCAAAGTATAAAGTGAGTGAAAGGATTAGACATTTTCAAGAGTGTTCAGTTTGAATAAATAATCATTGGAAGAAACAAATATGATGTCACCAATAGGATTGACATTTGAGAGCATTAGGAAACCTGGACATGGATTTTTTAAGTTATCCATGTTCACTTTTCTTTTAGGCTTTGGTACAATCATAAGTGTGACCTTTACATTTTTTGTTCAGAATTTTATTGTGATAAAATGTATATGTGAATCAGGTGACATGAGTATTTCTTCCACCATTTCTGGGAGCAATATTTTGAAGACATATACAGTAGTGTTAGGGGTACAAAGAGGTGTACACTCTGTCTATGAATATAGAGATAATGCATGAGTAGACCATCCTGTGAATAAATAATATAACTGGTTCCACTTTAAATAATGGAATTGACATCTGAAACTATACAGGAAATCTTATGTTGATATACAATCATTCATTCCAACCAGTTATACATCTTATGGTAATATTAGGAATATGGTTTATCATGAAGGGTGTTTGAGTTTTGCTTCATAAGTGATTATAAAAAATGAAAATATTGTGTTTGGAAAAAATTCTTATGAAAAGACCAGTCAAGAAACCTGGAGGAATACATGTGTTCTGAAGCAGGAAGTGATTGATCATGAAAAAAATGCCTATAAGTTTTCTAACTTGTGGATGAAATATATATCCTATGATGTGCATAAACTGAAGAAATAGTAATGTACCAGTGTTGAATAAAAATGAACCGCAAAATACACATCATGTCCCCTAAGAATCTACTTGCATTGATGTTAACTGGGACAGTAACTGTAGAAATATTAGAGTTTGTATGCACCATTCACTGAAGTTAGTTTCAGTACTAGGAGACAAATATGTATTCTGGTGGATGATTATTTCTGAGAATGATCTTGTGGAAAGTTTGTTATAAATCCACATATATGAATATGAATGAATTTAGGGAGTGTATAATAAGACACATATATTTCACATATACACACTCACACGCACAGACATTAAAAAGTAGCAATATAGGAGATCCAACATGGCGGTGGGCATGGAGAAATCAAGTCTCTGACCTCTTTAGCTGCGCGGGCATAGGGAGTCGTAAACTGTCTAAATGCTCTTTGCTCAGAATCACTAGGCAATGCTGACCTGACGTCGATCTGGGGCGAACAGTCTGGGCCCTTCAGAACACACACAGAGCCCGGATCGGCTGCATACAAGCTCAGATTTGCCTGCTTCTCATGACTCAGAACTAACGTTCCTGCTGAAATAACTGGTCGGCCCTTCTGAATTTACAGAGGTAAAAGCAAAGTGAGCCTTCATAGGCAGTGGCCACTGGATTGAAATGGGGCTTGGGAGAGACAGTTAGGACCAACTGTTGCATTGGTCACCTGGCAAAAGGAATGAACGGTCACCATTTGCATGGGATAACACCATGGCAGAGAACTGACGTCATGGGCAGAGGAGATAACTTTATTGAAACCAGCACGACAGGTGTGTAATCCCACATCCATCTCTCTGCACACAGCTGGGAAACCTTAAGGGCCCCTCCCAGTTCTCCCTTAAGGGACCCTCCCAGCTCTCCCATGAGCAAGATAGCCAGACCAAGGGAATCAGGTGTGGCGCGGGACTCGCGGCGCGGAATTCCCAGCTACCGCTCCCACCAGTGCTGACAACCAGCACCAGCTAATGGGGGCATGGCTACCGGAGGGTAAGCAAATTTGCTGGGGGCTGTCAGCCCAAAGCTCTACAAACTTAGGGTCTGAGGAGGGCAAACAGGGAGAGTGTGCCAGGCGTTCATGAAAACAGGGCTACCAGCAGCAGAGACCTGACATGTAGCCAGTATTGTGGTGAGCGTCACAGTTGAGTGGAGCCTCGCTTGAGGAAACACAAGAGAAGGCCCTAGGCACTCAGGATTAGAGACCCACCCAGTCTGGGAGGAAGAGCTGCTGCAAAGTGATTGGTTCCCACCTATTGAGAGGAGAAGCTTGGCCCAGTGAGTACAGCTCCACCTACTGAAAGAGAAGTTAATTGAACTCTATGACTTCATGTATTTTTATTATTTTTTTTTATTTTTAGTTTTTTTCTTTTTCTTTCATTTTCATTTTTGTTGTTGTTCTTTAACTTATTTTAATGTTTTTATTTTTTTAATTTTATTATTATTATTATTATTTTAAATTTTAATTTTCATTTTTTAAATTATCATTATTATTTTAAAAATTTATTTTTTCTTTATTTTCTATTTCTTTCTTTTGTCTTTTCATTTCTTTTCAATTTTCTTATTCCCTCTTCCTTGAATTCTACCTACCTATTCTCATTCTCTTTAGTGACTTCTTCCCATCCCTTCTGATATCTTTCCTCCCAAGCATCAAATTAATTTATAAGAGTAAGCAGTAACTCAGCACTCAAACAGAACAAGAAGTAACATGAGCAGCATAAAAAGGCAAGAAAGAAAAGGAGTACAAACAATGAAGGACAACCTAAATTTTCAGGAGGACCTAGAATCATCAGAAAAATGGTCATATAAAGAACTCAAGGAATACCTTAGTGAGATGGAATGGAACCTTAAAGAGGATATGAGACAGCAAATCTATACAGTGAAAGAACACATTGAAAATGAATTACATAAACAGATAAAAGAAGAAGTTAAGCATCTTTATCAGGGATAGAGATTATAAAAAAATCAAACAATAATTCCAGAAATGCAGGAAACGATAAACCAAATTAAAAACTCAATTGAGAGTATCACTAACAGAGTGGAGCAAGTAGAATACATAATGTCACATAATGAAGACAAAATATATCATCTTGAAAAGAGTATAGCAAACACAGAAAGGCTGGTAAAAAATCACGAGAAAAACATCCAAGAGATATAGGATAACATAAAAAAACCAACTGATGAGTCATCTGGATAGAGGAAGGTACAGAGATTCAAACCAAGGGAATGAGTAACCTGCTGAATGAAATAATTACAGAAAACTTTCAAGAAATAAAAAAGAAAACGGATATACAAATTGTGGATGCTTACAGGACACAGAGCACACAAAATTACAGTAGACCAAAGCCAAGACACATTGTTATGAAGATATCCAATATACAGAACAAAGAGAAAATATTAAAAGCTTAAAGAGAAAAGAGGCAGATTACATTAAGGAGTAAACCAAAAATGTTAACAACGGATTTTTCATCACAGACACTGAAAGTGAGAAGATCCTGGAACAATGTATTTCAAACACTGAAAGACAATGGATGCCAACCAAGAATTCTGATCCAGCAAAATTAAGCTTCAGGTACGACATCAAAATAAAAATCTTTCATGATAAACAAAAGCTAAAAGAATTTTCAGTCCGAAAACCAGCATTGCAAAGTGTCTTGAGCAAAACACTACACGAGGAAAAAATAAAAAACAACAACCAAAACCATCAGTGGGAAGTGCCTCAATAATGACAGAGGGCAAGGGAAAAGCTAATCATGGAGAAACAAACTAAATTTAAAAAAAAAGATAAATATTCAAACATGGCTGGCAGTACAAACCATATATCAGTAGTAACTCTAAACATTAATGGCTTAAACTTTCCAATAAAGCAACATAGGCTTGTGGCTTGGATTCAAAAAACAAATCCAACAATATGTTGCCTCCAGCAGACACATCTGAATGGAAAAGACATACACAGGCTGAAGGTGAAAGGTTGGGAAAAAATATACCATGCACACGGTTCTCATAAGCAAGCAGGGGTGGCCATCCTCATATCGAATAAAATCGACTTCAACACTAATTTAATCAAAAGGGATAAGGAAGGACATTATATACTGTTAAAAGGATCCATTCACCAACAAGACATACAAATTATCAATATTTACGCACCATTTAATGGTGCTGCGACGTTAATAAAAAAAATTCTCCTCAAGTTCAAGAATCAAAAAGACCACAACACAATAATTATGGGTGACTTCAACACACCTCTCTCATGATTGGACAGATCCTCCAAACAAAAGTTGAATAAAGAAACTATAGAACTCAATATCACAATCAATAACCTAGACTTAACTGACATATATAGAATATATCAACCATCATCAAGTGGATATACTTTTTTCTCAGCAGCACATGGATCCTTCTCAAAAATAGACTATATATTATGCCATAGGGCAACCCTCAGTAAATATTAAGGGGTGGACTTAATACCATGAATTTTATCTGATCATAATGGAATGAAACTGGAAATCAATGAAAAAGAAGTAAGAAAAAATTCTGCATCACATGGAAAATGAACAATATGTTACTGAATGATCAATGGGTTACAGAAGACATAAATGAGGAAATCAAAAAATTCTTAGAGATAAATGAAAATACAGACACAACATATCGAAAACTATGGGACACAATGAAAGCAGTTTTAACAGGAAAATTCATCACATGGACGTCATTCCTCAAAAAAAGGAAAGAACAACAAATAGATGAGCTAACACTTCATCTCAAAGCCCTAGAAAAGGAAGAGAAAAACAACAGCAAATGTAGCAGAAGGCAAGAAATAATTAAAATCAGAGCGGAAAACAACGAAATTGAAACAAAAGAAACTATTGAAAAAATTAACAAAAGTAAAGCTTGGTTCTTCGAAAAATAAATAAGATCGATAGACCCTTAGCATCCCTTTATGTTAAAAACATTAGAAAAACTAGGGATAACAGGAATTTACCTCGACATTGTAAAAGCTATCTATGTTAAGCCTCAGGCTAGCATCATTCTGAATGGAGAAAAATTGAAGCATTCCCTCTAATATCTGGAACAAGACAGGGATGTCCTCTACCACCACTTCTATTCAATATAGTTCTCAAAACACTGGCCAGAGCAATTAGACAGATGGAAGAAATTAAAGGCATAAAAATAGGAAAAGAATAACTTAAATTATCACTATTTGCAGCTGACATGATTCTATATATAGAAGACCCAAAAGGGTCTACAAGAAAACTACTAGAACTAATAAATGATTTCAGCAATGTGGCAGGATATAAAATCAACATGCATAAATCAAAGGCATTTCTGTATATCAGCGACAAAACTTCTGAAACAGAAATGAGAAAAAAAAACACTCCATTTGCAATATCCTCAAAAAATAAAAATAAAATCTTTGGGAATCAACCTAACAAAAGAGGTGAAAGATTTATACAATGCTTACTACAGAACCCTATAAAGAGAAGTAGAATAAGATCTTAGAAGATGGAAAAATATACACTGTTCATGGATAGGGAGAACTAACATCATCAAAATGGTGATATTACCAAAAGCTCTCTATAGGTTTAATGCCATGCCAATCAAAATCCCAACGGCATTTCTTGTAGAAATAGAGAAAGCAATCATGAAATTCATATGGAAAAATAAAAGACCCAGAAAAGCAAAAGCAATTCTAACCAGGAAGTGTGAATAAGGTGGTATAGCGATACCAGATTTCAAACTAAATTTCAGAGCAATAGTAACAAAGACAGCATGGTACTGGTACCAAAACAGGCGGGTGGACCAATGGTACAGAATGTAGGACACAGAGATTAATCCACAATGCTACAACAATCTTATATTTGATAAAGCAGTTAAAAGCATGCAATGGAGGAAGGATAGCATCTTCAACAAATGGTGCTGGGAAAACTGGAAATCCATATGTAACAAAATGAAACTGAATCCCTTTCTCTCGCATGCACAAAAGTTAACTCAAAATGGATCAAGGACCTTGATATCAAATCAGAGACATGGCATCTGATAGAAGAAAAAGTTGGCTACGATCTACATACTGTGGGGTCGGGCTCCAAATTCCTCAATAGGACACCCATAGCACAAGAGTTAATAACTTGTATCAACACATGGGACTTACTCAAAGTAAAAAGTTTTTTTCTCAGCAAAAGAAACAATAAACCTAAGATGACAATTAGATATATAACTGGTTGGAATGAATGATTGTATGTCAATATATGATTTCTTATATATATTCAGATATCAATTCAATCCATTATTTAAAGTGGAACCAGTTATATTATTTATTCACAGTATGTTCTATTCATGCATTATCTTTATATTCATAGACACAGGGTACACCACTTTGTATCCCCAATACTAATTTATATTTCTTCAAATATTGCTCACAGAAATGGTGAAAGAAATACTCATATCAACTGATCTACATATACATTTTATCACAATAATTTTCTGGGCACAAAATGCAAAGGTCACACTTATGATTGTACCAAATCCTAAATGAAAATTGAACATGGATTACTAAAAACATCCATGTCCCGGTAGCCTAATGCTTTCAAATGTCATTTCTATTGGTGACTACATATTTGTTTCTTCCTAAGATTATGTATTCAATCGCAATCCTGTTGAAAATGTCTAAACCTATCACTCACTTTATAATTGCCTCATTTTGTAATGTCTCTATTGATATCTTATTTTCTATATTTTCCCCAGTTCATCATTGTGACTGACTCTTCGCATATGCTGACATTTACATTCACTCTATAAATGAAACCCTATTGCTAAAGAACATTTGACCCAAATTTTATACTCACTTTTTTTCCTAAACCTACGACTGTCTTCCTAATCTTACCGACTATCTCAATTTGAGTGGATGTTCTCTTCTACAATCAATCATCCAAGGTACAAGGTCCTATGCCTTTGATTATCAATTTATCTGAGACAAACGTGCAGAACACAATTAAAAGCTAAGAATCCCAATCAAGTGCCAAATGCCCTTCTGGGCTACAAATCTTACCTTGATTTCTGTTTTCCTACTTATATTTCACCTCTAAAGTCATATAAATATCGCAGGTTCCCAATACTATTATTCGTCAAGCAGAATGATTCCTAACCCAAATCGAACATGTTATTAACCCTAACCATACACTGTTCCCTCAATCTAACTTTACAGAAGAGCATGGACAGAGTTCGTCTTGCATGTCAGCAATGTAGGGGATCTTCCACCTTCTGAGAACCTCAAAGGTCCTTGCAGATTTGATCCTTGGAGAAGATGTAGGCAGCTATGAAGGACCTGAGAGACCAAAAGTCATCTTCTATGGCAAACAACCTGGACAGGATGAAGGGGTGTGTCTGAGTAAGCCTCTCTCTTCTTAATGTCGAGAAGATGGACCAAACCAGGCCTATGTGGAGAGCTGTTCCCGCAAACTGGTGCAGCCAATTTGGAAAGCAGTATGGAGATTGTTGGGAAAGCTGGGAATGGAACCACAATTTGACCCAGCTATTGCCCTTTTCGGACTATTCCCTGACGAACTTAAAAGAGTGAACCTCAGGGATACTGCCACATCGATGTTCATAGCAGTACAATTCACAATTGCTACACTGTGGACCCAACCCTGATGCCCTCTAATAGATGAATGGATAACAAAAATGTGGCATTTATACACCATGGAGTATTATGCAGCACTAAAATATGACAAAATCATGGAATTCTCAGGGAAATGGATGGTACTAGAGCAGATAATGCTTAGTGAAGCTAGCCAATCCCTAAAAAATATACCAAATGTCTTCTTGGATATAATGAGAGCAACTAAGAACAGAACAGGGAGGAAGAGCAGGAAGAAAAGATTAACGTTAAACAGAGACATGAGGTGGGAGGGAAACAAAGAGAAAAGGGAAATTGCATGGTAATGGAGGGAGACCCTCATTGTTACACAAAATTACATATAAGAGGTTGTGAGGGGAATGGGAAAATAAACAAGGAGAGAAAAGAATTACAGTATATGGGGTATAGAGAGAAGATGAGAGGGGAAGGGAGGGGGGATAGTAGAGTATAGGAAAGGTAGCAGAATTCAACAATAACTAATAGGGCATTATGTAAAAATGTGAATGTGTAACCAATGTGATTCTGCAATCTATAATTGGGGTAAAAATGGGAGTTCATAACCCACTTGAATCCAATGTATGAAATATGATATGTCAAGAGCTTTGTAATGTTTTGAGCAACCAAAAAAAAGAAAAAGAAAGTAGCAATATATATTCCAATCGAAATTCATCATGAAATATATAAAATCCACAGATGCAAAAATATTCATTTTACTGAACATGGATTCATGTATAATGTTATTCAACTAGGAAGCTCACCCATAGGTTGAATTTTCAGTTCCAACAGCGTTTAGGAGGAGTGATCTCTTCTCACAATTTTTATCTGCCAATTCAGCTACCTCACAAGTATGTACGTGTGATTCCCAGTAGGACTCTCTATGTGCATATAAAAATACATGTGCTGAATACGCTACAGAGAAAGGGAGACAAGATTCCCATATTTGTTAACTTTAAAAACACATGTTTAATTATTTCAACAAAAATTGACTAGATTTATAACTCCTATACTATATAATGCAAAAGGCAATTCCAACTACACACCATGCCTCCTCTGAACGGCTTGTATTTCTATTCTGTTTGGGTTATTTTTTACCATCATATTAGGATTATTAGTCAGAGTCTAGTAGGGTATAGGTTACTGTCAGGAATTCAGTATTTCAAATGGAAAAATGGAAAATAAATTCAATGTGTATGTAAATATGTGCTACACAAAAATCTTCCCACTCACATCCAGAACAATGCCTTGACATTTCCTTCGCCCCAAGTAAGACACAATTAGAGTAGAAAAGTGTGAAAATCTGTGAATACATATCTGGAATGGAAAATGCTAGGGAGTTCACATACTTGGAGGTGGCAGAGGAGTTTCCAAAAGTAAGGGACAGTGTAAACACTCCACAAACATGGAGCTCTGAGAGCCTAAAACCTATTTGAAAAACTGCCTCTGAGTTTGAGCACTTGAAATATATGTTGTTGTCAGGAGATTTGGCTTCCTTTGTAGTGAGACCATCAAAGCTGGATCTGCATCTTTGTGACCTGAAGGACATGGTTTCTTATTTTCCAATTAACATGAGGCAGCAGTGCTGAATCCTCTCTTTGTAGTTAAACTGTGGTCACTGTGGGCTAAGTGTCTCCCTGTGTGGACTGTTAAGCCATTTGGTCATTCTCCACTTTTTGTGGTATTTTTGGTGCTGCACTGGGAGTTTGGTATTTGCTTCACAAAATGCAAGGAGCTAACTGGGACACAGTACTGGAGGGAATTCTGTCACGTGTGGTGGGTGAGGGTCTGCAGGAGAATACACCAACCAGGCTTCTTTCCCACATAAATTGCACCAATAACCATAGCAACCTGATTCTGAACATTACCCAGAAATCTTTCCATATAACAAGATGCCTTTACATATAAGGGTCTGCGGGCTGCACCATGTCAGTCACAAGCCATTTGGAAGCCAATGGAAGATCCACATGGCCCCACCATGATGTTTTCTTACACACCTGCCTACCCCTGCTCTAGGCCCACTACTCGGCATGCCCCAAATTACTGGCATCTCTGTTCTACACCATTTTCATGAAACCCAGTCAAAAAAGGCACTGTCACGTATACTCATGATCAGCAACAGGACATCCAAAGTTTCTCCAGTGCCACCTGGTCATGGGAATTTCCAAAATTTCATGGTATTTATCTAGCCATTTTTCAAGGATGAAGTTGGAGGTACTGTGGGTTTCAATTCATTCAGGAACCAATAAGTTTTGAGAAAGCTCATTTCAATGAAAGCTCTGGAGAACTCCCACAGGCAAGGCTTCCCAAAGAGTGACCAAAATGCCACATGAAGCCAGGACAATTGAGATCTACAATGTGAGGTCCATGTGTGTTTTAACTCTCAAATATGGCTGCAAAATCTTTCAAAATAAAATCATGTGATATGCTAGCTGAGATTCCCAGTGGTCTGTGGAAAGCCACCCTGGGCCTAGATCTCAGTTTCCAAGGGCGACTCTCATGAATGACCTTTTAAAATCCCAACACATTTCATGGAAATACTTCTCTGAGTTCAGTTCCAGAACTCAGTCTCTAAGGAGAATCACACCAGAGTTTGTTCCCAGGTGAACCCAGTCATCCATTCCAACCGCCACAAAAATAACCACAATTAAATCCAAAACACTCCCACATGGCCCTCATCTTCTTCCATATAGACACTCATCATTATGTCTGGCTGAAGGTTACTATGAGGGTCACAGCCCAAGAAAGTGTCCAAAATAAGCTCAATTGCCCCTCATTTGCTTAAAATCAGGGTGGCCTGGGCACTTTACCTGTGAATCAGGAGTGATAAAATATTCCTGCTGTTAAAGTGTTCCACTTCTCCAATTTGAGTCTTACTGGCTGTCAGGTATATATTCTTTTTTCTGATTTGGAGTCATGAGAAAACCGAAGCACCTATGGGCTAGCCTCTTCAGGGATTTGAAGAACTCATTTGACCCAAATGATTCCTATTCTCACTTGATGAAGGTCAGGAACCTAACACAAAAAGGCAAAAAAATTCATCCATAATGACTGCTCTTTTCGCCATTTTGGTTTTGGAAAAACATGGGATCTTTCTTTAGATCCATCAGGTGCTGAGAATCTAAGCCACAACCTCACACAAGGACAAGAGGCTGATTCAGACACATCCTATTCCAAAGCAATTAAGCAAAGCGCCACAGGTGATGCTCATTCTTTTCCATATGAAAACAGTTTCCATCAGGCTTCACAAATGTGTGGCCTGAGGCAAAGACCTTCCTGAAATTTAGGTTAATAGAAACATAAGTAAGCAAATGGCCCAAAGCAGGGTTTCTCCACTGAGAATTTACTGGTCACACTGATATCTGAGTTTTCTGAGATGCTCCCATTCCTTCAGCTATCCAGTACATGGCCATGTCACAGAGCCTTCTGGTGATACCTGAGCCTATTCTGGAGAGTGGCGAGAATTCATGAAGAAAACAGGAACTTAGGGAGATAGTAGGTTTTGCCCATCCATAAGGCAAGCTGCAGTCCATTCATCAAATGGGCAAGATGAATGCTGGGAAGCTTTCTACTAGAGACAACACATCCATTGATGCATTCTCTTTTCTAATGTCTGCAACCACGGATACAGTGGGATACACAGATATAGAAACACTCACCATGTCAAAAGACTTTCTAGAAACAGTCCACTCCAAACCAAACAAACCACCTTTCCTACCTATTCTCAGAACATGAGAAAACACCACAAACTCACACCCACAACAGCAAAGGCACCTCCGTCCCCCAAGTAGGTCTGTGATGATCCGGAGTGTCTTCTGACTGGTGGACCATAAAATGTTCCCCCGAAATGGCCTGTCCTGTCTCAGATTTGGTCTCCTTGGCCAACTCTGTGAAGTTGTCAGGTGCCAGCGGTGAGTCACTACCTGCTTTCTCAGGATAGTCCTCTCTTTAGAGCTCTGCTGGCATTTGTCCATCCTCACATTAGTAGGTACCAAGAAAGACTGACTCTGTCCTTGGGAAAAGCAAACAAGTTAGCCCACTGGCACTTGGACTGGGACTGGCTCTGGGTGCTTGGCTTCCTGGATCCCAAGTTCAGAGAATTCTATCACCAAGGAAGTGAGGTAAGGTCACTTCCTTCAGGAACTGAATGAGGTCACTGCTTTGGTAACCACTTCGTCCTAACAGTTGCGTCCAAGGTTCCCATGAGATGGCGGCTGCCACCACATAAGGTAACATATTCAGAAGTTAGAATTCTATATCAACCATAGGAACTCAGGAACTGCTATGCACACAGGCCTGGTTTGGTCTATCTTCTCTACAATAAAAAGAGAGAGGTTGATTCAGACACATAAATTCATCCTGACCAGGTTGTTTGCCGTGGAAGATGACTATTGCTCCCTCAGGTCCTACATAGCTGCCTACATCTTCTCCAAGGATCATTTCTCCATGGATCTTTGAGGTTCTTATCAGGCGGAAGGTCACCTATATTCCTATATTGTAAGACCAACTCTCTCCAAGCTCTTCGGTATGTTATATTAAGGAAAGAGTTTATGGTTATGTGTAATAACAGCTTTGATTTGGGTTAGGAATCATTCTGTGGGATGAATAATGTTATTGGCAACCTGCAATATTTACAAGAGTATATAGGTGACATCAAAGTATGAAATCAAAAATTTAGGTAAGATTTGAAACCCAGAAAGGCATTGGGCCCTTTAGTGGGATACTTAGCTTTGAATTATGTGCTGCACATTTGTCTCAGATTAATCAATATACAATGGCATAGGACCTTGTACCTTGGATGATTGAATGTTGAAGAGAACATCCAGTCAAAAAGAGATAGTCGGTAGGATTAGGAACGTAGTTGGTAGGCTTAGAAAGAAGAGTGAGTACAGGATTTGGAACAAAAGTTCTTTAGCAATAGGGTTTTGTGTAGAGAGTGAATGTAAATGTGAGCACATGTGAAGAGTCAGTCAAAATGACGAACTGGGAATAACATGTAGGAAAGCAGATATCAATAGAGACATTAGGAAATCAAGCAAAGTATAGAGTGATAGGATTAGACATTTTCAACAGGCTTGAGGTTGAATATATAATATTAAGAAGAAACAAATATGTAGTCATCAATTGGATTGATATTTGAGAGCATTAGGCAACCTGGACATGGATGTATTTAGTAATCCATGTTCACTTTCCATTTAGGCTTTGGTACAATCATAAGTGTGACCTTTGCTTTTTGTGTCCAGAATATTCTGTGATATAATGTATATGTGGATCAGGTGTCATGAGTATTTCTTCCACCATTTCTAGGAGCAATATTTTGAAGACGAATAAATTAGTATGGGGGTACAAAGAGGTGTACCCTGTATTTATGAATATAGAGTTAATGCATGAATAGACCATACTGTGAATAAATAGTATAACTGGATCCACTTTAAATAATTGATTGAATTGATATCTGAAAATACATAAGAAATGTTATATTGATATACTATCATTCATTCCAACCAGTTATATATCTAATGGTCATCTTAGAATTATGGTTTATCATGAAGGGTGTTTGAGTTTTGTTTCAAAAGTGATTATGGAAATCAAAAGTAATGTGTTTGGAAAGAAGTCTCATGAAAAATCAGTCAAGAAACATAGAGAAATACATGAGTTCTGGAGAAGGAAGTGATTGAAAGTGAAACAAAGGCCTATAAATTTGCTAAATAGTGGATGAAATATATATCCTATGATGTGCATAAACTGAAGAAATAGTAATGTACCAGTGTTAAATAAAAATGAACGTCAAAATACACATCACGTTCCATAGGAATCTACTTGCATTGATGTTAAACTAGGTCAGTAACTGTAGAAATATTAGAATTTGTATGCACCTTTCACTGAAGTTAGTTTTCAGTACTAGGAAACAAATATGTATTTCAGGTTGATGAATATTTCTGAGAATAATCTTGTGAAAAGTTGATTATTAATCCACATACATGAACATGAATGAATTTTGGGAGTGTATATAAGACTCATAAATTTCATATTTTGAAAAATTTGGAGAGTGTGTGTGTGTGTGTGTGTGTGTGTGTATATATATATATATATATATATATATATATATATATATATATATATACAAACAAAGACAGACATTAAAAAGTAGCAATATATATGTCACTCGAAATTCACCATGAAATTTATATCATTCACAGATCCAAAAACATTCATTTTACTGAACATGGATTTATGTATAATGTTGTTCAACTAGGAAGCTCACCCATAGCTTGAATTTTCAGTTCCAAAAGCGTTTAGGAGGAGTGATCTCTTCTCACCATTTGTATCTGCCAAGTCAGGCATCTCACAAAAATATACGCGTGTTATCAGGTAGGATTCTATATGTGCATATAAAAATACATGTGCTGAATAGGCTACAGAGAAAGCGAGACAGGAATTCACATATTTATTAACTTTAAAAACACATGGAGAACTATTTCAATTAAAAGTTGACTAGATTTAGAACACCTACCCATTATCTTGCAAAAGGCAAGTCCAATATACACCATGCCTCTTTGAACTGCTTGTATTTCAATTCTGTTTGGGTTATTTTTCTCCATCATATTAGTATTAGTAGTTAGAGTCTAGTAGGGTATGGGTTATTGTCAGGGATAAAGTATATTGAATGGAAAATTGGAAAATGAATCCAATGTGTATGCAAATATGGGGTATTCAATAATCTTCCCACTCTCATCCAGAACAATGCCTTGACATTACCTTTGCCCCAAGGAAGACACAATTAGAGGACAAGAGTTAGAAATTCTGTGAATACGTATCTGGAATGGAAAATGCTCAGGAGTTCACAACCTTGGAGGTGGTAGAGGAGTTTCCAAAAGTAAGGAACAGGGGTGATCACCCAACGTGATCTTTCATTAATATTGGGAGCCATCTTGCCACAAAGCCATGGAAAGATAATTTTTTCTTTACTGTAAATTACTGCAAATTCTGAACCTGCTTGGAATGTCTGCCCATTCCTTGAACTCACCCATGCCTGGAGTTCTGACCATATCGCAGCCCTCTCTGAAACTTTAGTGACACCTCATAAATATTGGCCTTCCCTGTCCAGACAAGGACCCTCTCTGAGGCTCTAATGGTCTTCATAATTTCTGATGCTGGGGCAGCCAAAAAAAAAAAAAAAAAAAAACAAAACGTAAACTACAATTAGTGTGATGCTTGTCAAAGTTCTGTTTTCTGAAACTTCCTTTTTGTGTAACTTTTTGGGCTATAAAGCTGGGGTGTAGGAAAGGTGGGGATGCTGTCTTTTTTACACCGTTTTGAGAAGGAGAGTCAGCCCGGCGGGTTGAACTAATAAGCTTGCCTTAATTTGATTTTAATTGGGGTCAGTGGTTTTTTCTTGCGTCCTGGTCTAACATTTTGGAGTTCCCCAGCGAGATGACCCAACCAGATCACAAGACCAGACTGCTGGAAATTCTGAAGCTGGCCTTTCCTCCAGGGCTCAGATCTGGAGAGCCAAATTCCAAGGCCTTGGAGTGAGCCTTTGGTCCGGGGAGCACTGCACTGAACCATCACACTAAAACTATTAGCAAGCACCTGGTGGAGGAAGCCTCCATAGGTAAGTGGTGCATTATAACATCTGATATCCGGTTAAGTGAGATGTCTTCTGATGACAGAGAGGTGGCCTGGGGAGGCTCACATATACTCCTGTCCTGAACAGTAACAAGAATTGTCCTGTCCTCTGTTCTGTTCTGTAGGGAATTTCTCTGAAAGAGTAGAAAGGTGCAGCCGGGCACGCAGGAGCTCCTACCCCGGAGCTTCAGCAAGACGTTGCATTGCTCCTCTGTTTTTCTGTATCTTCGCCAGGTTTGTGTTTCTTTGTGTTTTGTTCTGTTTAATATGTTTTTCTTTGTTTGTTTTTGTGCATCTTGTTGTGTGATTTCTGTGGTTAAAAACTTAAGGATATTGGATGTAAAAATGGATAATAAAGAAAGTAAGCCTGACACCCCTTTTTTACTGTGTTCTAAGGAACTGTGATGAAGTTTACACCCCTTTGTTAAGCAGGATAAGAGAAGCCCCTAGGTGGCTGCCTGGAGCACACCCACTGCACAGGGCAATGCCTGCTGATGACCTAAAAACAGAGTATCTCCCAGGTTAACAATGGAAACTTTTTTAAAACCCCTTGTCGCTCCAGATCAAGAGAGTCACGACCTTTGGGCAGAGTTCCCTGTGTTTCTGCTTTGTTAGCAAAGCAGTAAACCTTCCTTTTTATTTTTCTCAAACCCTGTCCTAATTATTAAATAGGTATTAATTCGCTTCAAGGTCAGGAACCGAACTTTAAGTTACAAATTTTGATAACCACCCCCCCCACGCCCAGGAACTTTTTGAAAGCTGACTACTGAAATGTTAGGAGATGGAGCGTGCTTGGGGTGGAACCAAACCAGAAGAGCTAATTCTGTAAGTAAAAGGAGGGACTGAGGGACTCCCAGAAGCTGCCAAAGCCCTGTTGCTTCAGGGAATTCCCTCTTTACTTCCCTGCACTGTAAGTATTATGCCACCCCTGTCTTGTTAAAAAACAGAAAAAGAAAAAGGGACACTAAATGCAGTAAAGTCACCATGGAGACCCTTGATATTACATTTCAGGTTGCCACTCTGTGAAAACATCTGATCCTCTTGTGGGGACATCTATCGTGCCACTGGTGTAGGAGATTTTTCTCTTATCTGCTCTGTTTTTAAGGCTTCTGTCTGTCAGCCATAGTCTGGAGCTTCTTTCTGTCTGTCTTGTGTCTTTGTTTCTGGCCCTTTAAGACATGTGGAATAATGTGCTGATATTATAAATTGTTTCTTGGGAATGATCTTAGCTCAATGTGTGTTTAAATGATGATGTTTTATTGTAACAATCTGGTATCTGAATGGGTTTTTGAAGCATTGCTCAATCTTGCAGTTAAAATTCGGGTTTAGGTAATTGTTTAGTTTATGATTCCAGATAATTCATGCCAGAAAACTTAAATTCTTAGGATGGAAATCTAAAGAACTCTACTTCCAAGTTGGCAAGTAACTTCCCAAACATTCAGTTTTGTTTTTCACTAATTTTGAATTGGGTAGACTGGGAAAATGTCACAGTGTGTACCAGTGCATTCATTTGGACAAGGATAGTAAATCATAGTAAGGTATCTGTTGACAAAACAAGATGTAAAGATATAAAATTTTGTGATTTTTATCTTAAAATTGTATCAAATTTTCAACATCTGAATATGAAAATTATGATTAAAATGCCTTAGGCCTGAGGTTTCTGCTCAGAATAGCATTTTTTTTCCTCCTCCTTCCAGACCTCAGCCAGGACTTATGTTGAAATGCAAATGAAAGAAGCCTGCAAGCTCAGTAGGAGACTTATCTGAGGCCAAAGGGGGGAAAAAAGTTGAATTGTATGGTATTTACTAATTACTGGCCAGTCATTTTTTCCAGGACTCTAATTTTTTTCCTTAGATTCTGTATTTTTTTGAGCTCATGATTTTGATCATACAGACGTAGGTTAATGTTTTTCTGATCATTTCTATCTTTGACCAACAGTGGAGTTTTTGAAACATTTCAATGGAGATTTCACCTGCAAAAAGCTACAAGGCCTTTACTATTATTATGTGTGCACACATTTGTTATGTGTTGTATGTCAATATATACATATATCCGTTTATCATATTGATGATATACAAATTAACATATATAAGGAGCACTCATAAAAAAAGCACTCATAAAAACAAATTTTAAAAAGTGGATTCAAAGATCTTTAATTCACCTGATTTAATTGCTTCAATTTAAATTGGATAAACAGATAAAAATAAATGTTTTTAAATTTAAGCTTACAAGTTTTTCTAGGTGTTCAAAAATCTAATAAAATATTAATGTCGACAAAAGGTCTAATATGCCTTGGTTCTAGGACTTTTCCTTCAACAAAAAAATGTCTTACACTGTTCAATACATTTGTCTAATATTCTGAAAAATAAGTAATGTAAATTTGATATGGGATTACTCATTCATGAGTACTTTTGTTAGATATCTGGTTGATTTACTAAGGTTTGTATAAGTTTGTCCTAAAGTCTGTATAAGATTGTAAAAATCAGTCATGTGTTAAAGAGACAAAAATTTCTTAAACATAAGTTTACCCATAGCATTGTGTTTATTAAGTTTTATTTTTTCTAGAGCTAGCAACAATAAAAATTAAACAACTGATTAAATAAGAACTGTTATTTTAAAGCACTGTACTGCCATTTCTTTAAAAGCTAAACTTGGTTAATGTAGAAACATCAATGCAATTGTGATGCTATTAATGTGCTTATATCTTCCAGGTATACAAGTCTGTAAGGTAGAAACTTTAAAACAGCATTACATCAAGCTGGTGTTCTGAAGTTGTATGGTAAAAAATATATTGGGGATTTATTTACCTGTTATCAATAAGATAAGTAAACTTTTATGTTACTTTTTACATTGGGGAACAATTTATATGTATTTTTAAGTTATGAGAGCCTAATCTATGTAAAGGTTCAAAAGTTTCAGCCTTACTTTAATTAATGTTTTAAATGTTATATCATATGGTGTTAACTAATGTTCATGTGACCTCAAAAATTTATGTAAATTTTGTAAAATGATATTTTAAAAACAAAGATTAGGTTTAGAACTAAAACACTTAAGATTTATAAAGAGCCCTGCCTTACCTGAGATAAGGCTCTGTGTCCCAACTTAGTATATGTGAGAATGACTACAAAAGCAGTAGGTCAGATGTTATTTCATTTAAAGTTATGTTCAAAAGTTTTATTTTTGGTTGTTTTTTTTTTCAGTCAAGATTACTAGCATCTCAAACAGGGGATGTAATGTATAACTCAGCCAAAAAATTCAGGGTAGCTATTACAAGAACTGAGTATGTTTACTCTTGTTAATTTTATTTTGTAATTTCCTTATAGGTGACATAAAGATTCCCTGTTAGTGTTTTACAGAAGTGTTGCTATAAGAACACAGCATGGGTTAATTTAAGATAATAAGCCATCACCTACAAGACAGACAGAATAATACAGATCCCAATTAATAAAAAGATAAATAATTTTAAATTATAGACATTAAAGCACAGTACTCTTAATATAAGGCTGTTAAAATTTATTTGATGGATGTTTAAGATTAGGTTTTAAAATTAAAGTTAAATGAATAGGGACAAGAAAACCAATATTTGCCTCTTGCCCTCTGAGTCAGTCTGTATCCAGAGAACAGCAGACTTCTCTAAAGAGCTTTGCAACTCTGAACCACATAACCTCCTGATCAGGGAGATTGATAAGACCACTGGAGAACAGAAAGCCAATCAGTGCATTGCTACAAAGAGGAGAGTCATCAGAGAAGGGAGACATCCCTGATGCTTCCAAGGGAAGCCACATGGTCAAGGAAGACCTGGACCCACCTAGCGCAAATGGCACTAGCAGAACTGAGAAGCTGCTCTCAAGTTTCCCCAGGAATGACTCCCATAAAAGCTCAGCTGACTGTTCACAATATATATATATAAAAAAAAGTCAGTTTGACTGCTTCATCTTAAACACTTAGAAAAGACAGTTAAAAACAAAATACAGCCATCCCTGGGCATTTTATATAATAATAGTAACAATAATATATGAAGGTATTCACTTCCTGTTAGCCTCCCAAAATAAGTAAGACTGGAGGCTACAAAGAAGGATTATCAGACAGGAATGCCTGATAACTATAAAACGAGACTATCAAAAGGACCTGCCAGAGGCAGAAGTTTTTAGTTTAAGGACTACAGATATTCTTAACCTAAAAACATAGGCTTGGTATTTGTTAGTATGATTATCCAGCCCTGAGTAAGAGAATTAAAGGTTTCTCTATTAGACACAGAGGTCATACTAAAATGATTTTGCAAGATCAGATGACATTAAATTATTAAACTGTATCTTATGGGGAGGGACAACTGTAAAACTAAAAGTTAAATATTAAGTTGACAGTCCTGATAACTGGGGATATTAAAGACTTGTGAGGGAACTTCTATACAGTGACATGTTCCAGCTGCTGCAACATTTATTCAGTACTCAAGTTTTTTGTTTCTCTCATAGAAGAACGCATCCCCAGATGACTTTACAACCTGTTCTTCCACAACCAGACTTCAAATCGAACTGACTTCTAAAAGGCGACTCATGTCCCTCAGGCCGTTCCCCCTCACGTCACCCTCTCTCAGCTAAGAAGAAGCCAAAATGAGTGATGCCTTTCTTCTTACAACAATGGAGACAAAAATAAATAGAATATCAATATAAGTAATTAATTAAGTCAGATAAAATCAGGGATACCTGTTTTTGGTTGAGTTCAAAAAATAGGGAGACTGTTACCTGAGGGATCAAAATTCCCACAGTGCTCTTCCCTTACCCTATCAAAGATTTGAAAGGCACACATTAGAAAAGGGAGGAATCATAGACCCAACCTGATCTTTTATTAAAATTGGAGCCATCTTGCCACAAAGCCATGAAAAGATAATTTTGACTTAACTATAAATTACAGCAAATTCTGAACCTGCTTGGAATGCCTGCCCGTGCCTTGAACTCACCCATGCCTGGCTCTGTGACCAGATAGCAGATCTCTCTGAAAATTTATTGACACCTCATAAATATTGGCCTTCCTTGGCCAGACAACACTCTCTGAGGCTCTAATGGTTCTCATAAATTCTGATGTTGGGGCCAGCAAAAAAAAAAAAAACAAAAAAAAAACCTGTAAACTACCATTAGTGTGATGCTTGCAGAGTTCTGTTATCTGTAACTCCCCTTTTGTGTAACTTTCTGGGCTTTAAAGCTGGGCTGCAGGAAAGTTGGTGTTGCTCTCTTGTTCCCGCCGTTTTTGGAGGGAGAGGCAGCTAGGGTGGTGGAAATAATAAGCTTGCTTTAATCTGATTTTAATTGAAGTCAGTGGCCTTTTCTTGCAACCTGGTCTAAAAGGTAAACACTCCACAAACATGGAGCTCTGCCGGACTAAAGACTTCTTGAGAAACTGCCTCTGAGGATGGGCACTTGACATATATGTTGTTGTCAGGAGCTTTAGCTTTCATTCTAATGAGACCATCAAAGCTGGGTCTGCATCTATGTGTCCTGGAGGACACTGTTTCTATTTTTCCAAAGAACATGAGGCAGCAGTGCTAACTTCTCTCTGTAGGTAAACTGTGGCCACTGAAAGCTAAGTGTCTCCGCATGTGGACTGTGAAGCCATTTGGTCATCCTCCACTTTTCATGGTGTTTCTTTCTACTGGACTGGGACTTTGGTATTTGCTTCATGAAATACAAGGAGTTCAACTGGGACACAGTGCTGGAGGGAGTCCTGTCACTTGTGGTGGGTCAGGGTCTGCAGGAGAATGCACCAACCAGGTTTCTATCCCACATAGCTAACCCGCTTGACCATAGCAACCGGATTCTAAACATTGCCCTGAAACATCTCCATAAAACAAGATTCCTTTAATGGAGTGGTTTCAGACATATTAGTGATTTCTGTCTGCACCATGTCAGCCACATGTCATTTGGAAGTCAATGGCAGATACACATGACCCGACCCCAGATGTTTCATCACAAACCTGCACACAACAGCTCTGGACCCACTCATCAGCAGGCCCAAACATACTGGCATCTCTGTTCTACACCATTTTCATGAAACCAAGTCAATCAAGGCACTCTCTGGTATACTCATGATCAGCAACAGGACATCCAAATATTCTCCAGTTGCAGGTGGTCATGGGAATTTCAAAAATTTCAGAGTATTTATCTAGGCATTTCCTAAGATGAAGTTGGAGAAACTGTGGGTTTCAACTTATTAAGGAACCATTAAATTTTGAGGAAGCACATTTCAAGGAATACTCTGGAGAACTCTCACAGGCAAGGCTTCCCAAAGAGTGGCCAAAAGGTCACATGAAGCCAGGCCAATTGAGGTCTACAATATGAGGCCCATGTGTGTTTTGACTCTCAACTATGGCTGCCAAGTTTTTCAGAATAAAATCATGTGATATCTTGCTGAGATTCCCAGTGCTCTGTGGAAAGCTACTCTGGTGCTTAGATCTCAGTTTCCAAGGGCGACTCTCATGCGTGGCCTCTTTAAATCCCAACATAATTCATGGCAATACTTCTCTGACGTCAGTTCCATAACACAGTCTCTAAGAGGAATCACACTAGAGTTCAAGCCCAGGTGGATTCAGTCATCTCTTACAACCACTACACAAATGACCACAATTAAAACTAAATCACTCCCACATTGCCCTCATCTTCTTCCACATAGACACTCATCATGAACTCTGGCTGGAGGTTTCCATGAAGGGCACAGCCAAATACACTGTTCAAAATAAGCAGCCTTGCCCCTCATTTGCCTAAAGTAAGGGTGGCCTGGACACCCTTCCTGTGAACCAAGAGTGATCAAATAGGCCTGCTCTATAACTGTTCCGCTTCTCCAATTTGAGGCCTAATGACTGTCTGGTATAGATTCTTTATGTGAATTGGTTTCATGATAAAACCCAAGCACCTTTCGGCTAGCCTCTGCAGGGCTTTGAAGAACTGACTTGACCCAAAGATTCCTATTCTCACTTGATTTAGCTCAGGAAGCTTACAGAGGAAAGCGAGAGACTTCATCCACAATGACTGCTCTTTCGGCCATTTTGGTTTTGGATGCACACTTGGAAACTTTCTTTAGATCCATCAGATGCTGAGAATCTAAGCCACTGCTGTCACACTGGGCCAAGTGGCTGATTCAGACACATCCCTTTCCAAAGCAATTAAGCAAAAAGCCACAGGTGATGCCCATTCATTTCCATTTGAAACCTGTTTTCTTCAGGCTTTACAAAGGGGTGGCCTGAGGCAAAGACCTTCCTGCCATTCAGGGTAATAGAAACATAAGTAAGCAAATGGCCCAAAGCAGGGTTTCTCCACTGAGACTTTACTGGTCACACTGATATCCGAGTTTTCTGAGATGCTCCCATTCCCTTCAGCTATCCGGTACATGGCCATGTCACAGAGTTTGGAGGTGGTACATATCTTGGACACCAAACCATAAGGCAATTCTGGAGAGTGGCCAGTATTCAGGAGGAAAAGAGGAACTTAGGAAGATAGTAGGTGTTCCCCATCTATAAGGGAAGCCGCTCTACATTCTTAAATTGGGCAGGATGAATGCTGGGAAGCTTTCTACAAGACAGGACACAACCATTGATGCATTTGCTTTTCAAATGTGTACAACACGGATACAGTGGGATACAAAGACATAGAATCACTTGTGTTGTCAAATGACTTTCTAGAAACTTTCCAGTCCAAACCTACAAACTGCCTTTCCTACCTATTCTCAGAACATGAGATAAAACCACAAACTCACACCGACACCCACAATGGCACCTCCTTCCCCCAAGTATGTCTGTGACTCCTCTGAGTGTCCTCTGACTGGTGGGCCATACTATGTTCCCCTGAAATGGCCTGTCTTGTCTCAGATCTGGTCTTCTTTGCCAACTCTTTGAAGTTGTCAGAAGCCATGGTTGAGCCACTACCTGCTTTCTTAGAAAAGTCCCTCTTCAGAGCTCTCCTGGAATTTGGCCATCATCACATAAGTAGGTACCAAGAAAGACTGACTCTGTCCTTGGTAAATCCAAACAATTGAGACCACTGGGACTAGGACTAGGACTTTCTCTTGGTGGCTGGCTTCCTGGTCCCAAGTTCAGAGAGTTCCATCACCAAGGAAGTGTGGTAGGTCACTTCCTTCAGCAACTGAATAAGGTCACTGCCTTGGAAAACCACTTTGTCCTAACAGTTGCTTCCAATGGTCCCATGAGATGGAGGCTGCCCCTACTTCCTGTGACACTTTCACAAATTAGAATGGTATATCAACCATAGGCACCTGGGAAAAGCTCTGTACACAGGCCTGGTTTGGTCCATTTCATCTACATTAAGAAGAGAGAGGCTGATTCAGACACATTCCTTCATTCTGACCAGGTTGTTTGACATGGAAGTTGACATGCAGTTGACTTTTGCTCTCTCAGGTCCTTCATAGGTGAAAAGGTCGGTCAAAAGTCGGAGGAAAAGACCATCAAGAGACTGTCTCATGTCAAAGCAAAGGGCTTATTGGGAGTCCAGCATGCTGGGGCTCAGAGCTAACTTCAGAGGAGCAAAGAACAAATAGCCCCAAGAACAACTTGAGCAGAGTTTATGTACATTCTTTAGAGAGGGCAGGGACTTTACATACATCATAGCCTCCTTTAGGAAATCAACATATACCACGGGAAAATAAAAAAACAACTCTAAAACATGATTAGCACATTCATTGGCGGGAAGAGGTCGGGTAGGGGGTGATTGGTTAGCCCTGAGAAGGGGTATACGTTTAAACTGATTGGTTGAAACCCTGAGATGTATACGTGGTGAGCTTCACGGTTTCTGGGAAGGGGTTGTTAAGTAAGTAGGTGGTCAGGAAAGATTTCAACACACATCTAATGGGCAGTTCCGGGAATTGTCTTAACTGCCACAGGAATTTCAGGTTCTGAGTGCAGCTTGTAAACTTTACAAAACCAGGTTCTATATGTTTCAATTTCAATTTCTTTTATTCTTTCATTTCCCACTCCTTTTTCTTACTACTTTTAATCTTAAAAGTAATAAATCATAATTATTGCGGGGTCTCACATTCTATTTCTGCCAGTGGAGCGTATTTCTGACTGATTACAATGAGTTTTTCCTGCCCAATTTGAGCCTGGAGAAAGGAAACTATGCGGTTAAGCAAACAAGGTCCTACAGTTAGCAAAATCATAAGGATGATCAGGGGTCCAGCTAAGTCTGGTAGGAGTGTAGTTAACCAGGGGGACTGGGTAAACCATAACTCAAACCACCCTAGTTGAATCTCCCTATCTCTCTGGTGCTCTTCAAGGCATTTTCTCAATTTACTCATGGATTCTTTTACATCTCCAGTATGGTCAGCATAAAAACAACATTTTTCTCTCAGTGCAGCACAGAGGCCCCCCTCACTCATGAAGAGGAGGTCTAATCCTCGCCTGTTCTTTAAAGCAACTTCAGAGAGAGAAGTTAAGAATTCCTGCAGCGCTGTGATGGCGGTCTCTAACGTCTTCAAGTCTTTATCTATTGCTGTTTCTAATTGGTCCATTTGTGGTGACCCACGTATCATAGCAGCTGTTCCCATACCCACTCCTGCAGCAGCTCCTATCCCCAATAGGATGGCAGGAGTAAGGGACACTGGCTCCCCGCAAAATCGGGTTGTTTCTCCCGCTAGTAGACCTTCAAATGATTCTACATCATAATAGAGCACCCTCGGGAGTATCTGCACCATTACACAATAATTTACAGAGCTGTCAAATACCTGGGCTGAAATGCAAGGAGTTCTGACTGTGTGGAGTTCAGTACAATAAAGGTTCCTTTAATTAGATCCCAGGGGGAGGAGTCAGCTGTACTCTGGACTGTGGAAGTAGGCAAAGACGGAAACCGGGAAGTATGAGATGGTAGAGGGGTTCTGGTAGATCTAGGCATGGGAGGTTTAGGAGGCTTAATTCCTGGGTTGAGGGGATTGGGCTCTATTGCTGTGATATTTTCTTCCTTTTTAAGCCGGATGGTGAACCAGTGACCAAAGTCATAACGAGGGCCATAAATATAGAATCGCATTCCCCACGTATTTCCCATAGCCCATGTTGTTCCGAGGTAGCCCCTTCCTTTGGAATTTAAAGTTAAAATGAGGGGGTAACATAGACTATTCTTTCCACAGTGAGTTTTTGACACCACTTGGCTAACAGCACATTTCTTGGGATCAATCAAGGTGTCATTTCTTTCTTCCTGAATTGTACTGTCGGGGGAGTTTGGGTTCCACCATGCAGCTCCCGTTTGTTCACAACCCCAAGATCTACAATAAAAGTCACTGGGTCCTCTACAGGTTTGGGCCTGTTTGCGACTTTGGAAATCATCTGGGAAAACATAAAAATTAAGATTGGCTAGTTTACACCTGAGCTGGGGGAGATGATATCCATAATTCATGGGGTAAGGTGCTCTATGTTTCCCTGGTTTGGGGTTGAGTGGGATCTCTGTGGGGGTCCTCTATGTCAGGGAGATCCCAGTCAGAGAGGCCTATGGCAAGCTGACAAATATCCGGGTGGAGAGATGGCCACCAAGTCCATATGGTGACTGTATCTGAAATAGACCACACTACTTGCCCAGTAGGATTTATAACTTGCCATTGTTGCTGAACAGGCTGATGGGGATTAAGACTGCTGGTGGTCAGGGGAAGAATCCATAGCCCTACCCACATGACAGACACACAACTTGAGACGGTTACCAGTCTGTTCCAGTTTCCAGCCAGAGTCTGGACTGCGCACAGGCTTGAGATGGGAGGCATGGATCCAGGAACTGATCCCATCCACTTTCACCACTGTGGGTGTTATAAGCAGCACCTGGTATGGTCCTTTCCAGCGGGGTTCCAGGGATGACACCTAATGCCATCTCATGTAGATGAAGTCTCCCACTTGATATCGATGTGGGGTTCCCTCATCTCCAGGCTGATAAGCGGTGGCCAACTGTTTCCACAGGTATCGCTGGGTGCTGGGTTTGTTCAAGGGCTTTAAGTCTGTCAAGAAAGAGTGTGTGAAAGGAATCATTAAGTCTCAGAGTTGAGGTTAGGTCCCTTACTGGAGGAGGGGCACCATAGAGAATTTCATGGGGTGAGTTTACACAAAGAGGCAGAGGGCGTTTTTCTTGCATGAAACAGTGCTTAAGGTAGGAGCATAGTTCAATTTTTTATGCCGGTCTCCAAGCTTTATTTCATTAAGGTCTCTTTGATGGTTCAATTCATCCTTTCTACCTGTCCTGAGCTCTGGGGTCTATAAGCACAATTTAACTTCCAATTAATCCCCAGGGTCCTGGCGAATCCATGACTTACCTGGGCCACTAATGCCAGTCCATTATCAGACCCTATTACCTTAGGCAGGCTGAACCTTGGAAAAATGTCTTATAGAATCTTTTTGACAATCCTCTGAGCCTTTTCTTTCTTCATGGGGAAGGCTTCAACCCATATTGAAAAAGTATCTACAAAGTCTAGGAGATATTTAAGTCCATACCTTGCTGGCTTTATTTCAGTAAAGTCCACTTCCCAAAATTGTCCTGTTCTGGTTCCTCATAAGCGCTTCCCTGTAGGCAGCTTGGATGGGTAAGCATTAACTAATTGGCAGACTTGACAAGCTCTAGTCACCTGCTCAGCTATTTCTTTCCTCTGTGAGTCAGTCAATAATAAGTCCTTTCTCCGGTCCTTTAGGAGTGCCTATAACTTTTTTGAGCCTAAGTGGGTGAGCTGGTGTACGTCTTTGACATAAAGGTGGCTTTTTGAAATCGTAAACTTGGCTCTGTAGGGTCCCAGAGTCCTGTATCTGTCTCCTCAGATGATAAGTTGCCTGAATGTTCCAGTGCTGCCAAATCTCCTGATTGTTGTTCCCCCCGGTGTGGAAAAATTTACCAGAGTCACTCCGTTTAGGGCTGCCAATTAAGCTTCCTCATCTGCCCTTCTGTTTCCAACTGCCAAGGGGTCATTTCCCTTCTGGTGCCCTGGACAGTGCACTATACCTAGTTCCTTAGTGCCCTGCACTGCTGAGAGAAGGTGGAGGATCTCATCTTTGTTCTTTATTTCTTTCCCAGCAGAGGTTAATAGCCCCCTTTGCTGGTAAATAGCCCTGTGCACATTAGCATTGGCAAATGGATAGCGTCTATCAGTGTATATGGTGGCCCTTTTGCCTGTTGCTAGTTCCAATGCTTTCGGAAGGGCAATCAGTTCTGCGTTTTGGATTGATGTCTCTTCTGGGAGACCAGAGGACCAGATGACATTAGTTTTGCTAACTACTTCTGCTCCCGCCCGCCGCTTACCATCATGGAGGAAGCTGCTCTTGTCTGTAAACCATACGACTTCTGGGTGAGGCAGTGGCTGGATCTTTCAAGTCTCATCCTATACTGGTTTCCTCTGCCAGTATGTGTTGACACTAATGAGTGATGGGTTCTGATGATTCTTCTGGTAGCAGTGTAGCCAGGTTGAGTGGAGCAGGGGGTCCCAGAGTTATTCTGCCTTTGCTAATTCAGAGGCTCTGGTAGTGGTTTATTCTGGAGTTTGATAGCCACCTCTCTGGAGGCTGACAGATGATGCTCTCCAGGGCATGGGGGGCTATAATGGTTAGCTTCTGTCCCAACGTTCATTTATGAACATCTTTTTTTAGAAGGGCTGCCGCTGCAATAGCTCTTAAGCACTGGGGCCACCCGCTAGCCACTGGGTCCAATTTTTTTGATAAGAATGCTACCGGCCTTTTCCAAGGTCCCAAAGTCTGAGTGAACACTCCCAGTGCTATTCCTTTATTTTCCTCGAAGTAGAGAGTGAAGGGATTTTCTACTTCTGGGAGTGCTAAAGCCGGAGCAGATAGCAGCGCCTTTTTTTGACATTATCAAAAGCTTGTTGGTGCTCAGGGGTCCATTTGAAATGAGCATCCCCATTTATAAGCAGGTATAAAGGGGCAGCCAGAGATGCGAACCCAGGAATCCATAACCTGCAAAAGCCGGCAGTCCCAAGAAACTCTCTGAATTGTCTCTTATTAGATGTGGGCGGTTTGTTTTCTGGGCTCACTGAGCCATTGTTTGCCACCCCTAAGAGAATAACCCAGGAAGATTACTTCTTGCTTTTTGCAGAAGCCCTATATCCAAGCCGAACAAGCTCGGATAATAGTGCTTGGGTCCCAGACTCATAGTTCTTCTTGGTGTTGGCTTCCAGTATCAGATCATCTACATATTGGAGTAGGGTGACTTCGGGGTGTGCAGTTCTGAAGCCCTGTGGAGGGCTTCATCAAAGATAGTGGGGGAGTTTTTGAACCCCTGTGAGAGTCTAGTACAGGTTAGTTGGCCATATGTTAAAGTTTCTGGGTCTATCCACTCGAAAGCAAACAGAAACTGATTGTCCTTATGTAGGGGCAAGCAGAAATAAGCATCTTTTAAGTCCAGCACAATGTACCATTCCTGCTCCAGATTCAGAGTGCTAAGCAAATTATATGTATTGGGTATTGTTGGGTGAATGTCCTGCACTCTGTTGTTTATCTCTCTTTGGTCTTGAACAAGATGGTAGTCCCTAGTTCCTGGCTTTCTTACTGGTAGCAGGGGGGTATTCCAGGCTGATTGACAGGGCCTTAGGACCCCAAGGGCCAATTATTTCTGAATATGGGGACTTATCCCATCTTTAGCTTCTTTACTTAGAGGATATTGTTTAACACTGATTGGAGAGGCAGAGACTTTTATTTCTAGTTCTATTGGAGGTAGTTTTATTGCTAGACCTAACCCAGCAGTTCCTGCCCAGGCATTAGGATAATCTTTTATCCATTTCAGTGGTAGTTTGCCTCTTTGATCAGTCCTAGGGGGCGCGAAGAGTTGATGTTCATCTTCAACGAACATTGTCAATGCTGTAACTATGGGAGTTTTCACTGAAGGCTTTAGAACATCCCCTTGGGGGAACATCAGGGTTAAAGGTTATTCTAGCCCAGAGTTTGGTAAGCAGATCCCTGTGCATCAATGGGGCTGGGCACTCTGAGATTACTAGGAAAGAGTGGTGGACTTTTCCTTTTCCTACATCCATAATCCTCTTAGTTGTCCAAGCCCGATATGTACTGCCATTATCCCCTAGAACTAGGAACCATTTATTTGATAGGAGCCCAGTGGGGTCTTAAGGGCTGAGAATACTGCTCCTGTATCCTCTCCAAAGTTCACTGGAGTCCCCTACACTTCAAATGTTACCCTGAGCTCGGGGAGGAGATCCGAGCCCCAACATTCCTAGTCCTCTTCTAGAGTCAGCATGGCGGGCTGGCGTGGTCGCTTCTTTTTGGTGCACTCTTTGGCTCAGTGTCCTTTTTCTTTACAGTAGGCACATTGATCTGATGCCAGGGGCAGCCTTTGGCATGGGCCCAAGTATCCCTTCCTGACACCAAGCTTTTTAACTTCTGGCATATTTGCTGCTGTGAAGAAAACCTTAGCCAATGTTTTAGTCTGCCTTTTGCTCCTTTCATCCTCCTTTTGTTCCCATTCCTTCTCTCTTCTCTGTTCCCTCTCCTCCTCAGTTTCTCTCTTATAATATACTTTCTCAGCTTCTCTGACTAAATCTCTTAAGGTCGTATCTTGTAATCCATCAAGACATTGTAACTTTCTCTTAATATCTTGGGCAGCCTGCTCAATACAGGCCATTGTAACAGATGCATTTTGGTCCTCTGCCTGAGGATCAAAAGGAGTATATTTCCTATATTCTTCCAGAATCCTCTCCAGAAACATAGAGAGAGACTCATTAGGCCCTTGGATAATCTCTCTTACCTTGGGCAAATTGGTCGGCCCTCTGGCGGCCACTCGGAGACCCGCTATTAGAGCCCGGCGATAAGTGGACAGATGCTTCTTACCTTCAAAGGTGTTGGGGTCCCAGTTGGGTCGGTTCATGGGCCCATAGGGACGGAGAGAGAGTATCACAGGGGCTTCTGAGTTTTCTATTATCCATCGCCGGTGGGTTCCTTTAGGTTGCCCAGCTACCTCCAGGGGAGGAGGGGCTGCTGCTGCTGCAGAGAAGTCCCCTGGAGGGCTTGGGTCTGGCCCAATTGCCTCTAGCAGTGGAGAGGCTGAGTCAGCGGTGGGAGGATCATCAGGAACTGTGTTGGCCATTGGGGAGGGAGAGTAGAGGATAAGGAGGGGGAGGAGTGTCCAGTCTTGTGACTCAGGGAGAATGGAAGGAAGAGGGGGAGGAGCGGATGGTTTGAATGATAGGAACGTGGGGGAAGGGGAATATGGCTCTTTATCTGGGTGGCCACGTGGCCAAAGCTGAAAGACAATATCTCTGACTTTTCGGATTAGAGGAAAGTGGAAGGATCCTTCTGGGAGCCATCCGACTTCGAGGATGGGCCATTCTGAAGCACAGAGAGTCTGCCAGGTACAGCGTTTTACTGGAAAAGAAAGATTCTGGGCCCTTGAGCGGACATCAGTCCAATGATGAAGGGTCAGAGACAGAGAAGAGGATGTGCTTTGTCCCATAATGGGAGTTACTCAAACAGGGACAGTGAAGACACAAACGCAACACAGAAAAAGACAAACAGTAAACGTTTAACATGACTCCAAGACAAAGATTAGAACTGAGTAACTGGTAAATCTTGATGGGTTAGGCAATAAAGACAGACACTAAACTCAACATGAGTTCGGGACAATGAACAAAACTGAGTAGCCGGCAAAACCTGATGGGCTGGCAAACCGAATCCTGAAGCAAAATGTAACTGAGATGAGGAAACTACTATTCTTTGATTTCCCTAGTCTTCCAGAGTGTCCCCCAGAAACGTGACATTGGGCTCTGTGACAGGTCTGTCACACCATAGGAGAGAGCTAATGCTCTTCACCAACAGCCACTTTGCCATGACCTGACTTGAAATCCGAAACCAGAAAGAGGCTCCTTACTAACCCCGAGAGGAGTCCCTTGAGGTCTTTCGTCCACCGCTTCCGGATATCTCACCTGGGGCCTCCAGATAAATAGGTGCGGCGAACGTCAGAGGAAAAGACAACAAAGAGGCTTTCTCATGCATCAGCAAAGGGTTTATTGGGGGTCCAGCATGCTGGGGCTCAGAGCTCACTTCAGAGGACCAAAGATCAAAGAGCCCCAAGAACAACTTGAGCAGAGTTTATATACATTCTTTAGAGAGGGCAGGGACTTTACATACATCATTGCCTCCTTTAGCAAATCATCATGTACCACGGGAAAATCAAATAACAACTCTTAAACATGATTAGCACATTCATTGGCGGGAAAAGGTCAGGCAGAGAGTGATTGGTCAGCCCTGAGAAGGGGTATACGTTTAAATTTATTGGTTGAAGCCCTGAGATGTATACGTGGTGAGCTTCACGGTTTCTGGGAAGGGGTTGTTAAGTGACTAGGTGGTCAGGGAAGATTTCAACACACATCTAATGGGCAGTTTCAGGAATTGTCTTAACTGCCACAGGAATTTGAGGTTCTGAGTGCAGCTTGGAAACTTTACAGAACCTGGTTGTTTACGTTTCAATTTCAATTTGTTTTATTCTTTCAGAACCTTACAGTGGAAGGCGAGAGACTTCATCCACATGACTGCTCTTTTGGCCATTTTGGTTTTTAATGCACACATGGGATCTTTTCTTAGATCCGTCTGTTGCTGATAATCAAAGCCACAGCCTCAAACAGGGCCAAGAGCCTGATTAAGACACATCCCTTTCCAAAGCAATTACATCTCTGAGGTCAGTTACAGAACTCAGTCTCTGAGAGGAATCACACCAGTGTTCAAGCCCAGGTGGACCCAGTCATCTGTTCCAACCACCACACAAATGACCACAATTAAAACCAAAACACTCCCACATGGCACTCATCTTCTTACATACATACACTCATGATAACCTTTGGCTAGAGGCTTCCATGAATGGCGTAGCCCAAGAGAGTGTCCAAAATAAGCTCCCTTGCCACTCATTTGCCTAACCTCAGGGTGGCCTGAACACCCTTCCTGTGAACCCGGATTGATCACATAGTTCTTCCTGTAATACTGCTCTGCTTCTCCAATTTGAGGCCTACTGACTGTCAGGTATAGACTCCTTATGTGACTTGGAGTCATTAGGAA
This sequence comes from Callospermophilus lateralis, assembly GCF_048772815.1. Classification (NCBI taxonomy): domain Eukaryota; kingdom Metazoa; phylum Chordata; class Mammalia; order Rodentia; family Sciuridae; genus Callospermophilus; species Callospermophilus lateralis. The sequence goes on along the minus strand of NC_135313.1, from coordinate 122,117,277 downwards.
ACCAAAGTAAATTTGCAAGGCTTGGAAAAACTCATTTGACACAAAGGATCCCTATTCTCAATTGGTGGAGGTCAGGAACCTTACAGAGGAAGGCGAGAGACTTCATCCACTATGACTGATCTTTTTGCCATTTTGGTTTTGGATGCATACATTGGATCTTTCTTTATATCCATCAGGCGCTGCCAATCTAAGCCACAGCCACACACAGGGCCACGAGGCTGATTCAGAACATCCTTTTCCAAAGCAATTAACCAAAAGCCACAGGTGATGCCCATTCATTTCCATTTGAAAACTGTTTTCTTCAAGATTCACAAAGGGGTGGCCTGAGGCAGAGACCTTCCTGACTTCAGAGCAACAGAACAATAAGTAAGCAAATCCCATTGCAGGGTTTCTCCAATGAGACTATCCTAGTCACAATGATATCTGAGTTTTCTGAGATGCTTGTCATTCCCTTCAACAATCCAGTACATGGCCATGTCACAGAGCTTGGAGGTGGTATATATATCTTGGACAAAATCCCATGAGCCTATTCTGGAGAGTGGCCAGAATTCAGAAAGAAAATAGGAACTTAGAAAGTTAGTAGGTGTTGCCCATCGAAAAGGCAACCAGCAGTCCTTTTTTAAAATGGGCAGGATGAATGCTGGGAAGCTTTCTACTAGACAGGATACATCCATTGATGAATTCTTTTTTCTAATTTGTACAACCAAGAACACAGTAGGATACACAGACACAGAAACACTCACCTTGTCAAAGGACTTTCTAGAAACAGTCCACTCTAAACCAAACAAACCGCCTTTCCTACCTATTCTCAGAACATGAGACAAAACCACAAACTCACACCCACACTCAAAAAGGCACCTCTTTTCCCAAGTAAGTCTGTGAGTATCCAGAGTGTCCTCTGACTTGTGGGCCATAGTATGTTCCCCCGAATTGGCCTGTCCTGTCTCAGATCTGGTCTCTTTGTCCATCTCTGTGAAGTTGTATGGAGCCTGTGCTGACCACTACCTTCTTTCTCAGGAAAGGCCCGTCTTCAGAGCTCTACTTGCATTTGGTCATCCTCAAACCATTAGGTACCAAGAGAGAGACTCTCTCCTTGGTAAATCCAAACAAGTGAGCCCACTGGGAATGGGACTGGGCCTGGCTCTGGATGTCTGGCATCCTGGATCTCAAGTTCAGAGAGTTCCATCACCAAAGAAGTGAGGTCGGTCAATTCCTACAGGAAGGGAATGAGGTCACTGCCTTGGCAACCACTTTGTCCTTACAGTTGCTTCCAAGGGTCCCTTGAGATGGAGGCTGCCCCTACTTCCTGTGAAACTTTCAAAAGTTAGAATGGTATATCAACCATAGACACCCAGGAGAAGCTCTCCACACAGGGTTGGTTTGGTCCATCTTTTTTATATGAATAGGAGAGAGGCTGATTCAGACACATACGTTCATCCTGACCAGGTTGTTTGCCATGGAAGATGACTTTTGTTCTCTCAGGTCCTTCATAGCTGCCTACATCTTCTCCAGATATCATTTCTGCATCAACATTTGAGGTTCTCAGCAGGTGGAAGATTCCCTACATTCCTGTATTTTAAGACCAACTCTGTCCCTGCTCTTTTGTAAAGTTAGATTGAGGGAACAGTGTATGGTTAGGGTTAATAATATATTCTATTTGGGTTAGGAAACATTCTGCGGGATAAATAATGGTATTAGGAACCTGCAATATTCACAAGAATATATAGGTGAAATATAAGTACAAAACCTAAAATCTAGGTATGATTTGAAGCCCAGCAGGGAATTGGGCCCTTTAGTGCGATACTTAGCTTTGAATTACGTTCTACACAGATGTCTCAGATAAATCGATAGGCAATGGCAGAGGACCTTGTACCTTGGATGAATAAATGTCCTAGAGAACATCCAGTCAAAAAGGAATAGTTGGCAGGATTAGGAAGGTTGTCAGTAGGTTTTGAAAAAAGAGTGAGTATAGGATTTGGACAAAATGTTCATTAGCAATAGGGTTTCGGGTAGAGAGTGAACGTAAATATGAGCACATACGAAGAGTCAGAAACAATGATGAACTGGGAAAATATGTAGGAAAGCAGATATCAATAGAGACATTAGGAAATCAGGCAAAGTATAATGTGAGTGATAGGGTTAGAAATTTTCAACATGGTTGAGGTTGAATATATAATCTTAGGAAGAAAGACATATGTAGTCATCAATAGGATTGATATTTTAGAGCATTAGGCAACCTGGGCATGGTTGTTTTTAATAATCCATGTTCACTTTCCATTTTGCTTTTGTGAAAGTTTAATAAAATAGTCACTTGTCACTTCCTGTTTTTCTGTATGCTTAACAAAACACTGTTGAAATCTTGAGAACTGTTTGCTATTTTTGTTCCCAGAATGTGCTATCCCCAACTGCCAAACTGCAGAATGTACTCCCTCACCCAGTTGCACGCAAACTGCACACTCGCCCTGACACATCAATAAATTTCCCTCCGTTCCCTGTCCAAGGAAAGTATATAAGCTCTGTTAAAGCTGTTCTCAGGGCTCTTTGCTCTATTCAAGTGAGCTCTGAGCCCCAGCATGCTGGACCCCCAATAAACTCTTTGCTGTGGCTGAGTAAAAATGGTATACTGTTCTGTACTTAAAAGATGCTTTCTTTTGCTTGCCTCTGCATAAAGATAGTCAGTTGCTGTTTGCTTTCGAGTGGGTAGACCCAGAAACCGGAACGTCTTGTCAACTAACTTGGACTAGACTCCCACAGAGGTTCAAAATCTCCCCCACTCTCTTTGATGAAGCCCTTCACAGAGATCTCAACAACTTCAGAACTACACACCCCGAAGTCACCCTGATTCAATATGTGGATGTCCTGCTCCTGGCAGCCAACACCAAGGAAAACTTTGAGTCTGTGACCCAAGCACTATTATCTGAGCTTGCTCAACTCGGGTATAGAGCTTTGGCCAAAAAGGCCCAAATTTGCCAGCAAGAAGTAATCTTCCTGGGGTATTTCCTTAGGCACTGTAAATTATGGCTCACTGACCCCAGTAAACAAAACGTTGTGCAGATACCACCCCCATTTAACAGGAGACAACATAGAGAATTTCTTGGAACTGCTGGCTTTTGCAGGTTATGGACCTGGGTTTGTGTTCTTAGCTGCTCCTTTATACCCGCTGTTAAATGAGAATGCCAAATTCCAATGGACCCTTTGAGAACCAGCAAGCTTTTGATAACATCTAAGAACACTGACACTGAACACCTCAACTTCACTGAGCCCAGCCTGCAATTTCAGAAAGCCCTACACTATGCTAAAAATGTACATCAACTCAATCAACTTGGTTCAAAGAAACTGCAGCCATTCCTGTAGGATCAAGAACAGAGTTTTAGACTAACTCACTCACAGTGAATGGAAATAACTGAATGGGTAACAAAAGCCTGTCGGTTCTGTTAATTGGTTAATGCTTACCATTCCAAGCTTCCTGCAGGAAAGCACGTACCAGGAACCAGACCAGGACAATTCTGGGAAGTGGACTTTACTGAAATTAAGCCAGCGAGATATGGACTTAAATATCTCCTAGTCTTTGTAAATACATTTTCAGGATGGATTGAAGCCTTTCCCACAAAAAAAAAAAAAAAAAAAAAAGCACAAATGGTGGTCAAGAAGATCCTGAAAGATATTTTTCAAAGACACGGCCTGCCTAATTTAATATGGTCTGATAATTGAACGGCGTTCATGGGCCAGGTAATTCAGGGGTTAGCCAGGACCCTGGGGATTAATTGGAAGTTACATTGTGCTTATAGACCCCAGAGCTCAGGACACATGAAAAAATAAATAGAAGCATTACAGAGACCTTAAAGAAATAAAGCTTAGAGACCGTCATAAAAGAGTAGACTATGCTCCTGCCTTATGCACTGTTTCATGAAAGAAATACTCCCTTTGTTTCTTTTTGTAACATCACCCCCTATGAAATTCTCTATGGGGCCTCTCCTCTGGTAAGGGACCTAACCCCAACTCTAAGACCTAAGTATCCCTTCCACACACCCTTGCTTGACAGACTTAAATCTCTTGAAAGAACTCAGCTATACCTGTGGAAACAGCTGGCCACTGCCTTCCAACCTGGGGATGAGGGGACTCCACATCGATATCAAGTAAGAGACTTTCTCTACATAAGAGGACATCAGGTGTCATCCCTGGAACCCCGCTGGAAAGGACCATACCAGGTGCTACTTATAACACCTACAGCGGTAAAGGTAGACAGAATCACTTCCTGGATCCATGCCTCTCATCTGAAGCCTGCAACCTGTCCAGACTCTGGCTGGAAACTGGAAAAGACTGGTAACCCGTTCAAATTGTGTATTCACCACATAGATAAGGCTATAGACTCTCCCCTTGGCCACCAGTAAACATAACACTCATTAGCCCGTTCAGCAGCAATGGCTGATCACAAATCCTACTAGACAAGAAGTATGGTCTATCTTGCATACAGCCCCCTTAGGGACCTGGTGGCCATCTCTCCACCCACACATTTGTCAGCTGGATATAGGTCTTTCCTATTAGGATATCCTTGATGAAGAGGATCCCACTAAAATTCCATTAAATCATTTCCGTACCATAGATAATGGAAACAAACTTTATGGTTGTATAGACAGGCAAGCCAGATGCAGGTTGGCTAGCCTATATTAGTATGTTTGCCCCGCAGACTATCAAAACCACAAACCGCCACGGCTGAGTGTGGGAAAAACGACTTCTTCTTTAAGTCATGGGGATTTGAGCATACAGAGGCTGACTGGTGGAATGTAAAATCCTCATCAAATTCAGTACACAGCATTGGCCATATTACCACTTAGATATCTAAAACCGATGGCCCCAAGAGGAGTCTCTAGATCCTCAAATTCTGTGTGACCTTTTTAACTTCTGCAAGTGCTCAAAGGGGTGAAAGGAAATTCCCCTATGTGGAGGCCTTTTCCCTCTTTCACTCACATCCTGAACTATGCTTCTACAATAGTTCCTCACCCTCAGCCTTCTGCTTCAGACTCTCTGCTGTGGGTCCTACCTCAGCAACCTGATTTCTCTTCTCCAATTACGAGATCAAAAACCCAAACCTCCGCCGGTTCTCAGGGCATTGCCCCCTTGCTGAGTTAGCAGGTACTGAGGTACCCATCCACCCACTCACTCCTCTATTCCTCTGTCAGTGCCCGCACCGGGTCCCACCAAGTCCTCTTACCAGCTAACCTAAAGCTCAAACCAGCTTAGGAGAGCCCTCAGACCCCTATCAAAGATGTAATGAAAATGACCTTTAAAGTTGCTTTGTCATCACTGAAAACAGGTTACTAAGAATTTAAAGTGCCTCACAGGCTTTTCAGGATACTCAATCCCGTCTTCCCCTCTGCTCTACCGGTTATACTGCTCAAGTTTTTGTTGCTAGGAAAATCCCAAACCCCTTTCCCATTATTCTTTTATATCTCTCCTTCCTCATTCTCAGATCCACGGAGTTGCTCTCACCCTCTGCCTTCCCCGTCTTCCCCCTCTGTACCAGGCCCACAGAAAAATCTTAACTGAACTTCTCCAGAAGTCTTCACCATGGTTGACTTTAGGACTTTCAGCAAAAGAGTCCCTATAAAAGAGTTCAGTGTAGATAAACTTCCTCTTTTTCTGTTGCCCTGCTCTACTTGGCTACTGGCTGCAAAAATCAGCACTCCTAAGCTTGACACCCCTTTAATAGTTTTTCACACAATATGTGAACAAGGCCTCTGGCCTTGAGCTGGGGCTTCATAGAGATTGCTATATTTCTAAGATATAAAATTACCAATTGGCTCCATGGTAACAGCTGCAGGGGGATAAAAGAAAAGGAAGAAAAAGCTCTCCCCCTCCCAGGTGTCCTTGAAAATTTAACTTGCCCACCATAGAGGAAAAAACAGGAAAAAACTTCTTTTTGTGAAGTTCTGCAGACTGTGAACTTCTTAGTCCCTTCCCTTTCATGTTGGGTGCAAAATTCTGAAACTACCTAAACTTGGGGTTCAGGGAGTTAATTGATTACAACAGAAGCAATGCCCGCTGAATCTGGTTGCAACCAAATAGGACTGTTTCCCTGTCTTCTGTGCTATCTTATGTGCCTTGCCTTGATCGTCCCTACAACAGTATAATTCTATATACTTAAACATTGTTTATGTTTTCATGAAATGGTCAACAGATGTGATTAATTGTGTAATGGTGAAGATGTTTCCCAGATTGCTCTATAATGACCCAGGTTCATTTGAAGTTCAAACAGGGGGGCATACAACCCAGTACCACTGGGAACATATATCTCTTACTTTACCCATCATATTAGGAAGTGGAGTTGCTGCAGGGGTAGTCACAGGAACCACTGCCCTGGTCCATGGTACACAACAAATGACCCAAATAGAAGCAGCAATAGACCAAAACGTAAAGATATTAGAAACCTCCATCACAGTTTGCAGGAATCTTTAACCTCTCTCTCTGAAGTTGTTTTACACAACAGTCGAGGGTTTGACCTCCTCTTCATGAGAGAAGGGGGCCTTTGTGCTTCATTGATGTAACAATGCTGTTTTTATGCCGACCATACTGAAGTTGTAAAAAAACCTATGAGTAAAATAAAAGGATGCCTTGAAGAGTGTCAACGAGAGAGAGAGGCCCCAAAAGGGTGGTTTGAGTCTTGGTTCACACAGTCCCCCTGTTTATCCACGCTTTTATCAACCCTGGCCTGTCCAATAATAATCTCCATATTATAGCTAACTATAAAACCTTGTTTGCTCAACCATGTAATTTCTTTTCTCCAAGCTCAAATTGGACAGGTTAAACTTATGGTAATACCCCACTAGCAGACATAGAATGTGACACCCCCCAATGATCACTTTTATGATTAAAATTAGCCAGAAGAAGAAGTGGGGAATGAAAGGTTAATAAAAAAGGTACTTGGAACTTCCTGTTTTTCTGTATGCTTAACAAAACACTGTTGAAATATTGAGAACTGTTTGCTAACCTTTTTCCCAGATTGTGCTGTCCCCAACTTCAAAATTGCAGAATGTATTCCCTCATCCGGTTACAAGCAAACCGCCCACTCGCTCTGACCCATCAATAAATTTCCGTCCCTACCCTTTCCAAGGAAAGTATATAAGCTCTGCTTAAGCTGTTCTCAGGGCTCTCTGCTCTATTCTTGTGAGCTCTGAGCCCCAGCATGCTGGACACCCAATAAACCCCTTGCTGTGGCATGAGACACTCTCCTGGTGGTCTCTTCCTCCAATGCTTGCACGAACATTACTTGGATGATTGAATGTAGAAGAGAAAATCCAGTCAAAAAGGGATAGTCGGTAGGATTAAGAAGATAGTCGGTAGGTTTAGGAAGAAGAGTGAGTATAGGATTTCGAACAAAATCTCTTTAGCAATAGTGGTTCGTTTAGAGAGTGAATTTAAATGTCAGCACATGTGAACAGTCACAATAATGAAATGGGAAAAGAACGTAGGAAAGCAGATATCAATAAAGACATTACGAAATCAGGCAAAGTATAAAGTGCGTGATACGATTAGAAATTTTCAACAGGGTTGAGTTAGAATATATAATCTTAGGAAGAAACAAATATGTAGTCACCAATAGGATTGACATTTGAGAGCATTAGGCAACCTTGACATGGATGTTTTTTGTAATCCATGCTCACTTTCCATTTAGGTTTTGGTACAATCATAAGTGTGACGTTTGCATTTGTGTCCAGAATATTACTGTGATAAAATGTATATGTAGATCTGGTGACATGAGTGTTTATTCCACCATTTCTGGGAGCAATTTTTTGAAGACATATAAATGGGTATTGGGGGTACAAAGAGGTATACACTGTGTCAATGAATATAGAGATAATGCATGAATAGACCATTAGTGAATAAATAATATAACTGGTTCCAGATTAAATAATGGATTGAATTGATATCTGAAAACATATAAAAATCTTATATTGATATACAATCATTCATTCCAACAATTTATACATCTAATATTAATATTAGGGTTATGGTTTATCATGAAGATATGTTAGTTTTGCTACAAAAGTGATTATGGAAATCGAAAATAAAGTGTTTGGAAAGAGTCAGTCACAATGCTGGCAATATGTGAACAAGGCCTCTGGTCTTGAGCTGGGGCTTGACAGAGATGGCTACATTTCTAAGATAAAGAAGTTACCAACTCGGCTCCATGGTAAACGCTGGCAGAGAGAAAAAAAAAAGAGAAGAAAGAAGCTCTGCCCCTCCCAGGTGTCCTTAAAATGTTAACTTGCACAGAACAGAGAAAAAAAAACAGAAACAAAAACTGCTTTTAATGAACTTCTGAAGACTGTGAACTTCTGAGTCCCTCCCTTACATGTTGGGTACAAAATTCTGAAACAATCTAAACTTGGAGTTCAGGGGATTAATTGATTACAACAGAAGCAATGCCCCCTAAATCCGGTTGCAACAAAATAAAACGGCCTTGACACCCTTACTGTAAACCAGGAGTGATCAAATAGGTCTGCCATTAATACTTTTCCACTTGTTTAATTTTAGGCCTTTTAACTGTGGCATTTAGATTCTTTATGTGAACTGTAGTCAAGAGAAAACCCAAGCACCTATGGGCTAGCCTCTGCATGGCTTTGAAGAATTCATTTGACCCAAAGAATCCAAATTCTCACTTGATGGAGGTCAGAAACCTTACAGAGAAAGGCGAGAGTCTTCATCTACAATGACTGTAATTTTTGCCATTTTGATTTTGTATGCACACATGGGATTTTTCTTTACATCCATCAGGTGTTGGGAATCTAAGCCACAGCCTCACACAGGGCCAAGAGACTGATTCAGACACATCCCTTTCCAAAGCAGTTAAGTAAAGAGCCACAGGTAATGCCAATTTATTCCCATTTGAAAACTGGTTACTTCAGGCTTCACAAAGGGGTGGCCTGATGCAAAGTCCTTCCTGTCATTCAGGGCAAAAGAACAATAGGCAAGCAAAAGCCCCAAAGCAGAGTTTCTCCACTGAGACTTTACTGGTCACACTGATATCTGAGTTTTCTGAGATGCTCGCCATTCCCTCCAGCTATCCAGTACATGGCCATATCACAGAGCTTGGAGGTGGCAAATATCTTGGACAGAAAACCATGAGCCTATTCTGGAGTGTAGCCAGAATTCAGGAAGGAAACAAGAACTTAGGAAGTTTGAAGGTGTTGCCCTTCGATAAGGCAAGCCACAGTCCATTTATATATTGGGCAGGATTGATGCTGGGAAGCTTTCTACTAGACAGGACACATCCATTGATGCATTCTCTTTTCTAATGTCTTCAACCACAGACACACTGGGAAACACAGACATAGAAACACTTGCCTTGTCAAACGACTTACTAGAAACAGTTCACTTCAAACCAAACAAACCGCCTTTCCTACCTTTTCTCAGAACATGAGACAAAACCACAAACACACAACTAAAACCACAAATGCATCTCCTTTCCCCAAGTAGGTCTGTGACTATTCGGAGTGTACTCTCACTGGTGAGCCTTACTATGTTCCTCTGAAATGGCCTGTCCTGTCTCAGATATGGTCTCCTTGGCCTACTCTGAAAATGTTAGGAGCCCGCGGTGAGCCACTACTTGCTTTCTCTGGAAAGGCCAGTCTTCAAAGCTTTCCTGGCATTTGGCCATCCTCACATCAGTATATACCAAAAAAGACTGTCTCTGTCCTTGGAATATCCAAAGAAGTGAGCCCACTGGGACTGGGACTGGGACTGCCTCTGGGTGCCTGGCTTACTATATCGCAAGTTCAGAGAGTTCCATTACCAAGGAATAGAGATGAGGTCACTTCCTTCAAGAACTGAATGAGGTCGCTGCCTTTGTAACCACTTTGTCCTAACAGTTGCTTCCAAGGGTCCCATGAGATGGATGCTGCCCCTATTTCCCGTGACACTTTCACAAGTTAGAATGGTATATCACCCATAGGCACCCGTGAACAGCTCTCCACACAGGCCTGGATTGGTCCATCTTCTGTACATTAGGAACAGAGAGGCTGATTCAGACACAACCCCTCATCCATACAAGGCTGTTTTTCATGGAAGAAGACTTTTGCACTCTCTGGTCCTTCATAGCTGCCTACATCTTCTCCAGGGATTATTTCTGCATGGAACTTTGAGGTTTTCAGCAGGTGTTATATTCCCTACATTTCTTATTGTAAGACCAACACTGTCCCTGCTCTTCTATAAAGTTAGAATGTGGGAACAGTATATGGTTTGGGTTAATAACATGTTCGATTTGGGTTAGGAATCATTTTGCTGGCTGAATAATGGTATTGAAAACCTGTGATATTTATAAGAATATAGAGGTCAAATATATGTATGAAAACAGAAATCTAAGTAAGATTTGAAGCCCATAAAGGGATTGGGCCCTTGATTGGGAGACTTAGCTTTGAATTATGTCCTGCACAGATGTCTCAGATGAATCAATACACTATGGCAATGGACCTTATACCTTGGATGATTGAATGTTGAAGAGAACATCCATTCTAAAAAGGATAGTCAGTAGGATTTGGGAGATAGTCAGTAGATTCAGAAAGAAGAGAGAGTATAGTATTTGGACCAAAAGTTGTTTAGCAATTGGGTTTCAGGTAGAGAGTGAATGTAAATGTCAGCACAAATGCACAGTGAAAATGATGAACTGGGAAATTATGAAGGAAAGGAGATATCAATAGAGACATTAGGATATCAGGCAAAGTTTAAAGTGAGTGATAGGATTAGACATTTTCAACAGGGTTGAGTTTGAATATATAATCTTAGAAAGAAACAGATATGTAGTCAACAATTGGGTTGACATTTGAGAGCATTAGGCAACCTGGACATGGATGTTTTCAGAAATCCATGCTCACCTTAAATTTAGGCTTTGGTACAAATATACGTGTGCCCTTTGCATTATTTTCCAGAATATTACTGTGATAAAATGTACATGTAGGTCAGGTGACATGAGTATTTCTTCCACAATTTCTGAGAGCAATATTTTGAAGACGTATAAATGAGTATTGGGAGTACAAAGAGGTGTACCATCTCTCTATGAATATAGAGATAATGCAAGAAGAGACCATACTGAGAGTAAATAATATAATTGGTAAACTTTAAATAACGGATTGAATTGATATCTGAAAATATACAGGAAATCTTATTTTGATATACAATCATTCATTCCAACCAGTTATACTTCTAATGGTAATATTAGGGTTATATTTTATCATGACGAGTGTGTGAGTTTTGCTTCAATAGTGATAATGGAAATCAAAAATAATGTGTTTAGAAAGAAATCTCATGAAAAGTCTTGTCAAGAAACATGGAGGAATACATGTGTTCTGAAGAAGGAAGTTATTGAAAGTGAAACAAATGCCTATAAATGTGCTAACTTGTGTATGAAATATATATCTTTTGATGGGCATAAACTGAAGAAATAGTAATGTACCAGTGTTGACTAAAAATGAACATCAAAATACATATCATGATCCATAATAATCTACTTGCATTGATGTTACACTGGGTCAGTTACTGTAGAAATATTAGGATTCCTATGCACCATTCACTGAAGTTAGTTTTCAGTTCTGGGAAACAAATATGTATTTCAGGTGGATGAATATTTCTGAGAATAATCTTTTGAAAATTTGATTATAAATCCACATATATGAATACAAATGAATTTAGGGAGTGTACAATAAGACACATATATTTCATATTTTGAAAAATTTGGAGAGTGTATATATATATATATATATATATATATATATATATATATATATATATATATAATACACACACACACACACACACATTAAAAAGTAGCAATATATATGCCAATCGAAATTCCTCATGAAATGTATATCATCCACTGATCCAAAAATATTCATTATACTGAATATGATTTTATTTATCATGTTGTTCATCTAAGAAGCTCACCCATTGGTTGAATTTTCAGTTCTAACTGTGTTTAGGAGGAGTGATCTCTTCTCCCAATTTGTATCTGCCAAGTCAGCCACCTCAGAAGAATGTACATGTGATAACAGGTACGATTCTATATGTGCATATGAAATTACATGTGCTGAATTGGCTACAGAGAAACGCAGAGAGGAATTCACCTATTTGTTACCTTTAAAAACAAATGGATCCTCTTCTATTTCTCTCTTTAAGGTTCTGTAGTTTTCATTGTATAAGTCTTTCACCTCTTTAGTTAGGTTGATTCCCAAGTATTTTTTTTTTGAGGATAATGTGAATGGAGTGTTTTTCCTCATCTCCAATTCAGAAGTTTTGATACTGATATACAGAAATTTCTTTGATTTGTGCGTGTTGATTTTATATCCTGCCACTTTGCTGAATTCATTTATTATTTCTAGTAGTTTTTTTGTAGACCCTTTTGGGTCTTCTAGGTATAGAATCATGTCATCCACAAACAGTGATAATTTAAGTTCTTCTTTTCCTATTTTTATGTCTTTAATTTCTTTCATCTGTCTAATTGCTCTGGCCAGTGTTTTGAGAACTGTATTGAATAGAAGTGGTGATAGAGGGCATCCCGGTCTTGTTCCTGATTTTAGAGGGAATGCCTTCAATTTTTCTCCACTCAGAATGATGCTAGCCTGAGGCTTACCATAGATAGCTTTCACAATTTCAAGGAAAGTTCCTGTTATCCCTAGTTTTTCTAATGTTTTGAATATAAAGGGATGCTGTACTTTGTCGAATGCTTTTTCTGCGTCTATTGAGATGATCATATGGTTCCTATTTTAAGTCTATTTATGTGGTGAATAACATTTATTGATTTCCGTATATTGAACCATGCTTGCATCCCAGGGATTAATCCTACTTGATCATGGTGCACAATTTTTTTGATGTGCCTTTGTGTCCGATTCGCCAGAATTTTATTGAGGATTTTTGCATCTAGGTTTATCAGAGATATTGGTCTGTAGTTTTCTTTCTTTGAGGTGTCATTGCTGGTTTCGGAATCAGGGTGATGTTGGCCTCATAGAATGAATTTGGCAAAGCTCCCTCTTTTTCCACTTCCTGAAATAACTTGAAAAGTATTGGTATTAATTCTTCTTTAAAGGTTTTGTAAAACTCCGCTGTATACCCATCTGGTCCTGGGCTTTTCTTGGTTGGTAGTCGTTTGATTGCTTGTTCAATCTGATCCATTGATATTGGTCTGTTCAAATTGTGTGTATCCTCCAGACTCAGTCTGGGCAAATCATAGGATTTAAAAAATTTATCGATGTCTTCACTCTCTTCTATTTTATTGGAATATAGGTTTTCAAAATAATTTCTAATTGTCTTCTGTATTTCTGTAGGATCTGTTTTGATCTTGCCTTTTTCATCCCGTATGTTAGTAATTTGAATTCTCTCTCTTCTTCTCTTCATTAGCATGGATAAGGGTCTGTCGATCTTATTTATTTTTTCGAATAACCAACTTTTAGTTTCGTCATTTTTTTCAATAGTTTCTTTTGTTTCAATTTTGTTGATTTCCGCTCTGATTTTAATTATTTCTTGCCTTCTGTTACATTTGCTGTTGTTTTGTTCTTCTTTTTCTAGGGCTTTGTGATGAAGTGTGAAATCTTAGAAGATGGAAAAATATACCCTGTTCATGGATAGCAGAACTAACATCATCAAAATGGCGATATTACCAAAAGTTCTCTATAGATTTAATGCAATGCCAATCAAAATCCCAAGGGCATTTCTTGTAGAAATAGAGAAAGCCATCATGAAATTCATATGTAAAAATAAAAGACCCAGAATAGCAAAAGCAATTCTAAGCAGAAAGTGTGAATCAGGCGGTATAGCGATACAAGATTTCAAACTATATTACAGAGCAATTGTAACAAAAACAGCATGGTACTGGTACCAAAACAGGTGGGTGGAACAATGCTACAGAATAGAGGACACAGAGACCAATCCACAAAACTGCATACCATCTTATATTTGATAAAGGGGCTAAAAGCATGCAATGGAGGAAGGATAGCATCTTCAACAAATGGTGTTGGGAAAACTGGAAAACTATATGCAACAAAATTAAACTGAATCCCCTCCTCTGGCCATGCACAAAAAGTAACTCAAAGTGGATCAAGGAATTAGATATCAAATCAGAGACTCTGCGTCTGATAGAAGAAAAAGTTGGCTCCGATCTACATATTGTGGGGTCAGGCTCCAAATTCCTTAATAGGACACCCATAGCACAAGAATTAATAACAAGAATCAACAAATGGGCTTACTTAAACTGAAAAGTTTTTTCTCAGCAAAAGAAGCAATAAGAGAGGTAAATAGGGAGCCTACATCATGGGAACAAATTTTTACTCCTCACACTTCAGATAAAGCTCTAATATCCAGAGTATACAAAGAACTCAAAAAATTATAGAATAATATAACAAATAACCCAATCAACAAATGGACCAAAGACCTGAACAGACACTTCTCAGAGGAGGACATACAATCAATCAACAAGTACATGAAAAAATGCTCACCATGTTTAGCAGTCAGAGAAATGCAAATCAAAACCACCCTAAGATACCATCTCACTCCAGTAAGATTGGCAGCCATTAGGAAGTCAAACAACAACAAGTGCTGGCAAGGATGTGGGGAAAAGGGTACTCTGGTACATTGTTGGTGGGACTGCAAACTGGTGCAGCCAATTTGGAAAGCAGTATGGAGATTCCTGGGAAGGCTGGGAATGGAACCACCATTTGACCCAGCCATTGCCTTTCTCGGTCTATTCCCTGAAGACCTTAAAAGAGCATACTACAGAGATAATGCCACATCAATGTTCATAGCAGCACAATTCACAATTGCTAGACTGTGGAACAAACCCAGATGCCCTTCAAGAGATAAATGGATTTTAAAAATGTGGCATTCATACACCATGGAGTATTACGCAGCACTAAAAAATGACAAAATCATGGAATTTTCAGGGAAATGGATGGCATTAGAGCAGATTATGCTTAGTGAAGCCAGACAATCCCTAAAAAACAAATTCCAATGTCTTCTTTGATATAATGAGGCAACTAAGAACAGAGCAGGAAGGAAGAGCAGGAAGAAAAGATCAACATTAATCAGAGACATGAGGTGGGAGGTAAAGGGAGAGAAAAGGGAAATTGTATGTAAATGGAGGGAGACCTCAATGTTTTACAAAATTATATATAAGAAGTTGTGAGGGGAAGGGAAAAATAAACAAGTAGGAAAATGAATTACAGAAGATGAAGTAGAGAGAGAATATGGGAGGGGAGGGGAGGGGAGGGGGGATAGTAGAGGATAGGAAAGGTAGCAGAATACAACAGATACTAATAGGGCATTATGTAAAAATGTGGATGTGTAACCGATTTGATTCTGCAATCTGTATTTGGAGTAAAAATGGGAGTTCATAATCCACTTGAATCTAATATATGTAATAAAAGATGTCAAGAGTTATGTAATATTTTGAACAACCAATAAAAAAAAACACATGGAGAACTATTTCAACAAAAAATTGACTAGATTTATAACTCCTACCCTGTATAATGCAAAAGGCAAGTCCAACTATACACTATGCCTTGTCTTAACTGCTTGTATTTCTATTCTGTTTGGGTTATTTTTCTCCATCATATTATAATTATTAGTCAGAGTCTAGTACGGTATGGGTTAGTTTCAGGGATTCATTATTTTGAATGGAAAATAGGAAAATAAATCCAATGTGTATGTAAATATGTGCTACACAAAAATCTTCCCATTCTCATCCAGAACAATGCCTTGACTTTACCTTCGCCCCAAGTAAAACACAATTAGAGGAGAAGAGTTAGAAAATCTGTGAATACATATCTGGAATGAAATATGCTCAAGAGTTCACAACCTTGAAGGTGGTAGAGGAGTTTCCAAAAGTTAGGAACAGGTAAATACTCCACAAAAATGGAGCTCTGCTGGACTAAAGACTTCTTGAGAAACTGCCTCTGAGTTTGGGAACTTGAAATATTTGTTGTTGTCAGGAGCTTTAGCTTCCTTTGTAGAGAGACCATCAAAGCTGGGTATGTATCTAAGTGACCTGGAGGACATGGTTTCTTATTTTCTAATGAACATGAGGCAGCAGTGCTGAATTCTCTCTTTGTAGGTAAACTGTGGCCACTGGGGGCTAACTCTTTCCATGTGGACTGTAAAGCCATTCGGTCATCCTCCACTTGTCGTGGTGTTTCTTGCTGCTGCAATGCGAGCTTGGTATTTGCTTCACAAAATACAAGGAGTTCAACTGGGACACAGTGCTAAAGGGAGTTCTGTCATGTGTGGTGTTTCAGGGTCTGCAGGATAATGCACCACCCAGGCTTCAATCCCACATAGCTTGCATCCTTGACCATAGCAATCTGATTCTGAACATTGCCCTGAAAACTCTCCATATAAAAAGATGCATTTACATAGAAGGGTCTGCTGGCTGCACCATGTCAGTTACAAGCCATTTGGAAGCCAATGGAAGATCCACATGGCCCCACCAGATATTTTCTCATACACCTGCACACAACTTCTCTAGGCCCACTTCTCATCAGGCCCCAACTTACTGGCATTTCTGTTTTTACACCATTTTCATGGTCATGGGAATTTCAAAAATTTCATGGTATTTATCTAGCCATTTTTCAAGACTGATGTTGGAGGCATTGTGGGTTTAAATTCATTCAGGAATCATTCAATGGTGAGGAAGCTCATTTGAATGAAAGCTCTGGTGAAATCTCAGAGGCAAGGCTTCCCAAAGAGTGGCCAAAAGGTCACATGAACCCAGGCCTATTGCTGTCTACAATGTGAGGTCCATGTGTGTTTTGACTCTCATCTATGGCTGCCATGTCTTTCAGAATAAAAACATGTGATATCCTGGCTGAGATTCCCAGTGCTCTGTGGAAAGCAAACCTGGGCCTAGATCTCGGTTTCCAAGGACGACTCTCATTCGTGGCCAACTAAAATCCCAACACATTTCATGATAATACTTCTCTAAGGTCAGTTCCAGAACCCAGTCTCTAAGGGGAATCACACCAGATTTCAGCCCAGGTGTACCCAGTCATATTTTCCAACTACCACACAAATGACGACAATTAATACCAAAACACTCACACATGGCCCTCATCTTCTTCCATATATTCACTCTCATCCTAAGCTTTGTCTGGAGGTTTCCATGAGCGGGGAAGTCCAAGAGAGTGTCCAAAATGAGCTCCCTTTCCCCTCATTGCCTAAAGTCATGGTGGCCTGGACACCCTTCCTGTGAACCAGGTGTGATCAAATAGGACTGCCCTTAATACGCCTAGGCTTCTCCAATTTGAGGCCTACTGACTGACAGGTATGGATTTTTTTATGTAAATTGGAGTCATGAGAAAACCCAAGAACCTGTGTGCTAGATTCTCCAGGGCTTTGAAGAACTCATTTGACACAAAAAATCCCTATTCTCACTTGATGGAGGTCAGGAGCCTTACAGAGGAAGGTGAGAGACTTCATGCACAGGGACTGCTCTTTTGGCCATTTTGGTTATGGATTCACACACGGAATGATCCATCAGGTGATGAGAATCTAAGCCACAGCCTCACACAGGCCAAAGAGGCTGATTCAGACACATCCCTTTCCAAAGCAATTAAGCAAATACCCACTGGTGATGCCCATTCATTTCCATTTGAAAACTGTGTGCTTCAGGCTTCACAAAGGTGTGGCCTGAGACAAAGAGCTTCCTGACATTCTGGGCAAATTAACAATAGGTAAGCAAATGGGCCAAAGTAGGGTTTCTCCACTGAGACTTTACAAGACACACTGATGTCTGAGTTTTCTAAAATGCTCCAATTCCCATATATTAAATTATGTAGAGACATTAATGAAAAAGAGCAAGTCATGGCAGCTGCAGTAAAACAGGCTTTAGATGCCAGGACAAGAACATGCTACAATTGTGAACAAACGGGACATTTTAAAAGGAATTACCCCATAAGAGGAGGGTTTAACAAAACTAGGTATCAAAGGAGAAGAATACGGGGTATTTGCCCAGGATGCTGTAGAGGGAGACATTGGACTAATCAATGTCATTCTCAAACCACCATAGAGGGTAGTACATTATCAAAAAACAAACAAGGACCAGGTGTTTATCCATGATATCATGGAGAAAGGCATCAGGTTATGTTGCCAGAAAATGGACAGGGGGACCCAATGCTCTGGGGCCCCAAACCACAAATATATGGAGCACTGGAGGAACCCAGCAACCCCATCAGGGTAGTGCCAAGGACACATTGTCCATCAGATCCCTCAACAGACAAACCAGAGGGCGTGCAGGGTTGGACATCTGCACCTCTGTCAGAGCAGTACTAACTCCAGAGATGGGAGTTCAAATCATTCTCTCAGGGGTAAAAAAACCTCTTTTTCAAGGAGCAGTAGGCTTATTATTGGGAAGCAGCTCTTCTACTCTAAAAGGACTTATGATAAATCCTGGCGTAATTGATCCTAATTATGAAGGTGAAATAAAAATTATAGCCAGTTCTCCAAGGGGTATATCAGTAATTTCACCAAGAGACAGAATAGCACAGTTACTAATAATACCAAGCTTACATGATAAATTTTCTAGTCGTGCTGTAGAAAGAGGTTCCAAGGGATTAGGCTGCACAGATGTAGATTTGGCTATGTTTTCTCTAAAGTTAGATTCTCGCCCCATGTTAAAACTAAATATTCAAGGACATGAATTAAATGGGCTACTGGATACAGATGCAGAACTTAGCACCATCTCTCGTCCAGAATGGCCAAAATATTGGCCATTACAACCATCCACTCAAACACTTCAAGGCCTAGGATTGGCAACTAATCCCCATCGAAGAGCAATGGTATTAGATTGGAAGGATACTGAAGGATGACAAGGAACTATACAGCCATATGTATGGATCATCTTCCCGTAAATTTATGGGGATGAGATGTCCTAGATGAATTAGGTTTGAAATTAACAAAAAAATCAATTAAAATGTACCCACAATTATGGTTAGACAAGGTTTTAGGATTGGAAAAAGATTAGAAAAACAACATCAAGGTATAGCAGCCCCAATACTAATAGATCAAGGAACAGAGAGAAATGGGTTGGATTTTAAGAAAGGGCCACTAAGACAATAAAAATTACTTGTAAATAAGAAAGACCAGTATGGGTTCCTCAGTGGACCCTGACTAAAGAAAAGGTACCAGCAGCCCATGATCTGGTCAAAAAACAATTAGCAGAAGACATATACAACCATCTGTATCTCCCCATAATACTCCCAGTTTTGTCATCAAAAAGTAATCTGGTAAATGGAGATTATTGCAAGATTTAAGAGGCATTAATAATGAGATGGTTATTATGGGACATGCTCAATCGGGGATTCCTCAATTATCTGCTTTGCCAAAACTTGGTATGATTTATTTATAGATATTAAAGATTTTTTTTTTTTCATTTCCAATCCAACCTTAGGATAGTCCATGTTTTGCATTTACTAACCCTGCACTGAATCATGAAAGTCCTGATCAGAGATACAAATGGAAAGTACTCCCTCAAGGGATGGCTAATAGCCCAACTATGTGTCAAATTTATGTTAACAAAGTAATCCAGCCACTTAGAAATCAAAATCCTGAACTACAAATATTTCACTATATGGATGATATATTATTAGCACACAAAGCTAAAAACACATTGCTAGAATGTTATGCCACACTTAAAAACTTATTAAAAAATATAAACTAGAGATAACAATAGATAAAGTAGAATTAAATGTTCCAATTAATTATTTAGGAGTTCTATTATCCTCAACCATGGTCTGTCCACCAAAAATTAAAGTACGAATAGATCAATTCAAATCACTTAATGACTTTCAAAAGTTATTAGGAGACATAAATTGGATAAGGCTTTATCTAGGTATACGCACAGTAGAGTTGGAACCTTTTTTGATATCCTAAAAGGTCTATCAGATCCAAATTCACCACGCATGTTAATGCCTGAAACAAGAAAGGCATTAAAAATTATTGAAACATATATGGATAATATGCATTTGGATAGAATTGATATAAGTTTGTCTTTATTATTTATTCTACTACCAACAAAAAATATTACTACAGGAGTATTTTGGCAAGAAGGTCCATTATTATGGATACATTTATCTTATTCTCCTAACACTATTCTTACTCAGTATACTGATGCTGTAGGACAATTAATACTGAAAGGAATAAAGCAGCAAAGGGAGTGTTCGGAATTTCTCCCAATAAAATAATTACTCCATATACTCTGAATCAAATTGATGAGTTAGCTAATGAGTTAAATACTTGGGCAATAATCATGTGCAAATCTAATGTTTCATTTGATAACCAGTTACCATCTAATCTTTGATTGTCTTTTTGATCATCGCATCCTGTAATTTTTCCAAAAATGACAAGAAAAACACCTATCATGAATGCTCCAAATATATTCACTGATGGGTCAAATAATGGTACAGCAGCAATAGTTACACCTGATCAAACTTTTACATTTCTAGTACCCAAGCAATCATCTCAAAAGGTAGAGCTTAATGCAGTATTGCAAGCTTTTGTGATGTTTAAAGATTCTGTAATTAATTTATTTTCCGATAGTCAGAATATAGTTAATGCTATAGTTTCCCTTGAAGATGCTGGTAGGATTTCCCCTTCCTCTACTGTTTTCTCTTTGCTTTCCACTATACAAAGTCTAATCTTGGACAGAAAAGATCTGTTCTTTATAGGAAATATCAGAACACATACAGGATTACCTGGAGCCCTTAGTTTGGAAAATGATTTAGCAGATAAAACTACACATGACATACATATTTTCTCTATAGTAGAAGAAGCTACAAATTTTCATAAAAAGTTCCATGTCAATGCTAATAGTTTACAAAAGTGCTTTAAAATAACTAAGGAACAAGCTAGACAAATAATAAAACAATGTCAAAATTGTGTGACCTTTTTACCACACGTTAATCTTCGAGTCAATCCTAGAGGATTGATAACTAACCATATTTGGCAGATGAACGTCACAAACTTGCCAGAATTTGGAAAATTAAAATATTTGCATGTTACAGTTGATACTTCTTCTGAATTTTTGATGGGCTCCCTTCTTGTTGGAGAAAAAAACTAAAGATGTTATAGCTCATTGCTTACAAAATTTTGCCACTGTGGGCGTTCCAAAACAGTTAAAAACAGATAATGCCCCTGGTTATACTTCTACCTCTTTTAAAAAATTTTTCTCATCATTTGGCATCACTCATATAACAGGAGTCCCATACAATCAGCAGGGACAAGGTATAGTTGAAAGAGCACATCAAACTATTAAAACGTACATACTAAAGCAAAAAGAAGGAATTGGGAAGGGGTATATATTTCCCAAAGATAAACTTAAAATAACCCTTTTTACTCTAAACTTTTTAAATTTGGATTCATCAGGGCTTAGTGCTGCAGAAAGGCATATATATCCAAAAAATGTACATAAGCCCAAGGTACTTTGGAAGGATATTCTAACAGGACAATGGAAAGGTCCTGATCAAGTAATTGTCTGGAGTCGCGGGTCTGTTTGTGTGTTTCCACAGGGAGAACAGGAGCCGATTTGGATTCCAGAGAGATTAACTAAAGAGATTTCTACAGACCCAAAAGAAGATGATTTGGCTCAAATCAATTACAGCTGATATCCAGAACTCAAGTTTGGCTATTCTTACATTAGTAACAGAACCAGGATGTTTTTTTTTCAATATCTATTTTATTATTGCCATTTCCCATATCATGAAGTTCTATTTTGTTTTTTGAGCTCATACAGACCTAGGTTAATGTTTTGCTGATCAGTTCTATTTTTGGACTGCAGAGTTTTTAGACTTTGCAATGGAGAATTCACATGTAAAAAGTTATAAAGCCTTTACTATTATGTTATGTGTTGTATGTATTATATTATGTGTGCACACTTGTGTTTTGTGTTATATGTTTGAATGTACATAACCATATATCATATGTGATGAGCGCTCATGAAAAAATGGATCCAAGTATTTTTTTTATTCACGTGATGTAAATATTTTAATTTAATTGGGTAAACACCTGTTGAGGATTGTTTTAAAATGTGAACAAAAAGGGAGGTTAACAGATCTGTTTGCTTTCTTTCACCTTTCCTTTTCATTATATTTAATTATTCTCTTCAAGACAATGTAAATTGTTAAGAAAATTGTTTTTTTTTAATGCCTTCTGGAATGTTACATAATTTTTTCTTAAGGCATTGTTGCCAGAATTCCTATCTTCATCCCAGTGCCTGTGAAGACAAAGATAAAACCAATCTACAGCTTCTGCAAAAGCCATCACTGAACTGCTTGCAGAACTTGCCTGGACTATGTATCACTTGTATGCATTGTGAACTCACCTGCATGCATTGTGAACAATATGTTGGTGCATCGACTTGTGGTAGTGTTGGGATATTTTTGCTGATGATGTCATCCGTGGTACAATTTTTCCAAAAGGAGCACTCAATTGGCTTGGTGTATCTTCCTCCCTTCTGCTTGTCATGGTGGTTCAGCTAAAATTTTGGGGGCCAACAGAGATGAGACAAAAAACCTCATCCCCCCACTGGTACAAAGACCTCTTCACAGGTGTGACTGTATACTGGACCTGTAGTTAGTGATGGGTAAGATCCAATTGCAATGGTACCAACCTAAGACTGGAGGCTGACACCTTGAGGTCAGCTCATTCGATAATGGGTAAGGACCATATGTACTATTGGACAACCTAAGCCAGGCATGGTCCCTAAGGCACATGCTTGTTGTCTAAACAGAGAGGGGGAGATGTTGAGAGCCACAGCCCGAGGGGCCAAAGGAAACTTTCAGACTGCCAGCTGATGGTTGGCTCACAGCGGCCCCAGCAACATCTAGCTGATTGGCTACTCTGCGGTGATGCACATTGGGCTGTTTCCCCACCCTTTCAAACTACCAAGCTGCTCATTGGGGAACTTTTTTGGCTCTGCTCAAATGACCCAGCCAATCGAACTCAAGAGCAGGAGGAGTGGAGAGGTTGAGAGCTTGTGGGAAGCTGGTGGTGGCAGTTGTGCTCTGAGGGTATTTCCCGAGGAGCTATTTTTTTGGCGTGTGTGGTTCTAAAAATAAAGTTAGTTTCTTTTGACAAGTGGCTCCTGAATTGTGCCCATCCAGACTGTGGCAATCATAAATTGATGGAGAAAAATAACCGAAACAGAATAGAAATACAAGCAGTTCGGAGGAGGCATGGTGTATAGCTGGATTTACCTTTTGTATGATAAAGGGTTGGTGTTATTAATCTACTCAATATTAAATTGAAATAGTTCTCCGTGTGTTTTAAAGTTAACAAATATGTTAATACCTGTCTCCCTGTATCTGTGTCCTATTCAGCACATGTATTTTTGTATGCACATATAGAATCCTACCTTGTATCACATGTACATTTTTGTGAGGTGGCTGACTTGGCAGATACGAATTGTGAAAAGAGATCACTACTCCTAAACGTTTTTGGAATTGAAAATTAGAACTATGCGTGAGCTTCCTAGTTGAACAAGATAATACATAAATCCATGTTCAGTAAAATGAATATTTTTGGATCTGTGGATGATATATATTTCATGATGAATTTCGATTGGCATATATATTGCTAACATTTAATGTCTGTGCATTTGCGTGTGTGTGTGTGTGTGTGTGTGTGTGTGTGTATACTCTCCAGATTTTTCAGCATATAAAATATATATGTCTTATTATACAATCCCTAAATGCATTCATATTCATGTATGTGGATTTATAATCAAATGTTCACAAAATTATTCTCAGAAATATTTATCCACCTCAAATATATATTGTTTCCTAGTGCTGAAATCTAAATTCAGTGAATGGTGCATAGAAGTCCTAATTTTTCTACAGTAACTGACCCACTTTAACATCAATGCAAGTAGATTACTATGGTACATGATGTGTATTTTGACGTTCATTTTTATTCAACACTGTTACATGACTATTTCTTCAGTTTATGCACATCATAGGATATATATTTCATTCACAAGTTTTCAAATTTATAGGCATTTTTTTCACTTTCTATCACTTCCTGCTTCAGTACACATGTATTCCTACATGTTTTTTGACTGGTTTATTCATGAGACTTCTTTTTATTTTAGGTTTCAATAATCACTTTTGAAGCAAAACTCACACACTCTTCATGACAAAACATAACCCTAATATTACCATTAGATGTATAAATGGTTGTAATGAATGTATGTATATAAATATAAGATTGCCTGTATATTTTCAGATATCAATTCAATCCATTACTTAATGTTGGAACCAGTTATATTATTTATTCACAGTATGGTCTATTCATTCATTTTATCTATATTCGTAGACACAGGGTATACCGATTTGTACACCCAATACTAATTTATACAACTTCAAAATATTGCCCACAGAATTAGTGGAAGAAATACTCATGTCACCTGATCTACATATACACTTTATCACACTAATATTCTGGACACAAAATGCAAAGTTCACACTTATGATTGTACCAAAGCCTAAATGGAAAGTGAGCATGGATTACTAAAAACAACCAAGTCCAGATTGCCTAATGCTCTCAAATGTCAATCGTATTGGTGCTAAATATTTGTTTCTTCCTAAGATTGTGTATTCAACCTCTACCCTGTTGAAAATGTCTAATCCAATCACTCAATTTTTACATTGCCTGATTTTGTAATATCTCTATTCATATCTGCTTCCCTATATATTTTCCCCAGTTCATCATTGTGACTGACTCTTCACATGTGCTGACATTTACATTCATTCTCTACCGAAAACCCTATTGTTAAAGAACTTTTGGTCCAAATCCTATACTCACTCTTCTTCCTAACCCTACTGACAATCTTTCTAATCCTACCGACTACCCTTTTTGAGTGGATGGTTTCTTCTACATTCAATCATCCAATTTACAAGGTCCAATGCCATTGTTTATCAATTTATCTGAGACATCTGTGCAGAAGGTATTTCAAAGCTAAGTATCCCAATCATGGGCCCAAAGCTCTTCTGGGCTTCAAATCTTACCCAGACTTCTGTATTCATACTTATATTTCACCTATATATTCTTGTAAATATCACAGGTTCCCAATACCATTATTCATCACACAGAATGATTCCTAACCCAAATTTAACCTGTGATTACCCTAACCATACACTGTTCCCTCAATCTAACTTTACAGAAAAGCAGGGACAGAGTTGGTCTTACAATACAGGAGTGTAGGGAATATTCCACATGCTGAGAACCTCAAAGGTCCATGCAGAAATGATCCTTGGAGAAGTTGTAGGCAGCTATGAAGGACCTGAGGGAGGAAAAGACAACTTCCATGGTAAACAACCTGGTCAGGATGAAAGGATGTGTCTGAATCAGCCTCTTTCATCTTAATGTAGAGAAGATGGACCAAACCAGGCCTGTGTGGAGAGCTGTTCCTGGTTGCCTATGGTGATATACCATTCTAACTTGTGAAAATGTCACAGGAAGTAGGGGTACCCTGCACCTCATGGGACCCTTGGAAGCAACTGTTAGGACAAAGTGGTTGCCAAGGCAGTGACTTCATTAACTTCCTGAAGGAAGTTACCTCACATAACTTCCTTGGTGATGGAACTCTCTAAATTTGGGATTCAGGAAGTCAGGCAACCACAACCAGTCCCAGTCCCAGTCCCAGTGGTCTCACTTGTTTGGGTTAACTAAGGACAGAGTCAGTCTTTCTTGGTACCTAGTGATGTGAGGATGGCCAAATGCCAGGAAAGCTAAGAAGGGGGGCCTTTCCTGAGAAAGCAGGTAGTGGCTCACCACTGGCTTCTGACATCTTCACAGATTTGGCCAAGGAGACCAGAACAGAGACAGCACAGTCCACTTTGGGGAAATATAGTATGGCCCACCCGTCATAGGACACTCCGGATAGTCACAGACCTACTTTGGGGAAGGAGGTGCCTTTTTGAGTGTGGGTGTGAGTTTGTGGTTTTGTCTCATGTTCTGAGAATAGGTAGCAAAGGCAATTTGTTTGGTTTGGAGAAGACTGTTTCTAGTATGTTCTCTGACAAGGTGAGTGTTTCTATTACTGTGTATCCCACTCTGTCCGTGGTTGTAGTATTAGAAAAAGAATGCATCAATGGGTGTGTTCTGTCTAGTAGAAAGCTTCTCAGCATTCATACTGCCAATTAATGAATGGACTGCGGCTAGCCTTATCAATGGGCAAAACCTACTATCTTCCTAAGTTCCTGTTTTCTTCCTGAATTCTGGCCACTCTCCAGAATAGGCTCATGGTTTTGTGTTCAAGATATGTACCACCTCCAAGCTCTGTCACATGGCCATGTACTGGATAGCTGAAGGGAATGGTGAGCATCTCAGAAAACTCAGATATCAGGGTGACCAGGAAAGTCTCAGTGGGGAAACCCTGCTTTGGGCCTTTTGCTTACCTATTTTTCTGTTGCCCTGAATGCAAGGAAAGTCTTTGGCTCAGGCCACCCCTTTGTGAAGCCTGAAGAAAACAGTATTCAAATGGAAATGAATGGGGATCACCTGTGCCTCTTTGCTTAATTGGAAAGAGATGTGTCTGTGCCTCTTTGCTTAATTGGAAAGAGATGTGTCTGAATCAGCCTCTTGGCCCTGTGTGAAGCTGGGGCTTAGATTGTCAGCACCTGATGGATCTAAAGAAAGATCCCATGTGTGCATCCATAACCAAAATTCAAAAAAATCAGTCATTGTGGATGAAGTCTCTCACCTTCCTCTGTTAGGTTTCTGACCTCCATCAAGTGTGAATATGGACCCTTGGGTCAAATGAGTTCTTCAAAGCCCTGCAGATGTGCTAGTGTTTTCTCATGAATACAAACCACATAAAGAATCTATACCTGACAGTCAGTAGGCCTCAAATAGTAGAAGCAGAGCAGTAATAATGGCAGGCCTATTTGATCACTCCTGGTTCACAGGAAAGGTGTCCAGGCCACACTGACTTTAGGCAAATGAGGGGCAAGGGAGCTTATATTGGACGTCACTCATGGAAAACTCTAGCCAGAAGTTATGATCAGTGTCTATATGGAAGAAAATGAGGGCCATGTGGGAATGTTTTGGTTATAATTGTGGTCATTTTTGTGGCAGTTGGAAGAGATGAGTGCGTCCACCAGGGCTTGAACTCTTGGGTAATTCCCCTTATAGACTGAGTTCTGGAACTGACCTCAGAGAAGTATTGTCATGAATTGTGTTGGGATTTTAGGAGGCCACGCATGAGATTCACCCTTGGAATCTGAAATCTAGTCCCAGGTTGGTTTTCCACAGAGCACTGGGAATCTCAGGCAGGATATCACTTGATTTTATTATGAAAAACTTGGCAGCCATAGTGGAGAGTCAAAACACAAATGGACCTCACATTGTAGAGTTCAATGTGCCTGGCTTCATGTGACCTTTTGGCCACTCTTTGGGAAGACTTGCCTGTGAGCGTTCTCCAGAGATTTCATTGAAATGAGCTTCCTCACCATTTAATGGTTCCTGAATGAATTGAAACCCACAGTGCCTCCAACTTCATCCTTGAAAAATGGCTATCTCATGCAACAGCAAAAGGTTTATTGGGGGTCCAGCATGTGGGGGACCAGAGCTAACTTGAATAGAGCAGAGTGCCCTGAGAAGAGCTTAAGCAGAGCTTATATACTTTCCTTGGGGAGGGCAGGGAGCGTAGTTTATTGATGGGTAAGGGGGAGTGGGCGGTTTACGTTCAACCGGGTGAAGGAGTACATTCTGCAGTTTAGCAGTTGGGGACAGGACATTCTGGAAACAAGATTAGCAAACAGTTCTCAAGATTTCAACAGTGTTTTGTTAAGCATACAGAAAAAAATTGACAAGTACCTATTTTATTAACCTTTCATTCCTCACTTCTTCTTCTATCTACTTTTAATCATAAAAGTGATCATTGGGGGGTGTCACATTCTATGTCTTCTAGTGGGGTATTACCATAAGTTTAACTTGTCCAATTTGAGCTTGGAGAAAAGAAATTACACGGTTGAGAAAAGAGGGTTTTATAGTTAGCAATATTATGGAGATTATTTTGGACAAACCAGGGTTGTTAAAAAGTAGTCAAACAGGGGGACTATGTGAACCAAGACTCAAACCACCCTTTTTTGTCCTCTCACTCTCTCATTGACGCTCTTCAAGGTGTCTTTTTAATTTAATCATAATTTTTTTACAACTCCATTATGCTCGGAATAAACACAACATTCTTCCCAGGAAGTGACAAGTACCTATTTTATTAACCTTTCACTACCGACTATCCCTTTTTGACTGGATGTTCCCTTCAACATTCAATCATCCAAGGTACAAGGTCCAATGCCATTGTATATTGATTAATCTGACACATCTGTGCAGAACCTAATTCAAAGCTAAGTATCCCAATCAAGGGCCCAATGCTCTTCTGGGCTTCAAATCTTACCTAGATTTCTGTTTTCATACATATATTTCACCTATATATTCTCATACATATCGCAGGTTCCCAATACCATTATTCATTCAGCAGAATGATTCCTAACCCAAATCAAACATGTTATTAACCCTAACCATACACTGTTCCCTCAATCTAACATTGCAGAACAGCAGGGACAGAGTTGGTCTTACAATACAGGAATGTAGTGGATCTTCCACCTGCTGAAAACCTCAAAGTTCCATGCAGAAATGATCCCTGGAGAACATTTAGGCAGCTATGAAGGACCTGGGAGAGTAAAAGTCATCTTCCATGGCAAACTACCTGGTCAGGATGAAGGGTTGTGTCTCATTCAGCCTCTCTCTTCTTAATGTAGACAAGATGGACCAAACCAGGCCTGTGTGGAGAGCTGTTCCCGGGTTCCTATGGTTGATATACCGAAATAACTTGTGAAAGTGTCAGAGGAAGTATGGAAGCAACTGTTAAGACAAAGTGGTTGCCAAGGCAGTGACCTCATTCAGTTCCTGAAGGAAGTGACCTCACCTCACTTCCTTGGTGATGGAACTCTCTTAACTTGGGATCCAAGAAGCCAGGCATCCAGAGCCAGTCCCAGTCCCAGTCACAGTGGGATCACTTGTTTGGTTTTACCAAGGACAGAGTCAGTCTTTCTGGGTACCTACTGATGTGAGGATGGCCAAATGCCAGGAAAGCTCTGAGAGGGGCCTTTCCTGAGAAAGCAGGTAGTGGCTCACTGCTGGCTTCTGACTACTTCACAAAGTTGGCCAAGGAGACCAGATCTGAGAAAGGACAGGCCATTTTGGGGGAACATAGTATGGCCCAGCAGTCAGAGGACACTCCGGATAGTCACAGACCTACTTGGGGAAAGGAGATGCCATTGTGGGTGTCAGTGTGGGTTTGTGGTTTTGTCTCATGTTCTGAGAATAGGTAGGAGTGGCATTTTGTTTGGTTTGCAGTGAACTGTTTCTACTAAGTCGTTTCACAAGGCATGTGATTCTATATCTGTGTACCTCACTGTGTCCGTGGTTGTAGACATTAGAAAAAAGAATGCATCAATGGATGTGTCCTGTTTACTAGAATGCTTCCCAGCATTTATCCTGATGAATTAATGAATGGAGCAGGGCTTGCCTTATCAATGACCAACATCTGCTATCTTCCTAAGTTCCTGTTTTGTTCTTGAATTCTGGCCACTCTCCAGAATAGGCTCATGGTTTTGTGTCCAAGATATGTACCACCTCCAAGCTCTGCCACATGGGTATGTACTGAATAGCTGAAGGGAATGGTGAGCATCTCAGAAAACGAAGATATCAGTGTGACTACTAACCTCTCAGTGGAGAAACCCTGCTTTGGGCCTTTTGCTTATAAAATCTTCTTTTGCCCTGAAAGTCAGGAAGGTCTTTGCCTCATGCCAACCCTTTGTGAAGCCTGAAGAAAACAGTTTTCGAATGGAAATGAATGGGCATCACCTGTGGCTCTTTGCTTAATTGCTTTGGAAAGGGATGTGTCTGAATCAGCCTCTTGGCCCTGTGTGAGTCTGTGACTTAGATTGTCAGCACCTGATGGATGTAAAGAAAGATCCCATGTGTGCATCCAAAACCAAAATGGCCAAAAGAGCAGTCATTGTGGATGAAGACTCTCGCCTTTCTCTGTAAGGTTCCTGATCTCCATCAAGTGAGAATAGGGATCCTTTGGATCAAATGAGTTCTTCAAAGCCCTGCAGAGGCTAGCCCATTGCGGCTTGCATTTTCTCATGACTCAAATACACATAAAGAATCTAAACCCCACAATCAGTAGGCCTCAAATTGGAGAAGCGGAGCAATATCAAATGCAGGCCTATTGGATCACTCCTGGTTCACAGGAAGGGTGTCAGGACACTCGAACATTAGGCAAATGAGGGGCAAGGGAGCTTATTTTGGACACTGTCTTGTCCAAAATAAAAAAAAACTCTCTAGCAAGAGTTATGATGAGTGTCTATATGGAAGAAAATGACGGCCATGTGGGAGTGTTTTGGTTTCAATTGTGTTCATTCATGTGGCGGTTGGAAGAGATGACTTGGTCCACCTTGGCTTGAACTCTGGTGTGATTCCCCATAGAGACTGAGTTCTGAAACTCACCTCAGAGAAGTATTGCCATTAATTGTGTTGGGATTTTAGGAGGCCACACATGAGAATCGCCCTTGGAAACTGAGATATAGGCCCAGGGTGCCTTTCCACAGAGCACTGGCAATCACAGCCAGGATAATACATGATTATATTCTTAAAGACATGGCAGCCATAGTTGAGAATCAAAACAAACATGGACCTCACAGTGTAGAACTCGATGAGCCTGGCTTCATGTGACCTTTTTGCCACTCTTTGGAAAGCCTTGCCTGTTAGTGTTCTCCAAAGCTTTCATTGAAATGAGCTTCCTCACCATTTAATGGTTTCAGAATGAATTGAAACCCACAGTGCTTCCAACTTCAATCTTGAAAAATGCCCAGATAAATACCATGAAATTTTTGAATTTCCCATGACCAGGTCACACTGGGGAAACTTTGGATGTCCTACGTCTGATCATGAGTGTATCAGGCAGTGCCTTGATTGACATGGATTCATAAAAATGATGTAGAACAGAGATACCAGTAAGTTGGAGCCTGCTGAGTGGTGGGCCTAGAGCAGAGGTGGGAAGGTGTATGATAAAATATCTGTGTGGGCCAATGTGGATCTGCCATTGGCTTCCAAATGGCTTGTGACTGACATGGTGCAACCAGCAGAATGTTCTATGTAAAAGCCTATTGTTATATGGAGAGGTTTCAGGGCAATGTTCAGAACCAGGTTACAATTGACAAGAGGGCAAGCTATGAGGGATAGAAGCCTGGTTGGTGCATTCTCCTGAGAACCCTGACCCACCGCACATGAAAAAACTCCCTCCAGCACTGTGTCCCAGTTGAACTCCTTGTATATCATGAAGCAAATACCAAACTCCCAGTGCAGCAACAAGAAACACCTTGAAAATTGGAGCATGACCAAATGGCTTCACAGTCCACATGGGGCGACACTTAGCCCACATTGGCCACAATTTACCTACAAAGAGAGAAATCAGCACTGCTGCCTCATGTTCATTGGAAAATAAGAAACCATGTCCTCCAGGTCACATAGATGCAGACCCAGCTTTGATGGGCTCACTAGAAAGAAAGCAAAAGCTCCTTACAAAAACAAATATTTCAAGTGCCCAACCTCATAGGCAGTTTCTCAAGAAGTCTTTAGGGCACCGGAGCTCCATGTTTTTGGAAAGTTTACCCTATCCCTTACTTTGGGTAACTCCTCTAACACCTCCAAGGTTGTGAACTCGTGAGCATATTCAATTCCAGATATGTATTCACAGATTTTCTAATTCTTCTCTTCTCATTATGTATTACTTGGGGTGGAGGTAATGACAATGCATTGTTCTGGATGAGAGTAAGAAGATTTTTGTGTACCACATATTTGCATACACTTTGGATTAATTTTCCAATTTTCCATTCTAAATACTGAATCCCTGACACTAACCCATACCCTACTAGACTCTGACTGCTTATCCTAATATGATTGAGAAAAATAACTCAAACAGAATAGAAATAAAAGCAGTTAAGAGAAGGGGTGGTGTATAGTTGGGCTTGCCTTTTGCAATATATAGGGGAGGAGTTATAAATCAAGTCAATTTTTAATTGAAATAGTTCTCAGTGTGTTTTTAAAGTTAACAAATAGGTGAATCCCTGTCTCCGTTTATCTGTAGCCTATTCAGCACATGCTTTAGTATATGCACATATAGAATCCTAGCTGGTATCACACGTATACACTTGTGAGGTGGCCAACTTGGCAGATACAAATTGTGAGAAAGATCACTCCTCCTAATCGCTGTTGGAACTGAAAATTCAACCTATGGGGGAGCTTCCTAGTTGAACAGCATTATACATAAATCCATGTTCAGTAATGTAAATATTTTTTGGATCTTTGGACGATATATATATCACGATGAATTTTGATTGTCATATATATTGCTACTTTTAATGTCTCTGTGTGGGTTTTGTGTGTGTGTGTGTATATATATATATATATATATATATATATATATATATATACTCTCTAGATTTTTCAAAACGTGAAATATATGCGTCTTATTATACACTCCCTAAATGCACTGATGTTCATATATTTGGATTTCTAATCTACTTTTCACAAGATTATTCTCAGAAATATTCATCCACCTGAACTACATATTTGTTTCCTAGTACTGAAAACTAAATTCAGTGAATGGTGCATACAAATACTAATATTTCTACAGTAAATTACCCAGTTTAACCTCAATGCAAGTAGATTCCTATGTTCCATGATGTCTATTGTTACGTTCATTTTTATTCAACACTGGTACATTACTTTTTCTTCATTTTATGCACATCATAGGAAATATATTTCTTCTACAAGTTATCAAATTTATAGGCATTTGTTTCACTTTCAATCACTTCCTGCTTCAGAACACATCTATTCCTCCAGGTTTCTTGACAGTTTTTTCATGAGACATCTTTCCAAACACATTATTTTTGATTTACCTAATCACTTTTGAAGCAAACTCACACACCCATTATGGTACACCATAACCCTATTATTACCATTTGATGTATAACTTGTTGGAATGAATGATTGTATATGAACATAAAATTTCTTATATATTTTTCAGATATCAATTCAATCTATTATTAAAAGTGGAACCAGTTATATTATTTATTCACAGTATGGTCTATTAAGGCATCATCTCTATATTCATATGCACAGGGTACACCTAACTGTATCCCCAATACTAATTTATAAGTCTTTAAAATATTGCTTTCAGAAATGGTGGAAGAAATACTATAGTCACCTGATATACATATACATTTCATCACAGTAATATTCCTGACACAATATGCAAGGGTCACACTTATGATTGTACCAAAGCCTAAATTGAATTTGAGCATGTATTACTAACAACTTCCATGTCCTGGTTCCCTAATGCTCTCAAATATCATTCCTATTGGTGACTACATATCTGTTTCTTCCTAAGATTATATATTGAACCATAACCCTGTTAAAAATGTCTTATCCTACCACTCACTTTGTACTTTGCCTGATTTTCTAATGTCTCCATTGATATCTGCTTTCAAACACCTTTTCTCCAGTTCATCATTGGGAATGTCCCTTCAAATGTGCTGACATTTACATTCACTCTCTCACCAAAACCGTATTGCTAAAGAACATTTGGTCCAACTGCTAGACTCAATCAAATGTGTTCTTCAAAGCCCTGCAGAGGGCAGCCCAGAGGTGCTTGGGTTGTCTCATGACTCCAATTCACATAAAAAATCTAAACCCTACAGTCAGTAGGCCTCAAATTGGAGAAGCAGAGCAGTATTAATTGAAGGCCTATTTGATCACTCCTTGTTCACAGGAAGGGTGTCCAGGCCACCCTGAATTCAGGCAAATGAGGGACAAGGGAGCTTATGGTGGACACTGTCTTGCGCTCCGCCCCTCATGGAAACCTCCAGCCAGAGGTTATGATGAGTGTCTATATGGAAGAAGATGAGGGCCATTTGGGAGTGTTTTGGTTTTAAATGTGGTCATTTGTGCGGTGGTTGAAAGAGATGACTGGGTCCACCTGGGCTTGAACTCTGGTGTGATTCCCCTTAGAAACGGAGTTTTGGAAATGACCTTAGAGATGTATTGCCATGAATTGTGTTGGGATTTTAGGAGGAGAAGCATGAGATTCGACCACGCATGACAGTAGGCCTCAAATTGGAAACGCAGAACATTTTGTCCAAATCCTTTACTCACTCTTCTTTTTAATCCTACCGTCTAACTTCCTAATTCTAGATAAATACCACGATATATTTGAAATTCCAATGACCAGGTGGCACTGGAGAATATTTGGATGTCCTGTTGCTGATCATGAGTGTACCAGGCAGTGCCTTGATTGACTGGGTTTCATGAAAATGGTGTAGAACAGAGATGCCAGTAAGTTGGAGTCTGCTGAGTAGTTGGCCTAGAGCAGTGGTGTGCAGGTGTGTGATAAAACATCTGTGTTTTGGTCATGTGGATTTTTCATTGACTTCCAAATGGCTTGTGGCTGACATAGTGTAGCCAACAGACCCTTATATGTAAAGGCATCTTGTTATATGGAGAGGTTTAAGGGAAATTTTAAGAATAATTTTGCTATGGTCAAGGGCACAAGCTATGTGAAATAGAAGACTTGTTGGTGCATTTTCCTGCAGACCCTGACCCACCACACGTGACAGAACTCCCTCTAGCACTTTGTCCCAGTTGAACTCATTGTATTTTGTGAAGTAAATACCATACTCCCAGTGAAGCAGCAAGAAACACCACAGAAAGTGGAGGATGACCAAATGGCTTCACAGTCCACACGGGGTGACACTTAGCCCCCAGTGGTCACAGTTTACCTACAAAGAGAGAATTCAGCAACTGCTCCCTCATGTTCATTATAAAATAAGAAACCATGTCCTCCAGGTCACATAGATGCAGACCCAGCTTTGATGGTCTCACTACAAATGAAAATAAAGCTCCTGAGAAGAACATATATTTCAAGGACTAAATCTCAGAGGCAGTCTCTCAAGAAGTCTTTACGCTAGAAGAGCTCCATGTTTGTGGAGTGTTTACCCTGATCCTTACTTTGGAAACTCCTCTACCTACTCCAAGGTTGTGAACTCCTGAGCATCTTCCATTCCAGATATGTATTCACAGATTTTCTAACTCTTCTCCTCTAACTGTGTATTATTGGGGCGAAGGTAATATCAAGGCATTGTTCTGGATGAGAGTGGGAATATTATTCTGTGGCACATATTTGCATACACATTGGATTCATTTTCCTATTTTCCAATCAAAATACTGAAACCATGAAACTAACCTTTACCCTACTAGACTCTCACTACTAATTCTAATATGATGGAAAAAACAAACCCAAACAGAATAGAAATACAAGCATTTCAGTGGATGCATGGTATATATTTGGACTTGCCTTTTGCATGATAAAGGGTAGGTGTTATAAATCTAGTAAATGTTTGTTTAAAATAATTTTCCATGTGTTTTTAAATTAACAAAAATGTGAATTCCTGTCTCCCTTTCTGTATAGACTATTTAGCACATGTATTTTTTCATGCACATATAGAATCATACCTGGTATCACAGGTTAATTTTTGTGTGTTGTCTGACTTGCCAGATTCAAATTGTGAGAAGAGATCACTCCTCCTACCCTACTAGACTCTGACTACTAATCCTAATATGATGGAGAAAAATAACCGAAACAGAATAGAAATACAAGCAGTTCAGTGGAGGCATGCTGTATATTTGGACTTGCCTTTTGCATGATAAAGGGTTGGTGTTATAAATCTAGTCAATTTTTGCTTAAAATAGTTCTCCATGTGTTTTTAAAATTATCAAATATGTGAATTACTGTCTCCCTTTCTCTATAGACTACTCAGCACATGTGTATTTATACGCACATATAGAATCCTACCTGGTATCACAGGTTAATTTTTGTGTGTTGTGTGACTTGGCAGATACAACTTGTGAGAAGAGATCACTCCTCCTAACCGCTGTTGAAACTGAAAATTCAACTTATGGGTGAGCTTCCTAGTTGAAAACATTATACATAAATCCATGTTCAGTAAAATAAATATTTTTGCATATGTGAATGATATATATTTCATGATGAATATCGATTAGCATATGTACTGCTACTTTTTAATGTCTCTGTGTGTGTTTTGTATATATATCTATCTATATATATATACACACACACTCTCCAGATTTTTCAAAATATGAATATATGTGTCTTATATACACTCCGTAAATTCATCCATGTTCATGTATTTAGATTTATTATCAATTTTTCACAAGATTATTCTCAGAAATATTCATACACCTGAAATATATATTTTTTTCCAAGTACTGAAAACTAACTTCAGTGAAAGGTACATACGAATCCTAATATTTCTAGAGTAACTGACCCAGTTTAACATCAATGCAAGTAGACTCCTATGGGACATGATGTGTATTTTGACGTTCATTTTTTTCAACACTGGTACATTACTATTTCTTCAGTTTATGCACATCATAGAATATATATATCATCCACAAGTTCACAAATTTGTAGGCATTTGTTTCACTGTCAATCACTTCCTGATTCAGAACACATGTATTCTTCCATGTTTCTTGACTGGTCTTTTCATGAGACTTCTTTCCAAAAATAATATTTTTTAGTTCCATTATAAGATTAAAGCAAAACTCACACACCCTTCAGGATAAACCATAACCCTAGTATTAACATTAGATGTATGACTGGTTGGAATGAATGTATGTATATCAATATAAGATTTCCTGAATATTTTCAGATATCAACTCAATACATTATTTAAAGTTGGAAGAAGTTGCATTATTTATTCACAGTATGGCCTATTCATGCATTATCTCTATATTTATAGACACAGGGTACATCTATTTTTGCCCACAATACTAATTTATACATCTTCAAAATATTGCTCCAAGAAATGGTGGAAGAAATACTCATGTAACCTGATCTACATACACATTTTATCACAGTAATATTCTGGTCAGAAAATGCAAATATCACACTTATGATTGTACCAAAGCCTAAATGGAAAATGAACATGGCTTACTAAAAACATCCATGTGCAGGTTGCCTAATGCTCCCACTTGTCAATCTTGTTGGGGACTACATATTTGTTTCTTTCTAAGATTATATATTCAAACTCAATCCTATTGAAAATGTCTTATCCTATCTCTCACTTTACACTTTGCCTGATTTCCTAATTTCTGTATTGATATTAGCTTTCTAACATATTTCCCCTGTTCATAATTGTGACTGACTCTTCACACGTGCTGACATTTACATTCACTGTCTACCCGAAACCCTATTGCTAAAGAAATTTTGGTCCAAATCCTATACTCACTCTTCTTTCTAAACTTACCAACTGTCTTCCTAATACTACTGACTATCCCTTTTTGCCTGGATGTTCTCTTCGACATTCAATCATCCAAGGTACAAGGTCCTGTAACATTGTATATCGATTAATCTGAGACATCTGTGCAGAACATAATTCAAAGCTAAGTATCCTAAATGAAGGGCCTAATGCCCTTCTGGGCTTCAAATCTAAATAGATTTCTGTTTTCATACTTATATTTTACCTATATATTTTTGTAAATATTGTAGATTCCCAATGCCATTATTATCCAGCAGAATGACTCCTCACCCAAATTGAACCTGTTATTGACCCTAACCATACACTCTTCCCTCCATCTACGTTTACAGAAGACCAGGGACAGAGTTGGTCTTACAATACAGGAATGTAGAGGATCTTTCACCTGCTGAGAACCTCAATGGACCAAGCAGAAATGATCCCTGGAGAAGTTGTAGGCAGCTTTGTAGGACCTGAGAGAGCAAAAGTCATCTTCCATTGCACACAACCTGGTCAGGATGAAGGAATGTGTCTGAATAAGCCTCTCTCTTTTTAATGTAGAGAATATGGACCAAACCTGGACTCTGTGGAGAGCTGTTCCTGGTTTCCTATGGTTGATATTCCATTCTAACTTGTGAAAGTGTCACAGAAAGTAGGGGCAGCCTCTATCTCATGGGACCCTTGGAAGCAACTGTTAGGACAAAGTGGTTGCCAAGGTAGTGACTTCATTCAATTCTTGAAGGAAGTGACCTACCTCACTTCCTTGGTGATGGAACTCTCTGAATTTGGGATCCAGGAAGCCAGGCACACAGAACCAGTCTCAGTCTCAGTTCCAGTGGGCTCACATGTTTGGATTTACCAGTGACAGAGTCAGTCTCTCTTGGTACCTACTGATGTGAGAATGGCCAAATGCCAGGAGAGCTCTGAAGAGGGGATGTTCCTGAGAAAGCAGGTAGTGACTCACCGCTGGCTCCTGACAATTTCACAGATTTGAACAAAGAGACCAGATCTGAGACAGGACAGGCCATTTCGTGGGTATATAGAATGGCCAACAAGTCAGAGGACACTCCGGATTTTCACAGACCTACTTGGGGGAAGGATGTGCCTTTGTGGATGTGGGTGAAAGTTTGTGGTTTTGTCTCATGTTCTGAGAATAGGTAGGGAAGTCAGTTTGTTTGGTATTCAGTGGAGAGTTTCTAGTAAGTCGTTTGACATGGTGAGTGTTTCTATGTCTGCGTATACCACTGTGACCATGGTTGTAGACATTAGAAAAGAGAATGCATCAATGGAAGTGTCCTGTCAAGTGGAAAGCTTCTCAGGATTAATCTTTCCCAATTTATGAATGGACTGCAGCTTGACTTATGGATGGGCAACCCCTACAATCTTCCTAAGTTCCTGATTTCTTCCTGAATTCTGGCCACTCTCCAGAATAGGCTCATGGTTTTGTGTCCAAGATATGTACCACCTCCAAGCTCTGTGACATGTCCATGTACTGGTGAGCTGAAGAGAATGGGGAGCATCTCAGAAAACTCAGATATCAGTGTGACCAGGAAAGTCTCAGTGGAGAAACCCTGCTTTGGGCCTTTTGCTTCCCTATTGTTCTGTAGCACTGAATGTCAGGAAGGTCTTTGCCTCAGGCCACCCCTTTGTGAAACCTGAAGAAAACAGTTTTCAAATGGACATTAATGTGCATCACCTGTGGCTCTTTGCTTAATGCTTTGGAAAGGGGTGTGTCTGAATTAGCCTCTTGGCCTTGTGTGTGGCTGTGACTTAGATTCTAAGCGCCTGATGGATCTAAAGAAAAATCCCATGTGTGCATCCAAAACCAAAATGGCAAAAAAGATCAGTCATTGTGGATAAAGACTCTTTCCTTCCTCTGTTAGGTTCCTGACCTCTTTCAAGTGAGAATAGGGATTCTTAAGGGTCAAATGAGTTCTTCAAAGCCCTTCAGATGTGCATGGGTTTTCTCATGAATCCAAATCACATAAAAAATCTATACCTGACAGTCAGTAGTCCTCAAATTGGAGAAACAGAGCAGTATAAAAAGCAGGCTCATTTAATAACTCCTGGTTCACAGGAAGGGTGTTTAGGCCACACTGATTTTAGGCAAATGAGGGGCCAAGGAGCTTATTGTGGATACTTTTTTTGGCTGCGTCCCTTATGGAAACCTCCAGCCAGAGGTTTTAATAAGTGTCTATATGGAAGAAGATGAGGGCCATGTGGGAGTGTTTTGGTTTTAATTGTAGTCATTTGTGTGGTGGTTGGAAGAGATGACTGGGTCCACCTGGGCTTAAACTCTGGTGTGATTCCCCTTAGATAGTGAGTTCTGGAACTGACCTCAGAGAAGTATTGCCATGAATTGTGTTGGGATTTTAGGAGGCCATGCATGAGTGTCGCCTTTGGATACTGAGATATAGGCCCAGGGTGGCTATCCACAGAGCACTGGGAAAATCAGCCAGGATATCACAAGATATTATTCTGAAAGACTTTGCAGCCATAGTTGAGATCAAAACACTCATGGACCTCAATTGTAGACCTCAATGGGCCGGGTTTCATTTGACCTTTTGAACACTGTTTGGGAAGCATTGCCTATGAGAGTTCTGCAGAGTTTTCATTGAAATGAGCTTCCTCACCATTTAGTGGTTCCTGTATGAATAGAAACCCACAGTGCATCCAACTTCATTATTGAAAAATGGCTAGAAAAATACCATTAAATTTTTGAAATTCACATGACCAGGTGGCTTGCAGATCCTTTGGATGTCCTATTGCTGATCATGAGTGTACCAGACAGTGCCTTGATTCATTGGGTTTCATGAAAATGGTGTAGAACAGAGATGCCAGTAAGATGGAGCCTGCTGAGTAGCGGGCCTAGAGCAGTGGTGGGCAGGTGTGTGATAAAACATCTGTGGTGGGGCCATGTGGATCTGCCATTGGATTCCAAATGTCTTGAGATGGACATAGTGCAGGCACGAGACCATTATAAGTAAAGGCATCTTGTTATATGGAGAGGTTTTAGGGTAATATACAGAATCAGGTTGCTATGGTCAAGGGGGCAAGCTATGCGGTATATAGGCCAGTTTGGTGCATGCTCATGCATACCCTGACACACCACAAGTGACAGAACTCCCTCCAGCACTGTGTTCCAGTTGAACTCATTGTATTTTGTGAAGCAAATATCAAACTCTCAGTGCAGGAGCAAGGAACACCAGGAAAAGTGGAGGATGACCAAATGGTTTCACAGTCTACACAGGGAGACACTAGGCCCCCAGTGGCCACAGTTTAAAATACTGAATCCCTGACACTAAAACCTACCCTGTTATCCTCTGACTACTAATCCTAATAAGATGGAGAAAAATTACCCAAACAGTATAGAAATACTAGCAGTTCAGAGTAGGCATGTTGTATAGTTGGACGGGCCTTTTGCATTACATAGGGTAGGAGTTATAAATCAAGTCAATTTTTTGTTGAAATAGTTCTCCATGTGAATTTAAAGTTAACAAATATGTGAATTCCTGTCTCCCTTTCTATGTAGCCTATTCAGCACATGTATTTTTATATGCACATATAGAATCCTACCTGGTCCCACACGTACATTCTTGGGAGGTGGCTGAATTTTCAGACACAAATTGTGAGAAGAGATCACTCCTCCTAAATGCTGTTGGAAATGAAAATTCAACATATGTGTGAGCTTCCTGTTTAAACCAAATTTTGTATAACTTGTTGTAATGAATGTATGAATGTATATATCAATATTAGATATTCTATATTTTTCAGATATCAATTCAATCCACTATTTAAAGTTGGAACTAGTTATATTATTTATTCACTGAATGGTCTATTCATACAATATCTCTATATTCACAGACACAGGGTACACCTATTTGTACCCCCAATACTAATTTATATATGTTCAAAATATTGCTTTCAGAAATGGTGGAAGAAATACTCATGTCACATGATATACATATACATTTTATCACAGTAATATTCTGGACACAAAAAGTA
The DNA here is from genome assembly GCF_048772815.1 of Callospermophilus lateralis. Classification (NCBI taxonomy): domain Eukaryota; kingdom Metazoa; phylum Chordata; class Mammalia; order Rodentia; family Sciuridae; genus Callospermophilus; species Callospermophilus lateralis. The sequence continues at coordinate 122,075,860 of NC_135313.1, read as the reverse complement.
AATGTCACACTTATGATTGTACCAATGTAAAGGTCATTTGAGTGTTGGAGGAAGAGACCACCAAGAGATTGTCTCATGCAACAGCAAAGGGTTTATTGGGGGTCCAGCATTCTGGGGCTCAGAGCTCAGTTGTAGAGAAGAGAGCCCTGAGAACAGCTTAAGCAGAGCTTATTTACTTTTCTTGGAGAGGTCAGGGAGGGAAGTTTATTGATGGGTCAGGGCGAGTGGCCGGTTAGCGTGCAACCGGGTGAGGGAGAACAATCTGCAGTTTAGCAGTTGGGGACTGCACATTCTGGGAATAAGATTAGCAAACAGTTCTCAAGATTTCAACAGTGTTTTGTTAAGCATACAGAAAAACAGGAAGTGTCAAATACCTTTTTTATTAACCTTTCATTCCCCACTTCTTCTGGTTACTTTTAATCATAAAAGCGATCATTGGACGGTGTCATATTTTATGTCTGCTAGTGGGGTATATTGTTGTCTGATTACCAAAAGTTTAACTTGTCCAATTTGAGCTTGGAGAAATGAAACTACATGGTGGAGCAAGCAAGTTCCTACAGTTCGCAATTAATGAGGATTATTAATGGACCAGCCAGGGCTGATAAAAGCATAGTTAACCCGGGGGACTCTGTTAACGAAGACTCAAACCACCCTTTATGGGCCTCTCTCTTTCGTTGACGCTCTTCAAGGCGTCTTCTTAATTTACTCATAGATTCTTTTACAACCAGTATGGTCGGCATAAAAACAACATTGTTCCCTCAATGTAGCATAAATGCCCCCTTTTCTCATGAAGAGGAGTTCCAACCCTCGCCTGTTCTGTTAAACAACTTTAGAGAGAGAGGTTCAAGATTCCTGTAAAGCTGTGATGGAGGTTTTTACTATCTTTAAGATTTTGTATACTGCTGCTTCTAATTGGGTCATTTCTTGTGTCCCATGAACTAGGGCAGTGGTTCCGGTGCCCACCCCTGCAGCAATTCCTATACCCAAAAGGATGGCTAAAGTGAGGAAAACAGGTTCCGGGCAGAACCGGGTTGTATGCCCCACTATTTGAACTTTAAATGATACTGTGTCATGATAGAGCACTCTGGGAAACATCTGCATCATTACATTACTAATCATATCTGTTGACCATTTTATGAAAACATAAACAATGTTTAATTATATAGAATTATACTCTTTTAGGTATGGAAAAGGCAAGGTACCTAAGATAGAATGGAAGACAGGGAAACAGTTATTTTTAGTTGCAACCTGATTTAGAAGGCATTGCTTCTGTTGTAATCAATGAATCCCCTGAACCTCAAGTTTAGTTAGTTTCATAATTTTGTACCCAACATGTAAGGGAAGGGGCTCAGAAGTTCACAGTCTGCAGAATTTTACAAAAAGAAGTTTTTGTTTCTGTTTTTTTTTTTCCCTCTGTTCTGGGCAAGCAACATTTTTAAGGACACCTAAGCTTTTTTCTTGTCTTTTTTTTCTACCTGCCAGCTGTTACCATGGAGCCCAGTTGGTAACTTCTTCATCTTAGAAATGCAGCCATCTCTTTGAAGCCCCAGCTCAAGGACAGGGGCCTTCTTCACATATTTTGTGAAAAACTAGTATGGGGATGTCTAGATTAGGAGTGTTGATTTTTCAAGCCAGTGCCCAAGTAAAACAGGCAACACGAAAACAGGAAGTTTATCTACATTGAACTCTTTCATAGGGTCTCTTTTGCTGAAAGTCCTAAAGTTAGCCATGGTGAAAATTTCTGGAGAAGTCAGTTCACACTTTTCTGTGGGCCTGGTACAGAGGGGGAAGACGGGAAAGGCGGGGGTAAGACCCGGTTGGTGGATCTGAGTATGAGGAAGGAGAGATACAAAAGAATAATAGGAAAGGGGTTTGTGATTTTCCTAGTAACAAAAACTTGAGCAGTAGAACAGATAGTGCCGAGGGGAAGACTAAAGTGAGTATCCCAAAAAGCCTGTGAGGGCTTTTAAATTCTTAGTAAACTGTTTTCAGTGATGACAAAGCAACTTTAAAGGCCATTTTCATTACATCTTGGATAGGGGTCTGAGGGTTCTCCTCAGCTGGTTTGAGCTTTGGGTTAGCTGGTAAGAGGACCTGGTGGGACCCGGTGCAGGCACTGACAGGAGAAGAGAGGAGGGAGTGGGGGGGGGGGTGCCTCAGTGCCTGCTACCTCAGCAAGGGGGCAATTGTCTGAGAATCGGTGGAGGTTTGGGTTTTTGGATCTAGTAATTGGAGGGGAGAAATCAGGTTGCTGAGGTGGGAGTGACAGCAGAAAGTCTGTAGCAGAAGGCTGAGGGTAAGGATCTATTGGAGAAGCATAGTTCAGGATGTGAGCAAAGGAGGGAAAAGGCTTCCACATAGGGGAATCTCCTTTCACTCTTTTGAGCACTTGCAGAAATTAAAAAGGTCACACAGAATTTGAGGATCTAGAAACCCCTCTGTGGGCCATCATTTTTCTTTCTCTAATTGGTAATATGGTCAATGCTGTGTACTTAATTTGATGAGCAGTTGTTTTCCACCATGCACTCCCTGTATGCTCACATCCACATGACTTACAGAAGAAGTCAGCTTTCCCCCCACACAGCCATGGCTGTTTGTGGCTTTGATACTCTGCCAGGCAAACATAGTAATCTAGGCTAGCCAACCTGCATCTGTCTAGCGTGTCCCTATATCCATAATATTTGTTTCCATTATCTATGCTACAGAAGGTATTTAATGGAATTTTAGTGGGATGCTCTTCATCAGGAATATCTCAATAGGAAAGACCTATAGCCAGCTGAAAAATGTCTGGATGGAGAGAAGGCCACCAGGTCCCTAAGTGGGCTGTATGCAAGATAGACCATACTTTTTGTCTAGTAGAATTTGTGATCAGCAATCGCTGCTGAACAGGCTGATGAGAGTTAGGACTACTGGTGGCCAAGGGGAGAGTCTATAGCCATATCCATATGGCGAATACACAATTTGAAAGGGTTACCAGTCTTTTCCAGTTTCCAGCCAGAGTCTGGACGGGGCACAGGCTTCAGACCTGAGGCATGGATCCAGTAAGTGATTCCGTCTACTTTTACCCCTGTAGGTGTTATAAGTAGCACCTGGTATGGTTCTTTCCAGCGGGGTTCCAGGGATGACACCTGATGTCATCTTATGTAGATGAAGTCTCTTACTTGATATTGATGTGGAGTTCTCTCGTCCGCAGGTTGGTAGGCAGTGGCCAGGTGTTTCAACAGGTATCGCTGAGTTCTTTCGAGAGCTTTTAGTCTGTCAAGCAAGGGGGTGTGGAAGGGATCATTCGATCTTAGAGTTGGGATTAGGTCCCTTACTGGAGGAGGGACACCATTGAGAATTTCATAGGGGGTGAGGTTACACAAAGAAACAGAGGGAGAATTTCTTGCATGAAACAGTGCATAAGGCAGGAGCATAGTCCAATCTTTTATGCTGGTCTCTAAGCTTAATTTCTTTAAGGTCTCTTTAATGGTTGTATTTATTTTTTACCTGTCCTTCGCTCTGGGGTCTACAAGCACAATGTAACTTCCAATTAATTTCCAGGGTCCTGGCTAACCTCTGACTTACCTGGGCCATGAACGCCGGTCCATTAGCAGAACCTATTACCTTAGGCAGGCCGTATCTTGGAAAATATCTTTCAGGATATTCTTGACCATCATTTGCATCGTTAATTTTTATTTTGTGGGAAAGGCTTCAATCCATCCTGAAAATGTATCTACAAAGACTAGGAGATATTTAAGTCCATACCTTGCTGGCTTAATTTCAGTAAAGTCCACTTCTCAGAATTGTCCTGGTCTGGTTCCTCGTAGGTGCTTTCCTGAGGGAAGCTTGGAATGGTAAGCATTAACCAATTGACAGATCTGACAGGCTTTTGTTACCCGTTCAGATATTTCCTTTCGCTGTGAGTCAGTTAATCGAAAACTCTGTTCTTGATCCTTCAGGAATGCCTGCAGTTTCTTTGAACCAAGGTGAGTGAGTTGATGTACATTTTTTAAAGTAGTGTAGGGCTTTCTGTAATTGAAGGCTGGGCTCAGTGAAGTTGAGGAATTCAGTGTCAGTGTCCTTAGATGTTATCAAAATCTTGCTGGTGCTCAAAGGGTCCATTGGAATTGGGCATCCTCATTTAACAGCTGGTATAATGGAGAAGCTAAGAACACAAACCCAGGTATCCATACCTGCAAAAGCCAGCAGTCCCAAGAAACTCTCTTGAGTTGTCTCTTGTTAGATGGGGGTGGTATCTGGACAATGGTTTTTTTTCTCGGCTCAGTGAGCCATCATTTACCACCCCTAAGCGAATACACCGAAAGATTACTTCTTGCTGGCAAATTTGGGCTTTTTTGCCAGAAGCTCTATCCCGAGTTGAGCAAGCTCGGATAACAGTGCTTGGGTTGCAACTCACAGTTTTCCTTGGTGTTGGCTGCCAGTAGCAGGACATCCACATATTGAATCAGGGTGACTTAGGAGTGTGTTGTTCTGAAGTTGTTGAGATCTCTGTGGAGGGCTTAATCAAAGAGAGTGGGGGAGTTTTTGAACACCTGTGGGAGTCTACTCCAAGTTAGTTGACCAGACGTTCCGGTTTCTGGGTCTACCCACTCAAAGCAAAGAGCAACTGACTATCTTTATGTAGAGGAGAGCAAAACAAAGCATGTTTTATGTCCAGAACAGTATACCATTTTCACTCAGCAACAACAAAGGGTTTATTGGGGGTCCACCATGCTGGGGCTCAGAGCTCACTTGAATAGAGCAGAGAGCCCTGAGAACAGCTTAATCAGACCTTATATACTTTTCTAGGAGTGGGCAGGGTGGGAAACTTATTGATGGGTCAGAGCGAGTGGGCGGTTTGGTACAAGCGGGTGAGGGAGTACAATCCTCAGTTTGGCAGTTGGAGACAGCACATTCTGGGAACAAAATTAGCAAACAGTTCTCCAGATTTCAACAGTGTTTTGTTAAGCATACAGAAAAACAGGAAGTGACAAGTGCCTATTTTATTAACCTTTCATCAAAGCGAAATGGAACGTGAGCATGGATTACAAAAACAACCATGTCCAGGTTACCTAATGCTCTCAAATGTCAATCCTATTGGTGACTACATATTTGTTTCTTCCATAGATTATATATTCAACCTCAACCATGTTGAAAATGTCTAATCCTATCACTCACTTTATACTTTGCCTGATTTCATGTCTCTATTGATATCTGCATTCTTGCATGTTTTCCCCCGTTCATCATTGTGACTGACTCTTCACATGTGCTGATATTTTGTTCACTCTCTACCCAAACTTGATTGCTAAAGAACTTTTGGTCTAAATCCTATACTCACTCTTTTTCTTAAACCTACCGACTATCTTCCTAATCCTACCGACTATCCCTTTGAGACAGGAAGTTCTCTTCTACCTTCAATCATCCAAGGTACAAGGTCCTATGCCATTGTGTATTGATTTATCTCGGACATCTGTGCAGAACCTAATTCAATGTTAAGTATCCCAATCAAGGGCCCTTCTGGACTTCAAATCTTACCTTGATTTCTGTTTTCATAATTATAATGAAAATTTAATAAAATAGTGTTTGCCAAGGAACTGACTTCATTCAGTTCCTGAAGGAATTGACCTACCTCACTTCTTTGGTGATGGAACTCTCTGAACTTGGGTTCCAGGAAGACAGGAACACACAGCCAGTCCCAGTCCCTGTACCAGTGGGCTAACTTGTTTGGATTTACCAAGGACAGAGTCTGTCTTTTTTGGTACCTACTGATGTGAGGATGGCCAGATGCGAGGAGAGCCTTCCCTGAGAAAGCATGTAGTGGTCAGCGCAGGCTCCTGACAACTTCACAGAGTTGGACAAGAAGACCAGATCTGAGACAGGACAGGCCACCTTGGGGGAACATAGTATGGTCCACCAGTCAGAGGACACTCTGGATAGTCACAGACTTACTTGGGGAAAGGAGGTGCCTTTTTGAGTGTGGGTGTGAGTTTGTGGTTTTGTCTCATGTTCTGAGAATAGGTAGAAAAGGCGGTTTGCTTGGTTTGGAGTGAACTGTTTCTAGAAAGTCCTTTGACAAGGCGAGTGTTTCTGTGTCTGTGTGTCCCACTGTGTCCGTGGTTGTAGACATTAGAAAAGAGAATGCATCAATGGATGTGTCCTGTCTAGTAGAAAGCTTCCCAGCATTCATCCTACCCATTTTAGGAATGGACTGCCTTTTGTCTTATCGATGGGCAACACCTACTATCTTCCTAAGTTCCTGTTTTCTTCCTGAATTCTGGCCACTCGCCAGAATAGGCTCATGGTTTTGTTTCCAAAATATGTACAACTTCTAAATTCTGTGACATGGCCATGCAATGGATAGCTGAAGGGAATGGCAAGCATCTCAGAAAACTCAGATATCAGTGTGACCAGGAAAGTCTCAGTGGAGAAACCCTGCTTTGGGCCTTTTGCTTCCCTATTGTTCTGTAGCACTGAATGTCAGGAAGGTCTTTGCCTCAGGCCACCCCTTTGTGAAACCTGAAGAAAACAGTTTTCAAATGGACATTAATGTGCATCACCTGTGGCTCTTTGCTTAATGCTTTGGAAAGGGGTGTGTCTGAATTAGCCTCTTGGCCTTGTGTGTGGCTGTGACTTAGATTCTCAGCGCCTGATGGATCTAAAGAAAAATCCCATGTGTGCATCCAAAACCAAAATGGCAAAAAAGATCAGTCATTGTGGATAAAGACTCTTTCCTTCCTCTGTTAGGTTCCTGACCTCTTTCAAGTGAGAATAGGGATTCTTAAGGGTCAAATGAGTTCTTCAAAGCCCTGCAGAGGTGCTTGGGTTTAATCATGACTCCAAATCACATAAGGAATCTATACCTGACAGTCAGTAGGCCTCAAATTGTAGAAGAAGAGCAGTATTAATGGCAGAACTATGTGATCAATCCTGGTTCACTTGAAGGGTGTCCAGGCCACCCTGAGTTTAGGCAAATGAAGGGCAAGGGAGTTTATTTTGGACACTCTCTTGGGCTGTGCCATTTAAGGAAACCTCCAGCCAGAGGTTATGATTAGTGACTATATGGAAGAAGATGAGGACCATGTGGGATTGTTTGGTTTTAATTGTGGTCACTTGTGTGGCTGTTGGAAGAGATGACTGTGTTCACCTGCGCTAGAAGACTGGTTTGATTCTCCTCAGAGACTGAGCTCTGTAACTGACCTCAGAGTAGTAACTGCTTTGGAAATGTATATGACTTAATCAGCCTCTTGGCCCTGTTTGAGGCTGTGGCTAAGATTATCAGCACCAGATGGATCTAAAAAAAGATCCCATGTGTGCATCCAAAACCAAAATGGCCAAAAGAGCAGTCATTGTGGATGAAGTCTCTCGCCTTCTTCTGTAAGGTTCTGTAAGAATAAAAGAAACTGAAATTAAAATTTAAAGAACCAGGTTTCGAAAAGTTTCCAAGCTGCACTCAGCACCTGAAATTCCGGTGGCAGTTAAGACAATTCCCAGATCTGCACATTAGGTGTGTGTTAAAATCTTCCCTGAACACCTAGGTACTTAACAACCCCTTCCCAGAAACCGTGCAGCTCACCACGTATACATCTCAGGGCTTCAACCAATCAGTTAAATGTATACCCCTTCTTAGGGCTGACCAATCACCCCCTGCCCGACCTGTTCCCACCAATCAATGTGCTAATCATGTTTTAGAGTTGTTATTTGATTTTTCCCTTGGTATATGATGATTTGCTAAAGGAGACTATGATGTATGTAAAGTCCCTGCCCTCTCTAAAGAATGTGTATAAACTCTACTCAAGTTGTTCTCGGGGCTCTTTGTTCTTTGCTCCTCTGAAGTGAGTCCTGAGCTCCAGCATGCTGGACCCCCAATAAACCCTTTAGAGTTGCATGAGAAAGCCTGTTGATGGTCTTTTTCTCCGATGTTCACCCCACCTTTTCATCTGGAGGCCCCAGGTGAGATATTTGGCGCGGCGGACGAAAGACCCCGAGGGACTTCTCTCAGGGTAAAGCGCCTCTTTCTGGTTTCGGGTTTCAGGTTAGGGCTTGGTAAAATGGCTGTCGGTGAAGAGCATTAGCTCTCTCTGATAGTGGCTGACAGACGTGTCACAGAGCTGCAGGCCACGTCCCTGTGGGACACTCCAGGGGACGAGGGAAATCAAGGAATAGTTGTTTCCTCAACTCGGTTATATTTTGCTTCAGGATTCGGTTTGCCAGCCCATCAGGTTTTGCCGGCTACTCAATTTTGTTCATTGTCCTGAACTCATGTTGAGTTTATTGTCTGTCTTTATTGTCTAACACATCAGGTTTTGCCACTTACTCAGTTCTAATCTTTGTCTTGGACACATGTTAAACGTTTACTGTTTGTCTTTGTCTGTGTTGCTTTTGTGTCTTCACTGTCTCTCTTTGAGTAACTGCCATTATGGGACAAATCACTTCCACGCTTCTGTCCCTGACCCTTGATCATTGGACTGATGTCAGCTCAAGGGCCCAGAATCTTTATTTTTTAGTAAAATGCTGGACCTGGCAGATGCTCTGTGCTTCAGAATGGCCCATTCTCAAAGTCGGGTGGCCCCCAGAAGGATCCTCCCACTTCCCTCTAATCCGAAAATCAGAGATATTGTCTTTCAGCCGGGACCACGTGGCCACCCAGATCAATAGCCATATACCCCTTCCCCAGGATTCTATCATTCAAACCTTCGGCTCCCCCTCCTTCCCTCCATTCTCCCTGAGTCACAAGACTAGACACTCCTCCCCCTCCTTATCCTCTACCCTCGCTCCCCAACCCCGAACACGTTCCAGATGATCCTCCCGCCGCTGACACAGCGACAGATAATAAAAAACTCAGAAGCCCCTGTGATGCTCCCTCTCCATCCCTATGGGCCCATGAACCGACCAAACTGGGACCCCAACACCATTGAAGTTAGGTAGCATCTGTCCACTTATCACCGGGGCTCTAATAGTGGGTCTCTGAGTGGCCGCCAGAAGGCCGACTAATTTGGCCACGGTAAGAGAGATTATCGAAAGGCCTAATGAGTCTCCCTCTATGATTTTGGAGAGAATTATGGAAGCATTTAGGAAATATACTCCTTTTGATTCTCTGGCAGAGGACGAAAAGACATCTGTTGCAATGGCCTTTATCCAGCAGGCTGCCCTAGATATTAAGAGAAAGTTGCAACGTCTAGATGGATTACAAGATATGACCTTAAGAGATTTAGTCAGAGAAGCTGAGAAAATACATTATAAGAAAGAAACTGAGGAGGAATGGGAACAGAGGAGACAGAAGGAAAGGGAACAAAAAAAGGATGAAAGGAGGAAAAGGCAGACTAAAGCACTGGCTAAGGTTCTGGTCAGAGCAGTAAATAGGCCAGAAGTCAAAAAGCACGGAGACAGGAAGGGATACATGGGCCCATGCCAAAGGCTGTCCCTGGCCTCAGATCAATGTGCCTACTGTAAAGAAAAAGGACACTGGGCCAAAGAGTGCCCCAAAAAGAAGCAGAGATGCCAGACCGCCGTGCTGACTCTAGAACAGGACTAGGAAAGTCGGGACTCGGATCTCCTCCCCAAGCTCAGGGTAACATTTGAAGTGGAGGAAACCCCAGTGAACTTTGAAGTGAAAACAGGAGCAGTATACTCAACCTTTAAGACCCCACTGGGCCCCCTATCAAAAAAATTGTCGCTTGTTCAAGGGGCTAATGGCAGTAGATAATGAGCTAGGACAACTAAGAGGACAATGGACCTAGGAAATGGAAAAGTCCACCACTCTTTCCTAGTAATCCTAGAATGCCAGGCCCCATTGATGGGCAGGGATCTGCTTACAAAACTCGGGGCTAGAATAACCTTTAACCCTGATGGTCCCCAAGTGGTGTTACTAAACGCTTCAGTAAAATCTCCCATAGTCACGGCTTTGACTATGTCCGTAGAAGATGAACATCAACTCTTCGCGCGCCCTAGAACTGATCAAACAGGCACACTATCCCAGAAATTGATAAAAGATTATCCTAATGCCTGGGCAGAAACTGCTGGGTTAGGTCTAGCCATAAAAAAAACCTCCAATAGTAGTAGAATTAAAAGCCTTTTCCTCTCCAATCAGTGTTAAACAATATCCTCTAATCAAAGAAGCTAAGGATGGGATAAGGCCCAATATTCAGAAATACCTGGCTCTTGGGGTCCTAAGGCTCTGTCAATCGGCCTAGAATACCCCCTGTAACCAGTAAGAAAGCCAGGAACTGGGGACTACCGTCCTGTTCAAGACCTAAGAGAGATCAACCACACACTGCAGGACATTCACCCCACTGTACCCAATCCACATAATTTGCTTAGCACTCTGAATCCGGAGAGGGAATGGTACACTATGCTGGACTTAAAAGATGCTTACTTCTGCTTGCCCCTACATAAGGACAGTCAGTTGCTGTTTGCTTTCGAGTGGATAGACCCAAAAACAGGAAGATCTGGCCAACAAATCTGGATTAGACTCCCACAGGGGTTCAAAAACTCCCCCACTTGAACTCTGGTGTGATTTCCCTTAGAAAATGAGTTCTGGTAATGAACTCAGAGAAGTATTGCCATAAATTTTGTTGGGATTTTAGGAGGCCATGCATGAGAGTCGCCCTTGGAAACTGAGATCTAGGCCCAGTGTGGCTTTCCACAGAGCACTGGGTATCTCAGCCAGGATATCACATGATTTTATTCTGAAAGACTTGCAGCCATAGTTGAGAGTCAAAACACACATAGACTTCACATTGTAGACCTCAATGTGCCTAGCTTCATGTGACCTTTTGGGCACTCTTTGGGACGCCTTGCCTGTGAGAGTTCTCCACAGCTTTCATTGAAATGAGCTTCCTCACAATTTAAGGGTGTGGTGGGTCAGGGTCTTCAGGAGAATACACCAACCAGGCTTCTATCTCACATAGCTTTCCCCCTTTACCATTGCAACCTGATTCTGAACATTGCCCTGAAACCTCTCCATATAACAAGATGCCTTTATATGAGGAGATCAAACATATAAGGGATTACGGGCTGCACCACGTCAGTCACAAGCCATTTGGAAGCAATGGCAGATCCACATGGCCCAACCACAAATGTTTTATCACAAACCTGCACACCACAGCTCGTGCCCTCAATTGAGCAGTCTCCAACTTACTGGCATCTCTGTTCTACACCATTTTCATGAAACCCAGTAAATCAAGGCACTATCTGGTACACTCATGATCAGCAACAGGGCATACAAAGGTTCTCCAGTGCCACCTGGTCATGGGAATTTCAAAAATTTCATGGTATTTATCTATCCATTTTTCAAGGTTGAAGTTGGAAGCACTGTATGTTTCAATTTATTCAGGAACCATTAAATGGTGAGGAACCTCATTTCAGTGAAATCTCTGGAGGACACTCATGAATGTCTTCCCAAAGAGTAGCCAAAAGGTCACATGAAGCCAGTCCCATTGAGGTCTACAATGTGAGGTCTATGTGTCTTTTGACTCTCAACTATGGCTGCCAAGCCTTTCAGAATAAAATCATGTGATATCCTGGCTGAGATACCTAGTGCTCTGTGGAAAGCCACCCTGGCCCTAGATATCAGTTTCCACGGGCGACTCTCATGCGTGGCCTCCTTAAAATCATAACACAGTTCATGGCAATACTTCTCTGAGGTCAGTTCCAGAACTCAGTCTCTAAGGGGAAACACACCAGAGTTCCAGCCCAGGTTGACCTACACATCTCTTCCAACCCCCACACAAATGACTACAATTAAAACCAAAACACTCCCATATCACCCTCATCTTATTCCATATAGACACTCATCTTAACCTCAAGCTGTTGGTTTCCATGAGGGATGCAGCCCAAATCAGTGTCCACAATAAGCTCCCTTGCCCCTCATTTGCCTAAGTCATGGTGGCCTGGACACCATTCATATGAACCAGGAGTGATCAAATAGGTGTGCCGTTAATACTGCTCTGCTTCTTTAATTTGAGGCCTACTGACTGTGGGGTTTAGATTCTTAATGTGAATTGGAGCCCAGAGAAAACACAAGCACCTCTAGGCTAGCCTCTGCAGGGCATTGAAGAACTCATTTGACCCAAAGATACAGATTCTCACTTGATGGAGGTCAGGAACCTTACAGTGGAAGGTGAGAGAGTTCATCCACAATAACTGCTATTTTGGCCATTTTGATTTTGGATGCACACATGGGATCTTTCTTTACATCCATCAGGTGCTGACAATGTAAGCCACAGCCTCACATAGGGCCAAGATGCTGATTCAGACACACCCCTTTCCAAAGCAATTAAGCAGAGAGCCACAGGTGAGGCCTATTCATTTCCATTTGAAAAATGTTTTCTGCAGGCTTCACAGAGGTGTGGCCTGAGGCATCAACCTTCCTGACTTACTGGGGAACAGAACAAAAGGTAAACAAAAGGCCTAAAGCACGGTTTCTCCACTGAGACTTTACTGGTCACACTGATATCTGAGTTTTATGAGATGCTCGCCATTTCCTTCAGCTATCCAGTACATGGCCATGTCACAGAGCTTGGAGGTGGTACATATCTTGGACACCAAACCATGAGCCTATTCTTGAGAGTGGCCAGAATTTAGGAAGAAAACCGGAAGTATGGTCTATCTCGCATACATCCCCCTTAAGGACCCGATGACCATCTCTCCACCCAGACATTTCTCAGCTGGCTATAGGTCTTTTCTATTTGGATATTCCTGATGAAGAGGATTACACTAAAATTCAATTAAATCCCTTCCATACATAGATAATGAAAACAAACATTATGGATGTAGGGACACGTGAGCCAGATTCAGGTTGGCTAGCCTAGATTACTATGTTTGCCTGGCGGACTGTCAAAGCCATAAACAGTCACAGCTGTGTGGGGGAAAGCCAACTTCTTCTGTAAGTCATGGGAATGTCCGCATACAGGGACTTCCAGATGGAACCCAAACTCCTCATCAAATTTTGTACACAATATTGCCATTATTACCAATTAAATAACCAAACCTGATGGCCCACAGAGGGGTCTCTAGATTCTCAAATTATGTGTGACCTTTTTAACTTCTACAAGTGCTCAAAAGGGTGAAAGGAGATTCCCCTATGTGGAGGCTTTTTCCCTCTTTTGCTCACATCCTGAACTATGCTTCTCCAATAGATGCTCACCCTCAGCCTTCTACTCCAGACTCTCTGCTGTCACTCCCACATCAGCAACTTGATTTCTCCCCTACAATTAATAGATCAAAAACCCAAACCTCCGCTGGATCTCAGACCACTGCCCCCTTCCTGAGGTAGCAGCTACTGAGGTACCCCTCCACTCACTCACTCCTCTCTTTTCTTGTCAGTGCCCGCACCGGGTCCCAACATGTCCTCTTACCAGCTAAACCAAATCTCAAATTACCTGAGGAGAACCCACATACCACTATCCAAGATGTAATGAAAATGGCCTTTAATGTTGCTTTGTCATCACTGAAAACGGTTACTAAAAATTTAAAGTCCCTCACAGGCTTTTTGGTATACTCACTCCCGTTTCCCCCTCTGTTCTACATGTTCTACTGCTCATGTTTATGTTGCTAGGAAGATCCCAAAACCCTTGCCCATTATTCTGTTACATCTCTCCTTCCTCATTCACAGATCCAAGGAGCTGCTCTCAGCCCTGCTTCCCTGTCTTCCTCCTCTGTACCTTAACTGACCTTCTCCAGAAGTCTTCACCATGGCTGCCTATGGGACTTTCAGGAAAAGAGTCCCTATAAAAGACTTCAATGTACATAAACTTCCTCTTTTTGTGTTGACCTGGTCTACTTGGCAACTGACTAAAAAATCAGCACTCCTGAGCTAGACACACCCTCACTGGTTTTTCACAAAATATGTGAACAAGACTCCTGGCCTTGAGCTGGGGCTTCACAGACATTGCTACATTTCTAAGATAAAGAAGTTACAAACTGGGCTCCATGGAAACAGCTGGCAGGGGGAAAAAAGAAAGGGAAGAAAAAGCTCTCCCCCTCCCAGGTGTTCTTGAAAATTTAACTTGCCCAGACCTAAGGAAAAAACAGAAACAAAAACTGCTTTTTGTGAACTTCTGCAGACTGTGAACTTCTGAGCCCCTTCCCTTTCATGTTGGGTACAAAATTCTGAAACTACATAAACTTAGGTTTCAGGGGATTAATTGACTACAACAAAAGCAATGCCCTCTGAATCTGGTTGCAACCAAATAACACTGTTTCCCTGTCTTTGGTGCTATCTTTGGTGCCTTGCCTTGTCCGTCCCTACAACAGTTTAATTCTATATACTTAAACATTGTTTATGTTTTAATGAAATTGTCAACAGATGTGATTAAATGTGTAATGGTGCAGATGTTTCCCAGAGTGCTCTATCATGATGTAGGTTCAAATAGGGGGGCATACAATCCGGTTCCTCTGAAAACATATATCTCTCACCTTAGCCATTCCATTGCAAATAGGAGTTGCTGCAGGGTTGGGCAGAGGAACCACTGCCGTGGTCCATGGGACACAACAAATGACCCAATTAGGAGCAGGAATATATAAAAAATTTAAAGATATTAGTAACCTCCATCACAGCTTTGCAGGAATCTTTAATCTCTCTCTCTGTAGTTGTTTTACAGAACAGTCGAGGGTTGGATCTCTTTTTCACTAGAGAGGGGGGCCTTTGTGCTGCATTGAGGGAAAAATCTTTTTTTTCATGTCGACCATAATGGAGTTGTAAAATAATCTATGAGTAAATTAAAAAGATGCCTTGAAGAGAGTCAAGGAGAGAGAGAGGCCCAAAAAGGGTGGTTTGAGTCTTGGTTTACACAGTCCCCCTGGTTAACTATGTTTTTATCAACTCTGGCCCGTCCAATAATAATCCTCATATTATTGCTAACTATAAAACCCTGTTTCCTCAACCATGTAATTTCTTTTCTCCAAGCTCAAATTGGACAAGTTAAACTTATGGTAATACCCCACTAGCAAACATAGAATGTGAAATCCCCCAACGATCATTTTTATGATTAAAAGTTGCCAGAAGAAGAAGTGGGGAATGAAAGGTCAATAAAATATGTACTTGTCACTTCCTGTTTTTCTGTACGCTTAACAAAACACTGTTGAAATGTTGAGAAATGTTTCCTAATCTTGTCCCAGAATGTGCTGTCCCCAACGGCCAAACTGCAGAATGTACTCCCTCACCCGGTTGAATGCAAACCACCCACTCACACTGAACCATCAATAAACTTCCCTTTCTGCCCTCTCCAAGAAAAGTATATAAACTCTGCATAAGCTCTTCTCAGGGCTCTCTGCTCTAATTAAGTGAGCTCTGAGCCCCAGCATGTTGGACCCCAAATAAACCCTTTGCTGTTGCATGATGTATTCTCTTGGTAGTCTCTTCTTCCGATGCTCGCACGACCTTTACTTGGATGATTGAATATAGAAGAGAACATCCATTCAAAAACTGATAGTCAGAAGGATTAGGAAGAAGAGTGAATATAGGATTTGGAACAAAAGTTCTTTAGCAATACGGTTTCAGTTAGACAGTGAATGTAAATGTCAACACAAGTTAAGAGTCAGTCACAATGATGAACAGGGGAAAATATGTAGGAAAGCAGATATCAATAGAGATATTATGAAATCAGGCTAGGTATAAAGTCAGTGAGAGGATTAGACATTTTAAACAGGGTTGAGTTTGAATACACAATCTTAGGAAGAAACAAATATGTACTCACCAATAGTACTGACATTTGAGAGCTTTAGGAAACATGACATGGATGATTGTAGTAATCCTTTCTCACTTTCCATTTAGGCTTTGGTACAATCATAAGTGTGACCTTTGTATTTTGTGTCCAGAATATTACTCTGATAAAATGTATATGTAAATCAGGTGACATGAGTATTTCTTCCACCTTTTCTGAGGGCCATATTTTGAAGATGTATAAATTAGTATTGGGGGTACAGAGAGGTGTACACTTTGTCTATGAATATAAAGATAATGTATGAATAGACCATACAGTGAATACATAATATAACTAGTTCCACTTTAAATTATGGATTGAATTGATATCTGAAAATATATAAGAAATCTTATATTGATATACAATCATTCATTCCAACGAGTTATACATCTAATGGTAATATTAGAGTTATGTTTTCTCATGAAGGGTGTGTGAGTTTTGCTTCAAAACTGATTATGGATTTGGAAAATATTGTGTTTGGAAAGAAGTCTCATGAAAATACCAGTCAACAAACATAGAGGAATTCATGTGTTCTGAATAGGAAGTGATTTAAACTAAAACAAATGCAAATAATTTTGCTAACTTGTGAATGAAATACATATCCGATGATATGCATAACCTGAAGAAATAGTAATGTACCAGTTTTGAATGAAAATGAACGTCAAAACATACATCATGTCCCATAGTAATCTACTTGGATTGATGTTAAACAGGGTCAGTTACTGTAGAATAATTAGGATTTGTATGCACCATTCACTGAAGTTAGTTTTCAGCACTAGAAAATAAATATGTATTTCAGGTGGATGAATAATTCTGAAAATAATCTTGTGAAAAGTTGATTATAAATCCACATACATGAATATGAGTGAATTTAGGGAGTGTAAAATAAGACATATATATTTCATATTTTGAAAAATCTGAAAAAAAAAAAATATATATATATATATATACACACACACATATACAAAAAAACCCCACAGACATTAAAAGGTAGAAATATATGCAAATCGAAATTCATTATGAAATATATATCATTCACAGATGCAAAAATATTCATTTTACTGAACATGGATTTATGTGTAATATTGTTATACTAGGAAGCTCACCCATAGGTTGTATTTTCAGTTCCAACTGCATTTACGAGGAGTGATCTCTTCTCATAAGTTGTATCTTCCATTAGCCACCTCACAAATTGTACATGTGATACCATGTAGGAATCTATATGTGCATATAAAAATACATGTGTTGAATTGGCTACAAAGAATGGGAGACAGGAATTCACATATTTGTTTACTTTAAAAACACATGGAGAACTATTTCAATTAAAAATTGACTACATATTTAACACCTACCGTTTATCATGCAAAAGGCAAGTCCAACTATACAGCATGCATCCTCTGAACTGCTTGTATTTCTATTCTGCTTGGGTTATTTTTCTACATCATTTTAGGATTATTAGTCAGAGTCTAGTAGGGTATATGTTCATGTCAGGGATTCTGTATTTCAATGGAAAATAGGAAAATGAATCCAATGAGTATGCAAATATGTGCTACACAAACATCTTCTCACTTTCATCCAGAACAAAGCCTTAACATTACCTTGGCCCCAAGTAAGACACAATGAGAGGGGAAGTGTTAGAAAATCTGTGAATATATATCTGGAATGGAAAATGCTCAGGAATTCACAAACTTGGAGGTGGTAGATGAGTTTCCAAAAGTAAGGGACAGGGTAAACTCTACACAAACATGGACCTCTGCTGGCCTAAAGACTTCTTGAATAACTGCCTCTGAGGATAGGTCCTTGAAATATATGTTGTTGTCAGTAGCTCTAGCTTCCTGTTTAGTGAGACCATCAGAGCTGGATCTGCATCTATGTGACCTGGAGGACATGTTTTCTTATTTTCCAATGAACATGGTGCAGCAGTGATGAATTCTATTTTTGTAGGTAAACTATGGCCATTGGGGCAAAGTGTCTCCCCGTGTGGGCTGTGAAGCCCTTTGGTCATCCTACACTTTTCATTGTCTTTCTTGCTGCTGCATAGGGAGTTTGTTATTTGTTTAACAAAATACAAGGAGTTCAACTGGGACACGGTGCTGGAGGGAGTTCTGTCACATGTGGTGGGTCAGGGTCTGCAGGAGAATGCACCAACAGGCTTCTATCCCACAGACATTGTCCCCTTGACCATAGCCACCTGATTCTGGACATTGCCCTGAAACTTCTCCATATAACAAGATGTCTTTACATATAAGGGACTCCTGGCTGCACCATGTCAATCACAAGCCCTTTGGAAGCCAATGGAAGATCCACATGGCCCCGCCACAGATGTTTTATTACACACCTTCACACCACTGCTCTAGGCCCACTACTCAGCAGGCTCCAACTTACTGGAATCTCTGTTCTACACCATTTTCATGAAAGCCAGTCAATCAAGGCACTGTCTGGTATACTCTTGATTAGCAACAGGACATCCACAGGTTCTGCAGTGCCACCTGGTCATGGGAAATTCAAAAATTCCCTTGTATTTATCTAGCCATTTTTCAATAATACAGTTGGAGGCTCTGTGGGTTTCAATTAATTCAGGAACCATTAAATGGTGAGGAAGCTCGTTTCAATGAAAATTCTGCAGAATTCTCACAGGCAAGGCTTCCCCAAAAGTGCCCAAATGGTCACATGAATCCAGGCCCATGATGTCTACAATGTGAGCTCCATGTGTGTATTGACTCTCCCCTATGGCTGCCAAGTCCTTAAGAATAAAATTATATGATATCCTGGCTGAGATTCCCAGTGCTCTCTTCAAATCCACCCTGGGCGTAGATCTCAGTTTCCAAGGCGACTCTCATGTGTGGCCTCCTAAAATCCCAACACAATTCATGGCAATACTTCTCTGAGGTCAGTTCCAGAACTCAGTCTCTAAGGGGAATCACACCAGAGAATAAGCCCAGGTGGACCCAGTCATCTCTTCCAACCACCACACAAATGACCAAAATTAAAACCAAAATACTGCCAGATGGCCCACATCTTCTTCCATATAGACAGTCATCATAACCTCTGACTGGAGGTTACCATGAAGGGTGCAGCCCAAGTCGGTGTCCAAAATAAGCTCCCTTCCCCCTCATTCGCCTAAAGTCGGGGTGGCCTGGACACCATTCCTGTGAACCAAGAGTGATCAAATAGGCCTGCCGTTAATACTGCTCCACTTCTCCATTTTGAGGCCTACTGACTGTGAGGTGGAAATTCTTTATGTGAATTGGAGTCATGAGAATACCCAAGCATATATGGGCTAGCCTCTTCCGGGATTTGAAGAACCCATTTGACCCAAAGGGTCCCTATTCTCACTTGATGGAGGTCAGGAAGCTTTCTGAAGAAGGCTAGAGACTTCATCCACAATGACAGCAATTTTGGACATTTTGGTTTTGGATGCACACTTTGGATCTTTCTTCAGATCCATCAAGTGCTGAGAATCTAAGCCACAGCCTCACACAGGGCCAAGAGGCTGATTCAGACACATCCCTTTCGAAAGCAATTAAGCATAGAGACACAGGTGATTCCCACTCATTTCCATTTGAAAAGTGTTTCTTCATGGTTCACAAAGGGTTTGCCTGAGGCAAGAGACCTTCCTGACATTCAGGTGAACATATCAGTAGGTAAGCAAAAGGCCGAAAGCAGGGTTTCTCCCTGAGACATGCATGGTCACACTGATATCTGAGTTTTCTGAGATGCTGGTCATTCCCTTCAGCTATCCAGTACATGGCCATGTCACAGAGCTTGGAGGTGGTACACATCTTGGACACAAAACCATGAGCCTATTTTGGAGAGTGGCTAGAATTTATGAAGAAAACCGGAACATAGAAAGATAGCAGGTGTTGCCCATAGATAAGGCAAGCTGCAGTCCGTTGATAAATTACACAGGATGAATGCTGGGAAGTGTTCTTCAAGACAGGACACATTCATTGATGCATTTCCTTTTCTAATATCTACAACCACAGACATAGTGGGATATTCAGACATAGAAAGACTCACCTTGCCAAAGGACTTACTAGAAACAGTTCACTCTAAACCAAACAAACTGCCTTTCCTATCCTCAGAACATGAGACAAAACCACAAACCCACATCCACACCCACAAAGGCACCTCCTTTCCCCAAGTAGGTCTGTGACTAGGCGCAGTGTCCTCAGACTGGTGGGCCATACTATGTTCCCCTGAAATGGCCTGTCCTGTCTCAGTTCTGGTCTCCTTGGCCAACTGTGTGAAGTTGTCAGGAGCCAGTATTGAGCCACTAACTGCTTTCTCAGGAAATCCCCTCTTCTGAGCTATCCTGGCATTTGGCCATCCTCACATCGGTAGGTGCCAAGAAAGACTGACTCTGTTCTTGGTAAATCCAAACAAGTGAGACCACTGGTACTGGGACTGGGACTGGCTCTGTGTTCCTGGCTTCCTGGATTCCACGTTCAGAGATTTCAATCACCAAGGGAGTGAGGTGAAGTCACTTCCTTCAGAAACTGAATGAGGACACACTGCCTTGGCAACCAATTTGTCCTAACAGTTGTTTCCAGAGTCCCATGGAGGCTGCCCATATTTCCTGTGACACTTTCACAAGTTAGAATGATATATTAACCATAGGCACCCAGGTAGAGCTCTCCACACAGGCCTGGTTTGGCCCATCTTTTTTACATTAAGAAGAGAGAGGCAGATTCAGACACAACTCTTCATCCTGACCAAGTTTTTTGCCATGGAAGAAGACTTTTGCTCACTCAGGTCCTTCATCGCTGACTATATCTTGTGCAGAGATCATTTCTGCATGGACCTTTGAGGTTCTCAGCAAGTCAAAGATCCCATACATTCCTGTATTGTAAGACCAACCCTGTTCATGCTCTTCTGTAAAGTTAGGTTGAGGGATCAGTGTATGGTTTGGATTAATAACATTTTCAATTTCTGTTAGGAATCATTCTACTGGATGAAAAATGGTATTGGGAACTGCGATATGTATAAGACAATAGAGGTGAAATATATGTATGAAAACATAAATCCAAGTATTATTTGATGCCCAGAGGACATTGGGCCCTTGATTGGGATACTTAGCTTTGAATTACATTCTGCACAGATGTCTCAGATAGATCCATATACAATGGCATAGGACCATGTACCATGGTCCTATATACACATAGGTCCATATATACACTCATCATAAACTCTTGCTGGAGTTTTTGATGAGGGGCGTAGCCCTAGACAGGGTCCAACATAAGCTACCTTGCCCCTCATTTGCCTGATGTCAGGGTGGAATGGACACCCTTCCTGTGAACCAGGAGTGATCAAATAGGCCTGCCGTTAATAATACTCTGCTTCTTCAATTTGAGGCGTTCTGATTGTGGTGTTTAGATTCTTTATGTGAATTGGATTGATGATAAAAGCCAAGCACCTATGAGCTAGCCTCTGCAGGGCTTTGAAAAACTCATTTGACCCAATGTATCCCTATTCTCTCTTGATGGAGGTCAGGAACCTTACTGAAGAAGGCTAGAGACTTCATCCACAATGACAGCAATTTTGGCCATTTTGGTTTTGGATGCACACATGGGATCTTTCTTTAGATCCATCAGGTGCTGAGAATCTAACACACTGCCTCACACAGGGCCAAGAGGCTGATTCAGACACATCCCTTTCCAAAGCAATTAAGCAAAGAGTCAAAGGTGATGCCCATTTATTTCCATTTGAAAACTGTTTTCTTCAGGCTTCAAAAAAGTTTGGTCTGAAGAAAAGACCTTCCTGACATTCAGGGAAACGGAACTATATGTAAGCAAAAGGCCCAAAGCAGGGTTTCTCAATTGAGTCTTTCCTGGTCACACTGATATCTGATTTTTCTGACATGCTGGACATTCCCTTCAGCTATCCAGAACATGGCCATGTCACTGAGCTTGGAGGTGGTACGAAACCACGAGCCTATTCTGGAGATTGGCCAGAATTCAGGAAGAAAACAGGAACTTAGGAACATATTAGGTGTTGCCCATCCCTAAGGCAAGCCACAGTCCATTCATAAATTGGGCAGGATGAATGCTGGGAAGCATTCTACTAGACAGGGCACATCCATTGATGCATTCTCTTTTCTACTGTCTACATCAATGGACACAATGGGATACACAGACATGGAAAAACTCGCCTTGTCAAATGACTTACTAGATCAGCCCACTCCAAAACAAACAAACCTCTTTTTCTAATTATTCTCAGAACATGAGACAAAACCACAAACTCACATCCACACCCACAAAGGCATCTCCTTCCCCAAAGTAGGTCTGTGACTGTCCAGAATGTCCTCTGACTGGTGAGCCATACAATGTTACCCCAAAATGGCCTGTCCTGTCTCAGATCAGATCTCATTGGCCAACTCTTTGAAGTTGTCAGGATCCAGCAGTGGGCCACTTCCTGCTTTCTCAGGAAAGGCCCCTCGTCAGAGGTCTCCTGGCTTTTAGCCATCCTCACATCAGTAGGTACCAAGAAAGACTGACTCTGTCATTGGTAAATCCAAATAAGTGAGGCCACCTGGACTGGGACTGGGACTGGCTCTGTTTACCTGGCTTCCAGGATCCCATGTTCAGAGAGTTCCATCACCAAGGAAGTTAGGTAGGTCACTTCCATCAGGAACTGTATTAGGTCACTGCCTTGGCAACCACTTTGCCCTAACAGTTGCTTCCAAGGTTCGCATGAAATGGAGGCTGTCCCTACTTCCTGTGACACTTTCACAAGTTAGAATGGTATATCAACCATAGGCACCCAGGAACAGCTCTCTACACAGAACTGGTTTAGTCCATCTTCTCTACAATAAAAAGATAGATGTTGATTCAGACATATCCCTTCATCCTGACCAGGTTGTTTGCCTTGAAAGATGACCTTTTTCTCTCTCTGGTCCTTCACAGCAGCCTACATCTTCTACAGGGATAAATTCTACATGGACCTTTGAGGTTCTCAGTAGATGGAATATCCCCTCCATTCCTGTATTATAAGACCAAATCTGTACCTCCTCTTCTGTAAAGTTAGATTGAGGAAAGAGTGTATGGTTAGGGTTAATAACATGTACAATTTGGGTTAGGAATCATTCTTCGAGATGAATAATGGTATTCTGAACCTGTGATATTTATTAGAATATATAGGTGAAATATAAGTAGGTAAACAGAAATCTAGGTTAGCTTTGGAGACCAGAAGGGCATGGGGCCCTTGATTGGGATACTTAGCTTTGAATTATGTTCTGCAAAAATGTCTCCAATAAATCGATACACAATGGCATAGGTCCTTGTACCTTGGATGATTGAATGTAGAAGAGAACATCCAGTCAAAAAGAGATAGTCAATAGGATTAGGAAGATACTCAATAGGTTTAGAAAGAAGACTGAAGATAGGATTTGTACCAAAAGTTCTTTAGCAATAGGGCTTCAGGTAGAGAGTGAATGTAAATGTTAGCACATGTGAAGAATCTGTCACAATTTTTTAACTGGGGAAAATATGTAGGAAAGCAGATATCAATAGAGACTTTAGGATATCAGGCCAATTATAAAGTGAGTGATAGGATTAGACATTTTCAACAGCCTTGAGGTTGAATATATAATCTTAGGAAGAAAGAAATATGTAGTCACCAATAGGATTGACATTTGAGAGCAATAGATGTTTTTCATAATCCATGCTCACTTTCCATTTAGGCTTTGGTAAAAACATAAGTTTGATCTTTGTAGTTTTGTCCAGAATATTACTGTGATAAAATGTATATTTACATCTAATGGTAATATTAGGGTAATGGTTTATCATGAAGAGTGTGTGAGTTTTGCTTCAAAATGATTATAGAAATCAAAAATAATGTCATTGGAAAGAAGTCTCATGAAAAGTCCAGCCAGGAAACCTGGAGGAATAGATGTGTTCTGAAGCAGGAAGTGATTGATAGAGAGACAAATGCCTATAAATTTGTGAACTTGTCGATAAATATATATCCTATTATGTGCATAAACTGAAGAAATAGTAATGTACCAGTGTTGAATAAAAATGAACGTCAAAATAAACATTTTGTATCATAGGAATCTACTTACATTGATGTTAAACTGGGTAAGTTACTGTAGAAATATTAGGATTTGGATGCACCATTCACCGAAGTTAGTTTTCAGTACTAGGAAACAAATATGTATTTCAGGTGGATGCATATTTCTGATAATAATCTTGTAAAAGTTGATTATAAATCCAAATACATGAACATGAATGAATTTAGGGAGTGTATAATAAGACACATATATTTCATATTTTGAAATATCTGGAGATTATATATATATATATATATATATATATATATATATATATATATATATATATATATACAAAACACCCACACAGCCATTAAAAAGTAGCAATATATATGCCAATTGAAATTCATCATTAAATATATATCATCCACAGACCCAAACTATTTATTTTACTAAACATGGATTTATTTATAATTTTGTTAAACTAGGAACTTCACCCATAGATTGAATTTTCAGTTCCAACTGTGTTTAGGAGGAGTGATCTCTTCTCACAAGTTGTATCTGGCAAGTCAGCCACCTCACAAGAATGTACGTGTGATAAAAGGTAGGATTCTGTATGTGCATGCAAAAATACATGTGCTGAATAGGCTACAGAGAAAGCAAGACAGGAATTCACATATTTGTTAACTTTAAAAACACATGGTGAACTATTTCAATTAAAAATTGACTAGATTTATAACACCAACCCTTTATCATGCAAAATAAAAGTCCAACTATACACCATGCCTCCTCTGAACTGCTTGTATTTCTATTCTGTTTGGTTTATGTTTCTCCATCATATTAGGATTAGTAGTCAGAGTCTAGTAGGGTATGGGTTAGTGTCAGGGTTTCAGTATTTTGAATGGAAAATTAGATAAGGAATCCAATGTGTATGCAAATATGTGCTATACAAAAATCTTCCCACTCTCATCCAGAACGATGACTTGACATTGTCTTCCCCCGAAGTAAGACACAATTAGAGGAGAAGAGTTAGAAAATCTGTGAATACATATCTGAAAAATCCTCAGGAGTTCACAAACTTGGAGGTGGAAGAGGAGTTTCCAAAAGTAAGGGACAGGGTTGATAGACCCAACCTGATCTTTTATTAAAATTGGGAGCCATCTTGCCACAAAGCCATGAAAAGCTAATTTTGGGTTTACTATAAATTACTGCAATTTCTGAACCCGTTTGGAATGTCTGCCCATGCCTTGAACTCACCCATGCCTGTCTCTCTGACCTGATAGCAGCCCTCTCTGAAAGTTTAGTGACACATCATAATTTTTGGCCTTCCCTGGCCAGACAACGACCCTCTCTGAGGTCTAATGGTCATCATAATTTCTGATGTTGGGGCCAGCAAAAATAGAAAGTAAACTACAATTAGTGTGATGCTTGTCAAAGTTCTGTTATCTGTAATCCCCCTTTGTGTAACTTTCTGGGCTATATAGCTGGGCTGTAGGAAAGGTGGGGTTGCTGTCTTGTTCCCACCGTTTTGTGAGGGAGAGACAGGCCAGCCGGTTGAAATAATAAACTTGCCTTAATTTGATTTTAATTGGAGTCAGTGGTCTTTACTTTCATCCTGGTCTAACATTTTGCAGTTCCCCAGCAAGATGACCCGGCCCGTACAGATCACAAGACCAGACTGTTGGAAATTCTGAAGCTGGCCTTCCCTCCAGGGCTCCCGGCTACAGAGCCACTCTAGGGGATGCGCAACTTGAGATGTTTCAAAGACTTGGAGTGAGACTTTGGTCCAGGGACCACTGCAATGAACCACTAGACTATAACTATTAGCAAGCACTTGGTGGAGGAGGCCTCCATAGGTAAGTGGCACCTTTATAACATCTGATATCTGGTTAAGGGAGATCTCTTCTGATGACAGAGAGGAGGCCTGGGGAGGCTCACATATACTCCTGTCTGGGACAGTAACGAGAATCATGTTGTCCTTTGTTCGGTTATGTAGGGAATTCTTCTGGATGGGTAGAGAGGTGCGGATGGGCACGCACGCGGTCCTACCCAGGAGCTTTAGCAAGATGTTGCATTGCTCCTCTGCTTTTTTTTTTTGGGTTCCGGGTTTCTGTTTTTTTTTTTTTTTTTTTTTCTGTTTTGTTCTGGGTTCTATATGTTTTTTGTTTGTTTGTTTTTGTGAGTTTTGTTGTGTGATTTCTGTGGTAAAAACTTAAAGATATTGGACGTGAAAATGGGTAATAAAGCAAGTAAGCGTGACACCTTTTTGGACTGTGTTTTAAGGAACTGAGATGAACTTTACCTCCCTTTGTTAAGCAGGATAAGAGAAGCCCCTAGCTGGCTGCCTGGAGCACACCCACTGCACAGGGCAATGCCTGCTGCAGAGCTAAAAACTGAGTATCTCACAGGTTAACAAGTGAAACTCCTTTAAAACCACTTGTACCTCCAGATCAAAAGAGTCACAACCTTTGGGCAGAGTCCCCTGTGTCTCTCCTTTGTTAGCAAAGCAATAAACCTCCCTTTTTCTTTTTCTCAAAAACCCTGTCCTCATTATTAAATTGGCATTAATTGGCTTCAAGGTCAGGAACTGAACTTTAAGTTTCAAATTTTGATAAACCACGCCGCCCCTGCCCCGGAACGTTTTGAGAGCTGACTACTGATATGTTAGGAGATGGAGCATGGTTGGGGTGGAACCAAACCAGAGGAGCTAATCCTGTAAGTAAAAGGAGGGACCGAGGGACTTCCAGCAGCTGCCAAAGCCCTGTTACTTCAGGGAATTCCCTCCTTCCTTCCCTGCACTGTAAGCATTATGTAACGTCTGTCTTCTTAAAAAAGAGAAAAAGAAAAAGGGGATACTAAATTCAGTAAAGTCACCATGGAGACCCTTGATTTTACATTTCAGGTTGCCCCTCTGTAAAAACATGTGGTCTCCTTGTGGGGGGACTTCTATGGTGCCACTGGTGTAGGAGATTTTTCTCTTATCTGCTCTGTTTTAAAGCCTTCTGTCTGTCAGCCATAGTCTGGAGCTCCCTTCTGTCTGTCTTGTGTCTTTGTTTCTGGCCCTTTAAGACATGTGCAATAAGGTGTTGATATTTTAAATTGTTTCTTGGGAATGATCTTAGCTGAATGTGTGTCTAAATGATGATGTTTTATTGTAACAATCTGGTATCTGAATGGGTTTTTGAAGCATTGCACAATCTTGCAGGTAAAAGTCGGGTTTAGGTAATTGTTTAGTTTATGATTTCAGATAATTTATGCCAGAGAACTTAAATACTTAGGATGGAAAACTAAAGAACTCTACTTCCAAGTTGGCAAGTAACTTCCCAATCATTCAGTCTTTTATTTCACCTATTTTGAATTGGGTAGCCTGGGAAAATGTCACTGTGTGTACCAGTGCATTAATTTGGACAAAGATAGTAAATCATTTTATGGTATCTGTTGACAAAACAAGATGTAAAGATATAAAATTTTGTGAATTGTATCTTAAACTTGTTTCATAATTTTCACCATCCTAACCTGAAAATAATGGTTAAAATGCCTTAGGCCTGATGTGTCTGCTCTGAATAGCAGTTTTTTCCTGCTCCTTCCTGACCTCAGCCAGGACTTATTTTGAAATGCAAATAAAAGAAGCCTGCAAGCTCAGTAGGAGACTGATCTGAGGCCTAAGCAGAAAAAAAAAGGCAAATTGTATGGTTTTTACTAATTACTGGACAGTCGTTTTTTTCTAGGACTCTTATTTTTTTCTTTAGATACTTTATTTTGTTTTCTTAGCTCATGATTTTGATCCTACAGACCTAAGTTAATGTTTTTCTCATCAGTTCTATCTTTGACCAAAAGTGGAGTTTTTGAAACATTGCAATGCAGATTTCATCTGCGAAAAGCTATAAGGCCTTTACTATTTTTATGTGTGCACACTTCTGTTATGTGTTGTATGTCTATATATACATATATCCATATATCAAATATATGATACAAAAATTTACATATATAAAGAACGCTCATAAAAAAACACTCATAAAAACAAATTTTAAAAAGTGGATCAAAGGATCCTTAATTCACGTGATTTAAATGGTTCAATTTAAATTGGATAAACAGATAAAAATAAATGTCTTTAAATTTAAGCTTACAAGTTTTTCTAGGTGTTCAGATATCTAATAAAATAGTAATGTCTACAAAATATCTAATATGACTTGGTTGTAGGACTTTTCCTTCAACAAAAAAATGGTTTACAATCTTCAATACATTTATCTAATATTTTGATAAATTAGTAAATTAAATTTGATATGAGATTACTCATTCATGAGTACTTTTGTTAGATATCTGATTGATTAACTAAGGTCTGTACAAGTTTGTACTAAAGTCTGTATAAGATTGTAAAAATCAGTCATGTGTTAAAGAGACAAAAATTTCTTAAACATAAGTTTACCCATAACATTGTGTTTATTAAGTTTTATTTTTTCTAGAGCTAGCAACCATAAAAATTAAACAACTGATTAAATAAGAACTGTTATTTTAGAGAACTGTACTGCCATTACTTTAAAAGCTAAACTTGGTTAATATGGAAACATCAATGTAATTATGATGCTATTAATGTGCTCATATCTTCCATGTACAAGTCTGTAAGGTAGAAACTTAAAAGAGCATTATATCATGCTGGTGTTCTTAAGTTGTATGGTAAAAATATATATTGGGAATTTATTTATCTGTTATCATAAAGATAAGTAAAGTTTTATGTTACTTTTTACATTGGGAACAATTTAAATGTATTTTTAAGTTAATGAGAGCCTAATCTATGTAAAGGTTAAAAACTTTCAGCCTTTCTTTAATTCATGTTTTAAATGTGATATCATATGGTGTTAGCTAATGTTCATGTGACCTAAAACAATTTATGTAAACTTTGTAAAATGATATTTAAAAAAAAAAACAAGGTCAGCTTTAGAACTAAAACCCTTAAGATTTATAAAGAGCCCTGCCTTACCTGAGATAAGGCTCTGTGTCCCATCTTACTACATGTGAGAATGACTATGAAAACAGTAGGTTAGATTATGTTTCATTTAAAGTTTTGTTCAAAATTTGTTTTTTTTTCTGTCAAGATTACTAGCATCTATAACAGGGGATATAATTTATAACTAACAAAACAATTCAGGGTAGCTATTATGCAAACTAAGTATATTTACTCGTGTTAAAAAATTTATTTTGTAATTCCCTTATAAGTGATCTAAAGATTCTCTGTTAGTGTTTTACAGAAGTGTTGCTTTAAGAACACAACATGGGTTAATTTAAGATAATAAGTCATCACCTACAAGACAGACAGAATAACACAGATCCCAATTAATAAAAAGAAAATAATTATAAAGTTATAGACATTAAAGCCCAGTACTCTTAACATAAGGTAGTTAAAATTTATTTGCTGGATATTTAAGATTAGGATTTAAAATTAAAGTTAAATGAAAAGGGACAAGAAAACTAATATTTGGCTCTTGCCCTCTGAGTCAGTCTGAATCCAGGGAACAGGGGACTTTTCTAAAGAGCTTTTCAACTCTGGGCCATATAACCTCCCCATCAGGGGGATTAATGAGACCACTGGAGAACAGAAAGCCAATCTGTGCATTTGATAAAAAGAGGAGAGTCATCAGAGAAGGGAGACATCCCTGATGCTGCCGAGGGAAGCCACATGGTCAAGGAAGACCTGGACCCACCTAGCCCAAATGGCACTAGCAGAACTGAGAAGCTGCTCTCAAGTTTCCCCAGGAATGACAACCATAAAAGCTCAGCTGACTGTTAACAATAGATAGAAACAAAAGTCAGTTTGACTGCTTCACCTTAAACACTTAGCAAAGACAGTTGAAAGCAAAATACAGCCATTCCTGGACATTTTAAATAATAATAATAATAATAATAATAATAATAATAATAATAATAATAATATTTTAATGTATACACTTCATATTAGCCTCCCAGAATAAGTAAGACTGGAGGCTACAAAGAAGGATTCTCAGACAGGAATGCCTGATTACTATAAAAAGACACTATCAAGAGGAGCTGTCAGAGGCAGAAGTTTTTAGTTTAAGGCCTCAGATATTTCTAACCTACACGGTTAGGCTTGGTGTTGGCTAGTATGATTATCCAGCACTGAGTAACAGAATTAAAGGTTTTTATATTAGACACAGAGGTCACTCTAGTAAAATGATTTTGCAAGATCAGATGACATTAAATTATTAAACTGTATCTTATGGGGAGGGACAACTTTAACACTAAATGTTAAGTATTAAGTTGACAGTCCTGATAACTGGGGATATTAAAGACTGGTGAGGGAACTTCTGTACAGTGACATGTTCTAGCTGCTGCATCATTTATTCAGTACTCATGTTGTTTGTTTCTCTCATAGAAGAACCCATCCCCAGATGACTTTACAACCTGTTCTTCCCCAATGAGACTTCAAACCGAACTGACCTCTAAAAGGCAACTCATGTCCCTCATGCCGTTCCCCCTCACGTCACCGTCTCTCAGCTAAGAAGAAGCCAAAATGAGTGATGCCTCTCTTCTTACAACAGTAGAGCCAAAAATAAATAGCCTATCAATATACATAATTAATTAAGTCAGGTAAAATCAGGGAGACCGGTTTTGGGTGATTTCAAAAAATAGGGAGACTGTTACATCAGAGAATAAAATTCCCTAAGTGCTCTTCACCTACCGTATGAAAGATATGAAAGGGACACATTAGAAAAGGGGGGAATGATAGACCCAATCTGATCTTTTATTAAAGTTTGGAGCCATCTTGCCACAAAGCCAAGAAAGGATAATTTTTCTTAACTATTAATTACAGCAAATTCCGAAACTGTTTGAATGCCTGCCCGTGCCTTCAACTCACCCATGTCTGGCTCTCTGACCAAATAACAGCCCTCTCTAAAACTTTGTTGACACCTCATTAATATTGGCCTTCTCTGGTCAGATGACAATCTCTGAGGCTCTAATGGTCCCCATAAATTCTGATGTTTGTGCCAGCAAAAAAAAAAAAAATGTAAACTACCATTAGTGTGATGCTTGTCACAGTTCTGCTATCTGTAACCCCCCTTTTGTGTAACTTTCTGGGATATAAAGCTGGGCTGTAAGAAAGGTGGGGTTTCTCTCTTGTTTCCGCCATTTTGGGAGGGAGAGGCACCAGGGTGGTGGAAATAATAAGCTTGTTTTAATTTGATTTTAACTGGAGTCAGTGGTGATTTCTTGTGTCCTAGTCTAAAAGGTAAACACTCCACAAACATGGAGCTCTGCTGGCCTAAAGACTTTTTGAGAAACTGCCTCTGAGGATGGGCACTTGACATATTTGTTGTTGTCAGGAGCTTTTGCTTCCATTCTAATGAAACCATCAAAGCTGGTTCTGCATCTATGTGACCTGAAGGACATTGTTTCTTATTTTCCAAAGAACATGAGGCAGCAGTGCTGACTTCTCTCTTTGTAAGTAAACTGTGGCCACTGTAAGCTAATTGTCTCCGCA
Organism: Callospermophilus lateralis; assembly: GCF_048772815.1. NCBI lineage: Eukaryota > Metazoa > Chordata > Mammalia > Rodentia > Sciuridae > Callospermophilus > Callospermophilus lateralis. The sequence continues at coordinate 122,044,692 of NC_135313.1, read as the reverse complement.
TGTGGATTGTGAAGCCATTAGGTCATCCTCCACTTTTCTTGGACTTTCTTGCTGCTGCACTGGGAGTTTGGTATTTGCTTCACGAAATGCAAGGAGTTCAACTGGGACACAGTGCTGGAGGGAGTCCTGTCACGTGTGGTGGGTAAGGGTATGCAGGAGAATGCACCAACCAGGCTTCTATCCCACATAGATTGCCCCCTTGACCATAGCAACTTGATACTGAACATTGCCCTGAAACATCTCCATATAACAAGATGCTGTTTATGGAGAGGTTTCAGACATATAAGTCATTCCTGTCTCCACCATGTCAGCCACCAGCCATTTGGAAGTCAATGGCAGATCCACATGGCCCGACCACAGATATTTTATCACACACCTGCACACCACAGCTCTGGGCCCACTACTCAGCAGGCTCCAACATACTGGCATCTCTGTTCTACACCATTTTAATGAAACCCAGTCAATCAAGGCCCCCTCTGGTATACTCATTATCAACAACAGGACATCCAAAGATTCTCCAATGCCACCTGGTCATGGGAATTTTAAGAATTTCATGGTATTTATGTAGCCATTTTTCAAGGATGAAGTTGGAGAAACTGCGGGTTTCAATTCATTCAGGAACCATTAAATTTTAAGGTAGCACATTTCAAGAAATGCTCTGGAGAACTCGCAGAGGCAAGGCTTCCCAAGAGTGGCCCAAAGGACACATGAAGCCAGGCCCATGAGGTCTACAATGTTAGGTCCATGTGTGTTTTGACTCTCAACTATGGCTGCCAAGTCTATAAGAATAAAATCCTGTGATATCCTGGCTGAAATTCCCAATGCTCTTAGGAAAGCCACCATTGGCTTAGATCTCAGTTTCCAAGGGTGACTCTCATGCATGGCCTCCTAAAATCCCAACAAAATTCATGGCAATACTTCTCTGAGGTCAGTTACATAACTCAGTCTCTAAGGGGAATGACACTAGAGTTCATGTCCAGGTGGACCCAGGCATCTCTTCTAACTACCACACAAATGACTGCTGGGAGCCATCAGCCAAGTAGGTATGACAATTTCCTTGCCAGCGTACCCCCATGTTTCTTTAGTGGAAGGAATCATGGAAATAGGACATTTTGCAGGACATTTCATGTAAGGTGACCTTGCTCAAGGACCAGGGCGGATCCATGTTTAGGGTGTTCCTGGTTTAGCATAATAGGAGATTAGGGTGTTCTCCCTTTAGAATAGGGCGGTTTAGCATAATAGGAGATTAGGGTGTTCCCCTTTAGAATAGGGCGTATCCTGCTGCTGAGTTCCTCTTGATTCTTAGGATCAGACAGTATATTTGGGAGACAGAAGCCCAGGAGTAGTGGATTTGAGCAGAGAGTGGCTTTGGGCAGGAACGTGGATTTCCCCAGAACGTGTTTATAGACGGCCGGTGTGAGTTCGGGAATAAAGAATTGCTGTTTGAATCTACAAGCTGTGTGGAGACTCGTGATTTGTGCCCAGCCAGTGACTGCGGCATTTGGTGGCTCGTACGTGGAACGCCTGAAGCTTGGGGGTAAGTGAAATTGCTCGCCCCTAAGGGAAGGCGAGAGAATGGGTGACCATTTCAAAAAACAATGTGTTCTTCTTTTGATTTATTTTGTTTTTCTTTCAAGCTGCCTATCTCTAGAAATTTCTCAGGCAAACTGGAAACAATGGTTGACTAAATGTTTGAAGTTTGTCGGCCCTGAGGAAGAGAAAATTGATACAATGATTTTTTATTCCATTTTTGTTTCATTCAGTTTCGGTTTTGTTTTGTGTTATCTTATTGGGTTGCGTTATCTTTATAGTAGATTAAAACAAACTGAATATGTTAAGTAAATTGTTAGAGGTTCAGAACATGGAGAAAGACATTTTAGATAAAGCAAAAGAGAAGGTCTCTCGAGCTAGTCAGACAGAGGAAGAAAATTTAAAGGAAAAGGGGTTGTTAGGAAAAAGGCCACAACAGGAGGCTGTTACTAAGTACGTTTTATCACAAGAGGGTTTAATTCAACCAACAGCCCCACCGATAGAGACAGCTGAGTGGCCCTCAAACCCCGTAGTTGATAATTGGGATCCTGAGACAGGACCTCGAAGATTAGCATGCCCTGTACTTGAGCAGGCAGGAGGGCAGCGAATTCACCGTGCTTTAGATTTTAAAACAGTGAAGCAGTTAAAGGAGGCTGTAACAACCTATGGTCCCCAAGCTCCCTTCACGGTAAGCATGGTCGAGTCCATTACTAACTTGGACATGATGCCAGCAGATTGGGCTAGCATGAGTAAATCTGTGCTAAATGGAGGACAATATTCGTTATGGAAGGTTGCCAATGAGGAATTTTGCACAGAGACAGCTAGGCAAAATGCAGCAGCAGGTTACCCTGAAAGAAATCTAGAAATGTTGCTAGGGAAAGGACCTTATGAGGGTCAGCGGCAACAAATTGAATATGATCCTGCTATACATGCACAAATTGCTGCAGACACAGTTAGGGCATGGAAGACTTTCCAAGGACATGGAGATTTATAAGGTCAGCTATCTAAGGTAATACAGAGAGGTAATGAACCTTACGCTGACTTTGTAGACAGGCTAATTCAAACGGCTGCCAAAATTTTTGGGGATACAGAACAAGCAATGCCATTAATAAAACAACTGGCTTATGACCAAGCAAATCGTTGCTGCAGAGAGGTTATTAGACCATGGAGACATGAAAATTTAAACACATATATTAAATTATGTAGAGATATTAATGAACAAGGGCAAGTCTTGGCAGCTGCAGTACAACAGGCTTTAAATGCCAGGCCAAAAACATGCTATGATTGTGAACAAACAGGACATTTTAAAAGGAGTTGCCCCATAGGAGGAGGATTTAACAAAACTAGGTATCAAAGAAATAGAATACTGGGTATTTGCCCACGATGCCATAGAGGGAGACATTGGGCTAATGAATGCCATTCTCAAACTACCATAGAGGGTACTCCCTTATCAAAAAACGGACAAGAACCAGGTATTTACCCACGATATCATGGAGAAAGGCATCAGGCTCCATTGCCAAAAAATGGACAAAGGGTCCCAATGCTCCGGGGCCCACAACCACAAATATACGGGGCAGTGGAGGAACCCAGCAACACCATCAGAGTAGTGCAAAGGATACATTGTCCATTAAATCCCTCATCAGACAAACCCGAGAGAGCACAGGGTTGGACATCTGCGACTCTGCCAGAGCAGACTAACTCCAGAGATAGGAGTTCAAATCATTCCTTCAGGAATAAAAGGACCTCTTCCCCAAGGGACAGTAGGCTTATTATTGGGAAGTAGTTCATCTACATTAAAAGGACTTATGATAAGTCCTGGGGTAATTGATCCCGATTATGTAGGTGAAATAAAAATTATAGCTAGTTCTCCAAGAGGTATATCAGTAATTTCACCTGGAGATAGAATAGCACAGTTGTTAATATTACCCAGCCTACGTAATAAATTTCCTATTCATAGTGTAAAAAGAGGTTCCAGGGGATTAGGCTCCACAGGGGTAGATTGGGCTATGTTGTCTTTAAATTTAGATTCTCGCCCAATGTTAAAACTAAATATTCAAGGACACGACTTTAATGGGCTACTGGACACAGGTGCAGACCTTAGCATCATATCTAGTCAGGAATGGCCAAAACATTGGCCATAACAACAAGCCACTCAAACGCTTCAAGGCCTTGTAGTGGCTATTAATCCCCATAGAAGTGCAATGGTATTAGATTGGAAGGATCCTGAAGGTTGTGAGGGAACTATACAGCCATATGTATTGGATCATCTTCCTATAAATTTATGGGGACGAGATGACCTAGATCAATTAGATTTGACGTTAACAAATAACATCAATCCTAATGCGCCCACTACTAGGGCTAGACAAGGTTTTTGGAAAGAAAAAAGATTAGGAAAACAAGGACAAGATATAGCAGAACCAATTCAAATAGATCAAGGAACAGACAGACATAGGTTGGATTTTCAGAAAGGGCCACTGAGACAATAAAAATTTCTTGGAAATCAAAAAGACCAGTGTGGGTTCCTCAGTGGCCCCTGACTAAAGAAAATATACAAGTAGCTCATGATCTGGTCAAACAACAATTAGTGGAAGGACATATACCACCTTCCATATCTCCCCATTATACTCCCATTTTTGTCATTAAAAAACATCTGGTAAATGGAGATTATTGCAAGATTTAAGAGCCATTAATAATGAGATGGTTATTATGGGACCTGCTCAATCAGGGATTCCTCAATTGTCTGCTTTGCCAAAAACCTGGCATGTTTTAGCCATAGATATTAAAGATTGTTTTTTTTTTTTTCAATTCCATCCTGAGGATAGTCCACGCTTTGCATTTACTATCCCTGAATTAAATCATGAAGGTCCTGATCAGAGATATGAATGGAAAGTACTCCCTCAAGGGATGGCTTACAGTCCAACTATGTGTCAAATATATGTTAATAAAGCAATCCAGCCACTTAGAAATCAAAATCCTGAACTACAAATATTTCACTATATGGATGATGTATTATTGGCACATAAAGATAAAAACATATTGCTGGAATGTTATGCCACACTTACAAACTTATTAAAAAATTATAATCTAGAGATAGCAATAAATAAAGTACAATTAAATTTTCCAATTAATTATTTAGGAGTTCTATTATCCTCAACGATGGTCCATCCACCAAAAATTCAATTACGAGGAGATCAACTCAAGTCACTTAACGACTTTCAAAAGTTATTGGGAGACATAAATTGGATAAGGCCTTATCTAGCCATACCAACAGGAGAGTTGGGACCTTTATTTGATATTCCAAAAGGTCCATCAGATCCAAACTCACCTCGCATGTTAACACCTAAAGCAAGAAAGGCATTGAAAATTCTTGAAACATATATGGAGAATATACATTTGGATAGAATTGATATAAGTTTGCCTTTATTATTTATTGTACTACCAACAAAAATATTCCTACAGGAGTATTTTGGAAAGAAGGTCCATTATTGTGGATACATTTATCTTATTCTCCTAAAACTGTTCTTACTAGGTATCCTGAGGCTGTAGCACAATTAATACTCAAAGAAATAAAAGCAGCAAAGGGAGTGTTTGGAATTTTTCCCAATAAAATTATTACTCCATATACTATGGATCAAATTGATGAGTTAGCTAATGAGTTAAATACTTGGGCAATTATCATGTGTAAATCTAATGTTTGATTTGATAATCACTTACCATCTAATCCTTTGTTGTCTTTTTGGTCTAAGCATCCTGTAGTTGTTCCAAAAATGACAAGAAAAACCCCTATCATGAATGCTCCAAATATATTCACTGATGGGTCAAATAATGGCACAGCAGCAGTAGTTACCCCTGATCAAACTTTTACATTTTTAGTACCCAAACAATCAGCTCAAAAGGTAGAGCTTAATGCAGTTTTACAAGCCTTTTCAATGTTTAAAGATTCTGTATTTAATTTATTTTCTGATATTCAGTATGTAGTTAATGCTATAGTATCTCTTAAAGATGCTGGTAGGATTTCCCCTTCTTCTACAGTTTTCTCTTTGTTTTCCACTATACAAAGTCTAATCTGGGACAGAAAAGATCCATTCTTTATAGGACATATTAGAGCACATACAGGATTGCCTGGAGCCTTTAGTTTGAGCAATGATTTAGCAGATAAAACTACACACGACATACATATTTTCTCTACACTAGAAGCTACGAATTTTCATAAAAAATTCCATGTTAATGCTAATACTTTACAAAAGTGTTTTAAAATAACTAAGGAACAAGCCAGACATATAATAAAACAATGTCAAAATTGTGTGACCTTTTTACCACAAGTTAATCTTGGAGTCAATCCTAGAGGACTGATACCTAACCATATTTGGCAGATGGATGTCACACACTTGTCAGAATTTGGAAAATTAAAATATTTACATGTTACAGTTGATACTTCTTCCGGATTTTTGATGGACTCCCTTCATGCCAGAGAAAAAACTAAAGATGTTATAACTCATTGCTTACAAAATTTTGCCTCTGTGGGCGTTCCTAAACAGTTAAAAACTGATAACGGTTCTGGCTATACCTCTACCTCTTTTAAACATTTTTGCTCATCATTTGGTATTACTCATATAACAGGAATTCCATACAATCCACAGGGACAAGGCATATTTGAAAGAGCTCATCAAACTATTAAAACGTACTTATTAAAGCAAAAAGAGGGAATTGGAAAGGGGTATATATCCCCCAAAGATAAACTTAAAATAACACTTTTTACTCTAAACTTTTTAAATTTGGATTCATCAGGACTTAGTGCTGCGGAAAGGCATATGTATCCAAAAAATGTGCATAAGCCTAAAGTTCTTTGGAAAGATATTCTAACAGGACAATGGAAAGGTCCTGACCCAGTGATTGTCTGGATTCGGGGCTCTGTCTGTGTGTTTCCATAGGGAGAACAGCAACCGATTTAGATTCCAGAAAGAATAACTAAAACGATTTCTACATATCGAAAAAAAGATAATTTGACTCAAATCCATTACAGCTGATATCCAGAACTCCAGATTGGCCATTCTTACATCTGCAACAGTGATTAACCCGGATTCTTTTTTCAACATCTATTTTATTATTGCATTTTTCCACATCACAAGGCTCTATTTTTATTTTTTGAGCTCATACAAACCTAGGTTAATGTTTTTCTGATCAGTTTTATTTTTTGACTGTGGAGTTTTTAAACATTGCAATGGAGATTTCACCTAGGTAAAGCTACAAGGCCTTTATTATTATCTTATGTGTTGTACATTTGTTTGCACATTTGTTTTTTGTGTTGTATGTCTGTGTGTGTGTATGTCCATATTTAATATATGAGGAGCGCTCATGAGAATATGGATCCGAATTATTTTTTTTTATTCACGTGATTTAAATGGATTAATTTAAATTAGGTAAACAGCTTTTAAGGATTGTTTTTAAAGGAGGTTAACAGATCTGTTTGTTTACTTTCACCTTTCCTTTTCATTATATTTAATAATTCTTTTCAGGATAATGTCTTTTTAGCATCATTGCCAGAATTCCTATCTTCATCCCAATGAATATAACTCAACAAGTATGCTCAATCAAGGATTCAACTTACTTTGGGAGGAAACGGACTTTGGGAGGAGACGGACAGATTAATAGATTCCTCCACTTTGAACTGCTTAAAGAACTTGCCTAGACTATGTAACTATCGTTTGGTACAGCAAATTGTGGTAATGCTGGCATTTCTTTGCTGATGGTGTCACCAGTGATTTTTGCTGATGCTGTCACCAATGATGCAATTTTTCCTCCATCATGAAGGCATCTTAACCACCTTCAAATTAACCTTTTAAAACCTTTTAATTATCATCTATACTGTACTTTTAAAAGAACTTTTTCACCACCTACAGCTTCACTATTTTAAAGGAGGCTTAGATTCTGTTTAAATCGCTTAATGTTAGTTTACATGGCTGCCCTTCAACCAAAGGCTTTTTTACTCCATTAAGAAGCTTTGCCTTAATCTGCCATGTACAAATGCCTTTTTTCTTCCTTCTTCCTTTCTCAAGATTTTAAAGTAAGTCTAGTTTCCTCAAAATCATTTTAAAAGGCATTTTACAACTTTTTACTTTACCACACAGAGATTATCTCATCTAGAAACACTTCTTTTTCCATTAACCTCTTATATTAAAATATATTTCCACTCTTGAATCTTTTTGTATCTCTTTTTTAACCGTTAACCCTTTTTATAAATTCACATTTTGAAACAACTCTTATAAAATTTCTGATTTAGACAAATTACTCCACTTTAATAGGATGAAATACTTTCATGTTTTTTTTTTATGGTACCATAATACTATAATTGAAACCCAACTGAAACTTATTATACTCTTTGTATATAAATAACACCTGATAGCATCTTAACACTTAGTAACCTTGTTTTGGCAAAGACACAGACCAAAGCAATATTAAAACTTTTTTTCATTTACCAATTTATGAAAACACACATAATTTTTAAATATATTACCTTATCGAACTTAATAAGTAAAGAGTAATTGATTTTATATTTAGTGGTTGATATTTTAACACTTTAGCTTTGTAAATTAATTAGAACTTTGTAGAAACCAAGATCTTAGACAAATGTAGTAAACAGAAATAGCCATCTATTTCTTGAATAAAAATCCTTCTACAGGATACCATGATAGTCCCATTGATATACTTTATAACTCGTCTTTAAAAAGCCATGGGCTACATTTTTGTATTATATCAACATATGCCCTAGCTGTTCTTGGTCTTACTGGGGTGCCTCCTCCTTTCTCTAACAATTTCTCTCCCTCGGAGGTGAACAACTTCAAACTTTGAGCCAACCATTTTCCCCAGTTTCCCTGAGAAAGTTCTAGGAACAGGCAACTTGAAATAAAAACAAAATAAATCAAAAGAAAAAGATACTGTTTTTTGAAATGGTCACCCATTCTCTTGCCTTCCCTCAGTGGCGAGCAATTTCACTTACCCCCAAGCTTCAGGCATTCCACGTACGAGCCACCAGATGCCGCAGTCTCTGGCTGGGCACAAATCACGAGTCTCCACATAGCTTGTAGATTCAAACAGCAATTCTTTATTCCCGAACTCACACTGGCCGTCTACAAACACATTCTGGGGAAATCCATGTTCTCTGCCCAAATCCACTCTCTGCCCAAATCCACTACTCCTGGGCTTCTGTCTCCCAAATATACTGTCTGACCCTAAGAACTCAAGAGGAACTCAGCAGCAGGATACGCCCTATTCTAAAGGGGAACACCCTAATCTCCTATTATGCTAAACCGCCCTATTCTAAAGGGGGAACACCCAAATCTCCTATTATACTAAACCAGGAACACCCTAAACATGGATCCGCCCTGGTCCTTGAGGAAGGTCACCTTAAATGCAATGTCCTGCAAAATGTCCTATTTCCATGAGTCCTTCCACTAAAGAAACATGGGGGTATGCTGACAAAAAAAATTGTCTTCTTCTAGTGTAGAGAAAATATGTATGTCGTGTTTAGTTTTATCTGCTAAATCATTGCCCAAACTAAGGGCTCCAGGCAATCCTGTATGTGCTCTAATATGTCCTATAAAGAATGGATCTTTTCTGTCCCAGATTAGACTTTGTATAGTGGAAAACAAAGAGAAAACAGTAGAAGAAGGATTCCTGCACTTTGAATTGCTTACAGAACTTGCCTAGACTATGTAACTATCGTTTCATACAGCGAATTGTGGTAATGCTGGCATATCTTTGCTGATGGTGTCACCAGTGATTTTTGCTGATGGTGTCACCAATGATGCAATTTTTCCAAAGGAATTGTCAATTGGCTTGGTGTCATGGCATTTCTGTATCCTCCTCCCTTCTGCTAGTGATGGTCTAAATTTGGGGACCAATGGCTATATGCTGGACCGGTAGTCAGTGACGGGTATGATCCAATTGCAGTGGTATCAACCTAAGACAGGAGGCTGACGCCTAAAGGTCAGTTTTCCGATGACGGGTAAGAATCAAATGTTGAATTGGACAACCTACCAGGCACGGTCCTTAAGCCACATTAACCTCACTCCCTCACTGGAACCAAGGCCAAATTTGGGGGCCAACAGAGGTGAGGCAAAGAACCTCACCCCCCCACTGGTGCATAGACCTATACACAAGTATGGCTGTATGCTGGACTGGTAGTAAGTGACGGGTATGATCCAGTTGCAGTGGTATCAACCTATGACAGGAGGCTGACTCCTAAAGGTCAGTTTTCCAATGACGGGAAAGAACCATATGTTGAACTGGACAACCTACCAGGCACGGTCCTTAAGCCACATTACTTGTTGTTTAATCAATCAGAAGGGGGGAGATGCTGGGAGCCATCAGCCAAGTAGTTATGACAATTTCCTTGCCAGCGTACCCCCATGTTTCTTTAGTGGAAGGAATCATGAAAATAGGACATTTTGCAGGACATTGCATGTAAGATGACCTTGCTCAAGGACCAGGGCGGATCCATGTTTAGGGTGTTCCTGGTTTAGCATAATAGGAGATTAGGGTGTTCCCCCTTTAGAATAGGGCGGTTTAGCATAATAGGAGATTAGGGTGTTCCCCTTTAGAATAGGGCGTATCCTGCTGCTGAGTTCCTCTTGAGTTCTTAGGGTCAGACAGTATATTTGGGAGACAGAAGCCCAGGAGTAGTGGATTTGGGCAGAGAGTGGATTTGGGCAGAGAGTGGATTTGGGCAGAGAACGTGGATTTCCCCAGAATGAGTTTGTAGATGGCCTGTGTGAGTTCGGGAATAAAGAATTGCTGTTTGAATCTACAAGCTGTGTGGAGACTCGTGATTTGTGCCCAGCCAGAGACTGCGGCATCTGACAGCAATTAAAACCAAAACAGTCCCACATGACCCTCATCTTCTTCCATATAGACACTCAGAATAACCTCTGACTAAAGTTTTCCATGAGGGGTGCAGCCTTAGACATTGTCCAAAATAAGCACCATTGCCCCTTATTTGCCTAAAGTGAGGGTGGCCTGGACACCCTTCCTGTGAACCAAGAGTGATCAAATATGCCGGCTATATAACTGCTCTGCTTCTCCTGAATGAGGCTTACTGACTGTCTTGTATAGATTCTTTATGTGAATTGGTGTCATGAGAAAACCTAAGCACATATCGGCTAGCCTCTGCAGGGTTTGAAGAACTGATTTGACCCAAAGGATCCATATTCTCACTTGATGGAGGTCAGGAAGCTAACAGAGGAAGGCGAGAACCTTCATCCACAATGACTGCTCTTTTGGCCATTTTGGTTTGGATGCACACTTGGAAACTTTCTTTAGATCCATCAGGTGCTGAGAATCTGAGCCACTGTCTCACACAGGGCCAAGAGGCTGATTCAGCCACATCCCTTTCCAAAGCAATTAAGCAAAGAGCCACAGGTGATGTCCATTCATTTCCATTTGAAAACTGTTTTCTTCAGGCTTCACAAAGGGGTGGCCTGAGGCAAAGACCTTCCTGACATTCAGGACAACAGAACAATGGGTAAGCAAAAGGCCCAAAGCAGTGTTTCTCCACTGAGACTTTACTGGTCACACTGATATCTGAGTTTTCTGAGATGCTCCCATTCCCTTCAGCTATCCAGTACATGGTCATGTCACAGAGTTTGGAGGTGGTACATATTTGGAAACAAAACCATGAGGATATCCTGGAGAATGGCCAGTATTCAGGAAGAAAAGAGGAACTTAGGAAGGTAGTAGGTGTTGCTCATCCATAAGGCAAGCCGCTCTCCATTCTTAAATTGGGCGGGATTAATGCTGGGTAGCTTTCTACTACACAGGACACAACCATTGATGCATTCGCTTTTCAAATGTCTACAACCACGGATACAGTGGGATACACAGACATAGAAACATTCCTGTTATCAAATGACTTTCTCGAAACATTCCAGTCTAAACAAATAAACCGCCTTTCCTACCTATTCTCAGAACCTGAGACAAAACAACACACTAACACGTACACCCACAACGGCACCTCCTTCCGCCAAGTATGTCTGTGATTATCTTGAGTGTCCTCTGACTGGTGGGCCATACTATGTTCCCCCAAAATTGCGTGTCCTGTCTCAGATCTGGTCTTTTTGGCCAACTCTTTGAAGTTGTCAGGAGTCATGGTTTAGCCACTACCTGCTTTCCCAGAAAAGGCCCCTCTTCAAAGCTCTCCTGGCATTTGGCCATCATCACATAAGTAGGTACCAAGAAAGACTGACTCTGTCCTTGGTAAATCCAAACAATTGAGACCACAGGGACTGGGACTGGGCCTTGCTCTGGGTGCCTGGCTTCCCGGATCCCAAGTTCAGAGAGTTCCATCACCAAGAAAGTTTGGTAGGTCACTTCCTTCAGGAACTGAACGAGGTCACTGCCTTGGCAATCACTTTGTTCTAACAATTGCTTCCAAGGGTCCCATGAGATGGAGGCTGCCCCTACTTCATGTGACACTTTCACAAGTTAGAATGGTATACCAACCATAGGCACCCGGGAACAGCTCTCCACACAGGCCTGGATTGGTCCATTTAATCTACATTAAGAAGAGAGAGGCTGATTCAGACACATCCCTTCATTCTGACCAGGTTGTTTGATATGGAAGTTGACATGGAGTTGACTTTTGCTCTCTCAGGTCCTTGATAGGTGAAAAGGTCGGTCGAATGTCAGAGAAAAAGACCACCAAGAGACTGTCTCATGCCACAGACAAGGTTTTTTTTGGGGTCCAGCATGCTGGGGCTCAGAGCTCACTTCAGAGGAGCAAAGAGCAAAGAGCCCCGAGAACAACTTGAGCAGGCTTTATATACATTCTTTAGAGAGGTCAGGGACTTTACATACATTCTAGCCTCCTTTTGCAAATCATCATATACCACGGAAAAATCAAATAACAACTCTAAAACATGATTAGCACATTCATTTGCAGACACACGTCGGGCAGGGGTGATTGGTCAGCCCTGAGAATGGGTATACATTTAAACTGATTGGTTGAAGCCCTGAGATGTATATGTGCTGAACTTCACGGTTTCTGGGAAGGGGTTGTTAAGTCACTAGGTGGTCAGGGAAGATTTCAACACACATCTAATGGGCAGTTCCGGGAAATGTCTTTACTGCCACAGGAATTTCAGGTTCTAAATGCAGCTTGTAAACTTTATAAAACCTGGTTCTTTACGTTTCAATTTCAATTTCTTTTATTATTTAATTTCCCACTGCATTTTCTGACAACTTTTAGTCTTAAAAATAATGAATCATAATTATTGTGGGGTCTCACATTCTATTTCTGCCAGTGGAGCGTATTTCTGTCTGATTACAATGAGTTTTACATGCCCAATCTGAGCCTGGAGAAAGGTAAATATGCTATTAAGCAAACAAATTTTCACAGCTAGCAACACCATAAGGATGATCAGGGGTCCTGCTAAGGCTGATAGGAGTGTAGTTAACCAGGGGGACTGGGTAAACCATGACTCAAACCACCCTTGTTGAATCTCCCTTTCTCTCTGGTGCTCTTCAAGGCATTTTCTCAATTTAGTCAAGGATTCTTTTACAACTCCAGTATGGTCAGGATAACAACAACATTCTTCTCTCAGTGCAGCCCAGAAGCTCCCCTTCCTCATGAAGAGGAGGTCTAATCTTCACCTGTTCTGTAAAACCACTTCAGAGAGAGTGGTTAAGGATTTCTGAAAAACTGTGATGCAGGTCTCTAACGTCTTCAAGTCTTGAGATATTGCTGTTTCTAATTGGGCCATTTGTTGTGACCCACGGATCATAGCAGCTGTTCCTGTACCCAATCCTGCAGCAGCTCCTATCCCCAATAGGATGGCTAGAGTAAGGGACACTGGCTCCCAGCGAAATCGGGTTTTTTTGTCCCCCTAGTAGACCTTCAAATGTTTCTGCATCATGATAGAGCACCCTGGGGAGTATCTGCACCAATACACAATATTTTAGAGAGCTGTCCAATACCTGAGCTGAAATGCAAGGAGATCTGACTATGTGGAGTTCAGTATCATAAAGGTTCCTTTATTTAGTTCCCAGGGGGAGGAGTCACCTGTACTCTGGACTGGAGAAGTAGGCAAAAACGGAAACTGGGAAGTATGAGATGATAGAGCGGTTCTGGTAGATCTAGGCACTGGGTCCTCCCCAGGGTTGCACCTGTTTGCGACTTCGGAAATCAGCTGGGCACACATAAAAATCAAGACTGGCTAGTTTACACCTGGGCTGGGGGAGATGACATCCATAATTCATGGGGTAAAGTGGTCTATGTTGCCCTGGTTTGGGTTTGAGTGGGATCTCTGTGGGGTCCTCTATGTCAGGGAGATCCCAGTCAGAGAGGCCTATGGCAAGCTGACAAATGTCCGGGTGGAGAGATGGCCACCAAGTCCATAAGGGGGCTGTATGTGAAATAGACCACACTACTTTCCCAGTAGGATTTATAACTTGCCATTGTTGCTGAACAGGCTGATGGGGATTAGGACTGCTGGTGGTCAGGGGAAGAATCCATAGCCTTCCCCACAAGATGGACACGCAACTTGAGAGGGTTACCAGTCTGTTCCAATTTCCAGCCGGAGTCTGGATAGGGCGCAGGCTTGAGATGGGAGGCATTGATCCAGGAAGTGATCCCATCCACTTTCACCACTGTAGGTGTTATAAGCAGCACCTGGTATGGTCCGTTCCAGCGGGGTTCCAGGGATGACACCTGATGCCGTCTCACGTAGACAAAGACTCCCACTTGATATCAATGTGGAGTTCCCTCATCTTCAGGCTGATAAGCAGTGGCCAACTGTTTCCACAGGTATTGCTGGGTGCTGGGTTTGTTCAAGGGCTTTAAGTCTGTAAAGCAAGGGGGTGTGAAAGGAATCATTAAGTCTCAGAGTTGGGGTTAGGTCCCTTACTAGAGGAGGGGCACCATAGAGTATTTCATAAGGGGTTAAGTTACACAAAGAGGCAGAGAGGTTATTTCTTGCACGAAACAGTGCATCAGGTAGGAGCATAATCCAATTTTTTATGCCGGTCTCCAAGCTTAATTTTGTTAAGTTCTCTTTGATGGTTCTATTCATCCTTTGAACCTGTCCTGAGCTCTGGGGTCTATAAGCCCAATGTAACTTCCAATTAATCCCCAGGGTTCTGGTGAATCCCTGATTTACCTGGGCTTCGAATGCTGGTCTGTTATCGGACCCTAGTACCTTAGGCAGGCCGAACCTTGGAAAATGTCTTCTAGGATTTTTTTGACCACTTTTTGTTCTCCCCGGTGTGGAAAAAGTTAAGAGTCACTCCATTTAGGGCTGCCAATTAAGCTTCCTCATCTGCCCTTCTGTTTCCAACCACCACGGGGTCGTTTCCCTTCTGGTGCCCTGGACAGTGCACTATAGCTGGGTCCTTAGGGCCCTGCACTGCTGAGAGAAGTTGGAGGATCTCATCTTTGTTCTTTATTTCTTTCCCAGCGGAGGTTAATAGCCGCCTTTGCTGGTAAGTAGCCCCCTGCACATTTGCAGTGACAAATGCATAGCAGCTATCAGTGTATATGGTGGCCCTTTTGCCTGTTTCTAGTTCCAATGGTTTCGTAAGGGCAATCAGTTCTGCTTCTTGGGCTGATGTCCCTTCTGGGAGACCAGAGGACCAGATGACATTAGTTTCGCTAACTACTGCTGCTCCAGCCCGCTGCTTACCGTCTTGGAGGAAGCTGGTTCCCTCCGTAAACCACAGGACTTCAGGGCGAGGACGTGGCTGATCCTTCAAGTCTCGTCGTATACTGGTTTCCTCTGCCAGTATGTGTTGACACTCATGAGCGATGGGTCCTGATGATACTTCTGGCAGCAGTGTAGCCGGGTTGAGGGGAGCAGGGGGTCCCAACATTATTCTGTCTTTGTCAAGCAAGAGCCTCTGGTAGTGGTTTATTCTGAAGTTTGATAGCCACCTCTCTGGAGGCTGACAGATGATGCTCTACAGGGCATGGGGGGGCTATAATGGTTAGCTTCTTTCCCAAGTTTATATACGAGGATCTTTTATTAGAAGGGCTGCCGCTGTTATAGTTCTTAAGCAATGGAGCCACCCGCAGGCCAATGGGTCCAGTTTTTTTGATAAGAATTCTACCGGCCTTTTCCAAGGTCCCAAAGTCTGAGTGAGCACTCCCAGTGCTATTCCTTTCTTTTCCTCTATGTAGAGAGTGAAGGGTTTTTCTACATCTGGGAGTGCTAAGGCCGGAGCAGATAGCAGCACCTTTTTTTTTGACATTATAAAAAGCTTGTTCATGCTCAGGGTTCCATTGGAAGTAGGCATCCACCTTTATCAGCGGGTATAAAGGGGCAGCCAGAGATGCAAACCCAGGAATCCATAACCTGCAAAAGTCGGCAGTCCCACGAAACTCTCTGAGTTGTCTCTTATTATATGGGGGCGGTATCTGCACAACAGTTTGTTTTCTGCGCTCAGTGAGCCATTGTTTGCCACCCCTAAGAGAATAACCAAGGAAGATTACTTCTTGATGACAAATTTGGACCTTATGCCAGAAGCCCTATATCCAAGCCGAGCAAGCTCAGATAATAGTGCTTGGGCCCCAGACTCATAGTTCTCCTTGGTGTCGGCTGACAGTAGGAGATCATCCACATATTGGAGTAGGGTGACTTCGGGGTGTGCAGTTCTGAAGTCGTTAAAGTCCCTGTGGAGGGCTTCATCAAAGAGAGTGGGGGAGTATTTGAACCCCTGTGGGAGTCTAGTCCAGGTTACTTGGCCAGATGTTCCATTTTCTGGGTCTATCTACTTGAAAGCAAACAGGAACTGACTGTCCTTATGTAGGTGGAAAGCAGAAGTCAGCATCTTTTAAGTCCAGCACAGTGTACCGTTCCCGCTCCAGATTCAGAGTGCTAAGCAAATTATATGGAGTGGGTACTGTGGGGTGAATGTCCTGCACTCTGTTGTTGATGTCTCTTAGGTCTTGAACAGGACGGTAGTCCCCAGTTCCTGGCTTTCCTACTGGTAGCAGGGGGGTATTCCTGGCTGATTGACAGGGCCTTAGGATACCAAGAGCCAGGTATTCCTGAATATGGCGCCTTATCCCATCCTTAGCTTCTTTGCTTAAAGGATATTGTTTAACACTGATTAGAGAGACAGAGGCTTTTAATTCTACTACTATTGGAGGTTGTTTTATGGCTAGACCTAATCCAGCAGTTTCTGCCCAGGTATTAGGATAATCTTTTATACATTTCTGTGGTAGTTTGCCTGTTTGATCAGTCCTAGGGAGCGAGAAGAGTTGTTGTTCATCTTCTGTGGACATAGTCAAAGCCGTGACTATGGGAATTTTTACTGAAGGCTTTAGAAACTTCACTTGGGGACCATCAGAGTTAAAGGTTATTCTATCCCGGAGTTTGGTAAGCAGTTCCCTGCACATCAATGGGGCTGGGCATTCTAGGACTACTCGGAAAGAGTGGTGGACTTTTCCCTTTCCTACATCCATAATCCTCTTAGTTGTCCAAGCCCGATATCTACTGCCATTAGCCCCTTGAACAAGAGACCCTTTATTTGATAGGGGGCCCATTGTGGTCTTAAGGGCTGAGTATACTGCTCCTGTATCCACTTCAAAGTTCACTGGAGTCTCCTCCACTTCAAATGTTACCCTGAGCTCGGGGAGGAGATCCGAGCCCCGACATTCCTAGTCCTCTTCTAGAGTCAGCATGGCGGGCTGGGGTGGCTGCTTCTTTTTGGGGCACTCTTTGGCCCAGTGTCCTTTTTCTTTAAAGTAGGCACATTGATCTGAGGCCAGGGGCAGCCTTTGGCATGGGACCAGGTATCACTCCTGTCTCCCTGGTTTTTAACTTCTGGCGTATTTGCTGCTGTGAACAAAACCTTAGCCAATTCTTTAGTCTGCCTTTTGCTCATTTCATCCTCCTTTTGTTCTCTTTACTTCTCTCTCCTCTGTTTCCTCTCCTTTTCAGTTTCTCTCTTATAATATACTTTCTCAACTTCTCTGAATAAATCTCTTAAAGTCATATGTTGTAATCCATCTAGACTTTGTAAATCTCTCCTAATATCTGGGGCAGCCTGCTCGATAAAGGCCATTGAAACAGATGCTCTTTGATCCTCTGCCTGAGGATCAAAAGGAGTATATTTCCTATATGCTTCCATAATTCTCTCAAGAAACATAGAGGGAGACTCATTAGGCCCTTGGATAATCTCTCTTACTTTGGCCAAATTAGTCAGCCCTCCGGTGGCCGCTCAGAGACCTGCTATTAGAGCCCAGCGATAAGTGGACAGATGCTACCTATGTTCAAAGGTGTTGGGGTCCCAGTTGAGTCGTTTCATTGGCCCATAAGGATGGAGAAGGAGCATCACAGGGGCTTCTGAGTTTTCTATTATCCATTGCTGGCGGTTTCCTTTAGGTGGCCCAGCTTCCTCCAGGGTTGTAGGGGCAGCTGCTACTTCGGGGAAGTCCCCTGGAGGGCTTGGGTCCGGACTAAATGCCTCTAGTGGTGGAGAGGCTGAGTCAGCGGTGGGAAGATCATCAAGAACATGTTGGGGGTTGGGGAGCAAGGGTAGAGGATAAGGAGGGGGAGGAGTGTCCAGTCTTGTGACTCAGGGAGAATGAAGGGAAGAGGGGGAGGAGTGGAAGTTTTGAATGATAGGATCGTGGGGGAAGGGTTATATGGCTGTTGATATGGGTGGACACGTGGTCCCAGCTGAAAGAAAATATCTCTGATTTTTCAGGTTAGAGGGAAGTGGAAGGATCATTCTGGGGGACATCCAACTCCGAGGATGGGCTGTTAAGGTCTGTAAACAAGTCAGGATGGCACCTGTTATTTTGCCAGAGAAATGTTAGAGTCTGTAAACAAGTCTTCATGGTGCCTGGCAAAATGCCAGAGAGAGTGGTTTGTGAAGTAACAAAAGCGAGCCATTAAGTGTGGAGATTCCTTATTGGTTGACTGTTGTATCTATTTTATGCTAATTAGATTAGCTGTGTAAAATGTATAAATATCGCTCAGATCCTACAATAAACGGCTCTCATTCCTGCTGCATCAACGTACACAAGTTATTCGTCACCCCCCCCTCCCCGGTTATTCTGCTGCAGCCGGACTGCGGCAGATGGTGGCCCATTACGGGGAGCCCCGGGACACTCGGGGGAAAGTGACCAAAAAAAGCTGCCCGTCCATAGATAGGACGGGAGCAATCTGCTCGTCCCTAGGCAAATAGGGCGAGAGGAAAAATGGCCTTTTCGAGAAAATGGAGAAGATTGATGCAGTATGTTTGTGTCTTGTTTTGTCTTGAAATGTTGTATTGTCTTTGTGACGAAAATTATGGAAGGAGTGAGAAGTAAATTGATAAGGGAGATAGGCACCCCAGTAGAACCAAGAATAATTAGGGCATGTGTTGATAAAAGGCCAGAAACTCTAGTCAGAAAGAAAAAGAAAGTTCAGAAGAAGAAAGATTATTAGGACAAAAGTTGCAGCAAAAGGCTGTTACTGAATACTTTTCGTTACCGGAGGGTGCGTGAAACGACAAGGTGGCTGCCACCTGCCCAAGCCGATCATGGCGCAGCAAGAATTTTCCAAGCAGCAGTTGCTGGCTCTTCCCCGCCCCCCTGCCTGGGGGAGCGGATGGCCACTGGTAGCCCAAATGTAGACCTGACCTGGAGGTACAGTCTCGCAGGCTCTTGCTCCATGTGCCCGGAAGCAGTTTGAGTCTGGGACTCTCCCCAGGGCCTTCTGGGGCTGCCCGGGATGCTACAGCTGGCAGAAGACGCTACTGGCATCATTGAAGTTTGATCACTTCCAAGGCCAGTAACTACAATGGGTCTCCCACACCAGGAGACTGATGAGTAATGAGTACTATTAAGGCTTATTTCAAATGTAAAAAACCTTGAGATAATGTACTAAATTTTTCCAAAGGTTGGTTTCTTAGTGAAATGCTACAGGATTTTCTTTAGCCATCCGGAGTTCCTGCCTTTGTTCCAGTGCTGGTGAAAACAAAGGTGAAAGAATTTACAGTGTTGCTGAGAACCAAAGAAAACTTCGGCTGAGAACCCGAGGAGATTTCCGAGTATTGCTGTTTCTGCTGCTACAACTTAAGCTAGCTGACTGCAGAACTTACCTGGACTGTGACTTACCTGGACTGTGAGTTAATCTATTGAGACACTGCTTTATCTGGACTGAGATAACAAACTGTAATCTACAACAAATTGTAACTCAATGTCTTTGCTAATGGTGTCATTGCTGGTATAATTTTTCCAAGGGCTTCTTGCATGGAGCCATCAATTGGCTTGGAATTGTAACATTTTGTATCCTCCCTTTCTGTTTCTAGCAGGTTTTTTATGGTGTTTCTGTAAAAAACACTATGGTCGTTATTTAAATTAAACAAAAGGGGGAAATGTTAAGGTCTGTAAACAAGTCAGGATGACACCTGTTATTTGGCCAGAGAAATGTTAGAGTCTGTAAACAAGTCTGCATGGTGCCTGGCAAAATGCCAGCGGGAGTGGTTTGTGAAGTAACAAAAGCGAGCCATTAAGTTTAGAGATTCCTTATTGGTTGACTGCTGTATCTATTTTATGCTAATTAGATAAGCTGTGTAAAATGTATAAATATCGCTCAGATCAATAAACGGCTCCTATTCCTGCTGTATCAACGTACACAAGTCATTCGTCACCCCCCGGATATTTTGCTGCAGCCGGACTGTGGCAATGGGCCATTCTGAAGCACAGAGAGTCTGCCAGGTACAGCGTTTTACTGAAAAAAAAAAAAAGATTCTGGGCCCTTGAGCGGACATCAGTCCAATGATCAAGGGTAAGGTACAGAGGCGTGCAAGTACTTTGTCCCATAATGGGAATTACTCAAACAGGGACAGTGAATACACAAACACAACACAGACAAAGACAAACAGTAAACGTTTAACATGAGTCCAAGACAAAGATTAGAACTGAGTAACTGGCAAAACCTGATGGGTTAGACAATAAACATAGACAGTAAACTCAACATGAGTTTTTGACAATGAACAAAACTGAGTAGCCGGCAAAACCAGATGGGCTGTCAAACCAAATCCTGAAGCAAAATATAACCGAGTTGAGGAAACTACTATTCCTTGAATTCCCGAGTCCTCTGGAGCGTCCCCCAGGGACGTGGCCTGCGGCTCTGTTAAACGTCTGTCAGCCACCGTCAGAGAGAGCTAACGCACTTCACTGACAGCCACTTAGCCAAGCCCTAACCTGAAACCTGAAATCAGAAAGAGGCACCTTACTTACCCCGAGAGTTGGGGTAAGTAAGGTGGGGTCTTTCGTCCGCCTCTGCCAGATGTCTCACCTGGGGCCTCCAGATGAAAAGATGGGGCGAATGTCGGAGGAAAAGACCACCAAGACACTGTCTCATGCCACAGCAAAGGGTTTTTTGGGGGTCCAGCATGCTGGGGTTCAGAGCTCACTTCAGAGATGCAAAGAACAAAGTGCCCCGAGAACAACTTGAGCAGAGTTTATATACATTCTTTAGAGAGGGCAGGGACTTTACATACATCATAGCCTCCTTTAGCAAATTATCATATACCATGGGAAAATCAAATAACAACTCTAAAACATGATTAGCACCTTCATTGGTGGGAACACATCGGGCAGGGGTGATTGGTCAGCCATGAGAAGGGGTATACGTTTAAAATGATTGGTTGAAGACCTGAGATTTATATGTGCTGATCTGCACGGTTTCTGGTAAGGGGTTGTTAAGTAACTAGGTGGTCAGGGAAGATTTCAACACACATCTAATGGGCAGGTCTGGGAATTGTCTTAACTGCCACAGATTTTCAGGTTCTGAGTGCAGCTTGTAAACTTTACAAAACCTTGTTCTTTTGTTTCAATTTTAATTTCTTTTATACTTTCAGGACCTTACAAAGAAAGGTGTGAGACTTCATCCACAATGACTGCTCTTTTGGCCATTTTGGTTTTGGGTGCATGCATGGGATCTTTATTTAGATCCATATGGTGGTGATATTCTAAGCCACAGCATCACTCAGAGCCTAGAGGCTGATTAAGACACATCCTTTTTCAAAGCATTTACTTCTCGTAGGTCAGTTACAGAACTCAGTCTCTGAGCGGAATCACACCAGAGTTCAAGCCCAGGTGGACCCAGTCATCTCTTCCAACCGCCACACAAATGACCACAATTAAAACCAAAACACTCCCCCAAGGCCCTCATCTTCTTCCATATAGACACTCATCATTCCCTCTCGCTGGAGGTTTCCATGAATGGCACAGCCCAAGAGAGTGTCCAATATAATCTCCCATGCGCCTCATTAGCCTAACCTCAGGGTGGCCTGGACACCCTTCCTGTGAACCAGGATTGATCACATGTCTGACGTTAATGCTGCTCTGGTACTTCAGTTTGAAGCCTACTGAATGTCAGGTATAGTTTCCTTATGTGATTTGGAGTCATGAGGAAACCCAAGCACCTCTGCAGGGCTTGGAAGAATTCATTTGAGGCAAAGGATCCCTACTATCACTTGATGGAGGTCAGGAACCTAACAGAGGAAGGCGAGAGACTTCATCCACAATGACTGATCTTTTTGCCATTTTGGTTTTGGATGCACACATTAGATTTTTCTTTAGATCCATCAGGTGCTGATAATCTAAGCCACAGCCTCACACAGAGCCAAGAGGCTGATTCAGACTCAACCATTTTCAAAGCCATAAAGCAAAGAGCCACAGGTGATGCCCATTCATTTCCATTTAAAAACTGTTTTCTTAAGGCTTCACAAAGGAGTGGCTTGAGGCAAAGAACTTCCTAACATTCAGGGCAACAAAACAATAGGTTTGCAAAAGGCCCAAAGCAGGGTTTCTCCACTGAGACTTTCCTGGTCACACTGATATCTGAGTTTACTGAGATGCTCGCCATTGCCTTCAGCTATCCAGTACATGGCCATGTCACAGAGCTCGAAGGTGGTACATATCTTGGACACAAAACTATGAGCCTATTCTGAAAAGTGGCCAGAATTCAGGAAGAAAACAGAAACTTAGGAAAAGAGTAGGTGTTGCCCATGGATAAGGCAAGCTGCAGTCCATTCCTAAAATGGGCAGGGTTAATGCTGGGAATCTTTCTACTAGACAGGACACATCCACTGATAGATTCTAATTTCTAATGTGTACAACCATGGACACAGTGGGATACACAGACACAGAAACACTCGCCTTGTCAAAGGAATTTCTAGAAAGAGTCCACTCCAAACTGAACAAACCGCCTTTCCTACCTATTCTGAGAAAATGAGACAAAACCACAAACTCACTCCCACACTCAAAAAGGCACCTACTTCCCCAAGTAAGTCTGTGACTATCCAGAGTGTCCTCTGACTCATGGGCCATACTGTGTTCTCCCAAATTGGCCTGTCCTGTCTCAGATCTGGTCTCCTTGTCCAAGTCTGTGAAGTTGTCAGGAGCCTGTGCTGACCACTACCTGCTTTCTCAGGAAAGGCCCCTCTTCAGAGCTCTACTTGCATTTGGCCATCCTCAAATCACTAGGTACCAAGAAAGACAGACTCTGTCCTAGTTAAATCCAAACAAGTGTGACAACTGGGAATGGGACTGGGACTGGCTCTGTGTGCCTGGCTTCCTGGATCCCAAGTTCAGCGAGTTCCATCAACAAAGAAATGAGGTAGGTCAATTCCTTCAGGAAGGGAATGAGGTCACTGCCTTGGCAACCACTTTGTCCTAACAGTTGCTTCCAAGGGTCCCTTGAGATGGAGACTGCCCCTACTTCCTGTGACACTGTCACAAGTTACAATGGTATAACAACCATTGGCACCCAGGAGAAGCTCTCCACACAGGGTTGGTTTGGTCCATATTTTTATATCAAGAGGAGAGAGGCTGATTCAGACACATACCTTCATCCTGATCAGGTTGTTTGCCATGGAAGATGACTTTTGCTCTCTCAGGTCCTTCATAGCTGCCTACATCTTCTCCAGAGATAATTTCTGCATGGACCTTTGATGTTCTCAGCAGGTGGAAGATCCCCTACATTCCTGTATTGTAAGACCAACTCTGTCCCTGCTCTTCTGTAAAGTTAGATGGAGGGAAGAGTGTATGGTTAGGATTAATAATATATTCTATTTGGGTTAGAAATCATTCTGCAGGATAAATAATGATATTGGGAACCTGCGATATTCACAAGAATATATTGGTAAAATATAAGTATGAAACCAGAAATCTAGGAATGATTTGAAGCCCAGAAGGACATTGGGCCCTTTAGTGGGATACTTAGATTTGAATTTTGTTCTGCACAGATGTCTCAGATGAATCAATATGCAAAGGAATAGGACCTTGTACCTTGGAAGATTGAATGTCCAAGAGAACATCCAGTCAGAAAGAAATAGGTGGTATGATTAGGAAGATAGTCAGTAGGTTTAGAAAAAAAAGTGAGTATAGGATTTGGACAAAACGTTCATTAGCAATAGGGTTTCAGGTAGAGAGTGAACATAAATTTGAGCACATATGAAGAGTCAGTCACAATGATGAACTGGGGAAAATATGTAGGAAAGCAGATATCAATAGAGACATTAGGAAATCAGCAAAGTATAATGTGAGTGATAGGATTAGACATTTTCAACATGGTTGAGGTTGAATATATAATCTTAGAAAGAAAGAAATGTGTAGTCACCAATAGAGAGTGAACATAAATTTGAGCACATATGAAGAGTCAGTCACAATGATGAACTGGGGAAAATATGTAGGAAAGCAGATATCAATAGAGACATTAGGAAATCAGCAAAGTATAATGTAAGTGATAGGATTAGACATTTTCAACATGGTTGAGGTTGAATATATAATCTTAGAAAGAATGAAATGTGTAGTCACCTATAGGATTGACATTTGAGAGCATTAGGCAACCTGGACATGGTTGTTTTAAGTAATCCTTGCTCACTTTCCATTTTGCTTTGGTTAAAGGTTACTAAAATAGGTATTTGTCAATTCCTGTTTTTCTGTATGCTTAACAAAAAACTGTTGAAATCTGGAGAACTGTTTGCTCATTTTGTTCCCAGAATGTGCTGTCCCCAACTGACAAACTGCAGAATGTACTCCCTCACCCAGTTGAACGCAAACCGCCCACTCGCCCTGACCCATCAATAAATTTCCCTCCCTGCCCTCGCCAAAGAAAGTATAAAAGCTCTGTTAAAGCTGTTCTCAGGGCTCTCTGCTCTATTCAAGTGAGCTCTGAGCCCCAACATGCTGGACCCCCAATAAACCCTTTGCTGTTGCTGAGTGAAAATGGTATACTGTTCTGTACTTAAAAGATGCTTTCATTTGCTTGCCTCCGCATAAAGATAGTCAGTTGCTGTTTGCTTTCGAGTGGGTAGACCCAGAAACCAGAAAGTCTGGTCTACTAACTTGGACTAGAATCCCACAGGGGTTCAAAAACTCCCCCACTCTCTTTGATGAAGCCCTTCACAGAGATCTCAACAACTTCAGAACTATGCACCCTGAAGTCACCCTGCTTTTATATGTGGATGTCCTGCTACTGGCAGCCAACACCAGGAAAATTGTGAGTCTGCGATCGAAGCACTATTATCCGAGCTTGCTCAACTTGGATATAGAGCTTCAGCCAAAAAGGCCCAAATTTCCCAGCAAGAAGTAATCTTCCTGGGGTATTCCCTTAGGGGTGGTAAATGATGGCTCACTGAGCCCAGAAAACAAACCGTTCGGGAGATACCACCCCCATCTAACAGGAGACAAAACAGAGAGTTTCTTGGACTGCTGGCTTTTGCAGGTTATTGATACCTGTGTATGTGTTCTCAGCTGCTCCTTTATACCCGCTGTTAAATGAGAATGCCCAATTCCAATGAACCCTTGAGCACCAGCAAGCTTTTGATAACATCTAAGGACACTGACACTGAACTCCTCAACTTCACTGAGCCCAGCCTGCAATTTCAGAAAGCCCTACACTACATTAAAAATATACATCAACTCACTCACCTTGGTTCAAAGAAACTGCGGCCATTCCTGAAGGATCAAGGACAGGGTTTTTGACTAACTTACTCACAGCAAAAGGAAATAACTGAACAGGTAACAAAAGCCTGTCGGTTCTGTCAATTGGTTAAAGATTACCCTTCCAAGCTTCCTGCAGGAAAGCACCTACGAGGAACCAGACCTTGACAATTCTGGGAAGTGGACTTTACTGAAATTAAGCCAGGAAGATATGGACATAAATATCTCCTAGTCTTTGTAGATACATTTTCAGGATGGATTGAAGCCTTCCCCCCCGCCAAAAAAAAAAAAAAAAAAAAAAAAAAAAAACACGGCACAAATGGTGGTCAAGAAGTACCTGAAAAATATTAAGATATTTTTCCAAGACGCGGCCTTCCAAAGGTAATAGGATCTGATAATTGAACGGCGTTCATGGGCCAGGTAAGTCAGGGGTTAGCCAGGACCCTGGGGATCAATCGGTAGTTACATTGTGCTTATAGACCCCAGAGCTCAGGACAGGTTAAAAAAAATAAATAGAACCATTAAAGAGACCTTAACAAAATTAAGCTTAGAGACCGACATAAAAGATTAGTTTATGCTTCTGCCTTATGCACTATTTCATGCAAGAAATACCCCCTCTGTTTCTTTGTGTAAACTCTCCCCCTATGAAATTCTCTATGATGTCTCTCCTGCAGTAAGGGACCTAACCCCAACTCTAAGACCTAAACATCCCTTCCACACCCCCTTGCTTGACAGACTTAAATCTCTTGAAAGAACTCAGTGATACCTGTGGAAATAGCTGGCGACTGCTTTCCAACCTGGGGATGAGGGGAATCCACATCGATATCAAGTAAGAGACATCATCTACATAAGATGACACTAGGTGTCATCCCTGGATGCTACTTATAACACCTACAGCGGTAAAAGTTGATGGAATCACTTCCTGGATCCATGCCTCTAATCTCAAGCCTGCACCCTGTCCAGACTCTGGCTGGAAACTGGAAAAGACTGGTAACCCTTTCAAATTGTGTATTCGTCATATGGATAAGGCTATAGACTCTCCCCTTGGCCATGAGTAGACCTAATGCTCATCATCCCGTTCAGCAGCAATGGCTGATCACAAATCCTACTAGACAAGAAGTATGGTCTACCTCACATACAGCCCCCTTAGTGATCTTGTGGCCATCTCTCCACCCAGATATTTGTCAGCTGGCTATAGGTCTTTCCTATTAGGATATCCCAGATGAAGAGGATCCCACTAATATTCCATTAAATCCTTTCCATACGATAGATAATGGAAACAAACATTATGGATGTAGGGACATGTGAGCCAGATGCAGGTTGGCTAGCCTAGATTAGTATGTTTGCCTAGCAGACTATTAAAGCCTCAAAGAGCCATGGCTGTGTGGGGGAAAAGCCGAAATCTTCTGTAAGTCATGGGGATTTCAGCATAGAGGGGTTGCTGGTGGAACCCAAAATCCTCATTAAATTCAATACACAGCATTGGCCATATTACCAACTAGACAACCAAAACCAAACCCCCAGAGGAGTATCTAGATCCTCAAATTCTGTGTGACCTTTTTAACTTCTGCAAGTGCTCAAAAGGGTGAAAGGAAATTCCCCTATGTGAAGGCCTTTTCCCTCTTTTGCTCACATCCTGAACTATGCTTCTCCAATTGATCCTCACCCTCAGCCTTCTGCTCTAGACTCTCTGCTGTCAGTCCCAGCTCACCAACCTGATTTCTCTCCTCCAATTACTAGATCAAACACCCAAACCTCTGCCGGTTCTCAGACCATTGCCCCCTTGCTGAGGTAGCAGGTACTGAGGTACCCCTCCACCCACTCATTCCTCTCTTCTCCTGTCAGTGCCTGCACCGGGTCCAACCAGGTCCTCTTACCAGCTAACACAAAGCTCAAACCAGCTTAGGAGAGCCCTCAGACCCCTATCTAAGATGTAATGAAAATGGCCTTTAAAGTTGCTTTGTCATCACTAAAAACAGGTTACTTAGAATTTAAAGTACCTCACAGGCTTTTTGGGATACTCACTCCTGTTTTCCCCTCTGCTCTACCTGTTCTACTGCTCAAGTTTTAGTTGCTAGGAAAATCCCAAACCCCTTTCTCATTATTCTTTTACATCTCACCTGCCTCATTCTCAGATCCACGGAGCTGCTCTCACCCCCCGCCTTCCCCATCTTCCCCCTCTGTACCAGGCCCAGAGAAAAATCTTAACTGAACTTCTCCAGAAGTCTTCACCATGGCTGACTTTAGGACTTTCAGCAAAAGAGTCCCTACAAAAGAGTTCAGTGTAGATAAACTCCCTTTTTTTCTGTTGCCCTGTTCTACTTAGCCACTGGCTGCAAAAATCAGCACTCCTAAGCTAGACACCCCCTTAATAGTTTTTCACACAATATGTGAACAAGGCCTCTGGCTTTGAGCTGGGGCTTCACAGAGATGGCTACATTTCAAAGATAAAAAATTACCAGCTGGGCTCCATGGTAACAGTTGCAGGGGGGATAAAAGAAAATGAAGAAAAAGCTCTCTCCCTCCCAGGTGTCCTTGAAAAGTTAACTTGCCCAGAACAGAGGAAAAAACAGAAAAAATAATTTCTTTTTGTGAAGTTCTGCACACTGTGAACTTCTAAGCCCCTTCCCTTTCATGTTGGGTACAAAATTCTGAAACTAAATAAACGTGGGATTAAGGGAGTTAATTGATTACAACAGAAGCAATGCCCTCTGAATCCAGTTGCAACCAAATAGGACTTTTTCCCTGTCTTCGGTGCTATCTTAGGTGCCTTGCCTTGTCCACCCCTACAACAGTAAAATCTATATACTTATATACTTAAACATTTTTTATGTTTTCATGAAATGGTCAACAGATGTGATTAATTGTGTAATGGTGCAGATGTTTCCCAGAGTGCTCTATAATGACGCAGGTTCATTAGAAGTTCAAACAGGGGGGCATACAACCTGGTTCCACTGGGAACATATTTCTCTCACTTTAGCCTTCCTATTAGGAATAGAAGTTGCTCCAGGGGTGGGCACAGGAACCACTGCCCTGCTCCATGGGACACAACTAATGACCCAATTAGAAGCATCAATAGACCAAAACTTAAAGATATTAGAAACCTCCATCACAGCTTTGCAGTAATCTTTATCCTCTCTCTCTGAAGTAGTTTTACAGAACAGTCAAGGGTTGGACCTCCTCTTCATGAGAGACGGGGGCCTTTTGCTGCATTGAGGAAAGAATGTTGTTTTTATGGCGAACATACTGTAGTTGTAAAAAAATATATGAGTAAATTAAAGACACCTTGAAGAGCGTCAATGAGAGAGAGAGGCCCAAAAAGGGTGGTTTGAGTCTGGTTCATACAGTACCCCTGGTTAACTACGCTTCTATCAACCCTGGTCGGTCCAATAATAATCCTCATATTATTGCTAACTATGAAACCCTGTGTGCTCAAACGTGTAATTTGTTTTCTCCAAGCTCAAATTGGAGAATTTAAACTTTTGATAATTCCCCACTTGCAGACATAGAATGTGACACCCACGAATGATCACTTTTATGATTAAAAGTAGCCAGAAGAAGTGGGATAAGAAAGGTTAATAAAATAGGTACTTGTAATTTCCTGTTTTTCTGTATGCTTAACAAAACACTGTTGAAATATTGAGAACTGTTTGCTAATCTTGTTTCCAGAATGTGCTGTCCCCTAACTGCCAAATTGCAGAATGTATTCCCTCACCCGGTTACACGCAAACCGCCCACTCGCCCTGACCCATCAATAAACTTCCATCCCTACCCTCTTTTAGGAAATTATGTAAGCTCTGCTTAAGCTGTTCTCAGGGCTCTCTGCTCTATTATTGTGAGCTCTGAACCCCAGCATGCTGGACCCCCAATAAACCCTTTGCTGTTGCATGAGACAGTCTCTTGGTGGTCTCTTACTCCGATGCTCATAGGAACATTACTTGGATGATTGAATGTAGAAGAGAAAATCCAGTCGAAAAAGGATAGTCAGTAGGATTAAGAAGATAGTCGGTAGGTTTAGGAAGAAGAGTGAGTATAGGATTTGGAACAAAAGTTCTTTAGCAATAGGGGTTCGGTTAGAGAGTGAATGTAAATGTCAGCACATGTGAACAGTCACAATAATGAACTGGGAAAAATATGAAGGAAAGCAGATATCAATATATCAGGCAAAGTATAAAGTGAGTGATACGATTAGACATTTTCAAGAGGGTTGACTAAGAATATATAATCTTAGGAAGAAACAAATATGTAATCACCAATAGGATTGACATTTGAAAGCATTAGGCAACCTTGACATGGATGTGTTTTGTAATCCCTGCTCACTTTCCATTTAGGGTTTGGTACAATCATAAGTGTGACATTTGCGTTTTGTGTCCAGAATATTACACTGATAAAATGTATATGTAGATCTGGTGACACGAGTATTTCTTCCACCATTTCTGGGAGCAATATTTTGAAGACATATAAATGGGTATTGGGGGTACAAAGAGGTGTACACTGTGTCTATGAATATAGAGATAATGCATGAATAGACCATACAGTGAATAAATAATATAAGTGTTTCCACATTAAATAATGGATTGAATTGATATCTGAAAATATATAAAAAATCTTATATTGATATACAATCATTCATTCCAACCAGTTATACATATAATATTAATATTAGGGTTATGGTTTATCATGAAGATATGTTAGTTTTGCTACAAAAGTGATTATGGAAATCGAAAATAATGTGTTTGGAAAGAGTCAGTCACAATGCTGGCAATATGTGAACAAGGCCTCTTGCCTTGAGCTGGTGGTTCACAGAAATGGCTATATTTCTAAGATAAAGAAGTTACAAACTGGGCTCCATGGTAACAGCTGGCAAGGAAAAAAAGAGAAGTAAAAAGCTCTCCCCCTCCCAGGTGTCCTTAAAATGTTAACTTGCCGAGAATAGAGAAAAAAAAAAAACTGCTTTTTGTGAACGTCTGCAGACTGTGGAATTCTGAGCCCCTCCCTTACATGTTGGGTACAAAATTGTGAAACAACCTAAACTTGGGGTTCAGGGGATTAATTGATTACAACAGAAGCAATGCCCTCTAAACCGTTAAATGGTGAGGAAGCTCATTTCAATGAAAGCTCTGGACAACAGTCCAAATAGGACTGTTTCCCTGTCTTCGGTGCTATCTTAGGTGCCTTGCCTTGCCTTGTCCGTCCCTTTTCTCATGAAAAGACCAGTCAAGAAATATGGAGGAATACATGTGTTCTGAAGCAGGAAGTGATTGATAGTGAAAGAAATGCCTATAAATTTCCTAACTTGTGGATGAAATATATATCCTATGATGTGCATAAATTAAAGAAATAGTAATCTACCAGTGTTGAATAAAAATGAACGTCAAAATACACATCATGTCTGATTGGAATCTACTTGTATTGATGATAATCTGGGTCAGTTACTGTAGAAATATTAGGATTTGTATGCACCATTCACTGAATTACTTTTCAGTACTAGGAAACAAATATGTACTTCAGGTGAATGAATATTTCTAAGAATAACCTTGTGAAAAGTTGATTATTAATCCACATACATGAATATGAATAAATTTGGTGAGTGTAAAATAAGACACACATTTCATATTTTGAAAAATCTGGAGAGTGTATATATAAATATATGTATATATATATAAATATATATAGATATATATATATATATATATATATATAGATGGATAGATATATAGATATAGATATATAGATAGATAGATATATAGATATAGATATATAGATAGATAGATATAGATATAGATATATAGATATATAGATACACACACACACAGATACATTAAAAATAGCAATATATATGCCAATCAAAATTTATAATGAAATATATATCATCGACAGATCCAAAAACATTTATTTTACTGAACATGGATTTATGAATAATATTGTTCAAGTAGAAAGCTCACACATAATTTGAATTTTCAGTTCCAACATCGTTTAGGAAGAGTGATCCCTTACAATTTGTATCTGCCAAGTTAGCCACCTCACAAGAATGTGCGTGTGGTCCCAGGTAGGATTCTATGTGTGCATATAAAAATACAGGTGGTGAATAGGCTACAGAGAAAGGGAGACAGGAATTCACACAATGGTTTACTTTAAAAAAACATGGAGAACGATTTCAACAAAAAATTGACTAGATTTATAACTCCTACCATATTTAAGGCAAAAGGCAAGTCCAACTATACACCATGCCTCCTGTAATGCTTGTATTTTTATTCTGTTTGGGTTATTTTTCTCCATCTTATTAGTATTAGTAGTCAGAGTGTAGTAGGTTAGGGGTTAGTGTCAGGGATTCAATATTTCGAATGGAAAATTAGAAAATGAATCCAATGTGTATGTAAATATGTGCTACAAAAAAATGTTCTCACTCTCATCCAGAATAATGCCTTGACAGTACTTTCACCTCAACTAAAACACCATTAGAGGAGAAGAGTTAGAAAATCAGTGAATACATATCTGGAATGGAATATGCTCAGGGTTTTGAAACCTTGGAGGTGGTAGAGGAGTTTCCAATGTAAAGGACATGGTAAACACTCCACAAACATGGAGCTCTGCTGGCCTAAAGACTTTTTGAGAAACTGCCTGTGTGGTTGGGCACTTGAAATATATGTAGTTGTCAGGAGCTTTAGCTTCCCTTGTAGTGATACCATCAAAGCTGGGTCTGCATCTATGTGACCTGGAGGACATGGTTTCTTATTTTCCAATGAAAATGAGGAAGCAGTGCTGAATTCACTCTTAGTAGGTAACCTGTGGACACTGGGGGCTAAGTGTCTCCCCGTGTGGACTGTGAAGCCATTTGGTCATCCTGCAATTTTTGTGGTGTCTCTTGCTTCTGCACTGGAAGTTTGGTATTTGCTTCACGAAATACAAGGAGTTCAACTGTGTCACAGTGCTGGAGCGATTTCTGTCTGAGTGGTGGGTCAGGGTCTGCAAGAGAATGTACCAACCAGGCTTCTATCCCACATAGTTTGCTCCCTTGACCATAGCAACCTGTTTCTGAACAATGCCCTGAAACCTCTCCATATAACAAGATCCTTTACAAAGAAGGGTCTGCTGTCTGCACCATGTCAGTCACAAGCCATTTGGAAGCCAAAAGGAGATCCATATTGCCCCACCAAATGTTTTATCACACACCTGCCCAGCACTGTTCTAGCCCCACTACTCAGCCGGCTCCAACTTACTGGCATCTCTGTTCTACACCATTTTCATGAAACCCAGTCAATCAAGGCACTGTCTGGCATACTCAAGATCAGCACCAGGACATCCAAAGGTTCTCCAGTGCGACCTGGTCATGGGAATTTGAAAAAATTTATGGTATCTATCTAGCTATTTTTCAAGGATGATGTTGGAGTCACTGTGGGTTTCAATATATTAAGGAACCGTTAAATGGTGAGGAAGCTCATTTCAATGAAAGCTCTGGAGAACTCTCACAGGCAAGGCTTCCCAAAGAGTGGCCAAAAGGTCACATGAAGCCAGGCCTATTGAGGTCTACAATGTGAGGTCCATGTGATTTTTGACTCTCAACTATGGCTGAAAAGTCTTTCAGAATAAATTCATTTGGTATCCTGGCTGAGATGCCCAGTGATATGTGGAAAGCCAACCTGGGCCTAGATCTCAGTTTCCAAGGGCGACTCTCATGAGTGGCCTCCTAAAATCCCAACACAATTCATGGCAATACTTCTCTGATGTTGGTTCTAGAACTCAGTCTCTAAGAGGAATCACACCAGAGTTCAAGGCCAGGTGGACCTTGTCATTTCTTCCAACCACCACACAAATGACCACAATTAAATCCAAAACACTCCACACGGCCCTAATCTTCTTCCATACAGACACTCATCATAACCTTTGGCTGGAGTTTTCCACTGGGGGTGCAACCAAAGACAGTGTCAAAAAAATGTTCCCTTGCCCCTCATTTGCCTAAAGTCACTGTGGCCTGGACACCATTCCTGTGAACCAGGAGTGATCAAATAGGCCTGCCATTAATACTTTTCCACTTCTCCAACTTGAGGTCTCTGACTGTGGGGTTTACATTCTTTATGTGAACTGGACTCATGAGAAAACCCAAGCACCTATGGGCTACCCTCTGCAGGGCCTTGAAGAATTCATTTGATCAAATGATCCCTATTCTCACTTGATGGAGGTCAGGAACCTTACAGAGGAAGGCGAGAGGCTTCATTCACAATGACTGCAATTTTTGCCATTTTGATTTTGGATGCACACATGGTATCTTTCTTTAAATCCATCATGAGTTGAGAATCTAAGCCACAGCCTCACAGAGGGCTAAGAGGCTGATTCATACACATATCTTTACAAAGCAATTAAGCAAAGAGACACAGGGGATTCCCATTCTTTTCCATTTGAAAACTGTTTTCTTCAGGCTTCACAAAGGTGTGGCCTGAGGCAAAGACCTTCCTAACATTCAGGGCAAAAGAACAATAGGTAAACAAAAGGCCCAAAGCAGGGTTTCTCCACTGAGACTTTCCTGGTCACACTGTATGTAAACAGAAATCTAAGTAAGATTTGAAGCCCAGAA
This sequence comes from Callospermophilus lateralis, assembly GCF_048772815.1. NCBI lineage: Eukaryota > Metazoa > Chordata > Mammalia > Rodentia > Sciuridae > Callospermophilus > Callospermophilus lateralis. Next base: position 122,010,652 of record NC_135313.1, on the reverse strand, counting down.
AAGTATGAGGCCCTTGATTGGGAGATTTAGCTCTGAATTATGTCCTGCACAGATGTCTCAGATAAATTAATATATATTGGCATTGGACCTTGTACCTTGGGTGATTGAATGTCGAAGAGAACACCAATTCAAAAGGATAGTCAGTAGGTTTTGGGAGATAGTAGGTATATTCAAAAAGAAGAGTGAGTATAGGATTTGGACCAAAAGTTATTTAGAAATTGGGTTTCAGGTAGAGAGTGAATGTAAATGTCAGCACATATGAACAGTCAGTCAAAATGATGAACCTGGGAAATTATGTAGGAAAGCATATATCAGTAGAGACTTTAGGATATCAGGCAAAGTATAAAGTGAGTGATAGGATTAGACATTTTCAACAGGGTTGAGTTTGAATATATAATCTTAGGAAGAAACACATATATAGTCACCAATTGGATTGACATTTGAGAGCATTAGGCAACCTGGACATGGATGTTTTAGAAATTCATGCTCACTATAAATTTAGGCTTTGGTACAATCAGAAGTGTGACCTTTGCATTTTGTGTCCAGAATACTACTGTGATAAAATGTGTATGTAGATCAGGTGACATGAATAATTTTTCCACCATTTCTGGGAGCAATATTTTGAAGGTGTATAAATGAGTATGGGGGTACAAATAGGTGTACCCTGTGTCTATGAATATATAGAGATAATGCAAGAATAGACCATACTATGAATAAATAAAATAACTGATTCCACTTTAAATAAAAGATTGAATTGATATCTGAAAATATACAGGAATTCTTATATTGATATACAATCATTCATTCCAACCAGTTATACTTCTAATGGTAATATTAGGGTTATGTTTTATCATGAAGAGTGTGTGAGTTTTGCTTCAAAAGTGATTATGGAAAACGAAAATAATGTGTTTAGAAAGAAGTCTCATGAAAAGACCAGTCAAGAAACAAGGAGGAATACATGTTTTCTGAAGCAGGAAGTTATTGAAATTGAAACAAATGCCTTTAAATTTGCTAACTTGTGGATGAAATATATATCTTATGATGGGCATCAACTGAAGAAATGGTAATGTACCAGTGTTGACTAAAAATGAACATCACAATACACATCATGTCTCATAGGAATCTACTTGCATCGATGTTAAACTGCATCAGTTACTGTAGAAATATTAGGATTCGTATGCACCATTCACTGAAGTTAGTTTTCAGTTCTAGGAAACAAATATGTATTTCAGGTGGATGAATTTTTCTGAGAATAATCTTTTGAAAATTTGTTTATAAATCCACATACAGTGAATATGAATGAACTTAGGGAGTGTACAATAAGACACATATATTTCATATTTTGAAAATAAAAAGTAGCAATATATATGCCAATCAAAATTCATCATGAAATATATATCATCCGCTGATCCAAAAATATTCATTTTACTGATCATGGATTTATTTATCATGTTGTTTATCTACGAAGCTCTCCCATAGGTTGAATTTTCAGTTCCAACTGGGTTTAGGAGGAGTGATGTGTTATCCCAAATTGTATCTCCCCAGTCAGCCACCTCACAAGAATGTACATGTGATAACAGGTATGATTCTATATGTGCATATGAAAATACATGTGCTTAATTGGCTACAGAGAAAGGGAGAGAGGAATTCACCTATTTGTTAACTTTAAAATCACATGGAGAACTATTTCAACAAAAAATGGATTAGATTTAATACTACTACCCTATATAATGCAAAAGGCAAGTCGAAGTATACACCATGCCTCCTCTGAACTGCTTTTATTTCTATTCTTTTTGGGTTATTTTTCTCCATCATATTTGAATTAGTAGTCAGAGTCTAGTAGGTTATGGGTTAATTTCAGGGTTCAGTATTTTGAATGGAAAATAGGAAAATAAATTCAATGTGTATGTAAATATGTGCTACATAAAAATCTTCCCACTCTCATCCAGAACAATGACTTGACTTTACCTTCGCCCCAAGTAAAACACAATTAGAGTGGAAGAGTTAGAAAATCTGTGAATACATATCTGGAATGGAATATTCTCAAGAGTTCACAACCTTGAAGGTGGTAGAGGAGTTTCCAAAAGTAAGGGACAGGGTAAATACTCCACAAACATGAAGCTCTGCTGGACTAAAGACTTCTTGAGAAACTGCCTCTGAGTTTGGGCACTTGAAATATTTGTTGTTTTCAGGAGCTTTAGCTTCCTTTGTAGAGAGACCATCAAAGCTGGGTATGTATCTAAGTGACCTGGAGGACATGGTTTCTTATTTTCTAATGAACATGAGGCAGCAGTGCTGAATTCTTTCTTTGTAGGTAAACTGTGGCCACTGGGGGCTAAGTCTGTCTCCGTGTGGACTGTGAAGTCTTTTGGTCATCCTCCACTTGTCGTGGTGTTTCTTGCTGCTGCAATGTGAGTTTGGTATTTGCTTCACAAAATACAAGGAGTTCAACTGGAACACAGTGCTGGAGGGAGTTCGGTCATGTGTGGTTTTTCAGGGTCTGCAAGAGAATGCACAGAACAGGCTTCTATCCCACATAGTTTGACCCATTGACCATAGAAACCCGATTCTGAACAATGCCCTGAAACCTCTCAATATAAAAAGATGTCTTTACATAAAAGGGTCTGCTGGCTGTACCATGTCAGTCACAATCCATTTGTAGGGTAACGGTAGATCCCCATGAACCCACCATGCATGGTTAATCACACACCTCTCCACCACTGCTCTAACCCCACTACTTAGCGTACTCCAACTTCCTGGCATCTCAGTTCAACACCATCAAGGCACTGTCTAGTACACTCTTGATCAGGAACAGGACATTCAAAGGTGCTCCAGTGCCACCTGGTCATGGGAAATTAAAAAATTTCATGGTATTTATCTATCCATTTTTCAATGATAAAATTGGAAGCACGGTGGTTTTCAATTCATTCAGGAACCTTTAAATGTTTAGGAAGCTCATTTCAATGAAAGCTCTGGAAAGCTCTCCCAAGCACGGCTTCCCAAAAAGTGGCCAAAAGGTCAAATAAAGCCAGGCCCATTTAGGTCTACAATGTGAGGTCTATGTATGTTTTGACTCTAAACTATGGCTGCCAAGTCTTTCAGAATAAAATCATGGGATATCCTGTCTGAGATTCCCAGTTTTTTGTGGAAAGCCACCCTGGGCATAGATCTCAGGTTCCAAGGGCGAATGTCATGTGTGGTCTCCTAAAACCACAACACAATTCATGGCAATATTTCTCTGAGGTCAGTTCCAGATCTCAGTCTCTAAGTGGAATCACACCAGAGTTCAAGCCCAGGTGGACCCAGTCATCTCTTCCAACCGCCACACAAATGACCACAATTAAAACCAAAACACTCCCACATGGCCCTCATCTTCTTCCATATAGACACTACTCATAACCTCTGGCTGGAGTTTTCCATGAGGGGCGAAGCCCAAGACAGTGTCCAAAATAAGCTCCATTGCCCGTCTTTTTCCTAAAATCAGGGTGGCCTGAACACCCCTCCTGTGAACCAGGTGGGATCAAATATGCCTTCCATTAATACTGCTCTGCTTCTCCAATTTGAGGCCTACTGACTGTCGGGTATAGATTCTTTATGTGATTTGGAGACATGAGAAAACACAAGCATGTGTAGTCTAGCCTCTGCAGGGCTTTGAAGAACTCATTTGTTTCAAAGGATCACTATTCTCACTTGATAGAGGTCAGGAACCTAACAGAGGAAGGCGAGAGACTTCATCAACAATGACAGATCTTTTTCCATTTTGGTTTTGGATGCACACATGGGATTTTTTTTTGATCCAACAGGTGCTGAGATCTAAGCCACAGCCTCACACAGGGCCAAGAGGCTGATTCAGACATATCCATTTCCAAAGCAATTCACAAAGAGCCACAGGTGATGCCCATTCATTTCCATTTGAAAACTGTTTTCTTCAGGCTTCACAAAAAAGTGGCCTGAGGCCAAGACCTTCCTCACATTCAGTGGAAGAGAAGAATTGGCTAGCAAAAGGCCCAAAGCAGGGTTACTCCACTGAGACTTTCCACGTCACTCTGGTATCTGAGTTTTCTGAGATGCTCGACATTCCTTTAGCTATTCAGTACATGGCTATGTCAAAGAGCTTGTAGGTGTTACATTTTTTGGACACAAAACCATGACAAATTCCGGAGAGTGGACAGAATCAGGAAGAAAACAGGACCTTAGGAAAATAGTAGGTGTTGCCCATCCATAAGGGAAGCGACAGTCCATTAATCAATTGGGCAGGATGAATGCTGGGAAGCTTTCTACTAAAGAGGACACATCCATTGATGCATTCTATTTTCTAATATCTACAACCATGAACACAGTGGGATACACAGACATAGAAACACTCACCTTGTCAAAAGACTTACTAGAAACAATCCACTCCAAACCAAATAAACCTCCTTTCCTTCCTATTCTTAGAACATGAGACAAAACCACAAACACACACCCACACCCACAAAGGCACCTCCTTTCCCCAAGTAGGTCTGTGACTATCCAGAGTGTCCTCTGACTGGTGGGCCATACTACGTTTCCCTGTAATGGCCTGTCCTGTCTCAAATCTGATCTCATTGGACAACTCTGTGAAGTTGTCAGGAGCCAGCGGTGAGCCACTACCTGCTTTCTCAGGAAAGGCCCCTCTGCAGAGCTCTCCTGAAATTTGGCCATCCTCATATCAGTAGGTACCAAGAAAGATTGACTCTGTTCTTGGTAAATCCAAACACGTGAGCCCACTGGGAATGGTACTGGGACTGGCTCTGGGTGCATGGCTTCCTGGATCCCAATTTCAGAGAGTTCAATCACCAAGGAAGTGAAGAAGGTCACTTCCTTTATGAACTGAATGAGGTCACTGCTTAGGCAACCAATTTGTCCTAACATTTGCTTCCAAGGTTCTCCTGAGAAGGAGGCTGCCTCTACTTCATGTGACACTTTCACAACTGTGAATTGTATATCAACCGTAGGCACCCGGAAACAGCTCTCCACACAGGCCTGGTTTGGTCCATTTTGTCAACATTAAGAAGAGTGAGGCTGATTCTGACACATCCCTTCATCCTGACCAGGTTGTTTGCCATGAAAGATGAGTTCTGCTCTCTCAGGTCTTTCATAGCTGCCTACATCTTCTCCAGGGATCATTTCTGCATGGAACTTTGAGGTTCTCAGCAGCTGGAAGATCCCCTACATTCATATATTGGAAGACCAATTCTGTCCCTCCTCTTCTGTAAAGTTAGATTGAGGGACCATTGTATGGTTAAGGTTAATAACAGGTTACATTTGGGTTAGGAATCATTCTGCAGGATGAATAATGCAATTGTGATTTTGCAATATTTACAAGAATATATAGGTGAAATATAAGTATGAACACAGAAATCTAGGTAATTTTTAAAGCCCAGAAGGGCATTGCGCTCATGATTGGGTTTCTTAGCTTTGAATTATGTTCTGCACAGTTGTCTCAGATAAATCGATATACAGTGGCATAGGACCTTGTCCCTTGGATGATTGAATGTCAAAGACAACATCCAGTCAAAAAGGGATAGTTGGTGGATTAAGATGATAGTCGGTAGGTTTATAATGAAGAGTGTGTATAGGATTTGGAACAAAAGATCTTTAGCAATACGGGTTTGGGTAGAGAGTGAAAGTAAATGTCAGCACATTTGAAGAGTCGGTCACAATGATTAACTGGGGAAAAAATATTGAAAACAAGATATCAATGAAGACATTCGGAAATCAGGCAATGTATAAAGTGAGTGATAGGATTAAACCTTTTCAACAGGGTTGAGGTTGAATATGTAATTTCAGGAATAAACAAATATGTAGTCACCAATAGGATTGACATTTGAGAGCATTAGGCAACCTGGACATGGATGTTTTTAGTAATCCATGCTCACTTTCCATTTAGTATTTGGTACAATCATAAGTGTGACCTTGCTTTTTGTTTCCACAATATTACTGTGATAAAATGTATATATAGATCAGGTGACATGAGTATTTCTTCCACCATTTTGGGGAGCAATATTTTGAAGACCAATAAATTAGTATTGGGGGTACAAATAAGTGTAGTCTGTGTTATATGAATATAGAGAAAATTCATGAATAGACCATACTCTGAATAAATAATATAACTGGTTCCAAATTTAAATAATGGATTGAATTGATATCTGAAAATATACAGGAAATATTATGTTGATATTCATACATTCATTCCAACCTTTTATACATCTAATGGTAATATTAGTGTTATGGTTTATCATGAAGTGTGTGTGACATTTGCCTCAATAGTGATTATGGAAATCCAAAATTATGTGTTTAGAAAGAAGTCTCATGAAAAGACTAGTCAAGAATCATGGAGGAATACATGTGTTCTGAAGCAGGATGTGATGGAAAGTGAAACAAATTCATATAAATTTGCTAACTTGTGGATTAAATATATATCCTATGATGTGCATAAACTGAAGAAATAGTAATTTACCAGTGTTGAAAAAAAATGAACGTCAAAATACATATCATGTCCCATAGGAATGTACTCGCATTGATGTTAAACATGGTCAGTAGCTGTAGAAATATTAGGATTTGTATGCACAATTCACTGTAGTTAGTTTTCAGTACTAGGAAACAAATATGTATTTCAGGTGGATCAATATTTCTGAAAATAATCTTGTGAAAAGTTGATAATAAATTCACATACATGAACATGAATGAATTTAGGGAGTGTATAATAAGACAGATATATTTTATATTTTGAAAAATCTGGAGAGTAAATATATATATATATATATATATATATATATATATATATATATATATATATTTTATATTTACACACACACACACACACACACACACACAGAGACAGTTAAAAGTAGCAATATATATGCCAATTGAAATACATCATAAAATATATATCATCCACAAATCCAAAAATCTTCATTTTACTGAACATAGATTTATGTATAATGTTGTTCAACTAGGAAGCTCACCCATAGTTTGAATTTTAATTTCCAACAGCGTTTAGGAGGAGTGATCTCTTCTCACAATTTGTATCTGCCAAGTCAGCAACCTCATAAGTATTTACTTGTGATACCAGGTAGGATTGTATATGTCCATATAAAAATACATGTGCTGAATAGGGTACAGAGAAATGGAGACAGGAATTCACATATTTGTTAACTTTAAAAACACATGAAGAGGGGGAGGGACAGAGCCACCAACCGCGCCTGCAAGGTAGGCGGACCCTCCACCCACCGGTAGAACAGGCCTAGCGGCCTGCCAATCGTAATAGACACATCGCAATTGTTGGGGAAAGGGCAGAGCCACCGCCCGGCTGCAAGGTACGCGGACCTGCGACCCACAGGCAGAACAGGCCCAGAAAACCACGGTGGGGCAGAGGCACCCCTTGCGACGTCAAGGTTGGTGAACAGCAACCCACCGGCAGAACAGGCCCAGCGGCCTTCAGAGGGGCAGAGACGCCCCCCGTGCCTGCGAAGTAGGTGGACCTGCGAACATGGACAGACCAGGCCCAGGGGCCCGACAGGGTGGTAGACACATCACCAGGTTGGGGGAGGGTCCGAGCTGCTGCCCGTGCCTGCAAGGCAGGTGGACTTCCGACCAACCAGCACAAGAGGCCCTGCTACTTGCCAGCGTGTTAGACACATCACCCCTGTTTGGGAAGGGGCAGAGCCGCCACCTGTGGCTGCAAGGTAGAGAGACCTGCAACCCACAGACAGAAGAGGCCCAGCGTCGTGCGGAGGGGCAGAGCCGACGACCACGCCTGCAGGGTAGGTGGACCTGTGACCCACTGGCAGAACAGGCCCAGCGCCCGCAGAGGGGTAGAGCTGATGCCCGCTCCTGCAAGGTAGGCAGACCTGCTACCGACCGGCAGAACAGGCCCAGCAGCATGCTGGTGAGGTAGGCACATTGCCCCATTTGGAGGAGGGGCAGAGCCACGGCCTGCGCCTGTGACGGTAACTTTGCAACTGTAAAAGAGAAGTGTAAATATTTAGGGGTAAAATTCAATAACACAACATTTTGAAGAAGCAGAAAGAAACGCGAACAGTATGAAAAGACAAGGAAAGAAAGGACAACAAGCAATGAAGGTCAACTCAACATTAGAAGAGGTAATACCTGCAGCAGATGGAATGTCAGTTAAAGAATTCAAAACATACATGCTTCAGATGATCTGGAGTCTCAAGGAAGTCATTAGATAGCAAAATCAGACAATGAAAGATCACTTTGACAATGAATTACATAAACAAATCCAAGTAGCAAAAGATCAACTATACAGGGAGATTGAGGTTATAAAAAACAAACAAACAGAAATCATAGAAATGCAGGAAGCAATAAACCAATTTAAAAACTCAATTGAGAATACTACCAGCAGAGGAGATCACTTAGAAGATAGAACATCAGACAATGTATTTCAACTTGAAAAGAACAGAGACAGCTAGCAAGACTGTTAAGAAACCATGAGCAGAACATCCAAGAAATATGGGATAACATAAAGATACCAAACTTAAGAATCATTGGGATACAGGAAGGTATAGAGGTCCAAACCAAAGGAAAGAGAAATCAATTCAATGAAATAATATGGGAAAACTTCCCAGACTTGAAGAATGAGACAGAATCCCAAATCCTAGAAGCCTACAGGATGCCGAATGTGCAAAATCATAAGAGATCCACATTTAGACATATAATAATGAGGATACCAAACATACAGAATAAAGAGAGGATTTTAAAAGCTATAAGAGAAAGGAAGCAGATTACATTTAGTGGTAAACCAATCATTATAACAGCTGATCTTTCAACACAGACTCTGAAAGCTAGAAGATCCTGGAATAACATTTTTCCAAAACTGAAAGAAAATGGGATTCAACCAATAATTGTGCATCCAGCGAAATTAAGCTTCAGGATGGATGATGAAATTAAAACCTTCCATGATAAACAAAAGTCAAAAGAATTTGCAGCTTGAAAACCATCTCCTCAAAACATCCTCAGCAAAAGATGATAGGAAGAGGAAATGGAAAATAACAATGAAAACCAACAGTGGGAGGTAGTACAGTAAAGGGGGGAAATAATCAAAGAAAAACAAACCATGTTTAGTAACATAAATAAACAAATATGGCTGGAAGAACAACCCATATCTCAATAATAACCGTAAAAGTTAATGGCTTAAACTCACAAATTAAGAGACACAGGCTAGTAGAATGAATCACAAAACAAGACCCAACAATATGCTGCCTACAGGAGACGCATTTGATAGGAAAAGACATACATAGACTGAAGGTGAACAGTTGAGAAAAATCATATCACTCATATGGACTTCAGAAACAAGCAGGAGTGTCCATACTCATATAAAATAAAATAGATTTCAAGCCAAAGTTTATCAAAAGGGATAAAGAGGGACACTACATACTGCTCAAGGGAACCATACACCAACAAGACATAACAATCATAAATATATATGCCCCAAACAATGGTGCAGCTATGTTCACTAAACAAACTCTTCTCAAGTTCAAGAGTCTAATAGACCACCATACAATAATCATGGGAGACTTCAACATACCTCTCTTACTACTGGACAGATCTTCCAAACAAAAGTTGAATAAGGAAACAATAGAAATCAATAACACAATTAATAACTTGGACTTAATTGACATATATAGAATATACCACCAAACATCAAGCAGTTACACTTTTTTCTCAGTAGCACATAGATACCTCTCAAAAATACATCATATATTATGTCACAGGGCAACTCTTAGAAAATATAAAGGAGTACAGATAATACCTGGCATCTTATCTGATCATAATGGAATGAAACTGAAAATCAACGGTAAAAGAAGAAAGGAAAAATCATCCATCAATTGGAGAATGAACAATAGACTACTGAATGATCAATGGGTTATTGAAGACATCTAGGAAGAAAATAAAAAAAAAATTTAGAGATAAATGAAAAGACAGACTGAACATATCAGAATCTAGGGGACACATTGAAAGCAGTTCTAAGAGGAAAATTCATTGCTTGGAGTACTTTCCTTAAAAAAAGAAAAAGACAACAAATAAATGATCTCATAGTTCATCTCAAAATTCTAGAAAAACATGAGCAAAACAAAAGCAAAAGAAGTAGAAGGCAAGAAATTATTAAAATCAGAGCTGAAATTAATAAAATTGAAACAAAAGAAACAATTGAAAAAAATTGACAAACTAAAAGTTGATTATTTGAAAAAATGAATAAAATCGACAGACCCTTAGCCATGTTAAGGAAGAGAAGAGGAGAGAGAACTCAAATTACTAGCATACGGGCTGAAAATGGCAATATCACAGCAGTCACTTCAGAAATACAGAAGATAATCAGAAATTATTTTGAATCCTTATACTCCAATAAATTAGAAGATAGTGAAGGTATCAATAAATTTCTTAAGTCATATGATCTGCCCAGATTGAGTCAGGGGGATATAGATAACCTAAACAGACCAATATCAATTGAGGAAACAGAAGAAATCATCCAAAGACTACCAACTAAGAAAAGCCCAGGATTGGATATATATACAGCAGAGTTTTACAAAACCTTTAAAGAGGAACTAATACCAATAGTTTTCAAGATATTTCAGGAAATAGAAAAAGAGGGACAACTTCCAATTTTATTCTAGGAGGCCAATATTACCCTGATTCCTAAACCAGACAAAGACACTTCAAAGAAACAAAACTACAGACCAATATCTCTAATGAAGCTAGATGCAAAAATCCTCAATAAAATTCTGGCAAACCAGACACAAAAACATATTTAAAAATTGTGCAACATGATCAAGTAGGATTCATCCCTGGGATGCAAGGCTGGTTCAATATATGGAAATCAATAATTGTTATTCACCACTTCAATAGACTTAAAAATAAGTACCATATGATTATCCCGATATATGCAGAAAAAAAATTCGACAAAGTACAGCATCCCGTTCTGTTCAAAACTCTAGAAAAACTAGGGATAACAGGAACATACCTCAATATTGTAAAAGCAATCTATGCTAAGCCTCAGGCCAGCATCATTCTGAATTGATAAAAACTGAAGGCCTTCTCTCTAAAATATGGAACAAGATAGAGATGCCCTCTCTCGACACTTCTGTTCAACATAGTTTTCGAAACACTGGCAATAGCAATTAGACAAATGAAAGAAATGAAAGGCATAAAAAAAAGAAAAGAAGAACTTAAATTATCACTATTTTAGCTGACATGATTATATACCTAGCAGACCCAAAAGGGTCTACAAAGAACCTATTAGAGCTAATAAATGAATTCAGCAAAGTGGCAGGATATAAAATCAACACACATAAATCAAAGGAATTCCTGTATATCAGTGACAAATCCTCTGAAATGGAAATGAGGAAACCACTCCATTCAGAATATCCTCAAAAAAATAAAATACTTGGGAATCAACCTAACAAAAGAGATGAAAGATTTACAGAATGAAAACTACAGAACCCTAAAGAGAGAAATAGAAGAAGATCTTAGAAGATGAAAAAATATACCCTGTTCATGAATACGTAGAACTAACATCATCAAAATGGCGATATTACCAAAAGTTCTCTATAGGTTTAATGCAATGCCAATCAAAATCCCAAAGGCATTTCTTGTAGAAATAGATGAAAAAATTATGAAATTCATATGGAAAAATGAAAGACTTAGAATAGCAAAAACATCTCTAAGCTGGAAGTGTGAATCAGGCAGTATAGCGATACCAGACCTCAAACTATACTACAGAGCAATACTAACAAAAAGAGCATAGTACTGGTACCAAAATAGGTGGGTGGACTAATGGTACATAATAAGGAACACAGAAACAAATCCACAAAACCACAACTATCTTATATTTGATAAAGGGGCTAAAAGCATGCAATGGAGGAAGGATAGCATCTTCAACAAATAGTGCTGGGAAAACTGGAGTTCCATATGTAATAAAATGAAACTGAATCCCTTTCTCTCACCATACACAAAAGTTAAGTCAAAATGAATCAAACAGCTTGATATCAAATAAGAGACACGGCATCTGATAGAAGAAAACCTTGGCTACGATGTACATACTGTGGGGTCCGGCTCCAAATTCCTCAATGGGACACCCATAGCACAATAGTTAATAACTAGAATGAACAAATGGGACTTACTCAAACTAAATAGATTTTTTCTCAGTAACAAAAACAATTAGAGAGGTAAATAGAGAGCCTACATCCTGGAAACAAATCTTACTCCTCACACTTCAGAGAGAGCCCTAATTTCCAGAGTATACAAGGAACTCAAAAAATTAAACAATATGAAAACGAATAACGCAATCAACAAATGGGCCAAGGACCTGAACAGACACTTCTCAGAGGAGGACATACAATCAATCAACAAGTCCATGAAAAAATGTTCACCATCTCTAGATGTAAGAGAAATGCAAAACAAACCCACCCTAAGATACCATCTCGCTCCAGTATGAGTGGCAGCCGATATGAAGTCAAACAACAACAAGTGCTGGCGAGGATGTGGGGAAAAGGGTACACCTGTACATTGCTGGTGGGACTGCAAATTGGTGCAGCCAATTTGGAAAGAAATATGGAGATTTCTTGGAAAGCTGGGAATGGAAACATCATTTGACCCAGCTATTTCCCTTCTCGGTCTATTCGCTAAAGACCTAAAAAGAGCATGGTACAGGGACACTGATAAATCGATGTTCCTAGCAGCACAATTCACAATAGGAAGACTGTGGAACCAAACTTGACGCCCTTCAAAAGATGAATGGATAAAAAAAAATTGAGGCATTTATACACAATGGTGTATTACTCTGCATTAAAAAATGAAAAAATCATACAATTTGCAGAGAAATGGATGGCATTAGAACAGATTATGCTAAGTGAAGAGAGCCAATGCCTAAAAAACAAATGCCAAATGTTTTCTTTGATATAAGGAGAGTAACTAAGAACAGAGTTGGGAGGAAGAGCATGAGAAGAAGATTAACATTAAACAAGGGAGAGATGTGGGAGTGAAAGAAAAGAGAAGGGAAATTGCATGGAAATGGAAGGAGACCCTCATGGTTATATAAAATTAAATACAAGAGGAATTGAGGGGAAAGAGGAATAAAACAAGGGGAAGAAATAAATTACAGTAGGTGGTGTAGAGAGAGAGAAGATTGGAGGGAAGGGATGGGAGATAGTAGATAGGAAAGACAGCAGAATACAACAGACACTATAGCAATATGTAAAACAGTGGATGTGTAACCGATGGGATGCTGCAATCTGTATATGGGGAAAAATGGAAGTTCATAACCCACTTGAATCAAAGTGTGAACTATGATATGTCAAAAACTATGTAATGCTTTGAAGATCCAACAATAAAAATTAAAGGAAAAAAAAACTCATGGAGAACTATTTCAATAAAAATTGACTAGATTTATAACACCTACACTTTATCATGAAAAAGAAGTCCAACTATACACCATGCCTCCTCTGAACTGCTTGTATTTCTATTCTGTTTGGGTTATTTTTCTCCATCATATTAGGAATAGTAGTCTGAGTCTAGTAGGGTATGTGTTAGTGTAAGAGATTCAGTATTTCGAATGGAAAATAGGAAAATTAATCCAATGTGTATGCAAACATGTGCTACATGAAAATCTTCCCACTCTCATCCACAACAATGCCTTCACGTCACCTTCTCCCCAAATAAGAAACAATTAGAGGAGAAGAGTTAGAAATTCTGTGAATATATATCTGGAATAGAAAATGCTCAGGAGTTCACAAACTTGGATGTAGTAGAGGAGTCTTCCAAAGTAAGGGACAGGGTAAACACTCCAGAAATATGGAGGTCTGCTGGCCTAAAAAAATTCTTGAGAAACTGCCTCTGAGGATGGGCACTTGAAATATATGTTGTTTTCAGGAGCTTTAGCTTCCTTTGTATAGAGACCATCAAAGCTTGGTCTGCATCTATGTTTCCTGGAGGACATTCTTTCTTATTTTCCAATGCACATGAGGCAGCAGTGCTGAATTCTCACTTTGTAGGTAAACTGTGGCCACAGGGGGCTAAGTGTCTCCCCGTGTGGACAGGGAAGCTTTTTGGTCATCCTCAACTTTTCGTGGTTTTTTCTGCTGCTGCACTGGGAGTTTGGTATTTACTTTATGAAATACAAGGAGTTCAACTGGGGCACAGTGCTGGAGGGAGTTCTGTCACGTGTGGTTTTTCAGGGTCTGCAAGAGAATGCAACAATCAGGCTTCATTTCCACATAGCTTGCCCCCTTGTCCATAGCAACCTGATTCTGCACATTGCCCTGAAAACTATGCATATAACAAGATGCCTTTACATACAAGGGTCTCCTCACTGCACCGTGTCAGTGTCAATCCATTTGGAAATCAATGGCAAATCCACATGGCCCCACCACAGATGATTTATCACACACCTGCACACCACAGCTTTGGCCCCACTACTCAGGAGGGTCCAACTTACTGGCAACTCTGTTCTACAGAATTTTCCCTAAACCCATTTAATCAAGCCACTGTCTGGTAGACCACAAACTCACACCCACACCCACAATGGCACCTCCTTCCCCCAAGTAGGACTGTGACTATCTGGAGTGTCCTCTGACTGGTGGGCCATAATATTTCCCCCCGAAATGGCCTGTCCTGTCTCAGATCTAGTCTCCTTTGCCAACTCTGTGAAACTGTGAGGAGTCAGCCGTTAGCCACTACCTGCAATCTCAGGAAAAGACACTCTTCAGAGCTCTACTGGCATTTGGCCATCCTCACATCAGTAGTTACCAAGAAGGTATGACTCTGTACTTTGTAAATCCAAACAAGTGAGCCCACTGGGACTGTTACTGCGACTGGGTCTGGGTACCTGGCTTCTTGGATCCCAAGTTCATAGAGTTCCGTCACCAAGGAAGTTAGGTAGATCACTTCCTTCAGGAACTGAATGAGGTCGCTGCCTTGGCAACCACTTTGTCCTAACAGTTGCTTCCATGGGTCCCATGAGATGGAGCCTGCACCTACTTCCTGTGACAATTTGACTACTTAGAATGGAATATCAACAATAAGCACCTGGGAACAGCTGTACACGCAGGCCTGGTTTGGTCCATCTTCTCTAAATTAAGAAGAGTGAGGCTGATTCAGACACATCCCTTCGTCCTGTCCAGGTCGTTTGCCATGGAAAATGGCTTTTGCTCTCTCAGGTCCTTCATAGCTGCCTACATCTTCTCCAGGGATCATTTCTGCATGGAACTTTGAGGTTCTCAGTAGTTTGAAGATAACCTACATTCCTTTATTGTAAGGCGAACTCTGTCCCTGCTCTTTTGTAATCTTAGATTGAGGCAACAGTATAGAACTCAATAACACAATTAATAACATAGACTTAATTGACATAAACAGAATAAATCACCCAACATCAAGCAGTTACACTTTTTTATCAGCAGCACATGGATCCTTCTCAAAATAGATCATATATTACGTCACAGGGCAACTCTTAAACAATATAAAGGAGTAAAGATAATACCATGCATCTCATCTGATCATAATGGAATGAAACTGAAAATCAATGATAAAAGAAGAAAAGAAAAATCATGCATCATTTGGAGAATAAACAATAGGTTTCTGAATGATCAATGGGTTTTAGAAGACATCAAGGAGGAAATTAAAAAATTCTTAGAGATAAATGAAAACACAGACACAACATATCAAAATCTATGGGACACATTGAAAGCAGTTCTAAGACGAAATTTCATTGCTTGGAATTCATTCCTTAAAAAAAGGAAAAAACCAACAAATTAATGATCTCATACTTCATCTCAAAACCCTAGAAAAAGAAGAAGAAAACAACAGAAAAAGAAGTAGAAGGCAAGAAATAATTAAAACCAGAGCTGAAATTAATGAAATCGAAACAAAAGAAACAATTGAAAAAATTGACAAAACTTAATGTTGGTTCTTTCAAAAAATAAATAAAATCGACAGAACCTTAGAAATTTTAATGAAGAGAAGAAGAGAGAGAACTCAAATTACTAGCATACGGGATGAAAAAGGCAATATCACAACAGACACTTCAGAAATACAGAAGATAATCAGAAATTATTTTGAATCCTTATACTCCAATAAAATAGAAGATAGTGAAGGCATTGATAAATTTATTAAGTCATCTGATCTGCCCAGATTGAGTCAGGAGGATATAGACAACCTAAACAGACCAATATCAATTGAGGAAATAGAAGAAACCATCCAAAGACTATCAACTAAGTAAAGCCCAGGACCGGATGTGTATACAGCGAAGTTTTAAAAAACATTTAAAGAGGAATTAATACCAATACTTTTCAAGCTATTTTAGGAAATAGAAAAAGAGGGAGAACTTCCAAATTCATTCTACGAGGCCAACATCACCCTGATTCCTAAACCAGAGAAACTCACTGTAAAGTAACAAAACTACAGACCAATATCTCTAATGAACCTAGGTGCAAAAATCCTCAATAAAATTCTGGTGAATCAGATACGAAAACATATCAAAAAATTGTGCACCATGAGCAAGTAGGATTCATCCCTGGGATGCAAGGCTGGTTCAATATACAGAAATCAATAAATGTTATTTCCCACATCAATAGACTTAAAAATAAGAACTATATGATCATCTCGATAGATGCAGAAAAAGCATTCAACAAAGTACAGCATCCCATTATGTTCAAAACTCTAGAAAAACTAGGGATAACAGGAACCTACCTCAATACTGTAAATGCGATCTATGCTAAGCCTCAGGCTAGCATCATTCTGAATGGAGAAAAATTGAAGGCTATCCCTCTAAAATCTTGAACAAGACAGGGATGCCCTCTCTCACCATTTCTGTTCAACATAGTTCTGGAAACACTGGCCAAAGCAATTACACAGACAAAAGAAATTAAAGGCATAAAAATAGGAAAAGAAAAACTTAAATTATCACTATTTTCAGATGACATAATTCTATACCTAGCAGACCCAAAAGGGTCTACAAGGAAACTATTAGAGATAATAAATGAATTCACCAAAGTGGCAGGACATAAAATCAACATGCACAAATCAAAGGCATTCCTGTATATCAGCGAAAAATTGTCTGAAATGGAAATGAGGACAACCACTCCATTTACAATATCCTCAGAAAAAATAAAATACTTGGGAATCAACCTAACAAAAGAGGTGAAAAACTTATACAATGAAAACTACAGAACCCTAAAGAGAGAAATAGAAGAAGATTTTAGAAGATGGAAAAATATACCTTGTTCATGGATAGGCAGAACTAACATTATCAAAATGGAGATATTACCAAAAGTTCTCTATAGGTTTAATGCAATGCCAATCAAAATCCCAACGGCATTTCATGTAGAAATAGAGAAAGCAATCATGAAATTCATATGGAAAAATAAAAGACCCAGAATAGCAAAAACAATGCTAAGCAGAAAGTGTGAATCAGGCGGTATAGCGATACCACACATCAAACTATACTACAGAGCAATAGTAACACAAAGAGCATGGTACTGGTACCAAAACAGGCGGGTGGACCAATGGTACAGAATAGAGGACACAGAAACCAATCCAAAAAACTACATACTATCTTATATTTGATAAAGGGGCTAAAAGCATGCAATGGAGGAAGGATAGCATCTTCAACAAATGGTGCTGGGAAAACTGGAAATTCATATAAAAAAATGAAACTGAATCCCTTCCTCTCGTCATGCACAAAAGTTAACAAAAAATGGATCAAGGAGCTTGATATCAAATCAGAGACACGGCATCTGATAGAAGAAAATGTTGGCTACGATCTACATACTGTGGGGTCGGGCTCTAAATTCCTCAATAGGACACCCATAGCACAAGAGTTAATAACAAGAATAAAGAAATGGGACTTAATCAAACTTAATTTTTTTTTCTCAGCAAAAGAAAGAATAAGAGAGGTAAATAGGGAGCCTACATCCTGGGAACAAATCATTACTCTTCACCCTTCAGATAGAGCCCTAATATCCAGAGTATACAAAGAACTCAAAAAATTAGACTATAAGATACCAAATAACCCAATCAACAAATGGCCCAAGGAACTGAACAGACACTTCATAGAGGAGGAATACAATCAATCAACAAGTACATGAAAAAATGCTCACCATCTCTAGCAGTCAGAGAAATGCAAATCAAAAGCACCATAAGATACCATCTCACTCCAGTAAGATTGGCAGCCATTATGAAGTCAAACATCAACAAGTGCTGGCGAGGATGTGTGTAAATGGGTACACATGTACATTTCTGGTAGGGGTGCAAATTGGTGCACCCAATTTTGAAAGCAGTATGGAGATTTCATGGAAAGCTTGAAATGGAACCACCATTTGACCCAGCTACTACTCTTCTCGGTCTATTTCATAAAGACCTAAAAAGAGCATAGTACATGGACACTGCTACATTGATGTTCATAGCAGCACAATTCACAATAGCAAGAGTGTGGAACCAACCTAGATGCCCTTCAATAGACGAATGGTTAAAAAATGTGGCATTAATACACAATGGAGTTTTACTCTGCATTAAAAAATGACAAAATCATAGAATTTGCAGGGAAATGAATGGCATTAGAGCAGATTATGCTAAGTGAAGGTAGCCAATCCCTAAAAAACAAATGCCAAATGTCTTCTTTGAAATAAGGAGAGTAACTAAGAACAGAGTAGGGATGAAGAGCATGAGAAGAAGATTAACATTAAACAGGGATCAGAGGTAGGAGGGAAAGGGAGAGAGAAGGGAAATTGCATGGAAATGGAAGAAAACCCTCAGGGTTATACAAAATTATGGACAAGAGGAAATGAGGGGAAAGGGAAAAATACAAGGGGGAAATATAAATTACAGTAGAGGGGGTAGAGAGAGAAGATGGGAGGGGAGGGGAGGGGAGGGGGGATTGTAGAGGATAGGAATGGCAGCAAAATACAACAGACACTAGTATGGCAATATGTAAATCAATGGATGCTTAACTGATATGATTTTGCAAACTGTATACGGGATAAAAATGGGAGTTCATAACCCACTTGAATCAAAGTGTGAAATATGATATATCAAGAACTATATAATGTTTTGAACAACAAACAACAAAAGTTAAAAAAAAACACATGGAGAACTATTTCAACAAAAAATTGACTAGATTTATAACTCCAATTCTACATAATGCAAAAGGCAATTCCAATTATACACCATGCCTCCTCTGAAATGCTTGTATGTCTATTCATTTTGGGTTATTTTTCTCCATTATATTAGGATTAGGAATCAGAATATAGAGTCTAGTAGGGTATGGGTTAGTGTCAGTGATTCAGTATTTCGAATGAAAATTAGGAAAATGAATCCAATGTTTATGCAAATATGTGCTAAAAATTATCTTCCCACTCTCATCAAGAACAATGCCTTGGCATTACCTTCGCCCCAACTTAGACACAATTAGAGGAGAAGAGTTAGAAAATCTATGAATACTTATCTGGTATGGAATATGCTCAGGAGTTCACAAATTTGGTGGTGGTAGAAGAGTTTCCAAAAGTAAGGGACAGGGTAAACACTTCACAAACATGGTGCTCTGCTGACCGAAAGACTTATGAGAAACTGCCTCTGAGTTTGGGCACTGGAAATATATGTTGTAGTCAAGAGCTTTAGCTTCCTTTGAAGTGAGACCATCAAAGCTGGGTCTGCATCTATGTAACCTGGAGCACATCTTTTCTTATTCTTTAATGAACATGAGGCAGTAGTACAGAATTCTCTCTTTGTAGGTAAACTGTGGCCAATGGGGGCTAAGTGTCTTCCTGTGTGGACTCTGAAGCCACGTGGTCCTCCTCCATTTTTCATGGTCTTTCTAGCTGCTGCAATTTGAGTTTCGTGTTTGCTTCACGAAATACAAGGAGTTCAACTGGGACACAGTGCTGGAGGGAGTTCTGTCATGTGTGGTGGGTCAGGGTGTGCTAGGAGAATGCACCAACCAGTCTTTTATCCAACATAGACTTCTCCCTTGTCCCGAGCAACTTGATTCTGAAAATTGCTCTGAAACCTCTCCATATAACAAGATGCCTTTACATACAAGGGTCTGCTGGCTGCACCATGTCAGTCATAAGCCATTTGGAAGCCAATGGCAGATCCACATGACACCAACAAAGATGTTTAATCACACACCTGCCCACCACTGTTCTAGGCCCACTACTCAGCAAATTCCAATTTACTGGCATCTCTGTTCTACACCATTTTCATGAAACCCAGTGATTCAAGGCACTGTCTGGTACACTCATGATCAGCAACAGGACATCCAAAGGTTCTCCAGTGCCACCTGGTCATGGGAATTTCAAAAATTTCATGGTATTTAACTAGCCATTTTTCAAGTATCAAGTTGGATGCACTGGTTTTTCAATTCATTCAGGAAACATTAAATGGTGAGGAAGCTGATTTCAAGGAAAGCTCTGGAGAACTTTAAAAGGCAACGCTTCCCAACGAGTGGCCAAAACGTCACATGAAGCCAGACCCATTGATGTCTACTCAATGTGAGTTCCATATGTGTTTTGACTCTTCACTATGGTTGCCAAGTCTTTCAGAATAAAATCGTGTTATATCCTGGTGGAGATTCCCAGTGCACTGTGAAAAGACACCCTGAGACTAGATCTCAGTTTCCAAGGGCGACTCTCATGCGTGGCCTCCTAAAATCCCACCACAATTCATGGCAATACTTCCCTGAAGTCAGTTCCAGAATTCAGTCTCTAAGGGGAATCACACCAGAGTTCAGGTCCAGGTGGACCCAGTCATCTCTTCCAACCAACACACAAATGACCACAATTAAAACCAAAACACTGCCACATGGCCCTCATCATCTTCCATATGGACACTCATCATAACCTCTGGATGGAGTTTTCCATGAGGGGCGAAGCCCAAGACAGTGTCCAAAATAAACTCCCTTGCCCCTCATGTGACTAAAGTCAGGGTGACATGGACACCCTTCCTGTGAACCAGGAGTGATCAAATAGGCCTGTCGTTAATAATGTTCTGATTCTCCAATTTAATCCTACTGATTGTCAGGTGTAAATTCTTTATGTGATTTGGAGGCAATAGAAAACCCAAGCACACATGGGATCTTTCTTTAGATCTATCACGTTCTGAGAATCAAAGCCCCAACCTCACACAGGGCCAAGATGCTGATTCAGACACATCTCTTTCCAAAGCAATTAAGCAAAGATCCACAGGTGATGCCCATTCATTTCCATTTGTAAAATGTTTTCTTCAGGCTTCAGAAAGGGGTGGCCTGAGGCAAATACCTTCCTGACATTCAGGGCAACAGAACCATAGGTAAGCAAATGGCCCAAAGCAAGGTTTTTCCACTGAGACTTTACTGGTTACACTGATATCTGAGTTTTCTGAGATGTTCCCATTCCCTTCAGCTATCCATTACATGGCCATGTCACAGATTTTGGAGGTGGTACATATCTTGGCCACAAACCATGAGCCTCTTCTGGAGAGAGGCCAGAAATCAAGATGTGAACAGGACCATAGGAAGATGCCGCAGTCCATTTATAAAGTGGGCAGGATGAATGCTGGGAAGCTTCCAACTAGACAGGAAACCTCCATTGATGCATTCTCTTTTCTAAAGACTACAACCACGAACACAGTGGATACACAGACATAGAAACACTCGCCTTGCCAAACGACTTCCTAGAAACAGTCGACTCCAAACCATACAAACCACCATTCCTACCTATTTTCAGAAAATGAGACAAAACCATAAACTCACATCCACATCCACAAAAGCACCTCCATCCCCCAAGTAGGTCTGTGACTATCTGGAGTGTCCTCTGACTGGTGGGCCATACTATGTTCCCCCAAAATGGCCTGTCCTGTCTCAGATCTTTTATCCTTGGCCCACTCTACGAAGTTGTCAGCAGGCAGCATTTAGCCACTACCTGCTATCTCGGGAAAGGCCCTTTTTCTGAGCTATACTGGCATTTGGCCATCCTCATATTATTAGGTACCAAGAAAGACTGACTCTGTCCTTGGTAAATCCAAACAAGTTCGACCACTGGGACTGGGACTGGGACTGGCTCTGGTGCCTGGCTTCTTTGATCCCAATTTCAGAGAGTTCCATCACCAACGAAGTTAGGTAGGTCACCTCCTTCAGGAACTGAATGAGATCACTGCCTTGGCGACCACTTTGTCCTAACAGTTGCTTTCATAGGTCTCATGAGATGGAGGCTGCCCCTACTTCCTGTGACACTTTGACAAGTTTGAATGGTATATCAACAATGGCCACCCGGGAACACCTCTCCACGCAGGTCTGGTTTGGTCCATCTTCTCTACATTAAGGAGAGAGAGGCTGATTCATACACATCCCTTCGTTATCACAAGGTGTTTGACAAGGAAGATGGCTTTTGCTCTCTCACGTCCTTCATAGCTGCCTACATCTTCTCCAGGGATCATTTCTGCATGGAAATTTGAGGTTCTCAGCAGGTGTAAGATCCCCTACATTCCTGTATTGTAAGACGAACTCTGTCCCTGCTCTTTTGTAATGTTAGATTGAGGCAACAGTGTATGGTTAGGGATAATAACAGCATCGATTTGGTTTAGGAATCATTCTGCGGGATGAATAATGGTATTGGGAACCTGCAATATTTATAGGAATACAGAGGTGAAATATAAGTATGTAAACAGAATTCTAAGTGAGATTTGAAGCTCAGAAGTGCATTGGGCAATTGATTGCGATACATAGCTTTAAATTACGTTCTGCACACATGACCTAGATAAATCGATACACAATGCCATAGGACTTGTACCTTGGATTATTGAATGTAGAAGAGAACATCCACTCAAACAGGGATAATCAATAGGATCAGGAAGATAGTCGGTAGATTTCGGAAGAAGGGTGAGTTTAGTATTTGTACCATAGAGACATTAGGAAATCAGGCAAAGTATAAAGTGAGTGATAGTATTAGACATTTTCAACAATTTTGAGGTTGAATATATTAGGAAGAAAAAAATATGTAGTCACCGATAAGATTGACATTTGAGAGCGTTATGCAAGCTGGACATGGATGTTTTTAGTAATCCATGTTCAGTTTCCTTTTAGGCTTTGGTACAATCACACGTGTGAATTTTGCATTTTGAGTCCAGAATATTACTGTGATAACATGCATATTTAGATCAGGTGACATGAGTATTTCTTCCTCCATTACTGGAAGCAATATTTTGAAAACGTATAAATTAGTATTGGGGGTACAAAGAGGTGTACCCTGTGTATATGAATATAGAGATAATGCATTAATAGACCATACTGTGAATAAATAATATAACTGGTTCCACTTTAAATCATGGATTGAATTGATATCAGAAAATATATAAGCAATTTTATATTGATATACAATCATTCATTCCAACCAGTTATACATCTAATTGTGAAATTATAGTTATGGTTTATCATGAAGGATGTGTGAGTTTTGCTTCAAAAATTATAAAGATAATCGGAAATAATATGTTTGGAAAGAAGTCTCACGAATAGACCAGTTTTAAAACCTGGAGTAATACATGTGTTCTGAAGCAGGAAGTGATTGAAAGTGAAACAAATGCCTATAAATTTGCTAACTTGTGCAAGAAATATATACCCTCTGATGTGCGTAAACAGAAGAAATAGTAATGTACCAGTGTTGAATAAAAATGAACGTCAAAATACAAATCACGTCCCATAAGAGTCTACTTGCATTGCTGTTAAACTGGGGCAGTTACTGTAGAAATATTAGAACAATGCCGCAGTCTTGCTGGGCACAATCAGGAGCCACTTGTCAAAAGAAACTAACTTTAATTTTAAAACCACACACGCCAAACAAAACAGCCTCTCAGGATAAAGCCTCAGAGCCCCAACTGCCACCACTGGCTTCCCAAAAGCCTCTTCCTCCCACACAAGCCTCTCTTCACCTCCCACAATCCTCCTGCTCTTGAGGCCGATTGGCTGGGTCATGTGGGCAGAGCCAAAAAAGTCCTCTAATGAGCAACTCCGTGGTCTGAAAGGGCAGGGAAACAGCCCAATAAGCATCACCGCAGAGGAGCCAATCAGCTAGGTGTTGCTGGGGCCGATGTGAGCCAATCATCAGCCAGCAGCTGGAAGTTTGCTGGCTTCTGGAATTTTGCTGGGGCCCCTTTGCATGTGGCTCTCAACATCTACCACTCTCTGTTTAAACAACACACATGTGGCTTAGGGACAGTGCCTGCCTTAGGTTGTCCAATAGTACATATGGTCCTTACCCATTAAGTTGGTACCATTGCAATTGGATCTTACCCGTCACTGACTACCGGTCCAGTATACAGCAACACCTGTGGAGAGGTCTTTGTACCACCGGGGGGTGGTGAGGTTCTTTGCCTCACCTCTAATGGCCCCCAAACATTAGCTGGACGATAATGACACACAGAAGACAGGAAGATACACCAAGCCATTTGACGGCTCCTTTTGGAAAAATTGTGCCACCGATGACATCATCAGCAAATATACCCGAACACTACCACAAGTCGCTGCACAAACAGATAGTTTACAATGCATACAGCTGAGTTCTCAATGTGTCTAGGCAAGTTCTGCAAGCATTTCAGTGATGGCTATTGCAGAAGCTGTAGATTGATTTTATCTTTGATTTCACCATCACTGGGATGAAGATAGGAATTCTGGCAATAATGGCTGAAGAAAAATTATGTAACATTCCAGAAGGCACTGAAAGAAAACAATTTTCTTAACTATTTACATTGTCTTGAAGATAATTATTAAAAATAATGAAAAGAAAAGGTGAAAGAAAGGAAACAGATCTGTTAACCTCCTTTTTTTTCACATTTTAAAACCAACCGCAACAGCTCTTTACCCAATTTAAATTAACCCATTTAAATAATGTGAATAAAAAAATATTTGGATCCATTTTTTTTTATGAGCGCTCATCATATATGATACATGAACATACGAACATTCAAACATATAACACAAAACACAAGTGTGCACACATAATATAATACATACAACGCATAACCTAATAGTAAAGGCCTTATAACTTTTTACACGTGAAATCTCCATTGAATGTTCAAAAACTCTTTTGTCAAAAAATAGAACTGATCAGAAAAACATTAAACTAGGTCTGTATGAGCTCAAAAAACAAAATAGAATGTGGGAAAGGGCAATAATAAAATAGATAATGAAAAAAGCATCCTGGTTCTATCTCAGATGTAAGGATAGCCAAACTGAAATTTTGGATATCAGCTGTTATGGACTTGAGTCAAATCATCTTCTTTTTGGATGTGCCCTGATATGTCTTATAAAGAATGGATCTTTTCTGTCCCAGATTAGACTTTGTATATTGGAAAGCAAAGAGAAAACAGAAGAGAAAGAAGAAATCTTACCAGCATCTTCAAGGGATACTATAGCATTAACTGTATACTGACTATCGGAAAATAAATTAAATACAGAATATTTAAATATCTCAAAAGCTTGTAATACTGCATTAAGCTCTATCTTTTGAGCTGATTCTTTGGGTACTAAAAATGTATAAGTTTTATCAGGTATAACTATTGCTGCTGTACCATTATTTCATACATCAGTGAATATATTTGGAGCATTCATGATAAGTGTTTTTCTACTCAATTTTGGAAAAATTACAGTATGCGATGACCAAAAAGACAATAAAGGGTTAGATGGTAAGTGGTTATCAAATGAAACATTAGATTGGACCATGATTATTGCCCAAGTATTTAACTCATTAGCTAACTCATCAATTTGATTCAGAGTATATGGAGTAAAAATTTTATTGGAAGAAATTCCAAACACTCCCTTTGCTGCTTTAATTCCTTTGAGTATTAATTATCCTAAAGCCTCAGGATACCTAGTAAGAATAGTGTTTGGAGAATAAGATAAATGTATCCATAATAATGGACCTTCTTGCCAAAATACTCCTGTAAGAATATTTTTTGTTGGTAGTACAATAAATAATAAAGGCAAACTTATATCAATTCTATCCAAATGCATATTTTCCATATATGTTTCATTGATTTTTAATGCCTTTCTTGCTTCAGGTGTTAACATGCAGGGTGAATTTTTATCTGATAGACCTTTTAGGATATCAAATAAAGGTCCCAACTCTCCTGTTGGTATACCTAGATAAGGCCTTATCCAATTTATGTCTCCTAATAACTTTTGAAAGTCGTTATGTGATTTGAGTTGATCTACTCGTATTTGAATTTTTGGTGGACTGACCATGGTTGAGGATAATAGAACTCCTAAATAATGAATTGGAAAATTTAATTGTACTTTATCTATTGCTATCTCTAGATTATAATTTTTAATAAGTTTGTAAGTGTGGCATAACTTTCTAGCATTGTGTTTTTAGCTTTGTGTGCTAATAATACATTATCCATATAGTGAAATATTTGTAGTTCAGGATTTTGATTTCTAAGTGGCTGGATTACTTTGTTAACATAAATTTGACACATAGTTGGGCTGTTAGCCATCCCTTGAGGGAGTACTTTCCATTCATATCTCTGATCAGGACCTTCATGATTCAGAGCAGGGATAGTAAAAGCAAAACCTGGACTATCCTCAGGATGAATTATAATTGAAAAAAAAAAAACAATCTTTAATATCTATAACTAAAACATACCAGGTTATTGGCAAAGCAGACAATTGAGGAATCCCAGATTGAGCAGGTCCCATAATAACCATCTCATTATTAATGGCTCTAAAATCTTGCAATAGTCTACATTTACCAGATTTCTTTTTGATGACATAAATGGGAGTATTTTGGGGATATACAGTCGGTTGTATATGTCCTTCTGCTAATTGTTGTTTTACCAGGTCATGGACTGCTTGTATCTTTTCTTTAGTCAGGGGCCACTGAGGAACCCATACTGTCTTTCTGATTTCCAGGTAATTTTTATTGTCTCAGTGGCCCTTTCTGAAAATCCAACCCATGTCTGTCTGTTCCTTGATCTATTTGTATTGGTGCTGCTATGCCTTATTCTTGTTTTTCTAATGTTTTTCCTTTCCTAAAACCTTGTCTAGTCATAATAGTGGCTGCATTTTGGTTGATGTTATTTGTTAATGTCAAACCTAATTGATCTAGAACATCTCATCCCCATAAATTTATGGGAAGATGATCCAATACTTATGGCTGTATAGTTCCTTCACATCCTTCAGGATCCTTCCTATCTAATACCATTGCACTTCTATGGGGATTAGTCGCCACTCATAGGCCTCGAAGCGTTTGAGTGGCTTGTTGTAATGGCCAATGTTTTTGCCATTCTTGACGAGAGATGATGCTAATGTCTGCACCTGTATCCAGTAGCCCATTAAATTCATGCCCTTGAATATTTAGTTTTAGCATGGGGCGAGAATCAAAATTAAAAGAAAGCATAGCCAAATCTACACCTGTGGAGCCTAATCCCTTGGAACATCTTTCTACAATAGGACTCGAAAATTTATCATGTAGGCTGGGTATTATTAGTAACTGTGCTATTCTCTCTCCTGGTGAAATTACTGATATATCCTTTGGAGAACTGGCTATAATTTTTATTTCACCTTCATAATCGGGATCAATCACCCCAGGACTTATCATAAGTTCTTTTAGAGTAGAAGAGCTGCATCCCAATAATAAGCCTACGGTTCCTTTGGGAAGAGGTCCTTTTACCCCTGTGGGAATGATTTGAACTCCCATCTCTGGAGTTAGTACTGCTCTGGCAGAGGTGCAGATGTCCAACCCTGTGCTCCCTCTGGTTTGTCTGATGAGGGATCTGATGGACAATGTGTCCTGGGCACTACCCTGATGGGGTTGCTGGGTTCCTCCAGTGCTCTGTATATTTGTGGTTTTGGGCCCAGGAGCATTGGAACCCCCTGTCCATTTTTTTTGGCAATTGAGCCCAATGCCTTACTCCATGATATCGTGGATAAACACCTAGTCCTTGTTCATTTTTTGATAATTGAGTACCCTCTATGGTAGTTTGAGAACAGCACTCATTAGCCCAATGTCTCCCTCTATGGCATTGTGGCCAAATACCTGATATTCTACTACTTTGATACCTAATTTTGTTAAACCCTCTTCCTATGGGCCAATTCCTTTTAAAATGTCCTGTTTCTTCACATTTGTAGCATGTTCTTGGTCTGGCATCTAAAGCCTGTTTTACTGCAGCTGCCACAATTTGCCCTTGTTCATTAATGTCTCTGGCAACTAAAGCCTGTTTTCCTTCAGCTACCATGACTTGCTCTTGTTCATTAATGTCTCTACATTATTAAATAAATTTGTTTAAATCTTCATGTTTCCATGGTCTAATGATATCTCTGCAACAATGATTCACTTGCTCATAAGCCAGTTGTTTTAGTAATGGCATTATTTGTTCTGTATTCCCAAAAATTCTGGTAGCTCTTTGAATAAGCCTATCTACAAATTCAGCATAAGGTTCATTAGCTCCTTGTATTACCTTAGATAATTGACCTTGTAAACCTCCATGTTCTTGTAAAGTCTTCCATGCCTTAATTGCATCTACAGCAATTTGTGCACATACACCATGATCATATGCAATTTGTTGCTGCTGATCTTCATAAGGTCCCTTTCCTAACAACAAATCTAGATTTCTCTGAGGATAACCAGCTCCTGCATTTCGCCTAGCTGTCTCCTTGCAACATTCCTCATTGGCAAACTTCCATAACATGTATTGTCCTCCATTTAGCACAGCATTACACATATTAGCCCAATCCGCTGGCTTCATGTTCAAGTTGTTAATGGATTCGACCATGATTACAGTGAGGGGTGCTTAAGGACGATAGGTTATTAAAGCCTCTTTTAGCTGCTTCACTGTTTTGAAATTTAAAGCATGGTAAACACGCTGCCCTCCTCCCTCAAATACAGGGCATGTTAATATTTGAGATCTTGTCTCAGGATCCCAACTATCAAATGCGGGAGTTGTGGGCCTCCCAGCATATGAAGGTGGCCTTGTTAGTTGGACACTTATGTCATCTGGTGATAGAAAGGTGTTAGTAGCAGTCTCCTGTAGAGGTGGTGCTGTTGGTTGGACACTTACACCCTCTGGTGATAGAAAGATGTTAGTAGCAGTCTCCTGTTGTAAATTTCCCCTGATGGTTTTTACTGTTTTACACTTTCTTTCTCTGTCTAACTAGCTTTAGAGGCCTTCTCTTTTACTTGAATTTTTTCCTCTGTCTGACTAGTTCGAGAGACGTTCTCTTTTACTTGAATAGTTTCCTCTATCTGACTAGCTCAAGAGACCTTCTCTTTTACTTGAATTTTTTCCTCTGTCTGACTAACTTGAGACACCTTCTGTTTTACTTGAATCAATATGTCTTCTCCTCCTTCCTCTACCATTGACTGAACTGAAGGCTTTGGACTAAGCAAACAAGATATGAATGTCCACAATGGCAATGTGCCAACTGGCAGAGTCCCTGCGCTTTTCTTTTCTATTCTTTTTAAATCTGCACCATGATGGTTCCATTGTGATATATTTAACAACTCCTCCTTAAAAAGCCATGGTCTACATTTTTGTATTGTATCAACAATTGCCATGACTGCTCTTGATTTTACTGGGATGCCTCCTTCCTCTAACAATTTACTTAACACTTTTTTGGTTTGTTTTTTACTAATTTTTGATCCCATATTTCTACTATAATACAAACCAACAAGATAACACCAAACAAAAAAGAGATAGAACGAAATAAAAATGGAACAACAAAAAATTATTATAGCCTTTCTCCCTATCTGTTCCTCAGACACAAATAGTTTTTCCTCAGATGTGAGCGGCTTTTCTTCCATCTCACTCATCTCCAGGGACAGGCAACTTAAAACAAAAGAGGAATAATAAAATGGCTACCCATCCTCTCGCCCTGTCCTCATGAGCGAGCAGTTTACCTTATCAGTTACCCTCAGTCGCTCCCCATGCGAGCCACCAAATGCTGCAGTCTGGCTGGGCACAATCAGGATCCACTTGTCAAAAGAAACTAACTTTATTTTTAGAACCACACACACCAAGCAAAACAGCCTCTCAGGAAAAATCCTCAGAACCCCAACTCCCAACACTGGCTTCCCAAAAGCCTCTCCCTCTTACACAAGCCTCTATCCACTTCTCACAATCCTCCTGCTCTTGAGGCAGATTGGCTGGGTCACGTGGGCAGAGCCAAAAAAGTCCCCCAATGAGCAGTTCCATTGGCTGAATGGGCAGGTAAACAGCCCAATGAGCATCACCGCAGAGGAGCCAATCAGCTAGATGTTGCTGGGACTGCTGTTAGCCAATCATAAGCTGGAAGTCTGAAAGGCGGGGAAACATCTCAATGAGCATCTCCAATGAGCATCACCACAGAGGAGCCAATCAGCTAGAAGTTGCTGGGGTCGCTGTGAGCCAATCATCAGCCGGCAGCTGAAAGTTTGCTGGCAGCTGGAAGTTTGCTGTGGCCCCTTTGGCTTTGACTATCAACAGGATATGTATGCACCATTCACTGAAGTTAGTTTTCAGTACTCGAAAACAAATATGAATTTCAGGTGGATGAATATTTCTGAAAATAATCTTGTGAAAAGTTGATTATAAATCCACATACTTGAACATGAATGAATTTAGGGAGTGTAAATAAGACACATATATTTCATATTTTGAAAAATTTGGAGAGTGTGTGTGTGTGTATACACACACACAAATTTTAAAATGTAGCAACATATATGCCAATCGAAATTCACCATGAAATATACATCATTCACAGGTCCAAAAATATTCAATTTACTTAACAGGGATTTATGTATAATGTTGTTCTCCTAGGAAGCTCACCCATAGGTTCATTTTTCAGTTCCAACAGCATCTAGGAGGAGTGATCTCTTCTCAAAATTTGTATCTGCCAAGTCAGCTACCGCACAAAAATATACACGTGATAAAAGGTAGAATTCTATATATGCATATAATAATAGATGTGCTGAATAGGATACAGAGAAAGGGACATAGGAATTCACATATTTGTTAACTTTAAAAACACATGGAGGACTAGTTCAATTAAAAATTGACTAGAATTATAACACCTACCCTTTATCATGCAAAAGGCAAGTCCAAATATATACCATGCCTCCTCTGAACAGCTTCTATTTCTTTTCTGTTAGGATTCTTTTTCTCCAACATATTAGGATTAGTAGTCAGATTCCAGTACGGTATGGGTTAGTGTCAGGGATTCAGTATTTCAAATGGAAAATAGGAAAATGAATCCAATGTGTATGCAAACATATGCTAAAAAAAATCTTTCCACTCTCATCCAGAAAAATGCCTTGACAGTACCTTCGCCCCAAGTAAGACACAATTAGAGGAGAAGAATTAGAAAATCTGTTAATACATATCTGGAATGGAAAATGCTCAGGAGTTCACAACCTTGGAGGTGGTAGAGGAGTTTCCAAAAGTAAGGGAAAGGGTAAACACTCCAGAAACATGGAGCTCTGTTGGCCTAAAGACTTCTTGAGAAACTGCCTCTGAGGTTGGGCACTTGAAATATACGTTGTTGTCAGAAACTTTAGCTTTCTTTGTACTGAGACCATCAAAGCTGGGTCTTCATCTATGTGACCTGGAGGATGTTGTTTCTTATTTTCCTAATGAACATGTGGCAGCAGTTCTGAATTCTCTCTTTGTAGGTAAACTGTGGCAACTTGGGGCTAAGTGTCTCCCTGTTTGGACTGTGAACCCAGTTGGTCATCCTCCAGTTTTCGTGGTCTTTCTTGCTGCTGCACTTGGAGTTTGGTATTTGCTTCTTGAAATACAAGGATTTCAACTGGGGCACAGTGCTGGAGGGATTTCTGTCACATGTGGTGTGTTAGGGTCTGCAGATAAATACACCAACCAGGCTTCTATCGCACATGCTTGCCCCCTTGACCATAGCAACTTGATTCTGAACATTGCCCTGAAAAATCTCCATATAACAAGATGCCTTTACATATAAGGGTCTGCTGGCTGCAGCATGTCAGTCATTTGGAAGCCAATGGCAGATCCACATGGCCCCAACACAGATGTTTTATTACACACCTGCACACCACTGCTCTAGGCCCCTACTCAGCAGTCTCCAAATTACTGGCATCTCTGTTCTACACCATTCTCATGAAACCAAGTCAATCAAGGCACTGTCTTGTACACTCATGATCAACAGCAGAAGATCCAAAGTTACTCCAGTGCCATTTGGTCATGGGAATTTCAAAAATGTCATGGTACTTATCTAGCCATTTTTGAAGGATGAAGTTGGAGGTACTGTGGGTTTAAATTCATTCAGGAACCATTAAATGTTGAGGAAGTGTATTTCAATGAAAGTTCTGGAGAATTCTCAGAGGAAAGTCTTCCCAAAGAGTGACCAAATTTCACATAAAGCCAGGTCCATTGAGGTCTACAATGTGAGTTCCATGTGTGTTTTGACTCTCAACTATGGCTGCCAAGTCTTTCAGAATGAAATCATGTGATATCCTGGCTGAGATTCCCAGTGTTCTGTGGAAAGCCACCCTGGTCCAAGATCTCAGTTTCCAAGAGCGAATCTCATGCATGGCCTCCTAAAATCCCAACACAATTCATGGCAATACTTCTCTGACGTCAGTTCTAGACCTCAGTCTCTAAGGGTATCACACCAGAGTTCAAGCCCAGGTGGACCCAGTCATCACTTCCAACCACCACACAAATAACCACAATTAAAACCAAAACACTCCCACAAGGCCCTCATCCTCTTCCATATAGACACTAATCATAAACTATTGCTGGAGTTTTTCATGAGGGGCGCAGCCCAAGACAGTGTTCAAAAGAGCTCCCTTGTCACTTATTTTCCTAAAGTCAGCGTGGCCTGGACACCCATCCTGTGAACCAGGAGTGATCAAATAGGCCTGCTGTTAATACTGCTCTGCTTCTACATTTTGAGGAGTACTGACTCATAGTGATAGATTCTTTATGTGATTTGAAGTCATGAGAAATCTCAAGCACCTATGGGCTAGCCTCTGCAGGGCTTTGAAGAAGTCATTTGACACAAAGGATGACTATTCTCACTTGATGGATATCAGGAATCTGACAGAGGTAGGCTAGAGACTTCATCCATAATGACTGATTTTTTACCATTTTTGTTTTGGATACACACATGGGATCTTTCTTTAGATCCATGAGGTGCTGAGAATCTAAGCCACAGCCTCACACAGGGCCAAGAGGTCGAATCAGACTCATCCTTATCCTAAGCATTTAAACAAAGAGCGACAGGTGATGCGCATGCATTTCCATTTTTAAACAGTTTTCTTCAGTCTTCCCAAATGGGTGGACTGAGGCAAAGACCTCCTGACATTAAGGTCAACAGAACAATAGGTAAGCAAAAGGCCAAAAGAAGGGTTTTTCCACTGAGATATTACTGGTCACACTGATATCTGTGTTTTCTTAGATGCTCCCATTTCCTTCAGCTATCCAGTACATGGCCATGTCACAGAGCTTGGAGGGGTACATATCTTGGACACAAATCCATGAGACTATTTTGGAGAGTGGCCAGAATTCACGAAGAAAACATGAACTTAGGAATTTAGTAGGTGTTGCACATCTATAAGACAAGCCACAGTCCATTAATAAATTGGGCAGGATGAATGCTGGGAAGCTTTCTAATAGACAGGACACATCCTTGATGCATTCTCTTTTCTAATGTCTTCAACCATGGACACAGTGGAATGCATAGATAAAGAAACACTCACCTTGTCAAACGACCTACTATAAAGAGTCCACTCCAAACCAAAAAACCCGCCTTTTCCACCTATTCTCAGAACATGAGACAGAACCACAAACTCACACCCACACACACAAAGGCACCTCCTTCTCCCAAGTAGGTCTGTGACTATACGGAGTGTCCTCTGAATGGTTGGCCATACTATGTTACCCCAAAATGGCCTGTCTTGTCTGAGATCTGTTTTCTTTAGCCAACTCTGTAAAGTTGTGAGGATCCAGTGGTGAGCCACTTTCTGCTTTCTCAGGAAGGGCCCCTCTTCAGAGCTTTTCTGGCTTTTGCCCATCCTCACATCAGTAGGTACCAAGAAAGACTGACTCTGTCCTTGGTAAATCCAAACAAGTGAGACCACTGGGACTGGTACTGGGAGTGGCTCTGTGTGCCTGGTTTCCTGGATCCCAAGTTCAGAGATTCCATCACCACTTCCTTCAGGAACTGAATGTGGTCACATCCTTGGCAACCACTTTGTCCTAACAGATGCTTCCAAGGGTCCCATGAGATGGAGGCTGCACCTACTTCCTCTTACATTTTCATAAGTTAGAATGGTATATCAACCATAGGTACTGGGGAACACCTCTCCACAGAGCCTTGGTTTGGTCCATCTTCTCTACATTAAGAAGAGAGATTCTGATTAAGACACAACCCTTTATCCTGACCATGTTTTTTGCCATGGGAGATGACTTTTGCCCTCTCAGGTCGTTCATAGCTTCCTACATATTTTCCAGGGATTATTTCTGCATGGACCTTTGAGGTTCTCAGCAGGTGGAAGATCCATACATTCCTGTATTGTAATACCAACTCTGTCTCTGCTCTTCTGTAAAGTTAGATTGAGGAACAGTGTATGGTTAGGGTTAATAACATGTTCAATATGGGTTAGGAATCATTCTGCGTGATGAACAATGTTATTGGAAACCTGCGATATTTACATGAAAATATAGGTGAAATATAAGTATGTAAATATAAATATAGGTAAGATTTGAATCCCAGAAGGGAATTTGGCCCTTGAGTGGGATACTTAGCTTTGAATTATGTTCTGCACAGATGTCTCAGATAAATCTATATACAATGGCATAGATCCTTGTACCTTCGATGACTGAATGTAGAAGAGAGCATCCAGTTAAAAAGGGATTTTTGCTAGGATTAGTAATATAGTCGGTAGGATTACGAAGAAGATTGAGTATAGAATTTGGACCAAAAGTTCTTTAGCAATAGGGTTTCTGGTAGAGATTCAATATAAATGTCAGCACATGTGAAGAGTCAGTCACAATGATGAACTGGGGGAAAAAGTAGGAAAGCAGATGTGAATAGAGATTAGGAAATCAGGCAAATTATAAAATGAGTGAGAGGTTTAGACAGTTTCAACAGGGTGAGATTGAAAATGTCGTCTTAGGAAGAAATACATATGTAATCACCAATAGGATTGACATTTGAGAGCATTAGGCAACCTGGACATGGATGTTTTTAGTAATCCATGTTCACTTTCCATTTAGGCTTTGGGACAGTCATAAGTGTGACCTTTGCATTTTGTGTCCAGAATATTACTGTAATAAAATGTATATGTAGATCAGTTGACATGCATATTTCTTCCACCATTTCTGGGAGCAATATTTTGAAGATATACAAATTATTATTGGGAGTACACAGAGGTGTACCATGTGTCTATCAATATATAGACAATGCATGAATAGACCATACTGTGAATAAATGATATAACTGGTTTCACTTTGAATAATGGATTGAATTGATATCTGAAAGTATACAAGAAATCTTATATTGATGTGCAATCATTCATTTCAACCAGTTTTACATCTAATGGTAATATTAGTGTTATGTTTTATCATGACGGGTGTGTCAGTTTTGCTTCAAAAGTGATAATAGAAATCGAAAATAATGTGTTTGGAAAGAAGTCTCATAAAAAGAGAAGTCAAGAAACATGGAGGAATACATGTGTTCTGAAGCAAGAAGTGATTGAAAGCAAAACAAATGTGTATATATTTGCTAATTTGTGGATGAAATATACATCCTATGATGTGCATTAACTGGAGAAATAGTAATGTACCAGTGTTGAATAAAAATGAACGTCAAAATACACATGATATCACATAGGAATCTTCTTGCATTGATGTTAAACTGGGTCAGTTACTTTATAAATATTAGAATTTTATTTTGGTGTTATAATACAATTTATTTTAGCACTAGCATGCCACAGAATGTAGAGGAAAGAGCAATGGATTTTTAGTTATAGCACTAATAATCTAACATTTAATGATTATTTTGGGGAGTCTAGAAATTATATGAGGCTATGCAACATAATTTTTTGTTTTTAACATTCATAAAATCTTGGAATTTTGGTAATATTTCTCCTTTTTTATTTTTTCAGTTGTTGATAGACTTTCATTTTATTTATTTGTATGTGGTGCTGAGAATATAACCCACTGCCTCACACATGCTAGACAAGCATGTTAACACTGAGCCACAAACCCAGCCCCTCCACTTTTATCTTTTCATCAAACACTCCTCTCCCTCTTCTTTACTCACTTTCTTCCTCATTTTTCCCCTTCTCTCTCTTCCTTTGTCATTTTCCCTCCATATGTATTTTTCTCCCATAGCATTACAAACAGTACTATGCTATGAAATTTACATTTAAAACTGTTTTTTATAGTCATTCTTTTTTCTTGAGAAAATTTAAAAATTATAACCACCTGATAAATATATTACAATACATTTATTATGCATATGTATCTATATTCATGCATATGTGTTACATATATTATATATATACATATATATTTAACAGTACTTTGATTAGCCTGTTAGAAATAATATAGACCAAGTCTTTCTTAATTTTCAAGTCTTCCAGAATTAACATCTTACAGTGAAAATCAAATAAACATATTTAAGTAAGCAGGTATCATTCTTATTTATCAATACTGATAATTTAAGGTTTTATATCACATTTAGCTTTAATATGGCATATTAACTCTTTTGAATTAGAGAAATTTTTTTTGAACAACCTATTATTTAAGGACCATATGCACTGACATTTTAAATGGCTTTCTTGTGATTTCACTTTCTATCAATTGCGTATTAATTGTCAAACACTTATTTTAGTAATTTTCATATTCATAATTGATATAAAGTCAATTGTTTAATTCTTTTTGTAAGTAGTTACTAATTACAGTAGGGACAGTATTAATAATTCTAAATCTTTATAAAAATGGTACAAAAATATTTTCATGCAAAATTATGTATTATTGCATGCTCTAAATGTTTGATTGTTGATACATATAATAAAGAGCTTTTGATGAGTCTCTTCCCCAGTAAAACATAAAAAGCAAAGATATAGTTGGGTATGTATGTCCAAACAAAGATAAGGAAAAATACACATTATCATCTAGAAACTATTAAATAAAAGATGAAAAGAACAATCTAACACATTGTACCAACTTGTCAGATGAGGTAGTATTCTGGAAGAATAGCCTAAGTCTAGACCTGGTCCATGTCAAAATATTCACAAAAAAATAAAATATGAAAAATATAGGAAATGCTATGAGTTTTTCATGAAGGTAAGTGGATTATCCTTTAATCTCAATTATGTGCATTTTTAAAAGCCAGTTTTCTGGTAAAATAAATTTGTGATAGTTACAACTACACAAAACAAAGTTTCTGCTTAGCAAAATGAATGCATCTCAACTCTTTTTTAGCTGATTTCATCCCACTCAATTTTTAACTTTTATTTATTTATTTTTTATTGGTTATTCAAAACATTACAAAGCTCATCATATATCATCTTTCATACATTTGACTCAATTGGGTTATGAACTCCCAATTTTCCCCAAATACGAGTTGCAGAATCACATCGGTTACACATTCACATTTTTACATAATGTCACATTAGTGACTGTTGTATTCTGCTACATTTCCTATCCCCTACTATCCCCTACTATCCCCCTCCCATCCCCTCCCATCTTCTTTTTCTACCTCATCTGCTGTTGTTCACTTCTCTCCCTTGCCCCCCCTTTCCCCAATTTTCCCTACCCCATTGTTTGAAGATGCTATCCTTCTTCCATTGCATGCTTTTAGCCCCTTTTTCAAATATAAGAAAGTTGTAATTTTGTGGATTGGTTTCTGTGTCCTCTATTCTGTACCATTGGTCCACCTGCCTATTTTGTTACCAGTACCACGCTGTTTTTGTTACTATTGCTTTTGGTACAGTTTGAACTCTGGTATCACTATACCTCCAGATTCATATTTTCTGCTTAGAGTTGCTTTTGCTATTCTGGGTCTTTTGTTTTTCCATCTTCTAAGATCTTCTTCTCTCTCTCTCTTTAGGGTTCTGTAGTTTTCAGTATATAAAACTTTCACCTCTTTTGTTAGGTTGATTTCCAAGTATCTTATTTTATTTGAGGATATTGTGAATAGAGTGGTTTTCCTCATTTCCATTTCAGAAGTGGTGTTGCTGACATCCAGGAATGCCTTTCATTTATGCTTGTTGATTTTATATTCTGCCACTTTGCTGAATTCATTTATTAACTCTAGCCGTTTCATTGTAGACCCTTTGGGGTCTGTTAAATATATTATCATGACATCTGCAAATAGCGATAATTTAAATAATTCTTTTCCTATTTTTATGCCTTTAATTTCTTTTGTCTGTCTAATTGTTCTGGCTAGTATTTCAAGAACTAAATTGAATAGAAGTGGTGATAGAGGGCATCCCTGTCTTGTTCCAGATTTTAGAGGGAATGCCTTCATTTTTTCCACATTTAGAATGATGCTAGCCTGAGGTTTAGCATATATAGCTTTTACAATGTTGAGGTAAGTTCCTGTTATCCCTAGTTTTTCTAGTGTTTTGAACATAAAGTGATGCTGAACTTTGTCAAATGCTTTTTCTGCATCTATTGAGATGATCATATGGTTCTTGTCTTTAAGTCTATTGATGTGGTGAATGGCATTTATTGATTTCTGTATATTGAACAAGCCTTGCATCCCAGGGATGAATCTTACTTGATCATGGTGCACAATTTTTTTGATATGCTTTTGTATTCGATTCGCCAGGATTTTATTGAGAAGTTTTGCATCGAAGTTCATTAGAGATATTGGTCTGTAGTTTTCTTTCTTTGAAGTGTCTTTGTCTGGTTTCGGGATCAGGGTGATTTATCCTCATAGAATAAATTTGGAAAAGCTCCTTCTTTTTGTTTTTCTTGAAATAGCTTGAAAAATAGTGGTATTAATTCTTCTTTAAAGGTTTTGTAGACCTCTGCTGTATACCCATCCGGTCCAGGGCTTCTTTTGGTTGGTAGTTTTTGATGGCTTCTTTCATTTCTTCCTTTATTATTGGTCTGTTAAAATTGTGTGTGTCTTCCTGACTCAATCTGGGCAGATCGTATGACTTAAAAAATTCATCGATATCTTCACTATCTTCTATTTTATTGGAATAGAGTGTTTCAAAATACTTTCTAATTATCTTCTGTATTTCTGTAGTGTCTGTTGTGATATTGCCTGTTTCATCCCGTATGTTAGTAATTTGAGTTCTCTCTCTTCTCTTCATTAGCATGGCTGTGGGCCTGTCAATCTTATTTATTTTTTCA
Source organism: Callospermophilus lateralis (assembly GCF_048772815.1). Lineage (NCBI taxonomy): Eukaryota > Metazoa > Chordata > Mammalia > Rodentia > Sciuridae > Callospermophilus > Callospermophilus lateralis. Next base: position 121,971,328 of record NC_135313.1, on the reverse strand, counting down.
AAGAACCAACTTTTAGTTTTATCAAATTTTTTAATTTTTTTTGTTTCAATTTTGTTGATTTCTGCTCTAAATTTAATTATTTCTTGTCTTCCACTACATTTGCTGTTGTTTTGCTCTTCCTTTTCTAGGTTTTTGAGGTGTAGTGTGAGTTCATTTATTTGTTGATTTTTTTCTTTTTTTGAGGAAAGAACTCCAAGAAATGAAATTCCCTCTTAAAACTGCTTTCATTGTGTCCCATCGATTCTGGTATGTTGTGTCTGTATTGTCATTTGTCTCTAAGAATTTTTTTTTATCTCCTCCTTTGTGTCTTCTGTAACCCATTGATCATTCAGTAGCATATTGTTCATTTTCCATGTGATGTAGGATTTTTCCTTCCTTCTTTCATCATTGATTTCCAGTTTCATTCCATTATTATCAGATATAGTGCATGGTATAATCTCCATGCTTTTATATTTACTAAGAATTGCCCTATGGCATAATATATGGTCTATCTTTGAGTAGGATCCATGTGAAACTGAGAAGAACGTGTATCCACTTGATGATGGCTGATATATTCTATATATGTCATTTAAGTCTAGGTTACTGATTGTGCTGTTGAGTTTGATAGTTTCTTTATTCAGTTCTTGTCTAGAGAATCTGTCTAATGCCGAGAGTGGTGTGTTGAAGTCACCCATAATTATTGTGTTGTAGTCTATTTGACTATTGAACTTGAGGAGAGTTTGTTTTATGAACATTGCAGCTACATTGCTTGGTGCATACAAATTCATAATTGTTATGTCTTGTTGGTGGATGGTTTCTTTTAACAGAATATACTGTCCTTCTTTATCCCTTTTGATTAACTTATTTTTGAAGTTGATTTTATTCCACATGAGTATGGCCACTCCATCTTGCTTCCGAGGGCCATGTGAGTGGTATGATTTTTCCCAACCTTTTACCTTCAGCCTGTGTATGTCTTTTCCTATCATGTGAGTCTCCATATGGCAGCATATTGTTGGATTTGTTTTTTTGATCCAGGTTACTAGCCCATTCTCTTGATTGGTGAATTTAGGCCATTAACATTTAAGGTTACAATTGAAATATGATTTGTACTTCCAATCATGTATTTTCATTCTGTTTGGGTATTTTTCTCCATCATATTAGGATTAGTAGTCAGAGTCTAGTAGGGTATGAGTTAGTGTCAAGAATTCAGTATTTCAAATGGAAAATTATAAAATGGATCAATGTGTATGCAAATGTGTGCTACACAAAAATTTTCCCACTCTCATTCAGAACAATGCCTTGACATTACCTTCACCCCAAGTAAGACACAATTAGAGGAGAAGAGTTAGAAAATCTTTGAATGCATATCTGAAATGAAAAATGTTCAGGAGTTCACAACCTTGGAGTTGGTAGAGGAGTTTCCAAAAGTAATGGACAGTGTAAAATCTCCACAAACATGGAGATTTACCAGCCTAAAGACTTCTGGAGAAACTGCCTCTTGGTTGGAAACTTGAAATATATGTTGTTGTCAGGAGCTTTAGCTTCTTTTCTAGTGAGACCATCAAAGCTTGGTCTGCAAATCTGTGACCTGGAGGACATGGTTTATAATTCTCCAATGAACATGAAGCAGCAGTGTTGAATTCTCTCTTTGTAGGTAAACTATGGCCACTGGGGGCTAAGTGTCTCCCCATGTAGACTGCTAAGCCATTAGGTCATCCTCCACTTTTCAAAACGTTTCTTGATATTGCACTCGGATTTTGGTATTTGCTTCATGAAATACAAGGAGTTCAACTGGGACAAAGGGCTGGAGGAAGTTCTTTCACGTGTGGTGGTTCAGGGTCTGCAGGAGAATGCACCAACAGGGCTTGTATACCACATAGGTTGATCCCTTGACTATAGAAACCTGATTTTGAACATTGCCCTGAAACCTCTCTATATAACCAGATGTCTTTACATACAGGATCTGCTGGCTGCACCATGTCAGTCACAAGCCATTTGGAAGCTAATGGCAGATCCACATGACCCCACCACAGATGTTTTATCACACACTTGCTCACCACCGCTCTGGGCCCATTACTCAACAAGCTTCAAATGACTGGCATCTCTTTTCTACACCATTTTCATGAAAACCAGTCAATCAACACACTGTCTGGTACTCTCATGATCAGCAACTAGACATCCAAATGTTCTCCAGTGCCATCTGGTCAAGGGAATTTCAAAAATTTCATGGTATTTATCTAGCCATTTTTCAAGGATGAAGTTGGAGACACTGTGGGTTTCAATTCATTCAGGAATCATTAAATGGTGAGAAAGCTCATTTCAATGAGAGCTCTGGAGAACTCTCACAGGCAAGACTTCCCAAAGAGTGGCCAAAAGGTAACATGAAGCCAGGCCCATTGAGTTCTACAATTGAGGTCCATGTGTGTTTTGACTATCAAATATGTCTGCCAAGTTTTTCAGAATAAAAATATGTGATATCCTCCTGAGATTCCCAGTGCTCTGTGGAAAGTGACCCTGGGCCTAGATCTCAGTTTCCAATGGTGACTCTCATGCGTGGCCTCCTAAATCCCAACACAATTCATGGCAATATTTCTCTGAGGTAAGTTCCAGAACTCAGTCTCTAAGGGGAATGACACCATAGTTCAAACCCAGTTGGATCCAGTCATCTCTTCCAACCGCCACACGAATGACCACAATTAAAACCAAAACACTCAAACATGTACCTCATCTTGTTAAATATAGACACTCATCATAAACTCTGGCTGGAGGTTTCCATGCGGGACGCATCCCAAGACAGTGTCCAAAATATTCTCCCTTGCCCCTCATTTGCCTAAAGTCAGGGTGCCCTGGACACCCTTCCTGTGAACCAGAAGTGATCAAATAGGCCTGCCGTTAATACTGCTCTGCTTCTCCAATTTGAGGCCTATTGACTCTCAGGTATAGATTCTTTATGTGATTTGGAGTCACGAGAAAACACAAGCACCTCTGCAGGACTTTGAAAAACTCATTTTACCCAAAGGATCCCTGTCTCACTTGATAGAGGTCAGGTACCTAACAGAGGAAGGCAAGAGACTCATCCACAATGACTGATTTTTTGCCATTATGGTTTTGATTGCACACATGGTATCTGTCTGTAGATCCATCATGTGCTGAAAATTTAAGCCACAACCTCATACAGGGCTAGGAGGCTGATTCAAGCACATCCCATTCCAAAGCAAAGAACCACAAGTTATGCCCATTTATTTCCATTTTAAAACTGTTTTATTCAGGCTTCACAAAGGGGTGGCCTGAGGCAAAGACCTTCCTGACATTCAGGGCAACAGAACAATAGGTAAGCAAATGAACCAAAATATGGTTTCTTCACTGAGCATTTACTGGTCACAATGATGTCTGAGTTTTCTAAGATATTCCCATTCCCTAGAGCTATCAAGTACATGGCCATGTCACAGAGCTTGGGGGTGGTATGTATCTTGGACACAAAACTATGAGGCTATTCTGGAGAGTGGCCAGAATTCAGGAAGAAAACAGGAACTTAGGAAGTTAGTAGGTGTTGCCCATCCATAAGGAAAGCCACAGTCCATTCATCAACTAGGCCTGATGAATGCTGGAAAGTTCTCTACTAGACAGGACACATACATTGATACATTCTCTTTTCGAATGTCTACAACCATGGACAGAGTGGGATACACAGAAATAGAAGCACTCGCCTAGTCAAACGACTTACTAGAAACAGTCCACTCCAATCCAAACAAACAGCCTTTCCTACCTGTTCTCAGAACATGAGACAAAACCACAAACTCACACCCACATCCACAAAGGCACCTCCTTAACTCAAGTAGGTCTGTGACTATCCGGAGTGTCCTCTGAATGGTGGGCCATACTATGTTCCCCTAAAATGGCCTGTCCTGTCTCAGACCTGGTCTCCTTGGCCAACTCTGTGAAGTTGTCAACAGCCAGCGGTGAACCACTACCTGCTTTCTCAGGAAAGGCCCCTCGTCAGAGCTCTTCAGGCATTTGGCAATCCTCATATCACTAGGTACCAAGAAAGACTGACTCTGTCCTTGGTAAATCCAAACAAGTGAGACCACTGGGATTGGGACTTGGACTGGCTCTCGGTGCCTGGCTTCCTGGATCCCAAATTCAGAGATTTCCATCACAAGGAAAGTGAGGTGAGGTCACTTCCTTCAGGAACTGAATGAGGTCACTGCCTTGGCAACCACTTTGTCCTACCAGATTCATCCAAGGTTCCCATGAGATGGAGGCTGCCACTACTTCCTGTGACACTTTCACAAGTTAGAATGGTATATCAACCATAGGCACCTGGGAACAGCTCTCCACACAGGCATGGTTTGATCATTCTTCTCTACATTAAGAAAGGAGAGGCTGATTCAGACACATCCCTTAATACTGACCAGGTTGTTTGTCATGGAAGATGACTTTTGCTCTATTAGGTCCTTCATAGCTGCCTGCAACTTCTTCAGGGTATCATTTCTGCTTGTACCTTTGATGTTCTCAGCAGGTGGAAGAGCCCCTACATTACTCTATTGTAAGACAAACTCTGTCCCGGCTCTTCAGTACAGTTAGTTTGAGGGTACAGTGTATGGTTAGGGTAATAACAGGTTCGATTTAGGTTAGGAATCATACTGAGGAATGAACAATGGTATTGGGAACTCGCGATATTTACGAGAATATATAGGTGAAATATAAGTATAAAAACAGAAATCTAGATAAGATTTGAATCCAAGAAGGGCATTGGCCTGTTGATTGGGATATTTAGCTTTGAATTATATTCTGCACAGATGTCTCAGATAAATTGATATACAATGGCATAGGACCTTGTACCTTGGATGATTGATTGACAAAGAGAATTTCCAGTCAAAAAGGGATAGTCGGTAGGATTAGGAAGATAGTTGGTAGGTATAGAAAAAAGAGTGAGTATAGGATTTCGAACAAAAGTTCTGTAGCAATAGGGTTTCGGATAGAGAGTGAATGTAAATGTCAGCACATGTGAAGAGTCAGTCACAATGATGAACTCAGGAAAATATGTATGAAAGCAGATATCAATGGAGACATTAGGAAATCAGGAAAAGCATAAAGTGAGGGTTAGTATTAGTCATTTTCAACAGGGTTGAGGTTGAATATTTAATCTTAGGAAGAAACAAATATGTAGTCACTAATAGGATTGATTTGCGAGCATTAAGCAACCTGGACATGGATGTTTTTAGAAATCCATGCTCACTTTTCATTTAGGATTTGGTGAAAGGTTAATAAGTTAGGTACTTGTCACTTCCTGTTTTTCTGTATGCTTAACAAAACACTGTTGAAAACTTGAGGACTGTTTGCTAATCTTTTTCCCAGAATGTGCTGTCCCCGACTGCCAAACTGAGAATATACACCCTCACCTGTTTGCACGCAAACCGCCCACTCGCCCTGACCCATCAATAAACTTCCCTCCCTGCCCTCTTCAAGGAAAGTATATAAGCTCTGCTTAAGCTGTTCTCATTGCTCTCTGCTCTATTCAAGTGAGCTCTGAGCCCCAGAATGCTAGACTCCCAATAAACCCAGGGTAACTTTTGATGTGGAGGGGACCCCAGTAAACTTTGAAGTGGATACAGGGGCAGTATACTTAGTCCTTAAGGCCGCACTGGGCCCTCTATCAAATAAAAGCTCTCTAGTTCAATGTGCTATCACCAGTAAATATGGACAACTAAGAAAACCTTGGACATGAGGAAAGGAAAAATTCATCACTCCTTCCTAGTAACCCCAGAATGCCTGGCCCCATTGATGGGCAGAGATCTGCTCACCAAGCTACAGGCCAAAATGACTTTTAACCCCGAAGGCCCAAAAATGATATTTCAAAATCCTTCAGTATAAACTCCTATATTCACGGCTTTAAATATGTCAGTAGAAGATGAACAGCAACTCTTCACACACCCCAAGACTGATCAAACAGAAAAGCTACCCCAGAAATGGATAACAGATTACCCAGATGCCTGGAAAAAAACTGCTGGGTTAGGCCTAGCCATGAAACAACCTCCAAAAACAGTGGAGTTAAAAACCTCAGCCTCCCCAATCAATGTCAAACAATATCCTCTGAGCAAAAAAGCTAAAGATGGGATAAGGCCCCATATTCAGAAATATCTGGCCTTAGGGTCCTAAGGCCTTGTCAATCATCCTAAAACACTCCCCTGCTACCAGTATAAAAAGCCAAGAACCGGGGACTATCCCCCATTCAAGACATAAGAGAGACCTACAAGAGAGTGTAGGACATTCACGCCAGTGTACCTAATCCGGACAATCTGCTTATCACTCTGAACCCTGAGAGGAAATGGTATACTGTTCTGGACTTAAAAGATGCTTTCTTTTGCTTGCCTCTGCATAAATATAGTCATTTGCTGTTTGCTTACTAGTGGGTAGACCCAGAAACTGGAACGTCTGGTCAAGTAACTTGGACTAGACTCCCCAAAAGGGTTGAAAAACTCCCCCACTCTCTTTGATGAAGCCCTCCACAGAGATCTCAACAGCTTCAGAACTACGCACCCCGAAGTCACCCAGCTTCAATACGTGGATGACCTGCTACTGGCAGCCAACACCAAGGATATCTGTAAATCTGGGACCCAAGCAGTATTATATGAGCTTCCTCAACTCGGGTATAGAGCTTCTGCCTAAAAGGCCCAAATTTGCCACCAAGAAGTAATCTTCCTGGGCTATTACTTTAGGGGCAGTAAACGATGGCTCACTGAGCCCAGAAATCAAATGGTTGTGCAGATACCACCTCCATCTAACAGCAGACAACACAGAGAGTTTCTTGGAACTGCTGGGTTTTGCAGGTTAAGGATTCCTGTGTTTGGGTCCTTAACTTCTCATTTATACCCGCTGTTAAAGGCAGATGCCCAATTCTAATGGACCCCTGAGCACCAGCAAGCTTTTGATAACATCTAAGGACACTGACACTGTACTCCTCAACTTCACTGAGCAAAGCCTGAAATTTCAGAAAGCCCTACACTACGTTAAAAATGTACATCAGTTCACTCACCTTGGTTCAAAGAAATTGCAGGCATTCCTGAAGGATCAAGAACAGAGTTTTCCACTAACCGACTCACAGTGAAAGGAAATAACTGAACAGGTAAAAAAAAGCCTGTCAGGTCTGTCAATAGGTTAATGCTTACACTTCCAAGCTTCCTGCAGGAAAGCACCTACGAGGAACCAGACCAGGACAATTCTGGGAAGTGGACTTTACTGAAATTAAGCAAGCATGGTATGGACTTAAATATCTCCTACTCTTTGTAGAAATATTTCAGGATGGATTGAAGCCTCCCCCCCCCCCAAAAAAAAGGCGCAAATGGTGGTCAAGAAGATCCTGAAAGATATTTTTCCAAGGTATGGCCTGCCTAAGGTAATAGGTCTGATAATGGACCAGCGTTCATGGCCCAGGTAACTCAGGGGTTAGCCAGGACCCTGGGGATTAATTGGAAGTTACATTGTGCTTATAGACCCCAGAGTTCAGGACAGGTAAAAAAAAAATTAAATAGAACCATTAAAGAGACCTAAACAAAATTAAGCTTAAAGAGTAGCATAAAAGATTGGACTATGCTCCTGCCTTATGCACTGTTTCATGAAAGAAATACTCCCTCTGTTTCTTTGTGTAACCTCACCCCCTATGAAATATTTTATGGGGCCCCATCTCCAGTAAGGGACCTAACCCTAACTCAAAGATCTAACGATCCCTTCCACAACACCTTGCTTGACAGACTTAAAGTTCTGGAAGGAACTCAGCAATACCTGTGGAAACAGCTGGCCACTGCCTACCAACCTGCTGAAGAGGGTACTCCACATCTATATCAAGTAAGAGACTTTGTCTACATAAGACGACATCAGGTGTCATCCCTGGAACCCGGCTGGACAGGACCATACCAGGTGCTACTTATAACACCTACAGTGCTAAAGTTAGACGGAATCACTTCCTGGTTCCTAATTCTCATCTCAAGCCTGCGCCCTGTCCAGAATCTGGCCGGAAAATGGAAAAGACTGGTAACATTTTCAAATTGCATATTTGCCATGTGAATAAGACTGTAGACTCTCCACTTGGCCACCAGTAGTCCTAACCCTCATCAGCCCGTTCAGCAGCGATGGCTGATCACAAATCCTACTATACAAGAAGTATGGTCTATCGCACATACAGCCCACTTAGGGACCTGGTGGCCATCTCTCCACCAAGAAATTTGTCAGCTGGCTATACGTCTTTCCTATTGGGAAATCCCTGATGAAGAGGATCCCCCAAAATTAAATACTTTCCGTACAATAGATAATGGAAACAAACATTATGGATGTAGGGACAGGCGAGCCAGATGCAGGTTCCCTAGCCTAGATTACTATGTTTGCCCGGCAAATTACCAAAGCCAAAACCAGCCACGACTGTGTGGGGGAAAAGCCAACATCTTCTGTAAATAATGGGGATGTGAGGATACAGGGGCTACCTGGTGGAAGCACAACTACTCATCAAATTCAGTACACAGCATTGGCCATATTACCAGTTAGATAACAAAAACCGATGGCCCCCAGAGGGGTCTCTAGATCCTCAAATTTTGCGTGACCTTTTCAACTTCGACAAGTGCTCAAAAGGATGGAAGGAAATTCCCCTACGTGTAGGCCTTTTCCCTTCTATGCTCAAATCCTGAACTATGCTTCTCCAATAGATTCTCACCCGCAGCCTTCTGCCCCAGACTCTCTGCTGTCACTCCCACATCAGCAACCTGATTTCTCAGCTCCAGTTACTAGATCAAAAACCCAAATTTCCGTCGGTTCTCAGAAAATTGCCCCCTTGCTGAGCTTGCAGGTACTGAGGTACCCTTCCACCCACTCACTCCTCTCTCCTCCTGTCAGTGCCCACACCGGGTCCCACCAGGTCCTCTTACCAGCTAACCCAAAGCTCAAACCAGCTAAGCAGTGCCCTCAGACGACTATCCAAGATGTAATTAAAATGGCCTTTAAAGTTGCTTTGTCATCACTGAAAACAGGTTACTAAGAATTTAAAGTCCCTCACAGGCTTTTTGGGATACTCACTCCCGTCTTCCCCTCTGCTCTACCTGTTCTACTTCTCAAGTTTTGTTGCCAGGAAAATCCCAAACCCCTTTCCCATAATTCTTTTATATCTCTTTTTCCTCATTCTCAGATCCATGGAGCTGCTCTCATCCCCTGCATTCCCCGTCTTTTCCTCTGTACCAGGCCCACAGAAAAGTCTTAAATGACCTTCTCCAGAAGTCTTCACCATGGCTGACTTTAAGCCTTTTTATAGCAACACAGTTCCTATAAAAGAGTTCAATGTAGATAAACTTCCTCTATTCATGTTGCTCTGTTCTACTTGGCCACTGGCTGGAAAAATCAGCACTCCTAAGCTAGTCACCCCCTTACTAGTTTTTAACAAAATATATGAAGAAGGCCTCTGGCCTAGAGCTGGGGCTTCATAGAGATGGCTACATTTCTAAGATAAAGAAGTTACCAAGTGGGCTCCATGGTAACAGCTGGCAGGGAGGAAAAGAAAAAAAAGAAGAAAAAAGCTCTCCCCCTCCCAGGTGTCCTTAAGAAGTTAACTTGCCCAGAACATAGGAAAAAAAAAACAAAAACAAAAACTGCTTTTTGTGAACTTCTGCAGACTGTGAACTTCTGAGCCCCTTCCCTTACATGCTGGGTACAAAATTCTGAAACAACCTAAACTTGGGGTTCAGGGATTAATTGATTACAACAGAAACAATGACCTATAAATCCGGATGCAAACAAATAAGACTGTTTCCCTGTCTTCTGTGTTATCTTAGGTGCCTTGCCTTGTCCGTCTCTCCAGCAGTACAATTCTATATACTTAAACATTGTTTATGTTTTCATAAAATGGTCAACAGATGTGATTAATTATGTAATGGTGCAGATGTTTTCCAGAGTGCTCTATCATGATGCAGGTACATTTAAATATCAAATAGGGGGGCAAACAACACGGTTCTGCCAGGAACCTGTATCCCTCACTTTAGTCATCCTATTATGAATAGGAGTTGCTGCAGGGGTGGGCACAGGAACCACTGCCCTGGTCCATGGGACACAACAAATGACCCAATTAGAAGCAGTAATAGACCAAAACTTAAATATAGTAAAAACCTCCTTCACAGCTTTACACGAATCTTTAACCTCTCTCTCTGAAGTTATTTTACAGAATAGTCGAGGGTTGGACCTCTTCTTCATGAGAGAAGGGGCCTTCGTCCTGCATTGAGGGAAGAATGTTGTTTTTATGCCGACCATACTGGAGTTGTAAAAGAATCTATGATTAAATTAAGAAGATGCCTTGAAGAGCATCAACAAGAGAGAGAGGCCCAAAAAAGGTGGTTTGAGTCTTGGTTCACAAAGCCCCCTCGTTAACTACGTTTTTATCAGCCCTTGCCGGTCCATTAATAATCCTCATATTATTGGTAACTGTAGGACCCTGTTTGATCAACCGTGTAGTTTCCTTTCTCCATGCTCAAATTGGACAAGTTAAACTTATGGTAATCAGAAAACAATATACCACACTAGCAAACATAAAATGTGACACCCCCAATGATCATTTTTATTATTAAAAGTAACCAAAAGAAGAAGTGGGGAATGAAAGGTTAATAAAATAGGTACTTGTCACTTCCAGTTTTTCGGTATGCTTAACAAAACACTGTTGATATCTTGAGAACTGTTTGCTAATCTAGTTCCCTGAAAGTGCTGTACCCAACTGCAAAACTGCAGAATGTACTTCCTCACCCGTTTGGACGCAAACCGCCCACTCGCCCTGACCCATCAATAAACTTTCCTCTCTGCCCTCTCCAAGGAAAGCATATAAGCTCTGCTTAAGCTGTTCTCAGGGCTCTGTGCTCTATTCAAGTGAGCTCTGACCCCAGCATGCTGGACCCCCATAAATTCTTGGCTGTTGCATGAGACAGTCTCTGGTAGTCTCTTCCTCCGACGCTCACCTGACCTTTACATTGGTAAAATAATAAGTGTCATCTATGCTTTTTGTGTCCAGAATATTACTGTGATAAAATGTATATGTAGATAAGGTAACGTGAGTATTTCTTCCACCATTTCTGGGAGCAAAATTTTGAAGATGTATAAATTAGTATTGGGGGTACAAATAGGTATATCCTGTGACTCTGAATATAGAGATAATGCATGAATAGACCATACTGTGAATAAATAATATAATGGGTTCCAAATTTAAATAATGGATTCCATTGATATCTGAAAATATACAGGAAATCTTATATTGATATACATACATTCATTCCAACCACTAATACATCTAATGGTAATATTAGGATTATGGTTTATCTTGAAAAGTGTGTGAGTTTTGCTTCAAAAGTGATCATGGAAATTGAAAATAATGTGTTTGGAAAGAAGTCTCATGAAAAGCCCAGTCAAGAAACCTAGAGGAATTCATGTGTTCTGAAGCAGGAAGTGATGAAAGTGAAACAACTGCCTATAAGTTTGCTAACTTGTGGATGGAATATATATCCTATCATGTGCATAAATTGAAGAAATAGTAATGTACCAGTGCTGAATAAAAATGACCGTCAAAATACACATCATGTCCCACTGGAATCTACTTGCTTTGATGTTAAACTGGGTCAGTTCCTGTAGAAATAATAGTATTTGTATGCAACATAAACTGAAGTTAGTTTTCAGTACTGGAAACACATATGTATTTCAGAAGGATGAATATTTCTGAGAATAATCTTGTGAAAAGTTCATTATAAATCCATATACATGAACATGAATGAATTTAGAGAGTGTATATAAGACACATATATTTCTGGAGAGATATATATATATATATATATATATATATATATATATATATATATACACACACACACATACACACACAAAAAATACACACACACACAGACATTAAATTAGCAATATATATGCCAATCGAAATTTATCATGATATATATATCATCCACAGATGCAAAAACATTTCTTTTACTGAACATGTATTTATGTATAATGTTGTTCAACTAGAAAGCTCACCTATAGGTTGAATTTTCAGTTCCAACAGCGTTTACGAGGAGTGATCACTTCTCACAAATTGTATTTGCCAAATCAGCCACCTCACAAGAATGTACATGTGATACCAGGTATGATTCTATATGTGCATTTAAAAGTACATGTGCTAAATAGGATACAGAGAAAGGGAGACAGGAATTCACATATTTGCTAACCTTAAAAACACATGGAGAACTATTTAAATTAAATATTGATTAGATTTATAACACCTACCATTAATCATGCAAAAGACAAGTACAACTATACAATATGATTTCTCCTAACTGCTTGTATTCCTATTCTGTTTGTGTTATTTTTCTCCATCATATTAGGAGTAGTAGTCAGAGTCTAGTAGGGTATGGGTTCGTGTCAGAGATTCAGTATTTTGAATGGAAAATTGTAAAATGAATGCAATGTGTATGTAAATATGTGCTACAAAAAAATGTTCACACTGTCATCCAGAACATTGCCTTGACATTGCCTTCGTTCCAAGTAAGACACAATTAGAGGAGAAAAGTTAGAAAATCTGTGAATATATATCAGGAATGAAAAATGCTCAGGAGTTCACAACCTCCGAGGTGGTAGAGGAGTTTTCAAAAGTAAGGGACAGGGTAAACATTTCTCAAACATGGAGCTCTGCTGGTGTAAAGACTTCTTGAGAAACTTCCTCTGAGGTTAGGCACTTAAAATATATGTTGTTTTTAGGAGCTTTAGCTTCCTTTGTTGGGAGACCATCAAATCTGGGTGTGCAACAATGTGACCTGGAGGATATTGTTTCTAATTTTCCAATGAACATGAGGCAGCAGTGCTTAATACTCTCTTTGTAGTTTAACTATGGTCACTGGGTTGTAAGTGTCTCCACGTGTGGACTGTGAAGCCATTTGGTCATTCTCCAATTTTCCTGATGTTTCTTACAGGTGTACTGGGAGTTTGGTATTTGCTTCATGAAATACAAGGAGCTAAACTGGGACACAGTGCTGGAGAGAGTTCTGTCCCGTGTGGAGGGTCACGGTCTGCATGAGAATACACCAACCAGGATTCAATTCCACATAAGTTGCCCCCATTTCCATAGCAACCTGATTCTGAACATTGCCCTGAAATCTCTCTATATAAAAAATGTCTTTGCATAGAAGGGTCTGCTGGCTGTACCATTTCAGTCACAAGCCTTTGGGAAGCCAATGGCAGATCCACATGTCACCACCACACATTTTTTATCACACACCTTCACACCACTACTCTAGGCCCACTAATGAGCAGGATCCAACTTACTGGCATCACTGTTCTACACAAATTTCATGAAACCCAGTCAATCAAGGCACTGTCTGGTACACTCATCATCAGCAACAGGACATCCAAAAGTTCTCCAGTGCCACCTGGTCATGGGAATTTCAAAAATTTCATGGTATTTATCAAGCCATTTGTCAAGGATGATGTTGGAGGCTCTGGGGGTTTCAATTCATTCAGGAACCATTAAATGTTGAGGAAGCTAATTTCAATGAAAGCTCTAGAGAACACTCACAGGCGAGGCTTCCCAAAGAGTGGCCAAAAGGTCACATGAAGCCAGGCCCATTGAGGTCACCTTCATGTGACTCAACTGTGGCTGCAAAGTCTTTCAGAATAAAATCATGTGATATCCTGGCTGAGATTCTCAGTGCTCTGTGGAAAGCCACTCTGGGCCTAGATCTCAGGTTCCAAGGGCAACTCTCATGCATGGCCTAGTAAAATTCAAACACAATTCATGACAATGCTTCTCTGAGGTCAGTTCCAGAACTCAGACTCTAAGGGGAATCACACCAGAGTTAAAGCCCAGGTAAACCCAGGCATCTCTTCCAACTGCCACACAACTTACCACAATTCAAAACAAAATTCTCCCACATGGCCCTTATCTTCTTCCATGTAGACACTCATAATAACCTCTGGATGGAGTTTTCCATGAGGGGCACAGACCAAGACAATGTCCATAATAACCTACCTTTCCCCTCATTTGCCTAAAATCAGTGTGGCCTGGAAACCCTGACTGTAAAAGAGGAGTGATCAAATAGATCTGCCATTAATACTGCTTGGCTTCTCCAATTTGAGGCCTACTGACTGTGGGGTTTAGATTCATTATGTGAATTGGAGTAATGAGAACAGCCAAGCGCATATGGGCTAGCCTCTGCAGGGCTTTGAATAACTCACTTGACCCAAAGGATCCCTATTCTCACTTGATGGATGTCAGGAACCTTAGAAAGGAAGGCGAGAGTCTTCATCCACAATGATAGCTCCTTTGGCTATTTTGGTTCTGTATGCATCCATGGGATCTTTCTTTAGATCCATCAGGTGCTGAGAATCTAAGCAACAGCCTCACACAGGGCCAAGAGGCTGATTCAGACACATCCCTTTCCAAAGCAATTAAGCAAAGAGCCCTAGGTGATGCCCATTCATTTCCATTTGAAAACTGTTTTCTTCAGGCTTCACAAATTGGTGGCCTGAGGCAAAGAACTTCGTGACATTCATAGCAACAGAATAATAGGTAAGCAAAAGGCCCAAAACAGGGTTTCTCCACTGAGATTTAGTGGTCACACATATATCTGATTTTTCTGAGATGCTCACAATTCATTTGAGCTATCCAGTACATGGCCATGTCACAGAGCTTGGAGGTGGTACATACCTTAGAGACAAAACCATGAGACTATTCTGGAGATGGGCCAGAATTCTGGAAGAAAACTGGAACTTAGGAAGATTGCATGTGTTACCCATTGATAAGGCAATCTGAACTCCATTCATAAATTGGGCAGGATGAATGATGGGAAGCTTTCTACTAGACAGGACACATCCATTGATGCATTCTTTTTTCTAATGAGTACAACCACAGACACAGTGAGGTAAACAGACATAGAAACACTCGCCTTTTCAAATGACTTACAATAAACAGTTCATTCCACACCAAATAAAGCGCCTTGCCTACCTATTCTCAGAACATGAGACAAAACCACAAACCAACACCCACAAAGGCAGCTCCTTCCCCCAAGAAGGTCTGTTACTCTCCGGAGTGTCCTCTGACTGGTGGGCCATATTATTTTCCCCTGAAATGGCCTGAAATGTCTCAGATCTGGTCTCCTTGGCCAACTCTGTGAAGGTGTCAGGACCCAGAGGTGAGCCACTACCTGCTTTCACAGGAAAGGCCCCTCTTCAGAGCTTTCCTGGCATTTTGCAATCCTCACATCAGTAGGTACCAAGAAAGACTTACTCTGTTCTTGGTAAATCCAAACAAGTGAGACCACTGGGACTGGGACTGGGACTGACTCTGGGTGCCTGGCTTCATGAATCTCAAGTTCTGAGATTTCCTTCACTAAGGAAGTGATGTGAGGTCACTTCCTTCAGAAACTGAATGAGGTCACTGCCTTGGCAACCACTTTGTTCTAACAGTGGCTTCCAAGTCTCACATGAGAAGGAGGCTGCCCCTACTTCCTGTGACACTTTCACAAGTTAGAATGGTATATCAACCATAGGCATCCGGAAACAGCTACCCACACAGGCCTGGTTTGGTCCATCTTCTCTACATTAAGAAGAGAGAGGCTGATTCAGACAGAACCCTTCATCCTGACCAGGTTGTTTTCCATTGAACATGACTTTTGCTCTCTCAGGTCCTTCATAGCTGCGTATATATTCTCCAGTGATGATTTCTGCATGGAACTTTGAGGGTCTCAGTAGGTGGAAGACCCCCTACATTTCTTTACTGTAAGACCAACTCTGTCCCTTCCCTCTGAAAATTTAGATTGAGGGAACAGTGTATGGTTAGGGTTAACAACATATTTTATTTGTGTTAGGAATCATTCTGCTGGATGAATAATGGTATTGGGAACCTGAAATATTTATAAGAATATGTATTTGAAATATAAGTATGAAAACAGAAATCTAGGTAAGATTTGAAGCCAGGAAGGGCATTGGACCCTTGATTATAATATTTAGCTTTGAATTACATTCTGCATTGTGGTAGCAGGCAAATCTACATACAATGGAATAAAACCTAGTACCTCAGATTCCTGAATGTCGAAGAGAACATTCATTCAAAAAGGGATAGTCAGTAGGATTAGGAAGATTGTAGGTTTAGGTTGAAGAGTGAGTCTTTGAGTTGGAACAATTGTTCTTTAGCAATAGGGTTTCGTTTAGAGAGTGAATGAAAATGTCAGCACATATGAAGAGTCAGTCACAATGATGAACTGGGGAAAATATGTAGGAAAGCAGATATAAAATAGAGACATTAGGAAATCAGGCAAAGTATAAAGTGAGTAACAGGATTAGACATTTTCAATAGGGTTGAGGTTGAATATATGATATTAGGAGAAACAAATATGTAGTCACCAATAGGATTGAAATTTGAGAGCATTAGGCGACCTGGACATGGATGTTTTTAGTAATATATATTCACTTTCAATTTAGGCTTTGGTACAATCATAATTGTTACCTTTACATTTGGGTCCAGTATATTACTGTGATAAAATGTATATGTAGATCAGGTGACATGAGTATTTTTTCCACCATTATGGGGAGCAATATATTTAAAACCTATAAATTAGTATTGGGGAAAAAAATAGGTGTACCCTGTTTTGATGAATATAGAGATGATGAATAAATAGACCATACTGTGAATAAATAATATAACTGGACCCAACATTAGAAATTGGAATTGTAATAAATTGATATCTGAAAATACACAGGAAATCTTATCTTGATATTGGCATCCATACATTCATTACAACCAGTTGTACATCTAATGGTAATATTAGTGTTATGGTTGATCATGAAGAGTGTGTGAGTTTTGCTTCAAAATTGATTATGCAAATCAAAAATAATGTGTTTGCAAAGAAGTCTCATAAAAGACCAGTCAAGAAACATGGAGGAATACATGTGTTCTGAAGCAGGAAGTTATTGAAAGTGAACCAAATGTTTTAAATTTTGAAATTTTGGATGAAATATTTATCCTATGATGTGCATAAACTGAAGAAATAGTACTGTACCAGTGTTGAATAAAAATGAATGTCAAAATACAGATCATGTCCCATAGGAATCTACTTGCATTGATATTAACCTGGGTAAGTTACTGCAGAAATATTAGAATTTGTATGCACCTTTCATTGAAGTTAGTTTTCAGTACTAGGAAACAAATATGTGTTTCAGGGCGATGAATATTTCTGAGAATAATCTTGTGAAAATTTGATTATAAATCCACATACATGAATATGAATGTATTTAGGGAGTGTATAATAAGACACATATATTTCATATTTCAAAAAATCTGGAGATTGTATATATATATATACACACACACACACACACACACACACACAACACACACAGACATTAAAGAGTAGCAGTATATGTGCCAATCGAAATTCATGGTGAAATATATATCGACCACGATCCAAAAATATTAATTTTACTGAACATGGATTTATGAATAATGTTATTCAACTAGGAAGATCACCCATAGGTTGAATTTTAAGATCCAACAGCATTTAGGAGGAGTTATCTCTTCTCATAATTTTTATCTGCCACGTCAGCCTCCAAACAAGTATGTACATGTGATACCAGCTAGGATTCTATATGTGCATATAAAAATACATTTGCTGAATAGGCTACAGAGAAAGGGAGATAGAAATTCACATATTTGTTAACTTTAAAAACACATGGAGAACTATTTCAATTAAAAATTATCTAGATTTATAACACCTACCCTACATAATGCAAAAGGCAAGTCCAACTATACACCATGCCTTCTCTGTACTGCTTGTATTTCTATTCTGTTTGGGTTATTTTTCTCCTTCATATTAGGATTAGTAATCAGAGTCTAGTAGGGTATGGGTCCGTGTCAGGGATTCAGTATTTTGAATGGAAAATTGGAAAATGAATCCAATGTGTATGCAAATATGTGCTCCACAAAAATCTTCCCACTCTCATCCACAACAATGCCTTGATATTACCTTCACCCCAGGTAAGACACAATTAGAGGAGAAGAGTTCGAAAATCTGTGAATGCAAATCTGGAATGGAATATGCTCAGGAGTTCACAACCTTGGAGGTGGTAGAGCAGTTTCCAAAAGTAAGGAACATGGTAAACACTCCACAAACATGGAGCTCTGCTGGCCTAAAGACTTCTTGAGAAACTGCCTCTGAAGCTGGGCACTTGAAATATATGTTGTATTAAGGAGTTATAGCTTCTTTGTTGTGAGACCATCAAAGCTGGGTCTGCATCTATATGACCTGGAGAACATGGATTCTTATTTTCCAATGAACCTGAGGCAGCAGTGCTGAATTCTCTCTTTGTAGGTAAAGTGTGACCACTGGAGGCTAAGTTTAACCCTGTGTGGACTGTGAAGCCATTTGGTCCTCCTCAAATTTTTGTGGTGTTTCTTGCTGCTGCACTGGGGCTTTGGTATTTGCTTCACAGAATACAACAAGTTCAACTGGGACACAGTGCTAGAGGGAGTTCTGTCACGTGTGGTGGTTTAGGGTCTGCATGAGAATGAAACAACCAGGCTTCTTTCCCACATAGCTTGCACCCTTGAACATATCAACCTGATTCTGATCATTACCCTGAAAGCTCTCCAAATAAAAAGATGCCTTTACAAATAAGGGTCTGCTGGCTGCACCATGTCAGTCACAAGCCATTTGGAAGCAAATGGGCGAATCACATGGACCCACCACAGATATTTTATCAAACACGTGGCCACCACTGCTCTAGGCCCACTACTCAGCAGGCTCCAAGTTACTAGCATCTCTGTGCTACATTATTTTTATAAATTCCAGTCAATCAAGGTACTCTCTGGTATACTCATGATCAGCAACAGGACATCCAAAGATTCTCCAGTGACAACTGGTCATGGGAATTTCAAGAATTTCATGGTATTTATCTAGCCATTTTTCAAGGATGTAGTTGGGAGGCACTGTGGCTTTCAAGAACCATTAAATGTTGAGGAAGCTCATTTCAGTGAAACTCTGGAGAACTCTCATAGGCAACGCTTCCCAAAGAGTGGCCAAAAGGTTACATGAAGCCAGGCCTATTGAGGTCTACAATGTGAGTTCCATGTGTGTTTTGAGTCTCAAGTATGGCTGCCAAGTCTTTAAGAATAAAATCATGGGATGATTTGGCTGAGATTCCCAGTGCTCTGTGGAAAGCCACCCTGGACCTTGATCTAAGTTTATAAGGGCGACTCTCATGAATGGCTTCTTAAAATCCCAACTCAATTCATGGCAATACTTCTCTGAGGTCACTTCCAGAACTCAGTCTCTAAGGGGATTCACACCAGAGTTCAAACCCAGGTGCACCCAGTCATCTCTTCCAACTGCCACACAAATGACCACATTAAAACCAAAATACTTCCACATGGCTCTCATCTTCTTCCATATAGACACTCATCATAACCTCTAGCTGGAGGTTTCTATGAGGAGCGCAGGCCAAGACAGTGTCCAAAATACGCACTGTTGCTCATCATTTCTGTAAAGTCAGAGTGGCCTGAACACCCTTCCTGTGAACCAGAAGTGATCAAAAAGGCCTACCATTAATACTGCTCAGTCTATCCAATTTGAGGCCTACTGACTGCGGGGTTTAGATTCTTTATGTGCATTGGGGTCATGAGAAAACCCAAGCACCTATTGGCTAGCCTCTGCAGGGCTTTGAAGAAGTCATTTGACCCAAAGGATTCATATTCTCACTTGATGGAGGTCAGGAACCTTACAGAGGAAGGCAAGAGATTTTATCCACAATGACTGCTCTTTAGGCCATTTTGGTTTTGGATGCACACATGGCATCTTTCTTTATATCCATCAGGTGCTGAGAATGCAAGCCACAGCCTCACACACAACCAAGAGTCTGGCTCAGACACATTCCTCTCAAAAGCAATTACTCAAAGAGAGACAGTTGATGCTCATTCATTTCCATTAGAAAACTGTTTTATTCAGATTTCACAAAGTGGTGCCTTAGGCAAAGACCTTCCTGACATCCAGTGCTACAGAACAATAGGTAAGCAAAGGCCCAAAGCAGGGATTCTCCACTGAGACTTTCATGGTAACACAGATATCTGAGTTTTCTGAGATTCTCGCCATTCCCTTCAGCTATTCAGTACACGGCTATGTCACAGAGCTTGGAGATGCTACATATCTTGGTCACAAAACCATGAGTCTATTCTGGAGAGTGGCCAGAATTCAGGAAGAAAACAGAAACTTAGGAAGACAGCAGGTCTTGCCCATCAATAAGGCAAGCCTCCGTCCTTTCATAAATTGGGCAGGATGAATGTGGGGAAGCTTTCTCCTAGACAGGACACATCCATTGATGCATTTTCTTTTGTAATGTCTACAAACACGGACATAGTTGGATACACAGACATAGAAACACTCGCTTTGTCAAATGACTTACTAGAAACAGTTCAATCTAAACCAAAGAAACCGACTTTCCTACCTATTCTCAGAGCATGAGACAAAACCACATACACACACTCATTCCCACAAGGGCACCTTTTTCCCCCAAAAGGGTCTGTGACTATCCAGAGTGTCCTCTGCCTTGTGGGCCATACTATGTTCCCCCCAAAATGGCTTCTCTATTCTCAAATCTGGACTCCTTGGCCCACTCTGTAAAGTTGTCAGGAGCCAGCGGTGAGTCAATACCTGCTTTCTCAGGAAAGACCCCAATTCAGATCTTTCCTGGCATTTGGCCATCCTCACAACTGTAGGTACCAAGAAAGATTGACTCTCTCCTTGATAAATCCAAACAAGTGAGAACTCTGTGACTGTTATTGGGCCTGACTCTGGGTGCCTGTTTTCAGGGATCCCAAGTTCAGAGAGTTCCATCACCAAGAAAGTTAGGTAGGTCACATCCTTCATGAAGTGAATGAGCTCACAGCCTTGGCAACCACTTTGTCCTAACAGTTGCTTCCAAGGGTCCCATGAGATGGAGGCTGCCCCTACTTCCTGTGACATTTTCACAAGTTACAATGGTATATCAACCATTGGTACCGGGGAAAAGATCTCCACACAGGCCTGGTTTGGTCCATTTGCTCTATATTAAAAAGAGAGAGGCTTATTCAGACACATCCCTTCATACTGACCAGGGTCTTTGCCATGGAAGCTGACTTTTGCTCTCTCAGGTTCTTCATAGCAGTCTACATCTTCTTCGGGAATCATTTCTGCATGGATCTTTGATATTCTCAGCAGGTGGAAGATCCCCTACATTCCTCTTTTGTAAGACCAACTCTGTCCCTGCACTGCTATAAAGTTAGATTGAGGGAACAGTGTATGGTTAGGGTTAATAATATGTTCAATTTTGGTTAGCAATCATTCTGCTGGATGAATAATGGTATTGGGAACCTGTGATATTTACAAGAATATATAGGTGAAATATAAGTATGGAAACAGAAATCTAGGGAATATTTGAAGCCAAGTAGGGCATTGGGCCCTTGAGTGGGATATTTAGCTTTGAATTATATTCTGCACAGATGTCTCAGATAAGTCAATATACAATGAAATTGGATCTTGTAC
Source organism: Callospermophilus lateralis (assembly GCF_048772815.1). NCBI lineage: Eukaryota > Metazoa > Chordata > Mammalia > Rodentia > Sciuridae > Callospermophilus > Callospermophilus lateralis. Next base: position 121,949,783 of record NC_135313.1, on the reverse strand, counting down.
CTCGGATGATTGAATAACAAACAGAACATCTAGTCAAAAAGGGATAGTCCGTAGGATTACCAAGATAGTCAGCAGGTTTATAAAGAAGAGTGAATATAGGATTTGGACCAAAAGTTCTTCACAAATAGGGTTTCGGGTAGAGAGTGAATGTAAATGTCAGCACATGTGAAGAGTCAGTCACAATGATGAACAGGGGAAAATATGTAGGATAGCAGACATAAATAGAGACATTAGGAAATCAGCAAAAGTATAAAGTGTGTAATTGGTTTAGACATTTTCAACAGGGTTGAGTTTGAATATATAATCTTAGGAAGAAACAAATATGCTGTCACAAATAGGATTGAATTCGAGAGCATTAGGTAACCAGGACTTGGATGTTTTTTTTGTAATCCATGTTCACTGTCACTTTAGGCTTTTTTAAAATCATAAGTGTGACCATTGCATTTTGTGTCCAGAATATTATTGTGATAAAATGTATGTGTAGATCAGGTGACATGAATATTTCTTCCACCGTTTCTGGAGCAATGTTTTGTAGACGTATAATTTAGTATTTGGGGTACAAATAGGTGTACCTTGTGTCTATGAATATGCAGATTATGCAGGAATAGACCATACTGTGTATAAATAATATAACTGGTTCCACTTTAAATAATGGATTGAATTGATATCTGAAAATATAAAAGAAATCTCATATTGATATGCAATCATTCATTCCAACCACATATACATCTAATGGTAATATTAGGGTTATATATTATCCTGAAACGTGTGTGAGTTTTGCTTCAAAAGTGATTATGGAAATCAAAAATAATGTGTTTGGAAAGAAGTCTCATGAAAAGAATAGTCAAGAAACCTGGAAGAATTCATGTGTTCTGAAGCAGGAAGTGATTGAACGTGAAACACATGCATATAAATTTGCGAACTTTTGAATGAAATATATACATTATGATGTGCATAAACTGCAGAAATAGTAATGTAGCAGTGTTGAATAAAAATGAACATCAAAATACACATCATGTCCCCTAGGAATCTACTTGCATTGATATTAATCTGGGTCAGTTACTGTAGAAATATTAGGATTTTTATGCACCATTTACTGAAGTTGTTTTCAGTACTAGGAAACAAATATGTATTTCAGGTGGATGAATATTTCTGAGAATAATCTTGTGAAAACTTGATTTTAAATCCATATAAATCACAAAACATTATAAACACAAAACACACACAGACATTAAAATGTAGCATAGTATATGCCAATTGAAATTCATCTTGAAATATATATCATCCACTGATCCAAAACTATTTGTTTAATGAACTTGGATTTATGAATAATGTTGTTCAACTAGGAAGCTCCCCCATAGTTTGAATTTTCTGTTCCAACAGTGTTTAGGAGGAGTGATCTCCTAAATGTGTATGCAAATATGTGCTACACAAAAATCTTTCCACTCTCATCCAGAACAATGACTTGATATTACCTTCGCCCCAAGTAAGACACAATTGGAATAGAAGAGTTAGAAAATCTGTGAATACATATCTGGAATGTAAAATGCTCAGGAGTTCACAACATTGGAGTTTGTAGAGGAGTTTCCAAAAGTAAGGGAGAGGCTTGATAGACCCAACCTGATTTTTTATTAAAATTGGGAACCATCTTGCCACAAAGCCGTGAAAAGATAATTTTGGCTTTACTCTAAATTACTGCAAATTCTGAACCTGCTTGGAATGCCTGCCCGTGCCTTGAACTCATCCACACCTGGCTCTCTGACCAGATAACAGTGCTTTCTGAAACTTTAGTGACACCTCATAAATATTGGCCTTCCCTGGCCAGACAACGACCCTCTCTGAGGCTCTAATGGTCCTCATTATTTCTGATGTTGGGGTCAGCAAAAAAAAAAAAAAAATGTAAACTACCATTAGTGTGATGCCTTCAAAGTTTTATTATCTGTAACCCCCCGTTTGTGTAACTTTCTGGGCTATATATCTGGGCTTTAGGAAAGGTGGGGTTGCTGTCTTCTTCCCGCCATTTTGGGAAGGAGAGGCAGCCCAGCCTGTTGAAATAATTAGCTTGCCTTAATTTGATTTTAATTGGAGTCAGTGGTCTTTTCTTGCATCCTAGTCCAAAATTTTGGAGTTCCCCAGCGAGATGACCCTGCCCGAGCAGATCACAAAACCAGACTGCTGAAAATTCTGAAGCCGGCCTTCCCTCCAGGGCACTGGGCTGGAGAACCACTCTAGGGTGTGAACAACTTGAGATGTCCCAAGGCCTTGGAGTGAGCCGTCAGTCTGGGGAGCACTGCAGTGAACCACCACACTAAAACTATTATCAAGCCCCTGATGGAGGAGGCCTCCATAGGTAAGTGGCGCCTTTATAACATCTGATATCTGGTTAAGGGAGATCTCTTCTGATGACAGAGAGGTGTCCTGGGGAGGCTCACATACACTCCTGTCCAGGGCAGTAATGAGAATCATGCTGTCCTCTGTTCTGTTCCGTAGGGAATTCCTCTGGAAGGGTAGAGAGGTGCCGATGGGCACACACGCGCTCCTACCCTGGAGCTTTAGCAAGATGTTGCATTGCTCCTCTGTTTTTCTGTTTCGGCACCAGGATTCTGTTTTTCTGTGTTTTGTTCTGTGGTCTATATGTTTTTTGTTGTTTGTTTTTGTGCGTTTTTTTGTTTGATTTCTGTGGTAAAATCTTAAGGATATTGGACGTGAAAAAGGGTAACAAAGCAAGTAAGCCTGACACCCTTTGGACTGTGTTTTAAGGAACTGTGATGAACTTTACCCACCTTTGTTAAGCAGGATGAAAGAAGCCCCTAGCTGGCTGCCTGGAGCACACCCACTGCACAGGGCAATGCCTGCTGGGGAACGAAGAACTGAGTATATCCCAGGTTAACAAGTGAAACTCTTAAAAATCCCTTGTCCCTCCAGATCACGAGAGTCACAACCTTTTGGCAGAGTCCCCTTGTTTTTCCTTTGTTAGCAAAGCAATAAACCTCCATTTGCTTTTTCTCAAAACCCTGTCCTCTTTATTAAATTGGCATTAATTTGCTTCAGGGTCAGAAACCGAACTTTAAGTTACAAATTTTGATACCCGCCCCTGTGCCAGAACTTTTTGAGAGCTGACGACTGAAATGTTAGGAGATGGAGCATGCTTGGAGTGGACCCAAAACATAAGAGCTAATCCTGTAAGTAAAAGGAGGGACTGAGGGACCCCAGCAACTGCAAAGCCCTGTTGCTTCAGGGAATTTCCTCCTTCCTTCCCTGCACTGTAAGCATTATGCCACCTCTGTCTTCTTTTAAAAGAGAAAAATAAATAGGGGAAACTGAATGCAGTAAAGTCACCATGGAGACCCTTGATTTTACATTTCAGGTAGCTCCTCTGTGAAAACATCTGATCCCCTTGTGGGGACATCTGTGGTGCCACTGGTGTAGGAGATTTTTCTCTTATCTGCTCTGTATTAAAGGCTTCTGTCTGTTAGCCATATTCTGGAGTTCCTTTCTGTCTGTCTTGTGCCTTTGTTTCTGGCCCTTTAAGACATGTGCAATAATGTGTTTATATTATAAATTGTTTCTTGAGAATGATCTTAGCTGAATGTGTGTCTAAATGATGGTGTTTTTATTGTAACAATCTGGTATCTGAATGCGTTTTTTTGAAGCATTGCACAATCTTGCAGTTAAAAGTCGGGTTTAGGTAATTGTTTAGTTTATGATTTCAGATAATTCATGCAAGAGAACTTAAATACTTAGGTTGGAAAACTAAAGAACTCTACTTCCAAGTTGGCAAGTAACTTCCCAATCATGCAGTCTTATTTTCACCAATTTTGAATTGGGTAGCCTGGGAAAATGTCACTGTGTTTGCCAGTGCATTAATTTGGACAAGGATAGTAAATCATAGTATGGTATCTGTTGACAAAACAAGATGTAAAGATATAAAATTTTGTGAATTGTATCTTAAACTTGTATCATAATTTTTAACATTTTAACCAGAAAATTATGGTTAAAATGCCTTAGGCCTGAGGCATTTTAACCATAATTTTTAACATTTTAACCAGAAAATTATGGTTAAAATGCCTTAGGCCTGAGGTGTCTGCACAGAATAGCAGTTTTTTCCTGCTCTTTCCAGACCTCAGCCAGGACCTCTGTTGAAATGCAAATGAAAGTCTCCTGTAAGCTCAGTAGGAGACTGATCTGAGGCCTAAGGGAAAAAAAAATGGTAAATTGTATAGTATTTACTAATTACCAGCCAGTCATTTTTTCTAGGACTCATAATTTTTTTTTAGATTCTTTTTTTTTGAGTTCATGATTTTGATCCTACAGACCTAGGTTAATGTTTTTCTGATAAGTTTTATCTTTGACCAACTGTGGAGTTTTAAAAAACATTGCAATGGTGATTTCACGTGTGAAAAGCTACAAGGCCTTGACTATTATTATGTGTGCACACTTTTGTTATGTGTTGTATGTATATATATATATATATATATATATATATATATATATATATATATATATATATACACACACATATGTCCGTATATCATTCATATGATACACAAATTAACATATATAAGGAGCACTCATATAAAAAAGCGCTCATAAAAACAAATTTTAAAAAGTGGACCACAGATCTTTAATTCACGTGGTTTAAATGTTTCGATTTAGATTGGATAAACAGATAAATTTAAATGTCTTCAAATTTATGCCTATAAGTTTTTCTAGGTGTCCAAAAATCTAATAAAATATTATTGTCTACCAAAGGTCTATATGGCTTTGTTCTAGGACTTTTCCTTCAACCAAAAAAATGGTTTACACTGTTGAATACATTTGTCTAATATTTTGATTAAAAAGTAAAGTAAATTTGATATGGATTTACTCATTCATGAGTGCTTTTGTTTGATATCTGATTGATATACTAAGGTCTATCAATTTTTAGTACAAAGTCTGTATAAAATTTTTACAATCTTATACAGACTTTCCACTAATGTCTGTGTAAGATTGTAAAAATTAGTCATGTGTTAAAGAGACAAAAATTTCTTAAAACATAAGTTTACTCATAACATTGTGTTTATTAAGTTTTATTTTTTCCAGAGCAAGCAACCATAAAAATTAAACAACTATTTAAAACAGAACGGTTATTTTAGAGCACTGTACTGCCATTTCTTTAAAAGCTAAACTTGGTTAATGTAGAAACATCAATGTAATTGTGATGCTATTAATGTGCTCATATCTTCCAGTTATACAACTCTATAAGGTAGAAACTTTAAAAGAGCATTATATCAAGCTGGTGTTCTGAAGTTGTATGGTAAATAAAATATATATTGGGGATTTATTTACCTGTTAAGCTGGTGTTCTGAAGTTGTATGGTAAATAAAATATATATTGGGGATTTATTTACCTGTTATCAATAAGATATGTAAAGTTTTATGTTACATTTTACATTGTGGAACAATTTAAATGTATTTTTAAATTAATGAGAGCCTAATCTATTTAAATGTTAAAAACATTCAGCCATTCTTTAATTCATGTTTTAAAAGTGATATTATATGGTGTTAGCTAATGTTCATGTGACCTCAAACAATTTATGTAAACTTTGTAAAAGGATATTTAAAAAACAAAGATCAGCTTTAGAACTAAAACACTTAAGATTTATAAAGAGCCCTGTCTTACCTGAGATAAGGCTCTGTGTCCCATCTTACTACATGTGAGAATGACTACGAAAGCAGTAGGTCAGATTTTATTTCATTTAAAGTTATGTTCAAAAGTATTGTTTTTTCTTTTCTTTTTTTTTTCTCTCAAGTTTACTAGGATTCAAACAGGGAAAATAAAGTATAACTCACCCAAAAAATTCAGGGTAGCATTACATTAACTAAGTATTTTAATTCTTGTTAAAAAAATTTTATTTTTTAATTTGCTTATAAGTGATCTAAAGATTCCCTGTTGGTGTTTTACAGATGTGTTGCTTTAAGAACACAACATGGGTTATTTTAAGATAATAAGTCATCAACTACAAGACAGACAGAATAATGCAGACCCAAATTAATAAAAAGATAAATAATTATTAAGTTATAGACATTAAAGCCCAGTACTCTTAATATAAGCCTGTTAAAATTTGTTTGCTGGATGTTTTAGATTAGGATTTAAAAATTAAAGTTAAAATAAAGGGCCAAGAAAACCAATATTTGGCTCTTGCCCTCTGAGTCAGTCTGAATCCAGGGAACAGGGGACTTCTCTAAGAGCTTTGCAACTCTGCGCCACAAAAACTCCCCATCAGGGAGTTTAATGAGATCATTGCAGAACAGAAAGCATATCAGTGCATTTGCTACTAAGAGGAGAGTCATCATAGAAGAAAGACATCCCTGATGCTTCAAGGGAAGCCACATGATCAAGCAAGACCTGGACCCACCTAGCGCAAATGGCACTAGCAGAACTGAGAAGCTGCTCTCAAGTTTCCCGAGGAATGACTCCCATGAAAGCTCAGCTGACTGTTAACAATAGATAGAAACAAAAGTGAGTTTGACTGCTTCATCTCAAACACTTAGCAAAGACAGTTGAAAGCAAAATACAGCATTTCCTGGTCATTTAAATAATAATAATAATAATAATAATAATAATAATAATAATAATAATAATATTTTAATGTATACACTTTATGTTAGCCTCCCAAAATAAGTGAGACTGGAGGCTACAAAGATTGATTCTCAGACAGGAATGCCTGATAACTATAAAAAGAGGCTATCAAGAGGAGCTGCCAGAGGCAGAAGTTTTTAGTTTAAGGCCTACAGATATTTCTAACCTACACAGGTAGATTTGGTGTTTGCTAGTACGATTATCCAGCCCTGAGTAACAGAATTAAAGATTTCTCTATTAGACACAGAGGTCATACTAGTAAAAGGATTTTGCTAGATCAGATGACATTAAATTATTAAACTGTATCTTATGGGTGGGACAACTGTAACACTAAAATTTAAATATTAAGTTGACAGTCCTGATAACTGGGGATATTAAAGACTGGTGAGGAAACTTCTGTACAGTGACATGTTCTAGCTGCTGCATCATTTATTCAGTACTCACGTATTTTTTTTCTCTCATAGAAGAACCCATCCCCAGATGACTTTACAACCTGTTCTTCCCCAATCAGACTTCAAAACCAACTGACATCTAAAAGGCAATTCATATCTCTCAACTGACTCCAAAAAGGCAACTCATGTCCCTCATGCCGTGCCCCCTCACGTCACCCTCTCTCAGCTCAGAAGAAGCCAAAATGAGAGACACCTCTCTACTTACAACAAAGGAGCCAAAAATAAATAGACTATCAATATAAGTAATTAATTAAGTCAGGTAATATCAGGGAGACCAGTTTTCGGTGAGTTCTAAAAATTTCGATACTGTTACCTGAGTGATTAAAATTTCATCAGTGCTCTTCCCCTACCCTATCAAACATTTGAAAGGGACACATAAGAAAAGGGGGAAATGATTGACCCAACCTTATCTTTTATTAAAATTGGGAGCCATCTTGCAACAAAGCCATGAAAAGATTATTTTGGCTTTACTATAAATTACTGCAAATTCTGAACCTGCTTGGAATGCCTGCCCATGCCTTGAACTCATCCATGCATGGCTCTATGACTAGGTAGCAGCCCTCTCTGAAACTTTAGTCACACCTCATTAATATTGGCCTTCCATGGCCAGACAGTGATCCTCTCTGAGGCTCTAATGGTCCTCATAAATTTTGAAGTTGGGGCTAGCAAAAAAAAATGTAAACTACCATTTGTGTGATACTTGTCAGAGTTCTGTTATCTGTAACCCCACTTTTGTGTAACTTTCTGGGCTATAAAGCTGGGCTGTAGGAAAGGTGGGGTTGCTCTCTTGTTTGTGCCATTTTGGGAGGGAGAGGCAGCCCAGTCAATGGAAATAATGAGCTTGATTTAATTTGATTTTAATTGGAGTCAGTGTTCTTTTCTTACATTCTAGTCTAACAGGTAAACACTCCACAAACATAGAGCTCTGCCGACCTAAAGACTTCTTGAGAAACTGCCTCTGAGTTTGGGCACTTGAAACATATGTTGTTGTCAGGAGCTTTAGCTTCTTTTCTGGGTCTGCATCTATGTGACTGGAGAGCATGGTTTCTTATTTTCCAATGAACATGAGGCAGCAGTGCTGAATTCTCTCTTTGTAGGTAAACTGTGGCCACTGGGGGCTAAGTGTCTCCCCGTGTGGACTGTGAAGCCATTTGATCATCCTTAGTTTTCGTGGTGTTTCTTGGTGCTGAACTGGGAGGTTGTTATTTGCATCACGATATACAAGGAGTTCAAGTGGGACACAGTGCTTGAGGGAGTTCTGTCACGTGTGGTGGGTAAGGGTCTGCAGGAGAATGCACCAACCAGGCTTCTATCCCACATAGCTTTCCCCTTGAACATAGCAAACTGATTCTGAACATTGCCTTGAAACCTCTCCATATAACAAGATGCCTTTATATATAAGGTTCTGCTGGCTGAACCATGTCAGCCACAAGACATTTGGAAGTGAATTGGAGATCCCCACCTCAGATATTTTATCACACACCTGCACACCACAGCTCTGGGCCCACTACTCAACAGTCTCAACTTACTGGCATCTTTGTTCTTCTCCATTTTCATGAAACCCAATCAATCAAGGCACTGTCTTGTACCCTCATGATAAGCAGCAGAAGATATAAATGTTCTCCAGTGCCACCTGGTCATGGGAGTTTCAAATTTTTCAGGGTATTTATCTAGCCACTTTTCAAGGATGAAGTTGGAGGCACTGTGGGTTTCAATTTATTCAGGAACCATTAAAAGTTGAGGAACTTAATTTCAATGAATGCTCTGGAGAACTCCAATGCCAAGGCTTCCCAAAGAGTAGCCAAAAGGTCACTAGAAGCCAATTCCATTGAGGTCTACAATGTGAGGTCCCTGTGTGTTTTGACTCTCAACTATGGCTGCCAAATCTTTCAGAATGAAATCATGTGATATCCTGGCTGAGATTCCCAGTGCTCAATGGAAAGCCACCCTAGGCCTTGATCTCAGTTTCCAAGGGCGACTCTCATGTGTGGCCTCCTAAAATCCCAACACAATTCATGTCAATACTTCTCTGAGGTCAGTTCCAGAACTCAGTCTCTAAGGGGAATCACACCAAAGTTCAAGCCTTGGTGGACCCAGTCATTTCTTCCAACCACCACACAAATGAACACAATTAAAAACAAAACACTCCCACATGGCCCTCAACTTCTTCCATATAGACACTCATCATTACCTCTAGCTGGAGGTTTCCATGAGGGGCGCAGCACAAGACAGTGTCCAAAATAAGCTCCCTTGCCCCTCATTTGCCTAAAGTCAGGGTGGCCTGGACACCCTTCCTGTGAACCAGGAGTGAGCAAATAATTCTGACCATAGTACTACACTGCTTCTCCAATTTGAGGCCTACTCATTGTCAGGTATAGATTCTTTATGTTATTTGGAGTCATGAGAAAACCAAAGCACATATGGGGTAGCGTCTCCAGGGCTTTGAAGAACTCATTTGACCCAAATAATCACTATTCTCACTTGATGGAGGCCAGGAACCTATCAGAGTAAGGCAAGAGACTTCATACACAATGACTGATATTTTTGCCTTTTTACTTTTGGATGCACACATGTGATCTTTCTTTAGACCCATCAGGTGCTGAGGTTCTAAGCCACTGCCTCACACAGTGCCAAGAGGCTGATTTAGACACATCCCTTTCCAAATCAATTAAGCAAAGAGCCACAGGTGATACCCATTCATGTCCATTTGAAAACTTTTTTCTTCAGTCTTCCCAAAGGGGTGGCCTGAGGCAAAGACATCCTGACATTCAGGGCAACAGAACAATAGGTAAGCAAAAAGCCCAAAGCAGGGTATCTCCACGGAGACTTTCTAGGTCACACTAATATGTGAGTTCTCTGAGATGCTGGCCATTCCCTTCAGGGATCCAGTACATGCCCATATCACGGAGCTTGGAGGTGGTACATATCTTGGACACAATACTAAGAGCCTATTCTGGACAGTGGCCAGAATTCAGGAAGAAAACAGGGACTTAGGAAGATAGTAGGTGTTGCCCATCCATATGGCTAGCCACACTCCATTCATTAATTGCGCAGGATGAATGCTGGGAAGCTTTCTACTAGAGAGGACACATCCATTGATGCACTCTCTTTTCTAAAGTATAAAACCATGGACACAGTGGAATACACAGACATAGAAACACTCAACTTGTCAAAGGACTTACTAGAAACAGTCCACTCCAAACCAAACAATCCTCCTTTCCTACCTATTCTCAGAACAGAGACAAAACCACACACCCACACTCACAAAGGCACCTCCTTCACCCAAGTAGGTCTGTGACTATGCAGATTGTCTTCTAACTGGTGGGCCATACTATGTTCCCTGGTAATGGTCTGTCCTGTCTCAGATCTGGTCTCCATGGCCAACTCTGTGCAGTAGTAAGGAGCCAGCGGTGAGCCACTACCTGCTTTGTCAGGAAAGGCCCCTCTTCAGATCTTTCCTGGTATTTGGCCACCCTCACATCAGTCGCTACCAAGAAGACTGACTCTGTCCTTGTTGATTCCAAACAAATGAGACCACTGGGAATGGGACTGCGACTGACTCTGGGTGCCTGGCTATCTGGATCCCAAGTTCACAGAGTTCTATCAACAAGGAAGTGAGGTAGGTCACTTCCTTCAAGAAATGAATGAGGTCACTGCCTTGGCAACCACTTTGTCCTAACAGTTGCTTCCAAGGGTCCCAAGAAATGGAGGCTGCCCCTACTTCCTTTGACAGTTTCACAAGTTAGAATTGTATGTCAACCTTAGGCACCCGGGAACAGCTCTCCACACAAGCCTGGTTTGGTCAATCTTCTCTATATTAAGAAGAGAGAGGCTGATTCCGACACCACCCTTCATACTGACCAGGTAGATTGCCATGGAAGATGACTTTTGCTCTCTCAGGTCCTACATTGCTGCCTACAACTTCTCCAGGGATCATTTCAGAATGAACCTTTGAAGTTCTCAAGAGGTGGAGGATCCCCTACATTTCTGTATTGTAAGAACAAATCTGTCCCTGATCTTCTGTAAAGTTAGATTGAGTGAACAGTGTATTGTTAGGGTTAATATCATGTTCGATTTGGGTTAGGAATCATTCTACTGGATGAATAATGATATTGGAGCCTGCGAGATTTATAAGAATATAGAGGTTAAATATATGTATAAAAACAGAAATTAAAGTAAGATTTGAATCCCAGAAGGGCATTGGGACCTTGATTGGGATATATAGCTTTGAATTACTATCTGCAAAGATGTCTCATATAAATCAATATACAATGGTAGAGGAACTTGAACGTTGGATGATTGAATGCAGAAGAGAACATCCAGTCAAAAGGGAGAGTCAGTAGGATTAGGAAGATAGTCGTTAGGTTTAGCAAGTAGAGTTAGTATAGGATATTTAACAAAAGTTCTTTAGCAATATTTTTTCGGGTAGAGAGTGAATGTAAATGTCAGCACATATGAAGAGTAAGACACAATGATGAACTGGGGAAAATATGTAGGAAAGCAGATATCAATAAAGACATTAGGAAATCAGGCAAAGTATAAAGTGAGTGATAGGATTAGACATTTTCAACAGGGTTGAGATTGAATATATAATCATAGGAAGAAACAAATATGTAGTAACCAATAGGATTGACATTTGAGAGCATTAGGCAACTTGGACATTGATGTTGTTAGTAATCCATGTTCACTTTCAATTTAGGCTTTGGTACAATCCTAAGTGGGACCTTTGCATTTTGTTTCCAGTATATTACTGTGATGAAATGTATATGTAGATCAGGTGACATGATTATTTCTTCCACCATTTCTGGGATCAATATTTTGAAGATGTATAAATTAGTATTGGGGTTCAAAGAGGTGTACCCTGTTTCTATGAATATAGAGATAATGCATGAATAGACATTACTGTGTATAAATAATATAACTGGTTCCACTTTAAATAATGGATTGAATTGATATCTGAAAATATATAAGAAATCTTATATTGATATACAATCATTGATTCCAACCACTTATACACCTAATGTTAATATTAGGGTTATGGTTTATCATGAAGTTTGTTTGAGTTTTGCTTCAAAAGTGATTATGGAAATCGAAAATAATGTGTTTGGAAAGAAGTCTCATGAAAAGACCAGTCAAGGAACACCGAGGAATTCATGAGTTCTGACGCAGGAAGTGATTGAAATTGAAAAAAAAAGGCGATAAATTTGCTAACTTGTGAATCAAATATATATCCTATGATGTGAGTAAACTGAAGAAATTTTAATGTACCAGTGTTGAATAAAAATGAACATCAAAATACACATCTTGTCCCATAGAAATCTACTTGCATTGATGTTAAACTGGGACAGCTGCTGTAGAAATATTATGATGCGTGTGCACGATTCACAGAAGTTATTTTTCTGTTTTTTCAAATTTTTATTGTTGGTTGTTCAAAACATTACCTAGTTCTTGATATATCATATTTCACAATTTGATTCAAGTGGGTTATGAATTGCAATTTTTACCCCGTATACAGATTGCAGAATCACATCAGCTACACATCCATTGATTTACATATTGCCATACTAGTGTCTGTTGTATTCTGCTGCCTTTCCTAACTTCTAGTATCCCCCCTCCCCTCCCTTCCCCTCCCATCTTCTCTCTCTACCCCTCTACTGTAATTCATTTCTCCCCCTTGTATTTTTTTTCCCTTTCCCCTAACTTCCTCTTCCTGAGGGTCTCCTTCCAATTTCATGCAATTTTCATTAGCTCTTCCTTTCCCTCCCACGTCTCATCCATATTTAATGTTAATCTTCTTCTCATGCTCTTCATCCCTACTGTATTCCTAGTTACTCTCCTTATATCAAAGAAGACATTTGGCATTTGTTATTTAGGGATTGGCTAGCTTCACTTAGCATAATCTGCTCTAATGCCATGCATTTTCCTGCAAATTCTTTGATTTTTGTCATTTTTTAATGCAGAGTAATACTCCATTATGAATAAATGCCACATTTTTATGCATTCATCTTTTGAAGGGCATCTAGGTTGGTTTCACAGTCTTGCTATTGTGAATTGTGCTGCTATGAACATCGATGTAGCAGTATCCCTGTAGCATGCTCATTTTAGGTCTTTGGGGAATAGACCGAGAAGGGGATTAGCTGGGTCAAATGGTGGTTCCATTCCCAGCTTTCCACGAAATCTCCATACAGCTTTCCAAATTGGCTGCACCAATTTGCAGTCCCACTAGCAATGTACAAGTGTACACTTTTCCCCACATCCTCGCCAGCACTTGTTGTTGTTTGACTTCATAATGGTTGCCAATCTTACTGGAGTGAGATGGTATCATAGGGTGGTATTGATTTGCATTTCTCTGACTGCTAGAGATGGTGAGCATTTTTTCATGTACTTGTTGATGGATTTTATGTCCTCCTATGAGAAGTGTCTGTTCAGGTCCTTGGCCCATTGGTTGATTGGGTTATTTGTTATCTTATTCTCTAATTTTTTGAATTCTTTGTATACTCTAGATATTAGGGCTCTATCTTAAGTGTGAGGAGTAAAGATTAGTTCCCAGGATGTAGGCTCCCTCTTTACATCTTTTATTGTTTCTTTTGCTGAGAAAACACTTTTTAGTTTGAGTAAGTCCCATTTGTTGATTGAAGTTATTAACTATTGTGCTATGGGTGTCCTATTAAGTTATTTGGAGACAGACCCCACAGTATGTAGATCATAGCCAACTTTTTATTCTATCAGATTCCGTGATTCCGTGTCTCTGATTTTATATCTAGCTCCTTGATGCATTTTGAGTTAACTTTTGTGCATGGTGAGAGAAAGGGATTCAGTTTCATTTTGTTGCATATGAATTTCCAGTTTTCCCAGCACCATTTGTTGAAGATGCTCTCCTTCCTCCATTGCATTCTTTTAGCCTCTTTATCAAATATAAGATAGTTTAGTTTTGTGGATTGGTTTCTGTGTCTTCTATTCTGTACCATTGGTCCACCCGCCTGTTTGGGTACCAGTACCATGCTGTTTTTATTACTATTTCTCTGTAGTATAGTTTGAAGTCTGGTATCGCTATACCACCTGATTCACACTTCCTGCTTAGCATTGTTTTTGCTATTCTGGGTCTTTTATTTTTCCATATGAATTTCATGATTGCTTTCTCTATTTCTACAAGAAATGCCATTGGGATTTTGATTGGCATTGTATTAAACCTTTAGAGAACTTTTGCTAATATCGCCATTTTGATGATGTTAGTTCTGCCTATCCATGAACAGGGTATATTTTTTCATCTTTTAAGATCTTCTATTTCTCTCTTTAGGGTTCTGTAGTTTTCTTTGTATAAGTCTTTCACTTCTTTTTTAGGTTGATTCCCATGTATTTTATTTTTTATGAGGATATTGTGAAAGGAGTGGTTGTCCTCATTTCCATTTCAGAGGATTTGTCACTGATATACAGGCCTTTGATTTATGCATGTTGATTTTATATCCTGCCACTTTGCTGAATTCATTTATTAGCTCTAATAAATTCTTTGTAGACCCTTTGGGTCTGCTAGGTATAGAATCATGTCTCCTGCAAATAGTGATAATTTAAGTTCTTCTTTTCCTATTTTTATGCCTTTAATTTCTTTCATCTGTCTAATTGCTCTGGCCAGTGTTTCCAGAACTATGTTGAACAGAAGTGGTGAAAGAGGACATCCCCTGTCTTCTTCCAGATTTTAGAGGGAATGCCTTCAATTTTTCTCCATTAAGAATGATGCTAGCCTGAGGCTTAGAATAGATTGCTTTTACAATATTGATGGATGTTCCTGTTATCCCTAGTTTTTCTAGAGTTTTGAACATAAAGAGATGCTGTACTTTGTCGAATGCTTTTTCTGCATCTATTGAGATGATCATATGGTTCTTATTTTTAAGTCTACTGATGTGATGAATAACATTTATTGATTTCTTTATGTTGAACCAGTCTCGCATCCCAGGGATGAATCCTACTTGATCATGGTGCACAATTTTCTTGATATATTTTTGTAACCAATTTATCAAAATTTTATTGAGGATTTTTGCATTTTTCCTAAAATAGCTTGAAAAGTATTGGTATTAATTCCTTTTTAAAGGTTTTGAAAATCTCTTCTCTATATCCATCTGGTCTTGGGCTTTTCTTAGTTGGTAGTCTTTTGATGGTTTATTCTATTTCCTCAGTTGATATTGGTCTGTTTATGTTTTCTATATCCTCCTGACTCAATCTGGGCAGATCATATGACATAAGAAATGTATCGATGCTTTCACTATTTTCTATTTTATTGGAGTATAATAATTCAAAAAAAATGTATGAATATCTTCTGTATTTCTGAAGTGTCTCTTGTGATATTGCCTTTTTCATCCCGTATGCTAGTAATTTGAGTTCTCTCTCTTCTTCTCTTTATTAGCATGGCTAAGGGTCTGTCGATTTTATTTATTTTTTCAAAGAACCAACTTTTAGTTTTGTCAATATTTTTAAATTGGTTCTTTTCTTTCGATTTCTTTAATTTCAGCTCTGATTTCAATTATTTCTTGCCTTCTACTTCTTTTGCTGTTGTTTTGCTCTTCTTTTTCTAGAATTTTGAGATGAATTATGAGATCATTTATTAGTTTTTTTTTTAAGTAATGAACTCCAAGCAATGAATTTTCCTCTTAGAACAGCTTACAACGTGTCCCATAGATACCAATATGTTGTGTCTATGTTTTCATTTATCTCTAAGAATTTTTTAATTTTCTTTTTGATGTCTTCTATAACCCATTGATCATTCAGTTACCTATTGTTCATTCTCCAAGTGATGAATGATTTTTCCTTCCTTCTTTTATCGTTGATTTTTAGTTTCATTCAATTATGATCAGATAAGATGCATGGTATTATCTCTACTCCTTTATATTGTCTAAGAGTTGCCCTGTGACATAATATATGATCTATTTTTTGAGAAGGATCCATGTGGTTCTGAGAAAAAAGTGTAACTGCTTGATGTTGTGTGGTATATTCTATATATGTCAATTAAGTCTAGGTTATTAATTGTGTTATTGAGCTCTACAGTTTCCTTATTCAACTTTTGTTTGGAAGATCTGTCCAGTGGTGAGAGAGGTGTGTTAAAGTCTCCCATGATTATTGTATGGTGGTCTATTAGACACTTGAAATTGAAAAGAGTTTTTTTGATGAACATAGCTGCACCATTGTTTGGGGCATATATATTTATGATTGTTATGTCTTGTTGGTGTATCCTTCCCTTGAGCAGTATGTAGTGGCCCTCTTTATCCCTTTTGATTAACTTTGGCTTGAAATCTGTTGTATTTGATACGAGAATGAACATTCCTGCTTGTTTCCGAAGTCCATATGAGTGATATGATTTTTCCAACCTTTCACCATCAGTCTATGTATGTCTTTTCCTATCAAATGAGTCTCCTTTAGGCCGAATATTGTTGGTTCTTTTTTTGTGATCCATTCTACTAGCCTGTGTCTTTTAATTGGTGAGTTTAAGCCATTAACATTAAGGGTTATTATTGAGATATGTCTTGTTCTTACAGCCATATTTGTTTAGTTATGTTACTAAATATGGTTCGTTTTCCTCATTGATTATTTTCCCCCCCTTTACTGTCCTACCTCCTACTGTTGGTTTTCATTGATATTTTCCATTTCCTCTTCCTGTAATGTTTTTCTGAGGATGTTTAGAAGAGATGGTTTTCTAGCTGCAAATTATTTTAACTTTTTTTTATTGTGGAAGTTTTTAATTTCATCCTCCATCCTGAAGCTTAATTTTGCTGGATACATGCTTCTTGATTGGAATTTCTTTTCAGTGTTTGAAATATGTTGTTCCAGGATCTCCTAGCTTTCAGAGTCTGTGTTGAATGATCAGCTGTTATCCTGATTGGTTTTCCCCTTAAGTGTATTCTACTTCCTTTCTCTTGTAGCTTTTAAAATTCTCTTCTTATTCTATATGTTGGGCACCTTCATTATAATGTGTCTAGGTGTGGATCTCTTATGATTTTGCATATTTGGCATTCTGTTGGCTTCTAGGATTTGGGATTTTGTCTCATTCTTCAAGTCTGGGAAGTTTTCTCATATTATTTCATTGAATAGATTGCTCATTCCTTTGGTTTGGACCTCTATACCTTCCTGTATCCCAATGACTCTTAAGTTTTGTGTCTTTATGTTATCCCATATTTACTCGATGTTCTGCTCATGGATTCTTAACAGTCTTTCTGAGCTGTCTATGTTCTTCACGAGTTGAAATACTTTGTCTTCATTGTCTGATGTTCTATCTTCTAAGTATTCTACTCTGCTGGTAGTATTCTCAATTGAGTTTTTAAGTTGGCTCATTGCTTCCTGCATTTCTAGGATTTCTGTTTGTTTGTTTTTTTTAACCTCTATCTCCCTGTATAGTTGATCTTTTGCTACTTGGATTTTTATGTAATTCATTGTCGAAGTGATCATTCATTGTCTGATTTTGCTGTCTAATGTCTTCCTAGAGACTCCAGAACATCTGAAGCATGTATATCCTGAATTCTTTATCTGACATTCCATCTGCTGCAGCTATTACCTCTCCTAAAGTTGAGTTGACCTGCATTGCTTGTGGTCCTTTCTTTCCTTGTCTTTTCATACTGCTCCCATTACTTTCTACTTGGTGAAACTTTTGGCTTTTTAAAATTTCCCCCCTATATATTTATATTGCTCTTGTATAGTGGAAAAGTCTCCATTGCAGGGGCGGTCGGCGGCTGTGCTGCTCCTCCAATTGGGGTTATCTGTCTACCATTCTGACCGGCCACTGGGCCTGTTGTGCCGGTCGGTCGCAGGTCTGCCTACCTTGCAGCCGTGGGTGGCAGCTGGGCTCTCCCCCTCCTCCAATTGATGAGACGTATTTACCACACCCTCAAACCCCTGGGCTTCTTCTGCCAGTCTGTTGCAAGTCTGCCTACCTTGCAGTCATGGTCTGCGGCTCTTCTCTGCACTTACTAAAATTGGGGTGACGTGTCTACCACACCAGCGGGTCACTCTGCCTGTCCTGGGCGCGTGTGGCAGCTCTGCTCTTCCCCTACTCCAATTGGGGTGATTTGACTACCACGCCGGTGGGCCTCTGAGCCTGTTGCAGACGTGGGTGGAAGCTCTGCTCTGCCCCTATTTCAATTGGGATGACGTGTCTACCATGCCGGAAGACGGTTGGCCCTGTTCCCTCAGTCGGTCACAGGTCTGCCTACCTTGCGGGCACGGGCTGCGGCTCTGCTCTGCCCTACTCCAAATGGGGTGATGTGTTTGCCGTGCCAGCAGGCCGCTGTGCCTGTTCTGCTGGTTGGTCCCAGGTCTGCCTAACTTGCGGGCGTGGGTGGCAGCTCTGCTCTGCCCCTACTCCAATTGGGGTGTTATGAATACCATGGCGGCAAGTCTCAGGGCCTGTTCCAGGCGCAGGTGGTGGCTCTGCTCGGACCCTACTCCAATTAGGGTAATGCATCTACCATGCCGGCAGGCCGCTGGGCCTGATCCGCCAGTCGTTTGCAGGTCTGCCTACCTTGCAAGCACGGGTGGTGGAGCTGCTCTTCCTCTCCTCCAATTGATGTGACATGGTTACCACGCCTGCGGACCACTGGGCCTCTCCTGCAGGTCGGTCGCAGGTGTGCCTACCTTGCGGGCTCGGGAGGCAGATCTGCTATGCCCCTACTCCAATTGGGGTGACGTGACTACCATGCCAGCGGGTCGTTGGGCTTTTTCCAGATGCGGGTGGTGGCTCTGATCGGGCCCTACTCTAATTGGGGTGACGTGACTTCAACGCCTGCGGTTTGCTTGTCCTGTTCCGGGCACAGGCGGCAGTTCTGCTCTGCCCTTAGTCCAATTGGGGTGATGTGACTACCACGCCGGTGTATCGCTGGGCCTGTTCCGGACACGCTTGGTGGCTTTGCTCTGCCCTTCTGGCTTGATGACAAAGTGAGAGAGACTCGGGTGTTTGTGACTCACTTTCTTTACCAGGAGACCAACTGTTTCTGTTGCCGCTGGTATCGATTAAGTTACCTCCCCCGCCGCTTTCTGACATCAGATCTCTGCCATGTTGGTATCCCATGTGAATGGCAGCATTTCATTCCCTTTGCCGGGTTACCAAAGCAACGGGTGAGTCCTGACTGGCCCTCACAAGCCCTGTCTCAATCCTGTTGCCACTGCTTATGAAGGTTCAGTTGATATTTAACTCCACAGTATTCAGCAGGACCCAGACTGAGAAGCAGTTTCCACAGGTTCTTTAGCCCTGGGCCAGAGAAGTTCCGGGACCCGGAAATCAGCCGCTCCGGGTTAGGTGTAAGTTCTGATAGGAGCAGGCTCCAAGAAGTAATTTCCTTGGGTTCTTTAGCACTGAGCCTTAGTAATTTGTCTGCAAGTTGCAGGGGAATGGCAGCCAGAAATTACCTATTCTATATCTGAATGAGCTGAGATCAGTCAAAAACAGGGATGGTGGCCGCTGGCTTCCTCTGTGGTCTGACTGGTGTGCAGAACTGAATTGGACAGCTTCTTTCCCCCGTCTCAAACCCAGAATTCAGCACTGAGCACAGTGACTGCACAGCTGGCAGGAGCACTCAGAATCCACAGCACTGTATATTTGCGTTGCTATCTCGTCGTTTCCCAGCAGGCACCGCAGACTCTAGCTGCGGGGCAATTTGCTGAATAAGCAGCATGACCCTCCGCGAAGAAAAATTGCTCGCATTTGAGCCCCCGTAGCTGGTCCTCGTGCGATAGAAATCCTTCCTCTAGGTTCTGGAGGACGACAATTTTGCTGGAAATTCCTAACAAGATAGTTTTAACCATTCTAACTCGTCATTCTTCCACAAATTTACACAGTACACAGGGGTGATGAACTCCCTTCGCCGTCATCATATGATCCCCTGAAGTTAGTTTTCTGTACTAGGAAACAAATAGGTATTTCAGGTGGATGAATATTTCTGAGAATAATCTTGTGAAAATTGGATTATAAATCCACATACATGAATATGAATGAATTTATTGAGTGTATAATAAGACACATATATTTCATATTTTGAAAAATCAGGAGAGTGAATATATATATATATATATATATATATATATATATATATATATATATTTACACACACACACACACAAACACACACACACACACAGACATTAAAATTTAGCATTATGTATGCCAATCAAATTCACCATGAAATAAATATCATCCACAGATCAAAAAATATTCCTTTTACTGAACATGGATTTATTTTGTTCAGCTAGGATGCTCACCCATAGGTTGAATTTTCAGTTCCAACAGAGTTTAGGAGGAGTGATCTCTTCTAACAATTTGTATCTGCCAAATCAGGTACCTCAGAAATATGTACGTGTGATACCATGTAGGATTCTATATGTGCATATAAAAAACATGTGCTGAATAGGCTACAGAGAAAGGGAGACAGGAATTCACATTTTTGTTAACTTTAAAAACACATTGAGAACCATTTCAATTTAAAAAATGACTAAATTTATAACACCAACAATTTATCATGCAAAAGGCAAGTCCAAATATACAACATGCCTCCTCTGAACTGCTTGTATTTCTATTCTGTTTCGGTTATTTTTGTCCATTATATTAGGATTAGTAGTCAGAGATTAGTAGGGCATGGGTTATTATCAGGGATTAAGTATTTTGAATAGAAAATAGGAAAATGAATTCAATGTATATGCAAATATTTGCTACACAAAAATCTTCCAACTCTCATCCACAACAATGCCTTGACATTACTTCGTGCAAAGTAAGACACAATTAAAGGAGAAGAGTTAGAAAATCTGTGAATACCTATCTGGAATGGAAAATGCTCAGGAGTTCACAACCTTGGAGATGGTAGAGGAGTTTCCAAAAGTAAGGGACACGGTAAACACTCCACAAACATGGAGCTCTGCTGGCCTAAAGACTTTGGGAAACTGCCTCTGCACTTGAAATATATGTTGTTTTCAGGGGATTTTGCTTCGTTTCTAGTAAGACCATCAAAGGTGGGTCTGCATCTATGTGACCTGGATGACATGGTTTCTTATTTCCAATTGAACATGAGGCAGCAGTGTGGAAATTTCTCTTTGTAGTTTAACTGTGGCCACTGGGGGCTAAGTGTCTCCTCGTGTGGACTGTAAAGCCATTTGGTACTAATCCACTTTTTGTAGTGTTTCTTTATGCTGCACTGGGAGTTTGGTATTTGCTTCATGAAATACAAGGAGTTCCACAGGAACAAAGTGCTGGAGGGAGTTCTGTCACTTGTGGTGGGTCAGCGTCTGCAGGAGAATGCACCAACCAGGCTCCTAACCCACAGAGCTTGCACCATTCACCATAGCAACCTGATTCTGAACATTGCCCTGAAACCTCTCAGTATAACAAGATGCTTTTAAATACAAGGATCTGCTGGATGCAAAATGTCAGTCACAAGTCATTTGAAAGCCAATGGCAGATAAACACGGCTTCACCACAGATGTTTTATCTCACACCTGCCCACCACTGCTGTAGGCCAACTACTCAGCAGGCTCCAACTTACTGGCATCTCTCTTCTACACCATTTTCATGAAACCAAGTAAGTCAAGGCACTGTCTGGAATACTCATGATCAGCAACAGGAATCCAATGTTTCTCCAGTGCCACCTAGTCATGGGAATTTCAAAAATTTCATGGTATTTATCTAGCCATTTTTCAAGGATGAAGTTGGAGGCACTGTGCGTTTCAAATCATTCAGGAACCATTAAATAGAGAGGAAGCTCATTTCAGTGAATGATCTGGAGAACTATCACAGGCAAGGCTTCCCAAAGAGTGGCCAAAAGGTCACATGAGGCCAGGCCAATTGAGGTCTACAATGTGAGGTCCATGTGTGTTTTGACTCTCAACTATGGTTGCCAAGTCTTTCAGAATAAAATCATGTGATATCCTGGCTAAGATTCCCTGTGCTCTGTGGAAAGCCACCCTGGGCCTAGATCTCAGTTTCCAAGGGTGACTCTCATGCGTGGCCTCCTAAAATCCCAACACAATTCAGGGCAATACTTCTCTGAGGTCAGTTCCAGAACTCAGTCTCTAAGGGGAATCACACCAGAGTTCAAGCCCAGTTGGAACCAGAAATAATCTCTTCCAATCACCACACAAATGACCACAATTAAAAACAAAACACTCCTACATGGCCCTCATCTTTTTCCATATAGACACTAATAATAACCTCAGGCTGGAGGTTTCCATGAGGGGCACAGTCCAACACAGTATCTAAAATAAGCACCCTTGCACCTCATTTTTTACAACTCAGGGTTGCCTGGAAACCCTTTCTTTTAACCGGGAATGATCAAATACCCTGTCATTAATACTGTTCCACTTCTTCAATTTGAAGACTACTGACTATGGGATTTAGATTCTTTATGTGAACTGGAGTCATGAGAATTCCCAAGCACCTATGGACTAGCCTTTGCGGGGTTTTGAAGAACTCATTTGATGCAAAGGATCCCTATTCTCACTTGATGGAGGTCAGGAACCTTAAAGAGGATGTCGAGAAACTTCATCCACAATGAATGCTTTGGAAATTTTGGATTTGGGTGCACACATGGAATTTTTCATCAAGTGCTGAGAATCTAAGCTACAGTCTCACACAGGGCCAAAAAGCTGATTCATACACATCCCTTTCCAAAGCAATTAAGCAAAGAGACACAGGTGATGCCCATTTCTTTCCATTTGAAACCTGCTTCCTTCAGGCTTCACAAGGGGTCGCCTGAGGCAAAGACCTTCCTGACATTCAGGGCAGTAGAAGAATAGGTAAGAAAATGGCCCAAACACTGTTTCTCCACTGAGAATTTCCTGGTCACACTGATATCTGAGTATTCGGAGATGCTAGAAATTCCCATCAGCTATCCAGTACATGGCCATGTCACAGAGCTTGGAGGTGGCACATTATTTGGACACAAAATCATGAGCCTATTCTGGGGAGTGGCCATAACTCAAGAAGAAAACAGGAACTTAGGAAGATAGTAGGTGTTGCCCATTGATAAGGGAAGTCACAGTCCATTCATCAATTGGGCTGGATGAATGATGGGAAGCTTTCTACTAGACAGGACACATCTATTGATGCATTCTCATTTCTAATGTCTACAACCATGGACACAGTGGGATACACAGACAGAGAAACAATCGCCTTGTCATACTACTTACTAGAAACAATTCATTTCAAACCAAACAAACCGCCTTTCCTACCTATTCTCAAAACATCAGACAAAACCACAAACCCACACCCACACCCACAAAGTCACCTCCTTCCCCCCAAAAGGTCTGTGACTATCCCGAGTGTCCTCTGACTGGTGGGCCATACTGTGTTCGCCCGAAATAGCCTGTCCTGTCTCAGATCTGGTCTCCTTGGTCAACATTGTTAAGTTGTCAGGAGCCAATGGTGAGCCACTTACCTGCTTTCTCAAGAAAGGCCACTCTTCAGAGCTTTCCTGGCATTTGGCCATCCTTACATCATCAGGTACCAAGAAAGACTTATTCTGTCTTTGGTAAATCCAAACATTTGAGAGCACTAGGACTGGGTCTGGGACAGGATTTTGGTGCCGTGCCTCCTGGATCCCAAGTTCAGAGAGTTCAATCACCAAGGATGTGAGGTGAGGTCACTTCCTTCAGGAACTGAATGAGGTCACTGCCTTGGCAACCACGTTGTCCTAACAGTTGCTTCCAAGGGTCTCATGAAATGGAGGCTGCCCCTACTTCCTGTGACACTTTCACATGTTAGAATGGTATATCAACCATAGGCACCCAGGAACAGCTCTCCACACAGTCCTGGTTTGGTTCTACTTCCCTACATTAAGAAGAGAGTGGCTGATTCATATACATCCCTTCATCCTGACCAGGTTTTTTGCAATGGAAGATGACTTTTGCTCTCTAAGTTCTTTCATAGCTGCCTACAACTTCTCCAGGTATCTTTTCTGCATGGACCTTTGATGTTCTCAGCAGTTGGAATATCCCTTACATTCCTGTAATGTAAGACCAACTCTGTCCCTGCTCTTCTGTAAAGGTAGATTGAGGGAACAGTGTATGTTTAGTGTTAATAACAGGTTCGATGTGGTTTAGGAATCATTCTTCTGCATGAATAATGGTATTGGGAACCTGTGATATTTACAAGAATATATAGGTGAAATATAAGTATGAAAACACAAATCTAGGTAAGATTTGAAGCCCAGAAGGGCATTGGGCCTTGATTGCGATACTTAGCTTTGATTTATTTTGTACACAGATATCTCAGATAAATCGATATACAATTGCATAGGACCTTGTACCTTGGATGATTGATTGTCAAAGAGAACTTCCAGTCAAAAAGCGACAGTCAATAGGATTAGGAAGATATTAGTTAGGTTTAGAAAGGAGAGTGAGTATAGGATTTGGACCAAAATTTCTATAGCTCTAGGGTTTCAGGTAGAGTGAATGTAAATGTCAGCACATGTGAAGAGTCAGTCACAATGATGAACTCTGGAAAATATGTAGGAAAGCACATATCAATAGAGACATTAGGAATTCTGGCAAATTATAGTCGGTAGTGAAAGGTTAATAAAATTAGTACTTGTCACTTCCTGTTTTTCTGTATGCTTAACAAAACACTGTTGAAATCTTGAGAACTGTTTGCTAATCTTATTCCCAGAATGTGCTGTCCCCAACTGCCAAACTGCAGAATGTACTCCCTCAACCAGTTGCACGCAAACCGCTCACTTGCCCGGAAACATCAATAAACTTCCACCCCTGCCCTCTCCAAGGAAACCATATAAGCTCTGCTTAAGCTGTTCTCACGGCTCTCTGCTCCATTCAAGTGAGCTCTGAGCCCCAGCATGCTGGACACCCAATAAACCCTTTGCTTTGGCATCAGACAGTCTCTTGGTGGTCTCTTTCCCTGATTGTCACTGGACCTTTACATATGGAGGTTCCACCGAGATCCAGCAGCGGTGGACGAGAGACCCCAACAGACTCCTCTCGGGATAAGAAAGGTGACTCTTTCTGGTTTCAGGTTTCAGGTCAGCGCTTGGCAAAATGGATGTCGATGAAGAGCGTGCGCTCTCTCTGACGGTGGCTGTCAGTCATGTCACAGAGCCACAGGCCACGTCCCTGGGAGATGCCACAGAGGACTTGGGAAATCAAGGAACAATAGTCTTCATGACTCAGTGATATTTTGTTTCAGATACGGTATTACCAGCCCATCGGGTATTTCCTACTACTCAGTACTGTTCTCAGTGTTGGACGTCCATATCCTTTCTTTATTGTCTTGTCTTGTCTGTGTCATGTGTTGTTGCTTTTAGTGTTTGTGTATCTATCATTATGGGACAGAGCACTTGAATGCCTCTGTCCCTGACCCTTAATCACTGCACCAAAGTTCGCTTAAGGGCTCAGAATCTTTCTTTTTCAGTAAAACGCTGGACATGGCAGACTCTCTGTTCCTCAGAATGGCTCACCATTGGATTTGGATTGCCCCTAGAAGGATCTTTCTACTTCCCACTAACTTAAAAAGTCAGAGATATTGGCTTTCAGCCAGGGCCACATAGATACCTGTGAAGATGGCCACTGCCTATCAACCTGGGGATGAGGGGAATCAACATCGATATCAAGAAAGAGACTTTGTCTACATAAGAAGACATCAGGTGTCATCCCTGGAACCCCGCTGGAAAGGACCACAGCAGGTGCTAATTATAACACCTACAGCAGTAAGATAGACAGAATCTCTTCCTGGATCCATACCTCTCATCTCAACCATGTGCCCTGTCCAGACTCTGGCTGGAAACTGTAAAAGACTGGTAACCCTTTCAAATTGTGTATTTGCCATGTGGATAAGGCTATAGACTCTACCCTTCACCACCAGTAGTCCTAACCCTCATTAGCCCGTTCAACAGCCATGGCTGATCAAAAATCATACTGGACAAGAAGTATGGTCTATCTCACATACAGCCTAATTAGGGACCTGGTGGCCATCTCTCCACACAGACATTTGTCAGCTGGCTATACGTCTTTCCTATTGGGATATCCCTGATGAAGTGGATCCCACTAAAATTCCATTAAATCCCTTCCATACCATAGATATATGAAACAAACATTATGGATGTAGGGACACGGGAGCCAGATGCAGGTTGGCTATCCTAGATTACTATGCTTGCCCGGAGGACTATCAAAGCCACAGTCATGGCTGTGTTGGGGGAAAGCCGACTACTTCTGTAAGTCATAGGGATGTGAGCATACACGGACTGCCTGATGGAACCCAAACTCCTCATCAACTTCTGTACAGAGCAATGGCCATAATACCAATTAGATAACCAAAACCGAATGCCCCCAGAGGGGTCTCTAGATCCTCAATTTCTGCGTGACCTTTTTAACTTCTGCAAGTGCTCAAAAGTGTGAAAGGAGATTCCCCTACATGGAGGCCTTTTCTCTCCTTTGCTCACATCCTGAACTATGCTTCTCCAATAGATCCTCACCCCCAGCCTTCTGCTCCAGACTCTCTGCTCTCACTCTCACCTTAGCAACCTGATTTCTCCCCTCCAATTACTAGATCAAAAACCCAAACCTCTGCCGGTTCCCCGACCATTGCCCCCTTGTTGAGGTAGTAGGTACTGAGGTACACCTCAACCCACTCACTCCTCTCTTCTCCTGTCATTGCCCTCACCTGGTTCCACCAGGTCCTCTTACCAGCTAACACAAAGCTCAAACCAGCTGAGGAGAGCCCTCAGACCCTTATCGAAGATGTAATGTAAATGGCCTTTAAATTTGCTTTATCATCACTGAAAACAAGTTACTAAGTATTTAAAGTCCCTCTAAGGCTTTTTGGGATCCTAACATCCATCTTCCCCTCTGCTCTACCTGTTCTACTTCTCAAGATTTAGTTGCTAGGAAATTCCCGAACCCTTTCCAATTATTCTTTTACATCTCTCCTACCTCATTCTCAGATCCCCGGAGCTGCTCACAGCCACGCATTCCCCGTCTTCCTTCTCTGTACCAGGCCCACAGAAAAGTCTTAACTGACCTTCTCCAGAAATCTTCAACATAGCTGAATTTAGGACTTTCAGCAAAAGAGTCCCTATAAAAGATTTCTAAGTAGATAAACTTCCTCTTTTTGTGTTTCCTTGTTCTACTTGGCCACTGGCTAAAAATATCAGCACTCCTAAGCTAGACACTCCCTTACAAGTTTTTCACAAAATATGTGAACAAGGCCTCTGGCATTGAGCTGGGGCTTCACAGAGATGGCTACAATTGTAAGATAAAGAAGTTACCAACTGGGATCCATGGTAAAAGTTGGCAGGGGGAAAAATAAAGGGAATTAAAAGCTCTCCCTCACCCAGGTGACCTTGAAAAGTTAACTTGCCCAGAACAGAGGAAAAAAACAGAAGAAAAACTGCTTTTTGTGAACTTCTGCAAACTGTGAACTTCTGAGCCCCTTCCCTTACATGTTGGGTACAAAATTCTGAAACTACCTTAACTTGCGGTTCCCGGGATTTAATTGATTAAAACAGAAGTAATGCCCTCTGAATCTGTTTGCAAACAAATAGGACTGTTTTCCTGTCTTTGGTACTATCTTGGGTGCCTTGCTTTGTCTGTACCTACAACAGTATAATTCTATATACTTAAACATTGTTTATGTTTTCATGAAATGGTCAAACAGATGTGATTAATTGTGTAATTGTGCAAATGTTTCCCAGAGTGCTCTATCATGATGCAGGTTCATTTGAAGATCAAATGGGGGGGCATAAAACCTGGTTCCAATGGGAACATATATCCCTCACTTTAGCCATCCTATTAGGAATACGTGTTGCTGCAGGGGTGGGCAGAAGAACCACTGCCTTGGTCCATGGTACACAACAAATGATCCAAATAGAAGCAGCAATAGACCAAAACTTAAAAGATATTAGAAACATCCATCACAGCATTGCAGGAATCTTTATCCTCTCTCTCTGAAGTTGTTTTACAGAACAGTCTAGGATTGGACCTCCTCTTTATGAGACAAGAGGGCCTTGGTTTTGCATTGATAGAAGAATGTTGTTTTTATGCCTACCATACTGGAGTTGTGAAAAAATCTATGAGTAAATTAAAAAGACGACTTGAAGAGCGTCATCGAGAAAAAGAGGCCCAAAAATGGTGGTATCAATCTTGGTTCACAAAGTCCCCCTGGTTAACTACACATTTATCAACCCTGGCCGGTCCAATAATAATCCTCATATTATTGCTAACTATAAAACCCTGTTTGCTCAACCATGTAATTTATTTTCTCCAAGCTCAAATTGGACAAGTTAAACTTATGGTAATACCCCACTAGCAGACATATAATGTGACACCCCCCAATGATCACTTTTATGATTAAAAGTAGCCAGAAGAAGAAGTGTGGAATGAAAGGTTAATAAAATATATACTTGTCACTTCCTGTTTTTCTGTACACTTAACAAAACACTGTTGAAATCTTGAAAAATGTTTGCCAATCTTGTTCCCAGAATGTGCTGTCCCCAACTGCCAAACTGTACACCCTCACCGGGTTGCATGCAAACTGCCCACTCGCACTGACACATCAATAAACTTCCCTCCCTGCACTCGCAAAAAAAAGTATATAAGCTCTGCTTAAGCTGTTCTCAGGGCTCTCTACTCGATTCAAGTGAGCTCTGAGCCCCAGCATGCTGGACCCCCAATAAACCTTTTGCTGTTACATGAGATAGACTCTTGGTGGTCTCTTCTTCCAACGCTCGCCCAACCGTTACTTAGATGATTGAATGTAGAAGAGAACATCCAGTCAAAAAGGGATAGTTGTTAGGATTAGAAATATAGTCTGTATGTTTAGGAAGAAGAGTGAGAATTGGATTTGGACCAAAAGTTCTTTAGCAATAGGGTTTCGGTTAGAGAGTGAATGTAAATGTCAGCACATGTGAAGAATGAGTCACAATGATGAACTGGGAAAAATATGTAGGAAAGCAGATATCAATAGAGACATTAGGAAATCAGGCAAAGTATAAAGTGAGTGATAGGATTAGACATTATCAACAGGGTTGTGTTTCAATATATAATCTTAGGAAGAAACAAATATGTAATCACCAATTAGATTGACATTTGAGAGCATTAGGCAACCTGGACATGGATGTTTTTACTAATCAAGGTTCACTTTCTATTTAGCCTTTGGTACAATCATAAGTGTGACTTTTGCATTTTGTGTTCAGAATATTACTGTGATAAAATGTATATTTACATCAGGTGACATGAGTATTTCTTCCACCATTTCTGGGAGCAATATTTTGAAGACGTATAAATTAGTATTGGGGGTACAAAGAGGTGTACAGTGTGTCTATGAATATAGAAGTAATGCATGAATTAACAATACTGTGAATAAATAATTTAACTGATTCCACTTTAAATAATGGATTGATAGAATTGATATCTGAAAATATATAAGAAATCTTATATTGATATATAATCATTCATTACAACGAGTTACACATCTAATGGTAATATTAGAGTTATATTTTATCATGAAAGATGTGTGAGTTCTGCTTCAAAACTGAGTATGGAAATGGAAAATAATGTGTTTGGAAAGAAGTCTCATGAAAAGACCAGTCAAGAAACATAGAGGAATGCATGTGTTCTGAAGTAGGAAGTGATTGAAAGTGACACAAATGCAAATAATTTTGCTAACTTGTGGATGAAATACATATCCTATGATTTGCATAAACTGAAGAAATAGTAAAGTACCAGTGTTTAATGAAAATGAACGTCAAAATATACAACATGTCCCATAGTAATCTACTTGGATTGATGTTAAACTGGGTTAGTTACTGTAGAAATATTAGGATTTGTATGCACCATTCACTGATGTTAGTTGTTCGTACTGGAAAACAAATATGTATTTCAAGTGGATGAATATTTCTTAGAATAATCTTGTGAAAAGTTGATTATAAATCCACATACATAAATATGAATGAATTTAGGATATGTAAAAGAAGACACATGTATTTCGTATTTTGAAAAATCTGGAGAGTGTGTGTGTGTATACACACACACACACACACACACACACACACCCATACACACATAGACACACAGAGACATTAAAAAGTAGCAATATATTTGCCAATCGAAATTCATGTTGAAATACATATCATCCACAGATCCAAAAATATTTAATTTACTGAACATGGATTTGTGTATAATGTTGTTCAACTAGGAAGCTGCCCCATAGGTTAAATTTTCAGTTCCAACAGTGTTTAGGAGGAGTGATCTTTTCTCAAAATTTGCATCTGCCAAGTCAGCCACATCATAAGAATGTACATGTGATACCAGCTAGGATTCTATATGTGAATATAAAAATACATGTGCTGAATAGGCTACAGACAAACGGAGACAGGAATTCACATATTTGTTAAATGTAAAAACACATGGAGATCTATGTCAACTAAAAATTGACTAGATTTATAACTCCTACCCTATATAATGCAAAAGGCAAATCCAACTATACACCATGCCTCCTCTGAACTGCTTGGATATCTATTATGTTTGGGTTATTGTTCTCCTTCTGACTACTCCATAGTAGTCAGAGTCTAGTAGGGAATGGGTTAGTGTCAGGGATTCAGTATTTCAAATGGAAAATTGGAAAATGAATCCAATGTGTATGCAAATATGTGCTACAAAAAAATCGTCCAACTCTCATCCACAACAATGCCTTGACATTACCTTCACCACAATTAAGACACAATTAGAGGAGAAGAGTTAGAAAATCTGTGAATATATATCTGTAGTGGAATATGCTCAGGAGTTAACAACTTTGGAGGTGGTAGAGCAGTTTCCAAAATAAGGGACAGGGTAAACACTCCACAAACATGGAGCTCTGTTGGCCTAAAGACTTCTTGAGAAACTGCCTCTGAGGTTGGGCACTTGAAATATATGTTGTTGTCAGGAGCTTTAGCTTCCTTTGTAGTGAGACCATCAAAGCTGGGTCTGCATCTATATGACATAAAGGACTTGGTTTCTTATTTTCCAATGAAACTGAGGCAGCAGTACTGATTTCTCTCTTTGTATGTAAACTGTGGCCACTGGGGGCTAAGTGTCGTCCCATGTGTTTGGTTAGGGTTAATAACAGGTTCGATTTGGATTAGGAATCATTCTGAGCGATGAATAATGGTATTGGGAAAGTGCGATATTTACAAGAATATATAGGTGAAATATAAGTATGAAAACAGAAATCTAGTTAAGATTTGAAGCCCAGAAGGGCATTGGGCCCTTGATTTAGATAATTAGCTTCGACTTACGTTCTGCACGGAAGTCTTAAATAAATCCATATACAATGTCATAGGAACTTGTACCTTGGATGATTGAATGTCATGAGAATATCCAGTCAAAAAGCTATAGTCCGTAGGATTAGGAAGCGTGTCGGTAGGTTTAGAAAGAATAGTGATTATAGGTTTTGGAGGAAATGTTTTTAGCAATAGGGTTTCTGTTAGAGAGAGAATTTAAATGTCAGCACATGTGAAGAGTCAATCACAATGATAAACTGGGAAAATATTTAAGAAAGCAGATATCAATATAGACATTAGGAAATCAGGCAAAGTATAAAGTGAGTGATAGGATCAGACATATTCAACAGGCTTGAGGTTGAATATATAATCTTAGGAGGAAACAAATATATAGTCACCAATAGGATTGACATTTGAGAGCGGTAGCAACCTGGACAGGAATGTTTTTAGTAATCCATGCTCACTTTTCATTTAGGCTTTGGTACAATCATAAGTGTGACCTTTGCATTTTGTTTCCAGAATATTACTGTGATAACATGTATATGTAGATCAGGTGACATGAGTATTTATACCACCATTTCTGGGAGCAATTTTGTGAAGACGTATAAGTTAGTACTGGGGGTACAAATAGGTGTACCCTGTGTCTATGAATATAGAGATAATGCATGAATAGATCATACTGTGAATAAATAGTATTACTGGTTCCAAATTTAAATAATGGATTGAATTGATATCTGAAAATATACAGGAAATCCTATATTGATATATATACATTCATTAAAACCAAATATACATCTAATGGTAATATTAGGGTTATGGTTCATCATGAATGATGTGAGAGTTTTGCTTCAAAAGTGATTAGGGAAATCGAAAATAATGTGTTTGGAAAGAAATCTCATGAAAAGACCAGTAAAGAAACATGGAGTTATACATGTGTTCTGAAGCAGGAAGTGATTGAAACTGAAAAAAATGCCTATAAATTTTCGAATTTGTGGATGAAATATATATCATATGATGTGCATAAACTGAAGAAATCGCAATGTACCAGTGTGGAATAAAAATGAATTTCAAAATACACATCATGTCCCATAGGAATCTATTTGTGTTGATGTTAAACTGGGTAAGTTCCTGTAGAAATACAAGAATTTGTATGCACCATTCACTGAAGATAGTTCTCAGTACTAGGAAACAATTATGTATTTAAGGTGTGTGAATATACCTGAGAATAATCTCGTGAAAAGTTGATTAAAAATACACATACATGAATATGAATTAATTTAGGGAGTGTATAATAAGACAAATATTTTATATTTTGAAAAATCAGGAGAGTATGTATACACACACACACAAACACACACACAGACTTTAAAAAGTAAAAATATATACGCCAATCGAAATTCACCATGAAATATATATGATTCACAGATCAGAAATATTTCTTTTACTGAACATGGATTTTTGTGTAAAGTTGTTCAACTAGGAAGCTCACCCATTGGTTGAATTTTCAGTTCCAGCAGCGTTTAGGAAGAGTGAACTTTTCTAACAATTTGTATCTGCCAAGTGAGCCACCACACAAGAATGTACATGTGATTCCAGGTAGGATTCTATATGTGCATATAAAATTACATGTGCTGAATAGGATGCAGAGAAAGGAAGTCAGGTATTCAAACATTTGTTAACTTTAGAAATACATGGAGAACTATTTCAACAGAAAATTGACTAGATTTATAACTCCTACTCTATAAAATGCAAAAGGCAAGTCCAACTATACAACATGCCTCCTCTAAACTGCTTATATTTCTATTCTGTTTCGGTTTTTATTCTCCATAATATTAGGATTAGTTGTCAGAGTCTAGGAATGTAGTGGTTAGTGTCAGGGATACAGTATTTCGAATAAAAATTTGGAAAATAAATCCAATGTGTATGTAAATATATGCTACACAAAAATCTTCCCACTCTCATCCAGAAAAATGCCTTGACATTACCTTCTCCCCAAGTAAGACGCAATTAGAGGAGAAGAATTAGAAAATCTGTGAATACATATATTCAATGGAAAATGCTCAGGAGTTCACAATCTTGGAGGTGGTAGATGAGTTTCCAAAATAAGGGACAGGGTAAACACTCCACAAACATGGAGCTCCGCTGGCCTAAAAACTTCTTGAGAAACTGCCTCTGAGTTTGGGCACTTTAAATATATGTTGTTTTCATGAGCTTTAGCTTCTTTCTAGTGAGACCATCAAAGCTGGGTCTGCATCTATGTGACCTGGAGGACATGGCATCTTATTTT
Source organism: Callospermophilus lateralis (assembly GCF_048772815.1). Classification (NCBI taxonomy): domain Eukaryota; kingdom Metazoa; phylum Chordata; class Mammalia; order Rodentia; family Sciuridae; genus Callospermophilus; species Callospermophilus lateralis. The sequence continues at coordinate 121,916,196 of NC_135313.1, read as the reverse complement.
CCAATGAACATGAGGCAGCAGTGCTGGTTTCTCTCTTTGCAGGTAAACTGTGGCCACTGGGGGCTAAGTGTCTCCCCGTGTGGACTGTGAAGCAATTTGGTCATGATCCACTTTTTGTGGTGTTTCTTGCTGCTGCACTGGGAGTTTGGTATTTGCTTCATGAAATACAAGGAGTTCAACTGGGACACAGTGCTGGAAGGAGTTCTGTCACGTGTGGTGGGTCAGTGTCTGCAGGAGAATGCACCAACCAGGCTTCTATCCACATAGCTTGCCCCCTTGACCATAGCAACCTGATTCTGAACATTGCCCTGAAACCTCTGCATATAATAAGATGCCTTTATATAGAAGGGTCTGCTGGCTGCACCATGTCAGTCACAAGGCATTTGGAATCCAATGGTAGATTCTCATGGCCGTACCACTGATGTTTTATCACACACCTGCCCACCACTGCTCTAGGACCACTACTCAACAGACTCCAACTTACTGGCATCTGTGTTCTACACCATGTTCAGGAAACCCAGTCAATCAAGGCACTGTCTGGTATACTCATGATCAGCAACAGGACATCCAAAAGTTCTACAGTGCCACCTGGTCATGGTAATTTTAAAAATTTCATGATATTTATGTAACCATTCTCAAAGATGAAGTTGGAGGCATTGTGAGTTTCAATTGTTCAGAAACCATTAAATGGTGAGGAAGCTCTTTTCAATGAAAGCTCTGGAGAACACTCACAGGCAAGGCTTCCCAAATAGTTGACAAAAGGTCACTTGAAGCCAGGCCCAATGAGGTCTACAATGGGAGGTCCATGTGTGTTTTGACTCTCAATTTTGCTGCCAAGTCTTTCAGAATAAAATCATGTGATTCTCTGACTGAGATTCCCAGTGAACTGTGGAAAGCCACCCTGGGACTAGATCTCAGTGTCCAATGGCAACTCTCATGCATGGCCTCCTAAAATCTTAACACAATTCATGGCAATACTTCTCTGAGGTCAGTTCAAGAACTGAGCCTTTATGGGGAATCACACCAGAATTCAACCCAGGTGGAACCAGTCATCTCTCACAATTAAAACCTAAACACTCCCACATGACCCTGATCTTCTTCCATATAGAGACTCATCATAAACTCTGGCAGGAGGTTTTCATGAGGGGGGAAGCCCAAGACAGTGTCCAAAATAAGCTTCCTTGTCCCTCATTTGCCTAATGTCATGTTGGCCTGGACAGCCTTCCTATGAACCAGGAGTGATCAAATAGGCCTGCCATTAATACTGCTCCGCTTCTAAAATTTGAGGCCTACTGACTGTGGGGTTTAGATTCTTTTAGGGAATTGGAGGCATGAGAAAACACAAGCACTATGGGCAAGCCACGGCAGAGCTTTGAAGAAACCATTTGACCCAAATGATCCCTATTCTTCCTTGATGGAAGTCAATACCCTAACAAAGGAAGGCAAGAGAGTTCATCCAAAATGACTGCTCTTTTTGCCATTTTGGTTTTGGATGCACATATGGGATTTTTCTTTAGATCCATCAGGTGCTTAGAATCTAAGCCACAGCCTCACACAGGGCAAAGAGGCTGATTCAGACACATCCCTTTCCAAAGCAATTAAGCAAAGAGCCACAAGAGATGCACATTTATTTCCATTTGAAAACTCTTTTGTTCAGGCTTCCAAAAGTGTTGGCCTGAGGCAAACACCTTCCTGACATTCAGGGCAACAGAACAGTATGTAAGCATAAAGCCCAAAGCAGGGTTTCTCCAATGAGATATTCCTGGTCACACTGCTATCTGAGTTTTCTGAGATGCTCGCTATTCCTTTCAGCTATTCAGTACATGGCCATGTAACAGACCTTGGAGGTGGTACATATCTTTGACACAAAACCATGAGCCTATTCTTGAGAGTGACCAGAATTGAGGAAGAAATCAGGAACTTAGGAAGATTGCAGGTGTTGCCCATGGATAAGGCAAGCAGCACTCCATTCATAAATTGGGCAGGAAGAATGCTGGGAAGCTTTCTACTAGACAGGGCACATCCATTGATGCATTCTATTTTCTAATGTCTACAACCACTAACACAGTGAGATACACAGACATAGAAACACTCACATTTTCTAAGGACTTAGAAGAATCAGTTCATTCCAAACCAAACAAACCGCTTTTTCCACCTATTCTGAGAAAATGACACAAAACCACAAACCCCACCCAAACCCACAAATTCATCTCATTGCCCCAAGTAGGTCTGTGACTATCCGGAGTGTCCTCTGACTTGTGGGCCATACTGTGTTCCCCCAAAATGGCCTGTCCTGCCTCAGATTTTGTCGCCTTAGCCAACTCTGTGAAGTTGTCAGGAGCCAGCATTGAGCCACTACCTGCTTTCTCAGGAAAGGCCCCTCTTCAGAGCACTCCTGGCATTTGGCCATCCTCACATCAGTAGGTACCAAGAATGACAGACTCTGTCCTTGGTCAATCCAACAAGTGAGCCCACTGGAACTGTGACTTGGACTGGCTCTGGGTGCCTGGCTTCTTGGATCACAAGTTCAGAGAGTTCCATAACCAAGGAAGTTAGGAAGGTCATTCCTTCAGGAACTGAATGAGGTCACTGCCTTGGCAACCACTTTGTCCTAACAGTTGAGATGGAGGCTGCCCCTAATTCCTGAGACACTTTCACAAGTTAGAAGGGTATACCAACCATTGGCACCTGGGAACAGCTCTCCACACAGGCCTGGTTTGATCCATCTCCTCTACGTTAAGGAGAGAGAGGCTGATTCAGACTCAACCCTTCATCCTGACCAGGTTGTTTGCCATGGAAGATGACTTTTGCTCTCTCCAGTCCTTCATAGCTGCCTACATCTTCTCCAGGGATCATTTTTGCATTGACCTTTGAGGTTTTCAGCAGGTCGAAGATCCCCTACATTCCTGTCCTGTATTGTAAGAACAAATCTGTCTCTGCTCTTCTGAATACTTAGATTGATGGAACAGTGTATGGTTAGGGTTATTAACATGTTCAATTAAAACCAAAACACTCCCATATGGCCCTCATATTCTTCCATATAGAAACTCATCAGTACCTCTGGCTAGAGGTTTCCATAAGGGGTGCAGCCCAAGAGAGTGTCAAAAATAAGCTCTCTTGCCCCTCATTTGCCTAATGTCAGGGTTTCCTGGACACCCTTCCTGTGAACCAGGATTGATCAAATAGGCCTGCAATTAATAATGCTCTGTTTCTCCATTTTGAGGCCTACTGACTGTGAGGAATAGATTCGTTATGTGATTTGGAGTCATGTGAAACCCAGGCACCTCGTCCGGTCTTTGAAGAACTCATTTGACCCTAAAAATCCCTATTCTTACATGATGGAGGTCAGGAACCTAATACAGGAAGCAAGAGACTTCATCCACAATTACTGATCTTTTTGCCATTTTGGTTTTGGATGCACACATGGGATCTTTCTTTAGATCCATCAGGTGCTGAAAATCTAAGCCACAGACTCACACAGAGCCAAGAGGATGATTCAGACACATTCCTTTCTAAAGCAATTAAGCAAAGAGCCACAGGTGATGCTCATTCATTTCCATTTGAAAGCAGTTTTCTTCAGGCTTCACAAACTGGTGGTCTGAGGCAAAGACCTTGCTGACATTCAGGTCAACAGAACAGTAGGTAAGCAAAAGGCACAAAGCAGCATTTCTCTACTGAGACCTTACTGGTCACACTGATATCTGAGTTTTCTGAGATGCTCCCCTTTCCCTTCAGCTATCCAGTACATGGCCATGTCACAGAGCTCGGAGGTGGTACATATCTTAGACAAAAAATCATGAGCCTATTCTGAAAAGTGGCCAGAATTCAGGAAGAAAACAGGAACTAAGGAAAATAGTAGGTGTTGCCCATCGATAAGGCAAGCCACAGTCCATTCATAAATTCGGAAGGATGTGTGCTGGGATGCTTTCTACTGGACAGGACACATGCATTGATGCATTCACTTTTCTAATATCTACAACCACGGACAAAGTGGGATACACAGACATAGAAACACTCACCATGTCAAATGAATTATTAAAAACAGTCCACTCCAAACCAAACAAACTGCCTTTCCTACCTATTCTCAGAACATGAGCCAAAACCACAAACTCACATCCACACCCACAAAGGCACATCCTTTACCCAAGTAGGTCTGTGACTATCAATAGTGTCCTCAGACTGATCGGCCATACTATGTTCTCTCGAAATGGCCTGTCTGTCTTAGATCTGGTCTTCTTTACCAACTCTGCAAAGTTGTCAGGAGCCATCAGTGAGTAACTACCTGCTTTCTCAGGAAAGGCCCCTCTTCAGAGCTTTCCTGGCATTTAATCATCCACACATCAGTATGTACGAAGAAAAACTGACTCTGTCCTTGGTAAATTCAAACAAGTGAACCCACTGGGAAAGGGACTGGGACTGCCTCTGGGTGCCTGGCTTCCTGGATCCCAAGTTCAGAGAGTTCCATCACCAAGGAAGTGAGGTAGGTCACTTCCTTCAGGAACTGAATGAGGTCACTGCCTTGGCAACCACTTTGTCTTAACATTTGCTTCCAAGTGTTCCAAGAGAGAGGCTGCCTCTACTTCCTGTGTCACATTCACAAGTTACAATGGTATACCAACCATAGGCACCTGGGAACAGTCAGAGTCTAGTAGGGTATGGGTTAGTGTCAGAGATTCAGTATTTCAAATATAAAATAGGAAAATGAATCTAATGTGTATACAAATATTTGCTATACAAAAATCTTCACACTGTCCTCCAGAACAATGCCTTGATATTTCCTTCGCCCCAAGTAAGACACAATTAGTGGAGAAGAGTTTGAAAATCTGTGAATATATATCTGGAAAGGAAAATGCTAAGAAGTTCACAACCTTGGAGGTGGTAGAGGAATTTTCAAAAGTAAAGGACAGGTTAAACATTCCACAAATATGGAGCTCTGGTGGCCTAATGAATTTTTAAGAAACTGCCTCTTAGCTTGGGACCTTGAAATATTTGTTGTTGTCAGAAGATTTAGCTTCCTTTGTAGTGAGACCATCAAAACTGGGTCAGCATCTATGTTACCTGGAGGACATGGTTCCTAATTTTCTTTTGAACATGAGGCAGCAGTTCTGAATTCTCTCTTTGTAGGTAAACTGAGGCCACTAGGGTCTAAGTGTCTAACCGTGTGGTCTGTGAAGCCATTTGGTCATACTCGAATTTTTCTGGTGTTATTTACTGCTGTACTCTGAGATTGGTATTGGCTTCACGAAGTACAAGGAGATAAACTGGGACACAGTTCTAGAGGGAGTACTCTCACGTGTGGTGGGTGAGGGTCTGCAGGAGAATGCACCAACCAAGCTTCTATCCCAAAAAGCTTGCACCCATGTCCATAGCAACATGATTCTGAACATTGCCCTGAAACCTCTCCATATCACAAGATCCCTTTACTTGTAAGGGTCTTCTGGCTGCACCATGTCAGTCACAAGTCATTTGGAAGCCAATGGAAGATCATTGTGGCCCCACGACAGATGTTTTATCATACACCTGCAAACCACTGCTCTAGGCCCACTACTAAGCAGGCTCCAACTTTCTGGAATCTGTGTTCTACAACATTTTCATTAAACCCAGTCAATCAGGGCACTATCTGGTATACTCGTGATCAGCAACAGACATAAAAAGGTTCTCCAGTGACAGCTGTTCATAGGAATTTCAGAAATTTCATGGTATTTATCTAGCCAATTGTTAAGGATGAAGTTGGAGGCACTGTGGGTTTCAATTCATTCAGGAACCATGAAATAGTGAGGAAGCTCATTTCAATGAAAGCTCGGGAGAACACTCACAGGCAAGGCTTTCCAAAGAGTGGCCAAAAGGTAAAATGAAGCCAGGCCCATTGAGGTCTACAATTTAGGTCCATGTGTGTTTTGACTCTCAACTATGGCTGCCAAGTTTTTCTGAATAAAGTCATGTGATATCCTGGCTGAGATTCCCAGTGCTCTTTGGAAAGCCATCCTGGGCCTAGATCTCAGTCTTTAAGGGCAACTCTCATGTGTGGCCTCCTAAATTCCCAACACAATTCATGTCAATACTTCTATGAGATCTGTTCCAGAACTCAGTCTCTAAGGGGAATCACACAAGAATTCAAGCCCTGGTTGACCCAAGAATCTTTTCCAACCGTAACAGAGATGACCACAATTAAACCAAAACACTCCAACATGGCCCTCATCTTCTTCCATATAGATGGTCAGAATAACCTCTGGCTGGAGGTTTCCATGAGGGGCACAGCCTAAGACAGTGTCAAAAATAAGCTCCCTTGCCCCTCATTTGCCTAAATTCAGGGTGGCTTGGAAACCTTTCCTGTGAACCAGGAGTGATCAAATAGGCCTGCCATTAATACTGCTCTACTTCTCCAATTTGAGGCCTAGTCTCTGTAGGTTATAGATTCTTTATGTGAAGTGGGGTCATGAGAAAACCCAAGCACCTGTGGGCTACCCTCTGAAGGGCTTTGAAGAACCCATTTGAGTGAATCGAGGAGTTGGATCAAAAGTACTTTATATATAGGGTTTTGGTTAGAGAGTGAATGTAAGTGTCAGCATATGTGAAGAGTCAGCAACAGTAATGAACTGGAGAAAATGTGTAGGAAAGCAGATATCAATAGAGACATTAGGAAATCAGGCAAAGTACAAAGTGAGTGATAGAATAAGACATTTTTAACAGGGTTGAGTTTGAATATACAATCTTAGGAAGAAACAAATATGCAGTCACGAATAGGAATGATATTTGAGATCATTAGTGAATCAGGACATGGATGTTGTTAGTAATACATGCTCACTTTTAATATAGGCTTTGGTACAATCATAAGTGTGACACTTGCATTTTGTGTCAGGAATATTACTGTGATGAAATGTATATGTATATCAGGTGACTAGAGTATTTCTTCCACGATTTTTGAAAGCAATATTTTAAAGACTTATAAATTAGTATTGGGGATACAAATAGGAATACCCTGGGTCTCTGAATATAGAGATGATTCCTTAATAGACCAAACTGTGAATAAATAATATAACTGGTTCAAACTTTAAATAATGGATTGAATTGATATCTGAAAATATACAAGAAATCTTATATTGATACACATTCATTCATTCCAACCAGTTATACATCTAATGATAATATTAGCCTTACTGTTTATCATGAAGACTGTGTGAGTTTTGCTTCATAAAGTGATTATGGAAATCGAAAATAATGTGTTTGGAAAGAATCTCACAAAAAAACAGTTAAGAAACATGGAGGAATACATGTGTTCTGAAGTAGGAAGTGATTGAAATTGAACCAAATGCCTATAAATTTGTGAAATTGTGGATGAAATGATATATCCTATAAGTCCATAAACTGAAGAAATAGTAATGTACCAGTGTAGAATAAAAATGAACTTCAAAAGACACATCATGTCCCATAGGTGTCTACTTGCATTGATGTTAAACTGGGTCAGTTACTGTAGAAATATTAGAATTTGTAAGCACCATTCACTGAATTTAGGTTTCAGTACTATGTAATAAATATGTATTTCAGGTGGATGAATATTTCTGAGAATAATCTTGTGTAAAGTTGATTATAAATCCACATAAACACACATGAGTGAATTTAGGGAGTGTATAATAAGACACATATAATTCATATTTTGGAAAATCTTGAGAGTAGATGTCTATATCTATATAGATAGATAGATGGATAGATAATTACATAGATACACACATACACAGACATTAAAATGTAGCCATATATATGCCATTCGAAATTCAATGAAATATATATCATCCACATATCCAAAAATATTCATTTTACTGAATATTCATTTATGCATAATATTTTTCATCTAGGAAATTCACCCATAGATTGAATTTCTAGTTCCATCAGGATTTAGAGGGAGTGATCTCTTCTCACATTTGTATCTTCCAAAATAAGCGAGCTCACAAGAATGTACGTGTGATACCAGGGAGAATTCTAAATATGCATTAAAAAAATACATGTGATGAATAGGCTACAGAGAAAGGGAGACATAAATTTACATATGTGTTAACTTTAAAAACTAATGGAGAAATATTACAATGAAAAGTTGACGAGATTTATAACACATATCCTTGATAAAGCAGAAGGCAAGTCCATGTATTCACCATGCCTCCTATGAAAGGCCTGTATTTCTGTTCTGTTAGGATTCTTTTTCTCCATCATATTAGGATTAGTAGTTAGATTCTAGTACAGTATGGGTTAGTGTCAGGGATTCAGTATTTCAAATGGAAAATAAGAAAATGAATCTAATGTGTATGCAAATATGTGCTACTCAAAAATCTTCCCACTCTCATCCAGAACAATGCTTTGACATTACCTTCGCCCCAAATAAGACACAATTAGTGGAGAAGAGATAGAAAATTTGTGAATACATATGTGGAAATGAAAATGCTCAGGAGTTCACAACCTTGTAGGAGGTAGAACAGTTTCCAAAAGTAAGGAAGAGGGTAAACACTCCACAAACATGGAGCTCTGCTGGACTAATGAGTTTTTTAGAAACTCCCTGTGAGGTTGGGCACTTGAAATATATGTTGCTGTCAGGAGCTTTAACTTTCTTTATAGTGAAACCATCAACGCTGTGTCTCCACCTATGTAACCTGGGTGACATGGTTCTTTATTTTCTAGTGAACATGAGGCAGCAGTGCTTAATTCTCTCTTTGTAGGTAACCTTTGGCCACTGTGGTCTAAGTATCTAACCGTGTGGTCTGTAAAGCCATTTGGTCATCCTCCACTTTTGTGGTGTTTCTTACTGCTGCACTGTGAGTTTACTATTGACTTCATGAAATACAAAGAGTTCAACTGGGACACAGGGCTGAAGGGAGTACTCTCACGTGTGGTGGGTGAGGGTCTGCAGGAAAATGCACCAATGTGGCTTCAATCCTTCATAGCTTTTCAACTTGACAATAGCAACCTGATTCTGAACACTGGCAGGAAACAATATAAAAAGATGCTTTTACATAGAAGGGTCTGCTGGCTGTACCATGTCAGTCACAAGTCATTTGGAAGCCAATGGCAGATCCCCGTGGCCCCACCACAGATGTTTTTTTTCCCACACCTACACTCCACTGCTCTAGGCCCACTAGTCCGCATGCTCCAACTTTCTGGCATCTCTGTTCTACACCATTTTCATGAAACCCAGTTAATCAAGGCACGATCTGGTAAAATCATGATCAGCAACAGGACATCCAAAGGTTCTCCAGTGCCACCTGGTCATGGGAATTTCAAAAAATTCATGGTATTTATCTAGATATTTTTTCATAATGAAGTTGGAGGAACTGTGGGATTCAATTTATACAGGAACAATTAAATGGTGAGGAATCTCATTTCAATGAAACCTCTGGAGAACTCTCACAGGCAAGGCTTCCCAAAAAGTGGCCAAAAGGTCACATGAAGCCAGGTGCAATGAGGTCTACAATGTGAGGTCCATGTGTGTGTTGACTCTCAACTATGGCTGCCAATCTTTCAGAATAAAATCATGTGATACCCTGGCTGAGATTCCCAGTGCTGTGTGGAAAGCCACGCTGGGCCTAGATCTCAGTTTACAATGGTGAATCTCATGCGTGGCCTCCTAAAATCCCAACACAATTCATGGCAATACTTCTCTGAGGTCAGTTCCACAACTCAGTCTCTAAGGGAAATCACAACAGTGTTCAAGTCCAGGTGCACCCAGGCATCTCTTCCAACTGCCACACAAATGACGACAACTAAAACCAAAACACTCCCACACAGCCTTCTTCATGTTTTATATAGACACTAATCAAAACCTCTAGCTGGAGGTTTCCATGAGGGGCGCAGCCCAAGACAGTGTCAGAAATAATCTCCTTTGACCCTCATTTGCCTTAAGTCAGGGTGGCCTGGACAACCTTTCTGTGAACCAGAAGCGATCAAAAAGGCCTGCTGCTAATACTGCCCCACTTCTCAAATTTGAGGCCTACTGACGGTCGGGTATAGATTCTTTGTGTGAATTGGAGTCATGGGAAAACCCAAGCACCTATTGTCTAGCCTCTGCAGGGCTTTGGAGAACTCATTTGACACAAATGATCCCTATTCTTACTTAATGGAGATCAGGAATCTTACAGAGGAAGGCGAGAGATTTCATCCACAATGACTGATCTTTTTCCATTTTTGTTTTGAATGCACACATGGGATAATTCTTTAGATCCATCAGGTTCTGACAATCTAAGCCACAGCCTCACAAAAGACCAAGAGGCTGATTCAGACACATCCTTTTCCAAAACAATGAAGCAAAGAGCCACAGGTGATGCCCATTCATTTCTCTTTGAAAACTGTTTTTTTCAGGCTTCACAAAGGGGTGGCCTGAGGCAAAGACTTTCCTGACATTCATGGCAACACAACAATAGGTAATCAAAAGGCTCAAAGCAGGGTTTTTCCACTGAGATATTACTGGTCACACTGATATCTGAGTTTTCTGAGATGATCGCCATTCCCTTCAGCTATCCAGTACATGACCATGTCACAGAGCTTGGAGGTGGTACATATCTTGGACAAAAAACCATGAGTCTATTCTGGAGAATAGCCAGAATTCAGGAAGAATCCAGGAACTTAGGAAGATAGTAGGTGTTGCCCATGGATAAGGCAAGCCGCAGTCCATTCATAAATTGAGCAGGATGAATGCTGGGAAGCTTTCCACTAGACAGGACACACCCATTGAGGCATTCTGATTTCTAAAGTCTACAACCACTGAGACAGTGGGATACACAGACATAGAAACACTCACCTTGTCAAATGACTTACTAGAAACAGTCCACTCCAAACCAAACAAACCACCTTTTTTACCTATTCTCAGAACATGAGAAATTACCACAAACCCACACCCACACCCAGAAATGCACCTCCTTTCCCCAAGTAGGTCTGTGACTATCTGGAGTGTCCTCTGACTGGTAGGCCATACAATGTTCCCCAGAAATGGCCTTTTCTGTCTCAGATCTGCTCTCCTTGGTTAACTCTGTGAAGTTGTCAGGAGGCAGTTGTGAGTCAATTCCTGTCCTCTCAGGAAAGACCCTTCTTCAGAGCTTTCTTGGTATTTGGCCACACTTACATCAGTAGGTACCAAGAAAGACTGACTTTGTCCTTGGTAAATCTAAAGAAGTGAGCCCTCTGGGACTTGGAATGGCTCTGGGTGCCTGGGCTTACTGGATCCCAAATTAAGAGAGTTCCCTTACAGAGGAAATAGGTCAGGTCACTTCTTTCAGGAACTGAATGAGGTCACTGCCTTGGCCACCACTTTGTCCTAACAGTTGCTTCCTACAGTCTCCTGACATGGAGGCTGCCTCTACTTCCTGTGATACTTTCACAAGTTAGAATGATATAGAAACCATAGTCACCTGGGAACAGCTCTCCACACAGGTCTGGTTTGGTCCATCTTCCCTACATTAAGAAGAGAGAGGCTGATTCAGACACATCCTTTCATCCTGACCGTGTTGTTTGCCATGGAATATGACTTTTTCTCTCTCAGGTCCTTCATAGCTGCCTACATCTTCTTCAGAGGTCATTTCTGCAAGGACTTTTGAGGTTCTCAGCAGGTGGAAGATCCCCTACCTTCCTTTATTGTTAGACCAACTCTGTTCCTGCTTTCTGTAAAGTGAGATTGAGGGAACAGTGTATGGTTAGGGTTAAAAGCATGTTCGATTTGGCTTAGGAATCATTCTGCTGGATGAATAATTGTATTGGGAACCTGCGATATTAATAAGAATATAGACATAAAATATAAGTATGAAAACAGAAATCTAGAAAAGATTTGAATCCCAGAAGGGCATTGCACCCTCAATTGGGATACTTAGCTTGAATAATGTTCTGCACCGAGGACTCAGATAAATCGATATACAATGGCATAGCACCCAAAACCTCAGATGATTGAATGTAGAAGAGAACATCCAGTCAGAAATGGATAGTCCATAGGATTATGAAGATAATCAGTATGTTTAGGAAGAATAGTGAGTCTAGTAGTTGGACCAAAAGTTGCTTAGCTATAGGGTTTCAGTTAGAGAATGAATGTAAATGTCAGCACTGGTGAAGAGTCAGTCACAATGATGAACTGGGGAAAATATAGGGAAGCAGATATCAATAGAGACATTATGAAATCAGGCAAAGTATATAGTGATTGATAGGATTACACATTTTCAACAGGGTTCAGTTTGAATATATAATCTTAGGAAGAAACAAATATGTAGTCACCATTAGGATTAATATTTGAGAGCATTAGGCAATCTGGCCATGATATTTTTAGTATTCCATGCTCAAGTTCCATTTAGGCTTTGGTAAAACCATAAGTGTGACCTTTGCAATTTGTTTCCAGATTATTACTGTGATAAAATGTATGTGTATATCAGGTGACATGAGTATTTCTTCCACCATTACGGGGAGCAATATTTTGAAAACTTATAAATTAGTACTGGAGATATAAATAGGTTTACCCTGTGTTGATGAATATAGAGATGATGCATGAATAGACCATATTGTGAATAAATTATATAACTAGTTCCAACTTTAAATAATGGATCGAATTGATATCTGTAAATATACAGAAAATATTACATTGATATACATACATTCATTGCAACCAGTTATATATCTAATGGGAATATTAGGGTTACGGTTTATCATGAAGAGTGTGTGAGTTTTGCTTCAAACATGATTATGGAATCGAAAATAACGTGTTTTGAAAGAAGTCTAGTGAAAAGACCAGTAAAGAAACATGGAGGGATACTTGTGTTCTGCAAGGTGGAGGTGGTTGAAAGTGAACCAAATGCATATATATATGAAAACTTGTTGATGAAATGTTATATCCTATGATGTCCATAACCTGAAGAAATAGTAATGTACCAGTGTTTCGTAAAAATGAATTTCAAAATACACATGATGTCCAATAGAAATCTACTTGCATTTTTGTTAAACTGGGTCAGTTACTGTAGAAATATTAGGATTTGTAAGCAGCATTCACTGAATTTAGTTTTCAGTACTGGGAAACAAATATGTATTTCAGGTGGTTGGATATTTCTGAGAATAATGTTGTGAAATGTTGATTATAATGCCACACACAGGAACATGAATGAATTTAGGGAGTGTATAATAAGACACATATATTTCATATTTTGGAAAATCTGGATATATATATATATATATATATATATATATATATATAGAAAGAGAGAGAGAGAGAGAGAGAGAGAGAGAGAGAGAGAGAGAAAGAGAGAGAGACAAACATGCACACACACACACATTAAAATGTAGCAATATATATTCCAATCGAAATTCATCATTTAAAATAATTCCTTCACATATCTAACTATATTCATTTTACTGAACATGGAATAATGTATAATATTTTTTATTAGGAAGCTCACCCATTGGTTGAATTTTCAGTTCCATCAGTATTTAGGGGGCGTGATCTCTTCTCACAATTTGTATATTTGAAAATCAGTGAGCTCACAAGAATGTACGTGTGATACCAGGTAGGATTCATTATATGCATAAAAAAACTACATGTGCTGATAGGCTACAGAGAAAGGGAGACAGGAATTAACATATGCTTTAACTTTAAAAACTCATGGAGAAGTATTACAATGAAAAGTTGACTAGATTTATAACACATACCATTGATAAAGCATAAGGCATGTCCTAGTTTACACCATGCCTCCTATGAATGGCCTGTATTTCTATTCTGTTATGTTTCTTTTTCTCCATCATATTAGGATAGGTAGTGAGAGTTTAGTAGTGTATGGATTTGTGTCAGGGATTCAGTATTTCAAATGGAAAATAGGAAAATCAATCAAATGTGAATGCAAATATGTGCTAGAAAAAAATCTTCTCACTCTCCTCCAGAACAATGCGTTGACATTAGCTTCGTCCCTATTAAGACACAATTAGAGGAGAAGAGTAAGAAAATCTGTGAATACATATCTGGAATGGAATATGCTCAGGAGTTCACAACCTGGGAGGAGGTACAGAAGTTTCCAAAAGTAAGGGACAGGGTAAAGACTCCACAAACATGGAGCTCTGCCAGCCTAAATAGTTCTTGAGAAACTGCCTCTGAGGTGGGGCACTTAAAATATAGTTGTTGTCAGAAGATTTAGCTTCCTTTGTAGTGAGACCATCAAAGCTGGGTCTGCATCTATGTTACCTGGAGGATATGGTTTCTGATTTTCCAGTGAACTTGAGGCAGCAGTGCTAAATTTTCTCTTTGTAGGTAAACTGTGGCAACTGGGGGCTAAGTGTCTCTCCATGTGGACTGTAAAGCCCTTTGGTCATCCTCCAATGTGCGATTCAAATTATACAGGAACCATTAATGTTGAGGAAGCTCATTTCAATGAAAGCTCTGGAGAACACTCACAGGCAAGTCTTCCCAAAGAGTGGCCAAAAGGTCACATGAAGCCAGGCCAAATGAGGTCTACAATGTGAGGTCAATGAGTGTTTTGACTCTCAACTATGGCTGCCAAGTCTTTCAGAATAAAATCATGTAATATCCTGGCTGAGATTCCCAGTGCTCTGTGGAAAGACACCCTGGGCCTTGATCTCAGTTTCCAAGGGTGACTCTCATGCGTGGCCTCCTAAAATCCCAAAACAATTCAGGGCAATACTTCTCTGAGGTCAGTTCCAGAACTCAGTCTCTAAAAGGAATCACACCAGAGTTCAAACCCAGGTGGACCTAGTCATCTCTTCCAACCACCACACAAATGACCACAATTAAAATCAAAACACTCCCACATGGCCCTCACCTTCTTCCATATTGACACTCATCAAAACCTATGCCTGGAGCTTTCCATGAGGGGAACAGCCCAAGAGAGTGTCCAAAATAAGCTCCCTTGCCCCTCATTTGCCTAAAGTCAGGGTGGCCTGGACACCCTTCCTGTGAACCAGGATTGATCAATAGGCCTGGTATTCATACTGCTCCACTTCTGCAATTTGAGGCCTACTGACTGTGTTGTTTAGATTCTTTATGTGAATTGGAGTCATGAGAATACCCAAGCACCTATGAGATAGCCTCTTCAGGGCTTTGAAGAACTCATTTGACACAAAGGATCCCTATTCTCACTTGATAGAGGTCAGGAATATTACAGAGGAAGGCGAGAGGCTTCTTCCACAATGACTGATATTTTTGCCATTTTGGTTTTGGATGCACACATGAGATCTTTTTTTAGATCGATCAGGTGCTGAAAATCTAAACCACAGCCTCACACAGGGCCAAGAGGCTTATTCAGACACAGCCCTTTCAAAAGCAATTAAGCAAAGTGCCAGATGTGATGCCCATTCCTTTCCATTTGAAAACTCTTTTCTTCAATCTTCACACAGATTTGGGCTGAGGCAAAGATCTTTCTGACATTTAGGGAAACAGAACAATAGGTAATCAAAAGGCCCCAAGCAGGGTTTCTCCACTGAGACTTTCCTGGTCACTCTGATATCTGAGTTTTCTGAGATGCTTGCCATTCCCTTCAGCTATCCAGTACATGGCCATGTCACCGAGGTTGGAGGTGGCACATATCTTGTACAAAAAGCATGAAACTAATGTTGAGAGTGGCCAGAATTCAGGAAATAATGGGAACTAGAAAGATAGCAGGTGTTGCCCATGGATAAGGCAAGCATCAGTCCATTCAGTAATTGGGCAGGATGAATGCTGGGAAGCTTTCTACTAAACAGGACACACAAATTGAGCCATTTTCTTTTCTAATATCTACAACCAAGGACACAGTGGGATACACAGACATAAAAGCAGTCTCCTTTTCAAATGACTTACTAGAAACAGTAAACTCCAAACCAAACAAACCTCTTTTTTTGCCTATTCTCAGAACATGAGACAAAACCACAAACTGACATACACACACACCAAGGCACCTCCTTCCCCCAAGTAGGTCTGTTACTATCCGGAGTGTCCTCTGACTAGTAGGCCATACGATGTTCCCTAGAAATGGCCAGTCCTGTCTCAGTTCTGGTCTCCTTTGCCAATTCTGTGAAGTTGTCAGGAGGCAGTGGTGAGCCATTTCTTGACCTCTCAGGAAAGGACCATCTTCAAAGCTTTCTTGGCATTTGGCCACCCTCACATCAGTAGGTACCAAGAAAGACTGACTCTGTCCTTGGTAAATCCAAACAAGTGAGAACAGTGGAACTGGGACAGGGACTGACTCTCGGTGCCTGGCTTCCTGAATCACAAAATTCAGAGAGTTACATCACCAAGGAAGTGAGGTGAGGTCACTTAATTCAGTAAATGAATGAGGTCACCGCCTTGGCCACCACTTTGTCCTAACAGTTGCTTCCTAGGGTCTCAGGAAATGGAGGCTGCCCCTATTTCCTGTGAAATTTTTACAAGTTAGAATGGTACAGAAACCATAGGCACCTGGGAACAGATCTCCACACAGGCGTTGTTTGATACATCTTCCCTACATTAAGAAGAGATAGGATGATTCAGACACATCCTTACATCCTGATCGGATTGTTTGCAAAAGAAGAAGACTTTTGCTGTCTCAGGTCCTTCAGAGCTGCCTACATCTTTTCCAGGGATCATTTCTGCATGGATTTTGAGGTACTAAGAAGTTGGAAGATCTCCTAACTTCCTGTATTGTAAGACCAACTTTGTCTCTGCTCTTCTTTAATGTGAGATTGAGTGAACAGTGTATGGTTATGGTTAATAGCATGTTTGATTTGGATTAGGAATCATTTTGTTGGATGAATAATGATATTGGGAACCTGCGATATTTATAAGAATATAGAGGTGAAATATAAGTATGAAAACAGAAATCTAGGTAATATTTGAAGCCCAGAAGGATTTGGGCCCTTGATTGGGATGCTTAGCTTGAATTATGTTCTGCACCGAGGTCTCAGTTAAATCGATATACAATGGCATAAGACCCTGTACCTCAGATGATTGAATGTAGAAGAGAACATCCAGTCAAAAAGGGATAGTCTGTAGGATTAGGACGATAGTCAGTTGGTTTAGGAGGAAGAGTGAGTCTAGGATTTGGACCAAAAGTTCTTTTGCAATAGGGTTTCGGTTAGAGAGTGAATATAAATGAAACCACATGTGAAGAGTCAGGCACAACGATGAACTGGGGAAAATATGTAGGAAAGCAGACATCAATAGAGACATTAGGAAATCAGGCAAAGTATAACGTGAGTGATAGGATTAGACATTTTCAACAGGCTTGAGGTTGAATATATAATCTTAAGAAGAAACAAATATGTAGTCACCAATAGGGTTGACATTTGAGAGCATTAGGCAACCTGGACATGGATGTTTTTAGTAATCCATGCTCAATTTCCATTGATGCTTTGGTATAATCATAAGTGTGACCTTTTCATTTTACGTCCAGAATATTAATGTGATAAAATGTATATGTATATCAGGTGACATGAGTATTTCTTCCACCATTTCTGGGAGCAATATTTTGAAAATTTATAAATTAGTACTAAGGATACTTATAGGTTTACCCTGTGTTGATGAATATAGAGATGATGCATTAATAGACCATACTGTGAATAAATTATATGACTGGTTCCAGATTTAAATAATGGATTGTATTGATATCTGAAAATATATAGGAAATCTTATATTGATATACATACATTCATTTCAACCAGTTATATATCTAATAGTAATATTAGGGTTACCGTTTATCATCAATAGTGTGTGAATTTTGCGTCAAAAATGATTATGGAATCGAAAAAAATATGTTTAGAAAGAAGTCTAGTGAAAAGACCAGTCAAGAAACATGGAGGAATATATGTGTTCCAAAGAAGAAAGTGATTGAAAGTGAACCAAATGTTTATAAATTTGTGAATGAAAAGATATACCTTATGAGGTCCATAAACTGAAGAAATAATAACGTACCAGGTTTCAATAAAAATGAACTTTAACAAAAACATTATATCCCATTGGAATCTACTTGCATTGATGGTAAACTGGGTCAGTTACTGTAGAAATATTAGGATTTGTTAGCACCATTCCCTGAAGTTAGTTTTCAGTACTAGGAAACAAATATGTATTTTAGTGGATGTATATATCTGAGAATAATCTTGTGAAAAATTGATAATAAATCCCCATACAGGAACATGAATGAATTTAGGCAGTGTATAGAAAGACACATATATTTCATATTTTGAAAATCTGGAGTATATATATATATATATATATATATATATATATAGACACACAAACACACACACATTATAATGTAGCAATATATATGCCAGTCGAAATTCATCATGAAAAATAACTCATCCGCATATCCAAAAATATTCATTTTACTGAACATGGATGTATGTATAATGTTGTTCATCTAGGAAGCTCACTCATGGGTTGAATTTTCAGTTCCAACAGCGTTTAGGAGGAGTGATCTCTTCTCACAATTTGTATCTGCCATGTCAGCCACCTCAGAAGAATGTACGTGTGAAACCAGGTAGGATTCTATTTGTGCATATAAAAATACATGTGCTTAAAAGACTACAGATAAAGAAAGGCAGGAATTCACATATTTCTTAACTTTAAAAACACATGGAGAATTATTTCAACAAATAATTGACTAGATTTATGACTCCTACCTTATATCATGCAAAAGGCAAGTACAACTATACACCATGACTCTTCTGAACTGCTTGTATTTCTATTCTGTTTGGGTTATTTTTCTCATCATATTAGTATTAGTAATAAGAGTCTAGTAAAGTATGGGTTAGTGTCAGCGATTCAGTATTTCGAATGAAAAATTGGAAAATGAATCAAATGTGTATGCAAATATGTGCTACAAAAAAATCTTCCCCCTCTCATCTAGAACAATGACTTGACATTACCTTTGCCCCAAGTAAGTCACAATTAGAGGAGAAGAGTTAGAAAATCTGTGAACACATATCTGGAATGGAAAATGCTCATGAGTTCACAACCTTGGAGGTGGTAGAGGAGTTTCCAAAAGTAAGTGACATGGTAAACACTCCACAGGCATGGAGCTCTGGTGGCCTAAACACTTCATGAGAAACTGCCTTTGAGGTTGGGCACTTGAAATATACATTGTTTTATGGAGCTTTAGCTTCCTTTATAGTGAGACCATCAAAGCTGGGTCTGCATCTATTTGACCTGAAGGACATGGTTTCTGATTTTCCAATGAACATGAGGCAGCAGTGCTGAATTTTCTCTTTGTAGGTAAACTGTTGCCACTGGGGGATAAGTTTCTCCCCGTGTGGACTGTGAAGCAATTTGGTCATTTTCCAATTTTTGTGGTGTTTCTTGCTGCTGCACTGGTAGTTTGGTATTGGCTTCACGAAATACCTGGAGTTCAACTGGGACACAGTGCTGGAGGGAGTTCTGTCACGTCTGGTAGGTCAGGGTCTGCAGTAGAATGTACCAACCAGGATTCTATCCCACATAGCTTGCCCCCTTGACAATAGCAACCTGATTTTAAACATTACCTTGAAACTTCTCCATATAACAAGATGCCTTTATATAGAATGGTCTGCTGGCTGCACCATGTCTGTCTCAAGCCATTTGAAAGACAATGGCAGATCCACATGGCACCGCCACAGATATTTTGTCACACACCTGCCCACCACTACTCTAGGCCCACTACTCAGCAGGCTCCAAATTACTGGCATCTCTGTTCTACACATTTTCATGAAACCTGGTCAATCAAGGCACTGTCTGGTACACTCATGATCAGCAAAAGGACATCCAAAGGTTCTCCAGTGCCATCTGGTCATGGGAATTTCTAAACATTAATGGTATTTATATAGCCATTTTTCACAGATGAAGTTGTTGGCACTGTGGGTTTCAATTCATTCAGGAACCATTAAATGTTGAGGAAGCTCATTTCAATAAAAGATCTGTAGAATTCTCACAGGCAAGGCTTCCCAAAGAGTGGCCAAAAGGTCACAAGAAGCCAGGCCAATTGAGGTATACAATGTGAGGTCCATGTGTGTTTTGACTCTCAACTATGGCTGCCAAATATTTCAGAATAAAATCATGTGATATCCTGGCTGAGATTCCCAGTACTCTTGGGAAAGCCACCCTGGGCCTAAATCTCAGTTTCCAAGGGCGACTCTCATGTGTGGCCTCCTGAAATCGCAAGACAATTCACGGCAATACTTCTCTGAGGTCAGTTCCAGAACGCATTCTCCAAGGTGAATCACACCATTGTTAAAGCCAAGTTGGACCCAGTAATCTCTTCCAACTGCCACACAAATGACCACAATTAAAACCAAAACACTCCCACATGGCCCTCATCTTCTTCCACATAGACACTCCTCATAACCTCTGGCTAGAGTTTTCCATGAGGGGTGCAGCCCAAGACAGTGCCCAAAATAAGCTCCCTTGCCACTCATTTCCCTAAATTTAGGGTGGCCTGGACACCCTTCCTGTGAACCAGGAGTGATTAAATAGGCCTGCCATTAATACTGCTCCACTTCTCCACTTTGAGGCCTTCTTACTGTGGGGTTTAGATCCTTCTTTCTTTAAAAAAATATTTGAAATTTAATTGGAAAGTTAAAAAAATGTATTGCAGAATATTAAATTTCTTATGGAAAAGCCTTTATCTTGTTTGTGAAGGAAACCTTGATGCCTTGCCAATCTGGTTATATGGAGACACTCAAATATTTCTGTTACATACTACATGGATGAATGGCTACAGCATATAGTTTTTTCAAACTGAAAGGCAGATAACAGCAAGTAAGATAACAAATAAAAGACAATTTTATTAAAAAATAAAGTTGTAAAATGTCTCAAATATTGGAAATTAAATTCCTTTTTTTTCTTTTTTTTTTGGATGTTCAAAACATTATAAAGCTCATGCTATATCATCTTTCATACATTTGACTCAATTGGGTTATGAACTCCCCCTTTTTACCCCAATACAAATCGCAGAATCACATAAGTTACACACTCACTCATTTTTACATAATGGCATATTAATGATTGTTGTATTCTGCTACCTTTCCTATCCCCTACTATCCCCCTCCCCTCTCCTCCCATCTACCCTCTCTACATCATCTGCTGTTGTTCAATTCTCTTCCTTGTTTTCCCCCCTTTCCCCTCACAACCTCTTATATGAAATTTTGTGTAACATTTAGTCTCTCCTACAATTTCCATATGCTTTCACTTCTCTCTTCCTTTCTCTCCCACCTCTCATCTCTGTTTAGTGTTAATGTTTTCCTCATTCTCTTCTTCCCTGTTCTGTTCTTATTTGCTCTCTTTATATCAAAGAAAACATTTGGCATTTGTTTTTGAAGGATTGGCTAGCTTCGCTTAGCATAATCTGTTCTAATGCCATCCATTTCCCTTCAAATTCTATGATTTTGTCATTTTTTAGTGCTGCATAATACTCCACTGTGTATAGATGCCCCTTTTTTTATCCATTCGTCTATTGAAGGTCATCTAGGTTGGTTCCACAGTGTAGCTATTGTGAATTGTGCCGCTATGATTATTGATGTGGCACTATCCCTAAAGTGCGCTCTTTTAAGATCCTCAGGGAATAGTCCGAGAAGGGCAATAGCTGGGTCAAATGGTGGATCCATTCCCAGATTTCCCAGGAATCTCCATACTGCTTTCCAAATTGGCCTCAACAATTTGCAGTCTCACCAGCAGTGTACAAGTGTACCGTTTTCCCCACAACCTCGCCAAAACTTATTGTTGTTTGATTTCAAAATGGCTGCCAATCTTACTGAAGTGAGATGATATCTTAGGGTGGTTTTGACTTGCATTTCCCTGACTGCTAGAGGTGGTGGGCATTTTTTCATGTACTTGTTGATGGATTGTATGTCCTCCTCTGTGAAGTGTCTTTTCAGGTCCTTGGCCCATTTGTGGATTGGGTTATTTGTTATCTTATTGTTTAGTTTTGTGAGTTCTTTGTATATTCTAGATATTAGGGCTCTATCTGAAGTGTGAGGGGTAAAAATTTGTTCCCAGGATGTAGGCTCTCTATTTACCTCTCTTATTGTTTCTCTTGCTGAGAAAAAAACTTTTTAGTTTGAGTAAGTCCCACTTGTTGATTCTTGTTATTAACTCTTGTGCGATGGGTGTCCTATTTAGGAATTTGGAGCCCAACCCCACGGTATGTACATCTTAGCCAACATTTTCTTCTATCAGACACAGTGTCTCTGATTTTATATCTAGCTCCTTGATCCATTTTGAGTTAACTTTTGTGCATGGCGAGAGAAAGGGATTCAGTTTCATTGTGTTGCATGTGGATTTCCAGTTTTCCCTGCGCCATTTGTTGAAGATGCTATCCTTCCTCCATTGCATGCTTTAAGCCCCTTTATCAAATATAAGAAAGTTGTAATTTCGTTGATTGGTTTCTGTGTCCTCTATTCTGTACCATTGGTCCACCTGCCTGTTTTGGTACTAGTACCACGCTGCTTTTATTACTATTGCTTTGTAGTACAGTTTGAACTCTGGTATCTCTATAATTCCAGATTCACACTTCCTGCTTAGAGTTGCTTTTGCTATTCTGGGTCTTTTGTTTTTCCATTAGAATTTCATGATTGCTTTATCTTTTTCTACAAGAAATGCTGTTGGGATTTCGATTGGCATCGCTTTAAACCCGTAGATAACTTTGGGTAATATGGCCATTTTGATGATGTTAGTTCTGCCTCTCCATGAACAGGGTTCATTTTTAAATCTTCTAAGATCTTCTTTTATCTCTCTCTTCAGGGTTCTGTAGTTTTCGTTATATAAATCTTTCACCTCTTTTGTTAGGTTGATTCCCAAATATCTTATTTTATTTGAGTATATTGTGAATGGAGTGGTCCCTCATTTCCATTTCAGAAGTTTTGTTGCTGATATACAGGAATGACTTTGATTTATGCATGTTGATTTTATATCCTGCCACTTTGCTGAATTCATTTATTAACTCTAGCCGTTTCTTTGTAGACCCTTTTGGGTCTGTTAAATATATTATCATGTCATCTGCAAATAGCGATAATTTAAATTCTTCTTTTCCTGTTTTTATGCCATTAATTTCTTGTGTCTGTCTAATTGCTCTGGCTAGTATTTCAAGAACTAAATCGAATAGAAGTGGTGATAGAGGGCATCCCTATCTTGTTCCAGATTTTAGAGGGAATGCCTTCAGTTTTTCTCCATTTAGGATGATGGTAGCCTGAGTTTTAGCATATATAGCTTTTACAATGTTGAGGTAACTTTCTGTTATCCCTAGTTTTTCTAGTGTTTTGAGCATAAAGGGATGCTGAACTTTGTCAAATGCTTTTTCTGCATCTATCGAGATGATCATATGGTTCTTGTCTTTAAATCTATTGATGTGGTGAATGGCATTTATTGATTTCCGTATATTGACCTAACCTTGCATCCCAGGGATGAATCCTACTTGATCATGTTGCACAATTTTTTTGATATGCTTTTGTATTCGATTCGCCAGGATTTAATTGAGAAGTTTTGCATCGAAGTTCATTAGAGATATTGGTCTGTAGTTTTCTTTCTTTAAAGTATCTTTGTCTGGTTTCAGGATCAGGGTGATGTTGGCGTCATAGAATGAATTTGGAAGAGCTCTTTCTTTTTGTATTTCTTAAAATAGCATGAAAAATACTGGTATTAATTCTTCTTTGAAAGTTTTGTAGAACTCTGCTGTATACCCATCCGGTCCAGGGCTTTTTTGGTTGGTAGTCTTTTGATGGCTTCTTCTATTTCTTCCTTTGTTATTGGTCTCTTTAAATTGTGTGTGTCTTCCTGACTCAATCTGGGCAGATCGTATGACTCAAGAAATTTATCGATATCTTCACTATCTTCTATTTTATTGGAATATAGTGTTTCAAAATACTTTCTAATTATCTTCTGTATTTCTGTAGTGTCTGTTGTGATATTGCCTTTTTCATCCCGTATGTTAGTAATTTGAGTTCTCTCTCTTCTTCTCTTCATTAGCATGGCTAAGGGCCTGTTGATCTTATTTATTTTTTCAAAGAACCAACTTTTAGTTTTATCAATTTTTTCAATTTTTTTTGTTTCAATTTTGTTGATTTCTGCTCTAAATTTAATTATTTCTTGTCTTCTACTACATTTGCTTTTGTTTTGCTCTTCCTTTTCTAGGTTTTTGAGGTGTAGTGTGAGTTCATTTATTTGTTGGTTTTTCTTTTTATTGAGGAAAGAACTCCAAGAAATGAATTTCCCTCTTAAAACTGCTTTCACTGTGTTCATAGATTCTGGTACATTGTGTCTGTATTGTCATTTGTCTCCAATAATTTTTTTAACTCCTCCTTTATGTCTTCTGTCACCCATTGATCACTCAGTAACATGTTGTTCATTTTCCATGTGATGTAGGATTTTTCCTTCCTTCTTTTATCATTGATTTCCAGTTTTATTCCATTATGATCAGAAATGGTGTATGGTATTATTTCCATACCTTTATATTTACTAAGAATTGCCCTATGGCATAATATATCTTTGAGTAGGATCCATGTGCTGCTACCAAGAAGAACGTGTATCCACTTGATGATGGTTGATATATTCTGTAAATGTTGGTTAAGTCTGGGTTATTGATTGTGCTTTTGAGTTCTATAGTTTCTTTATTCAGTTTCTATCTAGAGGATCTGTCTAATGCCGAGAGTGGTGTGTTGAAGTCACCCATAATTATTGTGTTGTAGTCTATTTGACTCTTGAACTTGAGGAAAGTTTGTTTTATAAACGTTGCAGCTCCATTGCTTGGTGCACACAAATTGATAATTGTTATGTCTTGTTGGTGGATGGTTCCTTTTAACAGAATATAGTGTCCTTCTGTATCCCTTTTGATTAACTTAGGTTTGAAGTTGATTTTATTCCATATGAGTATGGCCACTCCTTCTTGCTTCTGAGGGCCATGTGAGTGGTATGATTTTTCCCAACCTTTTACCTTCACCCTGTTTATGTCTTTTCCTATCATATGAGTCTCCTGAAGGCAACATATTGTTGGATTTGTTTTTTTGATCCACGTTACTAGCCCATGTATCTTGATTGGTGAGTCTAGGCCATTAACATTTAAGGTTACAATTGAAATATGATTTGTACTTACAGTCATGTTTATTTATTTATTATATTTTACTTTGGCTAGTTTTTACTTTTATGGTTATTTTCCTGCCCCTTTACTGAGGTACCTCCCACTGTTAGTTTTGAGCACTATTTTTCAATTCTTCTTCTTGTAGTATTTAGCTCAAAATGATTTGCAGTGCTGGTTTTCTGGCTGTGAATTCTTTAAGCTTTTGTTTCTTGTGAAAGACTTTAATTTCATTTTCAAATCTGAAGCTTAATTTTGCTGGATACAGTATTCTTGGTTGGAATCCATTATTTTTCAGCATTTGAAATACATTGTTCTAGGATCGTCTCGCTTTCAATGTCTGTGATGAAAAATCAGTCGTTAACCTAGTTGGTTTACCCCTGAATGTAATCTGCCTCCTTTCTCTTATAGCACTTAATATTCTCTCCTTGTTCTGTATGTTGGCTATCTTCATAATTATATGTCTTGGAGTTGGTCTATTATGGTTTTGAATGTTTGGGATCCTGTAGGCTTCCAGGATTTGGCAATCCAATCCATCTTTCATCTCTGGGATGTTTTCTAGAATTATTTCATTTAGTATGTTGTCCATTCCTTTGGTTTGAATCTCTATGCCTTCTTCTATCCCGATGAAGTTTTTATTTATTTATTTATTTTTATGACATCCCATATCTCTTGAATAGATTGCTTGAGGGATTTAAGCATCTTTTCTGTGTTGACTATATTCTTTTCAAGTTGATAAACTTTGTCTTCATTATCTGATGTTCTGACTTCTACATAATCTAGTCTATTTGTAATATTCTCGTTTGAGTTTTTAATTTGGTTTATAGTTTCCTGCATTTCTAGAATTACTGTTTGAATTTTTTTAAGATCTCTATCTCCTGGTAAAGCTCGTTGTTTGCCATTTGAATTTGTCTGTTTAATTCATTTTCAAAATATACTTTTATTCCTTGGACTTGCTGCCTCATGTCTTCTCTAATATTCCTTTCCATCTGAGTTAGGTATGCCTTGAGTTATTTTCCTATCCCTGTTTCTGATGCTTCTAGGTCCTCCTGTAGAATTAAGTTGTCCTGCATTGTTTGTACTCCTTTTTTCCCTTGTTTTTTCATGATGTTCACGTTACTTTCCAGCTCTATTTGATTGCTGTGTTTCTGCTTTATCCTATAGATTTGTTTTGGTGTTGTATATCTCTGTTGTCTCTCTTTTGTGTTGGTAGACTATGCCTGCTAAAGTGGATTCCACTTTGAAGTAAATCCGAAGGCCGAGCTCCAGTGACGTCACCTCTCTGTTTTGGCGGGCCCCAGGCTCCTTGTCAAGGTGTGTGAATACGGGGGTGTGACTCGACTGTCTCTGGTTGGTTTCAGCTCTGGGTCACTGGTGGGCAGGCGGTCTCCAGCTGCCCAATCGTTCGGTCGGTGGCTGGCGGGCACGCGGTCTCAGGCTACCCAGTCAAGCGGGCAGCAGGTGGGCTGTCACTGGCGGGCGGGCGATCTCTAGAAACCCAGTGGCGTGGTCGGTCACTGGCGGAGGGCGTTTGCCAGCCGCCTAGTCATGCGGGCAGCCGGTGTACTGTCGCCTGCGGTCCTGCAGTCTCCAGCCGCCCAGTCACATGGGACTGGCCTCTAGTCCCCTGGTTTCTCCTGCTAGTCCTGGTTTCTCCAGCTAGACCAGATTTCCCCTGAGTGATGCCTCTCAGCAGTTCAAACTATACTCTGGGCCTGCCGATTGTTGGGTGTGGAGGGTGTCTATTGGGAACTCAGACACTATATTGTTTTGATTTTTTCCGCTTGCCCCTCCCCCAGCACTGGCTAGACACGTTTCGCTTTTGCCACTGATGCGAGGGGAATTGAAAGTTAGGTGTCTCTAGTTTTACCCGCGTCTTTATGCAGGCTCGCTCTGATAATCCCTCCCCCTGAAAGCCTAGGAGAGATTTTATGCGAATTCCCCACTGTATGAGAGATGAGCTGAGTAACATACACCTGTTTTATTGTTGCAATCTGTTGGAGAGTGGCGGTGGTTACTTCAGCTCTTCAAGATGGTGGCCGCTGGTTTTCTTGGTGGAGTTTCCTTTGTGGGGGATAAAACTTTACCACTTCCTTCCCCGTCTGAAATCCTGAACTCAGCCCGAGGCTCAGTGGGGGCTCTACCGGCATGATTCCACATTTCTCCCTACTTGCAGGTCGCTTCTCAGTGGTGCCCCGGCATCTGTAACAGCGGGCCTGGCTGCACGATTCAATCAGCCCGGTTCTCCGGTCGCACAGTTGGCTATTAGGAACCCCGGCATTCTATTGTTTTGATTTTTTCCTCTTGCCCCTCCCCCAGTGCTGGCTAGACAGGTTTCATTTTCACCGCTGATGGGAGGGGGAGTTAAAGGTCAGTTGCCTCTAGTTTTCCCCCATTTTTATGCAGGCTCGCTCTCATCATCTCTCCCCCGGAAAGCCTATAAGAGATTTTATGCAAATTCCAGGATGTATGGGAGATGAGCTGAGTAACACACACATGTTTTATTGTTGAAATCTGTAGGAGAGTGGCTGTGGTTACTTCAGCTCTCCAAGATGGTGGCCTTTGGTTTCCTTGGAGGAGTTTCCATTTTGGGAATTATAACTGTACCACTTTCTTCCCCGTCTGAAATCCTGAACTCAGCTAAGGCCTCAGTGGGGGCTCTACCGGCAGGATTCCACAAAATCCGCATCAACGTTTCTCCCTGCTTATTGGTCGCATCTCCGTGGTGCCGCGCCGTCTGTAGCCACTGGGCGAGCCGTGCGGATCAGTCAGATTGGATCTTGGATCGCACAGTTGGCTCGTGTTTGAGACTCAATTACCGAACCATGGTGCTAGAAATCCTTCTTATGGGTTTTGGTGCACCCCCATTTTGCTGCAATTTTCCAACAAGATAGTTTTTTGTCGTTCTAACTCGTTATTCACGGGTGCAGTGGTGCGGTACACTGGGTGCGATGCACTCTATTCACGACCATCTTGCAATGACGAAATATTATGATTTGTATGCACCATTTACTGACGTTTGTTTTCAGTATTAGAAAACAAATATGAATTTCAGGTGGATGAATATTTCTGAGAATAATCTTATGAAAAGTTGATTATAAATCCACATACATGCATATGAATGATTTTAGGGAATGTATTATAAGACTCATACATTTCATATTTTGAAAAATCTGGAGATTGTATATATATATATATATATATATATATATATATATATATATATATATATATACATATATATACACACACACACACAAACACACACACACACAGAAATTAAAAAGTAGCAATATATATGCCAATCGAAATTCATCATGAAATATATATCATCCACATATCCAAAAAAAATACATTTTACTAAAAATGGATTTATGTATAATGTTGTTCAACTAGGAAGCTCACCCATCGGTTGAATATTCAGTTCCAACAGCGTTTAGGAGGAGTGACCTCTTCTCACAATTTGTATCTGCCACGTCACCCACCTCAGAAGAAGGTACACGTGATACCAGGTAGGATTCTATATGTGCATATAAAAATACATGTGCTGAATACGCTACAGAGAGACAGGAATTCACATATTTCTTAACTTCAAAACACATGGTGAACTATTTCAATAAACATTGACTATATTTATAACTTCAACTCTATATAATGCAAAAGGGAAGTCCAACTATACACCATGTCTCCTCTGAACTGCTTGTATTTCTATTCTGTTTGGGTTACTATTCTCCATCATATTAGGATTAGTAGTCAGAGTCTAGTAGGAAATGCGTTAGTGTCAGCGATTCAGTATTTCGAATGGAAAATAGAAAAATAAACCCAATGTGTTTTCAAATATGTGGTACACAAAAATCTTCCCACTCTCATCCAGAACAATGCCTTGATATTACCCTCGCCTGAAGTAATGCAAAATTAGAGGAGAAGAGTTAGAAAATCTGTGAACACATATCTGGAATAGAATATGCTAAGGAGTTCACAAGCTTGGAGGTGGTAGAGGAGTTTCCAAAAGTAAGGGACATGGTAAACACTCCACAAACATGGAGCTCTGCAGGCCTAAAGACTTCTTGAGAAACTTCCTCTAAATTTGGGCATTTGCAATATGTGTTTTTGTCAGAAGCCTTAGCTTCCTATGTAGTGAGAGCATCAAAACTGGGTCTGCATCTATGTGACCTGGAGGACATGGTATCTTATTTTTCAATGAACATGAGGCAGCAGTGCTGAATTCTCACTTTGAAGGTAAACTGTGGCAACTAGGGTCTAAGTGTCTCTCCATGTTGACTGTGAAGCCATTTGGTCATCCTCTAGTTTTCCTGGTGTGTCTTGCTGCTGCACTGGGAGTTTGGTATTTGCTTCACGGAATACAAGGAGTTCAACTGGGACATAGTGCTGGAGGGAGTTCTGTCACATGCGGTGGGTCAGGATCTGTAGGAGAATGCACAAATGAGGCTTCTATCCCACATAGCTTGCCCCCTTGACCATAGCAACCTGATTCTGAACATTGCCCTGAATAATCTCCATATAACAAGATGCCTTAACATATAAGGGTCTGCTGGCTGAGCCATGTCAGTCACAATCCATTTGGAAGCCAATGGCAGATTCACATGGCCCCAGCACAGACATTTTATCACAAACCTGCCCACCACTGCTCTAGGCCCGCTACTAAGCAGGCTCCAACTTACTGTCATCTCTGATCTACATCATTTTCATGAAACCCAGTCAATCACGCATTTTCTGGTATACTCATGATCAGCAAACGAACATCAAAAGGTTCTCCAGTGCCAACTGGTCATGAAAAATTTAAAAATCCCATGGTATTTATCTAGCCATTTTTCCAGGATGAAGTTGGAGCACTATCATTTTCAATTCATTCAGGAACCATTAAATCTTGAGGAAGCTCATTTCAATGAAAGCTCTGGAGAACACACACAGGCAAGTCTTCTAAAAAAGTGGCCAAAAGGTCACATGAAGCCAGGCCCATTGAGGTCTACAATGTGAGATCCATGTGTATTTTGATTCTTAACTATGGCTGCCAAGTCTGTCAGAATAAAATCATGTGATATCCTGGCTGAGATTCACCGTGCCTTGTGGAAAGCCTTCCTGGGCATACATCTCAATTCCAAGTGTTACTTTCATGCATGGCCTCCTAAAATCCCAACACAACTCATGGCAATACTTCTCTGAGGTCAGTTCCAGAACTCCGTCTCTAAGGAGAATCACACCAGAGTTCAAGCCCAGGTGGAGCTAGTCATCATTTTCAACTGTCCAACTAATAACCACAATTAAAACCAAAACACTTCCACATGGCCCTCATCTTCTTCCATATAGACACTCATTATAACCTCTGGCTGGAAGTTTCCATGAGGGGCGCAGCCCAAGAAAGTGTCCAAAATATGCTCCCTTGTACCCTCATTTGCTTAAAGTCGGGGTGGCCTGAACACCTTCCTGTGAACCAGGAGTGATCAAGTAGGCCTGCCATTAATACTGCTCTCTTTCTCCAATTTGAGGACTACTGACTGTGGGGTTTAGATTCTTCATGTTAATTGGAAACATGAGAAAACCCAAGCATCTTTGAGCTTCCCTCTTCAGGGCTTTGAAGAAATCATTTGACCCAAAGGATCCCTATTCTCACTTGATGGAGGTCAGGAACATTACAGAGGAAGGTGAGAGACTTCATCCACAATGGCCATTTTGGATTTGGATGAAAACACTGGATCCATCAGGTGCTGAGAATCTAACTACAGCCTCACACAGGGCCAAGAGGCTAATTCAGACACATCCA
Organism: Callospermophilus lateralis; assembly: GCF_048772815.1. Taxonomy (NCBI): domain Eukaryota; kingdom Metazoa; phylum Chordata; class Mammalia; order Rodentia; family Sciuridae; genus Callospermophilus; species Callospermophilus lateralis. The sequence goes on along the minus strand of NC_135313.1, from coordinate 121,885,407 downwards.
TTTCCAAAGCAAATAAGCAAAAAGCCACAGGTGATGCCCATTCATTTCCATTTGAAACTGTTTTCTTCAGGCTTCACAAAGGAGTGGCCTGAGGCAAGGACCTTCCTGAAATTCAGGGCAACAAACAATAGGTAAACAAATGGCACAAAGCAGGGTTTCTCCTCTGAGACTTTCCTGGTCACACTGATATCTGAGTTTTCTGAGATGCTCGCCATTCCCGTCAGCTATCCAGTACATGACCATATCACAGAGCTTGTAGGTGGTACATATCTTGGACACAAAACCATGAGGCTATTCTGGAGAGTGGCCAGAATTCAGGAAGAAAACAGAAACTTCGGAAGATAGCAGGTGTAGCCCTTCAAAAAGGCAAGCCGCAGTCCAATTATAATTTGGGCAGGATGAATGCTGGGAAGCATTCTACTAAACAGGACACATCCATTGATGCATTCTATTTTCTATTGTCTACAATCACGGACAGAGTGGGATACACAGAAATAGAAGCACTCGCCTTGTCAAACGACTTACTAGAAACAGTCAATGCCAATCCAAAGAAACATCCTTTCCTACCTATTCTCAGAACATGAGACAAAACCAAAAACACACACCCACACCCACAAAGGCACCCTCTTTGTCCAATTAGGTCTGTGACTATCCAGAGTGTCCTCTGAATGATGGGCTACATTATATTCCCCCAAAATGGCCTCTCCTGTCTCAAATCTGGTCTCCTTGGCCAACTCTGTGAAGTTGTCAGGAGTCATAGGTGAGCCACTACCTGCTTTCTCAGGTAAGGCCCCTCTTCAGAGCTTTCCTGGAATTTGGACATCCTCACATCTGTAGGCACTAAGAAAGACTGACCCTGTCCTTGGTAAATTGAAACAAGTGAGACCACTGGGACTGGGACTGCGACTGACTCTGGGTGCCTCTATTCCTGGATCACAAGTTCAGAGAGTTCCATCGCCAAGGAGGTGAGGTGAGGTCACTTCCTTCAGGAACTCAATGAGGTCACTGCCTTTGCAACCTCTTTGTCCTGACAGTTACTTCTAAGGGTCCCATGAGATGGAGGCTCTCCCTACCTCCTGTGACACTTTCACAATTTAGAATGATATATCAAACATAGGCACCTGGGAACAGCTCTTCACACAGGCCTTGTTTGGTCCATCTTCTCTACATTTAGAAGATAGAGGTTGCTGGTTGATTCAGACACATCCCTTCATCCTGACCAGGTTGTTTGCCATTGAATTTGACTTTTGCTCTCTCAGGTCCTTCATAGCTGCCTACATCTTCTCCAGGGATCATTTGTGCATGGACCTTTGATGTTCTCAGCAGGTGGAAGATCCCCTACATTCCTTTATTGTAAGACCAACTCTGTCCCTCCTCTTCTGTAAAGTTAGATTGAGCGAACAGTGTATGTTTAGGGTTAATATCATGTTTGATTTGGTTTAGGAATCTCTCTGCCTGATAAATAATGGTATTGGGAACCTGTGATATTTACAAGAATATATAGGTGAAATACAAGTATGAAAACAGAAATCTAGGTAAGATTTGATACCAGAAGGGCATTGGGCCCTTGAGTGGGATACTTAGGTTTGAATTATGTTCTGCATACATGTCTCAGTTAAATTGAAATACAATGGCTTAGGACCTTACACCTTGGATGATTGATTGTCGAAGAGTACATCGAGTCAAAAAGCGAGAGTCAGTAGGATTAGGAAGATAGTCAGTAGGTTTAGAAATAAGAGTGAATATAGGATTTGGACCAAAATTTCTTTAGCAATAGCGTCTAGGGTAGACAGTGAATGTATATGTCAGCATATGTAGTGTCAGACACAATGATGAACTGGGGAAAATATGTAGAAAGGCAGATATCAACAGAGATATTAGGAAATCAGGCAAAGTATAAAGTGAGTGATAGGATTAGACATTTTCAACAGGCTTGAGGTTTAATATATAATCTGAGGAAGAAACAAATATGTAGTCACCAATAGGATTTACATTTGAGAGCATTAGGCAACCTGGACACTGTTGTTCTAGTAATCCATGCTCACTTTCCATTTAAGCTTTGATACAATCATGAGTGTGACCTTTGCTTTTTGTGTGCAGAATATTACTGTGATAATATATATATATATATATATATATATATATAGATATAGATATAGATATAGATATAGATATAGATATTGATATATATAGATACATAGATAGATAGATAGATAAGGTGACATGAGTATTTCTTCCACCATTTCTGGTAGCAATATTTTGAAGAGGTATAAATTAGTATTGGGGGGACAAATAGGTGTACACTGTGTCTAAGAAAATAGAGATAATGCATTAATAGACCATACTGTGAATAAATAGCATAACTGATTTCAACTTTAAATAATGGATTGAATTGAAATGTGAAAATATACAGGAGATCTTATCTTGATATTCATACATTCATTCCAACCAGTTATACAACAAATGGTAATATTAATGTTATGGTTTATCTTGAAGAGTGTGTGAGTTTAGTTTCAAAATTGATTATGGAAATCGAAAATAATGTGTTTGGAAAGAAGTCTCAGGAAAAGACGAGTCAAGTAACATGGAGGAATACATGTGTTCTGAAGCAGGAAGTGATTAAAAGTGAAACAAATTCCTATGAATTTCTGAACTTTTAGATGAAATATAGATCCTATGATGTGCAAAAACTGAAGAAATAGTAATGTACCAGTGTTGAATTAAAATGAACGTCAAAATACAAATCATGTCCCATAGGAATCTACTTGCATTTATGTTAAACTGGATCATTTACTGTAGAAATATTAGGATATGTAAGCACCGTTTATTGAAGTTAGTTTTCAGTACGGGAAACAAATATGTATTTCAGGTGGATGAGTATTTCTGAGAATAATCTTGTGAAAAGTTGATTATAAATCCACATACATGAACATGAATGAATTTACAAAGTGTATATAAGACACATATATTTCATATTTTATAAAATGTGGAGAGTGTATATATATATATATATATATATATATATATATATATATACAAAAAACCACAAAAAATACATTAAATTATCAATATGTATATGCCAATCATAATTCTTCCTGTAATATAAATCATCCACAGATGCAAAAATATTTATTTTGCTAAACATGGATTTATGTATAATATTGTTCTACTAGGGAGCTCACACATAGTTTGAATTTTCACTTCCAACACCGTTTAGGAGAAGTGATCTCTTTTCATAATTTGTTTCTGCCAAGTCATCCAACTCATAAAAATGTACGTGTGATACCAGGTAGAATTCTATATGTGCATTTAAAAAATACATGTGCTGAGGAGGCTACAGAGAAAGGGAGACAAGAATTCACATATTTTTTAACTTTAAAAACACATGAAGGACTATTTCAATTAAAAATTGAGTTGATTTATAAAACCTACCCTTTATCATGCAAAGGGAAGTCAAACTATACACCATGCCTTCACTGAAATGCTTGTATTTTCATTATGTTTGGGTATCTTTCTCTATCATATTAGGATTAGTAGTCAGAGTCTAGTAAGGTATGAGTTCGTGTCAGGGATACAGTATTTCAAATGGAAAATTGTAAAATGGATCAATGTGTATGCAAATGTGTGCTACAAAAAAAATTTTCCCACTCTCAGTCAGAACAATGCCTTGAATTACCTTCACCATAAGTAAGACACAATTAGAGGAGAAGAGTTAGAAAATCTTTGAATACATATCTGAAATGGAAAATTCTCAGGAATTTACAAACTTGGAGATGGTAGAGTAGTTTTCAAAAGTAAGGGACAGTGTGAAAACTCCACAAACATGGAGAATTGCCTGACTAAAGACATCTGGAGAAACTGCCTGTAGGTTGGGCACTTGAAATACATGTTGTTGTCAGGAGCTTTGAAATACATGTTGTTGTCAGGAGCTTTAGCTTCATTTCTAATGAGACCATCAAACCTGGGTCTGCATCTCTGTGATCTGGAGGACATGGTTTATAATATTCCAATGAACATGAAGCAGCAGTGCTGAATTCTCTTTGTAGTGAGAGCGTCAAAGCTGGGTCTGCATCTATGTGACCTGGAGGACATGGATTCTTATTTTACAATGAACATGAGGCAGCAGTGCTGAATTCTATCTTTGTAGGTAAACTGTGGCCACTGGGGGCTAAGTGTCTCCCCATGTGGACTGTGAAGTTATTTTATCATCCTTCACTTTTCATAGTGTTTTTTGCTGCTGCACTCGGAGTTTGGTACTTGCTTCACGAAATAAAAGGAGTTCAACTGGGACACCATGCTGAAAGAAGTTCTGTAACGTGTGGTGGATCAGGGTCTGCAGGAGAATGCACCAACAGGGCTTGTATACCACATAGGTTGCCCCCTTGACCATAGCAACCTAATTCTGAACATTGCCCTGAAACCTCTCCATATAACAAGATGCCTTTACATATAAGGGTCTGCTGACTGCACCATGTCAGTCACAAGTCATTTGGAAGCCAATGGCAGATCCACATGACCCCACAACAGATGTTATATCACACACTTGCTCACCACTGCTCTAGGCCCACTACTTAGCAGGCACCAACTTAATGGCATCTCTGTTCTCCACCATTTTCATGAAACCCAGTCAATCAAGGCACTGTCTGGTACAGTCATGATCAGCAATAGGACATCCAAAGGTTCTTCAGTGCCACCTGGTCATTGGAATTTCAAAAATTTCATGGTATTTATGTAGCCAATTTTCAAGGATGAAGTTGGAGGCACTGTGGGTTTCAATTCATTCAGGAATCATTCAATGGTGTGGAAGCTCATTTCAATTAAAGTTTTGGAGAACTCGCACAGCCAAGGCCTCCCAAAGAGTGGCCAAAAGGTCACATGAATCCAGGCCCATTGAGGTCTACAATTGAGATCCATGTGTGTTTTGACTAGCAAATATGGCTTCCAACTCATTCAGAATAAAGTTATGTGATATCCTGGCTGAGATTCCCAGTGCTCTGTGAAAAGCCACGCTGGGCCTAGATCTCCGATTCCAACAGCGAATCTCATGCGTGGCCTCCTAAAATCCAAACACAATTCATGGCAATACTTCTTTGATGTCTGATCCAGAACTCAGTCTTTAAGGGGAATGACACCAGAGTTCAATCCCAGGTGGATCCAGTCATCTCTTCCAACTGCCACACAAATAACCACAATTAAAACCAAAACACTCCCACATGGCCCTCATCTTCTTAAATATAGACACTCATCATAACCTCTGGCTGGAGGTTTCAATGCGGGACGCATCGCAAAAGAGTGTCCAAAATATTCTCCCTTACGCCTCATTTGCCTAAAGTCAGGGTGGCATAGACACCCTTCCTGTGAACCTAAAGTGATCCAATAGGCCTGCCGTTAATACTGCTCTGCTTCTCCAAATTGAGGCCTACTGACTCTCAGGGATACATTCTTTATGTTATTTGGAGTCATAAGAAAACACAAGCACCTCTGCAGGGCTTCGAAGAACTCATTTGACCCAAAGGATCCCTATTCTCACTTGATAGAGGTCAGGAACCTAACAGGGGAAGGCAAGAGTCTCTTAAACAATGAAAGATTTTTGGCAATTTTGCTTTTGATTGCACACATGGAATCTATCTTTAGATCTATCATGTGCTGAGAATCTAAGCCACAACCTCATACAGGGCCAAGAGGCTGATTCAGACACATCCCTTTCCAAAGCAATTAAGCAAAGAGCCACAGATTATGCCCATTTATTTCCATTTGAAAACTGTTTTATTCAGGCTTCACAAAGGGGTGGCCTGAGGCAAAGACCTTCCTGAAATTCAGGGCAGCAGAACCATAGGTAAGCAAATGAACCAAAGCAGGGTTTCTACACTGAGAGTTTACTGGTAACACTGATATCTGAGTTTTCTAAGATGTTCCCATTCTCTACAGCTCTCAAGTATATGGACATGTCACAGAGCTTGGAGGTGTTACATATCTTGGACACAAAACCATGAGCCTATTCTGGAGAGTGGCCAGAATTCAGGAAGAAAATAGAAACTTAGGAATTTACTAGGTGTTGCCCATCCATAAGGCATGCCACAGTCCATTCATAAATTAGGCAGGATGAATTCTGGGAAGTTTTCTACTAGACAGGGCAAATCCATTGATGCATTCTCTTTTCTAATGTTTACAACCACGGACACAGTGGGATTCACAGACATAGAAACACTAGCATTTTCAAACGACTTACTAGAAACAGTCCACTCCAATCCAAATAAAGAGCCTTTCCTTCCTATTCTCAGAACTTGAGAGAAAACCACAAACTCACACCCAAACCTAAAAAGGAACCTCCTTAACCCAAGTAGGTCTGTGACTCTCCAGAGTGTCCTCTAACTGGTAGACCATACTATGTTCCCCTGAAATGGCCTGTCCGGTGCCAGATCTGGTCTTTTTGGCAAACTATGTGAAGTTGTCAGGAGCCGGCAGTGAACCAATAGCTGCTTTCTCAGGAAAGGTCCCTCTTCAGAGCTCTTCTGGCATTTGACCATCCTCATATCAGTAGGTACCAAGAAAGACTGACTCTGTCCTTGGTAAATCCAAACAAGTGAGACCACTGGAACTGGGACTGGGACTGGCTCTGGGTGCCTGGCTTCCTGGATCTCACGTTCAGAGATTTCCATCACCAAGGAAGTGAGGTGAGGTCACTTACTTCAGGAAATGAATGAGGTCACTGCCTTGGCCACCACTTTGTCCTAACAGTTGCTTCCAAGGGTCCCATGAGATGGAGGCTGCTCCTACTTCCTGTGATACTTTCACAAGTTAGAATGGTATATCAACTATAGGTACCTGGGAACAGCTTTCCACACAGGCATGGTTTGATCAGTCTTATCTACATTAGGAAAGGAGAGGCTGATTCAGACACATCCCTTCATACTGACCAGGTTGTTTGCCATGGAATATGACTTTTACTCTCTTAGTTCCTTCATAGCTCCCTGCAACTTCTCCAGGGTATCATTTCTGCATGGACCTTTGATGTTCTCAGCAGGTGGAAGATACCCTACATTATTGTATTCTAAGACAAACTCTGTCCTGGCTAATCTTTAAACTTAGTTTGAGGGAACAGTGTATGGTTAGGGTAGTAACAGGTTCGAATTTGGTTAGGAATCATACTGAGAAATGAACAATGGTATTGGGAACTTGCAATATTTACAAGAATATATTGGTGAAATATAAGTATGAAAACAGAAATTTAGATAAGATTTGAATCCAAAAAGGGCATTGGGCTCTTGATTGGGATACTTAGATTTGAATTATATTCTGCACAGATGTCTCAGATAAATCAATATACAATGGCATAGGCCTTGTACCTTGGATGATTGATTGTCGAAGAGATCATCCAGTCAAAAAGGTATAGTCGGTAGGATTAGGAAGATAGTTGGTAGGTTTAGAAAAAAGAGTGAGTATAGAATTTGGACCAAAAGTTCTTTAGCAATAGGGTTTCAGATAGAGAGTGAATGTAAATGAAACCACATGTGAAGAGTCAGGCACAATGATGAACTGGGGAAAATATGTAGGAAAGCAGACATCAATAGAGACATTAGGAAATCAGGCAAAATACAAAGTGAGTGATAGGATTAGACATTTGCAACAGGTTTGAGGTTCAATATATAATCTTAGGAAGAAACAAATATGTAGTCACCAATAGGATTGATTTGAGAGCATTAGGCAACCTGGACATGGATGTTTTTAGTAATCCATGCTCACTTTCCATTTAGACTTTGGTGAAAGGTTAATAAAATAGGTAATTGTCACTTCATGGTTTTCTGTATGCTGAACAAAACACTGATGAAATCTTTTAGGACTGTTTGCTAATCTTGTTGCCAGAATGTGCTGTCCCCAACTGCCAAACTGCAGAATGGCCCCCTTGCCCTCAACCATCAATAAACTTCCCTCCCTGCCCTCTCCAAGGAAAGTATATAAGCTCTGCTTAAGCTGTTCTCATTGCTCTCTGCTCTATTCAAGTGATCTGTGAGCTTCAGAATGGTGGACTTCCAATAAATCCTTTACTGTTGCATGAGACATTCTCTTGTTGTTCTCTTCCTCCGACGCTCACCCGAACTTTACATCTGGAGGCACCAGCGAGATCCAGCAGCGACGGACGAAAGACCCCCAAGGGGCTCCTTTCAGGGTAAGTAAGGCGACTCTTTCTGGTTTCAGGTTTCAGGTTGGGGTTTGCCAAAATCGCTATCAGTGATGAGCGTGAGCTCTCTCTGACGGTGGCTGAGAGATGTGTCACAGAGCCACAGGCCACGTCCCTGGGACACGCCCCAGAGGACTCAGGAAATCAAGGAACAATAGTCTCCTCAACTCAGTGATATTTTGTTTCGGATTTGGTATTGCCAGTCCATCAGGTTTTGCCGGGTACTCAGTCCTGGTCTCAGTATTGGATGTCCATTGCCTGTCTTTATTGTCTTGTCTTCTCTGTGTAGTGTGCCGTTGCTTTCACTGTTTGTGTATCTCTCATTTTGGGACAGAGCACTTCAATACCTCTCTCCCTGACCCTTGATCACTGGACCAAAGTTTGCTTAAGGGCTCAGAATCTTTCTTTATCAGTAAAACGCTGGACCTTGCAGACTCTCTGTGCCTCAGAATGACACACCTTTGGAGTTGGATGGCCCCCAGAAGGATGTTTCTACTTCGCACAAATTTGAAAAATCAGAGATATTGTCTTTCAGCTGGGGCCACATAGCCATCCAGATCAACAGCCATATATCTTAACTTGGCAGGACCTCTGCAAATCTCCTCCTCCATGGGTGAAGCCTTTTCTTGTCCCTGCCCCCGCTCCTACTCCTTCCACCATGATTCTATCTCTCAAACCCTCTGCTCCTCCTCCTCCACCCTCTGTTCTCCCTGAGTCTAAAGACTCTACTGGACTCTCCTCCCCCTTCTTATCCCCTGCCCTCATCCCCAAAACCCAACAACCTCTAAGTGATTCCAATGCTGATGACTCAGCCTCTCCGCCATTGGATGAACTTAGGCCGGCCCAGTGCCCTCTAGATGACTCCCCCGCGTCACACACAGCCCCTTCTTTCCTGGAGGAAGCTGGCCGGCTAAAAAAACTCAAAGAACTCTCTGGCGTTTTCACACCTGCCTACTTGGGATGACTGCCAACAAATCCTAGGGACTCTCTTCATGACAGAGGAATGAGAGAGAAACCTCCTGGAAGCTAGAAAAAAATATCCTCGGTCCAGATGGGTGACCACACAACTTCCCAACATAATCAAAGCCGGCTTCCCCTTGAACTGACCCAAGTGGGACCCTGACACCTTTGAAGGTAGAGAGCATCTCTCCACTTATTGCCGGACCCTAATAGTGGGTTTCCAACCGGTCGGTAGGCAACCAAGTAATTTGTCCAGGTTAAGAGAGAATATTCAAGGGCCTGATGAATATCCCTCTAGGTTTCTAGAGAGAATTATGGAGGCATATAGGAGATTTACTCCTTTTGTTCCTCAGGCAGAGGATCAAAATGCATCTGTCATGATGGCCTTCATTGGGCAAGCTGCCCTGGATATTAAAAGAAGGTTACAATACATAGATGGATTACAAGATATGACCTTGAGAGATTTAGTCTGAGAAGCCGAGAAAGTATAGTATAAGTGAGAAGCAGAGAGAAAGAAAGGGAGCAAAGGGAAGATGAGAGATGCAAGAGACAGACTAAGGCATTGACTAAGGTCCTGGTCACAACAATAAATAGGCCAGAAATTAAGAAACAGGGAGACAGGATGGGATACCTTCATGCACGCCAGAGGCCACCCCTGGCCTCAGATCAATGTGCCTACTGTAAAGAAAAAGAACCCTGGGCCAAAGAGTGCCCTAGAAAGAGACAGCCATGCCAGCCAGCCATTCTGACTCTGGAGGATGACTAAGTAAGTCGGGGCTCAGATCCCTTCCCTGAGCTCAGGGTAACTTTTGAAGTGGAGTGGATCCCAGTAAACTTTGAAGTGGATACAGGGGCAGTATACACAGCCCTTAAGGCCCCACTGGGCCCACTATCAAATAAAAGGTCTCTAGTTCAAAGGGCTAACGGCAGTAAATATCAGACTTAGACAACTAAGAGGACCATGGACATGGGGAAAGGAAAAATCCATCACTCCTTCCTAGTAATCCCAGAATTCCTGTCCCCATTGATGGGTAGAGATCTGCTCAGTAAGCTCTGGGCCAAAACAACTTTTAACCCTGAAGGCCCCAAAATGAAATTTCTAAATCCTTCAGTAAAAACTCCTATAGTCTTGGCTTTATAAATGTCAGTAGAAGATGAACAGCAACTCTTCACACCCCCCAAGACTGATCAAACAGGCAAGCTACCCCAGAAATGGATAACGGATTTCCCAGATGCTTGGGCAAAAACTGCGGGGTTAGGCCTAGCTATGAAATAACCTCCAAGAACAGTGGAGTTAAAAACCTCAGCCTCCCCAATCAATGTCAAACAATATCCTCTGAGCAAAAAAGCTAAAGATGGGATAAGGCCCCATATTCAGAAATATCTGGCCTTAGGGTCCTAAGGCCCTGTCAATCGTCCTGGAACACTCCCCTGCTACCAGTAAAAAAAAGCCAGGAACCGGGGACTATCCCCAGTTCAAGACCTAAGAGAGATTAACAACAGAGTGCAGGACATTCACCCCACAGTAACTAATCCGTACAATCTGCTTATCACTCTGAACCCTGAGCAGAAATGGTATACTGTTCTGGACTTAAAAGGTGCTATCTTTTGCTTGCCTCTGCATAAAGTTAGTCAGTTGCTGTTTGCCTGCTAGTGGGTAGACCCAGAAACCGGAATGTCTGGACAACTAACTTGGATTAGACTCTCACAGGGGTTCAAAAACTCTCCCACTCTTTTTGATGAAGCCCTCCACAGAGATCTCAACAACTTCAGAACTATGCACCCCGAAGTCACCCAGCTTCAATACGTGGATGACCTGCTACTGGCAGCCAACACCAAGGAAAACTGTGAGTCTAGGACCAAAGCACTATTATATGAGCTTCCTCAACTCGGGTATAGAGCTTCTGCGCAAAAAGCCCAAATTTGCCAGCAAGAAGTAACCTTCCTGGGCTATTCCCTTAATGGTGGTAAACGATGGCTCACTGAGCCCAGAAATCAAACGGTTGTGCAGATACCACCCCCATCTAGCAGCAGACAACACAAGGGAGTTTCTTGGGACTACTGGGTTTTGTAGGTTATGGATTCCTGTGTTTGCGTCCTTAACTTCTCCTTTATACCCGCTGTTAAAGGGAGATGCCCAATTCCAATGGACCCCGGAGAACCAGCAAGCTTTGATAACATCTAACGACACTGGCACTGAACTCCTCAACTTGACTGAGCCAAGCTTGCAATTTCAGAAAGCCCTACACTACGTTAAAAATGTACATCAAGTTACACAACTTGGTTCAAAGAAACTGCAGGCATTCCTGAAGGATCAAGAACAGAGTTTTCCACTAACCGACTCACAGTGAAAGGAAATAACTGAACGGGTAACAAAAGCCTGTCTGGTCTCTGTCAATAGGTTAATGCTTATCCTTCCAAGCTTCCTGCAGGAAAGCACCTATGAGGAACCAGACAAGGACAATTCTGGGAAGTGGACTTTACTGAAATTAAGCCAGCAACTTATGGACTTAAATATCTCCTAGTCTTTGTAGATACATTTTCAGGATGTATTGAAGCCTTCCCCACAAAAAAAAAAATGCACAAATGGTGGTCAAGAAGATCCTGAAAGATATTTTTCCAAGATACGGCCTGCCTAAGGTAATAGTGTCTGATTATGGCCCAGCATTCATGGCCCAAGTAAGTCAGGGGTTACCCAGGACCCTGGGGATAAATTGGAAGTTACAGTGTGCTTATAGACCCCCAGCTCAGGACAGGTAAAAAAAAAATAAATAGAACCATTAAAGAGACCTTACCGAAATTAAGCTTAGAGAACGGCATAAAAGATTGGACTATGCTCCTGCCTTATGCACTGTTTCATGCAAGAAATACTCCCTCTCTTTCTTTGTGTAACCTCACCCACTATGAAATTCTCTATGGGGCCCCTCCTTCACTAAGGGACCTAACCCAAACTCTAAGACCTAATGATCCTTTCAACACCCTCTTGTTTGACAGACTTAAAGCTCTTGAAAGAACTCAGCAATACCTGTGAAAACAGCTGGCTACTGCCTACCAACCTAGTGAAGAGGGGACTCCACATCGATATCAAATAAGAGACTTCCTCTACATAAGACAACATCAGGTGTCATCCCTGGAACCCCGCTGGACAGGACCATACCAGGTGCTACTTATAAAACCTACAGTGGTAAAGGTAGACGGAATCACTTCCTGTATCCTAATTCTCATCTCAAGCCTGCGCCCTGTCCAGAATCTGGCTGGAAACTGGAAAAGACTGGTAACCATTTCAAATTGCATATTCGCCATGTGGATAAGGCTATAGACTCTCCCCTTGGCCACCAGTAGTCCTAACCCTCATCAGCCTGTTCAGCAGCGATGGCTGATCAAAAATTCTACCTGACAAAAAGTATGGTCTATCTCGCATACAGTCCCCTTAGGGACCTGGTGGCCATCTCTCCAGCAAGAAATTTGTCAGCTGGCTATACGTCTTTTCTATTGGGATATCTCTGATGAAGAGGATACCACTAAAATTCCATTAAATCCCTTCCATACCATAGATAATGGAAACAAACATTATGGATGTAGGGACATGCTAGCCAGATGCAGGTTAGCTAGCCTAGACTACTATGTTTGCCCAGCAGACTATCAAAGACACAAACAGCCATGGCTGTGTGGGGGGAAAAGCCGACTTCTTCAGTAAATAATGGGGATGTGAGCATACCAGGGCTGCCTGGTGGAACCCAAACTCCTCATCAAATTTATTACACAGCATTGGCCATATTACCAATTAGACAACCAAAACCGATGGCCCCCAGATGGGTCTCTAGATCCTCAAATTCTGTGTGACCGTTTCAACTTCAGCAAGTGTTCTAAAGAATCCATCCTTTTGGAATTTCCTTCCAAGGAAATTCCCCTATGTGTAGGCCTTTTCCTTCCTTTGCTCACATCCTGAACTATGTTTCTCCAATAGATCCTCACCCCCCGCCTTCTGCTCCAGACTCTCTGCTGTCACTCTCACATCAGCAACCTGATTTCTCCGTTCCAATTACTAGATCAAAAACCCAAACCTCCACCAGTTCGCAGACCATTGCCCCCTTGCTGAGCTTGCAGGTACTGAGGTACCCTTCCACCCACTCACTCCACTCTTCTCCTGTCAGTGCCCGCACCAGGTCCCACCAGGTCCTCTTACCAGCTAACCCAAAGCTCAAACCAGCTGAGGAGTGCCCTCAGATGCCTATCCAAGATGTAATGAAAATGGCCTTTAAAGTTGCTTTGTCATCACTGAAAACAGGTTAGGAAGAATTTAAAGTCCCTCACAGGCTTTTTGAGATACTCACTCCCATCTTTCCCTCTGCTCTACCTGTTCTACTGATCAAGTTTTGTTGCCAGGAAAATTCCGAACCCCTTTCCCATTATTCTTTTATATCTCTTTTTCCTCATTCTCAGAATCACGGTGCTGCTCTCACTCCCCCCACCTGCCTTCCCCATCTCCCCCCTCTGTCCCAGGCCCACAGAAAAATCTTAAATGGCCTTCTCCAGAAGTCTTCATGATGGCTGACTTTAGTACTTTCAGCAACAGAGTCCCTATAGAAGAGTTCAGTGTAGTTAAACTTCCTCGTTTTGTGTTGCTCTGTTCTACTTGGACACTGGCTGGAAAAATTAGCACTCCTAAGCTAGACACCCCCTTACTAGTTTTTAACAAAATATGTGAACAAGGCCTCTGGCCTTGAGCTGGGGCTTCCAAAGATGGCTGCATTTCTAAGATAAAGAAGTTTACAACTGGGCTCCATGGTACCAGCTGGGAGGAAGAAAAAAAAGAGAAGAAAAAAGCTCTCCCCCACCCAGGTGTCCTTTAAAAGTTAACTTGCCCAGAGCAGAGGAAAAAAAAAAAAAACAAAAACTCTGTTTTGTGAACTTCTGCAGACTGTGAATTTCTGAGCCACTTACGTTACATGTTGGGTACAAAATTCTGAAACTACATAAACTTGGGGTTCAGGGGATTAATTGATTACAACAGAAGCAATGCCCTCTAAATTCGGTTGCAAACAAATAGGACTGTTTCTCTGTCTTCTGTGCTATCTTAGGTGCCTTGCCTTGTCCGTCCCTACAACAGTATAATTCTATATACTTAAGCATTGTTTATGTTTTCATAAAATGATCAACAGATGGGATTAAGTATGTAATGGTGCAGATGTTTCCCAGAGTGCTCTATCATGACGCAGGATCATTTAAAGTTTCAATAGTGGGGGCATACAAACTGGTTCCACCAGAAACCTGTATCCCTCACGTTCTCCATCCTATTAGGAATAGGAGTTGCTGCAGGGGTTGGCACAGGAACCACTGCCCTAGTCGATGGGACACAACAAATGACCCAATTAGAAGCAGCAATAGACCAAAACTTAAAGGTATTAAAAACCTCCATCACAGCTTTACAGGAATCTTTAACCTCTCTCTCTGAAGTTGTTTTACAGAACAGTCGAGGGTTCGACCTCCTCTTCATGAGAGAAGCGGCCTTTGTCCTGCATTGAGGGAAGAATGTTGTTATTATGCCGACCACACTGGAGTTGCAAAAGAATCTATGATTAAATTAAGAAGACGCCTTGTAGAGCATCAACAAGAGAGAGAGGCCCAAAAAGGGTGGTTTGAGTCTTGGTTCACAGAGTCCCCCTGGTTAACTACGCTCTTATCAGCCCTGGCCGGTCCATTAATAATCCTCATATTATTGCTAACTGTTGGACCTTGTTTGCTCAACCATGTAGTTTACTTTCTCCAAGCTCAAATTGGACAAGTTAAACTTATGGTAATAAGAAAACAATATACCACAATAGCAGACATAAAATGTGACACCCCTAATGATCACTTTTATGATTAAAAGTAACAAAAAGAAGAAGTGGGGAATGAAAGTTTAACAAAATAGGTATTTGTCACTTCCAGTTTTTCGGTATGTTTAACAAAACACTGTTGATATTTTGAGATCAGTTTGCTTATATTGTTTTCTGAATGTGCTGTACCAACTGCAAAACTGTAGAATGTACTCCCTCACCAATTTGCATGCAAACTGCCCACTCGCCCTGAGCCATCAATAATCTTCTCTCCCTGCCCTCTCCAAGGAAAGTATATAAGCTCTGCTTAAGATGTTCTCAGGGCTCTCTGCTCTATTCAAGGGAGCTCTGAGCCCCAGCATGCTGGACGCCCATAAACCCTTGGCTGTTGCATAAGAAAGTCTCTTGTGGTCTCTTCCTCCGACGCTCACCTGACCTTTACATTGGTAAAATAATAAGTGTGACCTTTGCTTTTTGTGTCCAGAATATTACTGTGATAAAATGTATATGTAGATAAGGTGACTTGAGTATATCTTCCGCAATTTCTGGGAGCAATATTTTGACGATGTACAAATTAGTATTGGGTGTACAAATAGGTGTACCCTATGACTATGAATATAGAGATAATGCATGAATAGACCGTACTGTGAATAAATAATATAATGGGTTCCAAATTTAAATAATGCATTCAATTCATATCTGAAAATATACAGGAAGTCTTATTTTGATACACATACATTCATTTCAACCACTTATACATCTAAAGGTAATATTAGGTTTATGGTTTATCATGAAGAGTGTGTGAGTTTTGCTTCAAAAGTGGTTGTGGAAAGTCTCAAAAGGGAATCACACCAGTGTTCAAGCCCAGGTGGATCCATTCACCTCTTCCAAGTGCCACACAAATTACCACAATTCAAAACAAAATGCTCCCACATGGTCCTTATCTTCTTCCTTGTAGACACTCATCATAAACTCTGGATGCAGGTTTCCATGAGGGGCGAGGTCAAGACAGTTTCCAAAATAACCTCCCTTGCCCCTCATTTGCCTAAAGTCTGTGTGGCCTTCAAATCCAGACTGTGAATCAGGAGTGATCAAATAGACCTGCAGTTAATACTGCTCGGCTTCTCCAATTTGAGGCCTACTGTCTGTGGGGTTTAGATTCTTTATGTGAATTGGAGTCATGAGAAAACCCAAGAGCATATGGGCTAGCCTCTGCAGGGCTTTGAAGAACTCATTTGACCCAAAGGATCCCTATTCTCAATTGATGGATGTTAGGAACCCTAGAGAGGAAGGTGGCAGTCTTCATCCACAATGACTGCTCTTTTGGCCATTTTAGTTTTGGATGCACCCATGGGATCTTTTTTTAGATCCATCAGGTGCTGAGAATCTAAGACACAGCCTCACACAGGGCCAAGAGGCTGACTCAGACACATCCCTTTCCAAAGCAATTAAGCAAAGAGCCCCAGGTGATGCCCATTCATTTCCATTTTAAAACTGTTTTCTTCAGGCTTCACAAAGGGGTGGCCTGAGGCAAAGAACTTCCTGACATTCAGGGCAAGAGAACAATAGGTAAGCAAAAGGTGCAAAGCAGGGTTTCTCCACTGAGATTTAATGGTCATTCTGATATCTGATTTTTCTGAGATGCTCGCCATACCCTTGAGCTCTCCAGTACATGGCCATGCCACAGAGCTTGGAGGTGGTACATACCTTAGATACAAAACCATAAGCCTATTCTGGAGAGGGGCCAGAATTTTGGAAGAAAACTGGAACTTTGGAAGATTCCAGTTGTTACCCACCGATAAGGCAATCTGAAGTGCATTCAAAAATTGGGCAGTGTGAATGCTGGGAAGCTTTCTACTAGACAGGACACATCCATTGATGCATTCTCTTTTCTAATGTCTACCACCACGGACACAGTGTGATAAACATAAATAGAAACACTCGCTTTGTCAAATGACTTACTAGAAACAGTTCATTCCACACCAAAAAAAAGCGCCTTGCCTACCTATTCTCAGAACATGAGACAAAACCACAAACCCACCCCCACATCCACAAAGGCACCTTTTTCCCCAAGAAGGTCTGTGACTATCTTGATTGTCCTCTGATTGGTGGGCAATACTATGTTCCCCTGAAATGGCCTTACCTGTCTCAGTTCTGGTCTCCTTGGCCAACTCTGTGAATGTGTCAGGACCGAGAGGTGAGCCACTACCTGCTTTCTCAGGAAAGGCCCCTCTTCAGAGCTTTGCTGGAATCTGGCCATTCTCACATCAGTAGGTACCAGGAAAGACTGACTCTGTCATTGGTAAACCCAAACAAGTGAGACCACTGGGACTGGGACTCAGGCTGCCTCTGGGTGCCTGGCTTCATGAATCCCAAGTTCAGAGATTTCCATCACCAAAGAAGTGAGGTGAGGTCACTTCCTTCAGGAACTGAATGAGGTCACTGCCTTGGCAACCACTTTGTTCTAACAGTTGCTTCCAAGGGTCCCATGAGACAGAATCTGCCCCTAATACCTGTGACAATTTCACAAGTTAGAATGGTATATCAACCATAGGCACCCAGGAAAATCTCTCCAGACAGGCCAGTCAGACGAGAAACAGGCTGCCCCTACTTCCTGTGACACTTTCACAAGTTAGAATGGTATATCAACCATAGGCACCCAGGAACTGCTACCCACACAGGCCTGGTTTGGTCCATCTTCTCTGTATTAAGAAGAGAGAGGCTGATTCAGACAGAACCCTTAATTCTGACCAGGTTGTTTGCCATTAAACATGACTTTTGCGCTCTCAGGTTCTTCATAGCTGCGTATATATTCTCCAGTGATCATTTCTGCAAGGAACTTTGAGGTTCTCATTAGGGGGAAGTTCCCCTACATTCCTGTATTGTAAGACCAACTCTGTCCCTCCTCTCTGTATATTTAGATTTAGGGAACAGTGTATGCTTAGGGTTAATAACATGTTTTATTTGTGTTAGGAATCATTTTGCTGGATGAATAATGGTATTGGGCACCTGCAATATTTATAAGAATATATATTTCAAATGTAAGTATGAAAACAGAAATCTAGGTAAGATTTGAAGCCAGGAAGGGCATTAGGCCCTTGATTGCGATATATAGCATTGAATTACATTTTGCACTGTGGTATCAGATAAACCTATACACAATGGAATAAAAACTTGTACCTCAGATGCCTGAATGTCGAAGAGAACATCCAGTCAAAAAGGGATAGTCAGTAGGTTTAGGAAGATCCTAGATTTCGGAAGAAGAGTGAGTCTTCGAGTTGGGCCAATAGTTCTTTAGCAATAGGGTTTCCTTTAGAGAGTGATTGTAAATGTCAGCACTTATGAAGAGTCAGTCACAATGATAAACTGGGAAACTTATGTAGGAAAGCAGATATCAATAGAGACATTAGGAAATCAGGCAAAGTGTAAATTGAGTGATAGGATTAGACATTTTCAACAGGCTTGAGGTTGAATATATAATCTTAGGAAGAAACAAATATGTAGTCACCAATAGTATTGACATTTGAGAGCATTAGGCAACCTGGAAATGGATGTTATTGGTAATATATACTCACTTTCAATTTAGGCTTTGGTACATTCATAAGTGTGACCTTTGCATTTGTGTCCAGAATATTACTGTGATAAAATGTACATGTAGATCAGGTGACATGAGTATTTCTTCCACCATTATGGGGAGCAATATTTTTAAAACCTATAAATTAGTATTGGGTATACAAATAGGTGTACCCTGTTTTGATGAATACAGAGATGATGCATGAATAGAGCATACTGTGAATAAATAATATAACTGGATCCAACTTTAGAAATTGGAGAATTGGAATAAATTGATATCTGAAAATATACAGGATATCTTATATTGATAATGGTATACATACATTCATTACAACCAGTTATACATCTAATCGTAATATTAGGTTTATGGTTTATCATGAAGAGTGTGTGAGGTTTGCTTCAAAAGTGATTATGGAAATCGAAAATAATGTGTTTGTAAGGAAGTCTCATGAAAGACCAGTCAGGAAACCTGGAGAAATACATGTGTTCTGGAGCAGGAAGTGATTGAAAGTGAAACAGATGTTTTAAATTTTGAAATTTTGGATGAAATATTTATCCAATAATGTGCATAAACTGAAGAAATAATAGTGTGCCAGTGTTGAATAAAAATGAACGTCAAAATACACATCATGCCCCATAGTAATCTACTAGCCTTGATGTTAAACTGGGTAAGTGACTGTAGAAATATTAGAATTTGTATGCACCTTTCACTGAAGGTAGTTCTCAGTTCTAGGAAACAAATATGTATTTCAGGTGAGTGAATATTTCTGAGAATAATCTTGTGAAAAGTTGACTATAAATCCACATATATGAATATGAATGTATTTACGGAGTGTATAATAAGACATATATTTCATATTTTGAAAAATCTGGAATATATATATATATATATATATATATATATATATACACACACACACACAGAAAACACACACAGACATTAAAAATTAGGAATATATATGCCAATCGAAATTCATGGTGAAATATAAATCGTCCACAGGTCCAAAATTTTTAATTTTACTGAACATGGATTTATGAATAATGTTGTTCAACTAAGAAGGTCACCCATAGGTTGAATTTTAATATCCAACAGGGTTTATGGGGAGTGATATCTTCTTATAATTGTATCTGCCAAGTCAGCCACCTCACAAGAATGTACATGTGATACCAGGTAGGATTCTACATGTGCATATAAAAATACATGTTCTCAATAGGCAACAGAGAAAGGGAGACAGGAATTCACATCTTTATTAACTTTAAAAACACATGGAGATCTATTTCAATTAAAAATTAACTAGATTTTTAACACCTACCCTACATAATGCAAATAGCAACTACAAATATACACCATGCCTCCACTGAACTGCTTGTATTTCTATTCTGTTTGGTTTATTTTTCTCCATCATATTAGGATTAGTAGTCAGAGTCTAGTAGTTTATGAGTTAGTTTCAGGGATTCAGTATTTCGGATGAAAATTTGGAAAATGAATCCAATGTGTATGCAAACATGTGCTACACAAATATGTTTCCACTCTCATCCACAACAATGCCTTGACATTACCTTCGCCCCAAGTAAGACACAATTAGAGGAGAAAAGTTAGAAAATCTGTGAATGCATATCTGGAATGGAAAACGCTCAGGAGTTCACAATTTTGGAGGTGGTAGAGCAGTTTCCAAAAGTAAGGGACATGGTAACCACTCCACAAACATGGAGCTCTGCTAGCTCATCTGCTCTCTGATCTCTGAGTTTTCTGAGATTCTCGCCATTCCTTTCAGCTATCCAGTACATGGACATGTCACAGAGCTTGGAGGGGGTACATATCTTGGTCACAAAACCATGAGCCTATTCTGGAGAGTGGCCAGAATTCAGTAAGAAAACAGAAACTTAGGAAGGTAGCAGGTCTTGCCCATCAATAAGGCAAGCCTTTCATAAATTGGGCAGGATGAGTGTTGGTAAGCTTTTTCCTAGACAGGACACATCCATTGATGCATTTTCTATTGTAATGTCTACAACCACGGACACAGTGGGATACACAGACATAGAAACACTCGCCTTGTCAAATGACTTACTAGAAACAGACCATTCCAAACAAAAGAAACCGCTTTTCCTACCTATTCTAAGAACATGAGACAAAACCACAAATGCACACTCATTCCCATAAAGGCACCTCCTTCCCTCAAGTAGGTCTGTGACTATCTGGAGTCTCCTCTGTCTGGTTGGCCATACTTTGTTCCCACGAAATGGCCTGTTTGTTCTCAAATCTGGACTCCTTGGCCCACTCTGTGAAGTTATCAGGAGCCAGTGGTAAGCCACTACCTGCTTTCTCAGGAAAGACCCCTCTTCAGAATTTTCCTGGTATTTGGCCATCCTCACATCTGTAGTTACCAAGAAAGACTGACTCTCTCATTGATAAATCCAAAACAAGTGAGAACTCTGTGACTGTTACTGGGCCTGGCTCTGGGTGCCTGGTTTCCGGGATCTCAAGTTCAGAGAATTCCATCACCAAAGAAGTGAAGTAGGTCACTTCTCTCATGAGCTGAATGAGCTCACAGACTTGGCAACCACTTTGTCCTAACAATTTCTTCCTTGGGTCCCATGAGATGGAAGCTGCCCCTACTTCCTCTGACACTTTCACAAGTTTGAATGGTATATCAACCATAGGTACCAGGGGAAAGATCTCCACACAGGCCTGGTTTGGTCCATTTGCTCTACCTTAAAAAGAGAGAGGCTGATTCAGACACATTCCTTCATCCTGACCAGGTTGTTTGCCATGGAAAATGACTTTTGCTCTCTCGGGTCCTTCATAGCAGTCTACATCTTCTTCAGGGATTATTTCTTCATGGATCTTTGAGATTCTCAGCAAGTGGAAGATCTCCTAAATTCCTGTATTGTAAGACCAAGTCTGTCCCTGCACTGCTGTAAAGTTAGATTGAGGGAACAGTGAATGGTTAATAACATGTTCGATTTGGGTTAGGAATCATTCTGCAAGATGAATAATGGTATAGGGAAGCTATGATATATAGAATATATAGGTGAAATATAAGTATGGAAACAGAAATCTAGGGAAGATTTGAAGCCAAGTAGGGCATTGGGCCCTTGAGTGGGATACTTAGCTTTGAATTACATTCTGCACAGATGTCTCAGATAAATGATATACAATGAAATAGGATCTTGTACCTTGGATGATGGAATAACAAGCAGAACATCCAGTCAAAAAGGGATAGTCTGTAGGATTAGCAAAATAGTCATTAGGTTTAGAAAGAAGAAGAGTGAGTATAGAATTTGTACCAAAAGTTCATTTTTTTAAATTAATTTTTATTGCAGGTTTCAAAACATTACATAGTTTTTGATATATCATATTTTACACTTTGATTCAAGTGGGATATGAGCTCCCATTTGTACCCCATATACAGATTGCAGAATCACATCAGTTGCACAACCATTGATTTACATATTGCCATTCTTGTGTCTGTTGTATTCTGCTGCCTTTCCTATCCTCTACTATCCCCCCTCCCCCCTCCCCTCCCCTCTTCTCTCTCTACCCATCTCTACTGTAATTCATTTCTCCCCCTTATATTTTTCCTCCTTTCCCCTCACTTCCTCTTGTATGTAATTTTGTATACACCTGAGGGTCTCCTTCCATTTACATGCAATTTCCCTTCTCTCTCCCTTTCCCTCCCACCTCTCATCCCTGTTTAATGTTAATCTTCTTCTCATGCTCTTCATCCCTACTCTGTTCTTAGCTACTCTCCTTATATCAAAGAAGACATTTGGCATTTGTTTTTAAGGGATTGGCTAGCTTCACTTAGCATAATCTGCTCTAATGCCATCCATTTCCCTCCAAATTCTATGATTTTCTCATTTCTTAATGCAGAGTAAAACTCCATTGTGTATAAATGCCACATTTTTTTAATCCATTCCTCTATTGAAGGGCATATAGGTTGGTTCCACAGTCTTGCTATTGTGAATTGTGCTGCAATGAACATGGATGTAGCAGTGTCCCTATAGAGTGCTCTTTTTAGGTCTTTAGGGAATAGACCGAGTAGGGCAATAGCTGGATCAAACGGTGGTTCCATTCCGAGCTTTCCAAGAAATCTCCATACTGCTTTCCAAATTGGCCGCAACAATTTGCAGTCCCACCAGCAATGTACAAGAGTACCCTTTTCCCCAAATCCTCCCCAGCACTTGTTGTTGTTTGACTTCCTAATGGCTGCCAATCTTACTGGAGTGAGATGGTATCTTAGGGTGGTTTTGATTTGCATTTCTCTGACTGCTAGAGATGGTGAGCATTTTTTCATATACTTGTTCATTGATTGTATGTCCTCCTCTGAGAAATTTCTGTTCAGGTCTTGGCCCATTTGTTCATTGGGTTATTTGTTATCTCATTGTCGAATTTTTTTAGTTCTTTGTATATTCTGGATATTAGGGCTCTGTCTGAAGTGTGAGGAGTAAAGATTTGTTCCCAGGACGTAGGCTCCCTATTTACCTCTCTTTCTGTTTCTTTTGCTGAGAAAAAACTTTTTAGTTTGAGTAAGTCCCATTTGTTGATTCAGTTATTAACTGTTGTGCTATGGGTGTCCTATTGAGGAATTTGGAGCCCGACCCCACAGTATGTAGATCATAGCCAACATTTTCTTCTATCAGACGCCATGTCTCTGATTTGATATCAAGTTCCTTGATCCACTTTGAGTTAAATTTTGTGCATGGCGAAATAAAGAGATTCAGTTTCATTTTGTTGCATATGGATTTCCAGTTTTCCCAACACCATTTATTGAAGATGCTATCCTTCCTCCATTGCATGCTTTAGCCCCTTTATCGAATAAAAGATAGTTGTAGTTTTGTGGATTGGTTTCTGTGTCCTCTATTCTGTACGATTGGTCCACCCGCCTGTTTTGGTACCAGTACCATGCTGTTTTTGTTACTATTGCTCTGTAGTATAGTTTGAAGTCTGGTATAGCTATAGCGCCTGATTCACACTTCCTGCTTAGCATTGTTTTTGCTATTCTGGGTCTTTTATTTTTCCATATGAATTTCATGATTGCTTTCTCTATTTCTACAAGAAATGTCGTTGGGATTTTGATTGTCATTGCATTAAACCTATAGAGAACTTTTGGTAATATCGCCATTTTGATGATGTTAGTTCTACCTATCCATGAACAGGGTATATTTTTCCATCTTCTAAGATCTTCTTCAATTTCTCTCTTTAGGGTTCTGTAGTTTTCATTGTATAAGTCTTTCACCTCTTTTGTTAGGTTGATTCCTAAGTATTTTTTTTTTTTTTTTGAGGATATTGTGAATGGGGTGGTTGTCCTCATTTCCATTTCAGAGGATTTGTCGCTGAATTACAGGAATGCTTTTGATTTATGCGTGTTGATTTTATATCCTGCCACTTTGCTGAATTCATTTATTAGCTCTAATAGTTTCTTTGTAGACCCTTTTGGGTCTGCTAGGTATAGAATCATGTCATCTGCAAATAGTGATAATTTGAGTTCTTCTTTTCCTATTTTTATGCCTTTAATTTCTTTTGTCTGTCTAATTGCTCTGGGCAGTGATTCGAGAACTATGTTGAACAGAAGTGGTGAGAGAGGGCATCCCTGTCTTGTTCCAGATTTTAGAGGGAATGCCTTCAGTTTTTCTCCATTCAGAATGATGCTAGCCTGAGGCTTAGCATAGATTGCTTTTACAATATTGAGGTATGTTCCTGTTATCCCTAGTTTTTCTAGAGTTTTGAACATAAAGGGATGCTGTACTTTGTCGAATGCTTTTTCTGCATCTATCGAGATGATAATATGGTTCTTATTTTTAAGCCTATTGATGTGGTGAATAACATTTGTTGATTTCCGTATATTGAACCAACCTTGCATCCCAGGGACAAATCCTACCTGATCATGGTGCACAATTTTTTTGATATGTTTTTGTTTCCGGTTTGCCAGAATTTTATTGAGGAATTTTTGCATCTAGGTTCATTAGAGATATTGGTCTCTAGTTTTCTTTCTTTGAAGTGCCTTTGTCTGGTTTAGGAATCAGGGTGATGTTGGCCTCAATAAATGAATTTGGAAGTTCTCCCTCTTTTTCTGTTTCCTGAAATAGCTTGAAAAATATTGGTATTAGTTCCTCTTTAATGGTTTTGTAAAACTCTGCT
This sequence comes from Callospermophilus lateralis, assembly GCF_048772815.1. NCBI lineage: Eukaryota > Metazoa > Chordata > Mammalia > Rodentia > Sciuridae > Callospermophilus > Callospermophilus lateralis. The sequence continues at coordinate 121,860,734 of NC_135313.1, read as the reverse complement.
GTATAAACATCCGGTCCTGGGCTTTTCATAGTTGGTAATCTTTTGATGGTTTCTTCTATTTCCTCAATTTATATTGGTCTGTTTAGGTTGTCAATATCCTCCTGACTCAATCTGTGCAAATCATATGACTTAAGAAATTTATTGATGCCTTCACTATCTTCTATTTTTTTGGAGTATAAGGATTCAAAATAATTTCTGATAATCTTCTGTATTTCTGAAGTGTCTGTTGTGATATTGCCTTTTTCATCCTGTATGCTAGTAATTTGAGTTCCCTCTCTTCTTCTCTTCGTTAGCGTGGCTAAGGGTCTGTCGATTTTATTTATTTTTTTCAAAGAACCAACTTTTAGTTTTGTCAATTTTTTCAATTGTTTCTTTTGTTTTGATTTCATTAATTTCAGCTCTGATTTTAATTATTTCTTGTCTTCTACTTCTTTTGCTGTTGTTTTGGTCTTATTTTTCTAGGATTTTGAGTTGAAGTATGAGATCATTTATTTGTTGGTTTTTTCTTTTTTTAAGGAATTAACTCCAAGCAATAAATTTTCCTCTTAGAACTGCTTTCAATGTGTCCCACAGATTTCGATATGTTGTGTCTGTGTTTTCATTTATCTCTATGAATTTTTTAATTTCCTCCCTGATGTCTTCTATAACCCATTGATCATTCAGTAACCTATTGTTCATTCTCCAAGTGATGCATGATTTTTCCTTCCTTCTTTTATCGTTGATTTTCAATTTCATTCCATTATGATCAGATAAGATGCATGGTATTATCTCTACTCCTTTATATTGTCTAAGAGTTTCCCTGTGACATAATATATGATCTATTTTTGAGAAGGATCCATGTGCTGCTGAGAAAAAAGTGTAACTGCTTCATCTTGGGTGGTATATTCTATATATGTCAATTAAGTCTAGGTTATTAATTATGTTATTGAGTTCTATAGTTTCCTTATTCAACTTTTGTTTGGAAGATCTGTCCAGTGGTGAGAAAGGTGTGTAGAAATATGCCTTTAACTTGTTTCTTTTTTAAATAAGACTTTTTTTGGGGGTAAAAAATCCAGTTTGAAATATAGCAACACTTTTTTGGCAAGGCAATAACCAAAATCTAAAACAGCATAAGCTACATGTCCAAATGTAAAAGGCATTGAATAAACCACAATATTTTTTTTCTTTTTTTTTGGGGGTGGTGCACGACATACTGAACACAAGATAGAATGTCTCAACATTTTGAAATTATAATTTAAACCTTAAGGGTAAAACCTGAAAAACTGCTGAGTTCTTGTTAGATATTAAATGCACCTTTCCCTGTTTCCCCCAAATAAAATCAGAATTTATTATTTAATCACACCTCAAAGTTTGAGTTTTCTCTTGTTACAGAGCAACCACTACATACACAGTAAAATACTTATTTGTTAATTTATTTTTTTCCCCTGGCTCATCCAACGTGCAATGCACATGACTCCAAAGACTAAAATTTGGGGCTAGTGTACATGAACTGAAAAATCACAACTCCAAACTTCAAAACCAGTTCTTAAAATTATTTATAGGACACTCAGATTATTTTTATTTCTCAACAAGATGTTGCACTGTCATTTGATTATCAGTCTATCTCAGCACAGAAAAATTACAGATGCCAATTTGAGGGACTAAAAAAATTCAAAAGTACTAGATTTAACAGCTCAGTAAGATCATTACATACAAGTTTGTTTACATTCTGCTGAAAACCCCTGAATGGTCTCAGCACCTTACAAAATCTACCAGGCTCCAAGAACCATGTCTGGTTAAATGATGGCACCACTTTTTAAAAGGAGCCAATTACTTTAGCTAAGTCATTCAGAGCCCAAAATCTGAAGAATGACCAAAATCAAATCTTTATTTTTAAAACTGTATAAATGTGATCCAAATGTGTCCACCACTAGTTTTTCCAAAAGATACATGCTATAAATAAGCAAACTACATTTGCTCACTGATGTGTGTATGGACTTCCTAGATGTCTCATTGGGCTAATTACAGACCACTCACAGTAATATATTTTTAGTATTAAAGTGTAGCATGATGTTAAGCCATTTTAGCTTTTACACATACATGTTGCACTTCTGGCTGATAATGGAGAAAAATTTGCAGCATTACACTGTTAAGCTAGGTTGCATCCATTCTTTTAAATGGCGTCAATATCAATGTCATCATCCTTGTTGTCAGACTTCACAGTTTCAACTTTCGGTACACTGGCAGTCTTTGAGTACACCACCTCAATGTTCTCATCTTTATCTTCTTCTTCACCACCAGAAGATTCTTCCTCTGCTTCCTTCAACCACTTTAAAAATGGTTCTGCTTTGACCCGAATCTCTTTGGCAAGTTCTTTTGATACATATTTCTTAGAGGCCATTTCCGACCAGCTGATGATGACCTCCTCTTCTAAAAGGTCTGCGACATACATTTCCTTCAAGATATGTGGAATCTTAGAGAGGAGCTGAGCTTGATGCATTGCCACCACACACTCAAAACCATGAAGAAGGTATCATTGAGCTTTTTTGTTATTGTGACAAAATCATAAGAAATGGCACCTGTATTTCTTAATCTGTTCTCTAATTTTCTCATTAAAAAGAACTTCAGTTAAAACAAGAGGGCCCATGACTTTTACATCCAGCCTTTCTGCTTCTGTTACAATTTCTTTGTCTGATGAGTCAATGATACCCTTTTCTTTTTTTTCTTAACAAAATCAAACAGAATATTGACACGCTCTTCTACAGTTCTTTCCAAATCATCACTGAGTGTCAGAACTTTTGCGTGGTCACTAATTTCATCCATTCTACGCCTCTGAGCTTCTTCAGTTGAATCCTCTCCCCAATCATCATCCTCCTCTTCTTCCACAGCATGTGGAGGAGGACTGATTTCATTTGGTGGTGCTGGTGGTGGTGTCTCACTGCTGGATACAGAACCATTTTCCTTGTCTTTGCCCTTTCTATTTTTCTTTTCCTTTTCTTTCTTTTCTGGACCACTGTCACTATTCTCAGGTGGGTTTTTGAGAATAAATGTGCAGAGTTTATGATGTGTGTCAAGCATGCCTCGGTAGCCACAGGCTTTAAAAGAATTACCTATTGTTTGCTTCTTTGGATTGACATGCAGTTCTGTTTCAGGATTCTCACACTCAGGACAGAGAACAAATATTTTAATGAATCCACCCAACATGTCTTGCAGCTGATTTGCCTCATGAGATTCATTGACAATGTAACGGTCATTCTTAACATCAAACTGGGTCTGTGCTCCCAACTCACAACCAAAATATTTGGTGGGATACGTTGGAGGTCGATTAAGTGCCTTTGCAACGTCAACCATGTTGACTATAACTGTCTTGATTCCATTTCCTTTGCCTTCAACCTTGGCAATCAGACGGGGCATCTTGTAGTGATAGAACTGGTCTGACACGCTGCGGTTGACGTTGACAGACATTTTGGCTTATTAGTGGCTTTATCAATAAGATGAAGAGATCTTTGATTGCAACTTTCTGGTATCTTCTGTCTGGAGAACAAGGGATGACATTAATGACTGCAAGAGTTCTCGGTCTCTGACATGAAAAAATTTTCGCCGCTGAGGCTGTAAGCTCCTTGCTTGTACGCTATGTTTCCCCAATACAGGTACCAATGGCTGCACAACAGCTCGTTTTCGTCAAATAAAGACATAAACCCAACGCTGCTCGCCAGGGACTGGGAGGAAGAGGCGCTGGAAACTGGGTCCGGAGCGGCGGGGCGGGCGAGTGGAGGGCGGCCAGGCAGGTGCCGCCGCCGAGCAGTGGGAAGGGCTGTCCCAGCGACGTCCGCGTCCACACCAGCAGCGCCGAGCCTGGCGACCTCTGGAATGTTCTCGGTATGACTACAAAAAGTTCTTTACAAATAGGGTTTCGGGTAAAGAGTGAATGTAAATATCAGCACATGTGAAGAGTCAGTCACAATGATGAATTGTGGAAAATATGTAGGAAAGCAGATATAAATAGAGACATTAGAAAATCAGCAAAAGTATAAAGTGTGTAATTTGTTTGATATTTTCAAACGGGTTGAGTTTGCATGTATAATCTGAGGAAGAAACAAATATTTTGTCACAAATTGCATTGATCTTTGAGAGCATTAGGTAACCAGGACATGGATGTTTTCATTAATCCATGCTCACTTTCCATTTAGGCTTTGGTAAAATCATAAGTGTGACCTTTGCATTTTGTATCCAGAATATTATTGTAAAAAGATGTATATGTAGATAAGGTGACATGAGTATTTCTTTCACCATTTCTGTAGCAATATTTTGTAGACGTATAAATTAGTATTCAGGGTACAAATAGGTGTACCCTGTGTCTATGAATATGCAGATAATGCATGAATAGATCATACATTGTGTAAATAATATAACCGGTTCCACTTAAAATAATGCATTGAATTGATATCTGAAAACATAAAAGAAATCTCATATTGATATACAATCATTCATACCAACCAGTTATACATCTAATGGTAATATTAGGGTTATGGTTTATCCTGAAAGGTGTGTGAGTTTTGCTTCAAAAGTGATTATGGAAATCAAAAATAATGTTTGTGGAAAGAAGTCTCATGAAAAGAATAGTCAAGAAACCTGGAGGAATACATGTGTTCTGAAGCAGGAAGTGATTGAACGTGAAACACATGCCTATAAATTTGCAAAATATTGGATGAAATATATATTGTATGATGTACATTAACTGCAGAAATAGTAATGTACCAGTGTTGAATAAAAATGAACATCAAAATACACATCATGTCCCATAGAAATCTACTTCCATTGATGTTAATCTGGGTCAGTTACTGTAGAATTTTTAGGATATTTATGCACCATTCACTGAAGTTAGTTTTCAGTACTAGGAAAAATTATGTATTTCAGGTGGATGAATATTTCTGAGAATAATCTTGTGAAAATTTGATTATAAATCCACATAAATCACAAAACATTTTAAACACAAAACACACACGGACATTAAAATGTAGCAATATATATGCCAATTTAAATTCATCTTGAAATATGCATCATCCACTGATGCAAAACTATTTATTTAATGAACCTGGATTTATGTATAATGTTGTTCAGCTAGGAAGCTCCCCAAATAGATTGAATTTACTGTTCCAACAGTGTTTAGGAGGAGTGATCTTCTAAATGTGTATGCAAATATGTGCTACACAAAAATCTTCCCACTCTCATCCAGGACAATGCCTTGATTTTACCTTCACCCCAAGTAAGATGGAATTGGAGGAGAAGAGTTCGAAAATCTGTGAATACATATCTGGAATGTAAAATGCTCAGGAGTTCACAACCTTGCAGGTTGCAGAGGAGTTTCCAAAAGTAAGGGACAGGCTTGATAGACCCAACCTGATCTTTTATTAAAGTTGGGAGCCTTCTTGCCAGAAAGCCGTGAACAGATAATTTTGGCTTTACTATAAATTACTGCAAATTCTGAACCTGCTTGGAATGCCTGCCCGTGCCTTGAACTCATCCATGCCTGGCTCTCCTACCAGATAACAGCGCTCTCTGAAACATTAGTGAAACCTCATAAATATTTTCCTTCCCAGGCCAGACAACGACCCTCTCTGGGGCTCTAATGGTCCTCATAATTTCTGATGTTGGGGCCAGCAAAAAAAATGTAAACTACCATTAGTGTGATGTTTTCAAAGTTCTGTTTTCTGTTAGCCCCTTTTGTGTAACATTCTGGGCTATATAGCTTGGCTGCAGGAAAAGTGGTGTTGCTGTCTTGTTCCCGCCATTTTGGGATGGAGAGGCAGCCCAGCCCGTTTTAATAATAAGCTTGCCTTAATTTGATTTTAATTGGAGTCAGTGGTCTTTTCTTGTGTCATGGTCTAACATTTTGGAGTTCCCCTGTGAGATGACGCTGCCCGACCCAATCACAAGACCAGACTACTGAAAATTCTGAAGCTGGCCTTCCCTCCAGGGCACCAGGCTGGAGAGCCACTCTAGGGGGTGCACAACTTGAGATGTTACAAGGCCTTGGGGTGAGCCTTCAGTCTGGGGAGCACTGCAGTGAACCACCGCACTAAAACTATTAGCAAGCACCTGGTAGAGGAGGCCTCCATAGGTAAGTGACGCCTTTATAACATCTGATATCTGGTTAAGGGAGATCTTTTCTGATGACAGAGAGGTGGCCTGGGGAGGCTCACATTCACTTCTGTCCAGGACTGTAATGACAATCGTTCTATCCTTTGTTCTGTTCTGTAGGGAATTCCTCTGGAAGGGTAGAAAGGTTCCGAGGGGCACGCGCAAGCTCCTACCCGCGAGCTTTAGCAAGACGTTGCATTGCTCCTCTGTTTTTCTGTTTCTTCACTGGGTTTCTGTTTCTTTGTGTTTTGTTCTGTGTTCTATATGTTTTTTGTTTGTTTGTTTTTGTGCGTTTTTTTTTTGTGATTTCTGTGGTAAAATCTTAATGATATTGGACGTGAAAATGGGTAACAAAGCAAGTAAGCCTGACACCCCTTTGGACTGTGTTTTAAGGAACTGCGATGAACTTTACCACCCTTTGTTAAGCAAGATGAGAGAAGCCCCTAGCTGGCTGCCTGGAGCACACCCACTCCAGATGGCAATGCCTGCTTGGGAACGAAGAACTGAGTATATCCCAGGTTAACAAGTGAAACTCTTTAAAAACCCCTGGTCATTCCAGATCAAGAGAGTCACAACTTTGGGCAGAGTCCCCTTGTTTTTCCTTTCTTAGCAAAGCAATAAACCTCCCATTTTATTTTTCTCAAAACCCTGTCCTCATTATTAAATTGGCTTTAATTGACTTCAAGTTCAGGAACCGAACTTTATGTTAAAAATTTTGATACCCCCACCCCGTCCCAGAACTTTTAAAGAGCTGACTACTGAAATGTTAGGAGATGGAGCATGCTTGGGGTGAAACCGAAACAGAAGAGCTAATCCTGTAAGTAAAAGGAGGGACTGAGGGACTCCCAGCATCTGCCAAAGCCCTGTTGCTTCAGGGAATTCCCTCCTTTGTCCCCTGCACTGTAAGGATTATGCCACCTCTGTCCTCTTACAAAAGAGAAAAAGAAAAAGGGGACACTAAATGCAGTAAAGTCACCATGGAGACCCTTGGTTTTACATTTCAGGTTGCTCCTCTGTGAAAACATCTGGGCCCCTTGTGGGGACATCTGTGGTGTCACTGGTGTAGAAGATTTTTCTGTTATCTGCTCTGTTGTAAAGGCTTCTGTCTGTCAGACATAGTCTGGAGTTCCTTTGTTTCTGTCTTGTGGCTTTTTTCTGGCCCTTTAAGGCATGTGAAATAATGTGTTGATATTATAAATTGTTTTTTGAGAATGATCTTAGCTAAATGTGTGTCTAAATGATGATGTTTTATTATAACAATCTGGTATCTGAATGGGTTTTTGAAGCATTGCACAATCTTGCAGTAAAAAGTCGGGTTTAGGTAATTGTTTAGTTTATGATTTCAGATAATTCATGCCAAAGAACTTACATACTTAGGATGGAAAATTAAAGAACTCTACTTCCAAGTTGGCAAGTAACTTCCCAATCATTCAGTCTTTTTTTCACGAATTTTGAATTGGGTAGCCTGGGAAAATTTCACTGTGTGTGCCAGTGCATTAATTTGGACAAGGATACTGAATCATAGTATGGTATCTGTTGACAAAACAACTTGTAATTATATAAAATTTTGTGAATTGTATTTTAAACTTGTATCATAATTTTCAACATCCTAACCAGAAAATTATGGTTAAAATGCCTTAGGCCTGAGGTGTCTGCTCAGAATAGCCATTTTTTCCTGCTCCTTCCAGACCTCAGCCAGGACTTATTTTCAAATGCAAATGAAAGAAGCCTGTAAACTCAAAAGAAGACTGATATGAGGCCTAAGGGGAAAAAAGGTATATTGTGTGGTATTTACTAATTACTGGCCAGTCATTGTATCTAGGACTCATTATTTTTTCCATAGATTCTTTATTTATTTTTTGATCTCATGATTTTGATCCTACAGACCTAGGTTAATGTTTTTCTGATCAGTTCTATCTTTGACCAACTGTGGAATTTTTAAAACATTGCAATGAAGATTTCACCTGTTAAAAGCTACAAGGCCTTCACTATTATTATGTGTGCACACTTTTGTTATGTGTTGCATGTCTATATATATATATATATATATATATATATATATATATATATATATATACATATGTCCATATATCATATATATGATACACAAATTAACATATATAATAAACACTTATATTAAAAAATCACTCATAAAAACAAGTTTAAAAAGTGGATCCAAAGATCTTTAATTCACATGATTTAAATGTTTCAATTATAAATTGGATAACAGATAAATATAAATGTCTTTAAATTTAAGCTTACAAGTTTATCTAGGTGTTAAAAAATCTAATAAAATATTAATGTCTACAAATGGTCTGATATGCCTTTGTTCTAGGACTTTTCCTTCAACCAATAAATATGGTTTACACTGTTCAGTACATTTTTCTAATATTTTGATAAATAAGTAAAGTAAATTTGATATGGGATTACTCATTCATGAGTACTTTTGTTTGATATCTGATTGATATACTAAGGTCTGTATAAGTACGCATTATATCAAGCAGGTGTTCTGAAGTTGTATGGTAAATAAAATATATATTGGGGATTTATTTACCTGTTATCAGTAATATATGTAAAGTTTTATGTTACTTTTTACATTGTGGAACAATTTAAATATATTTTTAAGTTAATGATACCCTAATCTATGTAAAGGTTAAAAACTTCCAGCCGTTCTTTAATTCATGTTTTAAATGTGATATCATATGGTGTTAGCTAATGTTCATGTGAACTCAAACAATTTATGTAAACTTTGTAAAATGATATTTAAAAAACAAAGATCAGCTTTAGCACTAAAACACTTAAGATTTATAAATAGCCCTGCCTTACTTGAGATAAGGCTCTGTGTCCAATCTTACTACATGTGAGAATGACTACGAAAGCAGTAGGTCAGATTTTATTTCTATAAAGTTATGTTCAAAAGGTTTTTTTCTTCTGTCAAGATTAATAGAATCTCAAAAAGGGGATATAATGTATAACTCACCCAAAAAATTCAGGGTAGCTATTACATGAACTAAGTATTTTTACTCTTGTTAAAAAATTTTATTTTGTAATTTTCTTATAAGTGATCTAATGATTTCCTGTTGGTGTTTTACAGAAGTGTTGCTTTAAGAACAGAACATGGGTTAATTTAAGATAATAAGTCATCACCTACAAGACAGAATAATAAGATCACAATTAATAAAATATAAATTATTATAAAGTTATAGACATTAACAGGCTGTTAAAATTTATTTGCTGGTTGTTTCAGATTAGGATTTAAAATTAAATTTAAGTGAAAAGGGCCAAGAAAACCAATATTTGGCTCTTGCCCCCTGAGTCAGTCTGAATCCAGGAAACAGGGGACTTCTCTAAGAGCTTTGCAACTCTGGGCCACATAACCTCCTGATCAGGGAGATTAATGAGACCACTGGAGAACATAAAGCCAATCAGTGCATTTGCTACAAAGAGGAGAGTCATCAGAGAAGGGAGACATCCCTGATTCTTCCGAGAGAAGCCACATGATCATGCAAGACCTGGACCCACCTAGCGCAAATGGCACTAGCAGAACTGAGAAGCTGCTCTCAAGTTTCCCCAGGAATGACTCCCATAAAAGCTCAGCTGACTGTTAACAATAGATAGAAACAAAATTCAGTTTGACTGCTTCATCTTAAACACTTAGCAAAGATAGTTGAAAGCAAAATACAGCCATTCCTGGGTATTTTATATAATAATAATAATAATAATAACAATAATAATAATAATAATAATATTTTTAGGTATAAACTTTATGTTAGCCTCCCAAAATAAGTAAGACTGTGGGCTACAAAGAAGGATTCTCAGACAGGAATGCCTGATAACTATAAAGAGAGACTATCAAGAGGAGCTACCAGAGGCAGAAGTTTTTAGTTTAAGGCCTACAGATATTCCTAACCTACACAGGTAGGCTTGGTGTTTGCTAGTACGATTATCCAGCCCTGAGTAACAAAATTAAATGTTTCTCTATTAGACACAGAGGTCATACTAGTGAAAGGATTTTGCAAGATCAGATGACATTAAATTATTAAACTGTATCTTATGGGGAGGGACAATTGTACAATAAATGTTAAATATTAAGTTGACAGTCCTGATAACTGGGGATATTAAAGATTGGTGAGGAAACTTCATACAGTGACATGTTCCAGCTGCTGCAACATTTATTCAGTACTCACGTTTTTTGTTTCTCTCATAGAAGAACCCATGCCCAGATGACTTTACAACCTGTTCTTCCCCAACCAGACTTCAAAACGAATTGACTTCTAAAAGGCAACTCATGTCCCTCAACTGACTTCAAAAAGGCAACTCATGTCCCTCACACCATGCACCCTCACGTCACCCTCTCTCAGCTCAAAAGAAGCCAAAAAGAGAGACGACTCTCTATTTACACCAATGGAGCCAAAAATAAATAGACTATCAATAGAAGTAATTAATTAAGTCAGGTAATATCAGGGAGACCGGTTTTCAGTGAATTCTAAATATTTGGAGACTGTTACCCGAGGGATTAAAATTTCCTCAGTCCTCTTCCCCTACCCTATCAAAGATTTGAAAGGGACACATAAAAAAGGGGGGGAATGATAGACCCAACCTTATCTTTTATTAAAATTGGGAGCCATCTTGCAACAAAGCCATGAAAATATCATTTTGGCTTTACTATGAATTACTGCAAATTCTGAACCTGCTTGGAATGCCTGCCCATGCCTTGAACTCACCCATGCATGGCTCTCTGACCCGATAGCAGCCCTCTCAGAAAATTTAGTCACTGCTCATAAATATTGGCTTTCTGTGGCCAGACAATGACCCTCTCTGAGGCTCTAATGGTCCTCATAAATTTTGATGTTGGGGCTAGAAAAGAAAATGTAAACTACCATTAGTGTGATGCTTGTCAGAGTTCTGTTATCTGTAACCCCACTTTTGTATAACTTTCTGGGCTATAAAGCTGGCCTGTAGGAAAGATGTGGTTGCTCTCTTGTTCCCACCATTTTGGGAGGAAGAGGCAGCCCAGTTGGTGGAAATAATAGGCTTGCTTTAATTTGATTTTAATTCGAGTCACTGTTTGTTTCTTACATCCTGGTCTAACAGGTAAACACTCCACAAACATAGAGCTCTGCCGGCCTAAAGACTTCTTGAGAAACTGCCTCTGAGGTTGGGTACTTGAAATATATGCTGTTGTCAGGAGCTTTAGCTTCTTTTCTAGTGACACCATTAAAGCTGGGTCTGCATCTATGTGACTGGAGGGCATGGTTTCTTATTTTCCAATGAACATGAGTCAGCAGTGCTTAATTTTCTCTTTGTAGGTAAACTTGACCACTGGGGGCTAAGTGTCTCCCCATGTGGACTGTGAAGCCATTTGGTCATCCTCCATTTAGGTGGTGTTTCTTGGTGCTGCACTGGAAGTTTGGTATTTACATCACAAAATACAAGGAGTTCAACTGGGACACAGTGCTGGAGGGAGTTCTGTCACGTGTGGTGGGTCAGGGACTGCAGGAGAATGCACTAACCAGGCTTCTATCCCACATAGCTTTCCCCTTGACCATATAAACCTGATTCTGATCATTGCCTTGAAACCTCTCCATATAACAAGATGCATTTACATATAAGGGTCTCCTGGCTGCACCATGTCAGCCACAAGGCATTTGGACGTCAACTGGAGATCCACCTGGCCCCACCTCAGATATTTAATCACACACCTGCACACCACAGCTCTGGGCCCACCACTCAGCAGTCTCAACTTACTGGCATGTCTGTTCTTCACCATTTTCACGAAACCCAGTCAATCAAGGCACTGTCTGGTACACTCATTATCAGCAACAGGAGATTCAAAGGTTCTCCAGTGCCAACTGGTCATGGGAGTTTCAAAAATTTCAGGGTATTTATGTAGCCACTTTTCAAGGATAAAGTTGGAGGCACTGTGTGTTTCAATTCATTCAGGAACCATTAAATGTTGAGGAACCTCATTTCAATGAATGCTCTGGAGAACTCTCAAAGGCAAGGCTTCCCAAAGAGTAGCCAAAAGGTCACATGAAGCAAGGCCCATTGAGGTCTACAATGGGAGGTCCATGTGTGCTTTGAATCTCAACAATGGCTGCCAAGTCTTTCAGAATAAAATCATGTGATATCCTGCCTGAGATTCCCAGTGATCAGTCGAAAGCCAGCCTTGGCCTTGATCTCAGTTGCCAAGGGGGACTCTCACTCTCAAAACATTCCCACATGGCCCTCATCTTCTTCCACATAGACCCTCATTATAACCTCTGGCTGGAGATTTCCATGAGGGGTGCAGTGCAAGAGAGTGTCCAAAATAAGCTCCCTTGGCACTCATTTGCCTAAATTCAGGGTGGCCTGGACACCATTTCCGTGAACCAGGAGTGATCAAATAGGCCTGCCTTTACTAATGCTCTGCATCTCCAATTTGAGGCCTAATGACTGTGGGGTTTAGATTCTTTATGTGAATTGGAATCATGAGAAAACCCAAGCACCTCTGCATGGCTTTGAAGAATTTATTTGACCCAAATGATCCCTATACTCACTTGATGGATGTCTGCAACCTAATAGAGAAAGGAGAGAGACATCATCCACAATGACCGAAATTTGCCATTTTGGTTTTGGATGCACACATGGGATCTTTCTTTAGATCCATCCGGTGCTGAGAATCTAAGCCACAGCCTCACACAGGGCCAAGAGTCTGATTCAGACACAACCCTTTCAAAGCAATTAAGCAAAGAGCCACAGGTGATGCCCATTCATTTCCATATGAAAACTGTTTTCTTCATGCTTCACAAAGGGGTGGCCTGAGCAAAGACCTTCCTGTCATTCAGTAAAACAGAAAAATGGTAAGAAAAAGGCACAAAGCATGGTCTCTCCACTGAGAATTACCTGGTCACACTGATATCTGAGTTTTCTAAGATGCTCGCCATTACCTTCAGCTATTCAGTACATAGCCATGTGACAGAGCTTGAAGTGGTACCTATCTTGGACACAAAACCATGAGACTATTCTGCAGATTGGCCAGAATTCAGGAAGAAATCAGGAACTTTGGAAGATAGTAGGTGTTGCCCATCGATAAGGCAACCTGCAGTCCAGTCATAAATTGGGCAGGATGAATGCTGGGAAGCTTTCTACTAGACAGGACACATACATTGATGCATTCTCTTTTCTAATGTCTACAACCACGGACACAGTGGGATACACAGACATAGAAACACTCGCCTTGTCAAACGACTATCTAGAAACAGTCCGCTGCAAACAAGACATACCACCTTTCCTACCTATTCTCAGAACATGAGACAATACCACAAACTCACACCCACAAACACAAAGGCACGTCCTTCCCCCAAGTAAGTCTGTGAATATCCAGAGTGTCCTCTGACTGGCGGGCCATACTATGTTCCCCCGAAATGGCCTGTACTGTGTCAGATCTATTTTCCTTGGCCAACTCTGTGAAGTTGTTAGGAGCCAGCGGTGAGCCACTACCTACTTACTCAGGAAAGGCCCGTCTTCAGAGCTCTCCTGGCATTTGGCCATCCTCACATCAGTAGGTACCAAGAAAGACAGAATCTGTCATTGGTAAAACTAAACCTAAACATGTAAGCCCACTGGGACTGGGACTGGGACTGGCTCTGGGTGCCTGGCTTCCTGGATCCCAAGTTCAGAGAGTTCCATCACCAAAGAAGTAAGGTAGGTCACTTCCTTCAGGAACTGAATGAGGTCAATGCCTTGGAAAACACTTTGTCCTAACAGTTGCTTCCAAGGGTCCCATGAGATGGAGGCTGACCCTAATTCCTGTGACACTGTCACAAATTAGAATGGTATATCAACCATAAGCACACGGGAACAGCTCTCCACACAGGCCTGGTTTGGTCCATCTTCTCTACATTGAGAAGAAAGTGGCTGATTCAGACACACCCCATCATCCTGACAAGGTTGTTTGCCATGGAAGCTGACTTTTGCTCTCTCAGGTCCTTCAAGCTGCCTACGTCTTTTCCAGGGATCATGTCTGCATGGACCTTTGAGGTTCTCAGCAGGTGGAAGATCCCCTACATTCCTGTATTGTAAGACCAACTCTGTCCCTGCTCTTCTGTAAAGTTAGATTGAGGGAACAGTGTATGTTTAGGGTCAATAACATGTTGGATTTGGTTTAGGAATCATTCTGCAGAATGAATAATGGTATTTGAAACTGCGACATTTACAAGAATATATATGTGAAATATAAGTATGAAACCATAAATCTAGGTAACATTTGAAACCCAGAAGGGCATTGGACCCATGATTGTGATACTTAGGATTGAATTACAATCTGCACAGAGGTCTCAGATAAATCAAAACACAATGACATAAGAACTTGTACCTTGCATGATTGAACGTACAAAAGAACATCCAGTCAAAAAAAGGATAGTCGGTAGGATTAGGAAGATAGTCGGTAGGTTTACAAAGAAGAGTGAGTATAGGATTAGGAACAAAAGTTTATTTGCAACAGGTTATCCATTAGAGTGTGAATGTAAATGTCAGCACATGTAAAGAGTCAGTCACAATGATGAATTGGAAAAAATATGTAGGAAACAGATAACAATAGAGCCATTATGAAATCAGGCAATGTATAAAGTGAGGGATAGGATTAGACATTTTCAGTAGGGTTGAGTTTGAATATATAATCTTAAGAAGAAACAAATATGTAGTCACCAATAGGATTGACATTTGAGAGCATTAGGCATCCTGGACATGGATGTTTTTAGTAACCCATGTTTACTTTCCATTTAGACTTTGGTACAAACATAAGCGTGAACTTTGCATTTTGTGTTCCGAATATTTCTGTGATTAAATGTATAAGTAGATCTGGTGACATGAGTATTTCTTCCATCATTTCAAGGAGCAATATTTTCAAGACGTAAAAATTAGTATTGGGAGTACAAAGAAGTGTACACTGCGTCTATGAATATAGAGATAATGCATGAATAGACCATACTGTGAATGAATAATATAACTCGTTCCACTTTAAATAATGGATTGAATTTTTATCTGAAAATATATAAGTAATCCTATATTGGTATGCAATCATTAATTCCAACCAGTTATACATCTAATGGTAATATCAGAGTTATAATTTATCATGAAGTTTATGTGAGTTTTGCTTCAAAAGTGATTATGGAAATTGAAAATAATGTGTTTGGAAAGAAGTCTCATGAAAAGACCACTAAGGAAACATGGAAGAATACATGTGTCCTGAAGCAGGAAGTGATTGAAAGTGAAACAAATTCCTATAAATTTGCGAACTGGTGGGAAAATCTTAAGGGTCCCTCCCAGCTCTCCCGTGAGCACGATAGCCAGACCTAGGGAATTAGGAGTGGCACGTGACTCGTGGCACAGACCTCCAGGCCACTGCTCTCACCAGTGCTGACAATTGAGGTCTCTTGCTCCAGCTTCCGGTGGCATGGCTTCTGGAGAGCAAGCAAATTTGCTGGGGGTTCTCAGGCCCAAGCTCCACAAACTTAGGGTCTGAGGGAGACAAACATGTAGAGTGTGCCCAGGTGTTCATGAAAACTGGGCTCCCAGGAGCAGCAGACCTGGCATGTAGCCAGTATTGTGGTGAGTGTCACATGTGAACGGGGCCTGGCTTGAGGAAACACGAGAGAAGGCCCTAGGCACTCAGGATTGAACACCCACCCCGTCTGGGAGAAAGAGCTGCTGCACAGTGATTGGTTCCCACCTATTGAGAGGAGAAGCTTGGCCCAGTGGGCACAGCTCCACCTACTGGAAAAGAAGTTTATTGCAATCTATGACTGCATTTATTATTATTATTATTTTTTTAATTTGGGTTTTTTTTTTTTTTTTGTTTTCTTCCATTTTCATTTTTTGTTGTTTTTCTTTAACTTTTTTAAAATGTTTTTAATTTTTTTTATTTTTTTGTTATTATTTTTTTAAATTTAAATTTTAATTTTATATTATCATTTTTTTAAAAAAAATCATTTTCTTTCTTTATTTTCTATTTTTTCTACTGTCTTTTCATTTCTTTTCCATTTTCTTATTTCCCCTTCCTTGAATTCTACCTGCCTACTCTCATTCTCTTTAGTGACTTCTTCCCTTCCCTTCTAAAATCTTTTCTCCCAAGCATCAAATAAATTTATAACAGTTTAAGGAGTGTATAATAAGACACATATTTCATAATTTGAAAAATCTTGAGAGTGTATATATATACACACACACACACACACACACACACACACACAGACATTAAAAATAGCAATATATATGCAAACGAAATTCACCATGAAATATATATCATCCACAGATACAAAAATATTTATTTTACTGAACATGGATTTATGTATAATGTTGTTCAACTAGGAAGCTCACTCACATTTGAATAATCAGTTCAAGCAGTGTTCAGGAGGAGTGATCTCTTCTTCCAATTTGTATCTGCCAAGTCAGCCACCTCACAAGAATGTACGTGTGGTACCTGGAAGGATTCAATATGTGCATATAAAAATACGTGTGCTGAATAGGCTACAGAGAAAGAAGGACAGGAATTCACTTATTTGTTAACTTTAAAAACCCATGGAGAACTATTTCAACAAATAATTGACTAGATTTATAACTGCTATGCTATATCATGCAAAAGGCAACTCCAACTATAAAACATGCCTCCTCTGAACTGCTTGTATTTCTATTCTGTTTGTGTTATTTTTCTCCATCATATTAGAATTAGTAGTAAGAGTCTAGTAGGGTATGTGTTCATGTCAGGGATTCAGTATTTCTAATGGTAAATAGGTAATTGAATACAATGTGTATGCAAATATGTTCTACACAAAAATCTTCCCACTCTCATCCAGAACAATGCCTTGACATTACCTTCTCTTCAAGTAAGACACAATTAGAGGAGAAGAGTTAGAAAATCTGTGAATATATATGAGGAATGGAAAATGCTCAGGAGTTCACAACTTTGGATGTAGTAGAGGAGTTTCAAAAAGTAAGGGACAGGGTAAACACTCCACAAACATGGAGCTCTGCTGGCCTAAGTACTTTTTTAGAAACTGCCTCTAAGGGTGGGCACTTGAAATATATGATGTTGTCAGGAGATTTAGTTCCTTTGTAGAGAGACCATCAAAGCTGGGTCTGCATCTATGTGACCTGGAGGACATGTTTCTTATTTTCCAATGAACATGAGGAAGCAGTGCTGAATTCTCTCTTTGTAGGTAATCTATGGCCACTGGGGTCTAAGTGTCTCTCAGTGTGGACTGTGAAGCCCCATTGGTGATCCTCCACTTTTCATGGTGTTTCTCGCTCCTCCACTGAGAGTTTGTATTTGCTTCACGAAATACAAGGAGTTAAAATGAAATACAGTGGTGGAGGGAGTTCTTTAAGGTGTGGTGAGTCAGGGTCTGCAGGAGAATGCACCAACCAAGGTTCTATCCCACGTAGATTGCCCCCGTTAGAATAGCAACATGATTCTGAACATTGCACTGAATCCTTTCCATATAACAAGATGCCTTTACATATATGAATCTGCTGCCTGCACCATGTCAGTCACAAGCCATTTGGAAGCCAATGGCAGATCCACATGGCCCCACCACAGATGTTTTATCACACAATTGCGTACCACTGCTCTAGGCCAACTACTCACCAGGCTCCAACTTACTGGTATATCTGTTCCACACCATTTTCATGAAACCCAGTCAATCAAGGCAGTGTCTGGTATTATCAGGATCAGAAACAGGACATCCAAAGGTTCTCCAGTGCTAGCTGATCATGGAAATATCAAAAATTTCATGGTAATTTTCTAGCCATTTTTCACGGATGAAGTTTGAGGCTCTGAGGGATTCAATTAATTCAGGAACCATTAAATGGTGAAGAGCTAATTTCAATGAAAGCTCTGGAGCACTCTCACAGGCAAGGCTTTCCTAAGAGTGGCCAAAATGTCACATGAAGCCAGGCCCATTGAGATATACAATGTGAGGTCCTTGTGTGTTTTGAAACTCAAATATGGCTGTCAAATCTTTAAGAATAATTCCATGTACTATCCGGGCTGAGATTCCCAGTGTTCTTTGGAAATCCAACCTGGGCCTAGATCTCAGGTTCCATGGGCGACTCTCATACGTGGCCTCCTAAAATCACAACACAATTCATGGAAATACTTCTCTGAGATCAGTTTCTGAGCTCAGTCTCTAAGGGGAATCACACCAGAGTTCAAGCCCAGGTGGACCCAGTCATCTCTTCCAACCGCCACACAAATGACCACAATTAAAACCAAAACACTCCCACATGTTCCTCATCTTCTTCCATATAGACACTCCTTATAACTTCTGTGTGGAGTTTTCCATGAGGGGCACAGCCCATGACAGTGTCCAAAATAAGCTCCTGTACCCCTCATT
The DNA here is from genome assembly GCF_048772815.1 of Callospermophilus lateralis. Classification (NCBI taxonomy): domain Eukaryota; kingdom Metazoa; phylum Chordata; class Mammalia; order Rodentia; family Sciuridae; genus Callospermophilus; species Callospermophilus lateralis. The sequence goes on along the minus strand of NC_135313.1, from coordinate 121,842,240 downwards.
TGCCTAACGTCAAGGTGGCCTGGACACACTTTCTGTAAACCAGGAGTGATCAAATAGGCCTGCCGTTAATACTGCTCAGCTTTTCCAATTTGAGGCCTTCTGACTCTGCGGTTTAGATTCTTTATGTGAATTTGAGTCATGAGGAAACCCAAGCACCTCTGCTGAGATTTGAAGAACTCATTTGGCCCAAAGGATCCCTATTCTCACTTGATGGAGTTCAGGATCCTAACAGAGGAAGGTAAGAGTATTCATTCACAATGAGTGAACTTTTTGCCATTTTGCTTTTGGATGCACACATGGGATCTTTCTTTAGATCCATCAGGTGTTGAGAATCTAAGCCACAGTCTCACACAGGGCCAAGAGGCTGATTCAGACACATCCCTTTCCAAAGCAATTAAGCAAAGAGACACAGGTGATGCCCTTCATTTCCATTTGAAAACTGTTTTCTTCAGGCTTCCAAAAGAAGTGGCCTGAGGCAAAGACATCCTGATATTCAGGGCAACAGAACAATAGGTTAGCAAAAGGCCCAAAGCAGATTTTCTCCACAGAGACTTTCCTGGTCGCACTGATATCTGAGTTTTCTGAAATGCTGGCCATTCCTTTCAGGTATCCAGTACATGGCCATGTCACAGAGATTGGAGGTGGTACATATCTTGCACACAAAATCAAGAGCCTATTCTGCAGAGTGGCCAGAATTTAGGAAGAAAACAGGGTCTTAGACAGGTATTAGGTGTTGCCCATCCATAAGGAAACCGCACTCCATTCATAAATTGGGCAGGAGGAATGCTGGGAAGCTTTCTACTAGAGAGGACACATTCATTGATGCATTCTCTTTTCTAATGTATAAAACCACGGACACAGTGGGATACACAGACATAGAAACACTCACCTTGTAAAACGACTTACTAGAAACAGTTCACTGCAAACCAAACAAACCTCCTTTCCTACCTATTCTCAGAACAGAGACAAAACCACACACCTACACTCACAAAGGCACCACCTTCCCCCAAGTAGGGCTACGATTGTCCGGAGTGTCCTCTGACTGGTGGACCATACTATGTTCCCCGGTAATGGTCTGTCCTGTCTCAGATCTGGTCTCCTTGTCCAACTCTGTGAAGCAGTCAGCAGGCAGTGGTGAGCCATTACCTGCTTAGTCAGGAAAGGCTCCTCTTCAGATCTTTCCTGTCATTTGGCCATCTTCACATCAGTTGGTACCAAGAAGACTGACTCTGTCCTTGGTAATTCCAAACAAATGAAACCACTGGGACTGGGACTGGGACTGGATCTGGGTGCCTGGCCTCCTGAATTTCAAGTTCAGAAAGTTCCACCAAGAAGGAAGTGAGGTAGGTCACTTTCTTCAAGAACTGAATGAGGTCACTGCCTTGGCAACCACTTTGTCCTAACAGTTGCTTCCAAGGATCCCATGAGATGGAGGCTACCCCTACTTCCTTTGACACTTTCACAACTTAGAATTGTATATCAACCTTAGGCACCCGGAATCGGCTCTCCACACAAACCTGGTTTGGTCCATCTTCTCTACATTAAGAATAGAGAGGCTGATTCAGACACAACCTTTCATCCTGACCAGGTTGTTTGCCATGGAAAATGACTTTTGGTCTCTCAGGTCCTTAATTTCTGCCTACATCTTCTCAAGGAATCATTTCTGCATGGAACTTTGAGGTTTTCAACAGGTGGAGGATTCCCTACATTCCTGTATTGTAAGAACAAATCTGTCTCTGCTCTTCTGTAAAGTTAGATTGAGTGAATAGTGTATGGTTAGGGTTAATATCATGTTCAATTTGGGTTAGGAATCATTCTTCTGGATGAATAATGGTATTGAGAACCTGCGATATTTATAAGAATATAGAGGTTAAATATATGTATGAAAACAGAAATTAAAGTAAGATTTGAATCCCAGAAGGGCATTGGGCCCTTGTTTGAGATATTTAGCTTTGAATTACTATCTGCACAGAGGTCTCAAATAAATCGATATACAATGGCAGAGGAATTTGAACCTTGGATTATTGAATGCGGAAGAGAACATCCAGTCAAAAGGGATAGTCGGTAGCATTTGGAAGATAGTAGTTAGGTTTAGCAAGTAGAATTAGCATAGGATATGTAACAAAAGTTCTTTAGCAATATTTTTTTCGGGTAGAGAGTGAATGTAAATATCAGCACATATGAAGAGTCAGACACAATGATGAACTGGGGAAAATTTGTAGGAAAGCAGATATCAACAGAGACATTAGGAAATCAGGCAAAGTAAAAAGTGAGTGATAGGATAAGACATTTTCAACAGGGTTGAGTTTGAATATATAATCTTAGGAAGAAACAAATATGTAGTCACCAATAGGATTGACATTTGAGAGCATTAGGCAACATGGACATGGATGTTGTTAGTAATCCATGTTCACTTTCCATTTAGGCTTTGGTACAATCCTAAGTGGGACCTTTGCATTTTGTTTCCAGAATATTACTGTGATAAAATGTATATGTAGATCAGATGACATGATTATTTCTTCCACCATTTCTAGGAGCAGTATTTTGAAGACGTATAAATTAGCATTGGGGGTAAAAAGAGGTGTACCCTGTTTCTATGAACATACAGATAATGCATGAATAGACCTTAATTTCAATAAATAATATAACTTGTTCCACTTTAAATAATGGGTTGAATTGATATCTGAAAATATATAAGAAATCTTATATTGATATGCAATCATTCATGACAACCAGTTATACACCTAATGTTAATATTAGGGTATGGTTTATCATGAAGTTTGTGTGAGTTTTGCTTCAAAAGTGATTATGGAAATCGAAAATAATGTGTTTGGAAAGAAGTCTCATGAAAAGGCCAGTCAAAGAACACCGAGGAATTCATGAGTTCTGAAGCAGGAAGTGATTGAAATTGGAAAAAACGACGATAAATTTGCTAACTTGTGGATGAAATATTATAATATGATATGAATAAACTGAAGAAATAGTAATGTATTAGTGTTGAATAAAAATGAACATCAAAATACACATCATGTCCCATAGGAATCTACTTGCATTGATTTTAAACTGGGTCAGTTACAGTAGAAATATTAGGATTCCTGTGCACCATTCACCAAAGTTAGTTTTCTTTTTTTTTAAATTTTTATTGATGGTTGATCAAAACATTACATAGTTCTTGATATATCATACTCCACACTTTGATTCAAGTGGGTAATGAACTCCCATTTTTACCCCGTATACAGATTGCAGAATCACATCAGTTACACATCCATTGATTTACATATTGCCATACTACTGTCTGTTGTATTCTGCTGCTTTTCCTAACCTCTACCCTCCGCCCTCCCCACCCCTCCCCTCCTCTCTTCTTTCTCTACCCCTCTAGTGTAATTCATTTGTCCCCCTTGTATTATTTTCCCCTTTCCCCTCACTTCCTCTTGTATGTAATTTTGTTAACCCTGAGGGTCTCCTTCTATTTCCGTGCAATTTTCCTTCTCTCTCACTTTCCTTCCCTCCTCTCATCCCTGTTTAATGTTAATCTTCTCAAGCTCTTAGTCTCTACTCTGTTCTTAGTTACTCTCCTTATATCAAAGAAGACATTTGGCATTTATTTTTAGGGTTTGGCTAGCTTCACTTAGCATAATATGCTCTAATGCCATCTATTTCCCTGCAAATTATATAATTTTGTCATTTTTAAATGCAGAGTAATACTCCATTGTGTATAAATGCCACAATTTTTATCCATTCATCTATTGAAGGAAATATAAGTTGGTTACACAGTCTTGCTATTGTGAATTGTGCTGCTATGAACAACGATGTAGCAGTGTCCCTGTAGCATGTTCTTTTTAGGTTTTTAGGGAATAGACCGAGAAGGGGAATAGCTGGGTTAAATGGTGGTTCCATTCCCAGCTTTCCAAGAAATCTACATAATACTTTCCAAATTGGCTGCACCAATTTGCAGTCTCACCAGCAATGTACAAGTGTACTCTTTTCCCCACATCCTCGCCAGCACTTGTTGTTATTTGACTTCATAATTGCTGCCAATCTTACTGGAGTGAGATGGTATCTTAGGTTGGTTTTTATTTGCATTTCTCTGACTGCTAGAGATAATGAGCATTTTTTCATGTACTTGTTGATCGGTTGTATGTCCTCATATGAGAAGTGACTCTTCAGGTCCTTGGCCCATTTGTTGAATGGGTTATTTGTTATCTAATTGTCTAATTTTTGAAGTCTTGGTATACTCTGGATATTATGGCTCTATCTTAAGTGTGAGGAGTAAAGATTTGTTCCCAGGATGTAGGCTCCCTATTTACATGTCTTATTGTTTCTTTTGATGAGAAAAAAATTTTTGTTTGAGTAAGTACCATTTGTTGATTATAGTTATTAACTGTTGTGCTATGGGTGTCCTATTGAGGAATTTGGAGCCCGACCCCACAGTATGTAGATCATAGCCAAATTTTTCTTCTATCAGACGCCGTGTCTCTGATTTGATATCAAGCTTCTTGATCCATTTTGAGTTAACTTTTGTGCATGGTGAGAGAAAATGATTCAGTTTCATTTTGTTGCATATGGATTTCCAGTTTTTCCAGTACCATTTGTTGAAGATGGTATACTTTTTTCATTGCATGCTTTTAGCCTCTTTATCAAATATAACATAATTGTAGTTTTGTGGATTGGTTTCTGTGTCCTCTATTCTGTACAATTGGTACACCCGCCTGTTTTGGTACCAGTACCATGCTGTTTTTGTTACGATTGCTCTGTTGTATAGTTTGAAGTCTGGTATCGCTATACCACCTGATTCACACTTCCTGCTTAGCATTGTTTGTGCTCTTCTGGGTCATTAATTTTTCCATTTGAATTTCATGATTGCTTTCTCTATTTCTACAAGAAATGCCATTGGGATTTTGATTGGCATTGCATTAAACCTTTAGAGAACTTTTGGTAATATCTCCCTTTTGATGATGTTAGTTCTGCCTATCCATTAACAGGGTATATTTTTCCAACTTCTAAGATCTTCTTCTATTTCTCTCTTTAGGGTTCTGTAGTTTTCATGGTATAATATTCCACCTCTTTTGTTAGGTTGATTCACAAGTTTTTTTTTTTTTTTTGAGGATATTGTGAATGGGGTGGTTGTCCTCATTTCCATTTCAGAGGATTTTTCGCTGATATACAGAAATGCCTTTGAATTATGCATGTCGATTTTCTATCCTGCCACTTTTCTGAATTTATTTATTAGCTCTAATAGTTCCTTTGTAGACCCTTTTGGGTCTGCTAGGCATAGAATTATGTTATCTGCAAATAGTGATAATTTAAGTTCTTCTTTTCCTAATTTTATGCCTTTAATTTCTTTTGTCTTTCTAATTGCTCTGGGCAGTGTTTCGAGAACTATGTTGAACAGAAGTGTTGAGAGAGGGCATCCCTGTCTTGTTCCAGATTTTAGAGGGAATGCCTTCAATTTTTCTCCATTCAGAATGATGCTAGCCTGAGGCTTAGTATAGATTGCTTTTACAATATTGAGGTGTGTTCCTGTTATCGCTAGTTTTTCTAGAGTTTTGAACATAAAGGGATGCTGTACTTTGTTGAATGCTTTTTCTGCCTCTATCGAGATGATCATATGGTTCTTATTTTTAAGTCTATTGATTTGATGAATAACATTTATTGATTTCCGTATATTGAACAAGTCTTGCATCCCTTGATCATGGTGCACAATTTTTTTGATATGTTTTCATATCCTATTCGCCAGAATTTTATTTAGGATTTTTGCATTTTTCCTGAAATAGCTTGAAAAGTATTGTTATTAGTTCCTCTTTAAAGGTTTTGTAAAACTCTGCTCTATACCCATACGGTCCTGGGCTTTTCTTAGTTGGTAGTCTTTTGATGGTTTCTTCTATTTCCTCAATTGATATTGGTCTGTTTACGTTGTGTATATCCTCCTGTCTCAATCTGGGCAGATCATATGACTTAAGAAATTTATTGATGTCTTCACTTCTACTATTTTATTGGAGTATATGAATTCAAAATAATTTCTGATTATCTTCTGTATTTCTGAATTGTCTCTTGTGATATTGCCTTTTTAATCCCGTATGCTAGTAATTTGAGTTCTCTCTCTTCTGCTCTTCGCTAGCATGGCTAAGGGTCTGTCGAATTTATTTATTTTTTCAAAGAAGCAACTTTTAGTTTTGTCAATTTTTTCAATTGTTTCTTTTGTTTGAATTTCATTAATTTCAGCTCTGATTTTGATTATTTCTTGCCTTCTACTTCTTTTGCTGTTGTTTTGCTCTTCTTTTTCTAGGATTTTGAGATGAAGTATGAGAACATTTATTTGTTGTTTTTTTCTTTTTCTAAGGAATTAACTCCAAGCATTGAATTTTCCTTTTAGAACTGCTTTCAATGTGTCCCATTGATTCCGATATGTTCTGTCTGTGTTTTCATTTATCTCTAAGAATTTTTTAATTTCCTCCTTGATCTTCTATAACTCATTGATCATTCAGTAACCTATTGTTAATTCTCCAAGTGATAAATGATTTTTCCTTTTTTCTTTTATCGTTGATTTTAGTTTCATTCCATTATGATCAGATAAGATGCCTGGTATTATCTCTACTCCTTTATTTTGTCTAAGCGTTGCCCTGTGACATAATATATGATCTATTTTTGAGAAGAATCCATGTGCTGCTGAGAAAAAAGTGTAACTGCTTTATGTTGAGTGGTATATTCTATATATGTCAATTAAGTCTAGGTTATTAATTGTGTTATTGAGTCTATAGTTTCCTTTTTCAACTTTTGTTTGGAAGATCTGTCCAGTGGTGAGAGAGGTGTGTTGAAGTCTCCCATGATTATTGTATGGTGGTCTATTAGACTCTTGAATTTGAGAAGAGTTTGTTTGATGAACATAGCTGCACCATTGTTTGGGGCATATATATTTATGATTGTTATGTCTTGTTGGTGTATGGTTTCCTTGAGCAGTATGTAGTGTCCTTCTTTATCCCTTTTGATTAACTTTGGCTCAAAATCTATTTTATTTGATATGAGTTTGGACACTCCTGCTTGTTTCTGAAGTCCATATGACTGATATGATTTTTCCAACCTTGCACCTTCAGTCTATGTATGTCTTTTCCTAACAAATGTGTCTCATTTAGGCGGCATATTGTTGGTTCTTGTTTTGTGATCCATTCTAGTAGCCTGTGTCTCTTAGTTGGTGAGCTTAAGCCATTGACATTTAGGGGTATTATTGATTAGTGTTGTTCTTCCTGCCATATTTGTTTATTTATGTTACTAAACATGGTTTGTTTTCCTCCTTGATTATTTTCCCCCATTTACTGTCCTACCTCCCACTGTTGGTTTTCATTTTTATTTTCCATTTCCTCTTCCTGTAATGTTTTGCTGAGGATGTTTTGAAGAGATGGTTTTCTAGCTGCAAATTTTTTTAACTTTTGTTTATCGTGGAAGGTTTTAATTTCATCTTCTATCCTGAAGCTTAATTTCGCTGGATACATGATTCTTGATTGGAATTTTCTTTCAGTGTTTGAAATATGTTATTCCAGGATCATCTAGCTTTCAGAGTCTGTGTTGAATGATCAGCTGTTGTCTGCTTCCTTTCTCTTGTAGTTTTTAAAATTCTCTCCTTATTCGGTATGTGGGGCATCTTCATTATAATGTGTCTAGGTGTGGATCTCTTATGATTTTGCACATTCAGCATCCTGTAGGCTTCTAGGATTTGGGATTCTGTCTCATTCTTCAAGTCTGGGAAGTTTTCTCTTATTATTTCATTAAATAGATTGCTCATTCCTTTGGTTTGGACCTCTATACCTTCCTGTAATCCAATGACTCTTAACTTTGGTCTCTTTATGTTTTCCCATATTTCTTGGATGTTCTGCTCATGGTTTCTTAACAGTCTTGCTATTCTGTCTATGTTCTTTTCAAGTTGAAATACTTTGTCTTCATTGTCTGATGTTCTATCTTCTAAGTTTTTTACTCTGTTGGTAGTATTCTCAATTGAGTTTTTAAGTTGGTTCCTGCATTTCTAGGATGTCTGTTTGCTTGTTTTTTTTATAACCTCTATCTCCCTGTATAGTTGATCTTTGGCTACTTGATTTTTTATGTAATTCATTGTCAAAGTGATCTTTCATTGTATGATTTTGCTGTCTAATGTCTTCCTTGAGACTCCAGATCATCTGCAGCATGTATATCCTGAATTCTTTAGCTGACATTCCATCTTCTAAAGTTGAGTTAACCTGCGTTGCTTGTGGTCCTTTCTTTCCTTGTCTTTTCATACTGCTCGCGTTACTTTCTGATTGGTGAAACTGTTATGTTTTTGAAATTTTCCCCCTATATATTTATATTGCTCTTGTGTAGTGAAAAAGTCTCCATTGCTGGGGCATTCGGCAGCTGTGCTACTCCTCCAATTGGGGTGATCTGTCTACCACGCTGACTGGCCGCAGGGCCTGTTCTGCCTGTCGGTCGCAGGTATGCGTACCTTGCAGGCACGGGTGGCGGCTCTGCTCTGCACCTCCTCCAATTGGTGAGACGTATCTACAACACCCGCGGACACCTGGGCTGCTTCTGCCGGTCAGTGGCAGGTCTGGCATAGGACCTTGTTCCTTGGATAATTGATTGTCAAACAGAACTTCCAGTAAAAAAGGGATAGTCGTTAAGATTAGGAAGATATTTGTTAGGTTTAGAAAGGAGAGTGAGTATAGGATTTGGAACAAAAGTTCTTTAGCTATAGGGTTTCAGGTATAGAGTGAATGTAAATGTCAGCACATGTGAAGAGTCAGTCACAATGATGAACTCTGGAAAATATGTAGGAAAGCACATATCAATAAAGACGTTAGGAAATCTGGCAAAGAATAGTCTGTAGTGAAAGGTTAATAAAATAAGTGCTTGTCACTTCCTGTTTTTCTGTATGCTTAACAAAACACTGTTGAAATCTTGAGAACTGTTTTCTAAACTTGTTTCCAGAATGTGCTGTCCCCAACTGCCAAACTGCAGAATTTACTCCCTCACCCGGGTGCACGCAAACCGCTCACTCGCCCGGACCCATCAATAAACTTCCCTCCCTGCGCTCTCAAAGGAAACTATATAAGCTCTGCTTAAGCTGTTCTCTGGGCTCTCTGCTCTATTCAAGTGAGCTCTGAGGCCCAGCATGCTGGATGCCCAATAAACCCTTTGCTTTTGCATGAGACAGTCTCTTGGTGGTCTCTTTCCCCGATTCTCGCCTGACCTTTACATATGGTGATTCCACCGAGATCTGGCAGCGGTAGACAAGAGACCCCAAAGGTCTCCTCTCAGGGTAAGAAAGGTGATTCTATCTGGTTTCAGGTATCAGGTTAGGGCTTGGCAAAATGGCTGTCGATGAAGAGCATGAGCTCTTTCCGAGGGTGGCTGACAGTTGTGTCACAGAGCCACAGGCCACATCCCTGGGGGACACCACAGAGGACTAGGGAAATCGAGGAACAATAGTCTCTTTGACTCATTGATATTTTGTTTCAAACTCGGTATTGCCAGCCCATCGGGTTTTGTTGGCTATTCATTCCTGGTCTCAGTATTGGACGTCCATTTTCTGTCTTTATTGTCTTGTCTTGTCTGTTTCATGTGTTGTTGCTTTTACTGTTTGTGTATCTTTCATTATGGGATAGAGCACTTCAATGCCTCTGTCTCTGACCCTTGATCACTGCACCAAAGTCTGCTTAAGGGCTCAGAATCTTTCTTTTTCAGTAAAATCCTGGACCTGGCAGGTTCTCTGTGCCTCAGAATGGCCCACCTTTGGATTCAGATGGCCCCTAGAAGGATCTTTCTAATTCCGCTAATATAAAAAGTCAGAGATATTGTCTTTCAGTCAGAGCCACTTAGGCATCCAAATCAACAGCCATATATCTTAACTTGGCAGGACCTCTGCAAATCTCCTCCTCCATTGGTGAAGCCTTTTCTTACCCGTGCCCCCACTCTTTCTCTTTCCCCCAGGATCTCTCAAACCCTCTGCTCTTCCTCCTCCTCTACCCTCTGTTTTCCCTCAGTCACAAGATTTGACTCTACTGGACTCTCCTTCCTCTCTTTATCCCCTCCCCTTGTACCCCAACACTCAACACCCTCTAAGTGATTTCCCTGCTGCTGACTCAGCCTTTCCGCCATTGGAGGAAGCTGAGCCAGCCCAGCGCCCTCCAGATAACTCCCCTGCGGCACACACAGTCCCTCCTACCCTGGAGGAATCTGGCCGGGCTAAAGGAACTCACCAGCGGCAAATGATTGAAAACCCTGGAACTCCCGTGATGCACCACCTCAGTCCCTACAGGCCAATGATTGACGATGGCAATGGTGTAAAAATGCAAGCCTTCCAGTACTGGCCTTAAACCTTTTCAGACCTATAAAACTTGATGAATAACAATCCTCCTTTTACCGAAGACCCCACCGGGCTCTCAGGTCTGGTTGACTCATTAATGTTTTCACACCAGCCTACTTGGGATGACTGCCCACACCTCCTAGGGACTCTATTCATGACAGAGGAACAAATGAGAATCCTCCTGCAAGCTAGAAAAAAATATCCTTGGACCAGATGGGTGATGGACAACAACTTCCCAACATATTCAAAGCTGGCTTTTCCTTGAACCGACACAACTGGGACCCCAACACCTTTCAAGGTAGGGAGCAACTGTCCACTTATCGCCGGGCTCTAATAGCGGGTATCTTAGTGGCCGCTAGGTGACCAACTAATTTGGCCAAGATAAGAGAGATTATTCAAAGGCCTGATGAATCTCCCTCTATGTTTCTAGAGGGAATTATGGAGGCATATAGGAGATATACTCCTTTTGATCCTCAGGCAGAGGATCAAAAGGCATCTTTCACGATGGCCTTTATTGGGCAAGCTGCCCTGGATATTAAAAGAAAGTTACAATGCTTAGATGGATTAGAAGATATGACTTTGTGAGATTTAGTCAGAGAAGCCAAGAAGGTATACTATAAGAGAGAAACTGAGGAAGAGAGGGAGCAAAGGGAGGATAAAAGAAATAAAAGACAGACTAAGGCATTGACTAAGGTCCTGGTCACAACAAAAAAAAATAGGCCAGAAATTAAGAAACATGGAGACCGGAAGGGATACCTGGGCCCACATTAGAGGCCACCCCTAGCCTCAGATCAATGGGCCTACTGAAAAGAAAAAGGACACTGGGCTAAAGAATGCCCTAGAAAGAAACAGCCACACCAGCCAGACATTCTGACTTTGGAGGATGACTAAGAAAGTTGGGGCTCAGATCCTCTCCCCGAGCTCAGGGTAATTTTTGAAGTCAGGGGACCCCAATAAACTTTGAAATGGATACAGGGGCAATATACTCAGACCTTAAGGCCCCAATGGGCCCTCTATCAAATAAAAGGTGTCTAATTCAAGGGCCTAATGGCAGTAAACCTCAGGCTTGGACAACTAAGAGGAACTTGGACCAGGGGAAACGAAAAATCCATCACTCCATCCTAGTAATCTATGAATGCCCGGCCACATTGATGGGCAGAGATCTGCACACAAAGCTCCAGGCTAAAATAACTTTTAGTTCTGAAGTCTCCTAAGTGGAATTTCTAAATCCTTCAGTAAAAGCTCCTTTAGTCATGGCTCTAAGTATATCAGTAGAAAATATACATCAACTCACTAACCTTGGTTCAAAGAAACTGCATTCATTCCTGAAGTATCAAGAACAGAGTTTTCCACTAACTGACTCATAGCGAAAGGTAATAACTGAATGGGTAACAAAAGCCTGTTGGGTTCATCAATTGGTTAATGCTTACCCTTTCAAGCTTCCTGCAGGAAACAGACAAGGACAATTCTGGGAAGTTGACTTCACTGAAATTAAGCCAGCAAGTTATGGACTTAAATATCTCCAAGTCTTTGTAGATACATTTTCAGGATAGATTGAAGCCTTCCCCATCAAAAAAAAAAAGATATAAAAAGAAATAAAAAAAAAAAGAAACAACGCAAATGGTGGTCAAGAAGATCCTGGAAGATATTTTCCCAATGTACGGCCTGCCTAAAGTAATAGGGTCTGATAATGGACTGGCATTCGTGGCCCAGGTAGGTCAGGGGTTAGCCAGGACCCTGGGGATTAATTGGAAGTTACATTGTGCTTATAGATACCAGAGTTTAGGACAGGTAGAAAGAATGAATAGAAACATTATCGAGACCATAACGAAATTAAACTTACAGACTGGCAAACAAGATTGGACTATGCTCCTTCTTTATGCACTGTTTCATGCAAGAAATACTCCCTCTGTTTCTTTGTGTAACCTCACCCCCTATGAAATTCTCTATGGGGCCCCCTCCTCCAGTAAGGGACCTAACCCCAACTCTAAGACCTAACGATCCCTTAGACACCCCCTTGCTTGACAAACTTAAAGCACTTGAAAGAACTCAGGAATACCTGTGAAACCAGAGGGCCACTGCCTACCAACCTGGGGACGAAGGGACTCAACATCAATATCAAGAAAGAGACTTCGTCTATGTAAGTGGATATCAGGTGTCATCCCTGGAACCCCGCTGGAAAGGACCATAGCAGGTGCTCTTTATTACACCTACAGAAGTAAAGGTAGACAGAATCACTTCCTGGATCCATACCTCTCATCTTAAGCCTGCGCCCTGTCCAGACTCTGGCTGGAAACTGGAAAAGCCTGGTAACCCTTTCAAATTGTGTATTCGCCGTGTGGATAAGGCTATAGACTCTCCCCTTGACCACCAGTAGTCCTAACCCTCATCATCCCGTTCAGCAGCAATGGCTGATCACAAATACTACTGGACAAGAATTGTGTATCTCGCATACAGCCCACTTAGGGACCTGGTGGCCATCTCTCCACCCAGACATTTGTCAGCTGGCTATAGGTCTTTCCTATTGAGATATCCCTGATGAAGAGGATCCCACTAAAATTTCATTAAATCCCTTCCATACCATAGATAATGGAAACAAATGTTATGGATGTAGGGACATGCGAGCCAGATGCAGGTGGGCTAGTTTAGATTACTATGTTTGCCCAGCAGACTATCAAAGCCACAAACAGTCATGACTGTGTGGGGGGAAAGCCGACTTCTTCTGTAAGTCATGGGGATGTGAGCATACAGGGACTGCCTGATTGAACCCAAACTCCTCATCAAATTCTATACACAGAATTAGCCATATTATCAATTAAACAACAAAAACCGATGGCCCCGAGAGGGGTCTCTAGATCCTCAAATTCTGCCTGAACTTTTTAACTTCTACAAGTGCTGAAAAGGGTGAAAGGAGATTCCCCTACGTGTAGGCCTTTTCCCTCCTTTGCTCACATCCTGAACAATGCTTCTCCAATCAATCCTCACCCACAGCCTTCTGCTCCAGACTCTCTGCTGTTATCTCCACATCAGCAACCTGATTTCTCCCCTCCAATTACTAGACCAAAGGCCGAACATCTGCCGGTTCTCAGACCATTGCCCCCTTGCTGAGGGAGCAGGTACTGAGCTACCCCACAATTCCCTCACTCCTCTCTTCTCCTGTCAGTGCCTGCACCGGGTCTCACCAGGTCCTCTTACCAGCTAACCCAAAGCTCAAACCAGCTGAGGGGAGCCCTCAGACCCCTATCCAGGATGTAATGAAAATGGACTTTAAAGTTGCTTTGTCATCACTGAAAACAGGTTACGAAGAATTTAAAGTCCCTCACAGGCTTTTTGGGATACTAACTCGCATCTTCCCCTCTGCTCTACCTGTTCTACTGCTCAAGATTTGTTGCTAGGAAAACCCAAACCCCTTTCCCATTATTGTTTTACATCTCTCCTACCTCATTCTCAGATACACGGAGCTGCTCACTGCCGCGCGTTCCCTGTCTTCCCCCTCTGTACCAGGCCCACAGAAAAGTCTTAACTGACCTTCTCCAGAAATCTTCACCGTGGCTGACTTTAGGACTTTCAGCAAAAGAGTCCCTATAAATGAGTTCAATGTAGGTAAACATCCTCTTTTCGTGTTGCCCTGTTCTACTAGGCAACTGTCTAAAAAAAATCAGCACTACAAAGCTAGACACCCGCTTACTAGTTTTTCACAAAATATGTGAAGAAGGCCTCTGGCCTTGAGCTAGGGCTTCACAGAGATGACTACAACTGTAAGATAAAGAAGATACTAACTGGCCTCCATGGTAACAGATGGCAGTGGGAAACAATAAAGGGAATAAAAAGCTCTTCCTCACGCAGGTGTCCTTGAAAAGTTAACTTGCCCAGAACAGAGGAAAGAAACAGAAAAAAAACCTGCTTTTTGTAAACTTCTGCAGGCTGTGAACTTTTGAGCCCCTTCGCTTACATGTTGGATACAAAATTCAGAAACTACCTAAACTTGGGTATCAGGGGATTAATTGATTACAACAGAAGAAATGCCCCCTAAATCTGGTTGCAACCAAATAGGACTGTTTTCCTGTTTTTGTTACTATCATAGGTGCCTTGCCATGTCTGTCCCTACAACAGCATAATTCTATATACTTAAACATCGTTTATGTTTTCATGAAATGGTCAACAGATGTGATTAATTGTGTAATGGTGCAGATGTTTCCCAGAGTGCTCTATCATGATGCAGGTTTATTTGAAGATCAAATAGGGGGACATAAAACCTGGTTCCACTGGGAACATATATTCCTCTCTTTAGCCATCCTATTAGGAATACGAGTTGCTGAAGGGGTGGGCACAAGAACCACTGCCTTGGTCCATGGGACAAAACAAATGACCCAAATAGAAACAGCAATAGACCAAAACTTAGAGATATTATAAACCTCCATCACACCTTTGCAGGAATCTTTAACCTCTCTCTGTGAAGTTGTTTAACAAAACAGTCGAGGTTTGGACCTCCACTTCATGAGAAAAGAGGGCCTTTGTTCTGCATTGATGGAAGAATATTGTGTGTATGCCGACAATACTGGAGTTGTAAAAAAATCTATGAGTAAATTAAAAAGATGAATGGAATAGCGTCAACGAGAGACAGAGGCCCAAAAAGGGTGGTTTGAGTCTTGGTTCACACTGTCCCCCTGGTTAACTACGAATTTATCAACCCTGGCCAGTCCAATAATAATCCTCATATTATTGCTAACTAGAAAACCCTGTTTGCTCAACCATGTAATTTCTTTTCTCCAAGCACAAATCGGACAAGTTAAACTTATGGTAATACCCCACTAGCAGACATAGAATGTGACACCCCCCAATGATCACCTTTATGATTAAAAGTAGCCAGAAGAAGACGTGGTGAATGAAAGTTTAATAAAATATGTACTTGTCACTTTCTGTTTTTCTGTACGCTAAACAAAACACTGTTGAAATCTTGAGAAATGTTTGCCAATCTTGTTCCCAGAATGTGCTGTCCCTAATTGCCAAACTGCAGAATGTACTCCCTCACCTGGTTGCACGCAAACTGCCCATTCGCCGTGACACATCAAAAACTTCCCTCCCTGTGCTCTCAAAGAAAAGTATATAAGCTCTGCTTAAGCTGTTCTCAGGACTCTCTGCTCTATTCAAGTGAGCTCTGAGCTCCAGCATTCTGGACCCCCAAGAAACCCTTTGCTACTGCATGAGATAGACTTTTGGTGGTCTCTTCTTCCGACGCTCGCCTGACCTTTATTTGGATGATTGAATATAGAAGAGAACATCAAGTCAAAAAGGTATAGTCGGAAGGATTAGGAATATAGTAGGTAGGTTTAGGAAGAAGAGTGAGTATACGATTTGGACCAAAAGTTCTTTAGCAATAGGGTTTTGGTTAGAGAGTGAATGTAAATGTCAGCGTATGTGAAGTGTCAGTTACAATGATGAACTTGGAAAATATGTAGGAAAGCAGATATCAATAGAGACATTACAAAATCAGGCAAAGTATAAAGTGAGTGATTGGATTATACATTATCAACAGGGTTGAGTTTCAATATATAATCTTAAGAAGAAACAAATATGTAGTCACAAATAGGATTGACATTTGAGAGCATTAGGCAACCTGGACATGGATGTTTTTAGTAATCCAGGTTCACTTTCTATTTAGCCTTTGGTACAATCATAAGTGTGACTTTTGCATTTTGTGTTCAGAATATTACTGTGATGAAATGTATATGTACATCAGGTGACATGAGTATTTCTTCCACCATTTCTGGGAGCAATATATTGAAGACGTATAAATTAGTATTGGGTGAACAAAGAGGTGTACCCTGTGTCTATGAATATAGAAGTAATGCATGAATTGACAGTACTGTGAATAAATAATATAACTGGTTCCACTTTAAATAATGCATTGAATTGATATCTGAAAATATATAAGAAATCTTATATTGATATAGAATCATTCATTCTAATGAGTTATACATCTAATGGTAACATTAGGGATATGTTTTATCATGAAGTGTGTGTGAGTTTTTCTTCAAAATTAGTATGGAAATGGAAAATAATGTGTTTGGAAAGAAGTCTCATGAAAAGACCAGTGAAGAAACATAAAGGAATACATGTGTTCTGAAGTAGGAAGTGATTGAAAGTGAAACAAATGCACATGATTTTGCTAACTTGTGGATAAAATACACATTCTATGATGTGCAGAAACTGAAGAAATAGTAATGTACCAGTGTTGAATGAAAATGAACATCAAAATATACATCATGGGGCTGGGGATGTGGCTCAAGCGGTAGCGCGCTTGCTTAGCATGCATGCAGCCCGGGTTCGATTCTCAGCACCACATACAAAACAAAGATGTTGTGTCCACCGATAACTAAAAAATAAATAATAAAAAATTCTCTCTCTCTCTCTCTCTCTCTCTCAAAAAATATACATCATGTCCCATAGAAATCTACTTGGATTGATGTTAAACTGGGTCAGTTACTGTAGAAATATTAGGATTTGTATGCACCATTCACTGAAGTTAGTTGTCAGTACTAAAAATCCAATATGTATTTCAGGTGGATGAATATTTCTCAGAATCATCTTGTGAAAAGTTGATTATAAATCCACATACATGAATATGAATGAATTTAGGGAGTGTAAAATAAGACACATATATTTCAAATTTGAAAAATCTGTAGAGTGTATATATATATATATATATATATATATATATATATATATATGATATATATAATATATAGATACACGCACACACACACACACAAATATACACACAGAGAAATTAAAAAGTAGCAATATATATGCCAAGCGAAATTCATGTTGAAATATATATCATCCACAGATCCAAAAATATTTAATTTACTGAACACGGATTTGTGTATAATGTTGTTCAACTACGAAACTCCCCCATAGGTTGAATTTTCAGTTCCAACAGCGTTTAGGAGGAATGATCTCTTCTCATGATTTGTGTCTGCCAAGTCAGCCACCTCACAAGAATGTACATGTGATACCAGGTAGGATTCTATATGTGCATATAAAAGTACATGTGATGAAAAGGCTACAGACAAACGGAGACAGGAATTCACATATTTGTTAAATTTAAAAACACATGGAGAACTATGTCAACAAAAAATTGACTAGATTTATAACTCCTACCCTATATAATGCGAAAGGCAAGTCAAACTATACACCATGCCTCCTCTGAAGTGCATGGATTTCTATTATGCTTGGGTTATTTTTCTCCATCATATTAGGATTAGTAGTCAGAGTCTAGTAGGGTATGATTTAGTGTCAGGGATTCAGTATTTTGAATGGAAAATTAGAAAAAGAATCCAATGTGTATGCAAATATGTGCTACAAAAAAATCTTCCAACTCTTATCCACAACAATGCCTTGACATTACCTTCGCCCCAAGTAAGACACAATTAGAGGAGAAATGTTAGAAAATATGTGAAAATATGTGAATATCTGTAGTGGAATATACTCTGGTTTTCACAAGTTTGGAGGTGGTAGAGAATTTTCCAAAAGTAAGGGAGAGGGTAAACACTCCAGAAACATGGAGCTCTGTTGGCATAAAGACATCTTGAGAAACTGCCTTTGAGGTTGGGCACTTGAAATATATGTTGTTGTTAGGAGCTTTAGCTTCCTTTGTAGTGAGACCATCAAAGCTGGGTCTGCATCTATGTGACATGAAAGAATTGGTTTTTTATTTTCCAATGAACCTGAGACAGCAGTTCTGAGTTCTCTCTTTGTAGGTAAACTGTGGCCACTGGGGGCTATGTGTCTCCCCATGTGGACTGTGAAGCCATTTGTTCATTCTCCACTTTTCGTCTTGTTTCTTGCTGTTTCACTGGGACGTTGGTATTTGTTTCATGAAATACATTGAGTTCACCTGACACAAAGTGCTGGAGGGAATTCTGTCACGTGTCGTGGGTCATGGTCTGCCGGAGAATGCATGAACCAGGCTTCTATCCAACATAGCTTGTCCCCTTGACCACAGCAACCTGATTCTGAACATTGTCCTGAAAACTCTCCATATAACAAGATGCCTTTACATAGAAGGGTCGGCAGCCTGCACCATGTTAGTCACAAGCCATTTGGAAGTCAATGACAGATCCACATGGTCCCACCACAGATGTTTTATCACACACCTGCCCACCACTGCTCTAGGCCCACTCTTCAGCAGGCTCCAACTTATTGGCATCTCTGTTCTACATAATTTTCATGAATCCCACTCAATCAAGGCCTTGTCTAGTATACTCATGATCAGCAACAGGATATGCAAAGGTTCTCCAGTGCCACCTGTTCATGGGAATCTCAAAAATTTCATGGTATTTGTCTACCCATTTTTTAAGGTTGAAGTTGGGGGCACTGTGGATTTCAATTCATTCAGGAACCATTAAATGATGAGGAAGGTCATTTCAATGAAATTTGGAGAACTTTCACAGGCAAGGCTTCCCAAAGGGGGGCCAAATGGTCACATGAAGCCAAGCCCATTGAGGTCTACAATGTGAGTACCATGTGTGTTTTGACTCTCAAGTATGGTTGCCAAGTCTTTTAAGAAAAAATCATGTGATATCTTGGTTGAGATTTCCAGTGCTCTGTGGAAAGTCACCCTTGGCTTATAACTCAGTTTCCAAATGTGATGCTCATGCATGGCCTCCTAAAATCCAAACACGATTTCATGTACTACACAAAAATCTTCCCACTCACATCTAGAACAATGCCTCGACATTACCTTCGCCCCAAGTAAGACAAAATAAGAGGAGAAGAGTTAGTAAATATGTGAATACATATCTGCAATGGAAAATGATCAGGAGTTCACAACCTTGGAAGTGGTAGAAGAATATCTTTCAGAATAAAATCATGTGATATCCTGGCGGAGATTCCCAGTGCTCGGTCAAATGCCACTTTGGACTTAGATCTCAGTTTCCAATGGCGACTCTCATGTGTGGCCTCCTTAAATCCCAACTCAATTCATGGCAATACTTCTCTGATGTCAGTTCTAGATCTCTGTCTCTAAGGGGAATAACACCGGAGTTCAAGCCCAGGTGGACCCAGGCATCTCTTCCATCAGCCACACAAATGACCACAATTAAAACCAAAATACTCCTACATGGCCCTCATCTTCTTCCATATAGACACTCATTATAACCTTTGGCTGTAGGTTTCCATGAGGGGCGCACCCCAAGACATTGTCCAAAATAAGTTCCCTTGCCCCTCATTTGACTAAAGTCCGGGTGGCCTGGACACCCTTTCTGTGAAACAGGAGTGGTCAAATAAGCCAGCGATTAATACTGCTCTACTTCTCCAATTTGAGTCCTATTGACTGTCATGTATAGATTCTTTATGTGATTTGGAGTCATGAGAATACCAAAGCACCTATGGGCTAGCCTCTGCAGGGCTTTGAAGAACTCATTTGACCAAAGGATCCCTATTCTCACTTGATGGAGGTCAGGAAGCTAACTGAGGAAGGCAAGAGACTTTATCCACAATGACTGATCTTTTTGCCATTTTGGTTTTGGATGAACACATGGGATCTCTCTTTAGATCCATCAGGTGCTGAGAATCTACAACACAGCCTCACACAGGGCCAAGAGACTGATTCCGACACATCTATTTGCAAAGCAATTAAGCAAAGAGCCACAGGTGATGCCCATTCATTTCCATTTGAAAACTGTTTTCTTCAGGCTTCACAAAGGTGTAGCCTGAGGCAAAGACCTTCCTGACATTCAGGGCAACAGAACAATAGGTAAGCAAAAGGCCCAAATAAGGGTTTCTCCACTGAGACTTTCCTGGACACACTGATATCAGAGTTTTCTGAGATGCTCGCCATTCCCTTCAGCTATCCTCTACATGCCCATGTCACTCAGCTTGGAGGTGGTACATATCTTGGACACAAAACCATGAACCTATTCTTCAGAGTAACCAGAATTCAGGAAGAAATCAGGAACTTAGGAAGATAGTAGGTGTTGCCCATCTGTAAGGCTAGCAGCAGTCCACTCATAAATTAGGCAGGGTGAATGCTGGGAAGATTTCTACTAGACAGGACACATCCATTGATGCATTCTCATTTCTAAAGTCTACAACCACTAACACAGTGGGATACACAGACATGCAAAAAATCGCCTTGTCAAAAGCCTTACTAGAAACAGTCCACTCCAAACCAAACAAACCGCCTTTCCTACCGATTCTCAGAACAAGAGACAAATCCACAAAATCACACACACACCCACAAATGCACCTCCTTTATTCAAGTAGGTCTGTGACTATCTGGAGTGTCCTCTGACTGGTGGGCCATACTATATTCCCCCGATAGGCCTGTCCTGTCTCAGATCTGGTCTCCATGCCAAACTCTGTGTAGTTGTCAGGAGCCAGCGGTGAACAACTACCTGCTTTTTCAGGAAATGTCCCTTTTCAGAGCTATCCTGGAATTTGGCAATTCTCATATCAGTAGGTACCAAGGAAGACTTATTCTGTCCTTGGTTATTCCAAACTACAGAGCCCACTGGGAATGGAACTGTGACTGGCTTTTGATGCCTGTCTTTCTGGATCCCAAGGTCAGGGAGTTCCCTCACCAAAGAAGTGAGGTAGGTGGCTTCATTCAGGAACTGAGTAAATTTACTGCCTTGTGAACCACTTTGTCTTAACAGTTGCTTCCAAGGTTCCCTTGAGATGGAGTCTACTCCTGCTTTCTATGACAGTTTCACAAGTTAGAATGGTATATCACCCATAGGAATCTGGGAACAGCTCTCCACACAGGCCTGGCTTAGTCCATCTTCTCTACATTAAGAAGAGAGAGTCTGATTCAGACACAACCCTTCATTCTGACCAGGTTGTTTGCCATGGAAGATGACTTTTGCTCTCTCAGGTCCTTCATAGCTGCCTACCTCTACTCCAGGGATCACTTCTGCTTGGAACTTTGAGGATCTCAGAAGGTGGAAGATCCCATATCTTCCTGTATTGTAAGACCAACTCTGTCCCTGCTCTTCTGTAAAGTTAGATTGAGGGAACAGTGTTTGGTTAGGGTTAATAACAGTTTCGATTTGGATTAGGAATCATTCTGCGTGATGAATAATGGTATTGGGAAAGTGCGATATTTACAAGAATATATAGGTAAAATACACGTATGAAAACAGAAATCTAGGTAAGATTTGAAGCCCAGAAGGGCAGTGGGATCTTGACTGGGATACTTAGCTTTGAATTACATTCTTCAGAGATGTCTAAGTTAAATCCATATACAACGGCATAGAACCTTGTACCTTGGATGATTGAATGTCGAAGAGAACATCCAGTCAAAAACCTATAGTCGGTAGGAATAGGAAGAGTGTGGGTAAGTTTAGAAAAAATAGTGATTATAGGATTTGGACAAAATTTCTTTAGCAATAGCGTTTCGGTTAGAGTGAATGTAAATGTCAGCACATGTGAAGAGTCAGTCACAATGATAAACTGAGAAAATATGTAGGAAAGCAGATATCAATAGAGGCATTACAATATCAGGCAAAGTATAAAGTGCGTGATAAGATTAGACATTTTCAACAGGCTTGAGGTTGAGTATAAAATTTAGGAGGAAAAAAATACATATTCACCAATAGGATTGCCATTGGAGAGCATTAGCTACCTGGACAGGAATGTTTTTAGTAATCCATGCTCACTTTCCATTTAGGTTTGGTACAATCATAAGTGTGACCTTTGCATTTTGTTTCCAGAATATTACTGTGATAACATGTATATGTAGATCAGGTGACATGGGAGCAAAAATGTGAAGATGTATACATAAGTACTGGGGGTAAAAATAGGTGTACCCTGTGTCTATGAGTATAGAGATAATTCATGAATAGACCATACTGTGAATAAATAGTATAACTGGTTACAACTTCAAATAATGTATTGAATTGATATATGAAAATATAAAGTGAATCTTATATTGGTATATACATTCATTAAAAGCAAATATACATCTAATGGTAATATTAGGGTTATGGTTCATCAAGAAGGGTTGTGAGCTTTGCTTCAAAAGTGAGTAGGGAAATCGAAAATAGTGTGTTTGGAAAGATGTCTCGTGAAAAGACCATTCAAGAAACATGGAGGAATACATGTGTTTTGAAGCAGGAAGTGATTGAAAATGAAACAAATGCCTATAAATTTGCGAAGTTGTGAAGGAAATATATATCCTATGATGTGCATAAACTTAAGAAATCGCAATGTAACAGTGTTGAATAAAAATGAATTTCAAAAAACATATCATGTCCCATAGGAATATATTTGCATTAATGTTAGACTTGCTAAGTTACTGTAGAAATATAAGGATTTGTATGCACCATTTACTGAAGATAGTTCTCAGTACTAGAAAACAAATATGTATTTCAGGTGTTTGAGTATTCTTGAGAATAATCTTGTGAAAAGTTGATTATAAATCCACATACATGAATATGAATCAATTTAGGGAGTGTATAATAAGACACATATTTCATATTTTGAAAAATCTGGAGAGTATATATATATATATATATATATATATATATATACACATATATATATATATACACACACACACATATATATATATATACACACACATATATATATATATATATATATATATATACACACACACACACACGCACACACACAGAGACTTTAAAAAGTAGAAATATATATGCGAATCAAAATTGACCATGAAATATATATCATCCAAAGATCAGAAATATTTATTTTACTGAACATGAATTTATGTATAAAGGTGTTCAAATAGGACGTTCACCCATTGGTTGAATTTTCAGTTCCAAAAGCGTTTATGAAGAGTAAACTATTCTAACAATTTGTATCTGCCAAGTAAGCCACCTCACAAGAATGTACGTGTGATTCCAGGTAGGATTCTATATGTGCATATAAAATTACAGGTGCTGAATAGTCTGCAGAGAAAGGGAGACAGGAATTTACATATTTGTTAACTTTAGAAATACGTGGAGAACTATTTCAACAGAAAATTGACTAGATTTATAACTCCTAGCCTACATAATGCAACAGGCAATTCCAACAATACACCATGCCTCCGTTGAACTGCTTATATTTCTATTCTGTTTGGGTTTTTATACTCTTCTTACTAGGATTAGTATTCAGAGTCTAGTAGGGTAGTGGTTAGTATCAGGGATTCAGTATTTCGAATGGAAATTTTGAAAATGAATCCAATGTGTATGTAAATATGTGCTACACAAAAATCTTCTCACTCTCATGCAGAAAAATGACCTTAGATTACCTTCGCCCCAAATAAGACACAATTAGAGGAGAAGAATTAGAAAATCTGTGAATACATTTATGCAATGGAAAATGCTCAGGAGTTCACTACCTTGGAAGTGGTAGAGGAGTTTCCAAAAGTAAGGGACATGGTAAACACTCTACAAACATGGAGCTCTTCTGGCCTAAAGACTTCCAGAGAAACTGCCTCTGAGTTTGGGCACTTGAAATATATGTTGTTTTCAGGTCTTTTAGCTTCTTTCTAGTGAGACCATCAAAGCTTGGTCTGCATCTATGTGACCTGGAGGACATGGCATCTTATTTTCCAAAGAACATCTGGCAGCAGTGCTGGTTTCTCTCTTTGTAGGTTAACTGTGGCCACTGGGGACTAATTGTCTCTCCGTGTAGACTGTGTAGCAATTTGTTCATCCTCCACTTTTCATGGTGTTTCTTGCTGCTGCACTGGGAGTTTGGTATTTTCTTCATGAAATACAAGGTGTTCAACTGGGACACAGTGCAGGAGAAAGTTCTGTCACGTGAGTGGGTCAGCATCTGCAGGAGAATTCACCAAGATGCTTCTATCTACATAACTTGCCCCCTTGACCATAGCAACCTGATTATGAACATTGCCCTGAATCCTCTCCATATAACAAGATGCCTTTACATAGAACGGTCTGCTGGGTGCACCATGTCAGTCACATGCTTTGGAATCCAATGGTAGATCCTCATGGCTGTACCACTGATGTTTATAACACACCTGCCCACCACTGCTCTAGGCCCACTACTCAGCAGGCTCCAACATACTGGCATCTCTGTTCTACACCATTTTCAGGAAACCCAGTCAATCAAGGCACTGTCTGGTATACTCATGAACAGCAACAGGACATCCAAAGTTTCTCCAGTGCCACCTGGTCATGGGAATTTTAAAAATTTCAAGGTATTTATGTATCCATTTTTTCAAGGATTAAGTTGGAGGCATTGTGGGTTTCAATTCATTCAGAAACCATTAAATGTTGAGGAAGCTCATTTCAATAAAAGCTCTGGAGAACTCACACAGGCAAGGATCCCCAAAGAGTGGCCAAAAGGTCACTTGAAGCCAGGCCCATTGAGGTCTATAATGTGAGGTCCATTTGTGTTTTGACTCTCAAATGTGGCTGCCAAATCTTTCAGAATAAAATCATGTAATTATATGGCTGAGACTCCCAGTGAACTTTATAAAGCCACCCTGGGCCTAGATCTCAGTTACCAAGGGCGGCTCTCATGCGTGGCATCCTTAAATCTTATAACAATTCATGGCAATACTTCTCTGAGGTCAGTTCAAGAACTGAGTCTCTAAGGGGAATCACACCAGAATTTAACCCAGGTGGAACCAGTCATCTCTCACAATTAAAATTAAACACTCCCACATGGCCCTCATCTTCTTCCATATAGACACTCATCATAACATCTCGCTGGACTTTTCCATGAGGGGCGCAGCCCAAGACAGTTTCCAAAATAAGCTGCCTTGGCCCTCATTTGCCTAAAGTCAGGTTGGCCTGGACGCCCTTCCTGTGAAGCAGGAGTGATCAAATAGGCGTGCCATTAATACTGCTCTGCTTCTCCAATTTGATGCCTACTGACTGTGGGATTTAAATTTTTTTTTGTTAATTGGAGGCATGAGAAAACCCAAGCACTATGGGCAAGCCACTGAAGGGCTTTGAAGAACCCATTTGACCTAAAGGATCCCTATTCTTACTTGATGGAAGTCAGTACCCTAACAGAGGAAGGCAAGAGACTTCATCCACAATGACTGCTGTTTTGGCCATTTTGATTTTGGATGCACACATGGGATCATTCTTTAGATCCATCTTGTGCTTAGAATCTAAGCCACAGCCTCACACAGGGCCAAGAGGCTGATTCAGACATATCCCTTTCCAAAGAAATTAAGCAAAGAGCCACAGGAAATGCACATTCATTTCCATTTGAAAACTCTTTTATTCAAGCTTCCAAATGTTTTGGCCTGAGGCAAACACCTTCCTGACATTCAGGGCAACAGAACAATATGTAAGCACAAGGCCCAAAGCAGGGTTTCTCCACTGAGACATTCCTGGTCACACTGATATCAGAGTTTTCTGAGATGCTCGCCATTCCCTTCAGCTATCCAGTACATGGCCATGTCACAGACCTTGGAGGTGGTAATATCTTGGACACAAACCAAGAGCCTATTCTGGAGAGTGGACAGAATTCAAGAAGAATACAGGAACTTATGAAGATATAAGGTGTTGCCCATTGATAAGGCAAGCCACAGTCCATTCATAAAATGAACAGGATGAATGCTGGGAAGCTTTCTACTAGACAGGACACATCCATTGATGCATTCTCTTTTCTAAAGTCTACAGCCACTAACATAGTGTGATACACAGACATAGAAACACTCGCATTGTCAAAAAACTTACTAGAATCAATTCACTCCAAACCAAACAAACCACCTTTCCTACATATTCTCAGAACATGATACAAAACCACAAACCCCACCCAAACCAACAAATTTAACTCCTTCCCCCAAGTAGGTCTGTGACTATCCAGAATGTCCTCTGACTGGTGAGCCATACTGTGTACCCCCAAAATGGCCTGTACTGCCCCAGATCTGGTCGCCTTGGCCAACTCAATGAAGTTGTCAGGAGCCAGCCTTGAGCCACTACCTGCTTTCTTAGGAAATGCCCCTCTTCAGAGTACTTCTGGCATTTGGCCATCCTCACATAAGTAGGTTCGAAGAAAGAATGACTCTGTCCTTGGTAAATCCAAACAAGTGAGACCACTGAGACTAGGACTCGGACAGGCTCTGCATCCCTGGCTTCCTAGATACCAAGTTCAGAGAGTTCCATCACCAAGAAAGTGTGGCCAGTTCACTTCTGTCAGGAACTGAATGAGGTCACTGCCTTGGCAACCACTTTGTCCTAACAGTTGCTTCCAAGGGTCCTATGAGATGGAGGCTGCCCCTACTTCCTGAGACACTTTCACAAGTTAGAATGGTATACCAAACATAGGCTCCCGGGAACAGCTCTCCACTTATACCTGGTTTGGTCCATCTCCTCTACATTAAGAAGAGAGAGTCTGATTCAGACAAACCCTTCATTCTGACCAGGTTGTTTGCCATGGAAGATGGCTTTTGCTTTCTCAGGTCCTTCATCGCTGCCTACAACTTCTCCAGGGATAATTTCTGCATTGACCTTTGAGGTTTTCAGCAGGTGGAAGATCCCTTACATTCCTGTATTATAAAAACAAATCTGTCCCTGCTCTTCTGAATACTTAGATTGAGGGAACACTGTATAGTTAGGGTTAATAACATGGTCAATTAAAACCAAAACACTCTCACATGGCCCTCATCTTCTTCCATAGAGACACTCATCATAACCTTTGTCTGAAGGTTTTCATAAGGGGCCCAGCCTATGTCAGTGTCCTAAATAAGTTCCCTTGCCCCTCATTTGCCTAAAGTCAGGGTTTCCTGGACACACTACCTGTGAACCAGGATTGATCAAATAGGTCTGCTATTAATACTGCTCTGTTTCTCCATTTTGAGGCCTACTGACAGTGAGGTATAGATTGTTTATGTGATTTGGAGTCATGTGAAAACCCAAGCACCTCTGCTGGTCTTCGAAGAACTCATTTGACCCAAAGGATCCCTATTCTTTCTTGATAGAGGTCGGGAATCTAACAGAGGAAGCATGAGACTTCATCCACAATTACTGAACTTTTTGCCATTTTGGTTTTGGATGCACACGTGGGATCTTTCTTTAGATCCATCAGATGCTGAGAATCTAAGCCACAGCCTCACACAGAGCAAAGAGGATGATTCAGACACATCCCTTTCTAAAGCAATTAAGCAAAGAGCCACAGTTAATGCCCATTAATTTCCATTAGAAAGCAGTTTTCTTCAGGCTTAACAAACTGATGGCCTGAGTAAAGACCTTCCTGACATTCAGGTCAACAGAACAGTAGGTAAGCAAAAGGAACAAAGCAGGGTTTCTCTACTGAGACTTTACTGGTCACACTGATATCTGAGTTTTCTGAGATGCTCCCCATTCCCTTCAGCTATCCAGTACATGGCTATGTCACAGAGCTCGGAGGTGGTACATGTCTTGGACAAAAAAACATGAGCCAATTCTGGAGAGTGACCAGAATTCAGGAAGAAAATAGGAAATAAGGAAAGTAGTAGGTGTTGCGAATCGATAAGGCAAGCCACAGTCCATTGATAAATTGGGCAGGATGTGTGATGGAATGCTTTCTACTGGACAGGACACATGCATTGATGCATTCACTTTTCTAATATCTACAACGACGGAAAAAGTGGGATACACAGACATAGAAACACTCTCCATGTCAAATGACTTATTAAAAACAGTCCACTCAAAACCAAACAAACTGCCTTTCCTACCTATTCTCAGAACATGAGACAAAACCACAAACCCGGAAAAGAGAAAATGGTGGCGAAGGGAGTGCATCAACTTCGTGTACCGCGTCACTGTCAGGGAAAATGATGAGTTAGAATGGCTAAAAGCTACCTTGTTAGGAATTTCCAGCAAAATTGGGGTGCTCCAAAACCTAGTGGAAGGATTTTCATCCCACAAGAATCAGCTTCGGGGTCTCAAACGCGAGCGATCTGTCCGTATGGAGGGTCATGCTGCTTATTCAGCAAATCGCCCCGTGGTTCGAGTCTGCGGCACGCGCTGGGAAACGATGAGCTAGTGGCGCAGAGATACAGCACTGCTGATTCTGCAGGCTCCTGCCAGCTGTGCATTTGCTGTGCTCAGAGCTGAATTCTGGGTTTGAGATGAGCGAAGGAAACGGTCCACTTCGGTTCTCCACTGTGGTCAGACCACAGAAGAAGCCAGCGGCCACCATCATGGAGAGCTAACATCACCACCCCTGTTTTCGACTGATTGCAGCTCTTTCAGCTATAGAAGAGGTAATTTCAGGATGACATTTGCCTGCGTCTCGCAGACAAATTGCTCAGACATAGTGCTAAATAACCCGCGGAAACTGCTTCTTGGATTCTGCTCCTATCGGAACACGCACCGAGGCCAGAGCGGCCGAGTTCCGGTTCCCGGAGCTGCTCTGGCCCAGGGCTATAGATCCTGCAGAAACTGCTTCTTGGAGTCTGCTCCTCTTGGAGCATGGACCAAGCCTGGAGAGGCCGAATTCTGGCTCCCGAAACTGCTCTGGCGCAAGGATAAAGAACCCGCGGAAACTGCTTCTCCGTCCGGGTCCTGCTGAATACTGTGGAGGCCAAAGGGGCGGAGCAGAGCCACCGCACGCGCCCGGAACAGGCCCAGCGACCCGCTGGCGTGGTATCACGTCACCCCAACTGGAGTGGGGGCCGAACAGAGCCGCCGCCCATGCCCAGAACAGGCCCAGTGACCCGCCGGCGTGGCAGTCACGTCACCCCATTTGGAGTAGAGGCAGAGCAGAGCCGCAGCCTGAGCCTGCAAGGTAGACAGACCTGAGACTGAACGGCAGAACAGGCCCAGTGGTCTACTGGTGTGGTAGACACGTCACACCAATTGGAGGAGGGGCAGAGCAGAGCCACCACCCGTGCCCGCAAGGTAGGCAGACCCGCGATGGAATGGCAGATAAGGCCCAGTAGCCTGCTGGTGTGGTAGACACGTCAACCCAATTAGGGAAGGAGCAGAGCAGAGCCGCCGCCTGTGCCCAGAACAGGTCCAGCGACCTGCCGGCGTGGTAGTCACAACAGCCCAATTGGAGTAGGGGCAGAGCAGAGCTGCCACCCACACCTGCAATGTAGGCAGGCCTGTGACCAACTGGCGGAACAGGCCCAGCGGCCTGCCAGCGTGGTAGACACATCACACCAATTGGAGGAGGGGCAGAGCATAGCCGCCTCCTGAGCCCAGAACAGGACCAGCGACCCGCCGGCGTGATATCACATCACCCCAACTGGAGTGGGGGCCGAACAGAGCCGCCGCCCATGCCCAGAACAGGTCCAGTGACCCGCTGGCGTGGCAGTCACGTCACCTCATTTGGAGTAGGGGAAGAGCAGAGCTGCGGCCCGCACCCAGAACAGGCCCAGTGACCTGCCAACGTGGTAGTCACGACACCCCAATTGGAGTAGGGGCAGAGCAGAGCCGCCACCCACACCCACAATGTAGTCCTGGGACCGACCAGCGGATCAGGTCCAGCGGCCTGCTGGCGTGTCAGACACATCACCACATTTGGAAGAGGGGCAGAGCAGAGCCGCCGCCCTCACCCGGAACAGGCCCAGAGGCCCGCCGGCATGGTAGTTACGTCACCCCAATTGGAGTAGGGGTAGAGCAGAGCTGCTGCCCACGCCTGAAAAGGCCCAGCGACCCACTGGCGTGGTATCACGTCACCCCAATTGGAGAAGGGGCAGAGCAGAGTCGCCGCCCGTGCCTGCAAGGTAGGCAGACCTGTGACCAACCGTCAGAACAGGCCTAGGGGTTCGCGGGCGTGGTAGATACGTCATACCAATTGGAGGAGGGGAAGAGCAGAGCCGCTTCCTGCGCCTCCAAGGTTGGCAGACCTGCGACTGATCGCCAGAACAGTCCCAGCGGCCCACCAGCGTGGTAGACAGATCACCCCAATTGGAGGAGGAGCAGAGCTGCCGCCTGCCTCAGCAAGGGAGACTTTTCAACTATACAAGAGCAACATAATTATATAGGGGGAAAATTTTAAAAACACAACAGTTTCACCAAGCAGAAAGAAACACGAGCAATATGAAAAGACAAAGAAAGAAAGGACCACAAGCAATGCAGGTCAACTCAACTTTAGAAGAGGTAATAGCTGCAGCAGATGGAATATCAGATAAAGAATTCAGGATATACATGCTGCAGATATTCTGAAGTCTCAAGGAAGACATTAGACAGCAAAATCAGACAATGAAAGATCACTTTGACCACTTCAACAATGTATTATATAAACAAATCCAAGAGGCAAAAGATCAACTATACAGGGAGATAAAGGTAATAAAAAACAAACAGAAATCCTAGAAATGCAGGAAGCAATAAACCTACTTAAAAACTCAATTGAGAATACTACCAGCAAGGTAGAACACTAAGAAGATAGAACATCAGACAATGAAGACAAAGTATTTCAACTTGAAAAGAACATAGAGAGCTCAGCAAGACTGTTAAGAAACCATGAGAAGAACATCCAAGAAATATGGGATAATACAAAGAGACCAAACTTAAGAGTCATTGGGATACAGAAAGCTATAGTGGTCCAAACCAAAGGAATGAGCAATCTATTCATTGAAATAATAAGAGAAAACTTCCCAGACACGAAGAATGAGACAGAATCCCAAATCCTAGAAGCGTACAGGACGCTGAATGTGCAAAATCATAAGAGATCCACACCTAGACACATTATAATGAAGATGCCCAACATACAGAATAAGGAGAGAATTTTAAAAGCTACAAGAGAAAGGAAGCAGATTATATTTATGGGTAAACCAATCAGGATAACAGCTGATCTTTCAACACAGACTCTGAAAGCTAGAAGATCCTGGAAAAACATACTTCAAACACTGAAAGAAAATGGGTTTCAACCAAGAATCGTGTATCCAGCGAAATTAAGCTTCAGGATGGAAGATGAATTAAAACATTTCACGATAAAAAAAAAAAAAGTTAAAAGAATTTTCAGCTAGAAAACAATGTCTTCAAAACATCCTCAGCAAAACATTACAGGAAGAGGAAATGGAAAAGAACAATGAAAACCAAAAGTGGGGGTTAGGACAGTTAAGGGGGGAAAATAATCAAAAAGGAAAACAAACCATGTTTAGTAACATAAATATACAAATGTGGCTGGAAGAAAAACCCATATCTCAATAATAACCCAAAATGTTAATGGCTTAAACTCACCAATTAAGAGACACAGGCTATTAGAATGGATCACAAGACAAGACCGAATAATATGCTGCCTACAGGAGATTCATTTGATAGAAAAAGACATATATAGACTGAAGGTGAATGGTTGGGAAAAATTATATCACTCATATGGACTTCGTAAACAAGCAGGAGTGTCCATACTCATATCAAATAAAATAGATTTCAAGCCAAAGTTAATCAAAAGGGATAAAGAGGGACACTACATACTGCTCAAGGGAACAATACACCAACAAGACATAACAATCATAAATATATATGCCCCAAACAATGGTGCAGCTATGTTCATCAAGCAAACTCTTTTCAAGATTAAGAGTCTAATAGACCACCATACAATAATCATGGGAGACTTCAACACAACTCTCTCACCACTGGACAGATGTTCCAAACAAAAGTTGAATAAGGAAACGATAGAACACAATAAAACAAATAACAACCTAGACTTAATTGATTTATATAGAATATACTACCCAACATCAAGCATTTACACTTTTTTTTCAGCAGCACATGCATCCTTCTCAAAAATAGATCATATATTATGTCACAGGGCAACTCTTAGACAATATAAAGGAGTAGGGATTATACCATGCATCTTATCTGATCATAATGGAATGAAACTGAAAATCAACAATAAAAGAAGAAAGGAAAAATCATACATCAGTTGGAGAATGAGCAATAGGTTACTGAATGATCAATGGGTTATAGAAGATATCAAAGAGGAAATTAAAAAATTCTTAGAGATAAATGAAAACACAAACACAACATATCGGAATCTATGGGACACATTGAAAGCAGTTCTAAGAGGAAAATTCATTGCTTGGAGTTCATTCCTTAAAAAAAGAAAAAACCAACAATAAATGATCTCATACTTCATCTCAAAATCCTAGAAAAAGAAGAGCAAAACAACAGCAAAAGAAGTAGAAGGCAAGAAATAATTAAAATCACAGCTGAAATTAATGAAATTGAAACAAAAGAAACAATTGAAAAGATTGACAAAACTAAAAGTTGGTTCTTTGAAAAAATAAATAAAATCGACAGATCCTTAGCCATGCTAACAAAGAGAAGAAGAGAGAGAAATCAAATTACTAGCATACAGGATGAAAAAGGCAAGATCACAACACACACTTCAAAAATACAGAAGATGATCAGAAACTATTTTGAATCTTTATACTCCAATAAAATAGAAGATAGTGAAGGCATTGATAAATTTCTTAAGTCATATGATCTGCCCAGATTGAGTCAGGAGGATATAGACAACCTAAACAGACCAATATCAATTGAGGAAATAGAAGAAACCAACAAAAGACTACCAACTAAAAAAAGCCCAGGACCGGATGGGTATACAGCAGAGTTTTATAAAACCTTTAAAGAGGAACTAATACCAATACTTTTCAAGCTATTTCAGGAAATAGAAAAAGAGGGAGAACTTCCAAATTCGTTCTACGAGGCCAACATCACCCTGATTCCTAAACCAGACAAAGACACTTCAAAGAAAGAAAACTAGAGACCAATATCTCTAATGAACCTAGATGCAAAAATCCTCAATAAAATTCTGGCAAATCGGATTCAAAAACATATCAAAAAAATTGTGCACCATGATCAGGTAGGATTTATTCCTGGGATGCAAGGTTGGTTTAATATACGGAAATCAATAAATGTTATTCACCACATCAATAGGCTTAAAAATAAGAACCATATGATCATCTCGATAGATGCGGAAAAAGCATTCGACAAAGTACAGCATCCCTTTATTTTCAAAACTCTAGAAAAACTTGGGATAACAGGAACATACCTCAATAATGTAAAAGCAATTTTGCTAAGCCTCAGACTAGCATCATTCTGAATGGAGAAAAACTGAAGGCATTCTCTCTAAAATCTGGAACAAGACAGGGATGCCCTCTCTCACCACTTCTGTTCAACATAGTTCTCGAATCACTGGCCAGAGCAATTAGACAGATGAAAGAAATTAAAGGCATAAAAATAGGAAAAGAAGAACTCAAATTATCACTATTTGCAGATGACATGATTCTATACCTAGCAGAACCAAAAGTGTCTACAAAAAAATGTTAGAGCTAATAAATGAATTCAGCAAAGTGGCAGGATATAAAATCAACACGCATAAATCAAAGGCATTCCTGCATATCAGCGACAAATCCTCTGAAATAAAAATGAGGACAACCACTATATTCACAATATCCTCAAAAAAAATAAAATAAAATAAAATACTTGGGAATCAACCTAACAAAAGAGGTGAAAGACTTATACAATGAAAACTACAGAACCCTAAAGAGAGAAATAGAAGAAGATCTTAGAAAATGGAAAAATATACCCTGTTAATGGATAGGCAGAACTAACATCATCAAAATGGTGATATTTCCAAAAGTTCTCTATAGGTTTAATGCAATGCCTATGAAAATCCCAATGGCATTTCTTATAGAAATAGAAAAAGCAATAATGAAATTCATATGGAAAAATAAAAGACCCAGAATAGCAAAAACAATGCTAAACAGGAAGCGTGAATCAGGTGGTATAGCGATACCAGACTTCAGACTATACTACAGAGCAATAGTAACAACAACAGCATGGTACTGGTACACAAACAGGCGGGTGGACCAATGGTACAGAATAGAGGACACAGAAACCAATCCACAAAACTACAACTATCTTATATTTGATATAGACGCTAAAAGCATGCAATGGAGGAAGGAAAGCATCTTCAACAAATGGTGCTGGGAAAACTGGAGATACATATGCAACAAAATGAAACTGAATCCCTTTCTCTCGCCATGCACAAAAGTTAACTCAAAATGGATCAAGGGGCCTGATGTCAAATCAGAGACATGGCGTCTGATAGAAGAAGAAAATGGCTATGATCTACATACTGTGGGGTCGGGCTCCAAATTCCTCAATAGGACACCTCTAGCACAAGAGTTAATAACTAAAATCAACAAATGGGACTTACTCAAACTAAAAAGTTTTTTCTCAGCAAAAGAAACAATAAGAGAGGTAAATAGGGAGCCTACATCCTGGGAACATGTCTTTACTCCTCACACTTCAGATAGAGCCCTAATATCCAGAGTATACAAAGAACTCAAAAAATTAGACAACAAGATAACAAATAACCCAATCAACAAATGGGCCAA
This sequence comes from Callospermophilus lateralis, assembly GCF_048772815.1. Classification (NCBI taxonomy): domain Eukaryota; kingdom Metazoa; phylum Chordata; class Mammalia; order Rodentia; family Sciuridae; genus Callospermophilus; species Callospermophilus lateralis. The sequence continues at coordinate 121,807,627 of NC_135313.1, read as the reverse complement.
GGACCTGAACAGACACTTCTCAGAGGAGGACATACAATCAATCAACAAGTACATGAAAAAATGCTCACCATCTTTAGCAGTCAGAGAAATGCAAATCAAAACCACCCTAAGATACCATCTCACTCCAGTAAGATTGGCAGCTATTATGAAGTCAAACAACTACAAGTGCTGGCGAGGATGTGGGGAAAAGTGTACACTTGTTCATTGTTGGCGGGACTGCAAATTGGTGCAGCCAATCTGGAAAGCAGTATGGAGATTTCTTGGAAAGCTGGGAATGGAACCACCATTTGACCCAGCTATTCCCCTTCTTGGTCTATTCCCTAAAGACCTAAAAAGAGCATGCTACAAGGACACTGCTACATTGATGTTCATAGCAGCACAATTCACAATAGCAAGACTGTGGAACCAACCTAGATGCCCTTCAATAGACGAATGGATAAAAAAATGTGGCATTTATACAGCAGAATACAACACTCACTAATATGGTATTATGTAAACATTGTGAATGTGTATCTGATGTGACTCTGCAATATGTATTTGGGGTAAAAATGGAAACGCATTACTCACTTGAATCAAATGTATGAAAGATGAAAAAAATAAAAATAAAAAAATGTGTCATTTATACACAATGGAGAATTACTCTGCATTAAAAAATGACAAAATCATAGAATTTGGAGGGAAAAGGATGGCATTAGAGCATATTATGCTAAGTGAAGCCAGAGAATCCCTGAAAAACAAATGCCAAATGTCTTCTTTTATATAAGGAGAGTAACTAAGAACAGAGTAGGGACGAAGAGCATGAGAAAAAGTTTAACATTAAACAGGGATGAGATTTGGGAGAGAAATGGAGGGAGAAGGGATATTGCATGGAAATGGAAGGAGACCCTTAGGGTTATACAAAATTACATACAAGAGAAGTGAGGGGAAAGGAAAAAATAATACAAGTAGGAGATATGAACTGCAGTAGAGGGGGTAGAGATAGAAGAGGGGAGGGGAGGGGAGGGGAGGGGGAATAGTATAGATTGGAAAGGCAGCAGAATATAACAGACACCAATATGGCAATATATATATCAATGCAAGTGTAACTGATGTGATTCTGCAATCTGTATATGGGGTAAAAATGGGAGTTCATAACCCACTTGAATCAAAGTGTGAAATATGATATATCAAGAACTATGTAATGTTTTGAACAACCAACAATAAAAAAAAATAAAAAAGAAGAAATAATTTAAAAAAATAAAAAAACCCCACAAACCCACACCCACATGCACAAAGGCACCTCCTTTACCCAAGTAGGTCTGTGACTATCCGGAGTGTCCTCAGACTTATGGGCCATACTATGTTCCCCCGAAATGGCCTGTACTGTCTCAGATCTCGTCTCCTTTACCAACTCTGTAAAGGTGTCAGGAGCCAATCGGTGAGTCACTACCTTCTTTCCCAGAAAAGGCCCCTCTTTAGAGCTTTCCTGGCATTTAGCCATCCACACATCAGTATGTACCAAGAAAGACTTACTCTGTCCTTGGTAAATCCAAACAAGTGAACCCACTGGGACTGGGATTGTGACTGGCTCTGGGTGCCTGGCTTCCTGAATCCCAAGTTCAGAAAGTTCCATCACCAAGAAAGTGAGGTAGGTCACTTCCTTCAGGAACTGAATGAGGTCACTGCCTTGGCAACCACTTTGTCCTAACAGTTGCTTCCAAGGGTTCCATGAGATGGAGGCTGCACCTACTTCCTGTGTCACATTCACAAGTTAAATGGTATATCAACCATAGGCACATGTTAACAGCTCTCCACACAGGCCTGGTTTGGTCCATCTTCCCTACATTAAGAAGAGAGAGGCTGATTCAGACACATCCCTGAATCCTGACCAGGTATTTTGCCAAGGAAGATGACTTTTTCTCTCTCAGGTCGTTCATAGCTGCCTACATCTTCTCCAGGGTTTATTTCTGAATGGAACTTGAGGATCCCCTACCTTCCTGTTTTGTAAGACCAACTCTGTCCCTGCTCTTCTGTAAAGTTAGATTGAGGGAACAGTGCATGGTTAGGGTTAATAACATGTTCGATTTGGGTTAGTAATCATTCTGTGGGATGAATAATGATATTGGGAACCTACGATATTTACAAGAATCTATATGTGTAATATAAGTATGAAAACGGAAATCTAGGTAAGATTTGAAGCCCAGATGGGCACTGGGCCCTTGATTGGGATACTTAGCTTTGAATTATTTCTGCAAAAATTTCTCAGATAAATTGATATACAATGGCATAGGACCTTGTACTTTGGATGACTTAATGAGGAAGAGAACATCCAGTCAAAAACGGATAGGACCAAAAGTTCTTTAGATAAAGGGTTTTGGTTAGAGAGTGAATGTAAATGTCAGCATATGTGAAGAGTCAGTCACAGTGATGAACTGGGGAAAATGTGTAGGAAAGCATATATCAATAGAGACATTAGGAAATCAGGCAAAGTACAAAGTGATTGATAGGATAAGACATTTTTAACAGGGTTGAGAATGAATATATAATCTTAGGAAGAAACAAACATGTAGTCACCAAAAGGAATGATATTTGAGATCATTAGTGAATCAGGACATGGATGTTGTTAGTAATACATGTTCACTTTCAATATAGGCTTTGGTACAATCATAAGTGTGACCCTTGCATTTTGTGTCAGGAATGTTACTGTGATGAAATGTATATGTATATCAGGTGACTAGAGTATTTCTTCCACCATTTCTGAAAGCAATATATTAAAGTCTTTTAAATTAGTATTGGGGATACAAATAGGTATACTCTGGGTCTATGAATATAGAGATGATGCCTTAATAGGCCATACTGTGAATAAATAATATAACTGGTACAAACTTTAAATAATAGATTGAATTGATATCTGAAAATATATAGGAAATCTTATGTTGATATACATACATTCATTCCAACCAGTTAAACATCTAATGGTAATATTAGCATTACGTTATATCATGAAGAGTGTGTGAGTTTTGCATCAAAAGTGATTATGGAAATCAAAAATAATGTGTTTGGAAAGAAACTCATGAAAAGAACAGTCAATAAACACGGAGTAATACATGTGTTATGAAGTAGGAAGTGATTGAAAGTGAACCAAATGCCTGTAAATTTGTGAAATTGTGGATGAAAGGATATATTCTATAATGTCCATAAACTGAAGAAATAGTAATGTACCAGTGTTGAATAAAAATGAACTTCAAAATGCACATCATGTCCCATAGGTGTCTACTTGCATTGATGTTAAACTGGGTCAGTTACTGTAGAAATATTAGGATTTGTAAGCACCATTCACTGAATTTCGTTTTCAGTACTAGGAATTAAATGTGTATTACAGGTGGATGAATATTTCTGAGAATATTCTTGTGAAAAGTTGATTATAAATCCACATACATGAATACGAGTGGATTTAGGGAGTGTATAATAAGACACATATATTGTATATTTTTGAAAATCTTGAGAGTAGATATGTATATCTATATAGATAGATAGATAATTAGATAGATACATACATACACAGACATTAAAATATAGCCATTTATATGCCATTCGAAATTCATCATGAAATACATATCATTCACATTTCCAAAAATATTCATTTTACTGAACATTCATTTATGCACAATATTGTTCATCTAGGAAATTCACCCATAGGTTGAATTTCCAGTTCCATCAGTATTTAGAGGGAGTGATCTCTTCTCGCAATTTGTATCTTCCAAAATAAGCGAGCTCACAAGAATGTACGTGTGACACCAGGTAGAATTCTAAATATGCATGAAAAAATACATGTGATGAATAGGCTACAGAGAAAGGGAGAAAGAAATTTACATATGTGTTTTCTTTAAAAACTCATGGAGAAGTATTACAATGAAAAGTTGACAGGATTTATAACACATAACCTTGATAAAGCAGAAGGCAAGTCCAAGTATACACCATGTCTCCTATGAAAGGCCTGTATTTATATTCTGTTAGGTTTCTTTTTCTCCATCATATTAGGGTTAGTAGTCAGAGTCTAGTAGGGTATGGATTAGTGACAGGGATTCAGTATTTCAAATGGAAAATAGGAAAAAGGAATATAATGTGTATGCAAATATGTGCTACACAAAAATCTTCCCACTCTCATCCAGAACAATGCTTTGACATTACATTCGCCCCAAGTAAGACACAATTAGTGGAGAAGAGTTAGAAAATTTGTGAATACATATGTGAAAAGGAAAATGCTCAGGATTTCACAACCTTGTAAGAGGTAGAAGAGTTTCCAAAAGTAAGGAAGAGGGTAAACACTCCACAAACATGGAGCTCTGCTGGACTAATGACTTTTTGAGAAACTGCCTCTGAGTTTGGGCACTTGAAACATATGTTCTTTTCAGGAGCTTTAGCTTTCTTTGTAGTGAGACCATCAATGCTGGGTCTCCATCTATGTTACCTGGATGACATGATTTCTTATTTTCTAGTGAACATGAGGCAGCAGTACTGAATTCTCTCTTTGTAGGTAAACATTGGACACTGGGGTCTAAGTATCTAACCGTGTGGTCTGTAAAGCCATTTGGTCATCCTCCACTTTCGTGGTGTTTCTTACTGCTGCACTGTGAGTTTGGTATTGGCTTCACAAAATACAAGGATTTCAACTGGAACACAGTGCTGGAGGGAGTACTCTCACGTGTGGTGGATGGGGGTCTGCAGGAAAATGCAAAAATGAGGCTTAAATCCCACATAGCTTTTCAACTTGACAATAGCAACCTGATTCTGAACATTGGCAGGAATCCTTTCCATATAACAATATGCCTTTACATAGAAGGGTCTGCTGGCTGTACCATGTCAATCACAAGTGATTTGGAAGCCAATGGCAAATCCACGTGGCACCACCACAGATGTTTTTTCACACACCTACACTCCACTGCGTAGGCCCACTAGTCTGCAGGCTCCAACTTTCTGGCATCTCTGTTCTACACAATTTTCATGAAACCCAGTCAATCAAAGCACTGTCTGGTACAATCATGATCAGCAACAGGAAATCCAAAGATTCTCCCTTGCCACCTGGTCATAGGAATTCTAAAAATTTCATGGTATTTATCTAGATTTTTTTTAATGATGATGTTGGAGGCACTGTGCGATTCAATTTATACAGGAACCATTAAATGGTGAGGAAGATCATTTCAATGAAAGCGCTGGAGAACACTTACAGGCAAGGCTTCCCAAAGAGTGGCCAAAAGGTCACATGAAGAGAGGCCCATTGAGGTCTACAATGTGACTTCCATGTGTGTTTTGACTCTCAACTATGGCTGCCAATCTTTCAGAATAAAATCATATATATCCTGGCTGAGATTCCCAGTGCTCTATGGAAAGCCACCCTGGTCCTAGATCTCAGTTTCCAATCGCGAATCTCATGCATGGCCTCCTTAAATCCCAACACAATTCATGGCAATACTTCTCTGAGATCAGTTCCAGAACTCAGTCTCTAAGGGGAATCAAAAAAGAGATCAATCCCAGGTAAACCCAGGCTTCTCTTCAAACTGCCACACAAATGACGACAATTGAAACCAAAACACTGCCACACGGCCCTCATCCTCATTTATATAGACACTAAACAAAAGCTCTAGCTGGAGGTTTCCATGAGGGGCGCAGCCCAAGACAGTGTCAAAAATAGTCTCCCTTGCCCCTCATTTGCCTAAAGTCAGGGTGGCCTGGACAACCTTCCTGTGAACCAGAAGTGATCAAATAGGCCTGCCATTAATACTTCTCCACTTCTCAATTTTGAGGCCTACTGACTGTAGGGTACAGATTCTTTGTGTGAATTGGAGTCATGAGAATACCCACGCACCTATTGTCTAGCCTCTGCAGGGCTTTGAAGAACTCATTTGACACAAAGGATCCCTATTCTCACTTGATGGAGGTCAGGAATCTTACAGAGGAAGGCGAGAGACTGCATCCACAATGAATGATCTTATTTCCATTTTGATTTTGGATGCACACATGGAATATTCCTTTAGATACATCAGGTTCTGATAATATAAGCCACAGCCTCAAACAGGGCCAAGAGGATGGTTCAGACACATCCCGTTCCAAAGCAATTAAGCAAAGAGCCACAGGTGATGCCCATTAGTTTCCCTTTGAAAACTGTTTTCATCAGGCTTCACAAAGGGGTGCCTGAGGCAAAGACTTTCCTGACATTCATGGTAACATAAAAATAGATAATCAAATGGTTCAAAGCAGGGTTTCTCCACTGAGACTTTACTGGTCACACTGATATCTGAGTTTTCTGAGATGCTCACCATTCCCTTCAGCTATCTAGTACATGGCCATGTCACAGATCTTGGAGGTGGTACATATCTTGGACACAAAACCATGAGCCTATTCTGGAGAGGGACCAGAATTCAGGAAGAATACAGGAACTTAGAAAGTTAGTAGGTGTTGCCCATGGAAAAGACAAGCCGCAGTCCATTCATAAATTGGGCAGGGTGAATGCTGGGAAGCTTTCAACTAGACAGGACACATCTATTGATTCATTCTCTTTTCTAATGTCTGCAACCACGGACACAGTGGAATAGAGAGACATAAAAACGCTCGCCTTGTCAAACAACTTACAAGAAACAATTCACACCAAACCAAACAAACCACCTTTTTTACCTATTCTCAGAACATGAGGAAAAACCACAAACACACATAACCACAAATGCACCTCCTTCCCCCAAGTAGGTCTGTGACTATCTGGAGTGTCCTCTGACTGGTAGGCCATAAAATTTCCCCAGAAATGTCCTTTCCTGTATCAGATCTGGTCTCCTTGGTCAACTCTGTGAAGTTGTCAGGAGGCAGTGATGAGCCAATTTTTGTCCTCTGAGGAAAGACCCCTTTTCAGAGCTTTCTTGGTATTTGGACACCCTTACATCAGCAGGTACCAAGAAAGACTGACTCTGTCCTTGGTAAATCCATAGAAGTGAGCCCACTGGGACTGGGACTGGGACTGGCTCTGGGTGCCTGGCTTCCTGGATCCCAAATTAAGAGAGTTCCATTACAAAGGAAATAGGTCAGGTCACTTCCTTCAGGAACTGAATGAGGTCACTGCCTTGGCAACCACTTTGTCCTAACAGTTGCTTCCTAGCATCTCCTGATATGGAGGCTGCCCCTACTTCATGTGATACTTTCACATGTTAGAACAGTATAGAAACGAGAGTCACCTGAGAACAGCTCTCCACACAGGCCTGGTTTGGTCCATCTTCCCTACATCAGGAAGAGAGAGGCTGACTCAGACACATTCTTTTATCCTGATCGTGTTGTTTTTCATGGAATATGACTTTTGCTCTCTCAGGTCCTTCATAGCTGCCTTCATCTTCTCCAGAGATAATTTCTGCATGGACTTTTGAGGTTCTCAGTAGGTGGAAGATCCCCTACCTTCCTGTATTGTAAGACCAACTCTGTCCCTGCTGTTCTGTAAAGTGAGATTGAGGGAACAGTGTATGGTTAGGGTTAATAGCATGTTCGATTTGGGTTAGGAATCATTCTGCTGGATGAATAATGGTATTTTGAACCTGCAATATTTATAAGAATATAGATATGAAATATAAGTATGAAAACAGAAATCTAGGAAAGATTTGAAGCCCAGAAGGGCATTGGGCCCTCAATTGCGATACTTAGCTTGAATTATGTCCTGTAACAAGGTCTCAGATAAATTGATATACAATGGCATAGGACCCTATAACTCGGATGATTGAATGTAGAAGAGAACATCCAGTCAAAAATGGATAGTCCGTAGGATTATGAAGATAATCAGTATGTTTAGGAAGAAGAGTACGTCTAGTAGTTGGACCAAATTTCTTTAGCTTTAGGGTTTCGGTTAGAGAATGAATGTAAATGTCAGCACATGTGAAGAGTCAGTCAAAATGATGAACTGGGGAAAGTATGTAGGAAAGCAGATATCAACAGAGACATTACGAAATCAGGCAAAGTATATAGTGAGTGATAGGATTAGACATTTTCAACAGGGTTGAGGTTGAATATATAATCTTAGGAAGAAACAAATATGTAATCACCATTAGGATTCATGTTTGAGAGCATTAGGCAATCTGGACATTATATTGTTAGTATTCCATGCTCACGTTCCAGTTAGGCTTTGGTAAAACCATAAGTGTGACCTTTTCAATTTGTGTCCAGAATATTACTTTGATAAAATGTATATGTAGATCAGGTGACCTGAGTATTTCTTCCACCATTTCTGGGAGCAATATTTTGAAAACTTATAAATTATTACTGGGGATACTAATAGGTTTACCCTGTGTTGATGAATATAGAGATGATGTATTAATAGACCACACTGTGAATAAATTATATAACTGGTTCCAAATTTAAATAATGGATTGTGTTGATTTCTGAAAATATATGGAAATCTTATATTGATATACATACATTCATTCCAACCAGTTATATATCTAATGGTAATATTAGGGTTACCGTTTATCATTAATAGTGTGTGAATTTTGCTTCAAAAATAATTATGGAATCGAAAATAATGTGTTTAGAAAGAAGTCTAGTGAAAAGACCAGTAAAGAAACATGGAGGAATATATGTGTTCCGAAGGAGGAAGTGATTGAAAGTGAACCAATTGTTTACAAATTTGTGAACTTGTGAATGTAAGAATATATCTTATGATGTTCACAAACTGAAGAAATAATAATGTACCAGGATTGAATGAAAATGAACTTTAACAAACACAACATATCCCATAGGAATCTTCTTGCATTGATGTTAAACTGCGTCATTTACTGTGAAAATATTGGGATTTATAAGCACCATTCCCTGAAGTTAGTTTTCAGTACTAGGAATCAAATATGTATTTCAGTGGATGTATATTTCTGAGAATAATCTTGTGAAAAATTGATTATAAATCCACATACAGGAACATGAATGAATTTAGGCAGTGTATAATAAGACACGTATGTCTTATATTTTGGAAAATCTGGAGACTATATATATATATATATATATATATATATATATATATATATATAGACACACAAACACACATGCATTATAATGTAGCAATATATATGCCAATTGAAATTCATCATGAAAACTAACTCATCCGCATATCCAAAAATATTCATTGTACTGAACATGGATGTATGTATAATGTTGTTCATCAAGGAAGCTCACCCATGTGTTTAATTTTCAGTTCCAACAGCATTTAGGAGGAGTGATCTCTTCTCACAATTCATATCTGCCAAGTCAGCCACCTCACAAGAATGTACGTGTGAAACCAGGTAGGATTCATTTGTGCATATAAAAATACATGTGCTTAACAGGCTACACAGAAAGGGAGGAGGAATTCATGTATTTGTTAACTTTAAAAACACATGGAGAATTATTTCAACAAATAATTGACTAGATTTATAACTCCTACCTCATGTCATGCAAAAGGCAAGTCCAACTATACACCATGACTCTTCTGAACTGCTTGTATTTCTATTATGTTTGGGTTATTTTTCTCATCATATTAGTATTAGTAGTCAGGGTCTAGTAGGTTAGTGTCAGGGATTCACTATAATGAATGGAAAATTTGAAAATGAATGCAATGTGTATGCAAATATGTGCTACAAAAATATCTTCCCCCTCTCATCCAGAACAATGACTTGACATTACCTTAGCCCCAAGTAAGTCACAATTAGAGGAGAAGAGTTCGAAAATCTGTGAATACATATATCGAAGGGAAAATGCTCAGGAGTTCACATCCTTGGAGGTGGTAGAGGAGTTTCCAAAAGTAAGGGACAGGGTATACACTCTACAAACATAGAGTTCTGCTGGCCTAAAGACTTCCAGAGAAACGGCCTCTGAGGTTGGGCCCTTGAAATATATGTTGTTGTCAGGAGCCTTAGCTTCCTTTGTAGTGAGACCGTCAAAGCTGGGTCTGCATCTATGTGACCTGGAGGACATGGTACCTTATTTTCCAATGAACCGGAGGCAGCAGTTCTGAATTCTTTCTTTGTAGGTTAACTGTGGCCAGTGGGGGCTAAGTGTCTCCCCGTGTGGACTGTGAAGCCATTTAGTCATCCTCCATTTTTCGTGGTGTTTCTTGCTGCTGCACTGGGAGTTTGGTATTTGCTTCACGAAATACAAAAAGTTCAACTGGGACACAGTGCTGGAGGAAGTTCTGTCACGTGTGGTGGGTCAGGTTCTGCAGGAAAATGCACCAACCAGGCTTCTAACCCACATAGCTTGCTCCCTTGACCGTAGCAACCTTATTCGAAACATTGCCCTGAAACCACTCCATATAACAAGATGCCTTTATATAGAAGCGTCTGCTGGCTGCACCATGTCTGTCTAAAGTCATTTGAAAGTCAATGGCAGATTCACATGACCCCACCATAGATGTTTTATGACACACCTTTCCACCACTGCTCTAGGCCCATTACTCAGCATTCTCCAACTTACTGGCATCTCTGTTCTACACCATTTTCATGAAACCCAATCAAGGCACTGTCTGGTATACTCAAGATCACTAACATGACCTCCAAAGGATCTCCAGTGCCACCTGATCATGGGAATTTCTAAAAATTCATGGTATTTATCTAGCCATTTTTCACTGATGAAGTTGTTGGCACTGTGGGTTTCAATTTATTCAGGAACTATTAAATGTTGAGGAAGCTCATTTCAATGAAAGTTCTGGAGATTTCTCACAGGCAAGCTTCCCAAAGAGTGGCCAAATGGTCACATGATGCCTGGCCCACTGAGGTCTACAATGTGAGGTACATGTGTGTATTGACTCTCAACTATGGCTGCCAACTCTTTCAGAATAAAATCATGTGATATCCTGGCTGAGATTCCAAGTGCTCTGTGGAAAGCTTCCCTGGGCCTAGATCTGTTTCCAAGGGCGACTCTCATGTCTGGCCTCCTGAAATCCCAACACAATTCATGGCAATACTTCTCTGAGGTCAGTTCCAGAACTCAGTCTTTAAGGGGAATCACACCAGAGTTCAAGCCCAGGTTGACTCAGTCATCTCTTCCATCCGCCACACAAATGACGACAATTAAAACCAAAACACTCCCACATGGCTCTCATCCTCTTCCAAATAGACACTCATCATAACCTCTTGCTGGAGGTTTCCATGAGGGTCGCAGCCCAATACAGTGCCCAAAATAAGCTCCCTTGCTCCTAATTTGCCTAAAGTCAGGGTGGCCTGGACACCCTTCCTGTGAACCAGGAGTGATCAAATAAGCCTGCCATTAATTCTGCTACACTTCTCCACTTTGAGGCCTTCTTACTGTGGGGTTTAGATTCTTCATTTTTTTTTAATTTTTAGAAATTTAATTGGAAAGTTAAAAAAAATGTATTGCAGAATATTAAATTTCTTATGGAAAAGACTTCATCTTGTTTGTGAAGCCAACCTTGATGCCTTGCCATTCTGGTTATATGGAGACACTCAAAATTTTCTGTTACAAACTACACTGGGACTGGGACTGGGACTGGCTCTGTGTGCCTGGCTTCCTGGATCCCAAGTTCAGGGAGTTAAATCACCAAAGAATTGAGGTAGGTTAATTCCTTCAGAATCTGAATGAGGTCACAGCCTTGGCAACCACTTTGCCTTAACAGTTGCTTCCAAGGGTTCCATGAGATGGAGGCTGCACCTACTTCCTGTGACACTTTCACAAGATTGAAAGTTATATAAACCATAGGCGCCCAGGAAGAGCTCTCAACACAGGGCTGGTTTGGTTCATCTTCTTTATATTAAGAAGAGAGTGGCTGACTCAGACACATCCCTTCATCCTGACCAGGTTGTATGCTATGGGAGATGACTTTTGCTGTCTCAGGTCCTACATAGCTGCCTACCTTTTCTCCAGGGATCATTTCTGCATCGACCTTTGAGGTTCTCAGCAGGTGGAAGATCACCTACATTCCTGTATTGTAAGACCAACTCTCTCCTTGCTCTTCTGTAAAGTTAGATTGAGGGAGCAGTGAATGGTTAGGGTTAAAAACATATTCTATTTAGTAGAAATTATTCTGCGGGATGAATAATGGTATTGGGAACCTGCAATATTCACAAGAATATATAGGTGAAATATAAGTATGAAACCAGAAATCTCGGTAAGATTTGAAGCCCTGAAGAGCATTGGGCCCTTTTTTGGGATACTTAGCTTTGAATTGTGTTCTGTACAGATGTCTCAGATAAATCGATATACAATGGCATAGGACCTTGTACCTTGTATGATTGAATGTTGAAGAGAACATCCAGTCAAAAAGGAATAGTTGGTAGGATTAGGAAGATAGTCGGTACTATTAGAAAGAAGAGAGAGTATAGGATTTGGAACAAAAGTGCTTTAGCATTAGGGTTTGGGGTAGTGAGTGAATGTGAATGTCAGCACATGTGAAGAGTCATTCACAATAATTAACTGGGTAAAATATGTAGGAAAGCAGATATCAATAGAGACATTAGGAATTCAGGCAAAGTATAAAGTGAGTGATAGGATTAGACATTTTCAACAGGCCTGAGGTTGAATATACAATCTTAGGAAGAAACAAATATATAGTCACCAATAGGATTGACATTTGAGAGCATTAGGTAACCTGGACATGGACGTTTTTAGTAATCTATGCTCAATTTCCATTTAGGCTTTGGTACAATAAGAAGTGTATCATTTGCTTTTTGTGTCCAGATTATTAATGTGATAAAATGTAGATTTACATCAGTTGACATGAGTATTTCTTCCACCATTTCTGGTAGCAATATTTTGACGACATATAAATTAGTATGTGGGTACAAAGAGGTGTATCCTGTGTCTATGAATAGAGAGATAATGCATGAATAGACCATACTGTGAATAAATAATATAACTGCTTCCAACATTAAATAATGGAATGAATTGATATCTGAAAATATACAGGAAACATTATATTGTTATACATATATTTATTCCAACGAGTTATACATCTAATGGAAATATTAGGTTTATAGTTTATCATGAAGAGTTTGTGAGTTTTGCTTCAAAAGTGATTATGGAAATCAAAAATAATGTGTTTGGAAAGAAGTCTCATGAAAAGACTGGTCAGGCAACATAGAAGAATACATGTGTTCTGAAGAGGAAGTGATTGAAAGTGAAACAAATGCCTATATATTTGCGAACTTGTGGATGAAATATATATCCTATGATGTGCATAACGTGAAGAAATATTAATGTACCAATTTGAATAAAAATGAATGTCCAAATACACATCATGTCCCATAGAAATCTACTCGCATTGATGTTAAACTGGGTCAGTTACTGCAGAAATATTAAGATTTGTATGCACAATTCACTGAAGTTAGTTTTCATTACTAGGAAACAAATATGTATTTAAGGTGGATGAATATTTCTGAGAGTAATCTTGTGAAAAGTTGATTATAAATCTACATACATGAATATGAATAAATTTAGGGAGTGTATATAAGACACATATATTTCATTTTTTGAAAAATATTGATATATATATATATATATCACACATACAGATATTAAAAAGTACCAAAATATATCCAAATCGAAATTCACCATGAAATGCATATCATCCACAGATTAAAAATTTTCATTTTACAGAACATGGATTTATGTATAATGTTGTTAAAATAGGAAGCTCACTCATAGGTTGAGTTTTCAGTTCCAACAGCGTTAAGGAGGAGTGAACTCCTCTGACACTTTGTGTCTGCCAAGTCAGCCACCTCACAAGAATGTACGTGTGATACCAGGTAGGATTCTATATGTGCATATAAAAATACATGAGATGAATAGGCTACAGACAAAGGGAGACAGAAATTCACAAATTTGTTAACTTTAAAAACACAAGGAGAACTTTTTCAACAAACAGTTGACTAGATTTATTACTCCTACCCTATATAATGCAAAAGACAAGTCTAACTATACACCATGCCTCCTCTGAACTGCTTGTATTTCAATTCCGTTTGGTTATTTTTCTCCATCATATTAGGAATAGTAGTCAGAGTCTAGTAGTTTATGAGTTAGTGTCAGGGATTCAGTATTTCGAATAGATATTTGGAAAATGTTTCTGATGTGTATACAAATATGTGCTGCACAAAAATCTTCTCACTCTCATCCAGAACAATGCCTTGACATCACCTTCGTACAAAGTAAGACACAATTAGAGGAGAAGAGTTAGAAAATCTGTGAATGCAAATTTGGAATGGAAAATGCTCAGGAGTTCAAAACCTTGGAGGTGGTAGAGGAGTATTCAAAAGTAAGTGACAGGGTAAACAGGGTAAACTCTCCACAAACATACTCTGCTGGTATTAAGACTTCTTCAGAAACTGCCTCTGAGTTTGGGCACTTGAAATATATGTTGTTGTCAGGAGCTTTAGCTTCCTTTGTAGTGAGACCATCAATGCTGGGTCTGCATCTATGTGACCTGGAAGACAATGGTTTCTTATTTTCCAATAAACATGAGGCAGTAGTGCTGAATTCTCTCTTTGTATGTAAACTGTGGACACTGGGTGCTCAGTGTCTCGCCGTGTGGAGTGTGAAGCCATTTAGTCATCCTCCACTTTTCATGGTGTTTCTTGCTGCTACCCTGGGAGTTTGGTATTTGCTTCACAAAATGCAAGGAGTTCAACTTGGACACAGTGATGGAGGGATTTCTGTCACGTGTGGTGTGTCAGGGTCTGCAGGAGAATGCACCAACCAGGATTCTATCCCACATAGCTTGCCCCCTTGAAGATATCAACCTGATTTCGAACATTGCCCCAAAACGTCTCCATACAACAAGATGCCTTTACATCTAAGGTTCTGCTCGCTGTACCATGTCAGTCACAAGCCATTTGGAAGCCAATGGCAGATCCACATGGGCCCCACCACAGATGTTTTATCACACACCTGCACACCACTTCTCTAGGCCCACTTCACAGTAGGCTCCAACTTACTGGCATCACTGTTCTACACCATTTTTATGAAATCCAGTCAATCAAGGCCCTGACATGGTTGTTTTTAGTAATCCATGCTCACTTTCCATTTTGCTTTGATGAAAGGTTAATAAAATAGGTACATGTCACTTCCTTTTTTTTCTGTATGTTTAACAAAACATTTTGAAATCTTGAGAACTGTTTGCTAATTTTGTTCTCAGAATGTGCTGTCCCCAACTGCCAAAAAGCAGAATGTACTCCCTCACCCGCTTGTACGCAAACTGCCCACTAGGTCTGACCCGTCAATAAATTTCCCTCCCTGCCCTCTCCAAGGAAAGTATATAAGGTAAGCTTAAGCTGTTCTCAGGGCTCTACTCTCTATTCAAGTGAGCTCTGAGCCCCAGCATGCTTGACCCCCAATAAACCCTTTGCTATTGCTGAGTGAAAATTGTATACTGTTCTGGACTTAAAAGATGCTTTCTTTTGCTTGCCTCTGCATAAAGATAGTCAGTAGCTGTTTGCTTTCCAGTGGGTAGACCCAGAAACCGAAACTTCTGGTCAACTAACTTGGATTAGACTCCCACAGGGGTTCAAAAACTCCCCCACTCTCTTTGATGAAGTCCTCCACAGAGATATCAACAGCTTCAGAACTATGCACCCCGAAGTCACCCTGCTTCAATATGTGGATGCCCTGCTACTGGCAGCCAACACCAAGGAACACTGTGAGTCTGCGACCCAAGCATGATTATGCGAGCTTGCTCAATGGTGGTATAGAGCTTCTGCCAAAAAGGCTCAAATTTGCCAGCAAGAAGTAATCTTCCTGGGATATTCCCTTAGGGGTGGTAAATGATGGCTCACTGAGCCCAGAAAACCTACCGTTGTGCAGATACGACCCCCATCTAACAGGAGACAACTCAGAGAGTTTCTTGGGACTTTTGCTGGCTTTTGCAGGTTATGGATACCTGGGTTTGTGTTCTTAGCTGCTCCTTTACACCCGCTGTTAAATGAGGATACCCAATTCCAATGGACCCCTGAGCACCAGCAAGCTTTTGATAATATCTAAGGACACTGACACTGAACACCTAACTTCACTGAGCCCAGCCTGCAATTACAGAAAGCCCTACACTACGTTAAAAATGTACATCAACTAATTCACCTTGGTTCAAAGAAACTGCAGGCATTCCTGAAGGATCAAGAACAGAGTTTTCGACTAACCGACTCACAGTGAAAGGAAATATCTGAATGGGTAAAAAAAGCCTGTCGGGTCTGTCAATTGGTTAATGCTTACAGTTCCAAGCTTTCTGTAGGAAAGCACCTATGAGAAACCAAACCAGGACAATTCTGGGAAGTGGACTTTACTGAAATTAAGCCAGCTAGGTATGGACTTAAATATCTCCTAGTCTTTATAGATACATTTTCAGGATGGATTGAAGCCTTTGCCACAAAATAAAAAACAACGCCCCAAAATGGGGGTCAAGAATATTCAGAAAGATATTTTTTGAAGATACGGCCTGCCTAAGGTAAAAGGGTCTAATAATGGAAAGGCGTTCATGTTCCAGGTAAGTCAGGGGTTAGCCAGGACCCTGGGGATTAATTGGAAGTTACATTGTGCTTATAGAACCCAGAACTCAGGACAGGTGAAAAAAAAATAATTAGAACCATTAAAGAGATATTAAAAAAATTAAGCTTAGAGACCGGCATAAAGGATTAGACTATGCTCCTGCCTTAGGCACTGTTTCATACTCCCTCTGTTTCTTTGTGCAAACTCACCCCCTCTGAAATTCTCAGTGGGGCCCCTCCTCCAGCAAGGGATCTAACCCCAACCCTAAGATCTAAAGATCCCTTCAACACCCCTTGCTTGTCAGACTTAAAACTCTTGAAAGAACTCAGCTATTCATGTGTAAACAGCTGGCCACTCCCTACCAACTTGGGAGGAGGGGACTCCACATGGATATCAAGTAAGAGACTTTATCTACATAAGAGGACATCTGGAGTCATCCCTGGAACCCCGCTGGAAAGAACCATACCAGGTGCTAATTATAACACCTACAGCACTAAAAGTAGACGGAATCACTTCCTGGATCCATGCTTCTCATCTCAAGCCTGAGCCCTGTCCAGACTCTGGCTGGAAACTGGAAAAGAGTGGTAACCCTTTCAAATTGCGTATTCGCCATGTGGATAAGGCTATAGACTCTGCCCTTGGCCACCAGTAGTCCTAACCCTCATCAGCCCGTTCAGCAGTGATGGCTGATCACAAATCCTACTACACAAGAAGTATGGTCTTTCTCGCATACAGCCCACTTAGGGACCTGGTGGCCATCTCTCCACCCAGATATTTGTCAGCTGGCTATAGGTCTTTCCTATTGGGATATCCCAGATGAAGAGGATCCCACTAATGTTCGATTAAATACCTTTTGTACGATAGATAATGGAAACAAACATTATAGATGTAGGGACAAGCGAGCCAGATACAGGTTGGCTAGCCTAGATTACTATGTTTGCCCGGGGAAATATCAAAGCCACAAACAGCCATGGCGATGTGAGGGAAAAGCCGTCTTCTTCTGTAAGTCATGGGGATGTGAGCATACAAGGGGTGCCTGGTGGAACCCAAACTCCTCCTTAAATTCAGTACACAGCATTGGCCATATTACCAATTAGAAAACCAAAACCGATGGGCCCCAGAGGTGTCTCTAGATCCTCAAATTCTGTGTGACCTTTTTAAATTGTGCAAGTGCTCAAAAGGGTGAACGGAGATTCCCGTATGTGGAGGCCTTTTCCCTCCTTCACTCACGTCTTGAACTATGCTTCTCCAATAGATCCTCACCCTCAGCTTTCTGCTCCCGACTCTCTGCTGTCACTCCCACCTCAGCAACCTGATTTCTCCCCTCCAATTACTAGATCAAAAACCCAAACGTCCGCCAGTTCTCAGACCATTGCCTCCTTGCTGAGGTAGCAAGTACTGAGGCACCCCTCCACGACTCACTCCTCTCTTCTCCTGTCAGTGCCCGCACCAGGTCCCACCAAGTCTCTTTCCAGCTAACCCAAAGGTAAAACCAGGTGAGGAGAACCCCCAGTCACCAATCCAGGATGCAATGAAAAATGGTCTTTAAAGTTGTTTGTCATCACTGAAAACAAGTTACTTATTATTTAAACTCCCTCACAGGTTTTTTGGGAACACACTCCCGTCTTCCCCTCAGCTCTATCTTTTCTACTGCTCACTTTTTTGTTGATAGGAAAATCCCAAACCCCTTTCACATTATTCTTTTACATTTCTCCTTCCTCATACTCATATCCACAAAGCTGCTTTCACCCCCCGCTTTCCCCGTCTTCCCCCTCTATATCAGGCCCAAAGAAAAGTCTTTACTGACCTTCTCTAGAAGTTCTCACCATGGCTGACTTTAGGACTTTCCGCAACAGAGTCTCTATAAAAGAGTTCAATGTAGATAAACTTCCTCTTTTCATGTTGCCTGTTCTACTTGTCCACTGGCTGGAAAAATCAGTACTCCTAAGCTAGACACCCCCTTACAAGTTTTTCACAAAATATGTGAACAAGGCCACTGACCTTGAGCTGGGGCTTCACAGAGATGGCTACATTTCTAAGATAAAAAAGGTACCAACTGGGCTCCATGGTAACAGCTGGCAGGGAGAAAAAATAAAGAGAAGAAAAAAGCTCTCCCCATCCCAGGTGTCATTAAAAATGTAACTTGTCCAGAACAGAGGAAAAAAAAACACAAACAAAAACTGCTTTTTTGTAAACTTCTGCAGACTGTGAACTTCTGATCCCCTTCCGTTACATGTTGGGTACAAAATTCTGAAACTACCTAAACTTGGGGTTCAGGGGATTAATTGATTACAACAGAAGCTATGCCTTCTAAATCAGGTTGCATCTAAATAGGACTGTTTCCCTGTCTTCCGTTCTATCTTAGGTGCCTTGCCTTGTCCATACCTACAAAAGTATAATTCTATATACTTTAACATTGTTTATGTTTTCATAAAAAGGTCAACAGATGTGATTAATTATGTAATGGTGCAGATGTTTCCCAGAATGCTCTATCATGATGCAGGATCATTTACATATCAAATAGGGGGGCATACAACACGGTTCTGCTGGGAACATGTATCCCTCACTTTAGCCATGCAATAAGGAATAGGAGTTGCTGCAGGGGTGGGTACAGGAACCACTGGCGTAGTCCATGGGACACAACAAATGATTCAATTAGAAGCATCAGTAGACCAAAGCTTAAAGATATTAAAAACCTTCATCACAGCTTCAATCGAATCTTTTACCTCTTTCTCTGAAGTTGTTTTACAGAATAGGCGAGGGTTGGACTTCCTCTTCATGAGAAAAGTGGGCCTTCGTGCTGCATTGAGGGAAGAATGTTGTTTTTATGCCGACCATACTGGTTGTAAAAGAATCAATGAGTAAATTAGGAAGACAACTTGAAGAGCGTCAACGAGAGAGAGAGAGGTCCAAAAAGGGTGGTTTGAGTCTTCGTTCACACAGTCCTTCTGGTTAACTACGCTTTTATCAGCCCTGGCCGCTTCATTAATAATCCTCATTTTTTGCTAAATGTAGGAACCTGTTTGCTCCATCGTGTAGTTTCATTTCTCAAATGGGACAAGTTAAACTTTTGGTAATCAGACAACAATATACCCCACTAGGAGACATAAAATGTGACACCACCCAAAGATCACTTTTATGATTAAAAGTAACCAGAAGAAGTGGGGAATGAAAGGTTAATAAAATAGGTATTTGTCACTTCCTGTTTTTCTGTATGCTTAACAAAACACTGTTGAAATTTGAGAATTGTTTGCTAATCTTGTTGCCAGAATATGCTGTCCCCAACTGCCAAACTGCAGATTGTAATCCCTCACCCGGTTGCACGCAAACCGCCCACTCGCCCTGACCCATCAATAAACTTCACTCCCTGCCCTCTCCAAGGAAAGTATATAAGCTCTGCTTAACCTGTTCTCAGGACTCTCTGCTCTATTCAAGTGAGCTCTGAGCCTCAGCATGCTGGACCCTCAATAAACCCTTTGCTGTTGCAGGAGACAGTCTCTTGGTGGTCTCTTCCTCTGATGCTCGAACGACCTTTACATTGGTACAATCATAAGTGTGACCTTTGCTTTTTGTGTCCAGAAAATTACTGTGATAAAATGTATATGTAGATCAGGTGACATCAGTATTTCTTCCACAATTTCTGGGAGCAATATTTTGATTATATATAAATTAGTATTGGGAGAACAAATAGGTGTAACCCGTGTCTATGAATATAGAGATAATGCATGAATAGACCATACTGTGAATAAATAATATAACTAGTTCCAACTTTAAATAATGGATTGAATTGATATCTGAAAAAATACAGAAAATCTAATATTGATATACATACATTCATTTCAATGAGTTATACATCTAATGGTAATATTAGGGTTATGGTTTATCATGAAGAATGTGAGTTTTGCTTCAAAAGTGATTATGGAAATTGAAAATAATGTGTTTGGAAAGAAGTCTAATGAAAAGACTAGTCAAGAAATATGAAGGAATACATGTGTTCTGATTCAGGAAGTGATTGAAAGTGAAACAAATGCCTATAAATTTGCTAACTTGTGGATGAAAAGTATACACTATGATGTGATTAAATTGAAGAAATAGTAACGTACCAGTGTTGAATAAAAATTAACATCAAAATATACATCATGTCCCATAGGAATCTACTTGCATTGATGTTAAACTGGGTCAGTTACTCTAGAAATATTAGGATTTGTGTGCACCATTCAGTGAAGTTAGTATTCAGTACTAGGAAACAAATATGTATTTCAGGGGAATGAATATTTCTGAAAATAAACTTGTGAAAAGCAGATTATAAGACAATGTACATGAACGTGAATGAATTTAGGGAGTGTATATAAGACACATATATTTCATTTTTTGAATAATCTGGAGAATATATATATATATATATATATATATATATATATATATATATATATATATTTACAAAACTCACACAGAGGCATTAAAAAGTAGCAATATATATGCCAATCAAAATTTATCGTGAAATATATATCGTCCACATATCAAAAAATATTTCTTTTACTGAACATGGATTTATATACAATGTTGTTCAACTAGGAAGCTCCGCATAGGTTGAATTTTCAGTTACAACACCGTTTAGGAGGAGTGATTTCTTCTCACAATTTGTATCTGCCAAGTCAGCCACCTCACAAGTATGTACGTGTGATACCAGGTAGGATTCTATATGTGCATATACAAATACATGTGCTGAATAGTCTACAGAGAAAGGGACACAGAAATTCACATATTTGTTAACTTTAAAAACACATGAAAAATTACCTCAATTGAAAATTGACTAGATTTATAACTCCTACCCTATATATATTGCAAAAGGCAAGCCCAGCTATACACCATGCCTCCTCTGAACTATTTGTATTTCTATTCTGTTTGGGTTATTTTTCTCCATCATATTAGGATTAGTTGTCAGAGTAGAGTAGGGTATGGGTTAGTGTCAGGGATTCAGTATTTCAAATGGAAAATTGGAAAATGAATACAATGTGTATGCAAATATGTGCTACACAAAAATCTTGCCACTCTCATCCAGAACAATGCATTGACATTACCTCCACGCCAAGTAATACACAATTAGAGGAGAAATGTTAGAAACTCTGTGAATACATATCTGCAATGGAATATGCTCAGAAGTTCACAAACTTGGAGGTGGTAGAGGAGTTTTCCAAACTAAGGGCCAGGGTTCACATTTCACAAACAGGGAGCTCTGCTGCCCTAAAGACTTCTTGAGAAACTGCCTATTAGGTTGGGCACTTGAAATATATGTTGTTGTCAGGAGTTTTTGTTTCATTCCTAGTGAGAACATCAAAGCTGGATCTGCATCTATGTGACCTGGAGGACATGGTTTATTATTTTCCAATGAACATGAGGCAGCAGTGCTGAATTATCCCTTTCTACGTAAATTGTGGCAACTGGGGGCTAAGTGTCTTCCCATGTGGACTGTGGAGCCATTTGGTCATCCTCCTATTTTCATGGTTTTTCTTGCTGCTTTCTTTCTTGGTATTTGCTTCATGAAATACAAGGAATTCAACTGGGACACAGTGCTGGTGGGAGTTCTGTTACGTGTGGTGGGTCAGGGTTTTCAGGAGAATGAAGCAACAAGTCAGCTATCCCACATAGCTTGCCCCGTTGTCCATAGCAACCTGGTTCTGAACATTGCCCTGAAACCTCTCCATATAACAATATGTCTTTACATAGAACTGTCTGCTGGATGCACCATGTCAGTCACAAGCCATTTGGAAGCCAAAGGCAGATCCACATGGCCCCACACAGATGTTTTATCATACACCTGCCCACCTCTGATCTAGGCCCACCACTCAGCAGGCTCCAACTTACTGGTTTCTCTCTTCTACACCATTTTCATGAATCCCAATCAATCAAGGCACTGTCTGGTACACTCATGATCAGACAAAGGACATTCAAAGGTTCCTCAGTACGACCTGGTAATGGGAAATTTAAAAATTTCATGGTATTCATCTAGGCATTTTTCAAGCATGAAGTTGGAGGCACTGGGAGTTTCAAATCATTCTGGAACCAATAAATGGTGAGGAAGCTCATTTCAATGAAAGCTCTGGAGAACTCTTACAGTCAAGGCTTCCCAAAGAGTGGCCAAAAGGTTACATGAAGCCAGGGCCATTGTGGTCTACAATGTGAGGAACATGATTGTTTTGACTCTCAAATATGGCTGCCATGTCTTTAAGAATAAAATCATGTGATATCCTGAGATTCCCAGTGCTCTGTGGAAAGACACTCTGGGCCTAGATCTCAGTTTCCAAGGGCGACTCTCATGCGTGTCCTCCTAATATCCCAACACAATTCATGGCAATACTTCTCTGAGATCAGTTTCAGAACTCAGTCTCTAAGGGAAATCACACCAGAGTTCAAGCCCAGGTGGACCCAGGCAGCCCTTAGAACCACCACACAAATGACGACAATTAAAACCAAAACACTCCCACATGGCCCTCATTTTTTCCACATAGACACTCATCATTACCTCTGGCTGGAGCTTTCCATGAGGGACGCAGCCCAAGAGAGTGTCCAAAATAAGCACCCTTGCCCCTCATTTGCCGAACGTCAGGGTGTCCTGGACACCTTTCCTGTGAACCAGAAGTGATCAAATAGGCCTACCATTAAAACTGCTCTGCTTCTCAAATTTGAGGCCACTGATTGTGGGGTTTAGATTCTTTATGTGAATTGGAGTCATGAGAAAACCCAAGCATCTATGTTCTAGTCTCTGCAGGGCTTTGAAAAACTCATTTGACACAAAGGATCCAGATTTTCACTTGATGGAGATCAGTAACCTTTCAGAGCAATGCAAGAGACTCCATCTACATTGACTGCTCTTTTGGCCATTTTGGTTTTGGATGCACACATGGGATCTTTCCTTAGGTACATCAGGTGCTGAGAATCTAAGCCACAGCGTCACACAGGGCCAAGATGCTAATTGAGACACATTCCTTTCCAAAGCAATTAAGCAAAGAGCCACAGGTGATGCCCATTCATTTCCACTTGAAAACTGTTTTCTTCAGGCTTCTCAAGGGGTGGCCTGAGGCAAAGACGTTCCTGACATTCAGGGCAACAGTACAATAGGTAAGCAAAAGGCCTAAAGCATGGTTTTTCCACTGAGAGTTTACTGGTCACACTGATATCTGAGTTTTCTGAGATGCTCGCCATTCCTTTCAGGTATCCAGTACATGGCTATGGCACAGAGCTTGGAGGTGGTACATATCTTGGACACAAAACCATGAGCCTATTCTCGAGAGTGGCCAGAATTCAGGAAGAAAACAGGAACTTAGAAAGTTAGCAGGTGTTGCCAATCGATAAGGCAAGCTGCAGTCCATTCATAAATTGGGCAGGATGAATGCTGGGAAACTTTCTACTAGACAGAACACATCCATTGATGCATTCTCTTTTCTAATGTCTACAACCACTGACACAGTGGGATACACAGACATAGAAACACTCGCCTTGTCAAAGGACTTACTAGAAACTGTTCACTCCACACCAAACAAACCATCATTTCTACCTATTCTCAGAACGTGAGACAAAACCACAAACCCTCACCCACACCCACAAAGTCACCTACTTCCCACGAGTAGGTCTGTGACAATCCAGAGTATCTTCTGACTTGTTTTGGTTAAAGACCTGGAGGACATGGTTTCTTATTTTCCAATGAATATGAGGTAGCACAGCAAATTTCTCTCATTGTAGATAAACTGTGGCCACTGGGGGCTAAGTGTCTCCCCTTGTGGACTGTGAAGCCATTTATTTATCCTCCACTTTTCGTGGTGTTTCTTGCTGCTGCACTGGGTGTTTGGTATTTGCATCACAAAATACATGGAGTTCAAATGGGACACAGTGCTGAATGTAGTTCTGTCACTTGTGCTGGGTCAAGGTCTGCAGGAGAATACACCAACAAAGCTTCTATCCCACATATCCCTGAAACCGCTCCATATAATAGGATTCCTTTACATATAAGCGACTACTTGGAACACCATATCAGTCACAAGACATTTGGAAGCCAATAGCACATCCACATGTCCACAACACAGATATTTTATCACAAACCTGCAAACCACTGCTCTAGGCCCACTACTCAGCAAGCTCCAACTTTCTGGAATCTCTGTTCTACACCCATTTTCATAAACCCAGTCAATCAAGGCACTGTCTGGTACACTCATGATCGGCAACAGGACACCCAAAAATCTCCAGTGCAACCTGGCCATGGGATTTTTAAAAAATCATGGTATTTATCTAGCCATTTTTCAAAAATGAAGTTGGAGGCACTTAGGGTTTCAATTCATTCAGGAACGATTAACTAGTGAGGAAGTTCATTTCAATGAAAGGTCTGGAGAACACTAACAGACAAGGCTTCCCAAAGAGTGACCAAAAAGTTACATAAAGTAAGGCCCATTGAGGTCTAGAATGTGAGGTCCATATGATTTTTGACTCTCAACTATAGGTGCCAAGTCTATCAGAATCAAATCATGTGATATTCTGGCTGAGAGGCCCAGTGCTCCGTGGAAAGCCACCCTGGGCCTAGATCTCAGTTTCCAAGGGCAGCACTCATGCCGGGTTTCCTAAAATCCCAACACTATTCATGGCAGTACTTCTCTGAGGTCAGTTCCAGAACTCAGTCTCTAAGGGAAGAGTTCAAGAACAGGTTCAAGAACAGGTGGACCAATTCATCTCTTCCAACAGCCAAACAAAAGACCAAAATTTAAACCAAATTCAAGAACAGGTGGACCAATTAACAAAAGACCACAATTTAAACCAAAACACTCCAACATAGCTCTCATCTTCTTCCATATAGACACTCATAATAACCTCTGGCTGTAGTTTTCCATGAGGGGCACAGCCCATGATTGTGTCCAAAATAAGCTCTCTTGCACCTAATTTGCCTAAAGTCGGGGTGGCCTTCTTGTGAACCAGGAGAGATCAAATAGGCTTCCCATTAGTACTGCTCCACTTCTTCAATTTGAGGCCAACTGACTGTGGGGTTCAGATTCTTTATGTGAATTGGAGTAATGAGAAAACCCAAGCACCCAAGGGAAAGAACTCATTTGACCCAAAGGATCCCTATTCTCACTTGATGGAGGTCAGGAAAGTTACAAAGGAAGGCGAGAGACTTCATCCACAAAGACTGCTCTTTTGGCCATTTTGGTTTTGGATGTACACATGGGATCGTTATTTGGATCCATCAGGAGATGAGAATCTAAGCCACAGCATCACAAAGGGCCAAGAGGCTGATTCAGACACATCCTTTTTAAAGCAATTAAGCAAAGAGCCACAGATAATGCCCATTCATTTCCATTTGACAACTGTTTTCTTCAAGCTTCACAAAGGGGTGGCCTGAAGAAAAGACCTTCCTGACATTCAGGGCAACAGAAGAATAGGTAAACAAAAGGCCTCAAGCAGGGTTTCTCCACTGAGACTTTCCTGGTCACACTGATATCTGAGTTCTCTGAGGTGCTTGCCAATCCCTTCAGCTACCCAGTACATGCTCATGTCACAGAGCTTTGAGGTTGTATATATCTTAAACACAAAACCATGAGCCTATTTTGGAGAGTGGCCAGAATTCAGGAAGAAAACAGGAACTTAGTAAGATAGCAGGTGCTACCCATCAATAAGGCAAGCTGCAGTCCATTCATAAATTGTGCAGAATGAATGCTGGGAAAGTTTCTGCTAGACAGGACACTTCCATTGATGCATTCTCTTTTCTAATGTCTCCAACCACGGACACAGTTTGATACACAGACACAGAAACACTCGCCTTGTCAAACGACTTACTAAAAATAGTTCACTCCATACCAAACAAACCTCCATTCATACCTATTCTCAGAACATGAGACAAAACCACAAACCCACACCCACACCACAAAGGCACCTCCTTCTCCCATGTAGATCTGTGACTATCCAGAGTGTCCTCTGACTGGTAGGCCATACTATGTTCCCCAGAAATGGCCTGTTCTTTCTCAGATCTGGTCTCCTTGGCCAACTCTGTGAAGTTGTCAGGAGCCAGTGGTGAGCCACTACCTGCTTTCTCAGGAAAGGCCCCTCTTCATAACTTTCCTTGCATTTGGCCATCCTCACATCAGTAGGTCCTAAGAAAGACTGAGGCTGTCCTTGGTAAATCAAAATAAGTTCAACCACTGGGACTGGGACTGGCTGTGGGTGCCTGGCTTTCTGGATTTCAAGTTCAGAGAATTTCATCACCAAGAAAGTGACGTGAGGTCACTTCCTTCAGGAACTGAATGAGGTCACTGCCTTGGCAACCAAGTTATCCTAACAATTGCTTCCAAGGGTCCCATGAGATGGAGGCTGCCCCTAATTCCTGTGACCGTTTAACAAGTTAGAATGGTATACAAACCATTGGTAACCGGGAACAGCTCTCCACACAGGCCTGGTTTGGTCCTTCAGGTCTACATTAAGAAGAGAGAGGCTGATTCAGACACATCCCTTCATGCTGACCAGGTAGTTTGCAATGGGAGATGACTTTTGCTCTCTCAGTTCCTTCATAGCTGCTTACAACTTCTCCAGGGATCATTTTTGCATGGACCTTTTAGTTTCTCAGCAGTTGGAAGATCCCCTACATTCCTGTATTGTAAGACCAACTCTGTCTCTGCTCTTCTGTAAAATTAGATTGAGAGAACATTGTATGGTTAGGGTTAATAACAGGTTCGATTTGGGTTGGAAAGGAAACTAAACGGTTGAGCAAACAGGGTCCTACAGTTATCAATAATATGAGGATTATTAATGGACCGGCCAGGGCAGATAAAAGCGTAATTAACTAGGTGGACTGTGTGAACCAAGTCTCAAACCACCCTTTTTGGGCCTCTGTCCATCTTTGATGCTCTTCAAGTCGTTTTCTTAATTTACTCATAGATTCTTTTACAACTCCAGTATTGCCAGCATAAACACAACATTCTTTTCTCAATGCAAGCACAAAGGTTCCCTTCGCTCATGAAGAGGAGGTTCAACACTCGCCTGTTCTGTAAAACAACTTCAGAGAGAGAGAGAGGTTAAAGATTCCTGTAAAACTGTGATGGAGGTTTTTAATGTCTTTAAGCTTTGGTCTATTTCTTCTTCTAATTGTGTCTTTGTTGTGTCCCATGAACTAGGGCAGTTGTTCTTGTGCCCACGCATTCAGCAACTATTATTCCTAATAGAATGGCTAAAGTGAGGGATACAGGTTCCTGGTAGAACCGGGTTGTATGCCCCCCTATTTGATCTTTAAATGAACCTGCTTCATGATACAGCACTCTGGAAAACATCTGCATCATTACATAATTAATCACATCTGTTGACCATTTTATGAAAACATAAATAATTTTTAAGTGTATAGAATAATACTGTTGTAGGGATGGACAAGGTGAGGCAACTAAGATAGCACCAAAGACAGGAAAACAGTCTTATTTGGTTGAATATGGATTTAGAGGGCATTGCTTCTGTTTTAATCAATTAAGCCCCTGAACCCGAAGTTTCGGTAGTTTTAGAATTTGTACCCAACATGTAAGGGAAGGGGCTCAGAAGTCCACAGTCTGCAGAAGTTCACAAAAAGCAGTTTTTGTTTTTGTTTTTTTTTCTCTGTTCTGGGTAAGTTAACTTTTCAAGGACACCTTGGAACGGGACAGCTTTTTTGTCTCTTTATTTTCTCCCTGCCAGCTGTCACCATGGAGCCCAGTTGGTAAGTTTTTTAACTTACAAATGTAGCCATCTCTGTGAAGAACCAGCTCAAGGCCTGAGGCATCGTTCACATATTTTGTGAAAAACTAATATGTCGGTGTCTAGCTTAGGAGTGGTGATTTTTCCAACCAGTGGTCAAGTAGAACATGGCAACATAAAAAGTGGAAGTTTATCTCCATTGAACTCTTTCAGAGGGACTCTTTTTCTGAAAGACCTAAAGTAAGCCTTGGTGAAGACTTGTGGAGAAGGTCATTTAAGACATTTCTGTGGACTTGGTACAGAGGGGGAAGACGGGGAAGGCGAGGCCGAGAGAAGTTCCGTGGATCTGAGAATGAGGAAGGAGAGATGTAAAAGAATAATGGGAAAGGGGTTTGGGATTTTCCTAGCAACAAAAACTTGAGCAGTAGTACAGGTAGAGCAGAGGGGAAGATGGGAGTGAGTACCCCACAAAGCCTGTGAGGGACTTTAAATTCTTAGTAACCTGTTTTCAGTGATGACAAAGCAACTTTAAAGGCCATTTTCATTACATCTAGGATAGGGGTCTGAGGGCCCATCTCAGCTGGTTTGAGCTTTGGGTTAGCTTGTTAGAGGACCTGGTGGGATCCAGTGCAGGCACTGACAGGAGAAGAGAGGAGTGAGTGGGTGGAAGGGTACCTCAGTATCTGCTACCTCAGCAAGGGGGCAATGGTCTGAGAATTGGTGGAGGTTTGGGTTTTTGATCTAGTAATTGGAGGGGAGAAATCAGGTTCCTGAGGTGGGAGTGACAGCAGAGAGTCCAGAGCAGAAGGCTGAGAGTGAAGAACTATGGGAGAAGCATAGTACAGAATGTGAGCGAAGGAGGGAAAAGGACTCCACATAGAGGAATTTCCCCTTTTTGAGCACTTGCCGAAGTTAAAAATGTCACACAGAATTTGAGAATTAGAGACCCCTCTGGGGGACATAGTTTTTGGTTGTCTAATATGGCCAATGCTGTCTACTGAATTTGATGAGGATTTTGGGTTCCACCAGGCAGCCCCTGTATGCTCACATCCCCATGACTTAAAGAAGAAGTCGGCTTTTCCCCCACACAGCCATGACTGTTTGTGGCTTTGATAGTCCCCCGGGCAAATATAGTAATCTAGGCTAGCCAACCTGAATCTGGCTTGTGTGTCCCTGCATCCATAATGTTTGTTTCCATTTTTTATGGTACAGAAGGGATTTAATGAAATTTTAGTGGGATCCTCTTCATTGGGGATATCCCAATAGGAAAGACCTATAGCCAGCTGAAAAATGTCTGGGTGGAGAGATGGCCACCACGTCCCTAAGGGGGCTGTATGCGAGATAGACCATACTTCTTGTCTAGTAGGATTTGTGATCAGCCATCGCTGCTGAACGGGCTGATGAGGGTTAGATCTACTGGTGACCAAGGGGAGAGTCTATAGCCTTATCCACATGGCGAATATGCAATTTGAAATGGTTACCAGTCTTCTCCAGTTTCCAGCCAGAGTCTGGACACGGCAAAGTTTTGAGATGAGAAGCATGGATCCAGGAAGTGATTCCCTCTACTTTTACCGCTGTAGGTGTTTTAAGTAGCACCTGGTATGTTCCTTTCCATCAAGGTTCCAGGGATGACACTTGATGTCGTCTTATGTAGATGAAGTCTCTTAATTGATATTGATGTGGAGTCACCTTGTCCCCAGGTTGGTAGGCAGTGGCCAGCTGTTTCCACCAGTATCGCTGAGTTCTTTCAATGGCTTTAAGTCTATCAAGCAAGGAGGTGTGTAAGGGATCTTTAGGCCTTAGAGATAGGGTTAGGTCCCTTACTGGAGGAGAGGCACAATAGAGAATTTCACAGGGGGTGAGGTTAAAAAAAGAAACAGAGGGAGTATTTCTCGCATGAAACAGTGCAAAAGGCAGGAGCATAGTCCAATCTTTTATGCCGGTCTCTAAGCTTTATTTTATTAAGGTCTCTTTAATGGTTCTATTTATTTTTTCAACCTGTCCTGAGCTCTGGGATATATAAGCATAATCTAACTTCCAACTAATCCACAGGATCCTGGTTAACACCTGAGTTACCTGGGTCCATTATCAGACCCTATTACCTTAGGCAGACCATATGTTGAAAAAATATCTTTCAGGATCTTCTTGAAAACCATTTGGGCCGTTTTTTTTTGTTGTTGTTGTTGTTGTTATTTTTTGGTTTTTTTTTTATGTTTTTATTTATTTATTTATTTATTTATTTATTTATTTATTTATTTATTTTTTGGTGTGTGTGTGTGTGTGGAAGGCCTTAATCCATCCTGAAAATGCATCTACAAATACTAGGAGGTATTTAAGTCCATACCTTGTTGGCTTAATTTCTGTAAAGTCCACTTCCTAGAATTGTCCCGGTCTGATTCCTCGTAGGTGCTTTCGTCTAGGAAACTTGGAAGGGTAAGCATTAACCAATTGATGGACCCTACAAGCTTTTGTTACCCGTTCAGTTATTTCCTTTCGCTGTGAGTCGGTTAGTGGAAAACTTTGTTCTTGATCCTTCAGAAATGCCGGCAATGTCTTTGAACCAAGGTGACTGAGTTGATGTATATTTTTAATGTAGTGTAGGGCCTTCTGTAATTGCAGGCTGAGCTCGATGAAGTTGAGGCATTCAGTGTCAGTATCCTTAAATGTTATCAAAAGCTTGCTGGTGCTCAGGGGTCCATTGGAATTGTACATCTCCCTTTAACACTGGGTATAAAGGAGCAGCTAAGGACGCAAACCCAGGTATCCATAACCTGCAAAAGCCAGCAGTCCCAAGAATCTCTCTGAGTTTTCTCCTGTTTGATGCCGGTGGTATCTGCACAACAGTTTGTTTTCTGGGCTCAGTGAGTCATCGTTTACTGCCCCTAAGGGAATAGCCCAGGAAGATTACTTTATGCTAGCAAATTTGGGCCTTTTTGGCAGAAGCTCTATACCTGAGTTAAGCAAGCTCACATAATAGTGCTTGGGTCCCAGACTCACAGTTTTCCTTGGTGTTGGCTGCCAGTCATCCACATATTGAATCACGTTGACTTCAGGGTAGTTCTGAAGTTGTTGAGATCTCTGTGGAGGGCTTCATCAAAGTGAGTAGGGGAGTTTTGAACCCCTGTGGGAGTCTAGTCCAAATTAATTGGCCAGAGGTTCCGGTTTCTGGGACTACCCACTTGAAAGCAAACAGCAACTGACTATCTTTATGCAAAGGCCAGCAAAAGAAAGCATCTTTTAAGTCCATAAAAGTATACCATTTCCGCTCAAGTTTCAGAGTGCTAAGTAGATTGTACGGATTAGGTACCATGGGGTGAATGTCCTGCACTCTGTGGTTAATCTCTCTTAGGTCTTGAATGGGTGATAGTCCCCAGCTCCTGGCTTCTTTTACTGGTAGCACAGGATTGTTCCAGGCCAATTAACAGGGCCTTAGGACCCCTATGGCCAGATATTTCTGAATATGGGGCCTTATCCCATCTTTAGCTTTTTTTGCTTAGAGGATATTTTTTGACATTGATTGGGGAAGCTAAGGTTTTTAACTCCACTGTTATTGGAGGTTGTTTAAAGGCCAGGCCTAACCCAGCAGTGTTTGCCCACGCATCTGGGTAATCTGTTATCCATTTCTGGGGTAGTTTACCTGTTTGATCAGTCTTGGGGGGTGTGAAGAGTGGATGTTCATCTTCTACTAATATAGTTAAAGCCGTGACAATAGGAGTTTTTACTGAAGGATTTAGAAATTTCATTTGGGGCCCTTCAGGGTTAAAAGTTATTTTGGCCCGGAGCTTGCTGAGCAGATTTCTGCCCATCAATGGGTCCGGGCATCCTGGGATTACTAGGAAGGAGTGAAAGATTTCTCCTTTCCCCAGGTCCATGTTCCTCTTATTTGTCTAAGCCCGATATTTTCTTCCATTAGCCCTTTGAACTACAGACCTTTTATTTGATAGAGGGCCCAATGGGGCCTTGAGGGCTGAGTATACTGCTCCTGAATTTACTTCAAAGTTTACTTGGGTCCCCTCCACTTCAAAAGTCACCCTGAGCTAGGGGAAGGGATCTGAGCCCCGACCTTCTTAGTCATCCTCCAGACTCAGAATGGCTGCCTGGCATGGCTGTCTCTTTCTAGGGCACTCATTGGCCCAGTGTCCTTTTTCTTTACAGTAGGCACATTGATCTGAGTCCAGGGGTGGCCTCTGGCGTGGGCCCAGGTATTCCTTCCTGTCACCCTGTTTCTTAATTTCTGGCCTATTTGCTGTTGTAACCAGGACCTTAGTCAATGCCTTAGTCTGTCTTTTGCTTCTCTAATCCTCCATTTGCTCCCTTTCTTTCTCCCTGTTGCTCTCTTATAGTATACTTTCTTGGCTTCTCTGACTAAATCTCTCTTTTAACTTTTTTTTAATAACCATGGCAGCTTGCCCAATTAAGGCCATCGTGAGAGATGCCTTTTGATCCTCTGCCTGAGGATCGAAATGAGTATATCTCATATATGCCTCCATAATTCTCTCTAGAAACATAGAGGGAGATTCATCAGGCCTTTGAATAATCACTCTTACCTTGGCCAAATTAGTTGCTCACCTAGCGGCCGCTTGGAGACCTGCTATTAGAGCCTGGAAATAAGTGGAAAGATGCTCCCTACGTTCACAGGTGTTGGCGTCCCAGTTGGGTCGGTTCAATGGGAAGCCGGCTTTGAGTATGTTGGAAAGTTGTGTCGATCACCCTTCTGGTACGAGGATATTTTCTTCTAGCTTCCAGGAGGTTTTTCTCTCATTCCTTTGTCATGAAGAGAGTCTCTAGGAGTTGTTGGCAGTCATTCCAAGTAGGCAGGTGTGAAAATGCCGGCGAGTTTTTTGAGATCTTTTAGCTGGGCCAGCTTTCTCCTGGGAAGGAGGGGCTGTGTATTCCATGGGAGAATCATCGGGATGGCAGTGGGCCAGCCTAGCTTCCTCGAATGATGGAGAGGCTGAGTCAGCAGCAGGGGAAACACTTAAAGGGTTTTGGGTGTTGGGGGACAAGGGCAGAAGATAAGGATGGGGAGGAGAGTCCAGTAGAGTCTTGAGACACAGGGAGAACAGAGGGTGGAGGAAAAGGAGCAGAGAGTTTGAGAGATAGAATCATGGGGGAAGGAGTAGGAGTGGGGGCAGGGACAAGGAAAGGCTTCACTCATGGAGGAGGAGATTTGCAAAGGTGTTGTCAAGTTAAAATATATGACTGTTGATCTGGATGGCTTGGTGGCCCCGGCTTAAAGACAATATCTCTGACTTTTCGAATTAGTGCGAAGTAGAAAGATCCTTCTGGGGGCCCTCTGACTCCAAAGGCGGGTCATTCTGAGGCACAGAATCTGCCAGGTTTAGGATTTAACTGAAAAAGAAAGATTCTGAGCCCTTAAGCAGACTTTGGTCCAGTGATCAAGGGTCAGGGACAGAGGCATTGAAGTGCTCTGTCCCATAATGAAAGATACACAGACATTGAAAGCAACGACACATGACACAGACAAGACAAGACAATAAAGACAGGCAATGGACGTCCAATACTGAGACCAAAACTGAGTAGCCGGCAAAACCCCATGGGCTGGCAATACCGAATCCAAAACAAAATAGCACCTACTCGAGGAGACTATTGTTCCTCGATTTCCTGACTCCATTCCCCTGTGGCTCTGTGACATGTCTGTCAGCCACACTCGGAGAGAGCACACTCTCTTCATCGATAGCCATTTTGCCAAACCCTAACCTGAAACCTGAAACCAGAAAGAGGGGCCTTATTTACCCCCAGAGGAGCCCGTTGGGTGTCTTTCGTCTGCGGTGGCCGCATCTCGCTGGGGCCACCAAATGTAAAGGTCGGGCGAGGGTTGGTGAAAGAGACCACCAAGAGACTGTTTCATGCAACAGCAAAGGGTTTATTGCGGGTCTGGCATGTAAGGGCTGAGAGCTCACTTGAATAGAGCAGAGAGCCCTGAGAACAGCTTAAGAAGTGCTTATATATTTTCCTTGGAGAGGGCAGGGAGTGAAGTTTATTGATGGGCAAGGGAGAGTGGGTGGTTTCGTGCAACTGTGTGATGGAGTACATTCTGCAGTTTGGCAGTTGGGGACAGCACATTCAGGGAACATGAATAGCAAAGAGTTCTCAAGATTTCAACAGTATTTTATTAAGCATACAGAAAAACAGGAAGTGTCAAGTACCTATTTTATTAACCTTTCAAAATAAGTATGAAAACAGAAATCTAGGTAAGATTTGAAGCCCAGAAGTTCATTGGGCCCTTGATTGGTATACTTAGCGTTGAATAATATTCTGCAGAAATGTCTCAGAAATATCGATATACAATGGCATAGGACTTTGTACCTTCTCTGAAGTCAGTTCCAAAACACAGTCTTTAAGGGGAATCACACCAGAGTTCAAGCCAAGGTGGACCCAGTTATCTCTTCCAACCACCAAACAAATGAACACAATTAAAACCAAAACACTCCCACATGGCACTCACCTTCTTCCATATAGACACTCCTCATAAACTCTGGCTGGAGGTTTCCATTAGAGGTGCAGCCCAAGACAGTGTCCAAAATAACCTCACTTGCCCCTCTTTTGCCTAAAGTCATGGTGGCCTGGACATCCTTCCTTTGAACCAGGAGTGATAAAATAGACCTTCCATTAATACTGCTCTGCTTCTCAAATTTGAGGCCTAATTACTGTGGGGTTTAGATTCTTTAAGTTAATTGGCGTCATGAGAAAAACCAACCACGTATGGGCTAGCCTCTGTAGGGCTTTGAAAAACTCATTTGACCCAAAGGATCCCTATTCTAACTTGATGGAGGTAAGGAACCTTACAGAGGAAGGTGAGAAACTTCATCCACAATGGCTGCTCTTTTGGCCATTTTGGTTTGGGATGCACCCATGGGATCTTTCTTTAGATCCATCAGGTGGTGAGAATCTAAGCTACCGCCTCACAGAGGCCCAAGAGGCTGATTTAGACACATCCCTTTCAAAAGCAATTAAGCAAGGAGCCACAAGGGATGACCTTTTATTTCAGTTTGAAAACTGCTTTCTTCAGGCTTCAAAAAGGGGGGTTGGGGCAGAGGCAAAGACCTTAATGACATTCAGGGCAACAGAACATTAGGTAACAAAAGGCCCAAAGCTGGGTTTCTCCACTGAGACTTTCTTGGTCACATTTATATCTGAGTTTTCTGAAATGCTCCCATTCCCTTCAGCTATCCAGTACATGGACATGTCACAGAGCTTTGAGGTGGTACATATCTTGGACAAAATTCCATGAGCCTATTCTGGAGAGTGGCCAGATTTCAGGAAGAAAACAGTAACTTAGGAAGATAGTAGGTGTTGTCCATCCATAAGTCAAGCGTCAGTCCATTCATAAATTGGGCAAGATGAATTCTGGGAAGCTTTCTCCTAGACAGGACATATTCATTGATGCATTCTCTTTTCTAATGTCTACAACCACGGACACAGTGGGATACACAGACTTAGAAACACTCGCCTTGTCAAACGACTTACTAGAATCAGTCCACTCCAAACCAAACAAACTGCCTTTCCTACTATTCTCAGAACATGAGAAAAAACCACAAACCCACACCCACACCCACAAAGGCACCTCTTTCCCCCATGTAGGTATGTGAATATCCAGAATGTCCTCTGACTGTTGGGCCATACTATGTTTCCCTGAAATAGCCTGTCCTATATCAGATTTGGTCTCATTGTCCAATTCTGTGAAGTTGTCAGGAGCCAGCGGTGAGCCACTACCTGCTTTCTTAGGATAGGCCCCTCTTCATAGCTTTTGTCACATTTGTCCATCCTAACATCAGTAGGTACCAAGACTGACTCTGTCCTTGGTAAATCCAAACAAGTTAGACAACTGGCACTGGGGCTGGAACTGGCTCTTGGTGCCTGGCTTCCTGGATCCCAAGTTTAGAGAGTTCGATCACCCAGAAAGTGAGGTCAGGATACTTACTTCAGGAACTGAATGAGGTCACTGCCTTGGCAACCACTTGGTGCTAACAGTTGCTTCCAAGGGTCCCATGAGATGGAGGCTGCCCCTAATTCCTGAGACACTTTCACAAGTTAGAAGGGTATACCAACCATAGGCACCCGGGAAGAGCTCTCCACACAGGCCTTGTTTGATCCATCTTCTCTACATTAAGTAGAGAGAGGCTGATTCAGACACAACCCTTCATCCTTACCAGGTTGTTTGCATGGAAGCTGACTTTTGCTCTCTCAGGTCCTTCATAGCTGCCTACATCTTCTCCAGGTATCATTTCTGCATTGACCTTTGTGGTTCTGAGCAGGTGGAAGTTCCCCTACATTCCTATATTTTAAGACCAACTCTGTCCTTGCTCTACTGTAAAGTTAGATTGAGGGAACAGTGTATGGTTGGGGTTAATAACATGTTCGATTTGGGTTAGGATCATTCTGCAGGATGATTCGTGGTATTGGCAACCTGCAATATTTATAAGAATATAGAGGTGAAATATAAGTATGAAAACATAAATCTAGGTAAAATTTGAAGCTCAGAAGGGCATTGTGGCCTTGATTGGGGTACTTAGCTTTGAATTATGTTCCACACCGATGTCTCAGATAAATTAGTAATCATGGGCATAGGACCTTGTACCTTGGATGAACGATTGTAGAAGAGAACATTCACTCAAACATGGATAGTCGGTAGGATTAGGAAGATAGTCGGTATGTTTAGGAAGAAGAGTGAGTATAGGATTTGGACCAAAAGTTCTTTAGCAATAGGTTTTCGGTTAGAGAGTGAATGTAAATGTCAGCACATGTGAAGAGTCAGTAACAATGATGAACTGGGGAAAATATGTAGGTAAGCAGATAACTATAGAGATATTAGGAAATCAGCCAAAGTATAATGCGAGTGATAGGATTAGACATTTTCAACAGGGTTGGGTTTGAATATATTATTACAGGAAAAAACAAATATGTAGTCACCAATAGGCTTGACATTTGAGAGCATTAGGCAAACTGGACATGGATGTTTTTCGTAATCCATGCTCAATTTCCATTTAGGTTTTGGTAAAATCATAAGTGTGAACTTTGCATTTTATGTCCAGAATTTTACTGTGGTAAAATATATATGTAGATCAGGTGACATGAGTATTTCTTCCACCATTTATTGGAGCAATATTTTGAAGACATATAATTTAGTATTGGAGGTACAATTAGGTGTTCGCTGTGTCTATGAAAATAGACATAATGCATGAATAGACCATACTGTGAATGAATAATATTACGGGTTCCAACATTGAATAATGGATTGAATTGATATCTGAAAATATACAGGATATCTTATATTGATATTCATACATTCATTCCAACCATTTATACATCTAACGGTAATATTAGGGTTATGGTTTATCATAAAGAGTGTGTGAGTTTTGCATCAAAAGTGATTTTGGAAATCGAAAATAATGTATTTGGAATGAAGTCTCATGAAAAGACCAGTCAAGAATACTGGAGGAATACATGTGTTCTGAAGCAGAAAGTGATTGAAAGTGAAACAAATGCTTATAAATTTGTGAACATGTGGATTAAATATATATCCTATGATGTGTATAAACTAAAGAAATAGTAATGTACCACTGGTGAATAAAAATAAACCTAAAATACACATCATGTCCCATAGGAATCTACTTGCATTGATGTTAACCTGGGTCAGATACTGTAGAAATATTACGATTTTGATATATCTTTCACTGAAGTTCGTTTTCAGTACTAGGAAACAAATATGTATTTCTGGAGAATGAATATTTATGAGAATAATCTTGTGAAAAGTTGATTATACATACACATATAAATATGAATTTATTTAGGGAGTGTATAATAAGACACATATATTTCATATTTGAAAAATCTGGAATATATATATATATATATATATATATATATATATATATATATATATACACAGACATTAAAATACACACACAGAAATTAAAAAGTAGCAATATATGAACGAACCCAAATTCACCATGAAATATATATCATCCACAGATCCAAAAATATTCATTTTACTGAACATGGATTTATGTATTATGTTGTTCATCTAGCATACTCACTCATAGGTTTAATTTTCAGTTCCAAAATTGTTTAACAGGAGTGATCTCTTCTCACAATTTTTATCTGCCAAGTCAACCACCTCACAAGAATGTACGTGTGGTACCAGGTAGGATTCTATGTGTGCATATAAAAATACATGTGCTCAATAGGCTACAGCAAAAGGGAGACAGGAATTCCCATATTTGTTAACTTTAAAAAAACAAGGAGAACTATTTCAACAAACAGTTGAATAGATTTATAACATGCAAAAGGCAAGTCCAACTATACACCATGCCTCCTCTGAACTGCTTGTTTTCTATTCTGTTTGGGTTATTTTTCTCCATCATATTAAGATTAGTAGTCAGAGTCTAGTAGGTTATGAGTTAATGACAGGGATTCAGTATTTCGAATGGAAAATTGGAAAAATTATCTGATATGTATACAAATATGTGCTGAACAAAAATCTTCCCACTCTCATCCAGAACAATGCCTTGACATTACCTTCGTACAAAGTAAGACACAATTAAGAAGAGGAGTTATAAAATCTGTGAATACATATCTGAAATGGAAAATGCTCAGGAGTTCACAACCTTGGAGGTGGTAGAGGAGTTTCCAAAAGTAAGGGACAGTGTAAACACTCCACAAACATGGAGCTCTGCCGGTATTAAGACTTCTTCAGAAACTGCCTCTGAGGTTGGGCACTTGAAATATATGTTGTAGTCAGGAGCTTTAGCTTCCTTTGTAGTGAGACCATCAATGATGGGTCTGCAACTATGTGACCTGGAAGACATGGTTTCTTATTTTCCAATGAACATGAGGCAGCAGTGCTGAATTCTCTCTTTGTATGTAAAGTGTGGACACTGGGGCTAAGTGTCTCCCCGTGTGGACTGTGAAGCCATGTGGTCATCCTCCACTTTTCGTGGTGTTTCTTGCTGCTGCACTGGGAGTTTGGTAGTTGCTTCATGAAATACAAGGAGTTCAACTGGGACACAGTGCTGGAGAAAGTTCTGTAAAGTGTGGTGTGTCAGGGTCTGCAGGAGAATGCACCAAGCAGTGTTCTATCCCTCATAGCTTTCCCCATTCCCCCCTTGTCCATATCAACCAGATTCTGAACATTGCTCTGAAACCTCTCCTTATAACAACATGTCTTTACATATAATGGTCTGCTATCTGCACTATGTCAGTTACATGCCATTTGGAAGCCAATGGCCGATCCACATGGCCCCACAACAGATGTTTTTATTTTTATTTTTATTTTTTTTCACACACCTGCCCACCACTGCTCTAGTCCCACTACTCAGCAGGCTCCAACTACAGGCATCTCTGTTCTACACCATTTTCATGAAACCCAGTCAATCAAGTCACTGTGTGGTATACTCTTGAACTGCAACTGAACATTCAAAGGTTCTCCAGTGCCACCTGGTCATGGAAATTTCAAAAATTTCATGGTATTTATCTAGCCATTTTTCAAGTATGAAGTTGGAGGCACTGTGAGTTTCAATTCATTGTGGAGCCAGTAAACGTTGAGGAAGCTCATTTCAATGAAATCTCTGGAGAACTCTCACAGGCAAAGCTTCCCAAAGAGTGGCCAAAAGGTCACATGAAGCCAGGACCATTGAGGTCTACATATGAGGTCCATGTGTGTTTTCACTCTCAACAATGGTTGCCAAGTCTTTCAGAATAAAATCATGTGATATCCTGGCTGAGATTCCCAGTGCTCTGTGGAAAGTGACCCTGAACTCAGTTTCCAAGGGCAACACTCATGCGTGGCCTACTAAAATCTCAACACAATTCATGGCAATACTTCTCTGAGATAAATTCCACAACTCAATCTCTAAGGGGAATCACACCAGAGTTCAGGCCCAGGTGGACCCAGTCATCTCTTCCAACCACCACACAAATGACCACAATTAAAACCAAAACACTCCCACATGGGCCTCATCTTCTTCCACATAGACACTCATCATAACCTCTGGCTGGAATTTGCCATGAGGGGCGCAGCCCAAGACAGTGTCCAAAAAAAGCTTCCTTGCCCCTCATTTGCCTAAAATCAGGGTGGCTTGGACACCCTTCCTTTGAACCAGGAATGATCAAATAGCCCTGCCATTAATACTGCTCTGCTTCTCCAATTTGAGGCCTACTGACTGTCAGGTATAAATTCTTTATGTGATTTGGAGTCATGAGAAAACCCATGCACCTATGGGCTAGCCTCTGCAGGGCCTGGAAGAACTCATTTGTCCCAAAGAATCCCTATTCTCACTTGATGGAAATCAGGAACGGTAAAGGTCGGGCGAACCTCAGAAGAAAATACCAACAAGAGAATGTCTCATGCAACAGCAAAGGGTTTATTGGGGGTCCAGCATGCTGGGGCTCAGAGCTCACTTCTGAGGAGCAAAGAACAAAGAGCCCGGAGAATAACTTGAGCAAAGTTTATATACATTCTTTAGAGAGGGCAGCGACTTTTCATACATCATATTTTCTTTTAGCAAATCATCATATACAAAGGGAAAATCAAATAACAACTCTAAAACATGATAAGCAAATTTATTGGCGGGAGCATGCCGGGCAGGGGATGATTGGTCAGCCCTGAGAAGGGCTATACATTTAAACTAATTGGTTGAAGCCCTGAGATATATACGTGCAGATCTGCATGGTTTCTGGGAAGGGGTTGTTATTTAACTAGGTGGTCAGGGAAGATTTCAGCACACATCTAATGGGCAGTTCTGGGAATTGTCTTAAATGCCACAGGAATTTCAGGTTCTTAGTGCAACTTGGAAGCTTTACAAAACCTGGTTCTTTACGTTTCAATTTCAATTTCTTTTATTCTTTCATTTCCCACTCCTTTTTCTGACTACTTTTAATCTTAAAAATAATGAGTCATAATTATTGCGGGGTCTCACATTCTATTTCTGCCAGTGGAGCGTATTTCTGTCTGATTACCATGAGTTTTACCTGTCCAATTTGAGCCTGGAGAAAGGAAACTATGCGGTTAAGCAAACAAGTTCCCACAGTTAGCAACACCATAAGGATCATCAGGGGTCCCGCTAAGCCTAATAGAAGTGTAGTTAACCAGGGGGACTGGGTAAACCATGACTCAAAACACCCTTGTTGAATCTCCCTTTCTCTCTGGCGTTCTTCAAGTCTTTATCTCAATTTACCCATGGATTATTTTGCAACTCCAGTATGGTCAGCATAAAAACAACATTCTTCTATCAGTGAAGCACAGAGGCCATGAAATGTGTTGGGATTTTTGGAGGCCACGCTTGAGACTCGCCCTTGGAAACTGAGATCTATACCAAGGGTGGCTTTCCACAGAGCACAGGAAATCTCAGCAATGATATCATATGATTTTATTTTGAAAGACTTGGCAGAAATAGTTGGGAAGCCTTGCCTGTGAGAGTTCTCCAGAGCTGTCATTGAAATGACATTCCTCATCATTTTATGGTTCCTGAATGAATTGAAACCCACAGTGCCTCCAACTTCATCCTTGAAAAATGGCTACATAAATACAATGACATTTTTGAAATTCCCATGACCAGGTGGCATTTGAGAATCTTTGGATGTCCTGTTGCTGATTTGAGTGTACCAGACAGTGCCTTGATTGACTGGGTTTCATGATAATTGTGTAGAAAAGAGATGTCAGTAAGTTGGAGCCTGCTGATTACTGTTCATAGAGGAGTGTTTTGCAGGTGTGTGATAAAACATCTGTGTTGGGGCCATGTGGTTCTGCCATTGACTTCCAAATGGGTTGTGACTGACATGGTGCAGCCAGCAGAACTTCTTGTTATATGGAGAAAGGATCTTGTTATATGGAGAAATTTCAGGGCAATGTTCAGAATCAGGTTGTTATGGTCAAGGGGACAACCAATGTGGAATAGAAGACTGTTTGTTGCATTCTCCCACAGACCTTGACACATGACACGTGACAGAACTCCCTCCAGCACTGTGTCTCAGTTGAACTTTTTGTATTTCATGAAGCATATACCAAACTCCCAGTGCAGCAGCAAGAAACACAACAAAAAGTGGAGGATGACCAAATAGCTTCACAGTCCACACGGGGAATCACTTAGCCCCAGTGACCACAGTTATCTACAAAGGGAGAATTCAGCACTGCTGCTTAATGTTCATTGGAATTTAAGAGACCATGTTCTCCAGGTCACATAGATGCAGACCCAGCTTTGATGGTCTCACTACAAAGAAAGCTAAAGCTCCTGACAACATATATTTCAAGTGCCCAACCTCAGAGGCAGTTTCTCAAGAAGTCTGTAGGCCAACAGTGCTCCATGATTGTGGAGTTTTACCCTGTCTATTACTTTTGGAAACTCCTCTACCACCTCCAAAGTTATGAACTCCTGAGCAATATCCATTCGAGAGATGTATTCACAGATTTTATTACTCTTCTCCTCTAATTGTGTCTTAATTGGGGCGAAGGTAATGTCAAGTAATTGTTCTGGATGAGAGTGGAAGGATTTTTGTGTAGCATATATTTGCATACACATTGGATTCATTTTCCACTTTTCCATTTGAAATACTGAATCCCTAACACTTCCCTATACCCTACTAGACTCTGTCACCTAATCCTAATATGATGAAGAAAAATAACCCAAACAGAATTGAAATAGAAGCAGTTCAGAAGAGGCATCGTGTATAGTTGGACTTGCCTTTTGCATTATATAGGGTAGGAGTTATAAATCTAGTCAATTTTTTTAAATAGTTCTCCATGTGTTTTTAAAGTTAACAAATATGTGAATTCCTGTCTGCCTTTCACTGTAGCCTATTCATCACATGTATTTTTATAAGCACATGTAGATTGCTACCTGGTACCACATGTACACTATTTTGTGGTGGCTGAATTGGCAGATACAAATTGTGAGAAGAGATCACTCCTCCTAAACGCTGTTGGAAATGAAAATTCAACCTATGGGTGAGCTTCCTAGCTGAACAACATTATACATAAATCCACGTTCAGTAAAATGAATATCTTCGATCTGTGAATGATATATTTTTCATGGTGAATTTCAATTGGCATATAGTGCTACTCTTAATATTTGTGTGTGTTAGTGTTTGTGTGTGTGTGGATATATATATATATATATATATATATATATATATATATATATATATATATATATATATATAAATATACACTCTCCAGATTTTTCAAAATTTGAAATATATGTGATTCTTTATAAATTTCCTAAATTCATTCATATTCAAGTACGTGGATTTATAATCATCTTTTCACAAGATTATTCTCAGAAATATTCAGGCACCTTTAATACCTATTTGTTTCTTTCTACTGAAAACTAACTTCAGTGAATGGTGTATACAAATCCTAATATTTCTTCAGTAACTGACCCAGTTTAACATCAATGCAAGTAGACTCCTATGGGACATGATGTGTATTTTTAAGTTCATTTTTTTTCAACACCGGTACATTACTATTTCTTTAGTTCATGCACATCATTGGATATATATTTCATCCACAAGTTCACACATTTATAGTCATTTGTTTCACTTTCAATCACTTTCTACTTCAGAACACCTATATTCCTCCATGTTTATTGACTGATCGTTTCATGACACTTCTTTCCAAACACATTATTTTTGATTTCCATAATTACTTTTCAAGAAAATCTCACACACCCTAAATGATGCACCATAACCCTAATATTACCATTAGATGTATAACTGGTTGGAATGAATGATTGTATATCAATATATTATTTCTTATATATATTCAGATATCAATTCAATCCGTTATTTACAGTTTAACCAGTTATATTATTTATACACAGTATTGTCTATTCATGCATTATCTCTATATTCATAGACACACGGTACACCTGTTTATACCCCCAATACTAATTTATTCGTCTTCAAAAGATTCCTCCCAGAAATAGGGAAAGAAATACTCATGTCACCTGACTTACATATACATTTTATCACAGCAATATTCTGGACACAAAAAAGCAAATGTCACAGTTATAATTGTACCAATGGT
Organism: Callospermophilus lateralis; assembly: GCF_048772815.1. Taxonomy (NCBI): domain Eukaryota; kingdom Metazoa; phylum Chordata; class Mammalia; order Rodentia; family Sciuridae; genus Callospermophilus; species Callospermophilus lateralis. The sequence continues at coordinate 121,763,430 of NC_135313.1, read as the reverse complement.
AAGGTCGGGCGAGCATTGGAGGAAGAGACCACCAAGAGACTGTCTCATGCAACAGCAAACTGATTATTGGGGGTTCAGCATGCTGCAGGTCAGAGTTCACTTGAATTTAGCGGAGAGCCCTGAGAATAGCTTAAGCAGAGCTTTTATACTTTCCTTGGAGATGGCAGGGAGTGAAGTTTATTGATTGATCAGGGCAAGTGTGCGGTGTGCGTGCAAATGTATGAAGGAGTACATTCTGCAGTTTGCCAGTTGGGGACATCACACTCTGGGAAGAAGATTAGCAAAGAGTTCTCAAGATTTCAACAGTGTTTTGCTAAGCATACAGAAAAACAGGAAGTGGCAAGTACCTATTTTATTAACTTTTCATTCCCCACTTCTTCTTCGGGTTACTTTTAATCATAAAAGTGATCATTGGGTGGTGTCACATTTTATGTCTGCTAGTTGGGTATATTGTTGTCTGATTACCATAAGTTTAACATGTCCAATTTGAGCTTGGAGAAAGGAAACTACACGGTTGAGCAAACAGCGCCCTACAGTTAGCAATAATATGAGGATTATTAATGGACCAGCCAAGGCTGATAAAAGCGTAGTTAACCCAGGGGACTGTGTGAACCAAGACTCAAACCACCCTTTTTGGGCCTCTGTCTCTGGTTGACGCTCTTCAAGTCGTTTTTTTTAATTTACTCATAGATTGTTTTACAACTCCAGTATTGTCGGAATAAAAACAACATTCTTCCCTCAATGCAGCACAAAGGTCCCTTCTCTCATGAAGAGAAGGTCCAACCGTCGCCTGTTCTGTAAAAGTACTTCAGAGTAAGAGGTTAAAGATTTCTGTAAAGCTGTGATGGAGGTTTTAAATACCTTTAAGTTTTGGTCTATTGCTGCTTCTCATTGAGTCATTTGCTGTGTCCCATTGACTAGGGCAGTGGTTCCTGTGCCCAACTCTGCAGCAACTCCTATTCCTAATAGGATGGCTAAAGTGAGGGATACAGGTTTTCGGCAGAACCGGGTTTAATGCCCCCCTATTTGAACTTTAAATGAACCTGCGTCATGATAGAGCACTCTGGGAAACATCTGCACCATTACATAATTAAGCACATCTTTTGACAATTTTATGAACACATGAAACAATGTTTAAGTGTATCGAATTATACTGTTGTAGGGAAAGAAAAGGCAAGGCACCTAAGATAGCACCGAAGCTAGGGCAATAGTCCTATTTGGTTGCAAATGGATTTAGAAGGCATTGCTTCTGTTGTAATAAATTAATCCCCTGGACCCCAAGTTTAGGTAGTTTCAGAATTTTTTACCCAACATGTAAGTAAAGGGACTCAGAAGTTCACAAAAGTCAGTTTTTGTTTCTGTTTTATTTCCTCTGTTCTGGGCAAGTTAACTTTTTAAGAACACCTGAGAGGGGGAGAGATTTTGTCTTCTCTTTTATTTCTCCCTGCCAGCTGTGAAAATGGAGCCCAGTTGGTAACTTCTTTATTTTAGAAATGTAGCCATCTCTGTGAAGCCCCAACTCAAGGCCAGAGACCTTGTTCACATATTTTGTGAAAAACTAGTAAGGGGGTGTCTAGCTTCGGAGTGCTGATTTTTCCAGCCAGTGGCAAGTAGAACAGGGCAACAAGAAATGAGGAAGTTTATCTACATTGAACTCTTTCATAGGGACTCTTTTGCTGAAAGTCCTAAAGTCAGCCATGGTAAAGACTTCTGGAGAAGGTCAGTTAAGACTTTTCTGTGGTCCTGACACAGAGGGGGAAGACGTGGAAGGTGGTGGGTGAGAGCAGCTCTGTGGATTTCAGAATGAGGAAAGACAGATGTAAAAGAATAATGGGAAAGGGGTTTGGAATTTTGCTAGCAAGAAAAACTTGAGCAGGAAAACAGGTAGAGCAGAGGGGAAGATGGGAGTGAGTATATCAAAAAGCCTGTGAGGGACTTTAAATTCTTAGTAACCAGTTTTCAGTGTTGACAAAGCAACTTTAAAGGCCATTTTTATTACATCTTGGATAGGGGTCTGAGGGTTCCCTCAGCCTGTTTGGGCTTTTGGTTAGCTGGTAAGAGCACCTGTTGGGACCCAGTGCAAACACTGAAAAGAGAAGAGAGGAGTGAGTGGGTAGAGGAGTACCTCAATACCTGCTACCTCAGCAGGGGGGCAATGGTCTGAAAACCGGTAGAGGTTTGGGTATTTGATCAAGTAATGGAGGGGAGAAATCAGGTTGCTGAGGTGGGTTTGACAGCAGAGCGTATGGAGCAGAAGGCAGAGGGTGAGGATCTATTGGGGAAGCATAGTTCAGGATTTGAGCGAAGGAGGAAAAAGGCCTCCACATAGGGGAATTTCCTTCCACCTTTTTGAGGACTTGCCGAAGTTAAAAAGGTCACGCAGAATTTGAGGATCTAGAGACCCCTCTGGGGGCCATCAGTTTTGGTTGTCTAATTGGTAATATGGCCAATGCTGTGTACTGAATTTGATGATGAGTTTGGGTTCCACTAGGCAGCCCCTATATGCTCGCATCCCCATGACTTACAGAAGAAGTCGGCTTTTCCCTCACACAGTCGTGTCTTTTGTGGCTTTGATAACTGCCAGGTAAACATAGTAATCTAGGCTAGCCAACTTGCTTCTGGCTCGCGTGTTCCTTCACCCATAATAGCAAAACTCACACACTCTTCCTGATAAACTGTAACCCTAATATTACCATTAGATGTATAATTCATTGGAATGAATGTATGTATACCAATATAAGATTTCTTGTATATTTTTAGATATCAATTAAATCCATTATTTAAATTTTTAACCAGTTATATTATTTATTCACATTATGGTCTATTCATTCATTATCTCTATTTTCATAGACACAGGATAAACCTATTTTTACCCCCAATACTAATTTATGCATCTTCAAATATTGCTCCTGGAAATGGTGGAAGAAATACTCATGTCACCTTATCTACATATATATTTTATCACAGTAATAGTCTGGACACAAAAACCAAAGGTCACACTTTTGCTTCTACCAAAACGTAAATGGAAAGTGAGCATGGATTACTTAAAACATCCACCTTTGGGTTGCCTAATGCTCTCAAATATCAATCATATTGGTGACTATATATTTGTTTCTTCCCAAGATTATATATTCAATCAAGCCTGTTGAAATTGTCTAATCCTATCACTCACTTTATACTTTGCCTGATTTCCTAATGTCTCTATTGATATCAGCTTTCCTACATATTTTCACCAGTTCATCATTGTGACTGACTCTTCACATGTGCTGACATTTACACTCATTCTCTACCAGAAACCCTATTGCTAAAGAACATTTGTTCCAAATCCTATACTCACTCTTCTTCCAAAATCTACCGACTACCTTCCCAATCCTGCCGACTATCCCTCTTTGACTGGATGTTCTCTGCTACATTCATACATCCAAAGTAAATGGTCCTATGCCATTGTATGTCGATTTATCTGAGACATCTGTGCAGAACGTAATTCAAAGCTAAGTATCACCATCAAGGGCCCAATGCCCTTCTGGGCTTCAAATCATACCTAGATTTCTGTTTTCATACTTATATTTCACCTTTCACCTCTTCTTAAAAATATCACAGGTTCCCTATACCATTATTCATCCAGCAGAATGATTCCTAACCCAAATCGAACATGTTATTAATTCTAGCCATACACAGTTTCCTCAATCTAACTTTACAGAACAGAAGGGACAGAGTTATTCTTACTATAGAAATGTAGGGGATCTTTCACCTGCTGAGAACCTCAAAGGTCCATGCAGAAATGATCCCTGGAGAAGATGTATGCAGCTATGAAGGACCTGAGAGAGCAAGAGTCATCATCCCTGGCAAACAACTTGATCTGGATGGTCTGAATGAGCCACTCTCTTCACAATGTAGAGAAGGTGGACCAATCCAGGCCTGACTAGAGAGCTGTTCCCGGGTGGCTATGGTTGATATACCATTCTAACTTGTGAAAGTGTCACAGGAAGTAGGGGCAACCTCCATCTCATGGGACTCTTGGAAGCAACTGTTAGGACATATGGTTACCAAAGCAGTGACCTCATTCAGTTCCTGATGGAAGTGACCTCACCTCACTTCCTTGTTGATGGAACTCTCTGAAATTGGGATGCAGGAAGCCAGGCATCCAGAGCCAGACCCAGTCCCAATTTCAGTGTGCTCACTTGAATGGAATTACCAAGGAGAGGGTCAGTCATTCTTGGTACCTACTGATGTGAGGATGGGCAAATGCCAGGAAAGCTCTGAAGAGGCTCCTGTCCTGAAAAAGCAGGTAGTGGCTCACCCCTGGCTACTGAAAACCTCAAGAGTTGGCCAAGGGACCAGATGTGAGACAGGACAGGCCATGTCTGGGAAAGATAGTATGGCCCACCAGTTAGAGAACACTCCAGATAGTCACAGACCTACTTGGTGGAAGGAGGTGCCTTTGTGGGTGTGGGTGTGAGTTTGTGGTTATGTCTCATGTTCTGAGAATAGGTAGGAAAGGCGGTTTGTTTTGTTTTGCCTGGACTGTTTCTAAAATGTCATTTGACAAGGCATGTGTTCCTATGTCTGTGTATCCCACTGTGTCTGTGCATGTAGACATTAGAAAAGAGAATGCATCAATGAATGTTTCCTGTGTAATAGAGAGCTATCTAGCATTCATCCTGCCCAATTTATGAATAGAGTGTGACTAGCCTTATTGATGTGCAATACTTGCTATCTTCCTAAGTTCCTGTTTTCTTTCTGAATTCTGTCCACTCTACAGAATAGACTCATGGATTTGTCTCCAAGATATGTACCACCTCCAAGCTCTGTCACATGGACATGTACTGGATAGTTGAAGGGAATGGGAGCATTTCAGAAAACTCAGATATCAGTGTGAGCAGGAAAGTCTCATTGAAGAAACCCTGCTTGGCGAAATTTTCTTACCTAATGTTCTGTTGCCCTGAATGTCAGGAATGTCTTTGCCTCATGCCACCCTTTTGTGAAGCCTGAAGAAAACAGTTTTCAAATGGTAATGAATTGGCATCACCTGTGTCTCTTTGCTTAAAATGCTTTGGAAAAGCATGTGTCTGAATAAGGCTCTTCACCCTGTGTGAGGCTGTGGCTTAGATTCTTACCACCTGATGGATCTAAATAAAGATCCTATATGTGCATCCAAAACCGAAATGGCAAAAAGATCAGTCATTGTGTATGAAGTCTTTTGCCTTCTTCTGTTGGGTTCCTGACCTCCATCAAGTGAGAATAGGGATCCTTTGGGTCAAATGAGTTCTACAAACCCCTGCAGAGGTGCTTGGGGTATCTCCTGACTCCAAATCACATAAAGAATCTATACCTGACTGTCAGTAGGCCTCAAATTGGAGAAGCAGAGCAGTATTAATGGCAGGCCTATTTGATCACTCCTGGTTCACAGGAAGGGTGTCCGGCCACTCTGACTTTATGCAAATGAGTGGCAAGGAAGATTATCTTTGACACTGTCTTGAGCTGCGCCCCTCATAAAAATCACCAGCCGGAGTTAATGATGAGTGCGTATATGGAAGAAGATGAGGGCCATGTGGGAGGGTTTTGGTTTTAATTGGGGTCATTTGTGTGGCGGTTTCAAGGGATGACTGGGTCCACCTGGGCTTGAACTCCCGCGTGATTCCCCTTAGAGACTAAGTTCTGAAACTGACCTCAGAGAAGTATTGCCATGAATTGTGTTGGGATTTTAGGAGGCCACTCATGAGAGTTGCCCTTGGAAACTGATCTAGGGCCAGGGTTGCTTTCCACAGAGCACTGGGAATCTCAGCCAGGATATCACATGATTTTATTCTGAAGGACTTGGCAGCAAGAGTTGAGAGGCAAAACACACATGGACCTCACATTGTAGACCTCAATGGGCCTGGCTTCATGTGACCTTTTGGCCACTCTTTTGGAAGACTTGCCTGTGAGAGTTTTCCAGAGCTTTCTTTGAAATGAGCTTCCTCAAATTTAATGGTTCCTGAATAAATTGAAACCCACAGTGCCTACCACTTCATCCTTGAAAAATGTCTACATAAATACCATGAAATTATTGAAATTCCCATGAACAGGTGGCACTGGACAACTTTTGGGTCTCATGTTGCTGATCCTGAGTGTACCAAACAGTGCCTTGATTGACTGGGTTTCATGAAAATGGTGTAGAACAGAGATGCCAGTAAGTTGGAGCCTGCTGAGTAGTGGGCTTAGAGCAGTGGTGGGGAGGAGTGTGATAAAACATCTGTGGTGGGGCCATGTGGATCTGCCATTGGCTTCCAAATGGCTTGTGACTGACATGGTGCAACCAGCAGACCCTTATAAGTAAAGGCATCTTGTTATATACAGAGGTTTCAGGGCAATGTTCAGAATCAGGTTGCTATAGTCAAGGGGGCAAGCTATATGGGATAGATGCCTGGTTGGCGCATTCTCTTGCTAACCCTGACCCACCACACTTGACAGAACTCCCTCCAGCACTGTGTCCCAGTTGAACTCTGGTGTTTCGTGAAGCAAATACCAAACTCCCAGTGCAGCAGCAATAAACAAAAGGAAAATTCGAGGATGACCAAATGGCTTCACAGTCCACGGGGGGGAGACACTTAATTCCCAATGGCCACAGTTGGCCTTCAAAGAGAGAATACAGCACTGCTGCCTCATGTTCATTCCAAAATAAGAAACCATATCTTCCAGGTCACATAGATGCAGACCCAGCTTTGGTGGTCTCACTACAAAGGAAGCTAAAGCTCCTGACAACAACATATATTTCATGTGCCCAAACTCAGAGGCTGTTTCTCAAGAAGTCTTTAATCCAGCAGAGCTCCATGTTTGTGGCCTGTTTACACTGTCACTTACTTTTGGAAACTCCTCTACCACCTCCAAGGTTGTGAACTCCTGAGCATGTTCCATTCCAGATATATATTCAGAGATTTTCAAACTCTTCTCCTCTAATTGTGTCTCACTTTGGGTAATGGTTATGTCAATGCATTGTTCTGGATGAGTGTGGGAGGATTATTTTGTAGCACATATTTGCCTTCCCATTGGATTAATTTTCCATTTTTTTTTTTGGAAATACTGAATCCCTGACACTACCCCATACCCTAATAGACTCTGACTACTAATCTTAATATGATGGAGAGAAATAACCAAAACAGATTGGAAATTCCAGCAGTTCAGAGTAGGCATGGTGTACAGTTGGACTTGCCTTTTGCATGATAAAGTGTAGCTGTTATAAATCTAGTCAATTTTTTTGTTGAACTAGGTCTCCATGTGTTTTTAAGTTAACAAATATATGAATTCCTGTCTCCCTTTCTCTGTAGCCTATTCAGCATATGTAATTTTATATGCACATATAGATTCCTATGTGGTATCACATGTACATTCTTTTGAGAAGGCTGATTTGGCAGATACAAATTGTGAGCAGAGATCACTCCTACTAAACGCTGTTGGAACTGAAAATTCAAATTATTGGTGAATTTCCTAGTTGAACAACATTATACATAAATCCAAGTTCAGTAAAATAAATATATTTGGATCTGTGGATGATATATATTTCAAGATGAATTTTGATTGGCATATATATTGCTAATTTTTAATGTCTGTGATATATATATATATATATATATATATATATATATATATATATATATATATATATATATATATATACACACACAAACACACACACACACTCTCCAGATTTTTCAAAATATGAAATATATGTGTGTTATTATAAATTCTATAAATTTATTCATGTTTATGTGTGTGGATTTATAATCAACATTTCACAAGATTTTTTTCAGAAATATTCATCCACCCGAAATACGTATTGTTTCCTAGTTCTGACAACTAACTTCAGTGAATGGTGCATTCAAATCCAAATATTTCTACAATACCTCACCCAGTTTAACATCAATGCAAGTAGATTCCTATGGGATATGATGTGTGTTTTGACATTCATTTTTATTCAACACTGGTACTTTACTATTTCTTCAGTTTATGCACATCATAGGATATATATTTCATCCACAATTTCGCAAAATTATAGGCATTGATTTCACTTTCAATCACTTCCTGTTTCAGAATACATGTATTCCTCCAGGTTTCTTGACGGGTCTTTTCATGAGACTTCTTTCCAAACACATTATTTTCGATTCCCATAATCACTTTTGAAGCAATACTCACAAACCCTTCATGATAATCCATAACACTAATATTAACATTAGATGTACAACTGGTTGGAATGATTGAATGTATATCAATATAAGATTTCTTATATATTTTCAGATATCAATTCAATCCATTATTTAAAGTGGAATCAGTTATATTATTTATTCACAGTATCATCTATTCATGCATTATCTCTATATTCATAGACACAGGGTACACCTCATTGTACCCCCAATACTAATTTATACGTCTTCAAAATATTGCTCCCAGAAATGGTGGAAGAAATACCCATGTCACCTGATCTACATATACAATTCATCACAATAATATTCAGGACACGAAAAGCAAATGTTACACTTATGATTGTACCAAACCTAAATGAAAAGTGAACATGGATTACTAAAAACATCCATATCCAGGTTGCCTAATGCTCTCATTTGAAAATTCTATTGGTGACTCCATATTTGTTTCTTCCAAAGACTATATATTCAAACTCAACCCTGTTGAAAAAGTCTAATCCTGTCGTTCACTTTATACTTTGCCTGATTTTGTAATGTCTCTATTGATATCTTCTTTACTTCATATTTTGCACAGTTCATCATTGTGACTGAATCTTCTCATGTGGTGACACATACATTTACTCTCCAAAACCCTATTGCTAAAGAACATTTGTTCCAAATCCTATATCCACTCTTCTACCTAAACCTACCGACTATCTTCCTAATCCTAACTTCTATCACTTTTTGACTGGATGTTCTCTTCTACATTCAATCATCCAAGGTACAAGGTCGTATGCCATTGTATATCGATTTATCTGAGACATCTGTGCAGAACCTAATTCAACGCTATGTATCCTAATCCAGGGCCCAATGACATTCTGGGCTTCAAATCTTACATAGATTTCTCTTTTCTTAATTATATTTTACTTATATATATTGTTGTAAATATTGCAGGTTTCCAATACCTTTATTCACCCTGCAGAATTATTCCTAACCAAAATCGAATCTGTTATTAACTCTAACCATGCACTGTTCCCTCAATCTTACATTACAGAATAGCAGGGACAGAGTTGGTATTAAACACAGGAATGTAGGGGATCTTACTCATGCTAAGAACTTTGAAGGTCCATGCAAAAATGATCCCTGGAGAAGATGTAGGCAGCTATGAAGGACCTGAGAGAGCAAATGTCATCTTCCATGGAAAGCAACCTGGTCAGGATGAAGGGTTGTGTCTCAATCAGCCTCTCTCTTTGTAATGTAGAGAAGATGGACCAAACTAGGCCTGTGTAAAGAGCTGTTCCCGGGTGCCCATGTTTGATATACCATTCTAACTTGAGAAAGTGTCACAGGAAGTAGGGGCAGCCTCCATCTCATGGAACCCTTGGAAGCAACTGTTAGGAAAAAGTGGTTGCCAAAGCAGTGACCTCATTTAGTTCAGGAAGGAAGTGACCTCACCTCACATCCTTGGTGATGGAACTCTCTGAACTTGGCATCTGGGAAGCCAGGCACCCAGAGCCAGTCTCAGTCCCAGTCCCAGTAGTCTCACTTGTTTGGATTTACCAAGGACAGAGTCAGTCTTTCTTGCTACCTACTGATGTGAAGATGGCCAAATGCCAGGAAAGCTCTTAAGAGGGGCCTTTCCTGAGAAAGCAGGAAGTGTCTCACCGCTCGCTTCTGACAACTTCACAGAGTTGGCCAAAGAGACCAGATCTGAGATAGGACAGGCCATTTCCAGTGAACATAGTATTGCCCACCAGTCAGAGGACACTCTTGAGAGTCAGAGACCTACTTGGGGGAAGGAGGTGCTTTTGTGGGTGTGGGTGTGGTTTTGTGGTTTTGTCTCAAGTTCTGAGAATAGGTAGGAAAGGCAGTTTCTTTGGATTGGCATTGACTGTTTCTAGTAAGTCGTTTGACACGGCGAGTGCTTCTATATCTGTGTATCCCACTCTGTCCGTGATTGTAGACATTAGAAAAATGAATGCATCAATGGATACGTCCTGTTTAGTAGAAAGCTTCCCAGCATTCATCCTGCCCAATTTATGAATGGACTGCTGTTTGCCTTATCAATGGGCAACACCTGCTATCATCCTAAGTTTCTGTTTTCTTCCTGACTTCTGGCCACTCTCCACCATAGGCTCATGGTTTTTTTTCAAAGATATGTACCACCTCCAAGCTCTGTGACATGGCCATGTACTGGACAGCTGAAGGGAATGGAAGCATCTCAGAAAACTCAGATATCAGTGTGACCAGTAAGTCTCAGTGAAAATACAGTGCTTTGGGCCTTTTTCTTACCTATTGTTCTGTTGCCCTGAATGTGAGGAAGGTCTTTGCCTCAGGCCACACCTTTGTGAAGCCTGAAGAAAACAGTTTTCAATTGGAAATGAGTGGACATCACCTGTGGCTCCCTGCTTAATTGCTTTGGAAAGGGATGTGTCTGAATCAGCATTTTGGCCCTGTGTGAGGCTGTGGCTTAGATTCTCAGCACCCTATGGATCTAAAGACAGATCCCTTGTGTGAATCCAAAACAAAAATGGCCAAAAGAGAACTCATTGTGGATGAAGTCTAACCAACTCAACTAACCAACTCACAGTGAAAGTAAACAACTTTTGAAGTGGAGGAGACTCCAGTAAACTTTGAAGTGGATACAGGGGCAATAGATTCAGCCCTTAAGGCCACATTGGACCCTCTATCAAATAAAAGGTCTCTAGTTCAATGGGCTAAGGGCAGTAAATATTGGGCTGTGACAACTAAGAGGATTATGCACCTGAGAAAAGGAAAAATCCATCACTCTTTCCTAGTAATTCCAGAATGCCCAGCCCCATTGATGGGTAGAGATCTGCTCACCAAGCTCTGGACCAAAATAACTTTTAACCCTGAAGGCCCCCAAGTGGAATTTCTAAATCCTTCAGTAAATACTCCTATAGTCACAGCTCTAACAATGTCAGTAGAAAATGTACATCAACTCACTCACCTTGGTTCAAAGAAACTGCAGGCATTCCTGAAGAATCAAGAACAGAGTTTTCGACTAACCGACTCACAGCAAAAGGAAGTATCTGAATGGGTAACAAAAGCCTGTCAGGTCCATCAATGCGTTAATGCTTACCCTTTCAAGCTTCCTGTAAAAAGGCACCTTCGAGGCACCAGACCAGGACAATTCTCAGAAGTGGACTTTACTGAAATTAGGCAGCAAGTTATGGACTTAAATATCTCCTAGTCTTTGTAGATACATTTTCAGGATGGATTGAAGCCTTCCCAACAAAAAAAAAAAAAAAAAAAAAAAAAAAAAGAAAAGAAAAAGAAAACATGGCGCAAATGGTGGTCAAGATGATTCTGAAAGATGTTTTTCCAAGATATGGCCTGCCTACAGTAATAGGGTCTGATAATGGACCGGCGTTCATGGGCAAGATAGGTCATGGGTTAACCATTACCCTGGTGATTAATTGGTAGTGACATTATGCTTATAGACCTCAGAGCTCAGTACAGGTAGACAAAATAAATAGAACCATTAAAGAGACCATAATTAAATTAAGCTTAGAGACCTGCATAAAGGATTGGACTATGCTCCTGCCTTATGCACTGTTTCATGCAAGAAATACTCCCTCTGTTTCTTTGTGTATCAGCTCCCCCTGTGAAATTCTCTGTGGTGACCCTCCTCCAGTAAGGAACCTAACCCCAACTCTAAGACCTAATGATCCCTTACACACCCCCTTGCTTGACAGACTTAAAGCTATTGAAAGAACTCAGTGATACCTGTTAAAACAGCTGGCCATGGCCTACCAACCTGGGGATGAGGGGACTCCACATTGATATCAAGTAAGAGACTTCATCTACATACGACGACATCAGGTGTCATCCCTGGAACCCCACTGGAAAGGATCATACCAGGTGCTACTTATAACACCTACAGTGGTAAAGGTAGACGGAATCACTTGCTGAATCCATGCCTCTCATCTCAAGCCTGTGCCCTGTCCAGACTCTTGCTGCAAACTGGAAATGACTGGTAACCCTTTCAAATTGCGTATTCGGCGTGTGGATAAGGCTATAGACTCTCCCCTTGGCCACCAGTAGTCCTAACTCTCATCAGCCCATTCAGCAGTGATGGCTGATAACAAAACCTCATTGACAAGAAGAATGGTCTATCGCGCATACAGCCCTCTTAGGGACCTGGTGGCCATCTCAACACCCAGACATTTGTCAGCTGGCTATAGGCTTTTCCTATTGGGATATCCCTGATAAAGTGGATCCCACTAAAATTCCATTAAATCCCTTCCGTATCATAGATAATGGAAACAAACATTATGGATGTAGGGACACGCGAGCCAAATGCATGTTGGCTAGCCTAGATTACTATGTCTGCCCAGCATACTATCAAAGCCACAAACAGCCTCGGCTGTGTCGGGGAAAGCTGACTTCTTCTGTAAGTCATGGGGATGTTAGCATACAGGGACTGCCTGGTGGATTCCAAACTCCTCATCAAATTCAGTACACAGCATTGGCCATATTACCAATTAGACAACGGAAACCCCCTTTCTGAGGTAGCAGGTATGGAGGTACCCCTCCACCCAGACACTCCTCTCTTCTCCTGTCAGTGCCCGCAACGGGTTCCACCAGGTCCTCTTAGCAGCTAACCCAAAGCTCAAACCAGCTGAGGAGAACCCTCAGACCCCTATCCAAGATGTAATGAAAATGGCCTTTAAAGTTGCTTTGTCATCACTGAAAACAGGTGACTAAGAATTTAAAGTCCCTCACAGGCTTTCTGGGATACTCACTACCGTCTTCCCCTCTGCTCTACCGGTTATACTGCTCAAGTTTTTGTTGCTAGGAAAATCCCAAACCCCTTTCCCATTATTCTTTTATATCTCTCCTTTCTCTCACAGGCTTTTTGGGATACTCATTCCCGTGGTCCCCTCTGCTCTACCTGTTCTTGTGCTTAAGTTTTTGTTGCTAGGAAAATCTCAAACCCCTTTCCCAATATTCTTTTACATCTCTCCTTCCTCATTCTCAGATCCACGGAGCTGCTCTCAGCCTTGCCTTCCACGTCTTCCTCTCTGTACCAGGCCCACAGAGAAGTCTTAAATGACCTTCTCCAGAAGTCTTCAACATGGCTGACTTTAGGACTTTCAGCAAAAGAGTCCCTATAAAAGAGTTCACTGTAGATCAACTTCCTCTTTTCGTGTTGCCCTGGTCTACTTGGCAACTGGCTAAAAAATCAGCACTACTAAGCTAGACACACCCTTACTAGTTTTTCACAAAATATGTGAACAGGGCCTCTGACCTTGAGTTGGACTTCACAGAGTTGGCTACAATTCTAAGATAAAGAAGTTACCAACTAGGCTCCATGGTAACAACTGTCAGGGAGAAAAAAAAAAGCTCTCTTCCTTTCAGGTGTCCTTGAAAATTTGCCCAGAACAGAGGAAAAAATAACAGAAACAAAAACTGATTTTTGTGAACTTCTGCAGACTGTGAACTTCTGAGCCCCTTCCCTTACATGTTGGGTAGAAATTCTGAAACTTCCTAAACTTGAGGTTCAGGGGATTAATTGATTACAACAGAAGCAATGCGCTCTAAATCCGTTTACAACCAAATAGGACTGTTTCATTGTCTTTGGTGCTATCTTAGGTGCCTTGCCTTGTCCGTCCCTACAACAGAAAGATTCTATATACTTAAACATTGTTTATGTTTTCATGAAATGGTCAACAGATGTGATTAATTATGTAATGATGCAGATGTTTCCCAGAGTGCTCAATGGTGATGCAGGTCCATTTAAGGATTTAATAGGATCAAATAGGAGGGCATACAATCCAGTTCCACCGGGAACCTGTATCTCTCACTTTAGCCATCCTATTAGGAAGAGGAGTTGCTGCAGGAGTGGGCAAAGGAACCACTGCCCTAGTCCATGGGATGCAACAAATGCTCCAATTAGAAGCAGCAATAAACCAAAACTTAAAGACAATAAAACCTCCATCAAAGCTTTACAGGAATCTTTAACCTCTCTCTCTGAAGTTGTTTAAAGAACAGGCGAGGGTTAAAACATCCTCTTCATGAGAGAAGGAGGACTATGTGCTGCATTGAGGGAAGAATGTTGTTTTGATGCTGACCATACTGGAGTTGTAAAAAAATCTATGAGTAAATTAAGAAAACGCCTTGAAGAGCGTCAACGAGAGACAGAGGCCAAAAAAGTGTGGTTTGAGTCTTGGTTCACACAGTCCCAATTGTTAACAATGCTTTCATCAGCCCTGGCCAGTCCATTAATAATCCTCATATTATTGCGAACTGTGGGACCCTGTTGGCTCAACCATGTAGTTTCCTTTCTCCAAGCTCAAATTGGACAAGTAAAACTTATGGTAATCAGACAACAATATACCCCACTAGCAGAAGAATAAGTGGGCAATGAAAGGTTAATAAAATAGGTACTTGTCACTTCCTGTTTTTCTGTATGCTTAACAAAACACTGTTGAAATCTTGAGAACTGTCCCCAATTGCCAAACTGCAGAATGTACTCAGTCACCCGGTTGAAAAGCAAACCGCCCACTCGCACTGACCCATCAATAAACTTCCATCGCTGCCTTCTCCTAGGAAAGTACATAAGCTCTGCTTAAGCTGTTCTCAGGGCTCTCTGCTCTATTGAAGTGAGCTCTGCGCCCCAGCATGCTGGACCCACAATAAAACCTTTGTTGTTGTATGAGACAGTCTCTTGGTGGTCTCTTCCTCCTATGCTGACCTGATCATTACAATATTTCACCGCTATATTCTTATAAATATTGCAGGTTACCAATATCATTATTCATCCAGCAGAATGATTCCTAACAAAAATCAAACAAGTTATTAATCCTAAACATATCATCTTCCCTCAATCTAACTTTACAGAAGAGCAGGCACAGACTTGGTCTTACAATACAGGAATGTAGGGGATCTTTCACCTGCTGAGAACCTCAAAGGTCCATGCAGATATGATCCCTGGAGAATATGTAGGCAGCTATGAAGGACCTGAGAGAGCAAAAGTCATCTTCCATGGCAAACAACCTGGTCAGGATGAAGGGATGTGTCTGAATCAGCCTCTCTCTTCTTAATGTAGAGAAGATGGAACAAACCAGGCCTGTGGGGAGAGTTGTTCCCGGGTGCCTATGGTTGATATACCATTCTAACTTGTGAAACTGTAACAGGTAGTAGGGGCACCCTGCATCTCATGGGACCCTTGGAAGCAACTGTTAGGACAAAGTGGTTGCCCAGGCAGTGACCTCATTCATTTCCTGAAGGAAGTGACCTCACCTATCTTCCTTGTTGATGGAACTCTTGAACTTGGGATCCAGGAAGGCAGGCACCAAGAGTCAGTCCCAGTCTCAGTCCCAGTGTTCTCTCTTGTTTGTATTTACCAAAGATAAAATCAGTCTTTCTTGGTACCTACTGATGTGAGTATGGCAAAATGCCAAGAGAGTTCTTAAGAGGGGCCTTTCCTGGGAAACAAGGTAGTTGCTCACTGCTGGCTCCTGACAACTTCACAGAGTTGGCTAAGGAGAACAGATCTGAGACAGGGCATGCCATTTTGATGGAACATACAATGGCCCACAAGTCAGAGGACACTCTAGATAGTCTCAGAATTACTAGGGGTAAGGAGGTGCCTTTGTGGGTGTGGGTGTAGTTTTGTGATTCTTCCTTGTTCTGAGAATAGGTAGGAAAGGCGGTTTGTTTGGATTTAGTGAACCTTTTCTAGTAAGTCCTTTGACAAGGCGAGTGTTTCTATGTCTGTATATCCCACTGTGTCCGTGGTTGTAGACATTAGAAAAGAGAATTCATCAATGGATGTGTCCTGTCTAGTAGAAAGCTTCCCAGCATTCATCCTGCCCAAATTATGAATGGACTGCGACTTCCCTTATCGATGGGCTACACCTGCTATCTTCCTAAGTTCCAGTTTTTTTCCTGAATTCTGGCCACTCTCCAGAATAGGCTCATGGTTTTGTGTCCAAGTTATGTACCACCTCCAAGCTCTGTGAAATGACCATGTACTGGATAGCTGAAGGAAATAGCAAGCATCTCAGAAACCTCAGAAATCACTTGAACCAGGAAAGTCTCATTGGAGAAACCCTGATTTGTGCCTTCTGCTTACCTTTTTTTTCTGTTGCCCTGAATGTCAGGAAGGTCTTTGCCTCAAGCCACCCCTTTGTTAAGCCTGAAGAAAAGAGTTTTCAAATGGAATTGAATGGGCATCACCTGTGGCTCTTTGCTTAATTGCTTTGAAAAGGATGTGTCTTATTCAGAATCTTGGCTCTGCATGAGGCTTTGGCTTAGAGTCTCAGCACCTGATGGATCTAAAGAAAGATTCCATGTGTACATCCAAAACGAAATTGGCCATAAGAGCAGTCCTTGTGGATGAAGTCTCTCGCATTCCTCTGTAAGTTTCCTGACCTCCATCAAGTGAGAATAAGGATCCTTTTGGTCAAATGAGTTCATCAATGTCCTGCAGAGGCTAGCCCATCGGTGCTTGGGTTTTCTCATGACTCCAAGTCATATAAAGAATCTAAAACCCATAGTCAGTAGGCCTCAAATTGGAGAAGCAATTAATGGCAGGCCTATTTGATCACTCCTGGTTCACAGAAAGGATGTCCAGGCCACCCTGAATTTAGGCAAAGGAGGGGCAAGGGAGATTATTTTGGACACTGTCTTTGGCTGAGCCCCTCATGGAAACCTCCAGCCAGAAGTTATGATGAGTTTCTAAATGGAAGAAGATGAGGGTCATGTGGGAGTGATTTGATTTTAATAGTGGTCATTTGTGTGTCGGTTGGAAGAGATGACTGGGTCCACCTGGGCTTGAACTCTAGCGTGATTCCGCTTAGAGACTGAGTTCTGGAACTGACCTCAGGAAAGTATTGCCATGAATTTTGTTCGGATTTTAGGAGGCCAAGCATGAGATTCGCACTTGGAAACTGAGATCTAGGCCCAGGGTGGCTTTTCACAGAGCACTGGGAATCTCAGCCAGGATATCACATGATTTTATTCTGAAGGACTTGGCAGCCATAGTTGAGAGTCAAAACACACATGTACCTCACATCGTAGACCTCAATGCACCTTGCTTCATGTGACCCTTAGGCTACTCTTTGGGAAAACTTCCCTCTGAGGGATCTCCAGAGCTTTCAGTGAAATGAGCATCCTCAACATTTAATTGTTCCTGAATGCACTGAAACCCACATTGCCTCCAACTTCATCCTTGAAAAATGGCTTGATAAATACCATAATTTTTTTTTAATTTTCATGAAGAGGTGGCACTGGAGAAGCTTTGAATATCCTGTTGCTGATTATGAGTATACCAGTCACTGCCTTGATTGACAGGGTTTCAAGAAAATGGTGTAGAACCGAGAAGCCAGTATGTTGGAGCCTGGTGAGTAGTGGGCCTATAGCCGTGGTGGGCAGATGTATGATGGAACATCTGTGGTGGGGCCATGTACATCAGCCATTGTCTTCCAAATGGCTTTTCGCTGACAAGGTGCAGCCAGCAGACCCTTATATGTAATTGCATCTTGTTATATGGAGAGGTTTCAGGGCAATGTTCAGAATCAGGTTGCTATGGTCAAAGGGCAAGCTATGAGGGATAGAACCTTGGTTGGTGCATTCTCCTGCAGACCCTGACCCACCACACGTGACAGAACTCCCTCCAGCACTGTGTTTCAGTTGACTTCCTTGTATTTCGAGAAGCAAATACCAAACTACCTGTGCAGCAGGAAGAATCCCCATAAAATGTGGAGGATGACCAAATGGCTTCAGAATTTCCACGGGGATACACATAGCCGCCAATGGCCCCAGTTTACCTACAAAGATTGAATTCAACACTGCTACCTCATGTTCATTGGAAAATATTAAACCATGTCCTTCAGGTGACATAGATGCTGACCCAGCTTTGATGGTCTCATTACAAAGGAAGCTAAAGCTCCTGACAACAACATATATTTCAAGTGCCCAAACTCAGAGGCAGTTTCTCAAAAAGTATTTAGGTCAGCAAAGCTCCATGTTTGTGGAGTGTTTACCCTGTCCCTTACTTTTGGAAAGTACTCTACCACCTCCAAGGTTTTAAACTTTTGAGCATATTCTATTCCAGATATTTATTCCTAGATTTTCTAACTCTTCACCTCTAAAGATATATTACTTGGGGCGAGGGTAATTTCAAGGCATTGTTCTGAATGAGAGTGGGAAAATTTTTGTGTAGCACATATTTGCACACATATTGGGTTCATTTTCCAATTTTCCATTCGAAATACTAAATCCCTGACACTAACCAATACCCTACTAGACTCTGACTACTAATCCTCATATGATCGAGAAAAACAACCCAAACAGAATACAATTACAAGCATTTCAGAGGAGGCATGGTGTATAGTTGCACTTGCATTTTGCATTATATAAGGTAGCAGTTATTAATCTAGACAACTTTGTGTTGAAATAGTTCTCCATGTGTTTTTTTTTTCAATTATTTTATTTCAGTTTATTTTATTTTATTTTTTATTTGGTTTTTCAAATCTCACAAAGCTCTTGACATATCATATTTCATACATTAGATTCAAGTGGGTTATGAACTCCCATTTTTACCCCAAATACGGATTGTAGAATCACATCGGTTACACATCCACATTTTGCATATTGCCCTATTAGTAACTTTTGTATTTGCTATCTTTCCTATCATCTACTATCCCCCGTCCAATCCCCTCCCATATTCTCTCTCTCCCCCATCTACTGTAATTCATTTCTCTCCTTGTTTATTTTTCCATTCCCCTCACAATCTCTTATATGTAATTTTGTGTAACAATGAGGGTCTCCCTCGATTACCATGCATTTTCCGTTTTCTCTCCCTTCCCCCCCAACTCAAGTCTCTGTTTAAAGTTAATCTTTTCTTAATTCTTTTCCTCCCTGCTCTGTTCTCAGTTGCTCTCATTATATCAAATAAGGCAATTGGTATTTGTTTTTCAGTGATTGGCTAGCTTCACTAAGAATAATCTGCTCTAGTGCAATCCATTTCCCTGCAAATTTCATGATTTTGTCATTTTTTAGTGCTGAGTAATACTCCATGGTTTAAAAATGCCACATTTTTTTATCCATTCATCTATTGTACAGCATATGGGTTGGTTCCTCAGTCCAGCAATTGTGAATTCTGCTGCAATGAACATCGATGTCGCAGTATCCCTGTAATACGTTCTTTTAAGGTCTTCAGGGAATAGTCTGAGAAGGGCAATAGCTGAATCAAATGGTGGGTCCATTCCCAGCTCTCCTAGGATTCTCCATACTGCTTTCCAAATTGGGTGCACCAGTTTGCAGTCCCACGAGCAATGCACAAGAGTAACCTTTTACCCACATCCTCACCAGAACTTGTTGTTGTTTGGCTTCATTATGGCTGCAAATATTACTGGAGTGAGATGGTATCTTAGGGTGGTTTTGATTTGCATTTCTCTGACTGCTAGAGATGGTGAGCATTTTTTCATGTACTTATTGATTGATTGTATGTCCTCCTCTGAGAAGTGTCAGTTTAGGTCCTTGGCCCATTTGTTGATTGGGTTATTTGTTATCTTATTGTCTAATTTTTTGAGTTCTTTGTATACTCTGGATATTAGGTCTCTATCTGAAGTGTGAGGAGTAAAAATTTGTTCCCATGATGTAGGCTCCCTATTTACCTCTCTTGTTGTTTCTCTTGCTAAGAAAAAAAAAATCAGTTTAGATAAGTCCCATTTGTTGATTCTTGTTATTAACTCTTGTGCTATGGATGTCTTATTAAGGAATTTGGAGCCCGACCGAACAATATGTAAATCGGAGCCAGTTTTTCTTCTAACAGATGCAGAGTCTCTGATTTGATATCTAGCTCCTTGATCCACTTTGAGTAAACTCTTGTGCATGGCGAGAGGAGGGGATTCAGTTTCATTTTGTTGCAGATGGATTTCCAGTTTACCCAACACAATTTGTTGAAGATGCTATGCATCCTCCATTGCATGCTTTTAGCTTCTTTATCAAATATAACATAGTTGTAGCTTTGTGGATTAGTCTCTTGTGTCCTGTATTCTGTACCATTGGTCTACCCGCCTCTTTTGGTACCAGTACCATGCTGTGTTTGTTACTTATGCTCTGTAATATAGTTTGAAATCTGGTATCACTATACTGCCTGATTAACACGTCCTGCTTAGAATTGCTTTTGTATTTTTGGGTCTTTTATTTTTCCATATGAATTTCATGATTGGTTTATCTATTTCTACAAGAAATGCCGTTGGGATTTTGATTGGCATTGCATTAAAAGTATAGAGAACTTATGGTAATATCGCCATTTTGATGATGATAGTTCTGCCTATCCATGAACAGAGTATATTTTTCCATCTTCTAAGATCTTCTTCTATTTCTCTCTTTAGGGTTCTGTACTTCTCATTGTATAAGTCTTTCACCTCTTTTGTTAGGGTGATTCCCAAGTATTTTTTTTTTTTTGAAGATATTGTGAATGGAGTGGTTGTCCTCATTTCCCTTTCAGAGGATTTGTCGCTGATATATAATTCTTTACTGGTCACACGGATATCTGAGTTTTGTGAGATGTTTTGAATGAACTGTTTTTCTGAAGGGTTATTTCCATTTCAGAAGATTTGTCGCTGATATACAGAAATGCCTTTGATTTATGCGTGTTGATTTTATATCCTGCTACTTTGCTGAATTCATTTATTAGTTCTAGTAATTTTTTGTAGACCCTTTTGGGTTTTCTATGTATAGAATCATGTCCTCAGCAAATAGTTATAATTTAAGTTCTTCTTTTCCTAATTTTATGCTTTTGATTTTTATCATCTGTCTAAATTGCTCTGGCCAGTGTTTCGAGAACTATATTGAATAGAAGTGGTGATAGAGTGCATCCCTGTCTTTTTCCAGATTTTAGAGTGGATGCATTGAATTTTTCTCGATTCAGAAAATTAGCCTGAGGCTTAACATAGATAGTTTTTACAATGTTGAGGTAAGTTTCTGTTATCCCTAATTTTTCTAATGTTTTGAACATAAAGGGATGCTGTACTTTGTCGAATGCTTTTTCTGTGTCTATTGAGATGATCATATGGGTCTTATCTTTAAGTCTATTGATGTGGTTAATAACATTTATTGATTTCCATATATTGAAACATCCTTGCATCCCAGGGATGAATCCTACTTGATCATGGTGCACAATTTTTTTGATGTGCCTTTGTATCCGATTCCCTAGAATTTAATTGAGGATTTTTTCATCTAATTTCATCAGGGATATTGGTCTGTAGTTTTCTTTCTTTGAGGTGTCTTGTCTGGTTTCGGAATCAACGTGATATTGGCCTCATAGAATGAATTTGGAAGAGCTCCCTCTTTTTCTATTTCCTGAAATAACTTGAAAAGTATTGGTATTAATTCTTATTTAAAGGTTTTGTAAAACTCCGCTGTATACTCATCCGGTCCTGGGCTTTTCTTGGTTGGTTGTCTTTTGATTGCTTCTTCTATTTCATCCATTAATATTGGTCTGTTTAAATTGTGTGTATCCTCCTGACTCAGTCTGGGCAAATCATATGTCTTAAGAAATTTATCGATGTCTTCACTATTTTCTATTTTATTGGAATACAGGTTTTAAAAATAATTTCTAATTGTCTTCTGTATTTCGGTAGCATCTGTTGTGATATTGGCTTTTTCATCCCGTATGTTAGTAATCTGTGTTCCGCCTCTTTTTCTCTTCGTTAGCATGGCCAAGGGTCTGTCGATCTTATTTATTTTTTCGAAGAACCAACTTTTAGTTTTGTTAATTTTTTATTTTTTTTATTTTTTTTTATTGGTTGTTCAAAACCTTACAAAGCTCTTGCTTGACATATCATATTTTATACATTAGCATACATTAGCTTCAAGTGAGTTATGAACTCCCTTTTTAACCCCAAGTACAGATTGCATAATCACATGGGTTACACATCCACATTTTTACATAATGCCCTATTAGTTACTGTTGTATTCTGCTCCCTTTCATATCCTCTACTATCCCCCCTCCCGTCCCCTCCCATCTTCTCTCTCTACCCCATCTACTGTAATTCATTTCTCAGCTTGTTTATTTTTCCATTCCACTCAAAACCTCTTATATGTAATTTAGTATAACAATAAGGGTCTCCCTCCGTTTCCATGCAATTCCCTTTTTCTCTCCCTTTTCCTCCCACCTCATGTCTCTGTTTAATGTGAAACTTTTCTTCCTGCTCTTCCTCCCTGCTCTATTCTTAGTTGCTCTCATTATATCAAAGAAGACATTTGCTATTTGTTTTTTAGGGATTGGCTAGCTTCACTAAGCATAATCTGCTCAAGTGCCGTCCATTTCCCTGGAAATTCCATGATTTTGTCATTTTTTAGTGCTGCATAATACTCCATGGTGTATGGATGCCACATTTTTGTAATCCATTCATCCATTGAAGGGCATCTGGGTTGGTTCCACAGTCTAGCTATTGTGAATTGCACTGCTATGAACATTGATGTGGCAGTATCCCTGTAATATGCTCATTTAATGTCTTCAGGAAATAGTCCGAGAAGAGCAATAGCTGGATCAAATGGTGGTTCCATTCCCAGCTTTCCCAGGATTCTCTATACTGCTTTCCAAATTGGCCGCACCAATTTGCAGTCCCACCAGCAATGTACAAGAGAACCCTTTTCCCCACATCCTTGCCAGCACTTGTTGTTGTTTGACTTCATAATGGCTGCCAATCTTACTGGAGTGAGATGGTCTGTTCAGGTCCTTGGCCCATTTGTTGATTGGGTTATTGGTTATCTTATTGTCTAATTTTATGATTTCTTTGTATATTGTGGATATTAGGGCTCTATCTGAAGTGTGAGGAGTAAAGATTAGTTCCCATGATGTAGGCTCCCTATTTACCTCTCTTATTGTTTCTCTTGCTGTGAAAAAACTTTTTAGTTTAAGTAAGTCCCATTTGTTTATTCTTGTTATTAACTCTTGTGCTATGGGTGTCTTATTGAGGAATTTGGAGACTGACCCCACTATATGTAGATCGTACCCAACTTTTTTTCTATCAGACGCAGAGTCTCTGATTTTATATTAAGGTCCTTGATCCATTTTGAGTTTACTTTTGTGCATGGTGAGAGGAGGGGGTTCAGTTTCATTTTCTTGCATACGGATTTCCAGTTTTCCCAACACCGTTTGTTGAAGATGTTATCCTTCCTCCATTGCATGCTTTTAGCCACTTTTTTAAATATAAGATAGTTGTAACTTTGTGGATTGGTCTCTGTGTCTTCTATTCTGTACCATTGGTCCACCCGCCAGGTTTGGTACCAGTACCATGCTGTCTTTGTTACTATTGCTCTTTAATATAGTTTGAAATCCGGTACTGCTATACCACCTGATTCACACTTCCTGCTTTGAGTTGCTTTTGCTATTCTGGGTATTTTATTTTTCCATATGAATTTCATGATTGCCTTATCTATTTCTACAAGCAATGCCTTTGGGATTTTAATTGGCATTGCATTAAACCTATATAGAACTTTTGGTAATATTGCCATTTTGATGATGTTAGTTCTGCCTATCCATGAACAGGGTATATTTTTCCATTTTCAAAGATCTTCTTCTATTTCTCCCTTTAGGGTTCTGTAGTTTTCATTGTGTAAATATTTCACCTCTTTTGTTAGGTTGATTCCCAAGTATTTTATTTTTTTTGACGATATTGTGAATGGAGTGTTTTTTCTCATTTCCATTTTAGAAGTTTTGTCGCTGATATACAGGAATGCCTTTGATTTATGCTTGTTGATTTTATATCCTGCCACTGTGCTGAATTAATTTATTAGTTCTAGTAGTTTTTTTGTAGACCATTTTGGGTCTTCTAGGTATAAAATCATGTCATCCGCAAATAGTGATAATTTAAGTTCTTCTTTTCCAATTTTTATGCCTTTTATTTCTTTCGTCTGTCTAATTGCTCTGGCCAGTGTTTCAAGAACTATATGTAACAGAAGTGGTGAGAGAGGGCATCCCTGTCTTGTTCCAGATTTTAGAGGGAATGCCTTCAATTGTTCTCCATTCAGAATGATGCTAACCTGAGGCTTAGCATAGATAGCTTTTACAATGTCAAGGTAATTTCCTGTTGTCCCTTAAGAAATTTATCGATGTCTTCACTATCTTCTATTTCATTGGAATATAGGTTTTAAAAATAATTTCTAATTGTCTTCTGTATTTCTGTAGCATCTGTTGTGATATTGCCTTTTTCATCCCGTATGTGAGTAATCTGAGTTCTCTCTCTTCTTCTCTTTGTTAGCATGGCTAAGGGTCCGTCAATCTTGTTTATTATTTCGAAGGACCAACTTTTAGTTTTGTTAATTTTTTAAATAGTTTCTTTTGTTTCAATTTCGTTGATTTCAATTTCGTCTGATTTTAATTATTTCTTGCCTTCTGCTGCATTTGCTGTTGTTTTGTTCTTCCTTTTCTAGGGCGTTGAGATAAAGTGTGAACTCATTAATTTGTTGGTTTTTCTTTTTTTTTTTTTTTTTTGAGAAATGACCTCCAGGCTATGAATTTCCCTCTTAAAAGTGCTTTCATTGTGCCCATAGATTCTGATAAATTGTGTCTGTATTTTCATTTATCTCTAAGAATTTTTTTATTTCCTCCTTGATGTCAGAAGAACTTTATGTCTGTAACCCCTTAATCATTCAGTAACATATTGTTCATTTTCCATGTGATATAG
Organism: Callospermophilus lateralis; assembly: GCF_048772815.1. Classification (NCBI taxonomy): domain Eukaryota; kingdom Metazoa; phylum Chordata; class Mammalia; order Rodentia; family Sciuridae; genus Callospermophilus; species Callospermophilus lateralis. Next base: position 121,738,598 of record NC_135313.1, on the reverse strand, counting down.
GATTTTTCCTTCCTTCTTTTATCATTGATATCCAGTTTCATTCCATTATGATCAGATAAAATGCATGGTATTCTCTCCACCCTTTTATCTTTACTGAGGGTTGCTCTATGGCAAAATATATGGTCTACTTTTGAGAAGGATCCATGTGCTGCTAAGAAAAAAGTATATCCACTTGATAATGGTTGATATATTCTATATATGTCAGTTAAGTCGAGGTAATTGATTGTGATATTGAGATCTATAATTTCTTTATTCAACATTTGTTTGGAGGATCTGTCCAATGGTGAGAGAGGTGTGTTGAAGTCACCCATGATTATTGTGTTGTGGTCTATTTGATTCTTGAACTTGAGGAGAATTTGTTTTATGAATATTGCAGCACCATTATTTGGTTCATAAATATTGATAATTGTTATATGTTGTTGGTGAATGGTTCCATTTAACAGAATATAATGTCCTTCCGTATCCCTTTGGATTAACTTAGTCTTGAAGTCGATTTTATTCGATATGAGGATGGCCACCCCTGCTTGTTTGCGAGGACTGTGTGTGGTATATTTTTTCCCAACCTTTCACCTTCAGCCTGTGTATGTCTTTTCCCGTCAGATGTGTCTCATGGAGGCAGCATATTGTTGGATTTGTTTTTTTAATCCAAGTTAGCAGCCCATATTGTTTTATTGGAGAGTTTAAGCCATTAACGTTTAGAGTTTCTACTGATGTATGGTTTGTACTGCCAGCCATGTTTGATTATTTATCTTTTTTTTAAATTTAGATTGTTTCTCCATAATTAGATTTCCCCCCCCACTCTGTCATTACCGAGGCACATCCCACTGATGGTTTTGGTTGTTGTTTTTTATTTCTTCCTTGTGTAGTGTTTTGCTCAAGAGGCTTTGCAATGCTGGTTTTCTGGCTGCAAATTCTTTTAGCTTTTATTTATCATGAAAGATTTTTATTTTGTTGTGTACCTGAAGCTTAATTTTGCTGGATACAGAATTCTTGGTTGGCATCCATTGGCTTTTAGTGTTAGAAATATGTTGTTCCAGGATCTTCTCGCTTTCATCGTCTGTGATGAAATATCACTTGTTAACCTTATTGGTTTACCCCTGAATGTAATTTGCCTTCTTTTTCTTGTAGCTTTTAATATTTACTCTTTGTTCTGTATATTGGATATCTTCATAACAATGTGTCTTGGCGTTGGTCTACTGTGATTTTGTGTGCTCGGTGTCCTCTATGCATCTACAATTTGTATATCCGTTTCCTTTTTTATTTCTGGAAAGTTATCTGTAATTATTTCATTCATCAGGTTACTCATTCCCTTGGTTTGAATCTCTGTACCTTCCTCTATCTCGATGACTCCCAAGGTTTTTTTTTTTTTTTTTTTTTTTTATGTTATCCCATATCTCTTGGATGTTTTTCTCGTGATTTTCTATCAGCCTTTCTGAGTTGGCTAGACTCTTTTCAAGATGATATATTATGTCTTCATTATCTGACGTTCTGGCTTCTACTTGCTCCACTCTTTTAATGATACTCTCAGTTGAGTTTTTAATTTGGTTTATCGTTTCCTTCATTTCTAGAATGATTGTTTGATTTTTTTATAATCTCTATCTCCTGATAAAATGCTTATCTTCTTTTTTATCTGTTTATGTAATTCATTATCAATGTGTTCTTTCACTGTGTGGATTTGCTGTTTCCTATCATCTTTAAGGTTCCATTCCATCTGTCTAAGGTATTCCTAGATTTCTTTATATGACCATTGTTCTGAAGACTCTAGGTCCTTCTGAATATTTAGGCTGTCCTTCATTGTTTGTACTCCTTGTCTTTCTTGCTTGTTTATGCTTCTCTTGTTACTTCTTGTTTTGTTTGACTGCAGAGTTACTGTTTACTCTTATAAATTTATTTCGTGCTTGGAAGGAAAGATATTAGAAGGAAAAGAAAGAAGTCACTAAAGAGAATGAGAGTAGGCAGGTAGAATTCAAGGAAGGGAGAATAAGAAAATTGAAAAGAAATGAAAAGACAAAAGAAAAAAATAGAAAATAAAAAAGAAATATTTTTTTAAAAAAATAATAATGATAAAAAAATGAAAATTAAAATTTAAAAATAATAATAACCCTAGTACTGAAAGTAACATCAGTGAATGGTGCATACATATCTTAATATTTATACAGTTACTGACCCAGTTTAACATCAATGCATGTAGATTCCTATGGGACATTATTTGTATTTCAATGTTCATTTTTATTAAACACTGGTACATTATTATTTCTTCAGTTTATGCACACATTAGAATATATATTTCATCCACAAGTTCGCAAATTTATAGGAATTTGTTTCACTTTCAATCACTTCCTGCTTCAGGACACATGTATTCTTCCTTCTCTCCTGACTGGTCTTTTCATGAGACTTCTTTCCAAACACATTATTTTCGATTTCCATAATCACTTTTGAAGCAAAACTCACATCCCCTTCATGATAAATTATAACTCTGATATTACCATTAGATGTATAACTGGTTGGAATGAATGATTGTATACCAATATAAGATTTCTTATATACTTTCAGATATCAATTCATTCCATTATGTAAGATAAAACCCGTTATATTTTTATTCACTGTATGTTCTATTTATTTATTATCTCTATATGCATAGACACAGTGTACACCTCTTTGTACCCCCAATACTAATTTATACGTATTCAAAATATTGCTCCCAGAAACAGTGGAAGGAATACTCATGTCACCTGATCTGAATATACATTTAATCACAGAAATATTCTGGACAAAATATGCAAAGGTCACACTTACGATTGTACCAAAGCCTAAATGGAAAGTAAACATGGATTACTAAAAACATCCAGGTCCAGGTTGCCTAATCCTCTCAAATGTCAATCCTATTGGTGACTACATATTTGTTTCTTCTTAAGATTATATATTCAAACTCAACCCTATTGAAAATGTCTAATTCTATCCCTCACTTTATACATTGCCTGATTTCATAATGTCTCTATTGCTATCAGCTTTCCTACATATTTTCACAGTTCATCATTTGTGACTGACTCTTCACATGTGCTGATATTTACATTCACACTCTAATCGATAACTTATTGCTGAAGAACTGTTGTTCCAAATCCAATACTCACTCTTCTTCCTAAACCTTCTGACTATCTTCCTAATAGTACTGATTATCCCTTTTTGACTGGATGTTCCCTTCTACATTCAATCATCCAAGGTACAATGTCTTATGCCATTGTGTATCGATTTATCTGAGAAACCTGTGCAGAACGTAATTCAACGTTAACTATACCAATCAAGGGCCCAAAGACATTCCAGGCTTCAAATATTACTTAGATTTCTTTTTTCATACATATATTTCACCTCTACATTCTTATAAATTTCGCAAGTTCCCAATTACATTAATGATCCAGCAGAATGATTCCTAAGCCAAATGGAACTTGTTATTAACCCTAACCATACACTGTTTCTTCAATCAAAGTTTACAGAAGAGCAGGTACAATGTTGGTCTTCCAATACAGGAATGTAGTAGATCTTCCATCTGCTGAGAACCTCAAAGCTCCATGCAGAAATGATCCCTGGAGAAGATGTAGACAGCTATGAAAGACCTGAAAGAGCAAAAGTCATCTTCCATGGGAAACAACCTGGTCAGGATGAAGGGTTGTGTCAGAGTCAACTTATCTCTTCTTAATGTAGAGAAGATGGACCAAACCAGGCCTGTGTTGGTAGCTGTTCCTGGGTGCCTATAGTTGTTATACCATTCTAACTTGTGAAAGTGTCACAGGAAGTAGGGGCAGCCTCCATCTCAAGGGACCGATGAAAGCAACTGATAGGACAAAGTGGTTGCAAAGGCAGTGATCTTATTCATTCCTGAAGAAAGTAACCTCACCTCACTTCTTTGGTGATGGAACTCTCTGAACTTGCGATCCAGGAAGCCAGGCACCCAGAGCCAGTCCCAGTCCCAGTCCCAGTGTCTCACTTTTTTGGATTTACCAAGGACATAGTCAGTCTTTCTTGGTACCTACTCATGTGAGGAGACCAATTGTCAGGAATGCTCAGAAGAGGGGCTTTTTCTGAGAAATCCGGTAGTGGCTCACTCCTGGCTCTTGACAACTTCACAGAGTTGGCCAAGGAGACCAGATGTGAGACAGGACAGGACATTTCGGGGATCATAGTATGGCCCATCATTCAGAGGATACTCCGGATAGTCACAGACCTATTTGGGGGGAGGAGGTGCCATTGTGGGTGTGGGTGTGGGTTTGTGGTTTTGTCTCATGTTCTGAGATTAGGTAGGAAAGGTGGTCTGTTTGGTTTGGAGCGAACTAATTCTAGTAAGTTGTTTGACAAGGGCAGTGTTTCTTTTTCTGTGTATCACACTGTGTCCGTGGTTGTAGACATTAGAAAAGAGAATGCATCAGTGGATGTGTCCTGTCTAGTAGAAAGCTTCCCAGCATTCATCCAGCCCAATTTATGAATGGACTGTGGCTTGCCATATCGATGGGCAATACCTGCTACCTTCCTAACTTGATGTTTTCTTCATGAATTCTGGCCACTCTCCAGAATAGGCTCATGATTTTGTTTCCAAGTTATGTACTACCTCTAAGCTCTGTGACATGGCCATGTAGTAGATAGCTGAAGGGAATGGTGAGCATGTCAGAAAACTCAGATATCAGTGTGACCAGTAAAGTCTCAGTGGAGAGACCCTGCTTTGGGCCATTTGCTTACATATTGTTTTGTTGCTCTGAGAGTCAGGAACGTCTTAGTCTCAGGCCACTCCTTTGTGAAGACTGAAGAAAAGAGTTTTCAAATGGAAATGAATAGGCTTCATCTGTGGTTCTTTTCTTAATTTATTAAGAAAGAGATGTGTCTGAATCAGCCTCTTTACCAAGTGTGATTCTTTGGTTAGATTCTCAGCACCTGATGGATCTAAAGAAAGATCCCATGTCTGCAACCAAATCCAAAATGGCAAAAAATATTGTCATTGTGGATGAAGTCTCTTGCCTTCCTCTGTAAGGTTCCTGAATTCCATCAATTGAGATAGAGATCATTTGGGTCAAATTAGTTCTTAAAAGGCATTAAGAGGCTATCCCATAGGTGCTTGGTTTTACTCATCTCTCCAATTCACATAAAGAATCTGTACCCGACACTCAGTAGGCCTCAAATTGGAGAAGTGGAGCAGTATTAAGGGCAGGCCTATTTGATCACTCGTGGTACACAGAAAGGGTGTACAAGCCACCATGAATGTAGGGAAATGAGGGGCAACGGAGCTAATTTTGGACACTGTCTTGGGCTGTGCTAATGCTCTCAAATGTCAATCCTATTGGTTACTACATATTTGTTTCTTCCTAAGATTGTATACTCAAACTCAACCCTGTTGAAAATGTCTAATCCTATCACTGACATTACACTTAGCCTGATTTCATAATGACTCTAAAGATATCTGCTTTCCTACATGACTAACTCTTCACTTGTGTTGACATTTACATTGACTCTCTAATTGAAACCCTATTGCTAAAGAACTTTTGTTCCAAATCCTATACTCTCTCTTCTTTCTAAACCTACTGACTATCTTTCTAACCCTTTTGCCTATCACTTTTTGAATGGATGTTCTCTTCTACATTCAGTCATCCAAGTAAAGGTCGGGCAAGTGTTGAAGGAGGAGACAACCAAGAGACTACCTCATGCAACAGCAAAGGTTTTATTGGGGGTCAAGCATGCTGGGGCTCAGAGCTCACTTGAGTAGAGCAGAGAGCCCTGAGAACAGCTTAAGCAGAGCTTATATACTTTTCTTAGAGAGGGCAGGGAGGGAAATTTATTGATGGGTCAGGGCAAGTGGGCGGTTTGCATTCAAACAGGTGAGGGAGTACATTCTGCAGTTTGGCAATTGGGGACAGCACATTCTGGGAACAAGTTTAGCAAACAGTTTGCAAGATTTCAACAGTGTTTTTTTTTAAGCATACAGAAAAACAGGAAGTGACAAGTACATATTGTATCAGCCTTTCATTCCCCACTTCTTCTTCTGGCTACTTTTAATCATATAAGTGACCGTTGGGGGGTGTCACATTCTATGTCTGCTAGTGGGGTATTACCATAAGTTTAACTTGTACAATTTGAGCTTGGAGAAAAGAAATTACACAGTTGAAGAAACAGGGTTTTATTGTTAGCAATAATATGGGGATTTTTATTGGACCGGCCAGGGTTGATAAAAACGTATTTAAAGAGGGGGACTATGTAATCCAAGACTCAAACCACCCTTTTGGGGCCTCTCTCTCTCGTTGACACTCTTCAAGGCGTCTTTTTAATTTACTCATAGTTTTTTTACAACTCCAGTATTGTCGACATAAAAACAACATTCTTCCCTCAATGCAGCACAAAGGCCCTATTCTCATGAAGAGGAGGTCCAACCCTCGACTGTTCTGTAAAACAACTTCAGAGAGAAAGGTTAAATATTCCTGCAAAGCTGTGATGGAGGTTTCTAAAATCTTTAAGTTTTGATCTATTGCTGCTTCTAATTGTGTAATTTGTTGTGTCCCATTGACCAGGGTAGTGGTTTCTGTGCCCAACCCTGCAGCAACTCCTATTCGTAATAGAATGGCTAAGGTGAGGAATATATGATCCCAGTGGAACCGGGTTTTATGCCCCCCTCTTTGATCTTCAAATGAACCTGCATCATGATAGAGCACTCTGGGAAACCACTGCACCATTACACATTTAATCATATTTGTTTACCATTTCATAAAAACATAAACAATGTTTAAGTATATAGAATAATACTGTTGTAGGGACGGACAAGGCAAGGCACCTAATATAGCACCAAAGACACAGAAACAGTCTTCTTTGGTTGCAACCAGATTCAGAGGGCATTGCTTCTGTTGTAATCAATTAATTTCCTGAAACCCAAGTTTAGGTAGTTTCAGAATTTTGTACCCAACATGTAAGGGAAGGGGCTCAGAAGTTCACAGTCTGCAGAAGGTCACAAAAAGCAGTTTTTGTTTCTGTTTTTTTCTCAGTTCGGGGCATGTCAACTTTTAAAGGACACCTGGGTGGGGGAGAGCTTTTGCTTCCCTTTCTTTTTTTTCCACTGCCAGCTGTTTCTATGCAGCCTAGTTTGTAACTTCTTTATCTTAGAAATGTAGCCATCTCTGTGAAGCTCCAGCTCAAGGCCAGAGGCCTTTTTTCACATACTTTTTGAAAAACTACTAAGGGTGTGTCTAGATCAGGAGTGCTGAATTTATTAGCCAGTTGCCAAGTAGACCAGGGCAACAGGAAAAGAGGAAGTTTATCTACAGTGAACTCTTTTATAGGGACTCTTTTGCTGGAAGTCCTAATGTCAGCCATCATGAAGACTTCTGGAGAAGGTCAGTTAAGACTTTTCTGTGGGCCTGGTACAGAGGGGGAAGTCTGGGAAGGCAGGGCTGAGAGCAGCTCCATGGATCTTAGAATGAGGATGGAGACATGTTAAAGAATATTGGGAAAGGGGTTTGACATTTTCTAGCAACAAAACCTTGAGCAGTAGAACAAGTAGAGCAGACTGGAAGACAGGAATGAGTATCCCAAAAAGCCTGTGAGGGACTTTAAATTCTTAGTAACCTGTTTACAGTGATGACAAAGCAACTTTTAAGGCCATTTTTATTACATATAGGATAGGGGTCTGAGAGCTCTCCTCAGCTGGTTTGAGCTTTGGGTTAGCTGGTAAGAGGACCTGGTGGGACCCATTGTGGGCACTGACAGGAGAAGAGAGGAGTGAGTGAGTGGAGTGGTACCTCAGTACCTCTTACCTAAGCGAGGGGGCAATGGTCTGAGAACCGGCAGAGGTTTGGGTTTTTGATCTAGTAATTGGAGGGGAGAAATCAAATTCCTGAGGTGGGTGTGACAGCAGAGAGTCTGGAGCAGTAGGCTGAGGGTGAGCATGTATTTGAGAAGCATAGTTCAGGATGTGAGCAAAGGAGGGAAAAGGCCTCCACATAGGGAAAACTTCTTTGACTCTTTTGAGCGCTTGCAGAAGTTAAAAATGTCACGCAGAATTTGAGGATCTAGTGACCCCTCTGTGGGCCATTGATTTTGGTTATCTAATTGGTAATATGGCCAATGCTGTGTACAGAATTTGATGAGGAGTTTGGGTTCCATCTCACAGTCCCCGTATGCTCACATCCCCATGACTTACAGAAGAAGTTGGCTCTCCCCACAAACAGCCGTGACTCTTTGTGGCTTTGATAGTCTGCCTCCCAAACATAGTAGTCTAGGCTAGCCAACCTGCATCTGGCTCACGTGTCCCTACATCCATAATGTTTGTTTCCATTATCTATTGTACGGAAGGGATTTAATGGAATTTTAGTGGGATTATCTATATCAGGGATATCCCAGTAGGAAAAACCTATAGCCAGCTGACAAATGTCTGCGTGGAGAGGTGGCCACCACGTCCGTAAGGGGGCTGTATGCGAGATAGACCATACTTGTTGTTCAGTAGGATTTGTGATCAGCCATCGCTGCTTAACGGGCTGATGAGGGTTAGGACTACTTGTGGTCAAGGCGAGAGTCTATAGCCATATCCACACGGCGAATACACAATTTAAAAGTGTTACCAGTTTTTTCCAGTTTTCAGCCACAGTCTGGACATGGCGCAGGCTTGAGATGAGAGGCATCGATTCAGGATATGATTCCGTCTACCTTAACTGCTGTAGGTGTTATAAGTAGCACCTAGTATGCTCCTTTCCAGTGTGGTTCCAGAGATGACACCTGTTGTCGTCTTATGTAGATGAAGTCTCTTACTTGATATTGATGTGGAGTCCCCTAGTTCCCAGGTTGGTAGGCAGTGGCCATCTGTTTTCACAGGTATCCCTGAGTTCTTTCAAGAGCTTTAAGTCTCTCAAGCAAGGGGGTGTGGAAGGGATTGTTAGGTCTTAGAGTTGGGGTAGGACCCTTACTGGAAGAGGGGTAACATAGAGAATTTCATAGGGGGTGAGGTTACACAATGAAACAGAGAGAGTATTTCTTGCATGAAACAGTGCATAAGGAAGGAGCATAGTCCAAACTTTTATGCTGGTCTCTAAGCTTAATTTTGTTATGGTCTCTTTAATGGTTCTAATCATTCTTTCTACCTGTCCTGAACTCGGGGGTCTATAATCACAATGTAACTTCCAATTAATCCTCAGGATCCTGGCTCACCCCTGACTTACCTGGGCCACGAACACCGGTCCGTTATCAAACCCTACTACTTTAGGCAGGCCTTTTCATGGAAAAATATCTTCCAGGATCTTCTTGACAACCATTTGCACTGTTTCTTTTTTTTCTTTTTTCTTTCATTTTTTTTCATGGGGAAGTCTTCAATGCATCCTGAAAATGTATCTACAAAGACTAGGAGATATTTAAGTCCATAACTTGCTGGCTTAATTTCAGTAAAGTCCACTTCCCAGAATTGTCCTGGTCTGGTTCCTCGTAGGTGCTTTCCTGCAGGAAGCTTGGAAGGGTAAACATTAACCAATTGATTGACCCGACAGGCTTTTGTTACCCATTCAGTTATTTTGTTTCATTGTGAGTTGCTTAGTGGAAAACTCTGTTCTTGATCCTTCAGGAATGAATGCAGTTTCTTTGAACCAAGGTGAGTGAGTTGATGTACATTTTCTACTGACATAGTTAGAGGCATGATTATAGGAGTTTTTACTGAAGGATTTAGAAATTCCACTTGGGGGCCTTCAGGGTTAAAAGTTATTTTGTCCCAGAGTTTGGTGAGTAGATCTCTGTCCATCAATGGGGCCAGGCATTCTGGGATTACTAGGAAGGAGTGAAGAATTTTTCCTTTCCCCTGGTCCATGGTCCTCTTAGTTGTCAAATTCCGATATTTACTGCCTTTAGCCCCTTTAATTAGAGACCTTTTATTTGATAGAGGGCCCAATGGGGCCTTAAGGGCTGAGTATATTGCCCCTGTATCTACTTCAAAGTTTACTTGGGTCTACTTCACTTCAAAAGTTACCCTGAGGTCGGGGAGAGGATCTGAGCCCCGACTTTCTTTGTCATCCTCCAGATTCAAAATGTCTGGCTGGCATGACTGTCTCTTTCTAGGGAACTCTTTTCCCAGTGTCCTTTTTCGTTATAGTAGACCCATTTATCTGAGGCCAGGGGTGGTCTCTAGTGTGGGCCCAGTTATCCCTTCCTGTCTCCATGTTTCTTAATTTCTGGCCTATTTGTTTTTATGACCAGCACCTTAGTCAATGCCTTAGTCTGTCTTTTGTTTCTTTTATCCTACCTTTGCTACCTTCTCTTCCTCAGTTTCTCCCTTATAGTATACCTTCTTGACTTCTCTGACTAAATCTCTCAAAGTCATATCTTGTAATCCATCTAAGCATTGTAACTTTCTTTTAATATCCAGGGCACCTTGCCCAATAAAGGCCATCATGACAGATGCCTTTTGAGCCTCTGACTGAGGATCTAAAGTAGTATATCTCCTCTATGCCTCCCTTATTCTCTCTAGAAACATAGAGAGAGTTTCATCAGGCCCTTGAATATTCTCTCTTACCTTGGCCAAATTTGTTGGTCGCCTAGCGGCCACTAAGATACCCACTATTAGAGCCTGGCGATAAGTGGACAGATGCTCTCTACCTTCAAAGGTGTTGGGGTCCCAGTTGGGTCATTTCAAGGGAAAGCTGGCTTTGAGTATGTTGGGAAGTTGTGTCAGTCACACATCTGGTCCGAGGATATTTTTTCTAGCATCCAGGAGGATTCTCTTTTTTTTCATTTTTCATGAAGGGAGTCCCTAGGTGTTGTTGGCAGTCATCCCAAGTAGGCTGGTGTGAAAACATCAATGACTCAACCAGACCTGGGAGCCGGGTTGGGTCCTTGGTAAAAGGTGGATTGTTATTTTTCCACTTATACAGGTCTGAAGAGGAGAAAGGCTAATACTGGTAGGCTTGTATTTTTCCCCATGGCTGTCGTCAATCATTGGATAATAGGGATGGAGGGGGAGCAACACGGGAGTTCCAGGGTTTTCAATCATTTGCCGGCAGTGAGTTCCTTTGGCCGGGCCAGTTTCCTCCAGGCGAGGAGGGGCTGTGAGTGCCACAGGGGAGTTATCTGGAGGGCGCTGGGCTGGCTTAGCTTCCTCCAATGGCGGAGAGGCAGAGTCAGCAGTAGGGGAATCACTTCGAATGTGTTGCGGGTTGGGGGACGAGGGCAGAGGATAAGGAGGGGGACGAGAGTCCAGTAGAGTCAAAGAACAGAGGGTGGAGGAGAAGGAGAAGCAGAGGGTTTGAGAGATCGTGGGGGAAGAAGTAGGAGCAGGAGCAGGGGCAAAGAAAGGCTATACCCATGAAAGAGGAGATTTGCAGAGGTCCTGCCAAGTTAAGTGATATGGCTGTTGATCCGGATGGCTATGTGGCCCTCTCTGAAAGACAATATCTCTGACTTTTTAAATGAGTGGGAAGTAGAAAGATCCTTCTAGGGGCCATCCGAATCCAAAGCTGGGCCATTCTGAGGCACAGAGAGTCTGCCAGGTCCAGCGTTTTACTGAAAAAGAAAGATTCTGAGCCCTTAAGAGGACTTTGGTCCAGTGATCAAGGGTCAGGGAGAGAGGAATTGAAGTGATCTGTCCCATAATGAAAGATACACAAACAGTAAAAGCAACGACACACGACACAGACAAGAAAAGACAATAAAGACATGCAATGGACGTCCAACACTGAGACCAGGACTGAGTAGCCAGCAAAATCTGATGGGCTGGCAATACTGAATCTGAAACAAAATATCACTGAGTCGAGGAGACTATTGTTTTTTGATTTTACGAGTCCTCTGTGGTGTCCCCCAGGGACGTGGCCTGTGGCTCTGGTGACACGTCTGTCAGCCACCATCGGAGAGAACTCATGCTCTTCATCGACAGCCATTTTACAAAGCCCTAACTTGAAACCTGAAACCAGAAAGAGGCGCCCTATTTACCCCGAGAGGAGCTTGTTGGGGTCTCTCATCCGCCACTGCCAGATCTCGGTGGAACCTAAATATGTAAAGGGAAGGTGAGCGTTGGTGGAAGAGACCACCAAGACACTGTCTCATGCAAAAGCAAAGGGTTTATTGGGCATCCAGCATGCTGGGGCTCAGAGCTCATTTGAATATAGCAGAGAACCCTGATAACAGCTTAAGCAGAGCTTATATACTTTCCTTGAAAAGGGCAGGGTGGGAAGTTTATTGATGGGTCCGGGAGAGTGAGCGGTTTGCGTGCAAATGGGTGAGAGAGTACATTCTGCAGTTTGGCAGTTGGGGACAGCACATTCTGGAAACAAGATTAGCAAACAGTTCTCAAGATTTCAAAAGTGTTTTATTAAGCATACAGAATAAGAGGAAGTGACAAGTACCTATTTTATTAACATTTCACTACCGACTATACTTTGCCAGATTTCCTAATGTCTCTATTGATATCTGCTTTCCTACATATTTTTCCCAGTTCATCATTGTGACTGACTCTTCACATGTGCTGACATTTACATTCACTCTATACCGGAAACCCTATAGCTAAAAAAATTTTGGTCCAAATCCTATACTCAGTCTCCTTAATAAACCACCAACTATCTTCCTAATCCTACTGACTATCCCTTTTTGACTGGAAGTTCTCTTTGAAAATCAATCATCCAAGGTAAAAGGTCCTATGCAATTGTATATCAATTTATCTGAGACATCTGTGAAGAAAATAAATCAAAGCTAAGTATCGCAATCAAGGGCCCAATTCCCTTCTGGGCTTCAAATCTTACCTATATTTGTGTTTTCATACTTATATTTCACCTATATATTCTTGTAAATATCACACTTTTCCAATAACATTATTCATCCAGCAGAGTGATTCCTAATCCAAATCAAACCTGTTATTAACCCTAACCATACACTGTTCCCTCAATCTAACTTTACAGAACAGCAGGGATAGAGTTGGTCTTACAATACAGGAATGTAAGGCATCTTCCAACAGCTGAGAAACTCAAAGGTCCGTGCAAAAATGATCCCTGAAGAAGCTGTAGGCAGCTATGAAGGAACTGAGAGAGAAAAAGTCATCTTCCATTGCAAACAACCTGGTCAGCATGAAGGGATGTGTCTGAATCAGCCTCTCTCTTCTTTATGTAGAGAAGAAGGACCAAACCAGGCCTGTGTGGAGAGCTGTTCCTGGTTACCAATGGTTTATATACCATTCTAACTTGTGAAAGTGTCACAGAAAGAAGGGGCAGCCTCCATTTCATGGGACCCTTGGAAGCAACTGTTAGGACAACGTGGTTGCCAAGGCAGTGATCTCATTCAGTTCCTGAACGAAGTGACCTCACCTCACATCCTTGGTGATGGAACTCTTTGAAATTGGGATCCAGGAAGCCAGGCACTCAAATCCAGTCCCAGTTCCAGTCCCAGTGGTCTCACTTCTTTGGATTTACCAAGGACAGAATCAGTCCTTTTTTGTACCTACTGATGTGAGGATGGCCAAATGCTAGAAAAGCTTAGAAGAGTGGCCTTTCCTGAGAAAGCAGGTAGTGGCTCACTCCTGGCTCCTGAAAACTTCACAGAGTTGGCCAAGGAAACCAGATCTGAGACAGGACTGGCCATTTCAGGGGAACATTGTATGGCCCACCAGTCAGAGGACACACCCGATAGTCAGAGACTTACTTTGGGCATGGAGGTGCCTTTGTGGATGTGGGTGTGTGTTTGTGGATTTGTCTCATGTTCTGAGAATAGGTAGAAAAGGCGGTTTGTTTGTTTTGGAGTGAACTGTTTCTAATAAGTGATTTGACAAGGCGAGTGTTTCTATATCTGTGTATCCCACTGTGTCCGTGGTTGTAGACATTAGAAAAAAGAATGCATCAAAGGATGTGTCCAGTCTAGTAGAAAGTTTCCCAGCATTCATCCTGCCCAATTTATGAATGCACAGCGGCTTGCATTATCTATGGGCTGCCGCAGACTAGCTGGGCACAAAATCACGAGCCACTCACAGAATTGTAGATTAAAACAGCAATTCTTTATTCCCAAACTCACACTGGCAACCTACAAACACGTTCTGGGGGAATTCACGTTCTGGGCCCAAATCATGTTCTGAATCCCAAAACCTCTGTGAATCCCATGAGAACTCAAGAGGAACTCAAGGAGCGGGCGTCCCTGAGGCAGCAGGATAAGCCCTATTCCCAGCAGGGTACACCTTAAACCAGGAACCGCCCTAATCCCATGGAGTGGGATTCTCCCTAATCCCAGCAGGATACACCCTAAACCTGAATCCGCCCTGGTCCTTGAGCAAGGTCACCTTACACGCAATGACACTGCAAATGAGCTGGGTCATGCCATGCGTCATTCTTACTTAGCAATGGCCCTCAGCATCTCCCCCATTCTGATTAATTAAACAACAAGCAATGTGGCTTAAGGACCGTGCCTGGTAGGTTGTCCAATTCAACATATGGTTCTTACCCATCATGGGAAAAACTGACCTCTAGGCGTCAGCCTCCTGTCTTAGGTTGATACCACTGTAATTGGATCATACCCTTCACTGACTACCGATCCAGCATACAGTCATACTTATGGATAGGCCTATGCACCAGTGGGGGGGGTGTGATGTTCTTGGTGTGGAACAGAGATGCCAGTAATTTCGAGCCTGCTGAGTAGTGCGTCTAGAGCTGTTGTGGGCAGGTGTGTGACAAAACATCTGTGGTGGGGCCATGTGGATATGCCATTGGCTTCCAAATAGCTTGTGATTGACATGGTGCAGCCAGCAGACCCTTCAATGTAGAGGAATATTGTTATATAGAGAGGTTTCAGGGGAATGTTCAGAATCAGGTTGCTATGGAAAAGGGGGCAATGGGGCAAGCTATGAGGGATAGAAGCCTGGATGGTGCATATTCCTGCAGAACCTGAGCCACCAAAATTGACAGAACTCCCTCCAGCACTGTGTCCCAGTTGAACTCCTTGTATGTCGTGAAGCAAATACCAAACTCCAAGTGCAGCAGCAAGAAACACCACGAAAAGTGGAGGATGACCAAATGGCTTCACAGTCCACACGGGAAGACACTTAGCCCACAGTGGTCACAGTTTACCTACAAAGAGATAATTCAGCACTGCTGCCTCATGTTTATTGAAAAATATGAAACCATGTCCTCCACGTCACATAGATGCAGATCCAGCTTTGATGGTCTCACTACAAAGAAAGCTCAAACTTCTGACAACAACATATATTTCAAGTGCCCAACCTCAGAGGCAATTTCTCAAAAAGTTTTTAGTCCAGAAGAGATCCGTGTTTGTGGAGTGTTTACCCTGTCATTTGCTTTTGGAAACTCCTCAACCATTTCCAAGTTTGTGAACTCAAGAGCATTTTCCATTAAAGATATGTATTCACAAATTTTCTAACTCTTTTACTCTAATTGTGTCTTAACCCAAACAGAATAGAAATACAAGCGGTTCAAAGGAGGCATGGTGTATATTTGGACTTGCCTTTTGCATGATAAACTTTAGGTGTTATACATTTAGTCAATTTTTAATTAAATTGTTCTCCACGTGTTTTCAAAATTAAAAAAAAACATGTGTATTTCTGTCTCCCTTTCTCTGAAGCTTATTCAACACATGTATTTTTATATGCACATATAGAATGCTACCTGGTATCACATGTACATTTTTGTGAGGTGGTTTACTCGGCAAATAGAAATTGAGAGAAGAGATCACTCATCCTAAACTCTGTTGGAACTGAAAATTCAATCTATGGGTGAGCTTCCTAGTAGAGCAAAATTATATATGAATCCATGTTCTGTAAAATATATGTTTTTGGATCTGTGGATGATATATATTTCATGATGAATTTCCATTGGCATATATATTGCTACATTTTAATGTCTGTGTGGGTGTTCTGTGTGTGTGTTTGTGTGTGTGTGTGTGTGTGCGCATAGTCTCCAGATTTTTCAAAATATGAAAAATATGTGTCTTATATACAGTCCCAAACTTCATTTATGTTCATGTATGTGGATTTATAATCAAATTTTCACAAGATTATTCTCAGAAATATTCATCCACCTGAAATACTTATTTGTTTCCTAGTACTGAGAAATAACATCAATGAATGGTGCATTCAAATCCTAATATTTCTACAGTAACTGACCCAGTTTAACATCAATGCAATTAGATTCCTATCGGACATGATGTGTATTTTGAGGCTCATTTTTATTCGACACTGGTACATTACTATTTCTTCAGTTTATCCACATCATAGGATGTATACATCATCCACCAGTTCACAAATTTATAGGCATTTGTTTCACTTTCAATCAAATCCTGCTTCAGAACACATGTAGTCCTCCAGGTTTCTTGACTGGTATTTTCATGAAACTTCTTTCCACACACATTATTTTCGATTTCCATAATCACTGTTGAAGCAAAACTCACACACCCTTCATGATTAACGATAAACATAATAATAACATTAGATGTATAACTGGTTGAAATGAATGACAGTATATCAAAACATGATTTCTTATATATTTTCAAATAACAATTTAGTTGATTATTTAAAGTGGAACCAGTTATATAATTTATTCCCAGTATGGTCTATTCATGCATTATCTCCATATTCATTGACACAAGGTACAGCTCTTTGTACCCCCAATAAAAATTCATACGTCTTCAAAATATTGCTCCCAGAAATGATGAAAGAAATACTTATGTCACCTGATCTACATATACATTTTATCACAGTAATATTCTGGACACAAAATTCAATGGTCACACTTATGTTTCTACTGAAGCCTAAATGGAAAGTAAACATGGATTACTAAAAATATCCATGTCCAGGTTGCCTAATGCTCTCAAAAGTCAATCCTATTTGTGACTATATATTTGTTTCTTCTTAAGATTATATATTCAACCTCAACCCTGTTGAAAATGTCTAATCCTACCATTCACTTTATAGTTTGCCTGATTTCCCAATATCTCTATGGATATCTGCTTTCCTACATATTTTCCACAGTTTATCATTGTGACTGCCCCTTCACAAGTGCTGACATTGACATTCACTCTCTAACCGAGACCCTATTGCTAAAGAACTTTCGGTCCAAATCCTGTACTCACTCTTCTTCTGAAACCTACAGACTGTCCTCCTAATCCAAATGACTATCCCTTTTTGACTGGATGTTCTCTTAGACATTCAATCAACCAATGTACACGGACCTATGCCATTGTATATCGATTTATCTGAGAAATCTGTGCAGAACAAAATTCAAAGCTAAGTATCCCAATCAAGGGCCCAATGCCTTTCTGGGCTTCAAATATTACCTAGATTTCTGTTTTCATACTTATATTTCACCTATATATTCATATAAATATCATAGGTGCCCAATACCATTATTCATCCCACAGAATGATTCCTAACCCTAATCAAACATGTTATTAACCCTAACCATAAACAGTTCCCTCAATCTAACTTAACAGAAGAGCTGGAACAGAGTTGGTCTTACAATACAGGAATGTAGGGGTTCTTCCACCTACTGAGAACCTCAAAGGTCCATGCAGAAATTATCCCTGGAAAACACGTAGACAAGTATGAATGACCTGAGAGAGCAAAAGTCATCTTCCATGGCAAACAACCTGATCAGGATGATGGGTTGTGTCTGAATCAGCCTCTCTCTTCTTACTGTAGAGATGATGTACCAATCCAGGCCTGTGTGGAGAACTGTTCCCGCGTGCCGATGGTTGATATACCATTCTAACTTGTGAAAATGTCACAGAAATTGGGGCAGCCTCCATCTCATGGTACACTTGGAAGCAACTGTTAGAACAAAGTGGTTCCCAAGGCAATGACCTCATTAAGTTCCTGGAAGAAGTGACCACACCTCACTTTCTTGGTGATGGAACTCTCTGAACGTTGGATCCAGGAATCCAGGCACCCAGAGCCAGTCCCAGGCCCAGTCCCAGTGGTCTCACTTGTTTGGATTTAACAAGGACAGAGTCAGTCTTTCTTGGTACCTACTGAAGTGAGGATGGCCAAATGCAAGGAAAGCCCCGAAGAGGTTTGTTTCCTGAGAAAGCAGATAGTGTTAACCACTTGCTCATGACTAGTTCAAAGAGTTGGCAAAGACACCAGATCTGAGACAGGACAGGCCATTTCGGGAGAACATAGTATGGCTGACCAGTCAGAGAAAACTCCGGATAATCAAAGACCTACTTGGGGGAAGGAGGTGCTTTGTGGTTGTGGGTGTGAGTTTGTGGTTTTGTCTCATGTTCTGAGAATAAGTAGGAAATGAGGTTTGTTTGATTTGGAGAGGACTGTTTCTAGTAAGTCATTTCACAATGCAATATTTCTATGTGTGTGTATCCCACTGTGTCCGTGGTTGTAGACATTAAAAAAGAGAATGCATCAATGGATGTGTCCTGTCTAGTAGAAAACTTCTCAGCATTCATCCTGCCCAATTTATGAATGGACTGCAGCTTGCCTTATGGATGGGCAACACCTAGTAACTTCCTAAGTTTCTGTTTTCTTCCTGAATTTTGGCCACTCTCCAGAATAGGCACATGGTTTTGTGTCCAAGATATGTACCACCTCCAAGCTCTGTGACATCGCCATGTACTGGATAGCTGATGGCAATGGCTAGCATCTCAGAAAACTCAGATATCAGTGTGACCAGGAAAGTCTCAGTGGAGAAACCCTGCTTTGGGCCTTTTGATTACCTAATGTTCTGTTGCCCTGAAAGTCAGGAAGGTCATTGACTCAGGCGACCTTTTTGTGAAGCCTGAAAAAAACAGTTTTCAAATGGAAATAAATGGACATCACCTATGGCTCTTTGCTTAACTGCTTTGGAAAGGGATGTGTCTGAATCAGCCTCTTGGCCCTGTGTGAGCCAGTGGCTTAGATTCTCAGCACCTGATGCATATAAAGAAAGATCTTATGTGTGCATTCAAAAACAAAATGGGCAAAATAGCAGTCATTGTGGATGAAGTCTCTCGCATTCTTCTATAAGGTTCCTGACCTCCATCAAGTGAGAATAGAGATCCTTTGGGTAAAATGTGTTTTTCAAAGCCCTGCAGAGGCTAGCCCATAGGTGCTTGGGTTTTCTCATGACTCCAATTCACACAAAGAATCTATTCCCAATACTCAGTAAGCCTCAAATTGGAGAAGCAGAGCAGTATTATGGGCAGGCATATTTGATCACTCCTGGTTCACAGGAAGGGTGTCCAGGCCACCCTGACATTAGGCACATGAGGGGCAAGGGAGCTTATTTTGGACACTGTCTTGGGCTGCGCCCCTCATGGAAACCTCCAGCCAGAGGTTATGATGAGTGTCTCTATGGAAAAAGATGACCGCCACGTGGGAGTTTTTTGGTTTTAATTGTGGTCATGAGTGTGGTGATTTTAAGAGATGACTGGGTCAACCTTGGCTTGAACTCTGGTGTGATTCCTCTTAGAGACTGAGTTCTGGATCTGAACTCAGAGATGCATTGCAATGAATTGTGTTGGGATTTTAGGAGGCCACGCATGAGAGTCGCCCTTGTAAAATGAGATCTATGCCCAGGGTGGCTTTCCACAGATCCCTGGGAATCTCAGCCTGGATAACACATAATTTTATGCTGAAACACTTGGCAGCCATAGTTGAGTATCAAAACACACATGGACCTAACATTGTAGACTCAATGGGCCTGATTTCATGTGATCTTTTGGCCACTGTTTTGGAAGCCTTGGCTGTGAGAATTCTCCAGAGCTTTCATTGAAATGAGCTTCCTCAGAATTTAATGGTTCCTGAATGAATTGAAACCCACAGTGCCTCCAACTTCATCCTGAAAAGTGGCTAGATAATTACCATGAATTTTTTGAAATTCCCATGAACAGGTGGCACTGGAGAACCTTTGTATGTCCTGTTGCTAATCATGAGTATATCAGACATTGCCTTGATTGTCTCGGTTTCATGAAAATGGTGTAGAACAGAGATGCCCGTAAGTTGGAGCCTGCTGAAAAGTGGGCCTAGAGCAGTGGTAGGAAGGTGTATGGTATAAAATCTGTGGTGGGGCCATATGGATCTGCCATTGGCTTCCAAAATTCTTGTGACTAACATGGTGCATCCGGCATACCCTTATATGTAAATGTATCTTTTTATATGGAGAGGTTTCAGGGAAATATTCAGAATCAGGTTGCTATGGTCAAGGGGGCAAGCTATGTGGGATAGAAGCCTGGTTGGTGCATTATCTTGCCGACCCTTACACACCACACGTGACAGAACTCCCTCTAGCTCTGTGTCCCAGTTGAACTCCTTGTATTTCATGAAGCAAACACCAAACTCCCATTGCAGCAGCAAAAAACACCACGAAAAGTGGAGGATGACCAAATGGCTACACAGTGCACACGGGGAGACATTTAGCCCTCAGTGGCCAGAAGATCTCCATGTTTGTGGAGGGTTTACCTTGTCCCTTACTTTTGGAAACTCCTCTACCAACTCCAAGTTTGTGAACTCCTGAGCATATTCCATTCCAGATTTGTATTCACAGAATTTCTAACTCTTCTCCTCAAATTGTGTCTTACTTGGGGCGAAGGTAATGTCATGGCATCGTTCTGGATGAGAGTGGGAAGATTTTTGTGTAGCACATATTTGCATACACATAGGATTCATTTTCCCATTTTCCATTCAGAATACTGAATCCATGACACTAACCCATACCCTACTAGACTCTGACTGCTAATTCTAATATGATGGAGAAAACTGACCCAAACAGAATAGAAATGCAAGCAGTTCAGAGGAGGCATGGTTTATACTTGGAGTTGCATTTTGCATTATGTAGGGTAGGAGTTATGAATCACGTCAATTTTTTGTTGAATTAATTCTCCATGTGCTTTTAAAGTTAACAAATAAGTGAATTCCTGTCTCCCTTTCTCTGTAGCCTATTCAGCACATGTATTTTTATATGCATATATAGAATCCTACATGGTATCACATGTACATTCTTGTGAAGTGGTTGACTTGGCAGATACAAATTGTGAGAAGAGATCACTTCTCCTAAACCATGTTGCAACTGAAAATTCAACCAATGGGTGATCTTCCTAGTAGAAAAACATTATACATTAATCCATATTAAGTAAAATGAATATTTTTGGATCTCTGGATGATATATATTTCATGAAGTATTTCGATTGGCATATATATTGCTACGATTTAATGTCTGTGAGTGTGTGTGTATGTGTGTGTGTGTGTGTGTATTTTTCAAAATAAGAAATATATGTGTCTTATTTACACTCCCTAAATTCATTTATGTTCATATATGCGAATATATAATCACGTTTTCACAAGATTAGTCTCAGAAATAGTCATCCACCTGAAATACCTATTTGTTTCCTCGTACTGAAAACTATCTTCAGTGAATGGTGCAAAGAAATCAGATTTCTATAGTAACTGACCTAATTTAACATCAATGCAAGTAGACACCTATGAGACATGATATGTGTTTTGACTTTCATTTTCATTCAAAACTGGTACATAAATATTTCTTCAGTTTATGCACATCATAGGATATATATTTCATTCACAAGTTCATAAATTAATAGGCATTTGTTCACTTTCAATCATTTCCTGCTTCAGAACACATGTATTTCTCCAGGTTTTTTGACTTGGCTTTTCATGAGACTTCTTTCCAAACGCATTATTTTCGATTACCATAATCACGTTTGAAGCAAAACTCATACACTCTTATGATAAACCATAACCCTAATATTACTATTAGATATATAACTGGTTGGAATGAATGATCATAAATCAATATAACATTTTGTGTATATTTTAAGATATCAATTCAATCCATTATTTAAAGTTTGAAACAGTTATATTATTTATTCACAGTATGGTCTATTCAGACATTATCTCTATATACATAGACACAGGGTACACCTATTTGTACCCCCAAACTACTTTACATGGTTTCAAAATATTGATCCCAGCAATGGTGGAAGAAATACTCATGTCCCCTGATGTACATATACATTTTATCACAGTAATATTCTGGACACAAAAAGCAAAGTTCACTCTTATGATTGTACCAATGCCTTAAAGGAAAGTGAGCATGGATTACTTAAAACATCCATGTACAGGTTGCCTAATGTGCTCAAATGTCAATCCTATTGGTGACTACAAAATTCTTTCTTCCTAAGATTATATATTCAACCTCAAGCCTGTTGAAAATGTCTAATCCTATCACTCACTTTATACATTGTTTGATTTCCTATACCCTCTACTGATATCTGCTTTCCTACATATATTCCCCAGTTCATAATTGTGACTGACTCTTCACATGAGGTGACATTTACATTCACTCTCTATGCGAAACCCTACTGCTAAAAAACTTTTGGTACGAATCATATACTCACTCTTCTTTCTATACCTACCGAATATCTTCTTTATCCTACCGACAATCCCTTATTGAATGGATGTTCTCTTCGACATTCAATCATCCAAGGTACAATGTCCTATGCCATTCAATATATATTTATCTGAGACATCTGTGCAGAATGTATTTCAAAGCTAAGTATCCCAATCAAGGGCCCAATGCCCTCTGGGCTTCAAATCTTACCGAGATTTCTGTTTTCATACTTATATTTCACCTGTATATTCTTGTAAATATCGCAGGTTCCCAATACCATTTTTTATTCCGCAAAATGTTTCCTACCCCAAATTGAACATGTTATTATCCCTAACCATACACTGTTCCCTCAATCTAACTTTACAGAATAGCTGTGACAGAGTTTGTCTTCCAATACAGGAATGTAGGGAATCTTCCACCTGCTGAGAACCTCAAAGGTCCATGCAGAATGATCCCTGGAGAAGATGTAGGCAGCTATGAAGGACCTGAGAGAGCAAAAGTCATCTTCCATGGCAAACATCCTGTACAGGATGAAGGGATGTGTCTGAACCAGGTTCTATCTTCTTAATGTAGAGAAGATGGACCAAACCAGGCCAGTTTGGAGAGCTCTGTTCAGGTGCCTATGGTTGATATAAAATTCTAACTTGTGAAAGTGTCTCAGGAATTAGGGGCAGCCTCCATCTCATGGGACACTTGGAAGCAAGTGTTTGGACAAAGTGGTTGCCAAGGCAGTGACCTCATTCAGTTCCTGAAGAAAGTGAACTACCTCACTTCCTTGGTTATGGTGCTCTCTGAACTTGGGAACCAGGAAGCCAGGCACCCATTGCCAGTTCCAGTCCCAGTCCCAGTGGTCACACTTGTTTGGTTCTACCAAGGACAGAGTCAGTCTTTCTTGGTACCTACTGCGGTGAGAATTGCCAAATGCCAGGAGAGCTCTGAAGAGGGGCCTTTCCTTCGAAAGCAGGTAGTGGTTCATCACTGGCTCCTGACGACTTCACAGGGTGGAGAAGGAGAAAAGATCTGAAACAAGACAGGCTATTTTGTGGGAACATAATAAGTCTCACCTGTCAGAAGACACTCCGGGTACTCACAGACCTGCTTTGGAGAAGGAGGTGCCTTTGTGGGTGTAGGTGTTAGTTTGTGGTTTTGTCTCATGTTCTGAGAATAGGTAGGAAAGGTGGTTTGTTTGGTTTAAAATGGACTGTTTCTTATGAGTCGTTTGACAAGGCGAGTGTTTCTATGTCTAGTATCCCACTGTGTCCATGGTTGTAGGCATTAAAAAATAAAATGCATCAAGGGATGTATCCTGTCTAGAAGAAAGCTTCCCAGCATTCATCCTGCCCAATTGATGAATGGACTGTGGCTTGCCTTATAAATGGGCAACACCTACTATCTTCCTAAGCTCCTGTTTTCTTCCTGAATTCTGGCCACTCTCCAGAATAGGCTCATGGTTTTGTGTCCAAGATATGTACCACCTCCAATCTCTGTGACGTGGCCATGTACTCGATAGCTGAAGAGAATCGGAGCATCTCAGAAAACTCAGATATCAGTGTGACCAGGAAAGTCTCAGTGGAGAAACCCTGATGTGGGCCTTTTGCTTACCTATTGTTCTGTTGCCCTAAATGTCAGGAAAGTCTTTGCCTCAGGCCACCCCTTTGTGAAGCCTGAAGAAAACAGTTTTCAAATGGAAATGAATGGGCATCACCTGTGGCTCTTTGCTTAATTGCTTGGAAAGGGATGTGTCTGAATCAGCCCATTGGCCCTGTGTAAGTCTGTTGCTTAGATTCTCAGCACCTGATGGATCTACACAAAGATCCCATGTGTAAATCCAAAACCAAAATGGCCAAAAGAAGAGTCAATGTGGATGAAGTCTCTTGCCTTCCTCTCAAAGGTCCTGACCTCTATCAAGTTAGAATAGATATCCTTTGGGTAAAATAAGTTCTTCCAAGCCCTGCAGAGGCTAGGGCATAGGTGCTTGGATTTTCTCATGACTCCAATTCACACAAAGAATCTATACCCGACAGTCAGTAAGCCTCAAAATGGAGAAGCAGAGCAGTATTATTGGCAGGGCTATTTGATCACTCTTGGTCTCATGAAGGGTGTCCAGGCCACCCTGACTTTGGGCAAATGAGGCATAAGAAAGCTAATTTTGGACACTGTCTTGGGCTGCGCCCCTCATGGAAACCTCCAGCCAGAGGTTATTATGAGTGTCTATATGGCAGAAGATGAGGGTCATGTGGGATCTTTTTGGTTTCAATTGTGGTCATTTGTGTGGTGGTTGGAAAAGAGATGACTGGGTCCACCTGGGTTTGAACTCTGGTGTGATCCCCTTAGAGACTGAGTTCTGGAATTGACCTCAGAGAAGAATTGCCATGAATTGTGTTGGGATTTTACGAGGCCACTCCTGACAGTCGCCCTTGGAAACTGATATCTAGGCCCAGGGTTGCTTTCCACAGATCACTGGGAATCTCAGCCAGGATATCACATGATTTTATTCTGAAAGACTTGGCAGTCATTGTTGAGAGTCAAAACACACATGAACCTTACATTGTAGACCTCAATGGGCCTGGCTTCGTGTGAAATTTCGGCCACTCTTTGCAAAGAATTGGCTGTGAGAGTTCTCCAGAACTTTCATTGAAATGAGCTTCCTCAATATTTAATGGTTCCTAAATGAATTGAAACCCACAAGGCCTCCAACTTGATCCTTGAAAATTGGCTAGATAAATACCATGAAATTATTGACATTCCCATTACTAGGTGGTACTGGAGAACTTTTTGATGTCCTGTGTCTGATCATGAGTGTACCAGACAGTGCCTTGATTGACTTGGTTTCATGAAAATGGTGTAGAACAGAAATACCAGTAAGTTGGAGCTTACTGAATAGTGGAACTAGAGAGGTGGTGTGCAGGTGTGTGATAAAACATCTGTGTTGTGGCCATGTGGATCTGACATTGGCTTGCAAATGGCTTGTGACTGACATGGTGCATCCAGCAGAAACTTATATGTCTGAAACCTCTCAATATAAAGGCATCTTTTTATATGGAGATTTTCAAGGCAATGTTCAGAATCAGTTTGTTATGGTGAAGGGGGAAATCTATGTGGGATAGAATCCTGGTTGTTACATTCTCCTGCAGACCCTGACCCACCACACGTGACAGAACTCCCTCCAGCACTAGGTCCCAGTTGAACTCATTGTATTTCGTGAAGCAAATACCAAACTCCCAGTGCAAGAAACAACATGAAAAGTGGGGGATGACCAAAAGGCTTCAAAGTCCACACAAGGAGACACTTATCCTTAAGTGGCCACAGTTTACCTACAAAGAGTGAATTCAGCACTGCTGCCTCATGTCCTTTTGAAAATAAGAAACCATGTCCTCCAGGTCACATAGATGCAGACACAGCTTTGATGCTCTCAATAGAAAGGAAGCTAAAGCTCCTGATAACAACATATATTTCAAGTGCCTAACCTCAGAGGCAGTTTCTTAAGGAGTCTTTAGGCTGGCAGAGCTCCATGTTTGTGGAGTGTTTACCTGTTAGACCAGGACGCTAGAAAAGACCACTGACTCCAATTAAAATCAAATTAAAGCAAGCTTATTATTTCCACTGGTCGGGCTGCGTCTCCCTCCCAAAGTGGTGGTAACAATACAGCAACCCCACTTTTCCTACAGCCCAGCTTTATAGCCCAGAAAGTTACACAAAACGGGGGTTACAGGTAACAGATCTCTGACAAGCATCACACTAATGGTAGTTTAGATTTTTTTTTTTGCTCTCCCCAACATCAGAATTTATAAGGACCATTAGAGCCTCAGAGAGGGTCGTTTTCTGGCCAGGGAAGGCCAATATTTATGAGGTGTCACTAACGTTTCAGAGAGGGCTGATATCTGGTCAGAGAGCAAGGAATGGGTGAGTTCAAGGCACTGGCTGGCATTCCAAGCAGGTTCAGAATTTCAGTAATTTATAGTTAAGCCAAAACTATCTTTTCATGGCTTTGTGGCAAGATGCCTACCAATTTTAATAAAAGATCAGGTTGGGTCTATCATTCCCCCCTTTTCTAATGTGTCCCTTTCTAATCTTTGATAGGGTAGGGGAAGAACACTGAGGAAATTTTAATCATTCAGGTAACAGTCTCCAAATTTTTAGAACTCACCCAAAACTGAATTCCTGATTGTAGCTGACTTAATTATTTACTTATATTGATAGTCTATTTATTTTTGGCATCATTGTTGTAAGAAGAGAGGCATCACACATTTTGGCTTCTTCTGAGCTGAATGAGGGTGATGTGAGGGGGCATGGCATGAGGGACATGAGTTGCCTTTTGGAATTCAGTTAAAGGACATGAGTTGCCTTTTAGAAGTCAGTTTGTTTTGAAGTCTGGTTGGGAAAGAACAGGTTGTAAAGGCATCTGAGGATGGATTCTTCTATGACAGAAACAAAAACCATGAGTACTGAATAAATGTTGCAGCAGCTGGAACATGTCACTGTATAGAAGTTCCCTCACCAGTCTTTAATATCCCCAGTTATCAGGACTGTCAACTTAATATTTAACTTTTAGTGTTATAGTTGTCCTTTCCCATAAGTTACAGTTTAATAATTTATTGTCACTGATCTTGCAAAATCCTTTTACTAGTATTATCTCTGTGTCTAATAGAGAAACTTTTAATTCTGTTACTCAGGGCTGGATAATCGTACTAGCAAACACCAAGCCTACCTGTGTAGGTTAGGAATATCTGTAGGCCTTAAACTAAAGACTTCTGCCTCTGGAAGCTCCTCTTGATAGTCTCTTTGTATGGTTATCAGGCATTCTTGTCTGAGAATCCTTCTTTGTAACCTCCAGTCTTACTTATTTTGGGAGGCTAACATAAAGTGTATACCTTAAAATATTATTATTATTATTATTTAAAATGCACAGGAATGGCTGTATTTTGGTATTTACTGTCTTTGCTAAGTGTTTAAGATGAAGCAGTCAAACTGACTTTTGTTTCTATCTATTGTTAACAGTCAGCTGAGCTTTTATGGGAGTCATTTCTGGGGAATCTTGAGAGCTTTTCTGAGTTTCTGCTAGTGCCATTTGTGCTAGGGTGGGTCCAGGTTGCTTGACCATGTGGGCTTCCCTCGGAAGCATCAGGGATGTCTCCCTTCTCTGATGACTCTCCTCTTCGTAACAAATGCACTGATTGGCTTTCTGTTCTCCAGTGGTGTCTTTTATCTCCCTGATCAGGAGGTTATGTGGCTCAGAGTTGCAAAGCCCTTTAGAGAAGTACCCTGTTCCCTGAATTTAGACTGACTCAGAGGGCAAGAGCCAAATATTGGTTTTCTTGGCCCTTTCATTTAACTTTAATTTTAAATCCTAATCTTAAACATGCAACAAATAAATTTTAACAGCCTTACATTAAGAGTACTGGGCTTTAATGTCTATAACTTTATTATTATTTATTTTTTTAATAAATTGGGATCTGTATTATTCTGTCTGTATTGTAGGTGATGACTTATTATCTTGAATAAACCCATGTTGTGTTCTTAAAGCAACACATTTGTAAAACAATAACAGGGAATCTTTAGATCACTTATAAGAAAATTTCAAAATAAAATTAACAAAAGTAAAAATACTTAGTTCGTGTAATACCTACCCTGAATTTTTTGGCTGAGTTATACATTATATCCCCTGTTTGAGATCCTAGTAATCTTGACAGAAAAAAAAAACAGCTTTTGAATATAACTTTAAATGAAATAAAATCTGACCTACTGCTTTTGTAGTTATTCTAACATATAGTAAGTTGGGACACAGAGCCTTATCTCAGGTAAGGCAGGGCTCTTTATAAATCTCAAGTGTTTTAGTTCTAAAGCGGAAATTTGTTTTTTTAAATATCATTTTACAAAGTTTACATAAATTGTTTGAGGTCACATGAACATTAGCTAACATGATATGATATCACATTTAAAACATGAATTAATGAAAGGCTGAATGTTCTTAACCTTTACATAGATTAGGCTCTCATTAAATTTAAAATATATTTAAATTGTTCCCAATGTAAAAAGTAACATAAAACTTTACATGTCTTATTGATAACAGGTAAATGAATGCCCAATATATATTTTTACCATACAACTTCAGAATAACAGTTTGATATAATGCTCTTTTAAGTTTCTACCTTACAGACTTGTATACCTGGAAGATATAAGCACATTAATAGCATCACAATTACATGGATGTTTTTACATTATCCCAGTTAAGCTTTTAAATAAATGGCAGTACAGTGCTCTAAAACAACAGTTCTTATTTAATCATTTGTTTAATTTTTATGGTTGCTTGCTCTAGAAAAAATAAAACTAAATAAACACAATGTTATTGGTAAACTTATGTTTTAAGAATTTTTTGTCTCTTTAACACATGACTGATTTTTACAATCTTATACATACTTTAGTACAAACTTATACAGACCTTAGTTAATCAATCAGATATCTAACAAAAGTACTCATGAATGAGTAATCCCATATCATATTTACTTTACTAATTTATCAAAATATTAGACAAATGTATTGAACAGTGTAAACCATTTTTTTTGTTGAAGGAAACGTCCTAGAACCAAGTCATATTAGACATTTTATAGACATTAATATTTTATTAGATTTTTGAACACCTAGAAAAACTCTTAAGCTTAAATTTAAAGACATTTATTTTTATCTGTTTTTCAAATTTCAGTTTAACCATTTAAATGACGTGAATTGAAGATCTTTGGATCCACTTTTTAAAATTTGTTTTTATGAGCGCTCCTTTTATATGTAAATTTGTGTATCACATGGATGATATACGGACATATGTATATATAGACATACAACACATAACAAACGTTTGCACACATAATAATAGTAAAGGCCTTGAAGCTTTTCGCAGGTGAAATCTCCATTGCAATGTTTCAAAAACTCCACAGTTGGTCAAAGATAGATCTGATCAGAAAAACATTAACCTAGGTCTGCAGGATCAAAATCATAAGCTCAAAAAAAAAAAAAAACCCAGAAACTAAGGAAAAAAAGTAAGAGTCCTAGAAAAAAATGACTGGCCAGTAATTTGTAAATACCATATCATTTACATTTTTTCTTCCTTAGGCCCCAGATCAGTCTGATACTGAGCTTGCAGGCTTCTGTCATTTGCATTTGAATCTAAGTCCTGTCTGAGGTCTGGAAGGAGCAGGAAAAAACTGCTATTCTGAGCAGACACCTCAGGCCTAAGTCATTTTAACCATAATTTTCAGGTTAGGATGTTGAAAATTATGATACATGTTTAAGATACAACTCACAAAATTTTATATCTTTACATCTTTTCTTATCAACAGAAACCATATTATGATTTACTATCCTTGTCCAAATTAATGCATTGATACACACAGTGATATTTTCTCAGGCTACCCAATTCAAAATTGGTGAAAAAAAAAGCCTGAATGATTGGGAAGTTACTTGCCAACTTGAAAGTAGAATTCTTTAGTTTTCCATCCTAAGTATTAAAGTTCTCTGGAATGAATTATCTGAAATCAAAAACTAAACAATTACCTAATCCCGACTTTTAACTGCAAGATTGTGCAATGCTTCAAAAACCCATTCAGATAGTAGATTGTTAAAATAGAACATCATAATTTAGACACACATTCAGCTAAGATCATTCCCAAGAAACAATTTATAATATCAACACATTATTGCAAACATCTTAAAGGGCCAGAAACAAAGACACAAGACAGACAGAAAGGAGCTCCAGACTATGGCTGACAGACAGAAGCCTTTAAAACAGAGCAGATAAGAGAAAAATCTCCTACACCAGTGGCAATATAGATGTCCCCATAAGGGAACCAGATGTTTTCACAGAGGGGCAACCTGAAATGTAAAATCAAGGGTCTACATGGTGACTTTACTGCATATAGTGTCCCCTTTTTCTTTTTCTCTTTTTTCAGAAGACAGAGGTGGCATAATCCTTACAGTTCAGGTAAGGAAGGAGGGAATTCCCTGAAGCAACAGGGCTTTGGCAGCTGCTGCGAGTCCCTCAGTCCCTCCTTTTACTTACAGGATTAGCTTCTCTGGTTCGGTTCCACCCCAAGCAGGATCCATCTCCTAACATTTCAGTAGTCAGGTCTCAAAAAGGTCCAGGGCGGAGGGGGAGGTGGTATATCAAAATTTGTAACTTAAAGTTCGGTTCCTGACCTTGAAGCCAATTAATGCCAATTTAATAATGAGGACAGTGTTTGGAGAAAAAGAAAAATGGAGTTTTATTGCTTTGATAACAAAGGAAAAACACAGGGGACTCTTCCCAAAGTATGTGACTCTCCTGATCTCAGGGACAAAGGGTTTTAAAGTAGTTTCACTTGTTAACCTGGGAGATACTCAGTTCTTAGATCCCCAGCAGGCATTGCCCTCTGCAGTGGGTGTGCTCCAGTCAGCCAGCTAGGGGCTTCTCTCATCCTGCTTAACCAAGGGTGGTAATGTTCATCGCAGTTCCTTTAAGCACAGTCCAAATGGGTGTCAGGCTTACTTGCTTTATTACCCATTTCCACATCCAATATCCTTAAGTTTTTAACCACAGAAATCACACAACAAAATGCACAAAAACGAACAAACAAACAAACAAACAAAAAAAACCATATAGAACACAGAACAACACACACACACACACAAAAAAAAAAAAAAAAAAAAAAAAAAAAAAACAGAAACCCTGCACCGAAACAGAAAATCTGAGGAGCAATGCAATGTATTGGTAAAGCTGAGGGGTACAAGTGCGTGTGTGCCCGTCGGCACCTCTCTATCCTTCCAGAGCAATTCCCTACAGAACAGAACAAAGAACGATTCTCCTTACTGTCCCAGACAGGAGTATATGTGAGCCTCCCGAGGCCACCTCTCTGTCATCAGAATAGATCTCCCTTAACCGAATATTACATGTTATAAAGGCACCACTTACATATGGAGACGTCCTCCACCAGGGGCTTCCTAACAGTTTTAGTTCAGTGGTTCACTGTAGTGCTCCCCGGACCAAATGCTCACTCCAAGGTCTTGGAACTTGGCTCTCCAGCCTGGAGCCCTGGAGGGAAGGCCAGCTTCAGAATTTCCAGCAGTCTGGTCTTGTGATAAACTTGGGCAGGGTCATCTCGCTGGGAAACGACAAAATATTAGACCAGGACACAAGACCACACACTCCAATTAAAATCAAATTAATGCAAGCTAATTATTTCAACTGGCCGGGCTGTCTCTCTTCCAAAATGGCGGGAACAAGACAGCAACACCACCTTTCTTAGAGCCCAGCTTTATATTCCAGGAAGTTACACACAAAGGGTATTACAGATACCAGAACTTTGACAAGCATCACACTAATGGTAGTTTACATTTTTTTTCTGGCCCCAACATCAGAAATTATGAGGACCATTATAGCCTCAGAGAGGGTCGTTGTCAGGCCAGAGAAGTGCAATATTTATGAGGTGTCACTAAAGTTTCAGAGAAGGCTGCTATCTGGTCACAGAGCCAGGCATGGGTGAGTTCAAGGCACAGGCAGGCATTCCAAGCAGGTTCAAATTTTACAGTAATTTATACTGAAGCCAAAATTATCTTTTCATGTCTTTGTGGCAAGATGGCTTCCAAATTTAATAAAAGATAAGGTTGGATCTATCAACCCTGTCCCTCACTTTTGGAAACCCCATTACCACCTACAAGGTGGTGAACTCCTGAGAATTTTCCATTCCAGATAAGTATTCACTGATTTTCTAACTCTTCTCCTCTAATTGTGTCTTACTTAGAGTGAAGGTAATGTCAAGGCATTGTTCTGGATAAGAGTGGGAAGATTTTTGTGTCCCACATATTTGCATACACATTGGATTCATTATCTAATTTTCCATTCAAAATACTAAATCCCTGACACTAACCCATACCCTACTAGACTCTGAATACTAATCCTAATATGATGGAGAAAAATAACCAAAACAGAATAGAAATACAAGCAGTTCAGAGGAGGCATGGCGTTTAGTTGGATTTGCCTTTTGCATGATAAAGGAATGGTGTAATAAATCTAATCAATTTTTTATTGAAATAGTTCTCCATGTGTTTTTATACTTAACAAATATGTGAATTCCTGTATCCCTTTCTCTGTAGCCTATTCAGCACATGTATTTCTATATGCACATATAGAATCCTACATGTTATCACACTTATAGTTTTGTGATTTGGCTGATTAAACGCTGTTGGAACTGAAAATTCAAACTATGGATGAGCTTCCTAGTAGAACAACATTATACATAAAACCATGTTCAGTAAAATAAATATTTTTGCATCTGTGGATGAAATATATTTCACGATGAATTTTGATTGGCATATATATTGCTACTTTTTAATGTCTGTGTGTGTATGTGTGTGTGTGTATGTGTCCAGATTTTTTAAAATAAAATATATGTGTCTTATCATACACTCCCTAAATTCATTGATATACATGTATGTGGTTTTATAATCAACTTTTCACAAGTTTATTCTCTTAAATAATCATCCACCTGAAATACATATTTGTTTCCTAGTATTGAAAACTAACTTCAGTGCATGGTGCATTCAAATCCTAATCTTTCTACAGTAATCGACCCAGTTTAACATCAATGCAAGTAGATTCCTATGGGTCATGATATGTATTTTGACGTTCATTTTTCCACAATACTGGTACGTTACTATTTCTTCAGTTTATGCACAACATTGGATATATATTTCATCCACAAGTTCGCAAAATTATAGGCATTTGTTTCACTTTCAATCACTTCCTGCTTCAGAACACATGTATTCCTCCATGTTTCTTGACTGGTCTTTTCATGAGACTCCTTTCCAACACATTATTTTCTATTTCCATAATCACATTGAAGCAAAACTCACACACTGTTCATGATAAACCATAACCCTAATATTACCATTAGATGTATGACTGGTTGGAATGAATGATTGTATATCAATATAAGATTTCTTATATATTTTCAGATATCAATTCAATCCATCATTTAAAGTGGAACCAGTAATATTATTTATTCAGAGTATGGTCTATTCATTCATTATGTCTATATTCATAAACACAGGGTACACCTCTTTGTAAACCCAATATAATTTATACGTTTTCAAAATATTGCTCCCAGAAATGTTGGACGAAATACTCATGTCACCTGATGAACATATACATTTTATCACAGTAATATTCTGGACACAAAGTGCAAAGGTCACACTTCTGATTGTACCAAACCCTAAATGGAAAGTGAACGTGGATTACTAAAAACATCCATGTCCATGTTGCCGAATGCTCTAAAAAGTCATTCCTATTTTTGACAACATATTGGTTTCTTCCTAAGATAATATATTCAAACTCAATCATATTGAAAATGTCTAATCCTATCACTCACTTTATACTTTGCCTGATTTCGTAATGTCTCTATTGATGTCTGCTTTCCTACATATTTTCCCCTTTCATCATTATGACTGACACTTCACATGAGCTGACAGTTACATTCACTATCTAACCAAAACCCTATTGCTAAAGAACTTTTGTTCCAAATCCTATACTCACTCTTCTTTCTAAACCTATAGACTATCTTCGTATTTCTACCGAGTCTCCCTGTTTGATTTGATGTTATCTTCTACATTCAATCATCCAAGGTACAAGGTCCTATGCCATTGTATATCGATTTATCTGAGACATTGGTGCAGAATATTATTCAAAGATAAGTATTCCAATCAAAGGGCCAATGCCCTTCTGGGCTTCAAATCTTACTTAGGTTTCTGTTTTCATACATATATTTCACCTCTATATTCTTATAAATATCGCAGGTTCCCAATACCATAATTGATCCAGCAGAATGATTCCTAATCCAAATTGAACATGTTATTAACCCTAACCATACACTGTTCCCTCAATCTAACTTTACAGAAGAGCAGGGACAGAGTTGGTCTTAAAATAGAGGAAGGTAGGGCATCTTCCACCTGCTGAGAACCTCAAAGATCCATGCAGAAATTATCTCTGGAGAAGATGTAGGCAGCTATGAAGGTCATGAGAAAGCAGAAGCAATCTTCCATGGCAAACAACCTGGTAAGGATGAAAGGTTGTGTCTGAATCAGCCTCTCTCTGCTTAATGTAGAGAAGATGGACCAAACCAGGCATGTGTGGACAGCTGTTCCCGGGTGATTATGGTTGATATACCTTTCTATCTTGTGAAAGTGTCAGAGGAAGTAGGGGCAGCCTCCATCTCATGAGACCCTTGAAAGCAGCTGTTAGGACAAAGTGGTTGCCAAGGCAGTGACCTCATTCAGTTCCTGAAGGAAGTGACCTCACCTCACTTCCTTAGTGATGGAACCCGCTGAACTTTGAATCCAGGAAGACAGGCACCCAGAGCCAGTCCCAGTCCCAGTCCCAGTAGTTTTACTTGTTTGGATTTAACAATGAGAGAGTCATTCTTTCTTGCTAACTACTGATGTGAGGATAGCAAAATGCCTGGAAAACTCTGAAGAGGGGGCTTTCCTGAAAAAGCAGGTAGTGGTTCACCGCTGGGTCCTGACAACTTCACAGTGTTGGACAAGGAGACCAGATCTGAGACAGGACAGGCCATTTCGGGGGAACATAGTATGGCCCACCAGTCAGAGGACACTTCAGATAGTCCCAGGCCTAATTGGGGAAGGAGGTGCCTTTGTATGTGTGGATGTGAGTTTGTGGTTTTGTCTCATGTTCTGAAAATAGGTAGAAAAGTCAGTTTGTTTAGTTTGGAGTGGACAGTTTCTAGTAATTCTTTTGAAAAGGCAAGTGTTTCTATGTCTGTGTATCTCACTTTGTCCGTGGTTGTAGACATTAGAAAAGAGAATGCATCAATGGATATGTCCTGTCTAGTAGAAAGCTTCCCAGCATTCATCCTGCACATTTTATTAATGGATGGTGGCTTGCCTGATTGATGGGCAACATCTGCTATCTTCCTAAGTTGTTGTTTTCTTCCTGAATTCTGTCCACTCTCCTGAATAGGCTCATGGTTTTGTGTAAAAGATATATACCACTTCCAAGCTCTGTGACAAGGCCTTATACTGGATAGCTGAAAGGAATTGTGAGCATCTCAGAAAACTCAGATATCAGTGTGACCAGGAATGTCTCAGTGGAGAAACCCTGCTTTTGGCCTTTTGCTTACCTATTTTTCTTTTGCCCTGAACGTCAGGGATGTCTTTGCCTCTGCCCCACACCTTGGGAAGCCTGAAGAAATCAGTTTTCAAACGGAAATAAGCAGGGCATCACCTGTGGCTCTTTGCTTAATTGCTTTGGAAAGGGATGTGTCTGAATCAGCCTGTTGACAGTGTGAGCCTGTGGCTTAGATTCTCAGCACCTGATGGATCTAAAGAAAGATCCCATGTGTTCATCCAAAATCAAAATGGCCAAAAATCAGTCATTGTGGATGAAGTCTCTCGCATTCCTCAGTAAGGTTCCAGACTTCCATCAAGTGAGAATAGTGATCCATTGGGTCAAATAAGTTCTTCAAAGCCCTGCAGATGCTAGCCCATAGGTTCTTGGGTTTACTTATAAATCCAGTTCAAATAAAGAATCTAAACCCCACAGTCAGTAGGCCTCAAATTGGAGAATTGGAGCAGTATTAACGGCAGGCCTATTTGATCACTCCTGGTTCACGGGAAGGGTGTACAGGCCACCGTGACTTTAGGCAAATGAGGGGAAAGGGAGATTATTTTGGACACTGTCTTGTGCTGCGCCTCTCATGAATCCTCCAGCCAGAAGTTATGATGAGTGTCTTTATGGAAGAAGATGAGGGCCATGTGGGAGTGTTTTGGTTTTAATTGTGGTCATTTGTGTGGTGGTTGGAAGAGATGACTGGGTCCACCAGGGCTTCAACTCTGGTTTGATTCCCCTTAGAGATTGAGTTCTGGAACTGACATCAGAGAAGTATTTTTAGGGATAGTGTTGGAATTTTAGGAGGCCATGCTTGAGAGTCGCCTTTGGAAAATGAGATCTTGGCCCAGGTTGTCTTTCTACAGAGCACTGGGAATCTCAGCCAGGATATCACATGATTTTATTCTGAAAGAATTGGCAGCCATAGATGAGAGTCAAACCACACATGGACCTCACATTGTAGACCTCAATGGGCCTGGCTTCTTGTGACTTTTGGCCACTCTTTGAGATTTTCCACGTTCAGTAAACTGAATATTTTTGTATCAGTGGACGATATATATTTCATGCAGAATTACGATTGGCATATATATAGCTACATTTTAATGTCTGTGTGTGTGTGTGTGTGTGTGTGTGTATGTATACTCTCCAGATTTTTCAAAATATGAAACATATGGGTCTTAATGTACACTCCCTAAATTCATCCATATTCTTGTATGTGGCTTTATTAACAACTTTTCCCAAGATTATTCTAAGAAACATTCATCAACCTGAAATTCATATTTCTTTCCTAGTACTCACAACTAATTTCAGTGAATGGTGAATACAAATCCTAATATTTCTACAGTAACTGACCCTGTTTAACATTAATGCAAGTAGATTCTTATGGGACATGATGTGTATTTTGAAGTTCATTTTTATTCAACACTGGTATATTACTATTTCTTCAGTTTATGCACATCACAAGATATATATTTTATCCACAATTTCGCAAAATTATAGGCATTTGTTTCACTTTCAATCACTTCCTGCTTCAGAACACATGTATTCCTCCATGTTTCTTGACTGGTCTTTTCATGAGACTTCTTTCTAAACACATTATTTTCGATTTCCATAATTAATTTTTAAGAAAAACTCTCACACACTTCATGCTAAACCATAACCCTAATATTACCATTAGATATATAACTGGTTGGAATGAATGACTTTATGAAAATTTATGATTTCTCATATATTTTCGATATCAATTCAATCCATTATTTAAAGTGGAACCAGTTATATTATTTATTCACAGTTTGGTCTATTCATGCATTATCTCTATATACATAGACACAGGGTACACTTCTTTGTAC
Organism: Callospermophilus lateralis; assembly: GCF_048772815.1. NCBI lineage: Eukaryota > Metazoa > Chordata > Mammalia > Rodentia > Sciuridae > Callospermophilus > Callospermophilus lateralis. The sequence goes on along the minus strand of NC_135313.1, from coordinate 121,701,285 downwards.
GTGAATACTAATTTATAAGTCTTGAAATATCGCTCCCAGAAATAGTGGAAGAAATACTCATGTTACCTGATGTACATATACTTTTTATCACAGTAATATTCTCGACACAAAATGCAAAGGTCAAACTTATGATTGAACCAAATCATAAATGGAAAGTGAATATGGATTACTAAAAACATCTATGTCAGTGTTACCTCATGTTTTCAAATGTCATTCCTATTGGTGACTACATATTTGTTAATTCCTAAGATTATACATTCAATCTCAACACTGTTGAAAATGTCTAATTCTATCACTCACTTTATATTTGCTTGGTTTCATAATGTCTCTATTGATATCTGCTTTCTTACATATTTTACTCAGTTCATCATTGTGACTACCTCTTCACATGTGCTGACATTTACCTTCACTCTCTAACCAAGACCCTATTGCTAAACAACTTTTGGTCCAAATTATATACTCACTCTTCTTCCTGAACATACCGACTCTCTTCCTAATCCTACGGACTATCCCTGTTTCAGTGGATGTTCTCTTCTACAATCAATCATCCAAGGTACAAGGTCCTATGCCATTCTATATAGATTTATCTGAGACAAGTGTGCAGAATGTAATTCAAAGCTAAGTATCTCAATCAAGGGCCCAATGCCCTTCTGACCTTCAAATCTTACCTAGATTTCTGTTTTCATACTTATATTTCACCTCTATATTCTTATAAATATCGCAGGTTCCCAATACCACTAATCATCCTGCAGAATGATTTCTAACCCAAATCGAACATGTTTTTAAACCTAACCTTACACTGTTCCCTCAATATGACTTTACAGTAGAGCAGGGAAAGAGTTGGTCTTACAATACAGGAATGTAGGGGAATTTCCACCTGCTGAGAACCTCAAAGGTCCATGCAGAAATGATACCTGGAGAAGTTGTAGGCAGCTATGAAGGACCTGAGAGAGCAAAAGTCATATTCCAATGCAAACAACCTGGTCAGGATGAAGGGTTGTGTCTGCATCAGCCGCTGTCTTCTTAATGTAGAGAAATTGGACCAAACCATGCTTGTGTGGAGAGCTGCTCCCGGGTGCCTATGGTTGATATACCATACTAACTTCTGAAAGTGTCACAGGAAGTAGGGGTAGCCTCCTTCTCATTGCGACCCTTGGAAGCATCTGTTAGGACAAAGTGGATGCCAAGGCAGTGACGTCATTCAATTCCTGAAGAAAGTAACCTCAACTCACTTCCTTGGTGATGGAACTCTCTGAACTTGGGATCCAGGAATCCAGGCACCCATTGCCAGTCCCATTCCCAGTCCCAGTGGTCTCACTTGTTTGGATTTACCAAGGACAGAGTCAGTCTTGGTATCTACTGATGTGAGGATGGACAAATGTCATTAAAGCTCTGAAGAGGGGCCTTTCCTGTAAAAACATGTAGTGTCTCATTGCTGGCTCCTGCCAACTCCACATAATTGGCCAAGGAGACCAGATCTGACACAGGACAGGCCATTTTGGGGGAACATAGTATGGCCCACCAGTAAGAGGACATTTCAGATAGTCACAGATGTACTTGGGGGAAGGAGGTGCCTTTGTGGGTGTGGGTGTGGGTTTGTGGTTTTGTCTCATGTTCTGAGAATAGGTAGGAAAGTCGGTTTGTATGGTTTGGAGTGGACTGTTTCTAGTAAGTTGTTTGACAATGCGAGTGTTTCTAAGTCTGTTTATCCCACTGTGTCCATGGTTGTAGACATTAGAAAGGAGAATGCATCAATGGGTATGTCCTATCTAGAAGAAAGCTTCCCAGAATTTATCTTGCCCAATTTAAGAATGGACTGCGCTTGACTCGTGAATGGGCAACACCTACTATCTTACTTAGTTCCTGTTTTCTTCCTGAATTCTGGCCACTCTCCAGAATAGGGTCATGGATTTTTGTCGAAGATATGTACCACCCCCAAGCTCTGTGACATGTCCATTTACTGAATAGCTGAAGGGAATGGGAGCATTTCAGAAAACTCAGATATAAGTGTGACCAAGAAAGTCTCAGTGGAGAAACCTTGCCTTGGGCCTTTGCTTACCTATTGTTCTGTTGCCCTGAATGTCAGGAAGGTCTTTGCCTCTGCCCCACACTTTGGGAAGCCTGAAGAAATCAGTTTTCAAACGGAAATAAAAGGGCATCACCTGTGGCTCTTTGCTTAATTGCTTTGGAAAGGGATGTGTCTGAATCAGCCTCTTGGCCCTGTGTAAGGCGATGGCTTAGATCCTCACCACCTGATGGATCTAAAGAAAGATCCCATGTTTGCATCCAGAACCAAAATGGCCAAAAGAGCAATCATTGTGGATAAAGTCTCTCGCCTTCCACTGTAGGGTTCCTTAAATCCATCAAGTGAGAATAGGGACCCTTTGGGTCAAATGAGTTCTTCAAAGCCCTGCAGAGGCTAGGCCATAGGTGCTTGGTTTTTTCATGACTCAAATTCACTTAAAGAATCTAAACCCCACAGTCAATAGACCTCAAATTGGAGAAGCAGAGAAGTATTAACAACAGGCCTATTTGATCACTTCTGGCTCACAGGAAGGATGTCCAGGCCACCCTAACTTTAGGCAAATGAGGGGCAAGTGAGGTCATTTTGGACACTGTCTTGGGCTGCACCACTCATGGAAACCTCCAGCCAGACGTTATGATGAGTGTCTATATGGAAGAAGATTAGTGCCATGTGGGGTTTTTTCGTTTTAATTGTGGTCATTTGTGTGGCTTTTGGAAAAGATAACTGGGTCCAACTTGGCTTGAACTCTGGTGTGATTCTACTTAGAAACTGTGTTCTGGAACTGACCTCAGAGAACGTTAAAGGTCCTATGCCATTGTATATCGATATTTCTGGGACATTTGTGCAGAACGTAATTCAATGATAAGTATACCAATCAAGGGCCCAATGAATTTCTGGGCTTCAAATCTTACCTAGATTTCTGTTTTCATACTGATATTGAAAGGTTAATAAAATAGGTACTTGTCACCTGCTGTTTTTCTGTACGATTAAGAAAACACTGTTGAAATCTTGAGAACTGTTTGCTATTCTTGGTCCCAGAATGTGTTGTCCCCAACTGCCAAACTGCAGAATGTACTCCATCACCTATTTGCACGCAAACCGCCCACTCACCCTGACCCATCAATAAACTTTCCTCCCTGCCCTCTCCAAGGAAAGTATATAAGCACTTCTTAAGCTGTTCTCAGGGCTCTCTGCTATATTCAAGTGAGCTCTGAGCCCTTGCATGCCAGACCCGCAATTAACCCTTTGCTGTTGCATGAGACAGTCTCTTGGTGGTCTCCTCCTCCAACGCTCGCCCAATCTTTACATCTGGTGGCCCCAGCGAGATCCAGCAGCCACATACAAAAGACCCCCAATAAGCTCCTCTGGGTTAAATAAGGCCCCTCTTTCTGGTTTCAGTTTTCAGGTTAGGGCTTGGCAAAATTGCTATCGGTGATGAGCGTGAGCTCTCTCCAATGGTGGCTGACAGATATGTCATAGAGCCACAAGCCATGTCCCTGGGGAATGGACTCGGGAACTCGAGGAACAATAGTCTCCTCGACTCAGTGACATTTTGTTTCGGATTCGGTATTGCAGCCCATCGAATTTGCCAGTTACTCAGTCCTGGTTTCAGTATTGGATGTCCATTCCCTTTCTTTATTTTCTTGTCTTGTCTGTGTCGTGTATCCTTGCTTTCACTGTCTGTGTATCTTTCTTTATTGGACAGAGCACTTCAATGCCTCTGTCCCTGATCCTTGATCATTGGACCAAAGTCTGCTTAAGGGCTCAAAAATCTTTCTTTTTCAGTAAAACGCCAAACCTGGCAGATTCTGTGTCTCAGAATGATCCACCTTTGGAGTCGGATGGCCCCCAGAAGGGTCTTTCTACTTCGCCACGCCAGCCAGACATTCTGACTCTGGAGGATGACTAAGAATGTCGGGGCTCAGATCTTTTCTCCTAACTCAGGGTAACGTTTGAAGTATAGGGGACCCCAGTAAACTTTGAAGTGAATACAGAAGCAGTATACTCAGCCCTTAAGGCCCCATTGGGCCCTCTATCAAATAAAAGGTCTGTAGTTCAAAGGGCTAATGGCAGTAAATATCGGGCTTAGACAACTAAGAGTACATTGGACCTGGGGAAAGGAAACATCCATCACTCCTTCCTTGTAATCCCAGAATGCCTGTACCCATTAATGGGCAGAGATCTGCTCACCATGCTCTGGGCCAAAATAACTTTTAACCCTTAAGTCCCCAAAATGAAATTTCTAAATCCTTCAGTAAAAACTCTTATAGTCACAGCTTTAACTATGTTAGTAGAAGATGAACATCAACTCTTCACACCCCCCAAGCTGATCAAACAGGCAAGCTACCCCAGAAATGGATAACAGATTACCCAGATACCTGGACAAAAAGTGCTGGTTTAGGCCTGGCCGTGAAAAAAACTCCAATAACAGTGGAGTTAAAAACCTCAGACTCACCAATCAATGTCAAACAATATCCTCTAAGCAAAAAAAAAAGCTAAATATGGATAAGGCCCCATATTCAGAAATATCTGGCCTTAGGGTCCTAAGGCCCTGTCAATCGGCCATGAACACTTCCCTGCTACCAGAAAAAAAAAAAAAAAGCCAGGAACTGGGGACTATCGCCCCGTTAAAGACCTAAGAGAGATCAACAACAGAGTGCAGGACATTCAACACAGGGTACCTAATCCGGACAATCTGCTTAGCACTCTGAACCCTGAGAGGAAATGGTATACTGTTCTGGATGTAAAAAATGCTTTCTTTTGCTTGCCTCTGAATAAAGATAGTCAGTTGCTGTTTGCTTTTGAGTGGGTAGACCCAGAAACCAGAACGTCTGGTCAACTAACTTGGACTAGACACCCACAGGGCTTCAAAAACTCCCCCACTCTCTTTGATGAAGCCCTCTGTAGAGATCTCAACAACTTCAGAACTATGCACCTCAAAGTCACACTGCTTCAATACGTGGATGACAAGCTACTGGCAGCCAACACCAATAAAAACTGTGAGTCTGGGTCCCAAGCACTATTATCTGACCTTGCTAAACTCAGGTATAGAGCTTCTGCCAAAAAGGCCCAAATTTGCTAGCATGAAGTCATCTTCCTCGGCTATTCCCTTAGGTGCAGTAAACGATGGCTAACTGAGCTCAGAAAACAAACCGTTTTGCAGATACCACCCCCATGTAACAGGAGACAACTCAGAGAGTTTCATGGGACTGATGACTTTTGCAGGTTATGGATACCTGTGTTTGGGTCCTTAGTTGGTCCTTCATACCCGCTGTTAAAGGGAGATCCCCATTTCCAATGGACCCCTGAGCACCAGGAAGTTTTTGATAACATCAAAGGACACTGACACTGAACGCCTCAACTTCACTGAGCCCAGCCTTCAATTTCAGAAAGGCCTACACTACGTTACAAATGTACATCAACTCACTCACCTTGGTTCAAAGAAACTACAGGCATTCCTGAAGGATCAAAAACAGAGTTTTCCACTAATCGACTCAGTGAAAGGAAATATCTGAACGGGTAACAAAAGCCTGTTGGGTCTGTCAATTGGTTAATGCTTACCCTTCCAAGCTTCCTGCAGGAAAGCACCTATGAGGAACCAGACAAGGGAAATTCTGGGAAGTGGACTTTCTGAAATTAAGCCAGCAATGTATGAACTTAAAAATATCCCAGTCTTTGTAGATATATTTTCAGGATGGATTGAAGCCTTCCCCCCCACACACACAAAACAAAAACAAAAACAAAAACAAAAAACAAACAAACAATGGCACAAATAGTTTTCAAGAAGATCCTGAAAGATATTTTTCCAAGATACGGTCTGCCTAAGGTAATAGGGTCTGATAATGGACCGGTGTTCATGGCCCAGGTAAGTCAGGGGTTAACCAGGACCCTGAGGATTAATTGGAAGTTAGATTGTGCTTATACACCCCAGAGCTCAGGACAGGTAGAAAAAAAAATAGAACCATTAAAGAGACCTTAACAAATTTAAGCTTAGAGACCGGCATAAATGATTGGACTATTCTCCTGCCTGCTGCACTGTTTCATGCGAGAAATACTCCCTCTGTTTCTTTGTGTAAACTCACTCCCTATGAAATTCTTTATGGTGCTGCTTCTCCAGTAAGGGACCTAACCCCAACTCTAAGGCCTAACGATCCCTTCCACACCCTCTTGCTTGACAGTCTTAAAGCTCTTGGAAGAACTCAGCGATACCTGTGGAAACAGCTGGCCACTGCCTACCAACCTGGGGACGAGGGGACTCCACATCAATATCAAGTAAGAGACTTCATCTACATAAGACGACATCAAGTGTCATCCCTGGAACCCCACTGGAAAGGAACATACCAGGTGCTACTTCAAACTCCTTCAGTGGTAAAAGAAGAGGGAATCACTTCCTGGATCCATGCCTCTCATCTCAAGCCTGCGCCCTGTCCAGATTCTGGTTGGAAACTGGAAAAGACTGGTAACAATTTCAAATTAGGTATTCACCATGTGGATAAGTCTATAGACTCTCCCCTTGGCCACCAGTAGTCCTAACATTCATCAGCCCGTTCAGCAGCGATGGCTGATCACAAATCCTACTAGACAAGAAGTATGGTCCATCTTGCATACATCTCCATTAGGGACCTTTTGGCCATCTCTCCACCCAGACAGTTTTCAGCTGGCTATAGGTCGTTCCAATTGGGATATCCTTGATAAAGAGGATCCCACTAATGTTCAATTAAATCCCTTCCCTAGCATAAATAATGGAAACAAACATTACGGATGCAGGGACACGCGAGCCAGATTCAGGTTGGCTAGCATAGATTACTATGTTTGCCCGGCTGAATATCAAAGCCACAAACAGCCAGGGCTGTGTGTGGGAAAAGCCGACTTCTTCTGTAAGTCATGGGGATGTGAGCATACAGGGGCTGCCTGGTGGAACCAAACTCCTCATCAAATTCAGTACACAGCATTGGCCATATTACCAATTAGACAACCAAAAACTATGGCCCACAGAGGGGTCTCTAGATTCTCAAATTCTGCGTGACCTTTTTAACTACATCAAGTGCTCAAAAGGGTGGAAGGAAATTTCCCTATGTGGAGTCCTTTTCCCTACTTCTCTCACATCCTGTACAATGCTTTTCCAATAGTTCCTCACCCTCAGCCTTCAGCTCTAGACTCTCTGCTGTCATTCCCACCTCAGCAACCTGATTTCTCCCCTCCAATTACTAGAACAGAAACCCAAACCTCTGCCAGATCTCAGACCATTGCCTCCTTGCTGAGGTAGCAGGTACTGAGGAACCCCTCGACCCACTCACTTTTCTCTTCTCTTGACAGTGCCTGCACTGGGTCCCACCAGGTAATCTAACAAGCTAACCCAAAGATCAAACCAGCTGAGAAGAGCCCTCAGACCACTATCCAAGATGTAATGAAAAATGGCCTTTAAAGTTGCTTTGTGATCACTGAAATCAGGTTACTAAAAATTTAAAGTCTCTCACAGGCTTTGTGGGATACTCACTCCCGTCTTCCCCTCTGCTCTACCCATTCTACTGCTCAAGTTTTAGTTGCTAGGAAAATCCCAAACGCTCTTCCCATTATTCTTTTACATCTCTCCTTCCCCATTCTCAGATCCACTGAGCTGCTCTCAGCCTCGACAACCCCGTCTTCCCCCTCTGTACCAGGCCCAGAGAAAAGTCTTAAATGACCTTCTCCAGAAGTCTTCACCAAGGCTTATTTTAGGTCTTTCAGCAAAAGAGTCCCTCTGAATTAGTTCAATGTAGATAAACTTCCTCTTTTTGTGTTGTCCTGTTCTACTTGGCCACTGGCTGGAAGAATCACCACTCCTAAGCTAGACACCCCTTTACTAGTTTTTCACAAAAAATGTGAACAAGGCCTCTGGCCTTGAGCTGGGACTTCACAGAGATGGCTACATTTCTAAGATTAAAAATTTACCAACTGGGCTCCGTGGTGACAGCTGGCAGGGAGAAAAAAAGAGACAAAAAGCTGTTTCCTTCCTAGGTGTCCTTGAACTGTTAACTTGCCAAAAACTGAGGAAAGAAAAAAACAGAAACAAAAACTGCTTTTTGTGAACTTCTGCAGACTGTGGATTTCTGAGCCCCTTCCCTTACATGTTGGGTACAAATTCTAAAACTACCGAAACTTGGGGTTCAGGGGATTTATTGATTACAACAGAGGCAATGCCCTGTAAATCCGGATGCAACCAAATAAGACTGTTTTTCTGTCTTCGGTGCTATCTTAGTAGCCTTGCCTTGTCCGTTCTCCTACAACAGTATAATTCTATACACTTTAACATTGTTTATGTTTTCATAAAATGGTCAACAGATGTGATTAATTATGTAATGATGCAGATGTTTTCCAGAGTGCTCTATCATGATGCAGGTTCATTTAAAGTTCAAATAGGGGGGCATACAACCCGGTTCCACCTGGAACCTGTATTTCTCACTTTAGCCATCCTATTATTAACAATAGTTGCTTCAGGGGTGGGCACAGGAACAACTGCCCTTGCCCATGGGACAAAACAAATGACGCAATTAGAAGCAGCAATAGACCAAAACATAAGATATTAAAAACATCCATCACAGCTTTACAGGAATCTGTAACCTCTCTCTCTCTGAAGTTGTTTTACAGAACAGGCGACTGTTGGAACTCCTCTTTATGAGAGAAGGGGACCTTTGTGCTTGCATTGAGGGAAGAATGTTGTTTTTATGATGACAATCCTGGAGTTGTAAAAGAATCTATGAGAAAATTAAGACAACGCCTTGAAGAGCATCAACGAGAGAAAGTGGCCCAAAAAGGACGGTTTGAGTCTTGGTCCACACAATCCTCCTGGTTAACTACGCTTTTATCTGTCCTGGCCAGTCCATTAATAATCCTCATATTATTGCTAACTGTAGAACCCTGTTTGCTCAACTGTGTAGTTTCCTTTCTAACCCAAATCGAACCTGTAATTAAACATAACCATACACTGTTCCCTCAATCTAATTTTACAGAACAGCGGGAACAGAGTTGGTCTTAAAATACAGGATTATAGAGGATCTTCCACCTGCTGAGAACCTCAAAGGTCCATGCAGAAATGATCCCTGGAGAATATGTAGGCTGCTATGAAGGACCTGAGAGAGCAAAAGTCATCTTCCATCGCAAACAACCTGGTCAGGATGAAGGGATGTGTCTGTATCAGCCTCTCTCTTCTTAATGTAGAGAAGATGGACCAAACCAGGCGTGTGTTGAGAGCTGCTCCTGTGTGCCAATGGTTGATATACCATTCTAACTTGTGAAAGTTTCACAGGAATTAGGGGCAGCCTCCATCTCATCAGAACCTTGGAAGCAACTGTTAGGACAAAGTGGTTGCCAAATAAGTGACCTCATCCAGTTCCTGAAGGATGTGACCTCACCTCACTTCCTTGGTGATGGAACTCTCTGAACTTGGAATCCAGGAAGCCAGGCACCCAGAGCCAGTCCCAGTCCCATTCCCAGTGGTAGAACTTATTTTGATTTACCAAGGACAGACTCAGTCTTTCTTGAGATTTACTGATGTGAGGATGGCCAAATGCCAGGAGAGCTCTGAAGAGGGGCGTTTCCTTAGAGAGTAGGTAGTGGCTCACCGCTGGCTCTTGACAACTTCAAAAAGTTGTCCAAGGTGACCAGATCTGACACAGGACATGCCATTTCGGGGGAACATAGTATGGCCCACCAGTCAGAGGACACTCGGGATAGTCACAGACCTACTTGGGAAAAGGAGGTGCCTTTGTGAATGTGGGTGTGAGTTTGTGGTTTTGTCTCATGTTCTGATAATAGGTAGTAAAGGTGTTTTTTTTTTGGTTTAGAGTGGACTGTTTCTAGACAATTGTTTGACAAGGTGAGTGATTCTATGTCTGTGTATCCCACTGTGTCCGTTATTGTAGACATTAGAAAAGAGAATGCATCTATTGATGTGTCCTGTCGAGTAGAAAGCTTCCAAGCATTCATCCTGCCCAATTTATGAATGGACTGCTGGTTGCCTTATGAATGGGCAACAACTACTACTTTCCTATGTTCCTGTTTTCTTCCTGAATTCTGGCCACTCTCCAGAATAGGCTCATGGTTTCTTGTCCAAAATATGTACCACCTCCAAGCTTTGTGACAACCCCATGTATTAAATAGCTGAAGAGAAAAAGAGCATCTCAGAATATACTGATATTGTTGTGAACAGGAAAGTCTCAGTGGAGAAACCCTGCTTTGGGCCTTTTGCTTAAATATCGTTCTATTGCCCTGAATGTCAGGAAGGTCTTTGCCACAGGCTACCTGCTTGTGAAACCGGAAAAAAAGTTTTCAAATGGATATGAATGGGCATTACCTGTGGCTCTTTGCTTAAATGCTTTGGAGAGGAATGTGTCTGAATCACCCTCTTTGCCTTTGTGAGGCTGTGGAATATATTCTAAGCACCTGATGGATCTAAATAAAGATCCCATGTGTGCATCCAAAACCAAAATGGCAAAAAGTCAGTCATTTTGGATGAAGTCTCTTCCCATTCTCTGTTTGGTTTCTGACCTCCATCAAGTTAGAAGAGGGATCCTTTTGGTCAACTGAGTTCTTCAAGCCCTACAGAGCTTGCCCATAGGTGCTTGGGTTTTCTCATGACTCCAATTCACATAAAGAATCAATTCCTGACAGTCAGTAGGCCTCAAATTGGAGAAGTGGAGCAGTATTAAGGGCAGGCCTATTTACTCACTCCTGGTTCACAGGAAGGGTGTCCAGGCCAGCCCCACTTTAGACAAATGAGTGGCAACGAGCTTAGTTTTGACACTGTCTTTGACTGTGCCTCTCATGGACACCTCCAGCCAGAGGTTATAATGAGTGTCTATATGGAAGAAGATGAGGGCCATTTGAAAGTGTTTTGGTTTAATTGTGGTCATTTGTTTGGCGGTTGGAAGGGATGACTAGGTCCAACTGGGTTTGAAATCTAGTGTGATTTTCCTTAGAGACTGAGTTCTGGAACTATCCTCAGAGAAGTATTGCAATGAATTGTGTTGGGATTATAGAAGGCCACTCATGACAGTCTCCCTTAGAGCCTGAGGTCTAGGCCCAGGGTGACTTTCCACAGAGCACGGTTATCTCAGGCAGGATATCACAAGATTTTTTTATGAAAGTCTTGGCAGCCATAGTTGAGAGTCAAAACACAAATGGACCTCACATTGTAGACCTCAATGGGCCTGGGTTCATGTGACATTTTTGCCACTCTTTGGGAAGCATTGCTAGTGCGAGTTCTCCAAACCTTTCATTGAAATAAGCTTACTCACCACTTAATGGTTCCTGAATAATTGGAACCCACAGTGCCTCCAACTTCATCCTTGAAAAATGACTAGATAAACACCATGGCATTTTTGAAATTCCCATGACCAGCTGGCACTGGAGAACCTTTGGATGTCCTGTTGCTTATCAGCAGTGTACCAAACAGTGCCTTGATTGACTAGGTTTCATGAAAATGATGTAGAACAGAGATGCCAGTAAGTTGGAGCCTGCTGAGTAGTGGGCAAGAGCAGTAGTGTGCAGGTGTGCAATAAAACATCTGTGGTAAAGATATGTGGATCTTCCATTGGCTTCCAAATGGCTTGTGACTGACATGGTGCAGGCAGCAGACCCTTATATGTAGAGGCATCTTTTTATATGTAGAGGTTTCAGGGCAATGTGCAGAATCAGTTTGCTATGGTCAAGGGGGCAAGCAATGTGGGATAGAAGCCTGGTTGGTACATTCTCCTGCAGACCCTGACCCACCACACGTGACAGAACTCCCTCCAGCACTGTGTCCCAGTTGAACTCATTGTATTTCGTGAAGCAAATACAAAACTCCCAGAGCAGCAGCAAGAAACACCATGAAAAGTGGAGAATGACCAAATGGCTACACAGTCCACATGGGGAGACACTTAGCACACAGTGACAACAGTTTACCTACAAAGAGAAAATTCAGCAATGCTGCATTATGTTCATTGGAAAAAAAGAAACTATGTCCTCCTGGTCACATAGATGCAGACCCAACTTTGATGGTCTCAGAATAAAGGAAGCCAAAGCTCATGACAACAACATATATTTCAAATGCCCAACTTCAGATAGAGTTTCTACAGAAGTATTTAGGCTCTCAGAGCTTATTGTTGGTGGAGTTTTTACCCTGTTCCTTACTTTTGGAAACTTTTCTACCACCTCCCAGGTTGTGAACTCCTGAGCATTTTTCATTCCAGATATGTATTCAAAGATTGTCTAACTCTTCTCCTCTAATTTTGTCAAACCATATTTAAAATTGGAACCAGTTATATTATTTATTCACAGTATGGACTATTCATCCATTATCTCTATATTCATATACACAATGTACACCTATTTGTACCCCCAATACTAATTTATATATCTTCAAAATATTGCTCCCAGAAATGGTGGAAGAAATACTCATGTCACCTGATCACCTGATCTGCATATACGTTTTATCACATTAATATTCTGGACACAAAAAGCAAAGGTCACACTTAAGATTGTATCAAAGCCTAAATGAAAAGTGAGCATGGATTACTAAAAACATCCATTTTAAGGTTGCCAAATATTCGCAACTGTCAATACTATTGGTGACTACATATTTGTTTCTTCCTAAGATTATATATTCAAACTCAACCCTGTTGAAAATGTCTAATCCTATCACTCACTTTATACTTTGCCTGATTTCCTAATGCCTCTATTGATATCTGCTTTCCTACATAATTTCCCAAGTTCTACATTGTGAATGACTCTTCACATGTGCTGACATGTACATTCACTCTCTAACCAAAACCCTATTGGTTAAGAACTTTTGGTCCAAATCCTATCCTCTCGCTTCTTTCTAAACCTACCGACTATCTTCCTAATCCAAATGACTATCCCTTTTGGACTGGATGTTCTCTTCCACATTCAATCATCCAAGGTACAAAGTCTTATGCCATTGTATATGGATTTATCTGAGACATCTATGCAGAAATTGATTCAATGCTAAGTATCCCAATCAAGGCCCCAATGCTCTTCTGGGCTTCAAATCTTACGTAGATTTCTGTTTTCATACTTATATTTCACGTCTATATTCTTATAAATATTACAGGTTCCCAATACCATTATTCATCTTGCAGAATGATCCCTAACCCAAATCGAACCTATTATTAACCCTCATCATACACTGTTACCTCAATCTAACTTTACAGAAGAGCAGGGACAGAGTTGCTCTTACAATACAGGAATGTAGGGGATCTTCCACCTGCTGAGAACCTCAAAGGTCCATGCAGAAAAAAATCACTGAAGAAGATGTAGGCAGCAATGAAGGACCTGAGAGAGCAAAATTTATCTTCCATGGCAAACAACCTGGTCAGGATGAAGGGATGTGTCTGAATCATCCTCTCACTTCTTAATGTAGAGAAGATGGATGAAACCTGGTCTGTGTGGAGAGATGTACCCGGGTGCCTATGGTTGATATACCTTTTTAACTTGGGAAAGCGTCAAGGAAGTAGGGGCAGTCTCCATCTCATGGGACACTTGGAAGCAACTGTTAAGACAATGTGGTTGCCAAGGCAGTGACTTCATTCAGTTCCTGAAGGAAGTGACCTACATCACTTCCTTGGTGATGGAACTCTCTGAACTTGGGATCCAGGAAGCTAGGTACACAGAGCCAATCCCAGTCCCAGTCCCAGTGGCCTCCTTCTTTGTTTATACAAAGTATAGTGTCAGTCTTTCTTGGAAGGTACTGATGTGAGGATGGCCAAATACCAAGAGATCTCAGAAGAGGTGCCTTTCCTGAGAAAGCAGGTAGTGGCTCACCCATGGCTCCATACAACTTCACAGAGTTGGCCATGGAGACCTGATTTGAGACAGAACAGGCCATTTTGCGGGAACATAGTATGGCCCACCAATCAGAAGACACTCCTGATAGTCACAGACCTACTTGAGTTAAGGAGATGCCTTTTTGTGTGTGGGTGTGAGTTTGTGGTTTTGTCTTATGTTATGAGAATAGGTAGGAAAGGCGGTTTGTTTGGTTTGGAGTAAACTGTTTCTAGTAAGTCTTTTGACAAAGAGAGTGTTTCTATGTCTGTGTATCCCACTTTGTCCGTGATTGTAGACCATAGCAAAGAAAATGCATGAATGGATTTGTCCTGTCTTGTAGAAAGCTTCCCATCATTCATCCTGCCCAATTGATGAATGGACTGTGACTTGCCTTATGGATGGGCAACACCTGCTATCTTCCTAAGATCCTGTTTTCTTTCTGAATTCTGGCCAATCTCCACAATAGGCTCATGGATTTCTGTCCATGGTATGTACCAAATGCAAACACTGTGACATGGCCATATACTGGGTAGCTGAAGGGAATGGCGAACGTCTCAGAAAACTCAGATATCAGTGTGACCAGAAAAGTCTCAGTGGAGAAACCCTGCTTTGGGCCTTTTGCTTACCTATTGTTCTATTGCCCTGAATGTCAGGAAGGTTTTTGCCTCATGACACCCCTTTTTGAAGCCTGAAAAAAATAGTTTTCAAATGGAAATGAATGGGCATCACCTATGGCTTTTTGCTTAATTGCTTTGGAAAGGGATGAGTCTGAATCAGCCTCTTGGCCCTGTGTGAGGCTGTGGCTTAGATTCTCAGCACTTGATGGATCTAAAGAAAGATCCCATGTGTGCATCTAAAACCAAAATGGCAAAAAAGATCAGTAATTGTGCATGAAGACTCTTGCCTTCGGCTCTTTGGTTCCTGACCTCCATCAAGTGAGCTTTGGAATCCTTTGGGTCAAATGAGTTTTTTAAAGCCCTGCAGAGGCTAGACCATGGTGCTTCGGTTTTCTCATGACTCCAATTCACACAAAGAGTCTATACAGGACAGTCAGTAAGCCTCAAGTTGGAGAAGCAGAGCAGTATTAAGGGCAGGCCTATTTGATCACTCCTGGTTCAAAGGAAGGGTATCCAGGCCTCCCTGACTTTAGGTAAATGAAGATCAAGGGAGATTATTTTGGACACTGTCTTGGGGTGACCCCTCATGGAAACCTCAAACCAGAAGTTAGGATGAGTGCTTATATGGAAGAAGATGAGGGCCATGTGGGAGTGTTTTCTTTCAAATGTGGTCAATTGTGTTGCAGTTGGAAGAGATGAGTTTGTCCACTTGGGCTTGAACTCTTTTTGTGTCAAAACACACATGGAACTCACATTGTAGACCTCAATGGGCCTGGCTTCATGTGACCATTTGGCCTCTCTTTGGGAAGCTTTGCCTGTGAGAGTTCTCCAGAGCTTTCATTGAAATAAACTTCCTCACCATTTCATGGTTCCTGAATGAATTGAAACCCACAGTGCCTTCAACTTCATCCATGAAAAATGGCTAGATAAATACCATGATATTTTTGAAATTTTCATGACCAAGTGGCACTGGAGAACCATTGGATGACCTATTGCTGATCAGGAGTGTACCAGACAGTGCCTTGATTGACTGGGTTTCATGAAAATGGTGTAGAACAGAGATGCCAGTATGTTGGAGCCTAATGAGTAGTGGGCCTAGAGCAGTGGTGTGCAGGTGTGTGACAAAACATCTGTGGTGGGGCAATGTGGATCTGCCATTGGCTTCCCAATGGCTTGTGACTGACATGGTGAAGCCAGCAGACAATTCTATGTAAAGGCATCTTGTTATATGGAGAGTTTTCAGGGCAATGTTCAGAATCAGTTTGCTACGGTCAAGGGGGCAAGCTATGTGGGATAGAAGCCTGGTTGGTGCATTCTCCTGCAGACCATGAATCACCAAATGTGACAGAACTCCCTCCAGCTCTGTGTCCCTGTTGATCTCCTTGTAATTCGTGAAGCAAATACCAAACTCCCAGAGCAGCAACAAGAAACACCAGGAATACTGGAGGATGACCAAATGGCTTCACAGTCCATATGGGGAGACACTTAGCCCGCAGTTTACCTACAATGAGAGAATTCAGCACTGCTGCCTCATGTTCATTGGAAAATAAGAAACCATTTTCTCCAGGTCACATAGATGCATACCTAGCTTTGATGGTCTCACTACAAAGAAGCTAAAGCTCCTGACAAGAACTTATATTTCAAGTGCCCAAACTCAGAGGCAGTTCTCAAGAACTATATAGGCCAGCAGAGCTCCATGTTTGTGGAGTGTTTACCCTTTCCTTACTTTTGGAAACTCCTCTACCAACTCCAAGGTTGTGAACTCCTGAGCATTTTCCATTCCATATATGTATTCACAGATTTTCTAACTCTTCTCTTTTTATTGGGTCTTTCTTGGGACGAAAGTAATGTCAAGGCAATGTCCTGGATAAGAGTGGGAAGATTTTTATGTAGCACATATTTACATACACATTGAATTCATTTTCCAATTTTCCAATCTAAATACTGAATTACTGACACTAACCCCTACCCTACTAGACTCTGACTACTAATCCTAATAAGATTGTTAAAAATAACCCAAACAGAATAGAAATACAAGCAGTTCAGAGGAGTCATGGTGTAGAGTTGGACTTGCCTTTTGCATTATATACAGTAGGAGTTATAAATCTAATCAATTTTTTGTTGAAATTGCTCTCCATGTGTTTTTAAAGTTAACAAAGATGTGAATTCCTGTCTCCCTTTCTCTGTACCTATTCAGCACATCAATTTTTAAATGCTCATATAGAATACTAGCTGGTACCAAACGTGCATTCTTGTGGGGTGGCTGACTTGGCAGTTACAAATTGTAAGAGATCACTACTCCTAAACGCTGTTGGAACTGAAAATTAAATCTATCGGTGAGCTTCCTAGTTGAACAACATTATACATAAATCCATATTCATTCATATATATATTTATGTATGTGTGGATAGTATATATTTCATGGTGAATTTCGATTGGCATATATATTGCTATTTTAATGTCTGTGTGTGTGTGTATGTATATATATATATATATATATATATATATATATATATATATATATATATATATATATACACTCTCCAGATTTTTCACATTATGAAATATGTGTCTTATTATACACTCCCCAAATTCATTCATATTCATATGTGTGGATTAATAATAAAATTTTCAAAAGATTATTCTCAGAAATATTCATACACCTGAAATACATATTTGTTTCCTTGTACTGACAACTAAAATCAGTGAATAATGCATACAAATCCTAAAATTTCTACAGTAACTGACCCAGTTTAACAGCAATGGAAGTAGATCCCTATGGGACCTGATGTGTATTTTGACGTTCATTTTTTTCAACAATAGTACATTACTATTTCTTCAGTTTATGCACATCATAGGAAACATATTTCATCCACAAGTTAGCAAATTTATACACATTTGTTTCACTTTCAATCACAACCTGCTTCAAAACACATGTATTCCTCCATGTTTTTGACTTGTCTTTTCATGATACTATTTTCCGAACACATTATATTTGGTTTCCATGATCACTTTTGAAGCAAAATTCACACAGAATTCATGATAAACCATAACCCTATAATTACCATTAGATATATAACTGGTTGGAATGAATGATTGTATATCAATATAAGATTTCTTATATATTTTCATATATCAATTCAATCCGTTATTTAAAGTGGAAACAGGTATATTATTTATTCATAGTATGGTCTATTCATGCATTATCTCTATATTCATAGACACAGGGTACACCTCTTTTACCCCCAATACTAATTTATGTGTCTTCAAAAATTTTGCTCCCAGAAATGGTAAAAGAAATACTCATGTTATCTGAGCTATATATACATTTTATCAGAGTAATATTCTGGACACAAAAGGCAAAGTTCATCCTTATGATTGCACAAAAGCCTAAATGGAAAGTGAACAAGGATTACTGAAAACATCCATGTCCAGGTTGCCTAATGCTCAAATGTCAATCCTATTGGTGACTACATATTTGTTTCTTCCTAAGATTATATATTCAAACTCAACCCTGTTGAAAATGTCTAATCCTATCACTCACTTTATACTTTGCCTGATTCCCTGATTTCTCTATTGATATTTGCTTTCCTAAATATTTTTCCCAGTTCATCATTGTGACTGACTATTCACATGTACTGATATTCACATTCACTCTCTGACGGAAACCCTATTGCTAAAGAACCTTTGGTCGAAATCTTCTACTGACTCTTCTCCGGAAACATACTGACTATCTTCCAGATCCTACCGACTATCCCTGTATGAGTGGATGTTCTCTTCTACATTCAATCATCCAAGGTACAAGGTTCTATGTCATTGTATATCAATTTATCTGAGACATTTGTGCAGAACGTAATTCAAACCTAAGTATCCCCAACAAGGGCCCAATGCCCTTCTGGGCTTCAAATCTTACCTAGATTTCTGATTTCATACATATATTTCACCTCTATATTCTTATAAATATCGCATTTTCCCAATACCATAATTCATCCAAGAGAATGATTCCTAAACCAAATCACAAGGGTTTTTAACCATTACCATATATTTTTCCCTCAATCTAACTTTACAGAACAACAGGGACTGAGTTGTTCTTAAAATAGAGGAATGTAGGGAATCTTCCACCTGATGAGAACTTCAAAGGTCCATGCAGAAATGATCCCTGGAGAAGATGTAGGCAGCTATGAAGGATCTGAGAGAGCAAAAGTCATCTTCCATTAGAAACATCCTCGTCAGGATGAAGGGTTTTGTATGAATCAGCCTCTCTCTTCTTAATGTAGAGAAGATGGACCAAACCAGGCCTGAGTGGAGAGCTGTTCCCGTTTGCCTATGGTTGGTATACCATCTAACTTGTGAAAGTGTCAGAGGAAGTAGGGGCAGCCTCCAACTCATAGGATCTTTGGAAGCAAGTGTTAGGACAAAGTGGTTGCTAAGGCAGTGACTTCATTCAGTTCCTGAAGGGAGTGAAATCACCTCACTTCCTTGGTGATGGAACTCTCTGAACTTGGGATCCAGGAAGCCAGGCAACCAGAGCCAGTCCCAGTCCCAGTCCCAGTGGTCTCAGTTGTTTGGATTTACCAAGGACAGATTCAGTCTTTCTTGGTATCTAATGATGTGAGGATGGCCAAATGCCAGAAAAGCTCTGAATGGCGGCTGTTCCTGAGAAAGCAGGTAGTGGCTCAGCAGTGTTTCCTGACCACCTCATAGAGGTGGCCAAAGAGACCAAATCTGAGACAGGACAGGCAATTTTGGGGGAACTGTGTATGGCCCACCAGTCAGAGGTCACTCTGGATAGTCACAGACATTCTTGGGGGAAGGAGGTGACTTTGTGGTTGTGGGTGTGGGTTTGTGGTTTTGTCTCATGTTCTGAGAATAGGAAGGAAAGGCGGTGTTTTTTTGTTTGGAGTGAAATGTTTCTAGTAAGTCGTTTGACAAGGCTAGTGTTTCTATGTCTGTGTATCTCACTGTGTCCGTGGTTGTACACATGAGAAAAGAGAATGCATCAATGGATGTGTCCTGTCTTGTAGAAAGCTTCCCAGCATTCATCCTGCCCAATTTATGAATGGACTATGGCTTGCCTTATCGATGGGCAACACCTGCTATCTTTCTAAGTTCCTGTTTTCTTCCAGAATTCTTGCACTCTCCAGAATAGGCTCATGGTTTTTTGTCCAAGATATGTACCACCTCCAAGCTCTATGTCATGGCAATGTACTGGATAGCTGATAGGAATGGCGAGCATCTCAGAAAACTCAGATATCAGTGTGACCAGAAAAGTCTCAGTGGAGAAACCCTACTTTTGGCCTTTTTTGTACCTATTGTTCTGTTGCCCTGAATGTGAGGAAGGTCTTTTCCTCAGGCCACCCCTTTATGAAGCCTGAAGAAAACAATTTTGAAATGGAAATTAGTGGGCATTACCTGTGGCTCTTTGCTTAATTGCTTTGGAAATGGATGTGTCTGAATCAGCCTCTTGGCCCTGTGTGAGGCTGTGGCTTAGATTCTCAGCACCTGATGGATGTAAAGAGAGATCCCATGTGTGCATCCAAAACCAAAATGGCCTAAAGAGCAGTCACTGTGGATGAAGTCTCTCGCCTTTCTCTGTAAGGTTCTTGAACTCCATCAAGTGAGAATAGGGATCCCTTGGGTCAAAAGCGTTCTTCAAAGACCTGAAGAGGTTCTTGTGTTTCCTTATGACTCCAAATCGCAAAAAAATATATACCTGACAGTCAGGTTTACTCAAATTGGAGAAGCATAGCAGTATTAACCTCTAGCATATTTGATCACTCCTGGTTCACAAGAAGGGTGTCCAGACCACCCTGACTTTAGGCCAATAAGGGTCAAAGGAGTTATTTTGGACACTCTCATGGACTCCTCCCCTCACGGAAACCTCCAGCCAGAGGTTATGATTAGTGTCTATATGAAAGAAGATGAGGGCCATGTGGGAGTGTTTTGGTTTGAATTGTGTTCATTTTTGTGGCGGTTGGAAGAGATGACTGGGTCCACCTGGGCTTGAACTCCGGTGTGATTTTCCTTAGAGAATGAGTTCTGGAACTGACTTCAGAGAAGTTTTGCCATAAATTTTGTTGGGATTTTAGGAGTCCACCCATGAGAATCACCCTTGGAAAGTGAGATCTAGGCCCAGGGTTGCTTTCCACAGAGCCCTGGGATTCTCAGCCAGGATATCACATGATTTTATTCTGAAAGACATGGCATCCATAGTTGAGAGTCCCAACACCCATGGACGTCACATTGTAGACCTCAATGGGCCTGGCTTCATGTGACCTTTTGGCCACTCTTTGGGAGGCCTTTCCTGTGAGAGTTCTCCAGAGCTTTCATTGAAATGAGCTTCCTCACCATTTAATGGTTCCTGAATGAGTTGAATCACACAGTGCCTCCAATTTCATCCTTGAAAAATGCCTAGATAAATACCAAGAAATTTTTGAAATTACCATGACCAGGTGGCACTGGATAACATTTGGATTTCCTGTTGCTGATCATGAGTGTACCAGACAGTTCCTTGATTGACTTGGTTTCATGAAAATGGTGTAGAACCGAGATGCCAGGAAGTTGGCACCTTCTTAGTAGTGGGTGTAGAGCAGTGGTGGGCAGGTGTGTGATAAAATATCTGTGGTGGGCCCATGTGGATCTGCCATTGGCTTCCAAATAGCTTGTGACTGACATGGTGCAGCCAGCAGACCCTTCCATGTAAAGTCATCTTGTTATATGTAGATGTTTCTGGGCAATGTTCAGAATCATGTTTCTATGGACAAGGAGGCAAGCTATGTGGGATAGAATCCTGTTTGGTGCATTCTCCTGCAGACCCTGACCCACCACATGTCACAGAATTACCTCCAGCACTGTGTCCCAGTTGAACTCCTTGTATTTCATGAAGCAAATGCCAAAGTCCCAGTGCAGCAGCGAGGAACACCACGAAAAGTGGAGGATAACCCGAAGGCTTCACAGTCCACATGGGAAGACACTTAGCCCCCAGTGGCCACAGTTTACCTACAAAGAGAGAATTTAGCACTGCTGCCTCATGTTCATTGGAAAAGAAGAAACCATGTCCTCCAGGTCACATAGATGCAGACAAAGCTTTGATGGTCTCACTAGAAAAAAAGCTAAAGCTCCTGACAACAACATATATTTCAAGTGTCCAACCTCAGAGGCAGTTTCTCAAAAAGTCTTTAGGCCAGCAGAGCTCCATATTTGTAGAGTGTTTATCCTGTCCCATACTTTTGGAAACTCCTCAACCACTTCCAAGGTTATGAACTGCTGAGCATATTCCATTCCAGATCTGTATTCACAGATTTTCTAACTGTTCTCCTCTAATTGTGTCTTAGTTGGGGAAAAGGTAATGTCAAGGAATTGTTCTGGATGAGAGTGGGAAGATTTTGTTTTAGCACATATTTGCATACACATTGGATACATTTTGCTATTTTACTTTTGAAATACTGAATCCCTGACACTAACACATACCATACTAGATTCTGAATACTAATCCTAATATGATGGAGAAAAAAAACCCAAACAAAATAGAAATACAAGAAGTTCAGGGGAGGCATGTTTTAAACTTGGACTTGCCTTTTGCATTATATAGTGTAGGAGTTATAAATCTAGTCAATTTTTTTGTTGAAATAGATCTACATGTGTTTTTAAAATTAACAAATATGTGAATTGCTGTCTCCCTTTCTCTCTAGTCTATTAAGCACATGTATTTTTATATGCACATATAGAATCTTACCTGGATTCAGTAAAATCCATTGAATGGAGTATGCGACTAGCAATTATAATCACTATCTTCCTTGTAGATCCTTCAAGAGTTAAAATAGCAAAGCTTGTTACAACATCTCTAGTTCAAAGGTTGACAAGGAAGATGTTTGGAATCTCATTAAGTGGCCTCCTAATACAGTCATTTGCAATGGAGTGTCTGCCCCAAATAGAGCAATAACTGACAGGGTCCTAATTAGGTTTACATTACCCTAAGAACCTTAGTGAACACAACCAGCAACTGCAGAAGGCCACTCACAATGCCGCGGTGTGTGCTTTAACATGGTTGCATGTCGCCAATGCCTTATAGTCGAAGGGTACTTCTGATACAAAGGTTATGGAGCTCTCTTTTGATCAAGCACTTCCCATCTTTCACATGTTCTAGACTCATCCAGTTTGTGTAATTGGCTGGGGAATTGGTGTCTCAGTGAAGAGTCTATTTTGCAGTTGGCTACTTCTAAGGGGAAAAGTGCAAATAAACTGATTAACTATATGCAAGACTAAAATAGTCCTTCTGGACCTGTTTACTGGTTTATTAGGTGCAAAATAAGCTTATAAGTGCTTACTTTTAAATTCCTTATTGTTTATTTAGCTCTTGGACCACTGTCTAAAACTTCTGAAATTGACAGTTCTGTCTTTTCTGAGAATGTTAGTTTCTATTTCATGCTTAATCAGTAGAAAAGCAAAGAGTACTGAATTTTAAATATCACATCCTTTCAATACTTACCTTTTAGTGTGTTCATTTAACTTAGCTTATAAAGGCTGTACTATTTCATACAAACATACAGAGAAAACTGAGGAATTCTGTGAAAACTGGATATATGCATTTATGTCATCTTCTTGAATCTTGTTCAAAATACTGAAATTAATCATTTTACAGCCTAATTATGTTCCTTTCTGCTAAATTGTGTAACCACTACCATCCACTTTTAAGAATTTCTGTTAGAGCTTTGGAAACTTAGAGAAGTTGCCTTTGATCTCAAATGGTTGATCTTTCTGTTTGGCTTTTGTCTTCATAAGTTTGTCATGTTTACCTGAACCTTTTCCTATATAAGTATAAAAATAATTCATCAATAAAAAAAAAAGAATCTTACCTGGTATCACACGTACATTCTTGTGAGTTACATGACTTGGCAGATACAAAGTGTGAGAAGAGATCACTCTTCCTAAACGCTGTTGGAACTGAAAATTCAAACTATAGGTGAGCTTCTTAGTTGAAAAAAGTTATACATCAATCCATATTCAGTAAAATGAATATTTTTGGATCTGTGGATGATATATATTTCACAGTGTAATTCAATTGGCATATATATTGCTACTTTTTATATTCTGTGTGTGGGTATTGTGTATATATATATATATATATATATATATATATATATATATATATATACTCTCCAGATATTTTAAAAAATTAAATATATGTGTCTTATTATACACTCCATAAACTTATTCATGTTCATGTATGTGAATTTATAATCAACTTTTCACAAGATGATTCTCAAAAATATTCATTCACCTGAAATACAAATTTTTTCCTAGTACTGCAAACTAACTTCATTGAAGGGAACATATAACTCCTAATATTTCTACAGTAACTGACCCAGTTTACCATCAACGCAAGTATATTCCTATGAGACATGATATGTATATTGAAGTTTATTTTTATACAACACTGGTACATTACTATTTCTTCAGTTTATGCACATTGTAGGATGTATATTTCATCTACAAGTTCACAAATTTATAGGCATTTATTTCACTTTTAATCACTTTCTGCTTCAGAAAACATGTATTCCTCCATGTTTTTTGACTCGTCTTTTCATGAGACTTCTTTCCAATCACATTGTTTTTGATTTCCATAATCGCTTTTGAAGCAAAACTCATACACTCTTTATGATACACCATAACTTTAATATTACAATTAGACGTTTAACTAGTTGTTATGAATGATTCTATATCAATATATGATCTCTTATATTTTTTCAGTTATCAATTCAATCCGTTATTTAAAGTGGAACCAGTTATATTATTTACTAACTGTATGGTCTATTCATGCATTGTCTCTATATTCATACACAAAGTGTACACCTCTTTCTACCCTCAATACTAATTTATACGTCTTCAAAGTATTCCTCAAAAAAATGGTGGAAGAAATACTCATGTCACCTGATCTACATGTACATTTTATCACAATAATATTCTGGACAAAAAAAGCAAAGGTCACCCTTAAGATTGTACCAAAGCCTAAATGGGAAGTGAGCATGGATTACTAAAAACTTCCTTGTCCAGGTTGCCTAATGCTTTCAAATGTCAATCCTATTGGTGACTACATATTTGTTTCTTCCTAAGATTATGTATTCAACATCAAGCCTCCTGAAAATGTCTAATCCTATCCCTCACTTTATACTTTGCCTGATTTAGTAATGTCTCGATTTATATCTGCTTTCCTACATGTTTTCCCCCATTCATTATTGTGACTGACTCTTCACTTGTGCTGACATTTACATTCACTGTCTACCTGAAACCCTACTGCTTAAGAACTTTTGGTCTAAATCCTATACTCACTCTTCTTTCTAAACCTACCGACTATCTTCCTAATCCTACCGACTATCCCATTTTGAGTGGATGTTCTTTTCAAAATTCAATCATCCAAGGTACAAGGTCCTATGCCATTGTATATCGATTTATCTGAGACATTTATGCAGAAAATAATTCAAAGATAAGTGTACCAATTAAGGGCCCAATGCCCTTCTGGGCTTCATATCTTCCCTAGATTTCTGTTTTTATACTTATATTTCACCTATATATTCTTGTAAATATCATAGTTTCCCAATACCATTATTTGTCATTCAGAAACATTCCTAACCCAAATTGAACATGTTATTAACCCTAACCATACACTGTTCCCTCAATCTAACTTTACAGAAGAGCAGGGACAGAGTTGGTCTTACAATACAGGAATGTAGGGGATCTTCCACATCTTGAGAACGTCACAGGTCCATGCAGAAATGATCCCTTGAGAACATGAAGGCAGCTATGAAAGACCTGAGAGAGAAAAGTCATCTTCTCTGGAAAACAGCCTGGTCAGCATGAAGGGATGTATATAAATCAGCCTCTCTCTTCTTAATGTAGAGAAGATGGACCAAACCAGTCCTAGATGGAGAGCTGTTCCCGGGTGCCCATGGTTTATATACAATTCTAACTTGTAAAATTGTCACAGGAAGTAGGGGCAGCCTCCATATCATGGGACCCTTGAAAGCATCTATTAGGACAAAGTTGTTGCCAAGGCAGTGACCTCATTCAGTTCCAGAAGAAGGAACCTACCTCACTTCCTTGGTGATGGAACTCTCTGAACTTGGGATCCAGGAAGTTAGGCATGTGGAGCCATTCCAGTCACAGTCCCAGTGGGCTCACTTGTTTGGATTTACCAAGGAGAGTGTCAGTCTTTCTTGGTACCTATAGATATGAGGATGGCCAAATACCAGGAGAGCTCTGAATAGTGATCTTTCCTGAGAAAGCAGGTAGTGGTTCACCACTGGCTCCTGACACCTTCACAGAGTTTGGAAAGGAGAACAAATCTGAGAAAAGACAGGCCATTTCGGGGGAACATAGTATGGACCAACAATCAGAGGACACTCCGGATAGTCACAGAGTTTCATGGGGGAAGGAGGTGCCTTTGTTGGTGTGGGTGTGATTTTGTGGTTTTGTCTCATGATCTCATAATACGTAGAAAAGATGGTTTGTTTGATATGGAGTGGACTGCTGCTAGTAAGTTGTTTGACAAAGTGAGTGTTTCTATGTCTGTGTATCTCACTGTACCCATGGATGTAGACATTAGAAAAAAGAATGCAACAATTGATGTGTCCTGTCTAGTAGAAAGCTTCCCAGCATTCACCCTGCCCAATTTATGAATGGACTGCGGCTTGCCTTATTCATGGGCAACACCTGCTATCTTCGTAAGTTCCTGATTTCTTCCTGAATTCTCACCGATCTCCAGAATTGGCTCATGGTTTTGTGTCCAAAATATGTATCACCTCCAAGCTCTGTGATATGGCCATGTACAGGATAGCTGAAGGGAATGGCAAGCATCTCAGATAACACAGATATCAGTGTGACCAGGAAATTCTCAGTGGAGAAACCCTGCTTTGGGCCTTTTGCTTACCAATTGTTCTGTTGCCCTGAATGTCAGGAAGATCTTTGCCTCAGGCCAGCCCTTTGTAAAGCCTGAAGAAAGCAGTTTTCAAATGGAAATGAATGGGCATCACCTGTGGCTTTTTGCTTAATTGCTTTGGAAAGGGATGTGTCTGAATCAGCCTCTTGGCCCTGTGTGAAGCTGTGGCTTAGATTCTCAGAACCTGATGGTTCCAAAGAAAGGTCCCATGTGTGCATCCAAAACCAAAATGGCCAAAAAAGCAGTTATTGTGAATGAAGTCTCTCGCCTTCATTTGTAATGTTCCTGACCCCCATCAAGTGAGAATAGGGATCCTTTGGGTCAAATGATTTCTTCGAAGCCCTGCAGAACCTAGCCCATAGGTTTTTGGGTTTTTTCATGACTCCCAATCATATTAAGAATCTATACCTGACATGCAGTAGGCACCAAATTGGAGATGCAGAGCAGTATTAACAGCAGGCCTATTTGATCACTCCTTGTTCACAGGAGGGTGTCCAGGCCACTCTGACTTTAGGCAAATGAGCGGCAATGGAGCTTATTTGTTACACTGTCTTGGACTGCACCCCTCATGGAAAACTCCAGCTGGAAGTTATGATGAGTGTCTATATGGAAGAAGATGACGACCATGTGTGAGTGTTTTGGTTTTAATTGTGGTCATTTGTGTGGCTGTTTGAAGAGATGACTGGGTCCACCTGGGCTTGAATTCTGGTGTGATTCCCCTTAGAGACTGAGTTCTGGAACTGACCTCAGAGAAGAATTGCCATGAAATGTGTTGGGATTTTAGAAGGCCATGCATGAGAATCGCACTTAGAAACTGAGATCGAGGGCCACGGTGGCTTTCCACAGAGCACTAGGAATCTCAGCCAGGATATCACATGATTTTATTCTGAAAGACTTGTCAGCCATAGTTGAGAGTCTAAACACACATGGACCTCATATTGCAGACCTCAATGATCCTGGCTTCATGTGACCTTTGGCCACTCTTTGGGAAGCCTTGTCTGTGAGAGTTCTCCAAAGATTTCATTGAAATGAGCTTCCTCACCCTATAATGATTCCTGCATGAATTAAAACCCACAGTGCCTCCAACTTCATCCTTCAAAAATGACTAAAGAAATATGATCAAATTTCTGAAATTCCCATGACCAGGTGGCACTGGAGAACCTTCGGATGTCCTGTTGCTGATCAGGAGTGAAAGAATTCCCCACGCAAAGACACTTCACCGGGAGAATTCCAATTTTATTGCAATTAGCTGTGTGCTTATATAGAACTCAGGGGGAGATGGTAGGACTTAGATAAATGTCAGGCAACCCATTTATTGGCAAGTTCTTTCAGATATCAGCTCCGGAGCCCAGGAATTACTTCTAACTGGGGCTAAGGTTCCCCGCCAGCGAGATTTGAAATTGGCGGCAGTGGGAAAGTTCACACAGGTGGGAAATTTTTGCATCACTGCAGAAAAGAAAAAGGTAGGAAGAAGAAGTCCTTAGGCACCATGTTGGGGTTTTTACTCTGGGGAATGTCTGCCATTTATACTTTTTCCAACATTCTTCCCTTTTTGTTTTCTTAGGAAGTGTGGCACTGTTGGTCAGATCCAGCTCCTTCCTGCTGTTTGAAGGTGCTGAGGGGCCTAGAACGGGAAGTGGAGGAATGCTCGGGGGGCAGGTCTGGGTATATCATGGTAGCCAGAATGAAAACCCAGTGGCTATAGACAGCTACTTCCGTAGGGTTGAAGTCTATGAAAGTTCCCTGAAGCCACAAGTTGTCGATGGCATGGAACCAGTCCTGGATGGAGAAGTTTGTTGGTATCAGCCACTGGTCCTGTAACAGAGACTCTAGGAAATACTGGAAGTGTTGCCTGGACATGGCATCATGAGCACCTGAAAAAGATCAGAGCGAATAAAAACAGAATGAAGATAAAAATTAAAGCAAAAGTCAATTTTTGGCAGAAGTACCATGTTGGCGGACTGACAGAGGAGAGGCCAAGGGCCATGAAGAAGCTTTGAAGAACATAAAGACTCATTAATCCAGGATGGCAGATTAAGAGGTTCTCCAAGCTCGTTGTCTCTTGCCATGTGATGTCCGTTGCATTCCATCGTGCCTGGTAGTGAGCTTCAGCACTGAGTGGACTGTTCTCTTAGAGATGTTGGGGGTTCATCGGTCATCAGAGGCTGGTGTGCCTAAGCAAAAGCTGGTTGAATGTTTGATTAGAAATTTTTTTGCAGTTGGCTTTGAAGGAACTTCATTATGCAGGGCAAGAGAGCACAAAAAAGGAGCATCCCAAAAAGGGGCCCCAAGATATGTAGTAAGTACATGGCAAGAGAGGATTGGAAGAACCCCATTATGGAATTGGAGGAGGTAGGTTTTAGCAATTGGGTCGATAATTCCTGCAATTTAACAACATTTTTTTCTATTAGCCCAGATTAATTAACATAATAGCAACATTCCTCTCTGAGGAACAGGCATGTAGGCCCTTTTTCCTGCAGTAAGAAGATCAATTGCCCTTCGGTTCTGTAAAGCCACTTGTGCCAATGAAGTAACCACCACTGCAAGGAGCCCAGAGACTCAGCAGTGGTAACGAGTGCTTCCTGCAGTTTTTGTTGCAGGTTATTGGATGCCCATAGAGCATGCCCTATAGCTTCACCAGAGAGTCCAAGACTCGCCACTGAGGTTGTTAATGTGAGGCCTACCAGAACTGGCAGAAAGACTACCCTACAGGTGCGGGAAGGTAGGGCCAACTGTCGGAATTTGGTGGGAGTATACAAAGACAGCTGAGGAACTACAGTAACCAAGAAACAGGTGCCAGAGACATTGGTTGTTGAGGTACTTAAAGATCCATTACACCAGAGAAAATGTCCAGGTTTCATAAACACAGGGCTCGATGGGGTGCTATAGCTCAAGGAACAAATAGGTAAAGGATTCATTATTGTCAGGTGGAAACAGATGAAAGGAAATAAAGTATTGGTGAAATAACTTTCCCATAGTGGGATGCGTGTCACATGTAGGAGTTGTCCTTTCTTAGAGAAATTGTAGGTTTTTGCTGAAATATTTCCTGCCGCTAATGGGACCGCTGCTAGAAGTGGACGACTAAGTGAAGCACAGAGAAAGAACTGAGAAGTAGGCACAGAAAGAGGGGTGGAGTTTAATAATCAAAGAGTTTGGTGTAGCAAAGTGAGCCATGTGGGAGGGGGACCTGTGGGGGTGAAGGCTCTGAATCCTCTTTGGATGAGCTATGGATAAGGTCTCGAAGTTTTGATTCTGACTCAATATTGTGTCGTGAGAGGAGGCCCAGGGCTCTATCAATCCTCCTCTGCCAAGCCCAGGAGAGGCTGGGGTTGCTGGTCACCTGACCAACCTTCCTTCCAGGTTGTTGGGCAGTCTGCCCCCCAGTGTCCCCTTTGATGGCATTTTGGGCAGGGGTTGGAGGGTGTCCTCGGCGTAGAACAATCCCTGGCCAAATGTCCCTCCTTACCACACTTGAAGCAAGCTCCTGGGGGTGTCTTATTGGGACAGCGTGTTGATGGGCCTTTTCTGAATGACCTGTGCCAACATTTGGAAATTGGCATTTTCAGCCCTCTGCCTACGGCGTTCACTTCCATCCTCTCTACCATGAAAAACCTTGAAAGCGACAGCGAGGATTTCGGTCTGAGGAGTAGCAAGGCCCTGTTCAAGCTTTTTAAGCTTGGCTTTAATGTCAGGGTCGCTTTGGGCCAGAAAATATGTCATAAAGACATGACGGCCATCAGGGGTTTCTGGGTCGAGGATTGTGTACTGTTGAAGGGCCTTGGTTAGTCTATCCAGGAATTCTGAAGGTGTTTCCTCCTTCCTTTGAATGACCTCCTGCACGTTTTGAAAGTTAACAGCCTTGCGGGTGGCCTTTTTCAGGCCCGCCAAGAGGCAGGATGTAAAAAGGTCACGAAACTGTAAGCCTTCAGGGGTGTTGTAATCCCATAGGGGATCTTGCTCTGGGACAGCATGAGGGCCTGTGAGGTGGTTAGGATTGGTCCTATGATTTTCATCAGCATGGGCTTGGGCTAGCTTCCAGACCCATTGCCTTTCCTCAGGGAGAAGTGTATTGGCCAAGAGCATGTAGATGTCATGATGAGTGAGGCTATATGCTTGCAGGACCCATTGAAACTCCTGAATGTAAGTGGTGGGGTCAGTGGTGAAAGAGCCTTACTTCCTCTCTAGCTGAGTAATGTCCGATATGGAGAAGGGCACGTGGACTCTAATGACACCCTCAGGACCAGCTACCTCACGAAGGGGTGCGATTGTCTTGGGGGTGGGATGGAGTCCCTTAGACCTGGTAACAGGAGGACTGAAAGAGGCAGGCGGCGGACAGGAAGGAGAGGGATAGGAAGGGAGTGTCTTTGTGGAGGAGAAGGAGGTGGAGCAGGCAGAAGATGGCGGAGGGGAGGGGGATGATACGGAAGGCTGAGGATCCATGGAATCAGGCAGAGGAAGAGGAAGGTATATCGGGAGAAAAGGGGTAGATGGCGCTGAGGGATAAGGTGGGGGTTCATCTGCTAGGTCGAATGAGGAAGAATCTGTGAAGTCAGGAATAGAAGTAGTGGAAGAGAGGGGTTTGCAAGCAAAGAGGACCTGAGAGGGAGGGCAAAAGGAGCAGAGAGCAGGGTGCTGTGTGTGAAGGCTAAAACCTTCAATGCAGGGAATCTCCCTCCACTTTTTCAGATGCTGGCAGTAGTTAAAAAGTTCCCAGAGGAGGTTTGGATCTAAGGAGCCTTCTGGTGGCCAATGATTGCCATTATCCAGTGGATATGTAGGCCAATCTTGGGTACAGCA
This sequence comes from Callospermophilus lateralis, assembly GCF_048772815.1. Taxonomy (NCBI): domain Eukaryota; kingdom Metazoa; phylum Chordata; class Mammalia; order Rodentia; family Sciuridae; genus Callospermophilus; species Callospermophilus lateralis. The sequence goes on along the minus strand of NC_135313.1, from coordinate 121,670,105 downwards.
TTTGATTAGAAGTTTGGGTTGATGTCTGGTGTGAGGGAGAGTGTGGCCGGATTATTTATTAAACATTTGAGAGGTGAAGCTTCAGGTACAGATGAAGAGGTGCCCATAGTCACAGGGAGAGATGGAAGAGAGAGAGAGAGAGAGAGAGAGAGAGAGAGAGAGAGAGAGAGAGAGAGAGAGAATAAGAGTAAGCGAGAGAGACAAAGAGAAAACCCGGGCTTGAACAGCTTCCAGGAAGCTCAGGGCAAACGGGGGTCATGTGGGCATCCCCAAAATGACCAGCCATCACGAGGAAATACAGAGGGCACTACCTGGTCGTCACCAGTGAAGTGCGATCTTGAGACCAAAAGGGATTGGAGCCAAGGGCAACCTAACGTCAGGAAAGTTTTCGACTGCAGCAGAAGAAGTCAGTAATGAAAACAAAACTCTGGTTCTGGCAGAATGCAGTTCCAGGCTGGGAGTTCAGTTTTCCCTGAGCATAGAGGCAGCTTCAGCCAGACACAGCAGCCCCACAGGAAACAGCAACTCTAGCCGGCAGCAGCAGCAGCAGTGCAGCAGGAAAAACGACAGAGCCTCTCGTGTAAACTCAGAAGCCTCACGCCCCAAAGGGAAACGGAACACCAGAGGGCCCACTGTGAATAGTAAAGGTCTTAGTGAGAGGAATTCCCTCTCCCCTACCGGGCGTCTGGAGTGTGCAGGATGATCACGGTAACAAAACCAGTGGCAGCCCGAAGGGAGTTGGCAAGCCTGGGTCAGGGGAGGATTACCTACATCAGATCAGTGGTGAGTGCAGAAAACCGGCGTCTGAAAAGAGCGGACTAGGGCAGAGTGTCTCGGCAGAGCGGGGTACGGGGCATTTGTTGGAAAGAGCTCACCCGTATCCTCTCATGGGGCACCAGAATGAAAGAACTCCCCACGCAAAGACACTTCACCAGAATTCCAATTTTATTGCAAAAAGCTGTGTGCTTATATAGAACTAAGGGGGAGATGGAAGGGCTTAGATAAATGGCAGGCAACCCATTTATAGGCAAGTTCTTTCAGATATCAGCTCCGGAGCCCAGGAATTAATTCTCATTGGGGCTAAGGTTCTCTGCCAGCGAGATTTGAAATTGGAGGAGGCGGGAGAGTTCACACGGGCGGGAACTTTTTGCGTCACTGCAGAAAAGAAGAAGGTAGGAAGAAGAAGTCCGTAGGCGCCATGTTGGGAGTTTTTCTCTGGGTTATGGCTGCTGTTTATACTTTTGCCAACAATGACTATACCAGACAGTGCCTTGATTGACTGGTTTTCATAAAAATGGTGTTTAACAGAGATGCCAGAAAGTTGCATCCTGCTGAGTAGTAGGCCTAGAGCAATGGTGGGCAGGTGTGTGATAAAACATCTGTGGGGTGGCCATGTGAATCTGCCATTGGCTTCCAAATGGCTTGTGACTGACATGGTGAAGCCAGCAGACCCTTATATGTAAAGGCATGTTGTTATATGGAGAGGTTTCAGTACATTGTTCAGAATCAGGTTGCTATGGTGAAGGAGGCAAGCTATGTGGGATAAAAGTCTTGTTCTTGTATTCTTCTGCAGACCCTGACCCTCCACACGTAACAGAACTCCCTCCTGCACTGTGTCCCAGTTGAAAACCTTGCATATCATGAAGCAAATACAAAACTCCCAGTGTGACAGCAAGAAACACCACGAAAATGGAGGATGACCATATGGTTTCACAGAAAACATGGGGAGACATTTAGCCCCCAGTGGCCACAGTTTACCTAAAAAGAGAGAATTCAGCACTGCTGCCTCATGTTCATTGGAAAAGAAGAAACCATGTCCTCCAGGTCTCATTGAAGCAGACCCAGCTTTGATAGTCTTACTAGAAAGGAAGCTAAAGCTCCTGACAACAACATATGTTTCAAGTACCCAACCTCACAGGCAGTTTCTCAAAAAGTCTCTAGGCCAGTAGACCTCTATGTTTGTGGAGTGTTTACGGTGTCCTTTACTTTTGGAAACACCTCTACCACTTCCAAGGTTGTGAACTCCTGAGCATATTCAATTCCAGATATGTATTCACAGATTTTCTAACTCTTCTCCTCTAATTGTGTCTTACTTAGGGCAAAGGTTTTTTCAAGGCATTTTTCTGAATGAGAGTGGGAAGATTTTTGTGTAGCACATATTTACATACACATTGGATTCATTTTCAAATTTTTCATTTGAAATACTGAATCCCTGACACTAACCCATACCCTATTAGACTCTGACTACAAATCCTAATATGATGGAGAAAAGTAACCCAAATAGAAAAAAAATACAAGCAGTCAGAGGAGGCACGGTGTATATTTGCTCTTGCTATTTGCATGATATAAGGTAGGAGTTATAAATCTTGTCAATTTTTTGTTGAAATAGTTCTCCATGTGTTTTGAAATTTAACAAATATGTGAGTTTCTGTTTCCCTTTCTCTGTAGGCTATTCAGCACATGTATTTTCATATGCACATATAGAATCCTACCTGGTATCACACGTACATTCCTATGAGGTGGCTAACTTGGCAGATACAAAGTGTGTGAAGAGATAACTTCTCCTAAATGCTTTTGGAACTGAACATTCGAAGTATGAGTGAGCTTCCTAGTAGAACAACATTATACATAAATCCATGTTCAGTAAAATTAATATTTTTGGATCTGTAGATGATATATATTTCACGATGAATTTTGATTGGCATATATATTGTTACTTTTTAATGTCTTTGTTTGTGTTTTGTATATATATATATATATATATATATATATATATATATATATATATAACATATATATATATATATATATACACTCTCCAGATTTTTCAAAATATAAAATATATGCATCTTATTATACACTCCCTACATTCATTCATGTTCATGTATGTGGATTTATAGTAAACTTTTCATAAGATTATTCTCAGAAATATTCATTCACCTGAAATACATATTTTTTTCCTAGATCTGAAAACTAACTTCAGTGAATAGTGCATACAAATCCTAATATTTCTCCAGTAACTGACCCAGTTTAACATTAATGCAAGTAGATTCCTATGGGACATGATGTATATTTTGATGTTAATTTTTATTCAACACTGGTTCATTACTATTTCTTTAATTTATGCACATCATAGGATATATATTTCATCCAGAAGTTTGTAAATTTATACGCATTTGTTTAGCTTTCAATCACTTCCTGCTTCAGAACACATGTATTCCTTCATGTTTCTTGACCGGTCTTTTCATGAGACTTCTTTCCAAACACAATATTTTCGATTTCCAAAATCACTTTTGAAGCAAAACTCACACTCTTCATGATAAACCATAACCCTAATATTACATTAGATGTATAATTCGTTGAAATGAATGTATGTGTATCAATATAAGATTTCCTGTATATTTTCAGATATCAATTCAATCCATTTTTTAAGTTGTAACCAGTTATATTATTTATTCACAGTATGATCTACTCATGCATTATCTCTATATTCATAGACACAGGGTACATCTATTTGTACCCCAATACTAATTTACATATCTTCAAACTATTGCTACAAGAAATGGTGGAATAAATACTCATGTCTCCTGATCTACATATACATTTTATCACAGTAATATTTTGGACACAAAAAGCAAAGGTCACACTTATGATTGTACAAATGTAAAAGTCGTTCTAGTGTTGGAGGAAGAGACAACCAACAGACTGTCTAATGCAACAGCAAAGGGGTTATTGGGGGTCCAGCATGCTGGGGCTCAGAGCTCACTTGAATAGAGAAGAGAGCCCTTAGAACATCTTAAGCAGAGCTTACATACTTAACTTGGAGAGGGAAGGGAGGGAAGTTTATTGCTGGTTCAGGGCGAATGGGCGGTTTGCATGCAACCGGGTGAGGGATTACATTCTGCAATTTGGCAGTTGGGGACAGCACATTCTGGGAACAAGATTACAAAACAGTTCTCAAAATTTCAATAGTGTTTTGTTAAGAATACAGAAAAACAATAAGTGACAAATAACTATTTTATTAATCTTTCATTTCCCACTTCTTTTCTGGTTACATTTAATCATAAAAGTGATCATTGAGGGGTGTCACATTTTATGTCTGCTAGTGGGGTATATTGTTGTCTGATTACCAAAATTTAACTTGTCCAATTTGAGGTGGAAGGAATGAAACTAAGAGGTGGAGCAAACAGGGTCTACAGTTAGCAATAATATGATGATTATTAATGGACCGGCCAGAGCTGATAAAAGCGTAGTTAACCAGGGGGACTGTGTGAACGAAGATTCTAACCACCCTATTTGGGCCTCTCTCTCTCGTTGACGCTCTTCAAGGCGTCTTCTCAATTTACTCATAGATAATTTTACAACCAGTATGATCGGAATATAAACAACATTCTTCCCTCAATACAGCACAATAGCCCCCTTTTCTCATGATGAGGAGTTCCAACCCTCGCCTGTTCTGTAAAACAACTTCAGAGAGAGATGTTAAAGATTCCTGTAAGCCTGTGAAGAAGGTTTAATATCTTTAAGCTTTGGTCTACTGCTGCTTCTAATTTGGTCATTTGTTGTGTTCCATGGACGAGGGAAGTGGTTCCTGTGCCCAGCCCTGCAGCAACTCCTATTCCTAATAGGATGGCTAAAGTGAGGAATACAGATTCCCAGCAGAACCGGGTTGTATGCCCCCCGCTATTTGATCTTAATGAACCTGCATCATGATAGAGCACTCTGGAAACCATCTGCACCATTACATAATTAATCGCACCAGTTGACAATTTTATGAAAACATAAACAATGTTTAAGTATATAGAATTATACTCTTGTAGGTATGGACAGGGAAAGGCACCTAAGATAGCACCGAAAACAGAGAAACAGTCCTTTTTGGTTGCAACCGGATTTAGAGGGCATTGCTTCTGTTGTAATCAATTAATCCCCTGAACCCCAAGTTTACGTAGTTGCAGAATTTTGTACCCAACATGTAATGGAAAGGGCTAAGAAGTTCACAGTCTGCAGAAGTCCCCAAAAAGCAGTTTTTGTTTCTGTTTTTTTTCCCTCTCTTCTGGGCAAGTTAACTTTTTAAGGACACCTAGGAAGGGGAGAGCATTTTTCTTCTATTTTTTGTTTTCTCCCTGCCAGATGTTACCATGGCGCACAGTTGGTAACTTCTTTATCTTACAAGTGTAGACATCCCTGTGAAGCCCCAGCTCAAGGCCAGAGGCCTTGTTCACATATTTTCTGAAAAACTAGAAAGGGGGTGTCTAGCTTAGGAGTGCTGATTTTTCCAGCCAGTTGCCAAGTAGAACAGGCAACACAAAAAGAGGAAGGTTATCTACATTGAACTATTTTATAGGGACTCTTTTGCTGAAAGTCCTAAAGTCAGCCATGGTGAAGAATTTTGGAGAAGGTCAGTTAAGACTTTTCTGTGGGCCTTGTACAGAGGGGGAAGATGGAGAAGGCTGGGGGTGAGAGTAGCTACATGGATCTGTGTAGGAGAAAGGAGAGATGTAAAATAATAATGAGAAAGGGGTTTAGGATTTTCCTAGCAACAAAATTTTGAGCAGTAGATCAGGTAGAGCAGAGGGGAAGACGGGAGTGAGTATCCCAAAAAGCCTGTGAGGGACTTTAAATTCTTAGTAACCTGTTTTTAGTGATGATAAAGCAACTTTAAAAGCCATTTTTATTACATCTTGGATAGGGGTCTGAGTGCTCTCCTCAGCTGGTTTGAGCTTTGGTATAGCTGGTAAGAGGACCTGGTGGGACTCGGTGCGGGCACTGACAGGAGAAGAGAGGAGTGAGTTGGTGGAAGGGTGCCTCAGTACCTGCTACCTCAGCAAGGGGGCAATTTTCTGAGAACCGAGGTTTGGGTTTTGATCTAGTAATTGGAGGGGAGAAATCAGGTTGCTGAGGTGGGAGTGACAGCAGAGATTGTGGAGCAGAAGGCAGAGGGTGGGGATCTATTGGAGAAGCATAGTTCAGGATGTGAGAGAAGGAGGGAATAGGCCTCCACATAGGGGAATCTCCTTTCACCCTTTTGAGCACTTGCAGAAGTTAAAAAGGTCACACAGAATTTGAGGATCTAGAGACCCATCTGGGGGCCATCAGTTTTGGTTGTCTAATTGGTAATATGGCCAATGCTGTGTACTGAATTTGATGAGGAGTTTGGATTCCACCAGGCAGCCCCTGTATGCTCACATCCCCATGACTTTCAGAAGAAGTCAGCTTTCCCGCACACAGCCATGGCTGTTTGTGGTTTTGATAGTCCCCCGGGAAAACATAGTAATCTAGGCTAGCCAACCTGCATCAGGCTCGTGTGTCCCTACATCCATAATGTTTGTTTCCATTATCTATGGTACAGAAGGGATTTAATGGAATTTCAGTGGGATCCTCTTTTTCAGAGATATCCCAATAGGAAAGAACTATAGCCAGCTGACAAATGTCTGGGTGGAGAGATGGCCACCAGGTCCCTAAGGGAGCTGTATGTGAGATAGACCATACTTCTTGTCTAGTAGGATTTGTGATCAGCCATCACTGCTGTACGGGCTGATGAGCATTAAGACTACTCTTGGCCAAGGGGAGAATCTATAGCCTTATCCACCTGGCGAATACACCATTTGAAAGGGTTACCACTCTTTTCCAGTATCCAGCCAGAGTCTGGACAGGGCGCACGCTTGAGATAAAAGGAATGGATCCAGGAAGTGATTTCGTCTACCTTTACCACTGTAGGTGTTATAAGTAGCACCTGGTATGGTCCTTTTCAGCGGGGTTCCAGGGATGACACCTGATGTCGTCTTATGTAGATGAAGTCTCTTACTTGATATCCATGTGGAGTCCCCTCATTCCCAGGGTGGAAGACAGTGGCCAGCTGTTTCCACAGGTATCGCTGAGTTCTTTCAAGAGCTTTTAGTCTGTCAAGCAAGGGGGTGTGAATAGGATCGTTAGGTCTTAGAGTTGGGGTTAGGTCCCTTACTGGAGGAGGGGCAACATAGAGAATATCATAGGGGGTGAGGGTACACAAAGAACCAGAGGGAGTATTTCTTGCATGAAACAGTGCATAAGGCAGGAGCATACACTAATCTTTTAAGCCAGTCTCTAAGCTTAATTTCCTTTAGTTCTCTTTAATGGTTCTATTTATTTTTTTTTTTACCTGTCCTGAGCTCTGGGGTCTATAAGCACAATGTAACTTCCATATAATCCTCAGGGTCCTGGCTAACCCCTGACTTACCTGGGCCATGAATGCCGTTCAAATATCATACGCTATTACCTTAGGCAGACCGTATCTTGGAAAAATATCTTTCACAATCTTCTTGACCACCATTTGCGTCTTTTTTTTTTTCTATGAGAACGGCTTCAATCCATCCTGAAAATAAATCTGTAAAGACTAGGATATATTTAAGTCCATACCTTGCTGGCTTAATTTCAGTAAAGTCCACTTCCCAGAATTGTCCTCGTCTGGTTCCTCATAGGTGCTTTCCTGCAGGAAGCTTGGAAGGGTAAGCATTAACCAATTGACAGACCCGACAGGCTTTTGTTACCCGTTCTGATATTTCCTTTCGCTGTGAGTCGGTTAATCGAAAACTCTGTTCTTGATCCTTCAGGAAGGCCTGTAGTTTCTTTGAACCAAGGTGAGTGAGTTGATGTACACTTTTAACGTAGTGTAGGGCTTTCTGTTATTGCAGGCTTGGCTCAGTGAAGTTGAGGATTTGAGTGTCAGTGTCCTTAGATATTATCAAAAGCTTGTTGGTGCTCAGGGGTTTATTGGAATTAGGCATCCTCATTTAACAGAGGGTATAAAGGAGCAGCTAAGAACACAAACCCAGGTATCCATAACCTGCAAACTCCAGCAGTCCCAAGAAACTCTCTGTGTTGTCCCCTGTTAGATGGGGGTGGTATCTGCACAACAGTTTGTTTTCTGGGCTCAGTGAGCCATCATTTACAGCCCCTAAGGGAATAAACCCAGGAAGATTACTTCTTTCTGGCAAATTTGGGCCTTTTTGGTCAAAGCTCTATACCCGTGTTCAGCAATTTCGTAATTGGGTCCCAGACTCACAGTTTTCCTTGGTGTTGGCAGCCAGTAGCAGGACATCCACATATTGAAGCAGGGCCACTTCGGGGTGCACATTTCTGAAGTTGTTGAGATCTCTGTGGAGGGCTGCATCAAAGAGAGTGGGGAAATTTTTAAACCTCTGTGGGTGTCTAGCCCAAGTTAGTTGACCAGACGTTCCGGTTTCTGGGTCTACCCAATGGAAAGCAAACAGAAACTGACTATCTTTATGGAGAGGCAAGCAAAAGAAAGCATCTTTTAAATCCAGAAGAGTTTACCATTTTCACTCAGCTACAGCAAATGGTTTATTGGGGGTTCAGCATGCTGGGGCTAAGAGCTCACATTTATAGAGTAAAGAGCCCTGAGAACAGCTAAAAGAGAGCTTATGTACTTTCCTTGGAGAGGGCATGGAAGGAAATTTTTGATGGGTCAGCGCGAGTGGGCGGATTGCGTGCAACCAGGTGAGGGAGTACATTCTGCAGTTTGGCAGTTGGGGACAGCACATTCTGGGAACAAAATTATCAAACAGCTCTCAAGATTTCAACAGTTTTTTGTTAAGCATACAGAAAAACAGGAAGTGACAAGTACCTATTGTATTAACCTTTCACCAAAGCAAAATGCAAAGTGAGCATGGAATACTAAAATCAACCATGTCCAGATTGCCTAATGCTCTGAAATGTCAATCCTTTTGGTGTCTACATATTTGTTTCTTCCTAAGATTATACATTCAACTTCAACCATGTTGAAAGTGTCTAATCCTATCACTCACCTTATACTGTGCCTGATTTCCTAATGTCTCTATCGATATCTGCTTTCCTACATATTTTCCCCAGTTCATCATTATGAATGACTTTTCACATGTGCTAATATTTACATTCACTCTCTCAACGAAACAATATTGCTAATGAACTTTTGGTCCAAATCCTATACTCACTCTTTTTACTAAACCTACCGACTATCTTCCTAATCCTACAGACTATTCATTTTTGACTGGATGTTCTCTTCTACATTCAATCATCCAAGGTACAAGGTCTTATGCCTTTGCATATCGATTTATCTGAGACATCTGTGCAGAACATAATTCAAAGCTAAGTATCCCACTAAAAGGCCCAATGCCCTTCAGGGCTTCAAATCGCACCTAGATTTTCCGGTTTCATACTTATATTTCACTGATATATTCTTGTGAATATCGCAGGTTCCCAATACCATTATTCATCCCTCAGAATGATTCCTAACCCAAATACTATATGGTATTAACCCTAACCATACACTGTTCTCTCAATCTAACTTTACAGAAGAGCAGAGACAGAGTTGGTCTTACAATACAGGCATGTAGATGATCTTCCAATTGCTGAGAACCTCAAAGTTGATGCAGAAATGAGCCCAGGAGAAGATATAGGCAGATATAAAGGACCTGAGAGAACAAAAGTCATCTTCCATGGCAAACAACCTGGTCAGGATGAAACGATGTGTCTGAATCAGCCTCTCTCCTCTTAATATAAAGAATATGGACCAAACCAGCCCTGTGTGGAGTGCTTCTCCTTGGTCCCTATGGTTGATATACCATTCTAACTTGTGAAAGTGTCACAGGAAGTAGGGGCAGCCTCCATCTCAAGGGACCCTTGGAAGCAACTGTTAGGACAAAGTGGTTGCAAAGGCAGTGACCTCATTCTGTTCCTGAAAGAATTGGCCTACGTCACATCTTTGGTGATGGAACTCTCTTAACTTGTTATCCAGGAAGCCAGGCACACAGAGCCAGTCCCAGTCCCAGTCCCAGTTGACTCACTTGTTTGGATTTACCAAGGACAGAGTCTGTCTTTCTTGATACCTAATGATTTGAGGATGGCCAAATGCAAGTAGAGCTCTGAAGACGGGCCTTTTCAGAGAAAGCAGGTAATGGTCAGCCCAGGCTCCTGACAACTTCACAGAGTTGGACAAGGAGACCAGATCTGAGACAGGACAGGCCATTTCAGGGGAACATAGTATGGTACACCAGTCAGAGGACACTCTGGAAAGTCACAGACTTACTTGGTAGAAGGAGGCGCCTTTGTGAATGTGGGTGTGAGTTTGTGGATTTGTCTCATGTTCTCAGAATAGGTAGGAAAGTCAGTATGTTTGGTTTGGAGTGGACTGTTTCTAGAAAGTCGTTGGACAAGGTGAGTGTTTCTATGTCTGTGTATCTCACCGTGTCCGTGGTTGAAGACATTAGAAATAAGAATGCATCAATGGATGTGTCCTGTCTAGTAGAAAGCTTCCCAGCATTCATCCTGCCCATTTTAGGAATGGACTGCAGGTTTCCTTATCGATGGGCAACACCTACTATCTTCCTAAATTCCTGTTTTCTTTCTGAATTCTGGCCACTCTCCCGAATAGGCTCATGGTTTTGTGTCCAAGATATATACCACCTCCAAGCTCTGTGACATGGCTATGTTCTGGCTAGCTGAAGGGAATGCGAGCATCTCAGAAAACTCAGATATCAGTGTGACCAGGAAAGTCTCAGTGGAGAAACCCTGCTTTGGGCCTTTTGCTAACCTATTTGCCTGTTGCCATGAATTTCATGAAGGTCTCTGCTTCAGGCCACCCCTTTGTGAATCCTGAAGAAAACTGTTTTCAAATGGTAATGAATGGGCATCACCTGTGGCTCTTTGCTTAAATGCTTTGGAAAGGGATGGGTCTGAATCAGCCTCTTGGCCCTGTGTGAGGTAGTGGCTTAGATTCTCAGCGCCTGTTCGATCTAAAGAAAAATCCAATGTGTGCATCCAAAACCAAAATGGCAAAAATCTCAGTCATGGTGTATGAAGTCTCTCACCTTCCTCTTTTAGATTCCTCACCTCCATCAAGTGAGAATAGGGATCCTTTGGGACAAATGAGTTCTTTCAAGCCCTGCAGAGATGATTGGGTATCCTCATGACTCCAAATCACATAAGGAAACTATACCTGACAGTCAGTAGGCCTCAAATTGGAGAAGCAGAGCAGTATTAACAGCAGACCTATGTGATCAATCCTGGTTCACTGGAAGGGTGTCCAGGCCACCCTGAGGTTAGGCAAATGAGGGGCAATGGAGCTTATTTTGGAAAATCTCTTAGGCTGTGCCATTCATGGAAACATCCAGCCAGAGATAATGATGAATGTATACATGGAAGATGAGGATCTTGGGGAATGTTTTGGTTTTAATTGTGGTCATTTGTGTGGGGTTTGGAAGAGATGACTGGGTCCACCTGGGCTTGAACTCTGGTGTGATTCCCCTCAGAAACTGAGTTCTGTAACTGACCTCAGAGAAGTAATTGCTTTGGAAAGGGATGTGTCTCAATCAGCCTCTTAGCCCTGTGTGAGGCTGTGGCTTTGATTATCAGCACCATATGGATCTAAAGAAAGATCCCATGTCTGCTTCCTAAACCAAAATGGCCAAAATTGCAGTCATTGTGGATGAAGTCTCTCGCCTTCCTTTGTAAGGTTCTGAAAGAATAAAAGAAATTGAAATTGAAATGTAAAGAACCAGGTTTTGTAAAGTTTCCAAGCTGCACTCAGAACCTGAAATTCCTGTGGCAGTTAAGACAATTCCCGGAACTGCCCATTAGATGTGTGTTGAAATCTTCCCTGACAACCTAGTTACTTAACAACCTCTTCCCAGAAAACGTGCAGCTCAGCACGTATACATCTCAGGGATTCAACCAATCAGTTTAAATGTATACCCCTTCTCAGGGCTGACCAATCACCCCCTTCCTGACCTGTTCCCGCCAATGAATGTGCTAATCATGTTTTAGAGTTGTTATTTGATTTTTCCACGGTCTATGGTGATTTGCTAAAGGAAGCTATGATGTATGTAAAGTCCCTGCCCTCTCTAAAGAATGTATATAAAATCTGCTCAAGTTGTTCTCAGGGCTCTTTGTTCTTTGCTCCTCTGAAGTGAGCTCTGAGCCCCAGCATGCTGGACCCCCAATAAACCCTTTGCTGTTGCATGAGAAATTCTCCTGGTGATCTTTTCTTCCAAAGTTCGGCCCACCTTTTTATCTGGAGGCAATAGCTGAGATGTCCAGCAGTGACGAACAAAAGACCCCAAGGCACTCCTCTCGGGGTAAGAAAGGTGCCTTTTTCTGGTTTCGGGTTTCAGGTTAGGGCTTGGCAAAGTGGCTGTCGGTGAAGAACATTAGCTCTCTGCGACGGTGGCTGACAGATGTGTCACAGAGCCACAGGCCACGTCCCTGGGGGACACTCCAGAGGACTCAGGAAATCGAGGAATAGTAGTTTCCTCAACTCGGTTATATTTTGCTTCAGGATTCGGTTTTCCAGCCCATCAGGTTTTGCCCGCTACTCAGTTTTGTTCATTGTCAGGAACTCATGTTGAGTTTACTGTCTGTCTTTATTGTCTAACCCATCAGGTTTTGCCAGTTACTCAGTTCTAATCTTTGTCTTGGACTCATGTTAAACGTTTACTGTTTGTCTTTGTCAGTGTCGCATTTGTGTAATCACTGTCCCTGTTTGAGTAACTCCCATTATGGGACATTATGGGACAAAGCACTTCCATGCCTCTGTCCCTTAACCTTGATCATTGGACTGATGTCCGCTCAAGTACCCAAAATCTTTCTCTTTCAGTAAAATGCCGGACCTGGCAGACTCTCTGTGCTTCAGAATGGCCCATTCTCGGAGTCGGATGGCCCCCAGAAGGATCCATCCACTTCCCTCTAACCCGAAAAGTCAGAGATATTGTCTTTCAGCCGGGGCCACGTGTACACCCAGATCAATAGCCATATAACCCTTCCCCCACGATCCTATCATTCAAAACTTCCACTCCTCCCCCTCTTCCCTCCATTCTCCCTGAGTCACAGGACTGGACACTCCTCCCCCTGCTTATCCTCTATCCTTGCCCCCAACCCACAACACGTTCTTGATGATCCTCCTGCTGCTGACTCAGCCTCTCCGCCGCTAGAGTCAATTGGGCCAGACCCAAGCCCTCCAGGGGACTTCCCCGCAGCAGCAGCAGCCCCTTCTCCCCTGGAGGAAGCTGGGCCACCTAAAGGAATCCGCAGGAGATGGATAATAGAAAACTCGGAAGCCCCTGTGATGCTCCCTCTCCATCCCTACGGGCCCATGAACCGAACCAATTGGGACCCCAACACCTTTGAATGGAGGTAGCATCTATCCACTTATCACCGTTCTCTATTAGTGGGTCTCGGAGCGGCCGCCAGAGGGCCGACTAATTTGGCCAAGGTAAGAGAGATTATCCAAGGGCTTAATGAGTCTCCTTCTATGTTTCTGCAGAGAATTATGGAAGCATATAGGAAATATACTCCTTTTGATCCTCAGGCAGAGGACCAAAAGGCACCTGTGCAATGGCCTTTATCTAGCAGTCTGCCCTAGATATTAATAGAAAGTTACAACGTCTAGATGGGTTACAAGATATTGACCTTAAAAGATTTAGTCAGAGAAGCTGAGAAAGTATATTATAAGAGAGAAACTGAGGAGGAAAGGGAATAGAGGAGAGAGAAGGAAAGAGAACAAAAGGAGGATGAAAGGAGCAAATGGCAGAGTAATGCATTGCCTAAGGTTCTGGTCACAGCAGCAAATAGGTCAGAAGTTAAAAAGCAGGGAGAAAGAAGGATACCTGGGCTCAGGCCAAAGGCTGCCCCTGGCCTCAGATCAATGTGCTTATTGTGAAGAAAAAGGACACTGCGCCAAAGAGTGCCCCCTAAAAAAGCAGCCACGCCAGCCCGCCGTGCTGACTCTAGAAGAGGACTAGGAAAGTCGGGGCTCAGATCCCCTCCTCGAGCTCAGAGTAACATTTGAAGTTGAGGGGAACGCAGTGAACTTTGAAGTGATTACAGGAGCAGTATACTCAGCCCTTAAGACCCCACTGGGCCCCCTATCAATTAAATGGTCCCTAGTTCAAGGGGCTAATGGCAGTAGATATCGGGCTTGGACAACTAAGATGAATATGGACCTCGGAAAGAGAAAAGTCCACCACTCTTTCCTAGTAATCCCAGAATGCCCGGCCCCATTGATGGGCAGGAATCTGCTTACCAAACTTCGGACTAGAATAACCTTTAACCCTGATGTTCCCCAAGTTGAGTTTCTAAAGCCTTCAGTATAAACTCCCATAGTCACGTCTTTCAATAAGTCCATAGAAGATGAACATCAACTCTTCGCACCCCCTAGGACTGATCAAACAGGCAAACAACCCCAGAAATGGATAAAAGATTATCCTAATGCCTGGGCAGTAACTGCTGGGTTAGGTCTAGCCATAAACAACCTCCAATAGTAGTAGAATTAAAAGCCTCTGCCTCTCCAATAAGTGTTAAACAATATCCTGTAAGCAAAGAAGCTAAGGAAGGGATAAGGCCCCATATTCATAAATATCTGGCTCTTGGGATCTTAAGGCCCTGTCAATCAGCCTGGAATACCCCTCGGTACCAGTAAGAAAGCCAGCAACTGGGGACTACCGTCCTGTTCAAGACCTAAGAGAGATCAACAACAGAGGGCAGGACATTCACCCCACAGTACCCAATCCATATAATTTGCTTAGTACTCTGAATCCGGAGCGGAAATGGTACACTGTGCTGGACTTAAAGGATGCTTACATCTGCTCACCTCTACATAAGGACTGTCAGTTGCTGTTTGCTTTCGAGTGGATAGACCCAGAACCTGGAACATCTGGCCAACTAACCTGGACTAGACTCTCACAGGGGTTCAAACATTCCCCCACTCTCTTTGATGAAGCCCTCCACAGGGACATCAATGACTTCAAAAGTGCACACCCTAAAGTCACCCTACTTCAATATGTGGATGATCTTCTACTGGCAACTGACACCAAGGAGACCTATGAGTCTGGGACCCAAGCATTATTATCCGAGCTTGCTCGGCTTGGATATAGGGCTTCTGCCAAAAGGCCCAAATTTGTCAGCAAGAAGTAATCTTCCTGGGTTATTCTCTTAGGGGTGGCAAACGATGGCTCTCTGAGCCCATAAAAGAAACCGTTGTGCAGATACTGCCCCCATCAAATAAGAGACAACTCAGAGAGTTTCTTGGGACTGCCAGCTTTTAAAGGTTATGGATTCTTTGGTTTGCATCTCTGGCTGCCCCTTTATACACGCTGATAAAGGGGGATGCCCACTTCCATGGACCCCTGAGCACCAACAAGCTTTTGATAATGTCAAAAAAAGGTGCTGCTATCTGCTCCAGCCTTAGCACTACCAGATGTAGAAAACCCTTCTTTCTCTAAATCGAGGAAAAGAAAGGAATAGCACGGGGAGTGCTCACTCAGTCTTTGGGACCTTGGAAAAGGCCGGTAGCATATTTATCAAAAAAACTGGACCCAGTGGCTAGCGGGTGGCCCCATTGCTTAAGTGCTATAGCAGCGGCAGCCTTTCTAATAAAAGATGCTCATAAATGAACGTTGGGACAGAAGCTAAACATTATAGCCCCCCATTCCCTGGAGAGCATCATCTGTCAGCCTCCAGATA
The DNA here is from genome assembly GCF_048772815.1 of Callospermophilus lateralis. Lineage (NCBI taxonomy): Eukaryota > Metazoa > Chordata > Mammalia > Rodentia > Sciuridae > Callospermophilus > Callospermophilus lateralis. The sequence goes on along the minus strand of NC_135313.1, from coordinate 121,654,613 downwards.
GGTGGTTATCAAACTTCAGAATTAACCACTACCAGAGCCTCTTGCTTGACAAAGACAGAATAACGCTGGGACCCCCTGCTCCACTCAACCCGGCTACACTGCTGCCAGAAGAATCATCAGGACCCGTCACTCCTGAGTGTCAACACATACTGGCAAGGAAACCAGTATACGACGAGACTTGAAGGATCAACCACTGCCTCGCCCTGAAGTCGTATGGTTTACGGACGAGAGCAGCTTCCTCCAAGATGGTAAGTGGCGGGCTGGAGCAGCAGCAGTTAGCAAAACTAATTTTATTTGATCCTCTGGTCTCCCAGAAGGGACATCAGTCCGAAAAGCAGAACTGATTGCCCTTATGAAATCATTGGAACTAGCAACAGACAAAAGGGCCACCATATACACTGATAGCCACTATTCATTTGCCATTGTTCATATGCACGGGACTATTTACCAACAATGGGGGCTATTGACCTCTGCCAAGGAAGAAATAAAGAATAAAGATGAGATCCTCCACCTTCTCTCAGCAGTGCAGGCCCATAAAGAAATAGCAATAGTGCACTGTCCAGGGCACCAGAAGGGAAACGACCCCGTGGCGGTTGGAATTAGAAGGGCAGATGAGGAAGCTTTATTGGCAGCCCTAAATGGAGTGACTCTGTTAACTTTTTCCACACCGGGGGGAACAACAATCAGGAGACTTGCCCGCCCCGGAACATTCAGGCAACTTATCATCTGAGGAGACAGATACAGAACTCTGGGACCCTACAGAGCCAAGTTTACAATTTCAAAAAGCCCACATTTATGTCAAAGACATACACCAGCTCAACCACTTAGGCTCAAAGAAGTTATAGGCACTCTTAAAGGACCAAAGAAAGGACTTATTATTGACTGACTCACAGAGGAAAGAAATAGCTGAGCAGGTGACTAGACCTTTTCAAGTCTGCCAATTAGTTAATACTTTCCCATCCAAGCTTCCTGCAGGGAAGCGCTTACAAGGAAACAGACCAGGACAATTTTGGGAAGTGGACTTTACTGAAATTAAGCCAGCAAGGTATGGACTTAAATATCTCCTAGTCGTTGTTGATACTTTTTTAGGATGGGTCGAAGCATTCCCCATGAAGAAACAAACAGATAAGATGGTGGCCAAAAAGATCCTAGAAGATATTTTTCCAAGGTTCGGCCTGCCTAAGGTAATAGGGTCTGATTACGGACTGGCATCCGTGGCCTAGGTAAGTCAGGAATTTTCCAGGACCCTGGGGATTAATTGGAAGTTATATTGTGCTAATAGACTACAGAGCTCAGGACAGGTAGAAACGATGAATAGAACCATCAAAGAGACCTTAACGAAATTAAGCTTGGAGACCGGTATAAAAAATTGGACTATGCTCCTACCTCATGCACTTTTTCGTGCCAGAAATACCCCTCCGCCTCTTTGTGTAACCTCACCCCTAATGAAATTCTCTATGGTGCCCCTCCTCCAGTAAGGGACCTAACCCCAACTCTGAGATTAATGATTCCTTTCACACCCCCTTGCTTGATAGACTCAAAGCCCTTGAACAAACCCAGCACCCAGTGATACCTGTGGAAACAGTTGGCCACTGCTTATCAGCCTGGAGACGAGGAAACCCCACATCGATATCAAGTGAGAGACTTCGTCTACGTGAGACAGCATCAGATGTCATCCCTGGAACACAGCTGGAAATGACCATACCAGGTACTGCTTATAACACCTACAGTGGTAAAAGTGGATGGGATCACTTCCTGGATACATGTCTCCCATCTCAATCCTGTGCCCTGTCCAGACTCTGGCTGGAAACTGGAACAGACTGGTAACCCTCTCAAGTTGCACGTCCGTGGTGTGAATAGGCCTATAGATTCTTCCCCTGACCACAAGCAGCCCTAATCCCCATCAGCCTGTTCACCAACAATGGCAAGTTATAAATCCTACTCGGCAAGTAGTGTGGCCTATTTCACATACAGCCCCCTTATGGCCATCTCTCCACCCAGACATTCGTCAGCTTGCCATAGGCCTCTCTGACTGGGATCTCCCTGACATAGTGGACCCCACACAGATCCCACTCAAACCCAAACCAGGGCAACATAGACCAACATACGCCATGAATTATGGATGTCATCTCCCCCAGCTCAGGGGTAAACTAGCCAGTCTTGTTTATTAAGTGTGCCCAGCTGATTTCTGAAGTCGCACACAGGCCCAAACCTCTGAAGGACCCTGTGACTTTTATTGTAGATCTTGGGGTTGTGAACACACGGGAGCTGCATTGTGGAACCCAAACTCCCCAGACAGTATGATTCGGGTAGGATGAAATGACACCTGGATTGATCCCAATAAATGTGCCGCTATCCAAGTTGTGTCAACAACTCGCTGTGGAAAAAATAGTCTATGTTACCCCCTCAAAATAACTTTCACTTCAAAAGGAAGGTGCTACTTCAGAACAACATGGCCTATGGGAAATACTTGGGGAATGCGATGCTATATTAATGGCCCTGGTTATGACTTTGGTCTCTGTTTCACCATCTGGCTTAAAAAGGAAGAAAATCCCAAGGCAATAGGGCCCAATTCCCTCAAGTCACGAATTAAGCCTCCAAAACCTCCGATGCCTAGATCTACCAAAACCCTTCTACCATCTCATACTTCCCAGTTTTCGTCTTTGCCTACTTCCCCAGTCCAGAGTACAGCTGACTCCACCCCTGAGAACTAAGTAAAGGAACCTTTATGGTACTGAACTCCACACAGTCAGAACTCCTTGCATTTCAGCCCAGGTATGTGACAGCTCTGTAAATTATTGTGTAATGGTGCAGATACTCCCCAGGGTGCTCTATCATGTTGCAGAATCATTTGAATTGAAGGTCTACTAGGGAGACTAAGAACCCGATTTTGCGAGGAGCCAATGTCCCTTACTCTAGCCATCCTATTGGAGATAGGAGCTGCTGCAGGAGTGGGTATGGGAACAGCTGATATGATCCATGGGTCACAAAAAATGGCCCGATTAGAAACAGCAATAAATCAAGACTTGAAGACATTAGAGACCACCATCACAGTTTTGCAGGAATCCTTAACCTCTCTCTCAAAAGTTGTTTTACAGAACACGCGAGGATTAGACCTCCATTTCATGAGGAAGGCGGGCCTCTCTTTTATACTGAGAGAAGAATGCTGTTTTTATGCTGACCATACTGGAGTTGTAAAAGAATCCATGAGTAAGTTGAGAAAATACCTTGAAGAGCACCAGAGAGAAAGGGAGATTCAACAAGTGTGGTTTGAGTCATGGTTTACCCAGTCCCCCTGGTTAACTACATTCCTATCAGCCTTAGCTGGGCCCCTGATCATGCTTATGGTGTTGCTAACTGTGCGACCTCGTTTGCTTAACCGCATAAATTCCTTTCCCAGGCTCAGATTGGGCAGGTAAAACTCATGGTAATCAGACAGAAATACACTTCACTGGCAGAAATAGAATGTGAGACCCCACAATATTTATGATTCATTGCTTTTAAGATTAAATGTAGTCAGAAAAAGGAGTGGGAAATGAAAGAATTAAAGAAATTATAATTGAAACGTATAGAAACAGGTTTTAAAAAGTTTACAAGCTGCGCTCAGAACCTGAAATTCCTGTGTCAGTTAAGACAATTCCCGGAACTGCGCATTAGATGTGTTGAAATCTTCCGTGACCACCTAGTTACTTAACAACCCCTTCCCAGAAACCGTGCATCTCAGCACGTATACATCTCAGGGCTTCAACCAATCAGTTTAAATATATACCCCTTCTCAGGCCTGACCAATCACCCCCTGCCCGAACTGTTCCCATCAATGAATGTGCTAATCATGTTTTAGAGTTGTTATTTGATTTTCCTGCAGTATCGGATAATTTGCTAAAGGAGGCTATGATGTATATAAAGTCCCTGCACGCTCTAAAGATTGTATATAATCTCTTCTCAAGTTGTTCTCTGGGCTCTTTGTTCTTTACTCCTCTGAAGTGAGCTTTGAGCCCCAGCCTGCTGGACCCCCAATAAACCATTTGCTGTGGCATGAGACAGTCTCTTGGTGGTCTTTTCCTCTGACGTTCGAAAAACCTTTTCAGTTCCTGACTTCCATCAAGTGAGAATAGGTATCCTTTGGGTCAAATGAGTTCCTCAAATCCCTGCAGAGGCTAGCCCATAGGTGCTTGGGTTGTCTCGTGACTCCAAATCACCTAAAGAATCTATACCTGACAGTCAGTAGGCCTCAAATTGGAGAAGTAGGGAAGTTTTAGCGGCAGGGCTATTTGATCACTCCTGGATCAAAGGAAGGGTGTCCAGGCCACCGAGTGTCCTTCTGGACTTCAAATATTACCTAGATTTCTGTTTTCATACTTATATTTCACCTGTATATTCTTGTAAATATCGCAGGTTCCCAATACCATTATTCATCCCGCAGAATGATTCCTAATCTAAATCGAACCTGTTATTAACCTTAACCATGCAATATTTCCTCAATCTAACTTAACAGAAGAACAAGGACATTGTTGGTCTTACAATACAGGAATATAGGGGATCTTCAACCTGATGAGAACCTCAAAGTTCCATGCAGAAATGATCCCTGAAGAAGATGTAGACACCTATGAAAGACCTGAGAGAGCAAAAGACAATTTCCATGTAAAACAACATGGTCAAAATGAAGGGATGTGTATGAAAGCCTCTCTCTTCTTAATGTAGATTAAATAGACCAAACCAGGCCTGTGTGGAGAGCTGTTCCCGGGTGCCTATGGTTGATATACCATTCTAACTTGTGAAAGTGTCACAGGAAGTATGGGCAGATTCCATCTCATGGGAACCATGGAAGCAACTGTTAGGACAAAGTGGTTGCCAAGGCAGTGACCTCATTCAGTTCGTGAAGGAAGTGACCTACCACACTTCCTTGGTGATGGAACTCTCTGAACTTGTGATCCAGGAAGCCAGGCACCCAGAGCCAGTCCCAGTCACAGTCCCAGTGGTCTCACTTTTTTGGATTTACCAAGGGCAGAGTCAGTCTTTCTTGGTACCTACTTATGTGATGATGGCCAAATGCCAGGAGAGCTCTGAAGAGGGGCCTTTTCTGACGAAGCCGGTAGTGGCTCAACCAAGGCTCCTGACAACTTCAAAGAGTTGGCAAAGAAGACCAGGTCTCAGATAGGACGGGCCACTTTGGGGGAACATAGTATGGCCCACCAGTCAGAGGACAGTCAGGATAGTCACAGACATACTTGTGGGAAGGAGGTGCCATTGTGGGTGTCGGTGTGAGTTTGTGGTTTTGTCTCATGTTCTGAGAATAAGTAGGAAAGGTGGTTTATTTGTTTGGACTGGAATGTTTCTAGAAAGTTTTTTGACAACGCGAGTGTTTCTATGTGTGTGTATCTCACTCAAACCATTTTTTTTTTTTTTGGTTGTAGACATTTGAAAAGCGAATTTTTCAATGGTTGTGTCCTGTCTAGTAGAAAACTTCCCAGCATTCATCTTGCCAAATTAAAGAATAAAGAGCTGCTTGCCTTATGGATGGGCAACACCTATTATCTTCCTAAGTTTCACTTTTCATCCTGAATACTGGACACTCTCCAGAATAGCCTCATGGTTTTCTTTCCAAGATATGTACCACCTCCAAGCTCTGTGAAATGGCCATGTACTGGATAGCTGAGGAGAATGGAAGCATCTCAGAAAACTCACATAGCCCTGTGACCATTAAAGTCTCAGTGGAGAAACACTGCTTTGGGCCTTTTGCTTACCTATTGTTCTGTTGTCCTGAATGTCAGGAAGATCTTTGCCTCAGGCCACCCCTTTTTGAAGCCAGAAGAAAACAGTTTTCAAATGGAAATGAATGGGCATCACCTGTGGCTCTCTGCTTAATTGCTTTGGAAAGAGATGTGGCTGAATCAGCCTCTTTGCCCTGTGTGAGGCAGTGGCTTGGAATTTCAGCACCTGATAGATCAAAGAAAGTTTCCAAGTGTGCATCCTAAACCAAAATGGCCAAAAGAGCAGTCATTGTGGATGAAGTCTCTCCCCTTCCTCTGAAAGCTTCCTGACCTCCATCAAGTGAGAATAGGGATCTTTTGTGACAAATCAGTTCTTCAAAGCCCTGCAGAGGCTATCCCATAAGGGCTTGGGTTCTCTCATGACACCAATTCACATAAAGAATCTATACCAGAAAGTCAGTAGGCCTCAAATTGGAGAAGCAGAGCAGTGTTAGAGCAAGACTATTTGATCACTATTAGTTCACAGCAAGGGTGTCCATTCCACCCTGACTTTAGGCAAATGAGGAACAAGGGAGCTTATTTGGAAAACTGTCTTGGGCTGGCCCCTCATGGAAACCTCCAGCCAGAGGTTATGAAGAGTGTCTATGTGAAAGAAGATGAGGGCCATTTGGGAGTGTTTTGGTTTTAATTGTTGTCATTTGTGTGGTGTTTGGAAAAGATGCCTAGGTCCACCTGGGCTTGAACTCTGGTGTGATTCCCCTTACAGACTGAGTTCTGGAACTGACCTCAGAGAAGTATTGCCATGAATTGTGTTGGGATTTTAAGAGGCCACGCATGAGACTTGCCTTTCGAAACTGAGATCAATGCCCAGGGTGGCTTTCCACAGAGCATTGTCAATCTCTGCAAGGGCATCACATTATTTTATTCTGAAAGACTTGGCAGCCATAGTTGAGAGTCAATACACACATGGGCCTCACATTGTAGACCTCAATGGGCCTGGCTTCATGTGTCTTTTTGGCCACTCTTTGGGAAGCCTTGCCTCTGAGAGTTCTCCAGAGTTTCCTTCAAATGTGCTTCCTCAAACATTAATGGTTCCTGAATGAATTGAAACCCACAATTTCTCCAACTTCATCCTTGAAAAATGGCTAGATAAATACCATGAAATTTTTGAAATTTTCATGACCAGGTGGCACTGGAGAACCTTTCAATGTCCTCTTGTTGATGAAGTGTGTACCAGACAGTGCCTTGATTGACTGGGTTTCATGAAAATGGTGTAGAACAGAGATGCCAGTATGTTGGAGCCTACTGAGTAGTGGGCCCAGAGCTGTGGTGTGCAGGTGTGTGATAAAACATCTGTGGTCGGGCCATGTGGATCTGCCATTGACTTCCAAATGGCTTGTGGCTGACATTGTGCAGCCAGGAATCACTTATATGTCTGAAATCTCTCCATATAAGGCATCTTGTCATATGGAGACGTTTCAGGACAATGTTCAGAATCAGGTGCTATGGTCAAGGGGACAAGCTATGTGGGATAGAAGCCTGGTTGGTGCATTTTTCTGCAGACCATGACCTATCTCATGTGACAGAACTCCCTCCAGCACTGTGTCCCAGCTGAATTCCTTGTATTTCGTGAAGCAAATAACAAACTCCCAGTGCAGCCGCAAGAAACACCATGAAAAGTGGAGGATGACCAAATGGCTTCACAGTCCACACGGGGAGACACTTAGCCTTCAGTGGCCACAGTTTACCTACAAAGAGTGAATTCAGCACTGCTGCCTCATGTTCATTGGAAAATAAGAAACCATGTCCTCCAGGTCACATAGATGCAGATCCAGCTTTGATGGTCTCATTAGAAAGGAAGCTAAAGCTCCTGACAACAACATATATGTCAAGTGCCCATCCTCAGTAGCAGTTCCTAAAGAAGTATTTAGGCCTGCAGAGCTCCATGTTTGTATAGCGTTTACCTATTAGACCAGGATGCAAGAAAAGATCACTGACTCCAATTAAAATCAAATTAAAGCCAGCTTATTATTTCCACTGCCCAGGCGGCCTCTCCCTCCCAAAGCAGCGGGAACAAGACAGCCACCCAACTTCTCTTTTGGCTGAGTTATACATCATATTCCCTGTTTGAGATTCTAGTAATCTTGACAGAAAAAAAAACCAACTTTTGAACATCACTTTAAATTAAATAACATCTGACCTACTGCTTTCGTAGTTATTCTCACATGTTGTAAGATGAGACACAGAGCCTTATCTCAGGTAAGGCAGGGATCTATACAAATCTTAAGTGTTTTAGTTCAAAAGCTGATCTTTGTTTTTTAAATATCATTTTACAAAGTTTACATAAATTGTTTGAGGTCACATGAACATTAGCTAACACCATATGATATAACATTTAAAACATGAATTAAAGAGAGGCTGAAAGTTTTTTAACCTTTACATAGATTAGGCTCTCATTAACTTAAAATATATATTTAAATTTTTCCCCAATGTAAAAAGTAACATAAAACTTTAAATATCTTATTGATAACAAGTAAATAAATCCTATATATATATATATATATATATATATATATATATATATATATATATATATGTATATATATTTTTTTTTTTTTTAACCACACAACTTTACAACACCAGCTTGATGTAATGCTCTTTTAAAGTTTCTACCCTACAGACTTGTATACCTGGAAGATATGAGCACATTAATAGCATCACAATGACATTGATGTTTCTACATTAACCAAGTTTAGCTTTTAAAGAAATGGCAGTACAGTTCTCTAAAATAACAGTTCTTATTTAATCAATTGTTTAATTTTTATGGTTGCTTTCTCTAGAAAAATAAAACTTAATAAACACAATGTTATGGGTAAACTTTTGTTTAAGAAATTTTTGTCGCTTTATCACATGACTGATTTTTACAATCTTATACAGACTTTAGAACAAACTTATACAGACCTTACTAAATCAATCAGATATCTAACAAAAGTACTCATGAATGAGTAATCCCATATCAAATTTACTTCAGTTATTTTTCAAAATATTAGAGAAATGTATTGAACAGTGTAAACCATTTTTTGTTAAAGGAAAAGTCCTAGAACCAAGGCATATTAGACATTTTATAGACATTAATATTTTATTAGATTTTTGAGCAGATAGAAAAACTTGTAAGCTTAAATTTAAAGACATTTATTGTTATTTGTTTATCCAAATTTAAAGTGAACCATTTAAATCACGTGAATTAAAGATCTTTGAATCCACTTTTTAAAATTTGTTTTTATGAATGCTCCGTTTTTTAATGATCACTCCTTATATATGTTAATTTATATATCATATATATGATATACGGACATATGGATATATTGACATACAACACATAACAAAAGTGTGCACAAATAATAATAGTAAAAGCCTTGTATCTTTTCACAGGTTAAATCTCCATTGCAATGTTTTAAAACTCCACTGTTGGTCAAAGATAGAACTGATCAGAAAAATTTTAGCCTAGTTCTGTAGGATCAAAATAATGAGCTCAAAAAATACAGAAGCTAAGGAAAAAAATGAGAGTCCTAGAAAAAATGACTGGCCAGTAATTAGTAAATACCATACAATTTACCTTTTTTTTCCCCACTTAGACATCAGATCAGTTTTCTACTGAGCTTGCAGACTTCCTTCATTTGCATTTAAACATAAGTCCTGGCTGAGTTCTGGAAGAAGCTGGACAAAATTGCTATTCTGAGCAGAAACCTCAGGCCTAAGGCATTTTAAACATAATTTTCAGGTTCGGATGTTGAAAATTATGATACAATTTAAAGATGCAATTCACAAAATTTTATACCTTAACATCTTGTTTTGTCAACAGATACCATACTATGATTTACTATCCTTGTCCAAATAAATGCACTGATACACACTGTGACATTTTCCCAGGCTACCCAATTAAAAATTGGTGAAAAAAAAGACTGAATGATTGGGAAGTTACTTGCCAACTTGAAAGTAGAATTCTTTAGTTTTCCTTCCTAAGAATTTAAGTTCTCTGGCATGAATTATCTGAAATCATAAACTAAACAATTACCTAAACCCGACTTTTAACTGCAAGATTGTGCAACACTTCAAAAACCCATTCAGATACCAGATTGTTACAATAAATCATCATCATTTAGACACACATTCAGCTAAGATCATTCCCAAGAAACAATTTATAATATCAACACATTATTGCACATGTCTTAAAGGGCCAGAAACAAAGACAAAAGACGTACAGAAAGGAGCTCCAGACTAAGGCTGACAGGACAGAAGCCTTTAAAACAGAGCAGATAAGAGAAAAATCTCCTACACCAGTGGCACGATAGATGTCCCCATAAGAGATCAGATGTTTTCACAGAGGGGCAACCTGAAATGTAATGTCAAAGGTCTCCATGGTGACTTTACTGCATTTAGTGTCCCCTTTTTCTTTTTCTCTTTTTTAAGAAGACAGAGGTGGCATTATCCTTACAGTGCAGGGAAGGAAGGAGGAAATTCACTGAAGCAACAAGACTTCAGCAGCTGCTGGGAGTCCCTCAGTCCCATCTTTTACTTACAGGATTAGCTCTTCTGGTTCGGTTCCACCCCAAGCACGCTCCATCACCTAACATTTCAGTAGTCAGCTCTCAAAAATTCTGGGGTCATGGGTGGAATCAAAATTCATAACTTAAATTTTGGTTCCGGACCTTGAAGCCAATTAATACCAATTTAATAATAAGGACAGGGTTTGAGAAAAAGAAAAAGGGAGGTTTACTGCTTTGCTAACAAAGGAGAAAAACAGGGGACTCTGTCCAAAGTTGTGACTCTCTTGATCTGGAGGGACAAGGGGTTTTAAAGGAGTTTCACTTGTTAACCTGAGAGATACTCAGTTATTAGGTCCCCAGCAGGCATTGGCCTCTGCAGTGGGTGTGCTCCAGACAGCCAGCTAGGGGCTTCTCTCATCCTGCTTAACAAAGGCGGGTAAAGTGCATTGCATTTCCTTAAAACACAGTCCAAAGTGGTGTCAGGCTTACTTGCTTTATTACCCATTTTCTGGTCCAATATCCTTAAGTTTTTACCACAGAAATCACACAACAAAACGCACAAAAACAAACAAATAAAAAACATATAGAACACAGAACAAAACACAAATAAACAGAAACTCGGCGAATAAACAGAAAAACAGAGGAGCAATTCAGCGTCTTGCTAAAGCTCCGGGGTAGGAGCTCCTGCATGCCAGTCGGAACTTCTCTGCACTTTCAGAGGTATTCCCTACAGAACAGAACAGAGGAAAGAAGGATTCCCATTACTGTCCCGGACAGGAGTATATGTGAGCCTCCCCAGGCCACCTCTCTGTCATCAGAAGAGTACTCCCTTAACGGGATATCAGATGTTATAAAGGCACCTCTTACCTATGGAGGCCTCCTCCAACAGGTGCTTGATAATAGTTTTAGTGCAATGGTTCACTGCAGTGATCCACGGACTGAAGGCTCATTCCAAGGCCTTGGAACTTGGCACTCCAGTCCGGAGTCCTGGAAGATAGATCAGCTTCAGAATTTCCAGCAGTCTGGCCTTGTGATCTGGTCGGGTCATGTCGCTGGGGAACTCCAAAATGTTCGACCACAACACAAGAAAAGACCACTGACTCCAATTAAAATCAAATTAAGGCAAGCTTAATATTTCAACCGGCTGGGCTGCCTCTCCCTCTCAAAAAGGCGGGAACAAAACAGCAAACCCACCTTTCCTACAGCCCAGATTTGTAGCCCAGAAAGTTACACAAAAGGGGGGTTACAGAAAACAGAACTTTTACAAGCATCACACTAATTGTAGCTTACATTTTTTTTTTTTTTTTTGCTGGCCCCAGCATCAGAAATTATGAGGACCATTAGAGCCTCAGAGAGGGTCATTGTCTGGCCAGGGAAGGCCAATATTTATGAGGTGTCATTAAAGTTTCAGAGAGGGCTGTTATCTGGTCAGAGAGCCAGGCATGGATGAGTTCAAGGCATGGGCAGGCATTCTAAGTAGGTTCAGAATTTGCAGTAATTTGAAGTAAAGCAAAAATTATCTTTTCATGGTTTTGTGGCAAGATGGCTCACAATTTTAATGAAAGATCATGTTGGGTGATCAACCCTGTCCCTTACTTTTGGAAAATCCTCTACCACCTCCAAGGTTGTGAACTTCTGAGCATTTTTCATTCCAGATATGTATTCACAGAATTTCTAACTCTTCTTCTCTAATTCTGCCTTACTTGGGGCGAAGGTAATGTCAAGTCATTGTTCTGGATGAGAGTGGGAAGAATATTGTATAGCACATAATTGCATACACATTGGATTCATTTTCCAATTGAAATACTGAATTACTGACAATAACCCATACCCTACTAGACGCTAACTACTAATACTATTATGATGGAGAATAATAACCTAAACAGAATTGAAATACAAGCGGTTCACAGGCGGCATGGTGTATATTGAACTTGCCTTTTGCAAGATAAATGGTAGGTGTTATAAATCTAGTCATTTTTTAATTGAAATAGTTTTATATGTGTATTTAAAGTTAACAAATATGTGAATTCCTATCTCCCTTTCACTGTAGCCTATTCAGCACATGTACTTTTATATGCACATATAGAATCTTACCTGATATCACACGTACATTTTTGTGAGGTGCCTGACATTGCTGATACAAATTGTGAGAAGAGATCACTCCACCTAAACGCTGTTGGAACTGAAAATACAAGCTATGGGTGAGCTTCCTAGTTGAACAACATTATAAATAAATCCATGTTCAGTAAAATGAATATTTTTGGATCTGTGGATGATATATATTTCATGGTGAATTTCGATTGGCATATATATTTCTACTTTTAATGTCTTTGTGTGTGTGTGTGTTTGTGTATATATCTATATCTATATCTATATATATATATATATATATATATATATATATATATAGATAGATAGATATATATGTATATATATATATATATATATATATATATATATATATATATATATATTCTCCAGATTTTTCAAAAAATGAAATATATGTGTCTTATATACACTTCCTAAATTCATTCATGTTCATGTATGTGGATTAATAATCAACTTTTCACAAGATTATTCTCAAAAATATTCATCCACCTGAAATACATATTTGTTTCTTAGTACTGAAAACTAACTTCAGTGAACGGTTCCAAATAAATCCTAATATTTCTACATTAACTGACCTAGTTTAACATCAATTCAAGTAGATTCCTATGAGACATTATGTGTATTTTGAAGTTCATTATTATTCAATACTGGTACATTACTATTTCTTCAGTTAATGCACATCATTGGATATATATTTCATCCAGTACTTAGCAAATTTATATGCATTTGTTTCACTTTCAATCACTTCCTGCTCCAGAAAACATGTATTTCCCTATGTTTCTTGACTGGTCTTTTCATGAGACTTTTTTCCAAGTATATTATTTTCGATTTCCATGATCAATTTTTAAGCAAAACTCACAGACCCTTCATGATAAAACATAACCCTAAGATGACCATTAGATATATAACTGGTTGGAATGAATGATTGTGTATCATTATAATATTTCTTATATATTTTCAGATATCCATTCAATCCATTATTTAAGGTGGACCCAGTTATATTATTTATTCCCAGTATGGTCTATTCATGCATTATTGCTATATTCATAGACAGATGGTATACCTATTTGTACCCCAATACAAATTTATATGTCTTCAAAATATTGCTCCCGGAAATGGTGGAAGAAATACTGATGTCACGTGATATACATATACATTTTATCAGAGAAATATTCTGGACACAAAAAGAAAATGTCACACTTTCAATTGTACCAAAACCTAAATGGAAAGTGAGCATGGATTACTAAAAACATCCATGTCCAAGTTGCCTAATGCTTTCAAATGTCAATCCTATTGGTGTCTACATATTTGTTTTTTTCTAACATTATATATTCAACCTCAAGCCTGTTGAAAATGTCTAATCCTATCACTCACTTTTTAGTTTGCTTGATTTCCTAATGTCTCTATTGATATCTGCTTTCTACATGTTTTCCCCAGTTCATCTTTGTGACTGACTCTTCACATGTGCTGACATTTACACTCACTCTCTAACCGAAACCCTATTGCTAAAGAACTTTTGGTCCAAATCCTATACTCACTCTTCATTTAAAACCTAACGACTACCTTCCTCATCCTACCGAATAACGCTTTTTGACTGAAAGTCTCCTCAACATTCAATCATCTAAGGTACAAGGTCCTATGCCATTGTATATTGATTTATCCTAGACATCTGTGCAGCACATAACTCAAAGCTAAGTATACCACTCAAGGGTCCAATTCCTTTCTGAGCTTCAAATCCTTCCTAGATTACTGCTTTCATACTTATATTTCACCTATATACTTTTGTAAATATCGAAGTTTGCCAATATCATTTTTCATCTCGCAGAATGATTCGTAACCCAAATCAAACATGTTATTAACCCTAAACATACACTGTTCCCTCAATATAACTTACAGAAGAGTAGGGACAGAGTTGGTCTTACAATATAGGAATGTAGGTGATCTTCCACCTGCTGATAACCTCAAAGATCCATGGAGAAATGATCCTTGGAGAAGATGTATGCAGCTATGTAGGACCTGAGAGAGCAATAGTAATCTTCCATGGCAAACAACCTGGTCAGGATGAATTGATGGGTCTGAATCAGCCTCTCTCTTCTTATTGTAGAGAAGTTGGAACAAACCAGGCCTGTGTGGAGAGCTGTTGCAGGGTGCCTATGGTTGATATACCATTCTAACTTCTGAATGTGTCACAGGATGTTGGGGCAGCCTCCATCTCATGGGAACCTTGGAAGCAACTGTTAGGACAAAGTGGTTTTCAAGGCAGTGAACTCATTCAGTTACTGAAGGAAGATACCTCTCCTCAATTCCTTGGTGATGGAATTCTCTGAACTTGGGATCCAGGAAGCCAGGCACCCAGAGCCAGTCCCAGTCCCAGTCCCAGTGGGCTAACTTGTTTGCATTTCCCAAAGACAGAGTCAGTCTTTCATGGTAGCTACTGATGTGAGGATGGCCAAATGCCAGCAGAGCTCTGAAGAGGCATCTTCCCTGAGAAAGCAGGTAGTGGCTCACCGCTGTCTCCTCACAACTTCACAGAGTTGGCCAAGGAGACCAGATCTGAGACAGGAGAGGCCATTTCGGGGGAACATAATATGGCCCACCAGTCAGAAGACTCTCTGGATAGTCACAGACCTACTTGCGGGAAGGAGGTGCTTTGCCGTTGTGGGTTTGAGTTTGTGTTTTTTTTCTCGTGTTCTGAGAATAGGTAGGAAAGGCGGTTTTTTTGGTGTGGAGTGGGCTGTTTCTAGTAAGTCCTTTGACATGGTGAGTGTTTCTATGTCTGTGTTTCCCACTGTATCCGTGGTTGTAGACATTAGAAAAGAGAATGCATCAATGGATTTGTTGTCTCTAGTAGAAAGCTTCCCCACATTAATACTGCCCAATTGATTAATGGAATTCACCTTGCCTTATGGATGGGCAACAACTACTATCTTCTTAAGTTACTGTTTTCTTCATGAATTCTGGCCACTCTACAGAATAGGCTCATGGTTTTGTGTCCCAGATATGTAACTAAACAAGGCTCTGTGACATGGCCATGTACTGGATAGCTGAAGAGAATGAGAGCATCTCAGAAAACTCAGATATCAGTGTGACCAGTAAATTCTCAATGGAGAAACCCTGCTTTGGCCATTTCCTTACTTCTATTTCTATTACCCTGAATGTCAGGATGGTCTTTGCCTCAGGCCAACCCTTTGTGAAGCCTGAAAAAAACTGTTTTCATATGGAAAAGAATGGGCTTCATCTGTGGCTCTTTGCTTAATTGGTTTGGAATGGAATGTGTCTGAATCAGTCTCTTGTCCTTGTGTGAGGTTGTGACTTAGATTCTCAGCACCCAATGGATCTAAAGAAAGATCCCATGTGCTTCCCAAACCAAAATGGCCAAAAGAGAAGTCATTGTGAATGAATTTTTTTGCCTTCTTGTTTTAGGTTCCTGACCTCCATCAAGTGAGAATAGGGATCCTTTGGATTAAATGAGTCCTTCAAATCCCTGCAGAGGCTAGCCCATATGTGCTTGGGTTTTTTCATGACTCCAAATCACATAAAAAATCTATACCTCACAGCCAGTAGGCTTCAAATTGGAGAAGCGGAACACTTTAACAGCAAGAATATTTGATCACTCCTGGTTCACAGGAGTAGTGTCCAGGCCACCATGATTTTAGGCAAAGGAAGGGCAAGTGAGCTTATTTTGGACACGTTCTTAGGCGGCGCCCCTCATAGAAACCTCCAGCCAGAGGTTATGATGAGTGTCTATATGGAAGAAGATGAGGGCCCTGTGGGAGTGTTTTGATTTTAATTGTGGTCATTTTTGTGGTGGTTGGAAAAAATGACTGGGTCCACCGGGGCTTGAACTCTGGTGTGATTTCCCTTAGAGACTGAGTTCTGGAACTGAACTCAGAGAAGAATTGCAATGAATTGTGTTGGGATTTTAGGAGGCCATGCATGAGACTCACCCTTGGAAACTGAGATGTAGGCCCAGGGTGTCTTTCCGCAAAACAATGGGAATCTCAGCCAGGATATCACATGATTTTATTCTGAAAGACTTGGAAGGCATAGTTGAGAGTCAAAACACACATGGACCTCACATTGTAGACCTCAATGTGCCTGGCTTCATGTGACCTTTTGGCAACTCTTTGAGAAGCCTTGCCTGTGAGAGTTCTCCAGAACTTGCATTGAAATAAGCTTTCTCAACACTAAATGGTTCCTGAATGATTTGAAACCCACAGTGCCTCCAACTTAATTTTTGAAAAATGGCTAGATAAATACCATGATATTTTTGAAATCCCATGACCAGGTGGCACTGGAGAAACTTTGGATGTCCTGTTGCTGACCATGTGTATAGCAGAGAATGCCTTGTTTGACTGGATTTTATGAAAATGGTGTAGAACAGAGATGCCAGTAATTTGTATCCTCTCTGAGTAGTGGGCCTAGAGCAGTGGTGGGCAGGTGTGTGATAAAAACCATGGTGGGACCAAGTGGATCTGCCATTGGCTTCCAAATGGCTTGTGACTGACATAGTGTAGACATCAGACCCTTATATATAAAGGCATCTTTTTATATGGAGAGGTTTCAGGGCAATGTTCAGAATCAGTTTACTATGGTTATTGGGGCAAGCTATGTGGGATAGAAGCCTGGTTGGTGCATTCTCCTGCAGACCCTGACCCACCACACGTCACAGAACTCCCTCAAGCACTGGATCCTAGTAGAACTCCTTGTATTTGGTGAAGCAAATACCAAATTCCCAGTGCAGCAGCAAGAAACACCATGAAAAGTGGAGGATGACCAAATGTCTTCACAGTCCTCATGGGGAGACACTTAGCCTCCAGTGGCCACAGTTTACCTACAAAGACAGAATTCAGCACTGCTGCCTCATGTTCATTGGAATACAAGAAACCATATCTCCCAGGTCACATAGATGCAGACCCAGCTTTGATGGTCTCATTACAAAGGAAGTTAAAGCTCATGACAACAAAATATATTTCAAGTGCCCAACCTCAGAGTCAGTTTCCCAAGAAGTCTTAGGCCAGCAGAGCTCCATGTTTGTGGAGTGTTTACCCTGTCCTTTACTTTTGGAAACTCCTCTACCACCTCCAAGTTTGTGAACTCCCGAGCATATTCCATTCCAGATATGTATTCACAGATTTTCACACTTTTCTACTCTAATTGTGTCTTACTTGGGGCGAAGCTAATATCAAGGCATTGTTCTGGATGTGAGTGAGAAGATTTTTGTGTAGCACATATTTACCTACACATTCGATTCATTTTCCAATTTTCTATTTGAAATACTGAAGCCCTGAAACTAACAAATACCCTACTATACTCTTACTTATAATTCTAATATGATGGTGAAAAATTACCCAAACAGAATAGAAATACAAGCAGTTCAGAGGAGGCATGGTGTATTGTTACAATTGCCTTTATATAGTGTAAGAGTTATAAATCTAGTCAATTATTTTGAAATAGTTCAACATGTGTTTTTAAAATTAACAAATATGTGAATTCCTGTCTCCCTTTCTCTGTAGCCTATTCAGCACATGTATTTTTATATGCACATATAGAATCCTACCTTGTACCACACGTACATACTTGTGAGGTAACTGAATTGGCAGATGCAAATTGTGAGAAAGGAAAACTCCTCCTAAACACTGTTGAAACTTAAAATTCAACCTATGGGTGAGCTTCCTAGTTGAATGACATTATACATAAATCCATGTTCAGTAAAATGAATATTTTTTGATCTGTGGATTATATATATTTCATGATGAATTTTGATTGGCATATATATTGCTACTTTTTTTTCTTTTATTGATTGCTCAAAACATTACAAATCTCTTGACATATAATATTTCATACATTATATTCAAGTGGCTTATGAACTCCCATTTTTACCCCAAATAGAGATTACAGAATCACATCAGTTACACATCCACATTTTTACATAATGCCCTATTAGTTACTGTTGTATTCTGCTACCTTTCCTATACTCTACTATCTCACCTCCCCTCCCTTCCTATCTTCTCTCTTTCGCCCATCTACTGTAATTCATTTCTCTCCATGTTTATTTTCCCATTCCAATCACAACAATATGTAATTTTGTGTAACAGTGAGGGTCTCCCTCCATTACCATGCAATTTCCCTTTTCTCTCACTTACCCTCGTACCTCATGTCTCTGTTTAATGTTAATCTTTTCTTCCTGCTATTGCTCCCTGCTCTGTTCTTAGTTGCTCCATTATATCAAAGAAGACATTTGGTATTTATTTTTTAGGGATTGGCTAGCTTCACTAAGCATAATCTGCTCTAGTGCCATCCATTTTCCTGCAAATTCCATGATTTTGTCATTTTTTAGTGCTGCGTAATACTCCATAGTGTATAAATGCCACATTTTTTTATATCCATTAATCTATTGAAGGGCATCTGGGTTGGATCCACAGTGTAGCAATTGTGAATTGTACTGCTATGAAAATCAATGTGGTATTATCCCTGTAGTACACTCTTCTAAGGTCTACAGGGAATATTCCGAGTACGGCAATAGCTGCGTCAAATTGTGGTTCCATTCACAGCTTTCCCAGGAATCTCCATACTGCTTTCCAAATTAGCCACACCAGTTTACAGTCCCACCAGCAATGTACAAGTGTATCTTTTTCCCCACATCTTTGCCAGCACTTGTTGTTGTTTGACTTCATAATGGCTGACAATCTTACTGGATTGAGATGGTATCTTAGGGTGGTTTTGATTTGCATTTCTCTGACTGCTAAAAATGGTGAGCATTTTTTCATGTACTTTTTGATTGATTGTATGTCCTCCTCTGAGAAGTGTCTGTTCAAGCCCTTGGTCCATTTGTTTATTGAGTTATTTGTTATCTTATTGTCTAATTTTTTGAGTTCTTTGTATATTCTTAATATTAGGGCTCTATCTGAAGTGTGAGGAGTAAAAATTTGTTCCGATGATGTATGCTCCTTATTTACCTCTCTTATTCGTTTTCTTGCTGAGAAAAACCTTTACAGTTTAAGTAGTCCCATTTGTTGATTCTTGTTTATTAACTCTTGTGCTATGGGTGTCCAATAAAGGAATTTGGAGCCCAACCCCATAATATGTAGATCGGAGCCACTTTTTCTTCTATCAGACGCAGAGTCTCTGATTTGATATCTAGCTCCTTGATCCACTATGAGTTAACTTTTGTGCATGGCGAGAGAAAGGGATTCAGTTTCATTTTGTTGCATATGGATTTCCATTTTTCCCAACACCATTTGTTGAAGATGCTATATTTCCTCCATTGCTTGCTTTTAGCTCCTTTATCAAATAAAGGATTGTTGTAGCTTTTTGGATTAGTCTCTGTGTTCTCCATTATGTACCAATGGTCCACCCGCCTGTTTTGGTACCAGTACCATGCTGTTTTTGTTACTACTATTGCTCTGTAATATAGTTTGAAATCTGCTATCGCTATACCGCCTGATTCACACTTCCTGCTTAGAATTGCTTTTGCTATTCTGGGGCTTTTATTTTTCCATATGAATTTCATGATTGCTTTACCTATTTCTACAAGAAATGCTATTGGGATTTTGATTGGCATTGCATTAAACCTGTAGAGAAGTTTTGGTAATATCGCCATTTTGATGATGTTAGTTCTGCCTATCCATGAACAGGGTTTATTTTTCCATCTTCTAAGATCTTATTCTACTTCTCGTTTTAGGATTCTGTAGTTTGCATTGTATAAATCTTTCACCTCTTTTGTTAGGTTGATTCCCAATAATTTTTTTTTTTTTTGAGGATATTGTGAATGAAGTGTTTTTCCTCATTTCTGTTTCAAAAGTTTTGTCGCTGATATACAGAAATGCCTTTGATTTATGCATGTTGATTTTACATCCTGAAACTTTGCTGAATTCATTTTTTAGTTCTAGTAGTTTTTGTAGACCCTTTTGGGTCTTCTATGTATAGAATAATGTTACCCGCAAATAGTGATAATTTACTTTCTTATTTTCCTATTTTTATGCCTTTTATTTCTTTCGTCTGTCTAATTGCTCTGGCCAGTGTTTCGAGAACTATATAGAATAGAAGTCGTGAGAGAGGGCATCCCTGTCTTGTGCCAGATTTTAGAAGGAATGCCTTCAATTTTTCTCCATTCATAATGATGCTAGCCTGAGGCTTAGCATAGATAGCTCTTACAATGTCGAGGTAAGTTCCTGTTATCCCTAGTTTTTCTAATGTTTTGAACATAAAGGGATGCTGTACTTTGTCGAATGCTTTTTTTGCTTCTATCGAGATGATCATATGGTTCTTATCTTTAAGTCTTTTGATGTGGTGAATAGCATTTATTGATTTCCGTATATTGAAACATCGTTGCATCCCAGGTATGAATCCGATTTGATCATGGTGCATAATTTTTTTGATGTGCCTTTTTATTCGATTCGCCAGAATTTTCTTGAGGATTTTTTGCATCTAGGTTCATCAGATATATTGGTCTGTAGTTTTCTTTCTTTGAGGTGTCTATTTCTGATTTCAGAATCAGCGTGATGTTGGCCTCATAGAATGAATTTGGCAGAGCTCCCTCTTTTTATATTTCCTGAAAGAACTTGAAAAGTATTGGTATTAATTCTTCTTTAAAGGTTTTGTAAAACTCCGCTGTATACCCATCCAGTCCTGGGATTTTCTTGGTTGGTAGTCATTTGATTGCTTCTTCTGTTTTATCCATTGACATTGGTCTGTTTAAATTGTGTGTATCCTCCTGACTCAGTCTGGGCAAATCATATGATTTAAGAAATTTATCGATGTCTTCACTATATTCTATTTTATTGGAATATAGGTTTTCCAAATAATTTCTAATTGTCTTCTGTATTTCTGAAGCATCTGTTGTAATATTGCCTTTTTCATCCCATATGTTAGTAATTTGAGTTCTCTCTCTTCTTCTCTTCATTAGCATGGCTAAGGGTCTGTCGAACATATTTATTTTTTCAAAGAACCAAATTTTAGTTTTGTTAATTTTTTCAATAGTTTCTTTTGTTTCAATTTCGTTGATTTCCACTCTGATTTTAATTGTTTCTTGCCTTCTGCTTCATTTGCTGTTGTTTTGCTCTTCCTTTTCTAGGGCTTTGAGTTGAAGTGTGAGCTCATTTATTTGTTCGTTTTTCCTTTTTTTCAGGAATGACCTCCAGGTCATGAATTTCCCCCTTAAAACTGCTTTCATTGTGTCCCATAGATTCCGATATGTTGTGTCTGTATTTTCATTTTTCTCTAAGAATTTTTTGATTTCCTCCTTTATGTCTTCTGTAACCCACTGATCATTCAGTAACATATTGTTCATTTTCCTTGTGATGTAGGATTTTTCTTTCCTTCTTTTATCATTGGTTTCCAGTTTCATTCCAATATGATCAGAAAAAATTCATGGTATTATCTCCACCCCTTTATATTTTCTGAGGGTTGCCCTATGGCATAATATATGGTCTATTTTTGAGAAGGATCCATGTGCTACTGAGAAAAAAAGGATATCCACTTGATGATGGTTGATATACTCTATATATGTCAGTTAAGTGTAGGTTATTGATTGTGATATTGAGTTCTATAGTTTCTTTATTCAACTTTTGTTTGGAGGATCTGTCCAATGGTGAGAGAGTTGTGTTGAAGTCACCCATAATTATTGTGTTGTGGTCTATTTCATTCTGGAACTTGAGGAGAATTTGTTTTTTGAACGTTGCAACACCATTATTTGGTACATAAATATTGAAAATTTTTATGTATTATTGGTGAATGGTTCCTTTTAAAAGTATATAATGTCTTTTCTTATCCCTTTTGATTAAATTAGTCTTGAAGTCAATTTTATTCGATATGAGGATGGCCACCCCTGCGTGCTTACGAGGACCGTGTGCATGGTATATTTTTTCCCAAACTTGACCTTCAGCCTGTGTATATCTTTTCCATTCAGATGTGTCTCCTGGAGGGAACATATAGTTGGATTCGTTTTTAATCCAAGTTACAAGCCTATGTCGCTTTACTGGAGAGTTTAAGCCATTAATATTTAGAGTTACAATTGATATATGGTTTGTACTGCCACCCATGTTTGATTATTCATCTTTTTTTTTATATTTAGTTTGTTTCTCCATGATTAGGTTTTCCCCCGCCCTCTGTCATTACTGAGGCACTTCCCACTGATGGTTTTGGTTGTTGATTTTCATTTCTTCTTCTTGTATTGTTTTGCTCAAGATGCTTTGCAATGCTGGTTTTCTGGCTGCAAATTCTTTTAGCTTTTGTTTATCATGAAATATTTATATTTTATTGTCGTACCTGCAGCTTTATTTTGCTGGATACAGAATTCTTGGTTGGCATCCATTGTCTTTCAGTGTTTGAAATACGTTATCCCAGGATCTTTTCGCTTTCAGCAACTGTGATGAAAAATCCGTTCTCAACCTTATTGGTATACCCCTGAATGTGATCTGCCTCCTTTCTCTTATAGCTTTTAATATTTTCTCTTTGTTCTGTATGTTGGATATGTTCATAACAATGTGTCTTGATGTTGGTCTACTGTGATTTTGTGTGCTCGGTGTCCTGTAAGCATGTACAATTTGTATATCCGTTTCCTTTTTATTTCTGGAAAGTTTTCTGTAATTATTTTATTCAGTAGTTTACTCATTTCCTTGGTTTGAATCTGTGTACCTATCCAGATGACTCATAAATTTGGTTTTTTTAATGTTATCCCATATCTCTTGGATGTTTTACTCATGATTTCTTACCAGCCTTTCTGTGTTGGCTAGATTCTTTTCAAGATGATATATTTTGTCTTCATTATCTGACATTCTGTCTACTACTTGCTCCACAGTGTTAGTGATACTCTCAATTGAGTTTTTAATTTGGTTTATCGTTTCCTTCATTTCTAGAATTATTGTTTAATTTTTTTATAATCTCTATCTCCTGATAAAAATACTTAACTTCTTCTTTTATCTTTTTATGTAATTCATTTTCAATGTGTTCTTTCACTGTTTGGATTTGCTGTCTCCTATCCTCTTTAAGTTTCCATTCCATTTGTCTAAGGTATTCCTTGAGTTCTCTATATGACCATTTTTCTGATGACTATAGGTCCTCCTGAATATTTAGGCTGTCCTTCATTGTTTGTACTTATTTTCTTCCTTGATTTCTTATGCTGCTCATGACACTTCTTGCTCTGTTTGACTGCTGAGTTATTGCTTACTCTTATAAATTACTTTGATGCTTGGGAGGAAAGATATTGGAAAGAAAGGGAAGAAGTCACTAAAAAGAATGAAAGTAGGCAAGTAGAATTCAAGGAAGGGGGAATAAGAAAATTGAAAAGAAATGATAAGACAAAAGAAAAAAAATAGAAAATAAAGAAAGAAAAAAATTTAAAAATAATGATCATTTAAAAAATGAAAATTAAAATTTAAAATAATAATAATAATAAAATAAAAATATTAAAAAAATGAAAATATTTAAAAAAGTTAAAGTACAACAACAACAAAAAAATGAATTCACATAAAGAATCTAAACCCCACAATCAGTAGGCCTCAAGTTGGAGAAGCAGAGCAGTATTAACGGCAGGCCTATTTGATCACTTCTGGTTCACAGGAAGGGTGTTCAGGCCACTCTGATTTTAGGCAAATGAGGGGCAAGGGAGCTTATTTTGGACACGGACGTGGGCTGTGTACCTTATGAAAACCTCCAGCCGGAGGTTATGATGAGTGTCTATATGGAAGAAGATGAGGGCCATGTGGGGGTATTTTGGTTTTAATTGTGGACATTTGTATGGCAGTTGGAAGAGATGACTGGGTCCACCTGGGCTTTAGCTCTGGTGAGATTCCACATAGAGACTGAGTTCTGGAACTGATCTCAGAGAAGTATTGCCATGAATTGTGTTGGGATTTCAGAAGGCCATGCATGAGATTCGCCCTTGAAAAGTGAGATCTAGGCCCAAGGTGGATTTCCACAGAGCCAAGGGGATCTCAGCCAGGATATCACATGATTTTATTCCGAAAGACTTGGCAGCCATAGTTGAGAGCCAAAAGACACATGGACCTCACATTGCAGACCTCAATGGGCCTGGCTTCATGAGACTTTTGGGGCACCCTTTGGGAAGCCTTGCCTCTGAGAGTTCTCCAGAGCTTTCATTGAAATGAGCTTCCTCACCATTTAATGATTAATGAATGATTTGAAACTCACAGTGCCTCCAACTTCATCCCTGAAAATTGGCTAAAAAAACCATGAAATTTTTGAAATTCCCATGACTAGGTGTCACTGGAGAACCTTTGGATGTCCTCTTGCTGATCATGAGTATAGAAGACATTGCCTTGATTGACTGGGTTTCATGAAAATGGTGTGTAACAGAGATTCCAGTAAGTTGGAGCCTGCTGAGTAGTGTTCCTAGAGCCATGGTGGGCAGGTGTATGATAAAATATCTCTGGTGTGGCCATGTTTATCAGCCATTGGCTTCCAAATAGCTTGTGACTGACATTTTGCAGCCAGTAGACCCTTATATGTAAAAGCATCTTGTTATATGAAGAGGTTTCAGGGCAATGTTCAGAATCAGGTTGCTATAGTTAATGGGGCAAGCTATGTGGGATAGAAGCCTGGTTGGTGCATTCTCCTACAGAACCCGGCCCACCACAACTGACTGAACTCCCTACAGCACTGTGTCCCAGTTAAACTCCTTTTATTTCATGAAGCAAATACCAAACTCCAAGTGCAACAGCAAGAAGCACCACGAAAAGTGGAGGATGACCAAATGACTTCACAGTGCACATGGGGAGACACTTAGCCCCCAGTGGCCACAGTTTACCTACAAAGAGAAAATTCATCACTGCTTCCTCATGTTCATTGGAAAATAAGAAACCATGTCATCCATATCACATAGATGCAGACCCAGCTTTTATGGTCTCACTACAAAGGAAGCTAATGCTCCTGACAACAAAATATATTTCAAGTGCCCAACCTCAGAGGCAGTTTCTCCACATGTTATGCTGGCAGAGCTTCATGTTTGTGGAGTGTTTACACTGTCCCTTACTTTTGGAAACTCCTCTACCACCTCCAAATTGTGAACTCCTGAGCATTTTCCATTCCATTTATTTATTCACAGATTTTCTAACTCTTCTCCTCTTATTGTGTCTTACATTGGGCGAATGTAATGCTAAGGCATTGTTCTGAATGAGAGTGGGAAGATTTTTCTGTAGCACATATTTGCTTACACATTGGATACATTTTCCAATTTTCCATTTGAAATACTGAATCCCTGACACTAACAAATTCCCTTCTAGACTTTTACTTGTAATCCTAATATGATGGAGAAAAATAACCCAAACAAAATAGAAATACAAGAGGTTCACAGGAGGCATGGTGTATAGTTGGAATTGCCTTTCATATGATAAATGGTAGGTGTTATAAATCTAGCCAATTTTAATTGAAATAGTTCTCCATGTGTTTTAAAAGTTAACAAATATGTGAATAATTGTCTCCCTTTCTCTGTAGCCTATTCAGCACATGTATTTTTTTATGCACATATAGAATTCTACCTGGTATCACACGTACATTTTGTGAGGTGGCTGACTTGGCAGATACAAATTGTGAGAAGAGATCACTCCTACTAAACGCTGTTGGAACTGAAAATTCAACATATGGGTCAGCTTTCTAGTTGAACAACATAAATCGATGTTCAGTAAAATGATTATGTTTGGATCTGTGGATGATATATATTTCATGGTGAATTTCAATTGGCATACATAATGCTACTTTTTAATGTTTGTGTGTGTGTGTGTGTGTGTGTGTGTGTGTATATATATATATATATATATATATATATATATATATTCACTCTCCAGATTTTTCAAAATATGAAATTTATTTGTCTTATTATACACTTTCTAAATTCATTCATATTCATATATGTAGATTTATAATCAACTTTTCACAAGTTTATTCTCAGAAATATTAATCAACCTGAAATACAGATTCGTTTCCTAGTACTGAAAACTAACTTCAGGGGATCATATAATGGCGATGAAACGAGTGCATCAACCCCATGTACAGCGTCACTGTGCAGGAGAATGACGAGTTAGAACGGCTAAAACCTATCTTTTTAGGAATTTCCAGGAAGATTTGGGTGCTCCAAAACCTAGTGGAAGTATTTCCATCTCATGAGGATCAGCTACGGGGCTCAAACGTGAGTGATTTGTCCACACGGAGTGTCATGCTGCTTATTCAGCAAATCGCCCTGCTGCTA
Organism: Callospermophilus lateralis; assembly: GCF_048772815.1. NCBI lineage: Eukaryota > Metazoa > Chordata > Mammalia > Rodentia > Sciuridae > Callospermophilus > Callospermophilus lateralis. Next base: position 121,628,040 of record NC_135313.1, on the reverse strand, counting down.
GAGTCTGTGGCGCATGCTGGGAAACAACGAGATACCAACACAAATATTCAGCAGTGTGGATTCTGTGGGCTCCTGCCAGCTGTGAAATCACTGTGCTCATTGCTGAATTCTGGGTTTGAGACGGGGGAAGGAAGCGGTCCAATTCAGTTTTCCACACCGGTCAGACCACAGAGAAAGCCAGGGGCCACCATCTTGGAGAGCTGACGTCACCATTCCTGTTTTCGACTGATCGCAGCTCATTCAGCTATAGAACAGGTAATATCAGGTTGCCATTCGCCTGTGTCTCGCAGACAAATTACTCAGGCCTGCTCCTATCAGAACATACAGCAAGCCCAGAGCGGCCGAATTCTGGCTCCTGGAACTGATCAGGCCCAGGCCTAAAGAACCCGCGGAAACTGCTTCGCGGTCCAGGTCTTGCTGAATACTGTGGAGGTAAATACCTACCGAGCCTTCATAGGCAGTGGCAAAAGGATTGAGACGGGGCTTGAGAGGGCCGGTCAGGACTCACCCGTTGCTTTGGTCACCCGGCAAAGAGAACGAAATGCTGACATTCGCATGGGATACCAACATGGTAGAGATCTGATGTCATCACAAAGCGGCGGAGGAGATAATTTCATCGATACCAGAGGTGACAGAAACAGTTGGTCTCCTCACAAAGAAAGTGAGTCAAAACACCCGAGTCTCTCACTTTGTCATCAAGCCAGAGGTGCAGAGCAGAGCCGCTGCCCACGCCGGGCACAGGCCCAGGGATCCGTAGGCGTGGTAGTCACGTCATCCCAATTGGAGTAGGGACAGAGCAGAGCCAGCGCCTGTGCCCGGAACAGGCCCATCGACTGGCAGGCGTGGTAGTCACGTGACCCCAATTTGAGTAGGGGCAGAGCAGAGCCACCGCTCGTGCCTGGAACAGGCCCAACGACCCGCCGGTGTGGTAGACATGGCACCCCAATTGGAGTAGTGGCAGAGCAGAGGCTTCTCCCACGCCCAGGACAAGCCCAGCGGCCCACCAGCGTGGTTGTCAGGTCACTCCAATAGGAGTAGGGGCAGAACAGAGCCGTAGCCCATGCCCAGAACAGGCCCAGCAACCCGCCGGCGAGGTAGTCACGTCACCCCAATTGGAGTAGGGGCAGAGCAGAGCCTTCGCCCATGCCCGGAACCGGCCCAGCGACCTGCTGGCATGCTAGTCACTAAACCCCATTTGGAGTAGGGGCAGAGCAGATCCGCCCCCTGTGCCCGCAAAATGGGCAGACCTGCGACTGTTCAGCGAACAGACCCAGTGGCCTGCCAGCATGGTAGACACGTCATACCAATTGGAGTAAGGGCAGAGTAGAGCCACTGGCCGCGCCTGCAAGATAGGTAGACCTGCAACCAACCAGCAGAACAGGCCCAGCAGCCTGTCAGCGTGGTAGATAGATCCCCCCAATTGGGGGAGCAGCACAGCCGCCCCCCGCTCCTGCAAGGGAGACTTTTCAACTATACAAGAGCAATATAAATATATAGGGGTAAAATTTCAAAAACACAACAGTTTCATCAAGCAGAGAGAAATGCGAGCAGTATGAAAAGACAAGGAAAGAACGGACCACAAGCAATGCAGGTGAACACAACATTAGAAGAGGTAATAGCTGCATCACATGGAATGTCAGATAAAGAATTCAGGATACACATGCTTCAGATGATTTGGAGTCTCAAGGAAGACATTAGACAACAAAATCAGACAATGAAAGATCACTTCGACAATGAATTACATAAACAAATCCAAGAAGCAAAAGATCAACTATACAGGGAGATAGAGGTTGTAAAAACAAACAAACAGAAATCCTAGAATTGCAGGAAGCAATAAACCAACTTAAATACTCAATTGAGAATACTACCAGCAGAGTAGAACACTTAGACCATAGAACATAAGACAATGAAGACAAAGTATTTCAACTTGAAAAGAACATAGACAGCTTAGCAAGACTGTTCAGAAAAAATGAGCAGAATATCCAAGAAATATGGGCTAACGTAAAGAGACCAAACTTAACAATCATTGGGATACAGGAAGTATAGAGGTCCAAACCAAAGGAATGAGGAACCTATTCAATAAAATAATACGAGAAAACTTCCCAGACTTGATAAATGAAACAGAATCCCAAGTCCTAGAAGCCTACAGGACGCCGAATGTGCAAAATCATAAGAGATCCACACCTAGTCACATTATAATGAAGATGCCCAACATACAGAAAAATGAGAAAATTTTAAAAGCTACAAGAGAAAGGAAGCAGATTACATTTAGGGGTAAACCAATCAGGACAACAGCTGATCTTTCAAAACAGACTCTGAAAGCTAGAAGATCCAGGAATAACATATTTCAAACTCTGAAAGAAAATGGGTTCCAACCAAGAATTGTGTATCCAGCGAAATTAAGCTTCAGGATGGAAGATGAAATTAAAACCTTCCACGATAAACAAAAGTGAAAAGAATTTGCAGCGAGAAAACCATCTCTTCAAAACATACTCGGCAAAACATTGCAGGAAGAGGAAATGGAAAATAAAAATGAAAACCAACAATGGAAGGTAGGACATTAAAGGGGGGAAATAATCAAAGAGGAAAACACACCATATTTAGTTACATAAATAAACAAATGTGGCTGGAAGAACAACCCATATCTCAATAATAACCCTAAATATTAATGGCTTAAACTCAACAATTAAGACACACTGGCTAGTAGAACTGATCACAAAACAAGACCAAACAATATGCTGCCTACAGGAGACACATTTGATAGGAAAATGCATACATAGACTGACGGTGAAAGTTTGGGGAAAAACATATCACTCATATGGACTTCAGAAACAAGCAGGAGTGTCCATTCTCATATCAAATAAAATAGATTTCAAGCCAAAGTAAATCAAAAGGGATAAAGAGAGACACTACATACTGCTCAAGGGAACCATACACCAACAAGACACAACAATCATAAATATATATGCCCCAAACAATGGTGCAGCTATGTTCATCAAACAAACTCTTCTCAAGTTCAAGAGTCTAATAGACCACAATACAAAAATCATTGGAGACTTCAACACACCTCTCTCACACCTAGACAGATCTTCCAAACAAAAGTGGAATAAGAAAACTATAGAACTCAATAACACAATTAATAACCTAGACTTATTTGACATATGTAGAATATAACACCCAACATCAAGCGGTTACATTTTTCCTCAGGAGCACATGGATCCTTCTAAAAAATAGATAATATATTATGTCACAGGGCAACTCTTAGACAATATAAAGGAGTACAGATAATACCATGCATCTTATCTGATCATAATGGAATGAAACTAAAAATCAATGATAAAAGAAGGAAGGAAAAATCATGCATCATTTGGAGAATGAACAATAGGTTACTGAGTGATCAATGGGTTATAGAAGACATCAAGGAAAAAAATTAAAAATTCTTAGAGATAAATGAAAATGCAGACACAACATATTGGAATCTATGGGACACATTGAAAGCAGTTTTAAGAGGAAAATTCATTGCTTGGAGATCATTCCTTAAAAAAGAAAAAACCAACAAATAAATGATCTCATACTTCATCTCAAAATCCTACAAAAAGAAGACAAAAGCAACAGCAAAAGAAGTAGAAGGCAAGAAATCATTAAAATCAAAGCTGAAATTAATAATATTGAAACAAAAGAAACAATTGAAAAAACTGACAAAACTAGTAGTTGGTTCTTTGAAAAAATAAATAAAATCCTCAGACCCTTAGCCATGCTAATGAAGAGAAGAAAAAGCAAGAACTCAAATTACTAGCATAAGGGATTAAAAAAGGAAATATCGCAACAAATATTTCAGAAATACAGAAGATAATCAGAAAGTAATTTGAATCCTTATACTCCAATAAAATAGAAGATAGTGAAGGCATCGATAAATTTATTAAGTCACATGATCTGCCCATATTGATTCAGGAGGATATAGACAACCTAAACAGACCAATATCATTTGAGGAAGTAGAAGAAACCAACAAAAGACTACCAAATTAGAAAAGCCCCGGACGGTATGGGTATACAGCAGAGTTTAACAAAACCTTTAAATAGGAACTAATACCAATATTTTTCAAGCTATTTCAGAAAATAGAAAAAGAGGGAGATCTTCCAAATTCATTCTACGAGGCCAACATCACCCTGATTCTTACACCAGACAAAGACACTTCAAAGAAAGAAAACTAGAGACCAATATCTCTAATGAACCTACATGAAAAAATCCTCAATAAAATTCTGGCGAATTGGATACAAAAACATATCCAAAAATTGTGAATTCTGATCAAGTAGGATTCATTCGTGTGATGCAAGGCTGGTTCAATATACGGAAATCAATAAATGTTATTCACCACCTCAGTAGACTTAAAAATAAGAACCATATGATCATCTCGATAGATGCATAAAAAGCATTCGACAAAGTACAGCATTCCTTTATGTTCAACACTCTAGAAAAACTAGTGATAAGAGGAACATACCTCAATATTGTAAAAACAATCTATGCTAAGCTTCAGGCTAGCATCATTCTGAATGGAGAAAAATTGAAGGCATTCTCTCTTAAATCTGGAACAAGACAGGGATGCCCTCTCTCACCACTTCTGTTCAACATAGTTCTCAAAACACTGGCCAGAGCAATTAGATATATGAAAGAAATAAAAGGCATAAAAACAGGAAAAGAAGAACTTAAATTATCTCTATTGCAGATCACATGATTCTATATCTAGCTGTCCCAAAAGGGTCTACAAAGAAACTAATGGAACTAATAAATGAATTCAGCAAAGTGGCAGGATATAAAATCAACACGCATAAATCAAAGGCATTCCTGTATATCAGCGACAAATCCTCTGAAATGGAAATGAGGACAACAACTCCATGCACAATATCCTAAAAGAAAAATAATAATAATTAGGAATCAACCAAACAAAAGATGTGAAAGTCTTATACAATGGAAACTACAGAACCCTAAAGAGAGAAATAGAAGAAGATCTTAGAAGATGTAAAAATATATCCTGTTCATGGATAGGCAGAACTAACATCATCAAAACGGCAATATTACCAAAAGTTCTCTATAGGTTTAATGCAATGCCAATCAAAATCCAAATGGCATTTCTTGTAGAAATAGAGAAAGCAATCATGAAATTCATATGGAAAAATAAAAGACCCAGAATAGCAAAAACAATGCTAAGCAGGAAGTGTGAATCAGGCGGTATAGCGATACCAGACTTCAAACTATACTACAAAGCAATAGTAACAAAAATAGCATGCTACTGGTACCAAAACAGGGGGTGGACCAATGGTACAGAATAGAGGACACAGAAACCAAGCCAGAAAACTAAACTATCTTATATTTGATGGAGGGGCTAAAAGCATGCAATGGAGAAAGATAGCATCTTCAACAAATGGTGCTGGGAAAACTGGAAATCCATATGCAACAAAATGAAACTGAATCCCTTTCTCTTGCCATGCACAAAAGTTAACTCAAAATGGATCAAGGAGCTTGATATGAAATCAGAGACACGGCATCTGATAGAAGAAAAATTTGGCTACGATCTACATACTGTGGGGTCGGGCTCCAAATTCCTCAATGGGACACCCATAGCACAAGAGTTAATAACTAGAATCAACAAATGGGACTTACTCAAACTAAAAAGTTTTTTTTTCTCAGCAAAAGGAACAATAAGAGAGGTAAATAGGGAGCCTAAATCCTGGGAAAAAATGTTTACTCCTCACACTTCAGATAGAGCCCAAATATTCAGAGTATACAGAAATTAGACAATAAGATAACAAATAACCCAATAAACAAATGGGCCAAGGACCAGAACAGACACTTCTCATAAAAGGACATACAATCAAATAACAAGTACATGAAAAAATGCTCACCATCTCCAGCAGTCAGAGAAATGCAAATCAAAACCACCATAAGATACCATGTCACTCCAGTAAGATTGGCAGCCATTATGAAGTCAAACAACAACAAGTGCTGATGAGGATGTGGAGAAACAGGTACACTTGTACATTATTGGAGGCACTGCAAATTGGGGCAGCCAATTTGTAAAGCAGTATGTAGATTTCTTGGAAAGCTGGGAATGGAACTACCATTTGACCCAGCTCTTCCACTTCTCGGTCTATTCCCTAAAGACCTTAAAAGAGCATGCTACAGGGACACTGCTACATCAATGTTCATAGCAGCACAATTCACAATAGCAAGACTGTGGAACCAACATATATGTCGTTTACTAGAAGAATGGATAAAAAACATGGCATTTATACACAATGGAGTATTACTCAGCATTAAAAAATGACAAAATCATAGAATTTGCAGGAAAGGAGATGGCATTAGAGCAGATTATGCTAAGTGAAGCTAGCCAATCCCTAAAAAACAAATGCCAAATGCCTTCTTTGATATAAAGAGAGTAACTATGAACAGAGTAGGGATGAAGAGCATGAGAAGAAGATTAATATTAAATAGGGATGATAGGTGGGAGAGAAAAAGAGAGAGAAGGGAAATTGCATGTAAATGGAAGGAGACCCTCAGGGTTATACAAAACTACATACAAGAGGAACTGAGGGGAAAGGGAAAAATAATACAAAAAGGGAGAAATTTATTACAGTAGAGGGGGTAGAGAGAGAAGAGGGGAGGAGATGGGAGGGGAGGTGGGAAAATAGAGGATAGGAAAGGCAGCAGAATACAATAGACACTAGTATGGCAATATGTAAATCAATGGATGTGTAACTGATGTGATTCTGCAATCTGTATACGGGGTAAAAATGGGATTCATAACGCACTTGAATCAAAGTGTGAAATATGATATATCAATAACTATCTAATGTTTTGAACAACCATAAAAAAATTATATAAAAAAAAGAAAACTAACTTCGGTGAATGAGGCACGCGAATCCTAATATTTCTACAGTAACTGACCAAGTTTAACATCAATACAAGTAGATTCCTATGGGACATGATGTGTATTTTTACGTTAAGTTTTATTCAAAACTGGTACATTACTATTTCATCAGTTTATGCACATCATAGGATATATATTTCATAAACAATTTAGCAAAATTTATAGGCATTTGTTTCACTTTCAATCACTTCCTGCTTCAAAACACATGTATTCCTCCATATTTCTTGACTGGTCTTTGCATCAGACTTCTTTCCGAACACATTATTTTCGATTTCCATAATCAATTTTGAAGCAAAATTCACACATTCTTCATGATAAACCAAAACACTAATATTACCATTAGATATATAACTGGTTGAAATGAATGAATGTATATCAATCTAAGGTTTATTGTATATTTTCAGATATCAATTCAATCCATTATTTAAAGTTGGAACCCGTTATATTATTTATTCACAGAATGGTGTATTCATGCTTTATCTCTATATTCATAGACACAGGGTACACCTCTATGTACCCCCAATACTAATTTTACATCTTCAATATATTGCTCCCAGAAATGGTGGTAGAAATACTCATGTCACCTGATCTACATGTACATTTTATCACAGAATATTCGGGACAAAAAAATGCAAAGGTCACACTTATGATTGTACCAAAGCCTAAATGGAAAGAGAACATTGATTACTAAAATCATCCATATCCAGGTTGCCTAATGCTCTCAAATGTCAATCCTATTGGTTACTACATAATTATTCTTCCTAAGATTATATATTCAAACTCAACCCTGGTGAAAATGTCTAATCCTATCACTCACTTAATACTTTGCCTGATTTCATAATGTCTCTATTGATATCAGCTTTTCTACATATTTTCCCAATTTCATCATAATGACTGACTCTTCATATGTGCTGACATTTACATTCACTCTCTAACTGAAACCCTATTGATAAATAATTTTCAGTCCAAATCCTACACTCACTGTTCTTCCTAAACCTACCAACTATCTTCCTAATCCTACCGACTATCCCTTTTGACTGGATGTTCTCTTCTACATTCAGTCATCCAAGGTACAAGGTCCTATGCCATTGTATATCGAATTATCTGAGACATCTTTGCAGATCATAATTTAAAACTAAGTATCCCAATCAAGGGCCCAATGCTCTTCTGAGCTTCAAATCATTTCTAGATTTCTTTTTTCATACTTATATTTCACCTCGATATTCTTGTAAATATTGCAGTTTCCCAATACCATTATTTATTGCACAGAATGATTCCTAACCCAAATAGAACCTGTTATTAACCTTAAACATACACTGTTCTCTCAATCTCATTTTACAGAAGAGCAGGGACATAGTGGTTCTTACAATACAGGAAAGTAGGGGACATTCCACCTGCTGAGAACCTCAAAGGTCCATTCAGAAATGAAACCTGGAGAAGATGTAGGCAGGTATGAAGGACATGAGAGAGCAAAAGCCATCTTCCATGGGAAACAACCTGGTTAGGATAAAGGGATGTGTCTGAATCAGCCTCTCTCTTCTTATTGTAGAGAAGATGGACCAAACCAGGCCTGTGTGGAGAGCTGCTCCTGGGTGCCTAAGGTTGATATACCATTCTACCTTGTGAAAGTGTCACAGGAAGTAGGGGCAGCCTCCATCTCATGGGGCACTTGGAAGCAACTGTTAGGACAAAGTGGTTGCTAAGGCAGTGACCTCATTCAGTTCCAAAGAATGTGACATACATCATTTCCTTGGTGATGGAACTCTCTGAACTTGGTATCCAAAAAGCCAGGCACCCAGAGGCAGCCCCAGTCCCAGTGGGCTCACTTGTTTGGATTTACCAAAAACCGAGTCATTCTTTCTTGGTACCTACTGATGTGAGGATGGCGAAACACCAGGAGAGCTCTGAAGAAGGACCTTTCCACAGAAAGCAGGTAGTGGCTCACCCCTTTTTCCTGAAAACTTCACAGAGTTGGCCAAGGAAACCAGATCTGAGAGAGGACAGGCCATGTTCTGAGAATAGGTAGGAAAGTTGGTTCGTTAGGTTTGGAGTGGATTGTTTCTAGTAAGTCGTTTGACCAGGCGAGTGTTTCTGTGTCTGTGTATCCCACTGTGTCTGTTGTTGCAGACATTAGAAAAGAGAATGCATTAATGGATGCGTCCTGTCTAGTATAAATCTTCTCATAATTCATCCTGCCCAATTTATGAATGGACTGCAGCTTGTCTTATCGAGAGGCAACATCTTCTATCTTTCTAAGTTCCTGTTTTCTTCCTGAATTCTGGCCACTCTCCAGAATAGGCTCATGGTTTTGTTTCCAAGATATGTACCACTCCAAGCTCTGTGACATGGCCATGTATTGGATAGCTGAAGAGAATGGCCAGCATATCAGAAAACTCAGGTATAGTGTGAAAAGGGAGTCTCAATGGAGAAACCCTTCTTTGGGCCTTTTGCTTACCTATTGTTCTGTTGCACTGACTGTCAGGAAAGTCTTTGGCTCAGGCCAACCTTTGTGAAGCCTGAAGAAAAGAGTTTTCAAATGGAAATGAATGGGCATCACCTGTGGCTCTTTGCTTAATTGCTTTGGAAAGGGATGTGGCTGAATTAGTCTCTTGGCCTTGTGTGTGGCTGTGACTTTCATTCTCAACACCTGATGCATCTAAAGAATGATCCCAATTGTGCATCCAAAACGATAATGGCAAAAAGATCAGTCATTGTGGATGAAGTCTCTTGCCTTCCTCTGTTAGGTTCCTGACCTCCGTCAAGTGAGAAAATGGATTCTTTGGGTCAAATGAGTTCTTCAAAGCCCTGCAGAGGTGCTTGGGGTTTCGCATGACTCCAAATCACATAAAGAATCTATACCTGAAAATCAGTAGGCCTCAAATTGGAGAAACAGAGCATTACTAATGGCAGGCTTATTTGATCACTCCTGGTTCACAGGAAGGGTGTCCAGGCCACCCTGTCTTTAGGCAAATGAGGGGCAAGTGAGCTTATTTTGGACACTGTCTTGGGCTTCACCTCTCATGGAAATCTTCAGCCAGACATTAAGATGAATGACAACATGTAAGAAGATGAGGGCCATGTGGGAGTGTTTTTGTTTTAATTTTGGTCATTTGTATGGCGGTTGGAAGAAATGACTGGGTCCACCTGGGCTTGAACTCTGGTGAGATTCCCCTTAGAGACTGAGTTGTGGAACTGACCTCAAAGAAGTATTGCCATGAATATTGTTAGGATTTTAGGAGGCCACACATGAGAGTCACCCTTGGAACTGAGATCTAGTCCCAGGGTTGCTTTCCACAGAACACTGGGAATCTCTGCCAGGATATCACATGATTTTATTCTGAAAAACTTGGCAGCAATAGTTGAGAGTCAAAACACACATGGACCTCACATTGTAGACTTCAATGGGCCTGGCTTAATGTGACCTTTTGGCCACTCTTTGGGAAGCCTTGCCTGTGAGAGTTCTCCAGAGCTCTCATTGAAATGAGCTTCCTCAAGATTTAATGATTCCTGAAAGAATTGAAACCCACAGTGCCTCCAACTTCATCCGTGAAAAATGGCTAGATAAATAGCATGGATTTTTTGAAATTCCCATGACCAGGTGGCACGGGAGAACCTTTGGATGTCCTGTTGCTGATCGTGAGTTTACCAGACAGTGCCTTGATTGACTGGGTTTCATGAAAATGGTGTAGAACAGAAATGCCAGTAAGTTGGAGCCTGCTGAGTAGTGGGTCTAGAGCAGTGGTGGGCACGTGTGTAATAAAACATCAGTGGTAGGGCCATGAGGATCTATGATTGGATTCCAAATGGCTTGTGACTGACAAGGTGCAGCTAGCAGACCTTTATATGTAAAGTCATCTAGTTATATGGAGAGCTTTCAGGCTAATGTTCAGAATCAGGTTAATATCGACAAGGGAGAAATGGGGCAAGCAATGAGGGATAGAAGCCTGGTTGGTGCATTCTCCTATAGACACTGATGCACCACACGTGACAGAACTCCCTCCAGCACTGTGTCCCAGTTGAACTCCTTGTATTTTGTGAAGCAAATACCAAACTCCCAGTGCAGCAGCAAAAACACCACAAAATTGGAGGATGACCAAATGTCTTCCCAGTCCACACGGGGAGACACTTAGTCCCCAGTGGCCATACTTTACCTACAAAGAGAGGAATCACCAGTGCTGTCTCATGTTAATTGGAAAATAAGAAACCATGTCCTCCTGGTCACATAGATGCAGACCCAGCTTTGATGGTCTCACTACAAAGGAAGCCATATCTCCTGAAAACAACATATACTTCATGTGCCCAAACTCAGAGGCAGTTTCTCACAAAGTTTTTAGGCCAGCAGAGCTCCATGTTTGTGGAGTGTTTACCCTGTCCCTTACTTTTGAAAACTCCTCTGCCACCTCCAAGCTTGTGAACTCCTGAGCATGTTCCATTCCAGATATATATTCACTGATTTTCTAACTCTTCTCATCTAATTGTGTCTTACTTGGGGCGAAGGTAATGTCAAGGCATTGTTCTGGATGAGAGTGGGAGGATATTTTTGCAGCACATATTTGCATACACACTGGACTCATTTTCCAAATTTCCTTTTGAAATACTGAATCCCTGACACTAACCCATACCTATTAGACTCAGACTACTCATCCTAATAAAATGGAGAAAAAAAAAAAACCCAAACCGAATAAAAATACAAGAAGTTCAGAGATGGCATGTTGGATAGTTGGACTTGCCTTTTGCATTATATAAGGTAGGAGTTATAAATGTAGTCAAATTTTAATTGAAATACTCTCCATGTGTTTTTAAAGTAAGCAAATATGTGAATTCTTTTTTCCTTTTCTCTCTAGCCTATTCACACATGTATATTTATATGCACATATAGAATCCTACCAGGTATCACAAGGACATTTTTGTGAGGTGGCTGACTTGGCAGATACAAATTGAGAGAAGACATCACTCCTCCTAAACACTGTTGGAACTGAAAATTCAACCTATAGGGGAGCTTCCTAGTAGAACAACATTATTCACAGATTTAGGTTCAGTAAAATAAATACTTTTGCATCTGTGGATGATAAATATTTAATGATGAAAATCGATTGGCATATATATTGCTACTTCTGTATGTATGTGTGGTTTTTTTTTTGTGTGTATGTGTATATATATATATATATATATATATATATATATATATATATATATAACACTCTCCAGATTTTTCAAAATATGAAATATATGTGTCTTATATACACTCTCTAAATTCATTCATGTTCATGTATGTGGATTTATAACCAACTTTCACAATATTATTCTCAGAAATATTCATCTACCTGAAATACATATTTGTTTCCTAGTAATGAAAATTAACTTCAGGGAATGGTGCATACAAATCCTAATAATTCTACAGTAATAGACCCAGTCTAACATCAATACAAGTAGATTCCTATGGGACATGATATGTAATTTGACGTTCATTTGTATTCACCACTGGTACATTATTATTTCTTCAATTTTTGCACATCATAGGATATACATGTAATCCACAAGTTCTCAAATTTATAGGAATTTGTTTCAACTTTATTGAGTTCCTGCTTCAGAACATATGTATTTTCAGGGTGTCTTGACTGGTCTTTTCATGAGGCTTCTTTCCAACCACATTATTTTCGATTTCCATAATCACTTTTGAAGCAAAACTCACACACTCTTCATGATAAACCAATACACTAATATTACCATTAGATGTATAACTGGTTGGAATGAATTAATGTATATCAATATAAGGTTTATTGTATATTTTCAGATATCAGTTCAATCCATTTTTTAAAGTTGTAACCAGTTATATTATTTATTCACAGTATGGTCTATTCACGCTTTATCTCTATATTCATAGACACAGGGTACACCTCTTTGTACCCCCAATACTAATTTTACGTCTTCAATTTATTGCTCCCAGAAATGGTGGTAGAAATACTCATGTCACCTGATCTACATATACATTTTATCACAGTAATATTCTGAACAAAAAATGTAAAGGTCACACTTATGATTGTACCAAAGCCTAAATGGAAAGGAAACATGGATTACTAAAATCATCCATGTCCAGGTTGCCTAATGCTCTCAAATGTCAATCCTATTGGTTACTACATAATTGTTCTTTCTAAGATTATATATTCAAACTCAACCCTGGTGAAAATGTCTAATCCTATCACTCACTTAATACTTTGCCTGATTTCATAATGTCTCTATTGATATCAGCTTTTCTACATATTTTCCCAATTTCATCATAATGACTGACTCTTCATATGTGTTGACATTTACATTCACTCTCTAACTGAAACCCTATTGCTAAAGAACTTTTGTTTTATATATTTTCAGATATCAATTCAATCCATTATTTAAAGTGAGACCAGTTATATTACTTATTCACAATGTGGTCTCTTCATGCATTATCTCTATATTCATAGACTCAGAGTACACCTCTTTGTACCCCCAATACTAATTTATTGGACTTCAAAATATTGCTCTCAGAAATGCTGGAAGAAATACTCATGTCACCTGATCTACATATACATTTTATCACAGTAATATTCTGGACAAAAAATGTAAAGGTCACACTTATGATTGTACCAAAGCCTAAATGGAAAGAGAACATGGATTACTAAAAACATCCATGTCCAGGTTGCCTAATGCTCTCAAATGTCAATCCTATTTGTGACAACATATTTGTTTCTTCCTAAGATTATATATTCAAACTCAACCCTGGTGAAAATGTCTAATCCTATCACTCACTTTATACTTTGCCTGATTTTGTAATGTTTATATTGATATCTGCTTTTCTACATATTTTCCTCAAGTTCATCATAGTGACTGACTCTTCATATGTGCTGACATTTACATTCACTCTCTAACCGAAACCCTATTGCTAAACAACATTTGGTCCAAATCCTTTACTCACTCTTCTTCCTAAACCTGCCGACTATCTTCCTAATCTTACCAACTATCCCTTTTTGACTGAATGTTCTCTTCTACATTCAATCATCCAAGGTACAAGGTCGTATGCCATTGTATTTCAAATTATCTGAGACACCTTTGCAGAACATAATTCAAAGCTAATTATCCCAATCAAGGGCCCAATGACTTCTGGGCTTCATTCATACCTAGATTTCTGTTTTCGTACTTGTATTTCACCTCAATATTATTAGAAGTATCACAGCTTCCAATACCATTATTCATCCAGCAGAATGACTCCTAAACCAATTCAAACATCTTATTAACCATAACCATACACTGTTCCCTCAATCTAACTTTACAGAAGATAAGAGACAGAGTTGGCCTTACAATACAGGAATGTAGGGGATCTTCCACCTCCTGAGAAACTCAAAGATCCATGCAGAAAGATCTTTGGAGAACATGTAGGAAGCTATGAAGGACCTGAGAAAGCAAAAGTCAATTTCCATGGCAAACAACCAGGTCAGCCTGAAGGGTTGTGTCTGAGTCAGCCTCTCTCTTCTTAATGTAGAGAAGATGGACCAAACCAGGCCTGTGTGGAGAGCTTTTCCTGGGTGCCTATGGTTGATATACCATTCTAACTTGTGAAAGTGTCACAGGAAGTAGGGGCAGCCTCCATCTCATGGGACCTTTGGAAACAACTGTTAGGACAAAATGGTTCCAAAGCTGTGACCTCATTCAATTCCTGAAAGAAGCGACCTCACCACTCGTCCTTGGTGATGGAACTCTTTGATCTTGGGATCCAGGAATTCAGGAACAAAAGACAGTCCCAGTTCCAGTCACAATGGTCTCATTTGTTTGGATTTACCAAGGACAGAGTCAGTGTTTCTTGGTACCTACTGTTGTGAGGATGGCCAAATGGCAGAAAATCTCTGAAGAGGGGCCTTTCATGAGAAAGCACGTAGTGGCTCACAGCTGGCTCCTGACAATTTTATAGAGTTGGCCAAGGAGTCCAAATCTGAGACAGGAGTGGCCATTTCGGGAGAACATAGTATGGCCCATAAGTCAGAGGACACTCTCGATAGTCACAGACCTACTTGGCGGAAGGAGGTGCCTTTGTGGGTGTGGGTATGTGTTTGTGGTTTTGTTTCATGTTCTGAGAATAGGCAGGGAACGCGGTTTGTTTGGTTTGGAGTGAACTGTTTCTAGTAAGTCGTTTGGCAAGGCGAGTGTTTCTGTGTCTGTGTATCCCACTGTTATCCGTGGTTGTAGACATTAGAAAAGATATTGGATTAATGGATGTGTCCTGTCTAGTAGAAAGCTTCCCAGAATTCATCCTGCACAATTTATGAATGGACTGCGGCTTGCCGTATCAATGGGCTATACCTGCTATCTTCCTAAGTTCCTGTTTTCTTCCTGAATTCTGGCCACTCTCCATAATTGGCTCATGATTTTTTGTGTAAGATATATACCACCTCCAAGCTCTGTGACATGGCCATGTACTGGATAGCTGAAGGGAATGGCGAGCATCGCAGAAAACTCAGAAATCACTGTGACCATTAAAGTCTCAGTGGAGAAACCCTGCTTTGGGCCTTTTGGTTACCTATTGTTCTGTTGCCCTGAATGTCAGGAAGGTCTTTGCCTTAGGCCACCGCTTTGTGAAGAAAACAGTTTTCAAATGGAAATGAATGGGCATCACCTGTGGCTCTTTACTTAATTGCTTTGAAAAGGATGTGTCTCATTCAGACCATTGGCTCTGTGTGAGGCTGTTGCTTAGTTTCTCATCACCTGATGGATGTAAAGAAAGATTCCATGTGTACATCCAAAACCAAAGTGGCAAAAAGAGCAGTCATTGTGGATAAAGTCTCTCGCCTTCCTCTGTAAGGTTCCTGACCTCCATCAAGTGAAAATAGGGATCCTTTGTGTCAAATGAGTTTCTCAAAGCCCTGCAGATTCTATCCCATAGGTGCTTGGGTTTTCTCATGACTCCAATTCACATAAAGAATCTAAAACCCACAGTCAGTTGTTCTCAAATTGGAGAAGCGGAGCAGTATTAATGGCAGGCCTATTTGATCACTTCTGGTTCACAGGAAGGGTGTACAGGCCACCGTGACTTTATTCAAAATGAGGGACAAGGGAGATTATTTTTGACACTGTCTTGGGCGGAGCCCCTTATGGAAACCTCTAGCCAGAATTAATGATGAGTGTCTATATGGAAGAAGATGTGGGTCATGTGGTAGTGTTTTGGTTTTAATTGTGGTCATTTGTGTGGCAGTTGGAAGTGATGACTGGGTGCACCTTGGCTTGAACTCTGGTGTGATTCCCCTTAGAGACTGAGTTGTGGTACTGACCTCAGAGAAGTATTGCCATGAATTGAGTTGGGATTTTAGGAGGCCACGCATGAGATTCACCCTTGAAAACTGAGATCTAGGCCCAGGTTGGCTTTGCACAGAGCACTGGGAATCTCAGCCAGGGTATCACATGATTGTATTCTGAAAGACTTGGGAGCCAAGTCTTTCAGAATGCGCCTAGCTTCATGTGATCATTGGCCACTCTTTGGGAAGCCTTGCTTATGAGAGTTCTCCAGAGCTTTATTTGAAATGAGCTTCCTCACGATTTAATGGTTCCTAAATGAAGTGAACCCCACATTGCCTTCAACTTCATCCTTGAAAAATGGCTAGATAAACACCATGAAATTTTTTTTAAAATTTCCATGACCAGGTGGCACTGGTGAAATTTTGGATATCCTGTTGCTGACTATGAGTATACCAGACAGTGCCTGATGGACTGGGTTTCAAGAAAATGGTGTAGAGCAGAGATGCCAGTAATTTGGAGCCTGCTGAGTAGTGGGCGTAGAGCTGTGGTCGGCAGGTGTGTGATAAATCATCTGTGGTGCGGCCATGTGGATCTTCCATTGGCTTCCAAATTGCTTGTGACTGACATGGTGCAGCGAGCAGACCCTTATATGTAAAGACGTATTGTTATTTGGAGAGGTTTCAGGGCAATGTTCAGAATCAGGTTGATATGGTCAAGAGGCAAGCTATTTGGGATAGAACATTGGTGGGTGCATTGTCCTGCAGACCCTGTCCCACCACACGTGAGAAACTCCCTCCACCACTTTGTCTCAGTTGAACTCCTTGTATTTTGTGAAGCAAATACCAAACTCCCAGTGCAGCAGCAAGAAACACCACAAAATGTGTAGGATGACCAAATGGCTTCACAGTCTACACGGGGAGACACTTTGCCCCCAGTGACCACAGTTTATCTACAAAGATTGAATTCAGCACTGCTGACTCATGTTCATTGGAACATAAGAAATCATGTCCTCCAGGTCACATAGGTGCAGACCCAGCTTTTTTGCTCTCATTACAAAGGAATCTAAAGCTCCTGACAACAACATATATTTCAAGTGCCCAACCTCAGAGGCAGTTTCTGAAGAGGTCTTTAGGCCAGAAGAGCTCCATGTTTGTGGAGTGTTTACCCTGTCCCTTACTTTAGGAAACTACTCTACCACCTCCAAGGTTGTGAACTTTTGAGCATATTAAATTCCAGAAATGTATTCCCAGATTTTCTAACTCTTCTTCTCTAATGATGTATTACTTGGGGCGAGGGTAATGTCAAGGCATTGTTCTGGATGAGAGTGAAATATTTCTCCATGTGTTTTTTTTTCAATTATTTTATTTCATATTATTATTTTATTTTTTTAATTGGTTGTTCAATACATTACAAAGCTCTTGACATATCATATTTCATACATTAGTATCAAGTGGGTTATGAACTCCCATTTTTATCCCAAATACGGTTTGCAGAATCACATCGATTACACATCCACATTTTTATAATGCCCTATTAGTAACTGTTGTATTCTGCTAACTTTTCTATCTTTTACTATCGCCCCTCTCCTCCCATCTTCTCTATCTACCCCATCTACTGTAATACATTTACCTCCTTGTTTATTTTCCCATTCCCCTCACAACCTCTTATATGTAATTTTGTGTAACATGAGGGTCTCCCTCCATTACCATGCAATTTCCTTTATCTCTCTCTTTCCACCCCCCACCTCATGTTTCTGTTTAATGTTAATCTTTTCTTCCTGCTCTTCCTCCCTGCTCTGTTGTTAGTTGCTCTAATTATATCAAAGAAGACATTTGGTATTTGTTTTTTTAGGGTTTGGCTAGCTTCACTAAGCATAATCTGCTCTAGTGCCATCCATTTCCCTGCAAATTCAATGATTTTGTCATTTTTTAATGCTGTGTAATACTCAATGGTGTATAAATGCCACATTTTTTAATTTTTAATTTTTAATTTTTAATTTTTTTTTTATTTTTTTCATCTTTCATACATTTGATTCATGTGAGTTATGCTTTTCCCTTTTTACCCCAAATACAAATTGCAGAATCACATCAGTAATACATTCACAATGTTTAGATAATGCCATATTAGTGACTGTTGTATTCTGCTGTCTTTCCTATCCCCTACTATGTCCCCTCCTCTCCCCTCCCATCTTCCTCCTCTACCTCATCTGTTGTTGTTCCATTCTCTCCCTCCCCCCCCCTTTCCCCTCACAACCTCATATATGTGATTTTGTATAATGATGTGGTTTTCCTTCCATTTCCAGGCAATTTTCCTTCCCTCTCCCTTTCCCTCCCTTCATTCGTCTCAGTTTAATGTTAATCTTTTCCTCATGCTCTTTCCCCCTGTTCAGTTATTAGTTGCTCTCCTTAAATCAATGAAGATATTTGGCATTTGTTTTTTAAGGATTGGCTAGCTTCACTTAGCATAATCTACTCTAATGCCATCCATTTCCCTGCAAATTCCATGATTTTTTCATTTTTTAGTGCTGCATAATACTCCATTGTGTATAGATGCCACATTTTTTTTCCCATTCATCTATTAAAAGGCATCTAGGTTGGTTCCACAGTCTAGCTATTGTGAATTGTGCTGCTATGATCATTGATGTGGCAGTATCCCTATAGTATGCTCTTTTAAGGTCCTCAGGGAATAGTCCGAGGAGGGCGATAGCTGGGTCAAATGGTGGTTCCATTCCCAGCTTTCCCAGGAATCTCCAAACTGCTTTCCATACTGGCTGCACCAATTTGCAGTCCCACCAGCAATGTAAAAGTGTATCCTTTTCCCCACAACCTTGCCAGCACTTATTGTTGTTTGACTTTCTAATGGTTGCCAGTCTTACTGGAGTGAGATGGTATCTTAGGGTGGTTTTGATTTGCATTTCTCTGACTGCTAGAGATGGTGAGCATTTTTTCATGTACTTATTGATTGATTGTATGTCCTCTACTGAGAAGTGTCTGTTCAGGATCTTGGCCCATTTGTTGATTGGATTATTTGTTATCTTATTGTTTAATTTTTTGAGTTCTTTGTATATTCTGGAAATTAGGGCTCTATCTGAAGTGTGGGGAGTAAGATTTGTTCCCAGGATGTAGGCTCCCTATTTACTTCTCTTATTGTTTCTCTTGCTGAGAAAAAACGTTTTAGTTTAAGTAAGTCCCATTTGTTTATTCTTGTTATTAACTCTTGTTCTATGAGAGTCCTATTAAGGAATTTGGAGCCTGACCCCACTATATGTAGATCAGAGACAACTTTTACTTCTATCAGGTGCAGGGTCTCTGATTTGATATCATGCTCCGTGATCCATTTTGAGTTAACTTTTGTGCATGACCAGAGAAAGGGATTCAGTTTTATTTTGTTGCATATGGATTTCCAATTTTCCCAGCACCATTTGTTGAAGATGTTATCCTTCCTCCATTGCATGTTTTTAGCCCCTTTATCAAATATAAGAAAGTTGTAATTTTGTGGAATGGTTTCTGTGTCCTCTATTCTGTACCATTGATCCACCTGCCTGTTTTGGTATCAGTACCACGCTGTTTTTGTTGCTATTGCTCTGTAGTACAGTTTGAACTCTGGTATCGCTATACCTCCAGATTCACACTTCCTGCATAGAATTGTTTTTGCTATTCTGGGTCTTTTGTTATTCCATATGAATTTCATGATTGCTTTATCTATTTCTACAAGAAATGCCATTGGAATTTTAATTGGCATCGCATTAAACCTGTAGAGAACTTTGGGAAATATCGCCATTTTGATAATATTAGTTCTGCCTATCCATGAACAGGGTACATTTTTCCATCTTCTAAGATCTTCTTCTATCTCTCTCTTTAGGGTTCTATAGTTTTCATTGTATAAATCTTTCACCTCTTTTGTTAGGTTGATTCCCAACTAGGGATAACAGGAACTTACCTCACCTTTGTAAAAGCTATATATGCTAAGCCTCAGGCTAACATAATTGTAAATTGAGAAAAACTGAAGGCATTCCCTCTAAAATCTGGAACTAGACAGAGATGCCCTCTCTCACCACTTCTATTCAATATAGTTCTTGAAATACTAGCCAGAGCAATCAGACAGACAAAAGAAATTAAAGGCATAAAAATAGGAAAAGAAGAACTTAAATTATCGCTATTTGCGGATGACATGATAATATACTTAACAGACCCAAAAGGGTCTACAAAGAAACTGCTAGTGTTAATAAATGAATTCAGCACAGTGGCAGGATATAAAATCAACATGCATAAATCAAAGGCATTCCTGTATATCAGCAACAAACTTCTGAAATGGAAATGAGGAAAACCATTCCATTCACAATAACCACATTTTTTTATCCATTCATCTATTGAAGGGCTTCTGGGTTGGTTCCACAGTCTAGCAATTGTGAATTGTGCTGCTATGAACATCCATGTGGCAGTGTCCCTGTAATACGCTCTTTTAAGGTCTTCAGGGAATAGTCCGAGAAGGGCAATAGCTGGGTCAAATGGTGGTTCCATTCCCAGCTTTCCCAGGAATCTAGATACTACTTTCCAAATTGGCCGCATCAGTTTTCAGTCCCACCATCAATGTACAAGAGTACCCTTTTCCCCACATCCTCACCAGCACTTGTTTTTGTTTGACTTCATAATGGCTGCCAATCTTACAGGAGTAGGATGCTAGAGATGGTGAGCATTTTTTCATATACTTACTGATTGATTGTATGTCCTCCTCTGAGAAGTGTCTGTTCAGGTTCTTAGCCCATTTTTGATTGGGTTATTTGTCATCTTATTATCTAATTTTTGAGTTCTTGGTATACTCTAGATATTAGGGCACTATCTGAAGTGTGAGAAGTAAAAATTTGTTTCCGTGATTTAGGCTCCCTATTTACCTCTCTCATGTTTTATCCTGCTGAGAAAAAAACTTTTTAGTTTAAGTAAGTCCCATTTGATGATTCTTGTTATTAACTCTTCTGCTATGGGTGTCCTGTTAAAAAATTTGGAGCCCGACCCCACATTATGTAGATCGGAGCCAAGTTTTTCTTCTATCCAGATGCAGAGTCTCTGATTTGATATGTAGATCCTTGATCCACTTTGAGTTAACTTTTGTGCATGGTCAGAGGAGGGGATTCAGTTTCATTTTGTTGCATATGGATTTCCATTTTTCCCAACACCATTTGTTGAAGATGCTATATTTCCTCCATTACATGCTTTTAGCTCCTTTATCATATAACATAGTTGTAGCTTTGTGGATTAGTCTTTGTGTCCTCTATTCTGTACCATTGTTCCCCCCGCATTTTTTGGTACCAGTGCCATGCTGTTTTTGTTACTATTGCTCTGTAGTTTAGTTTAAAGTCTGGTATCGCTATACCCCCTGATTCACACTTCCTGCTAGAATTGCTTTTGCTATTCTGGGTCTTATATTTTTCCATATGAACTCCATGTTGCTTTATCTATTTCTACAAGAGATGCCTTTGGGATTTTGATTGTCATTGCATTAAACCTATAGAAAACTTTTGGTAATTTCGCCATTTTGATGATGTTAGTTCTGCCTATCAATGAACAGGGTATATTTTTCCATCTTCTAAGATCTTCTTCTACTTCTCTTTTTAGGGTCCTGTAGTTTTCATTGTATAAGTCTTTCACCTTTTTTGTTAGGTTGATTTTCAAGTATTTTATTTTTTTTTTTGAGGATATTGTGAATGGAGTGTTTTTCCTCATTTCCGTTTCAGAAGTTTTGTCACTGATATACAGAAATGCCTTTGATTTATGTGTTTTGATTGTATATCCTGCCACTTTGCTGAATTCATTTATTAGTTTTAGTAGTTTTTTTGTAGACCCTATTGGGTCATCTATGTATTGAATCATGTCCCCAGCAAATAGTGAAAATTTACTTTCTTATTTTCCTATTTTTATACCTTTGATTTCTTTCGTCTGTCTAATTGCTCTGGCCAGTGTTTCGAGAACTATATTGAATAGAAGTGGTGATAGAGGGCATCCCTGTCTTGGTCCAGATTTTAGAGGGAATGCCTTCAATTTTTCTCCATTCAGAATGATGCTAGCCTGAGACTTAGCATAGATAGCTTTTACAATGTCGAGGTAAGTTTCTGTTTTCCCTACTTTTTCTAATGTTTTGAACATAAAGGGATGCTGTACTTTGTCGAATGCTTTTTTTGCTTCTATCGAGATGATCATATGGTTCTTATCTTTAAGTCTATTGATGTGGTGAATAGCATTTATTGATTTCCGTATATTGAACCATCCTTGCATCCCAGGCATGAATCCCACTTGATCCTGGTGCACAGCTTTATTGATGTGTGTTTGTATTCGATTCGCCAGAAATTAATTGAGGATTGTTGCATCTTGGTTCGTCAGATATATTGGTCTGTAGTTCTCTTTCTTTGAGGTGTCTTTTTCTGGTTTTGGAATTAGGGTGATGTTGGCCTCATAGAATGAATTTGGCATAGCTCCCTCTTTTTCTATTTCCTGAAATAACTTGAAAAGTATTGGTATTAATTCTTCTTTAAATGTTTTGTAAAACTCCGCTTTATTGCCTTCCGTTCCTGGGCTTTTCTTGGTTGGTAGTCTTTTGATTGCTTCTTCTATTCCATCCATTGATATTGGTCGGTTTAAATTGTGTGTATCCTCCTGACTCAGTCTGGGCAAATCATATGACTTAAGAAATTTACTGATGTCTTCACTATTTTCTATTTTATTGGAATATAGGTTCTCAAAATAATTTCTAATTGTCTTCTGTATTTCTGTAGAATCTGTTGTGATATTGCCTTTTTCATCCCATATGTTAGTAATTTGAGTTCTCTCTTTTCTTCTCGTCTTTAGCATGGCTAAGTGTCTGTTGATCTTATTTATTTTTTCGAAGAACCAACTTTTAGTTTTGTTAATTTTTTCAATAGTTTCTTTTGTTTCAATTTCGTTGATTTCTGCTCTGATTTTAATTACTTCTTGCCTTCTGCTACATTTGCTGTTGTTTTGCTCTTCCTTTTCTAGGGCTTTGAGATGAAGTGTGAGCTCATTTATTTGTTGGTTTTTCCTTTTTTTCAGGAATGACCTCCAGGTGATAAATTTTCCTCTTAAAACTGCTTTCATTGTGTCCCATAGATTCTGATATGTTGTGTCTGTAATTTCATTTATCTCTAAGAATTTATGGATTTCCTCTTTTATGTCTTCTGTAACCAATTGATCATTCTCTAACATATTGTTCATTTTCCATGTGATGTAGAATTTTCCCTTCCTTCTTTTATCATTGATTTCCAGTTTCATTCCATTATGATCAGATAAAATGCATGGTATTATCTCCACACCTTTATATTTACTGAGGGTTTTGCCCTATGGCATAATATATGGTCTATTTTTGAAAAGGATCCATGTGCTGCTGAGAAAAAAGTACATCCACTTGATGATGGTTGACATATTCTATATATGTCAGTTACATCTTGGTTATTGATTGTGATATTGAGTTCTATACTTTCTTTATTCAACTTTTGTTTGGAGGATCTTTCAAATGGTGAGAGATGTGTGTTGAAGTCACCCATAATTATTGTGTTGTGGTCTATTTGATTCTTGAACTTGAGGAGAATTTGTTTTATGAACATTGTAGCACCATTATTTGGTGTGTAAATATTGATAATTATTATGTCTTGTTGGTGAATGTTTCCTTTCAACACTATATAATGTCCTTCCTTATCCCTTTTGATTAACTTAGTCTTGAAGTCAATTTTATTCAATATGAGGATGTCCACCCCTGCTTGCTTACGAGGATCATGTTCATGGTGTATTTTTTCCCAACCTTTCACCTTCATCCTGTGTGTCTTTTCATTTCAGATGTGTCTCCTGGAGGCAACATATTGTTGGATTTGTTTATTTAATGCAAGTTACCAGCGTATGTCGCTTTATTGGAGAGTTTAAGCCATTAACATTTAGAGTTACTATTGATGTATGGTTTGTACTGCCAGCCATGTTTGATTACTTATCTTTTTTTTTAAATTTAGTTTGTTTTTCCATGATTAGCTTTCACCCCGCCTCTGTCATTACCAAGGTACTTCTCACTGATGGTTTGGGTTGTTGTTTTTCATTTCTCCCTTGTGTATTGTTTTGCTCAAGGTGCTTTGCAATGCTGGTTTTCTGGCTGCAAATTCTTTTAGCTTTGGTTTATCATGAAAGATTTTTATTTCGTTGTCGGACCTGAATCTTAATTTTGCTGGATACAGAATTCTTGGTTGGCATCCATTGTCTTTCAGTGTTTGAAATACGTTTTTCCAGGATCTTCTCGCTTTCAGCGTCTGTGATGAAATATCCATTGTTAACCTTATTGGTTTACCACTGAATGTAATCTGCCTCCATTCTCTTGTAGCTTTTATTATTTTCTCTTTGTTCTGTATATTGGACATCTTAATAACAATGTGTCTTGGCATTGGTCTACTGTGATTTTGTGTGCTTGGTGTCCTGTATGCATCTGTAATTTGTATATCCATTTCCTTTTTTATTTCTGGAAAGTTTTCTGTAATTATTTCATTCAGCAGGTTTCTCATTCCCTTGGTTTTAATCTCTGTACCTTCCTCTATCCCAATGACTCGTAAGTTTGTTTTTTTATATGTTATCCCATATCTCTTGAGTGTTTTTCTCGTGATTTTTTACCAGCCTTTCTGAGTTGGCTAGACTCGTTTCAAGATGATATATTTTGTCTTCATTATCTGACGTTCTGGCTTCTACTTACTCCACTCTGTTAGTGTTACTCTCAATTGAGTTCTTAATTTTGTTTAACATTTCCTTCATTTTTAGAATTATTGTTTGATTTTTTTATAATCTCAATCTCCTGATAAAGATGCCTAAATTCTTCTTTTATCTGTTTATGTAATTCATTTTCAATGTTTTCTTTGACTGTTTGGATTTTCTGTCACGTATCCTCTTTAAGGATCCATTCCTTCTGTCTAAGGTATTCCTTGAGTTCTTTATATGACCATTTTTCTGATGACTCTAGGTCCTCCTGAATATTTAGGGTGTCCTTCATTGTTTGCACTCCTTTTCTTTCTTGCTTGTTTATGCTGCTCATGTTACTTCTTTGTCTGTTTGACTGCTGAATTACTGTTTATTCTTATAAATTTATATGATGCTTGGGAGGAAAGATTTTAGAAGGCAAGGGAAGAAGTCACTAAAGAGAATGAGAGTAGGCAGGTAGAATTCAAGGAAGAGGAAAAAAGAAAATGGAACAGTAATGAAAAGACAATAGAAAAAAATAGAAAATAAAGAAAGAAAAGGAATTTTTTAAAAAAATGATAATGATAATATAAAATTAAAATTAAAATTTTAAAAAATAATAACAAAATAAAAAATTTAAAAAATTAAAAACATTTTTAAAAAGTTAAAGAACAGCAACAAAAAAATGAAAATGGAAGAAAACAAAAACAAACAAAAAAAACCCAAATTAAAATAATAATAATAATAATAATAATAATAATAATAATAATAATAATAAATGCAGTCATAGATTGCAATAAACTTCTTTTCCAGTAGGTGGAGCTGTGCCTACTGGGCCAAGATTCTACTCTCAACAGGTGGGAACCAATCACTGTGCAGCAGCTCTTCTTCCCAGACTGGGTGGGTGTCCAATCCTGAGTGCCTAGGGCCTTCTATTTTGTTTCTTCAAGCCAGGCCGTGTTCACCTATGAAACTCACCACAATACTGGCTACATGCCAGGTCTGCTGCTCCTAGGAGCCCTGTTTTCATGAACGCCTGGGCACACTCTCCCTGTTTGTCTCCCTCAGACCCTAAGTTTGTAGAGCTTGGGCATGAGAACCCACAGCGAATTTGCTTGCCCTCCGGAAGCCAAACTCCGGAAGCTGGAACAAGAGACCTCAGTTGTCAGCACTGGTGGAAGCGGTGGCCTGGAGGACTGCGCCACGAGTCCCGTGCCACTCCTAATTCCCTCGGACTGGCTATCGTGCTCAAGGGACAGCTTGGAGTGGTTCTTAAGTTTTCCCCACAAGTTCGCAAATTTATAGAAATTTGTTTCACTTTCAATCACTTCTTGCTTCAGGACACATGTATTTTTCCATGTTTCTTGACAGGTCTTTTCATGAGACTTCTTTCCAAACACATTATTTTCAATTTCCATAATCACTTTTGAAGCAAAACTCACATAAACTTCATGATAAATTATAACTCTGATATTACCATTAGATGTATAACTGGTTGGAATTAATGATTGCATACCAATACAGGATTTCTTATATATTTTCAGATAAAAATTCAATCCATTATTTAAAGTGGAACGAGTTATATTATTTATTCACAGTATGGTCTATTCATGCATTATCTCTATATTCATAGACGCAGTGTACACTTCTTTGTACTCCCAATACTAATTTTTACGTCTTGAAAATATTGCTCCCTGAAATGATGGAAGAAATACTCATGTCACCTGATCTACTTATACATTTAATCACAGAAATATTCGGAACACAAAATGCAAAGGTCACGCTTATGTTTGTACCAAAGTCTAAATGGAAAGTAAACATGGGTTACTAAAAACATCCATGTCCATGATGCCTAATGCTCTCAAATGTCAATCCTATTGGTGACTACATATTTGTTTCTTCTTAAGATTATATATTCAAACTCAACTCTACTGAAAATATCTAATCCTATCCCTCACTTTATACATTGCCTGATTTCATAATGGCTCTATTGTTATCTGTTTCCTACATATTTTTCCAAGTTAATCAATGTGACTGACTCTTCACATGTGCTGACATTTACATTCACACTCTAATCGATAACCTGTTGCAAATAAACTTTTGTTCCTAATCCTATACTCACTCTTCTTTGTAAACCTACCGACTATCTTCCTAATCCTACCGAATAATCTTTTTTTGACTGGATGTTCTTTTGTACGTTCAATCATGCAAGGTACAAGTTCTTATGTCATTTTATATTGATTTAACTGAGACCTCTGTGCAGATTGTAATTCAATCCTAAGTATCACAATCATGGGTCCAATGCCCTTGTGGGCTTCAAATGTTACCTAGATTTATGGTTTCATACTTATATTTCACATATATATTCTTGTAAATGTCGCAGTTTCAAATACCATTATTCATTCTGCAGAATGATTCCTAAACCAAATCCAACATGTTATTGACCCTAAACATACACTGTTCCCTCAATCTAACTTTACAGAAGAGCAGGGACAGAGTTGGTCTTACAATACAGGAATGTAGGGGATCTTCCACCTGCTGAGAACCTCAAAGGTCCATGCAGACATGATCCCTGGAAAAGACGTAGGCAGCTTGAAGGACCTGAGAGAGCAAAAATCAGCTTCCATGGCAAACAACCTTGTCAGGATGATGGGGTGTGTCTGAATCAGCCACTTTCTTCTCAATGTAGAGAAGATGGACCAAACCAGGCCTGTGTGGAGAGCTGTTCCCGTGTGCTTATGGTTGATATACCATTCTAATTTGTGACAGTGTCACAGGAATTAGGGGCAGCCTCCATCTCATGGGACCCTTGGAAGCAACTTTTAGGACAAAGTGTTTTCCAAGGCATTGACCTCATTCAGTTCCTGAAGGAATTGACCTACCTTACTTCTTTGGTGATGGAACTCTCTGAACTTGGGATCCAGGAAGTAAGGCACCCAGAGCCAGTCCCAGTCCCAGTCTTAGTGGGCTCACTTGTTTAGTTTTACCAATGACAGATTCTGTCTTTCTTGGTACCTACTGATGTGAGGATGGCCAAATGCCAGGAGAGCTCTGAAGACGGGCCTTTCCTGAGTAAGTAGGTAGTGGCTCACCGCTGGCTCCTAACAACTTCACAGAGTTGGCCAAGGAAACCAGATCTGACACAGTACAGGCCATTTCAGGGGAACATAGAATGGCCCGCCAGTCAGAGGACACTCTGGATATTCACAGACTTACTTGGGGGAAGGAGGTGCCTTTGTGTTTGTGGGTGTGAGTTTGTGGTATTGTCTCATGTTCTGAGAATAGGTAGGAAAGGTGGTATGTCTGGTTTTCAGCGGACTGTTTTTAGATAGTTGTTTGACAAGGCGAGTGTTTCTATGTCTGTGTATCCCACTGTGTCCGTGGTTGTAGACATTAGAAAAGAGAATGCATCAATGTATGTGTCCTGTCTAGTAGAAAGCTTCCCAGCATTCATCCTGCCCAATTTATGACTGGACTGCAGGTTGCCTTATCGATGGGCAACTCCTACTATCTTCCAAAGTTCCTGATTTCTTCCTGAATTCTGGCCAATCTGCAAAATAGTCTCATGGTTTTGTGTGCAAGATAGGTACCACCTCAAGCTCTGTCACATGGCTATGTACTGAATAGCTGAAGGTAATGGCGACCATCTTAGAAAACTCAGATATCAGTGTGACCAGGTAATTCTCAGTGGAGAAACCATGCTTTGTGCCTTTTTCTTACCTATTTTTCTGTTTTACTGAATGACAGGAAGGACTTTGCCTCAGGCCACCCCTTTGTGAAGCATGAAGAAAACAGTTTTCATATGGAATTGAATGGGCATCACCTGTGTCTCCTTGCTTAATTGCTTTGAAAAGGTTGTGTCTGAACCAGACTCTTGGCCCTGTGTGAGGCTGTGGCTTAGATTCTCAGCACCGGATGGATCTAAAGAAAGATCCAATGTGTGCATCCAAAACCAAAATGGCAAATTTCAGTCATTGTGGATGATGTCTCTCTCCTTCCTCTATTAGGTTGCAGCCATCCATCAAGTGAGTATAGGGATCCTTTGGGTCAAATAAATTCTTCAAAGCCATGCAGAGGTGCTTGGGTTTTCTCATGATTCCAATTCACATAAAGAATCTAAACCCCACAGTCATTAGGCCTCAAATTGGAGATGCAGAGCATTAGTAAAGGCAGGCCTATTTGATCACTCCTGGTTCACGGAAAAGGTGTCCAGGCCACCCTGAATTTAGGCAAATGAGCGCCAAGGAAGCTTATTTTGGACACTCTCTTGCACTGCACCCCTCATGGAAATCTCCAGCCAGAGGTTATAGTGAGGGTCTATGTGGAAGAAGATGAGGGCCATGTGGGAATGTTTTGAGACTGAGAGTCCCCCTTGGCAACTGAGATCAAGGCCAAGGCTGGCTTTCGACTGATCACTGGGAATCTCAGGCAGGATATCACATGATTTTATTCTGAAAGACTTGGCAGCCATTGTTGAGATTCAAAACACACATGGACCTCACATTGTAGACCTAAATGGGCCTTGCTTCTTGTGACCTTTTGGCTACTCTTTGGGAAGCCTTGCCTTTGAGAGTTCTCCAGAGCATTCATTAAAATGAGGTTCCTCAACATTTAATGGTTCCTGAATGAATTGAAACACACAGTGCCTCCAACTTTATCCTTGAAAAGTGGCTACATAAATACCCTGAAATTTTTGAAACTCCCATGACCAGTTGGCACTGGAGAACCTTTGAATCTCCTGTTGCTGATAATGAGTGTACCAGACAGTGCCTTGATTGACTGGGTTTCATGAAAATGGTGAAGAACAGAGATGCCAGTAAGTTGAGACTACTGAATGGTGGGCCCAGAGCTGTGGTGTGCAGGTGTGTGATTAAATATCTGAGGTGGGGCCAGGTGGATCTCCAGTTGACTTCCAAATGCCTTGTGGCTGACATGGTGCAGCCAGGAGACCCTTATATGTAAAGGCATCTTGTTATATGGAGAGGTTTCAAGGCAATGATCAGAATCATGTTGATGTGGTCAAGGGGAAAGCTATTTGGGATAGAAGCCTGGTTAGTGCATTCTCCTGCAGTCCCTGACCCACCACACGTGACAGAACTCCCTCCAGCACTGTGTCCCAGTTGAACTCCTTGTATTTTGTGATGTAAATACCAAACTTCCAGTGCAGCACCAAGAAACACCACCTAAATGGAGGATGACCAATTGGCTTCACAGTCCACACGGGGAGACACTTAGCCCCCAGTTGTCACAGTTTACCTACAAAGAGAGAATTAAGCACTGCTGACTCATGTTCATTGGAAAATAAGAAACCATGCCCTCCAGTCACATAGATGCAGACCCAGCTTTAATGGTCTCACTAGAAAAGAAGCTAAAGCTCCTGACAACAGCATATATTTCAAGTACCCAACCTCAGA
This sequence comes from Callospermophilus lateralis, assembly GCF_048772815.1. Taxonomy (NCBI): domain Eukaryota; kingdom Metazoa; phylum Chordata; class Mammalia; order Rodentia; family Sciuridae; genus Callospermophilus; species Callospermophilus lateralis. The sequence continues at coordinate 121,597,728 of NC_135313.1, read as the reverse complement.
GGCAGTTTCTCAAGAAGTCTTTAGGCCGGCAGAGCTCTATGTTTGTGGAGTGTTTACCTGTTAGACCAGGATGTGAGAAAGAAACACTGACTCGAATTAAAATCAAATTAAAGCAAGCCTATTATTTCCACCAACTGGGCTGCCTCTTCCTCCCAAAATGGCGGGAACAAGAGAGCAACAACATCTTTCCTATAGCCCAGCTTTATAGCCCAGAAAGTTACACAAAAGTGGGGTTACAGATAACAGAACTCTGACAAGCATCACACTAATGGTAGTTTACATTTTTTTTTCTAGCCCCAACATCAAAATTTATGAGGACCATTAGAGGCTCAGAGAGGGTCATTGTCTGGCCACGGAAAGCCAATATTTATGAGGTGTGACTAAATTTTCCGAGAGGGCTGCTATCGGGTCAGAGAGCCATGCATGGGTGAGTTCAAGGCATGGGCAGGCATTCCAAGCAGGTTCAGAATTTGCAGTAATTTATAGTAAAGCCAAAATGATATTTTCATGGCTTTGTTGAAAGATGGCTCCCAATTTTAATAAAAGATAAGGTTGGGTCTATCATTCCCCCTTTTTTTTATGTGTCCTTTTCAAATCTTTAATAGGGTAGGGGAAGAGGACTGAGGAAATTTTAATCCCTCGGGTAACAGTCTCCAAATATTTAGAATTCACTGAAAACCGGTCTCCCTGATGTTACCTGACTTAATTAATTACTTCTATTGATAGTCTATTTATTTTTGGCTCCATTGGTGTAAGTAGAGAGTCGTCTCTCTTTTTGGATTCTTTTGAGCTGAGAGAGGGTGCTGTGAGGGTGCATGGTGTGAGGGACATGAGTTGCCTTTTTGAAGTCAGTTGAGGGACATGAGTTGCCTTTTAGAAGTCAATTCGTTTTGAAGTCTGGTTGGGGAAGAACAGGTTGTAAAGTCATCTGGGGATGTGTTCTTCTATGAGAGAAACAAAAAGCATGAGTACTGAATAAATGTTGCAGCAGCTGGAACATGTCACTGTATGAAGTTTCCTCACCAATCTTTAATATCCCCAGTTATCAGGACTGTCAACTTAATATTTAACATTAATTGTACAATTGTCCCTCCCCATAAGATACAGTTTAATAATTTAATGTCATCTGATCTTGCAAAATCCTTTCACTAGTATGACCTCTGTGTCTAATAGAGAAACATTTAATTTTGTTACTCAGGGCTGGATAATCGTACTAGCAAACACCAAGCCTACCTGTGTAGGTTAGGAATATCTGTAGGCCTTAAACTAAAAACTTCTGCCTCTGGTAGCTCCTCTTGATAGTCTCTCTTTATAGTTATCAGGCATTCCTTTCTGAGAATCCTTCTTTGTAGCCCACAGTCTTACTTATTTTGGGAGGCTAACATAAAGTTTATACCTAAAAATATTATTATTATTATTATTATTATTATTATTATTATTATTATAATTATTATATAAAATACCCAGGAATGGCTGTATTTTGCGTTCAACTATCTTTGCTAAGTGTTTAAGATGAAGCAGTCAAACTGAATTTTGTTTCCATCTATTGTTAACAGTCAGCTGAGCTTTTATGGGAGTCATTCCTGGGGAAACTTGAGAGCAGCTTCTCAGTTCTGCTAGTGCCATTTGCGCTAGGTGGGTCCAGGTCTTGCATGACCATGTGGCTTCTCTCGGAAGAATCAGGGATGTCTCCCTTCTCTGATGACTCTCCTCTTTGTAGCAAATGCACTGATTGGCTTTATGTTCTCCAGTGGTCTCATTAATCTCCCTGATCAGGAGGTTACGTGGCCCAGAGTTGCCAAGCTCTTAGAGAAGTCCCCTGTTTCCTGGAGTCAGACTGACTCAGGGGGCAAGAGCCAAATATTGGTTTTCTTGGCCCTTTTCACTTAAATTTAATTTTAAATCCTAATCTGAAACAACCAGCAAATAAATTTTAACAGCCTGTTAATGTCTATAACTTTATAATAATTTATATTTTATTAATTGCGATCTTATTATTCTGTCTTGTAGGTGATGACTTATTATCTTAAATTAACCCATGTTCTGTTCTTAAAGCAACACTTCTGTAAAACACCAACAGGAAATCATTAGATCACTTATAAGAAAATTACAAAATAAAATTTTTTAACAAGAGTAAAAATACTTAGTTCATGTAATAGCTACCCTGAATTTTTTGGGTGAGTTATACATTATATCCCCTTTTTGAGATCCTATTAATCTTGACAGAAGAAAAAAACCTTTTGAACATAACTTTAAATGAAATAAAATATGACCTACTGCTTTAGTAAGATTGGACACAGAGCCTTATCTCAGGTAAGGCAGGGCTCTTTATAAATCTTAAGTGTTTTAGTGCTAAAGCTGATCTTTGTTTTTTAAATATCATTTTACAAAGTTTACATAAATTGTTTGAGGTCACATGAACATTAGCTAACACCATATGATATCACATTTAAAACATGAATTAAAGAACGGCTGGAAGTTTTTAACCTTTACATAGATTAGGGTATCATTAACTTAAAAATATATTTAAATTATTCCACAATGTAAAAAGTAACATAAAACTTTACATATCTTATTGATAACAGGTAAATAAATCCCCAATATATATTTTATTTACCATACAACTTCAGAACACCTGCTTGATATAATGCGTACTTATACAGACCTTAGTATATCAATCAGAGATCAAACAAAATTACTCATGAATGAGTAATCCCATATCAAATTTACTTTACTTATTTATCAAAATATTAGAAAAATGTACTGAACAGTGTAAACCATATTTATTGGTTGAAGGAAACGTCCTAGAACAAAGGCATATCAGACCATTTGTAGACATTAATATTTTATTAGATTTTTTAACACCTAGAAAAACTTGTAAGCTTAAATTTAAAGACATTTATATTTATCTGTTATCCAATTTATAATTGAAACATTTAAATCACATGAATTAAAGATGTTTGGATCCGCTTTTTAAACTTGTTTTTATGAGTAATTTTTTAATATAAGTGTTTATTATATATGTTAATTTGTGTATCATATGTATGATATATGGACATATGTATATATATATATATATATATATATATATATATATATATATATATATATATATAGACATGCAACACATAACAAAAGTGTGCACACATAATAATAGTGAAGGCCTTGTAGCTTTTAACAGGTGAAATATCCATTGCAATGTTTTAAAAATTCCACAGTTGGTCAAAGATAGAACTGATCAGAAAAACATTAACCTAGGTCTGTAGGATCAAAATCATGAGCTCAAAAAATAAATAAAGAATCAATGGAAAAAATAATGAGTCCTAGATAAAATGACTGGCCAGTAATTAGTAAATACCACACAATATACCTTTTTTCCCCTTAGGCCTCATATCAGTCTTCTTTTGAGTTTACAGGCTTCTTTCATTTGCATTTGAAAATAAGTCCTGGCTGAGGTCTGGAAGGAGCAGAAAAAAATGGCTATTCTGAGCAGACACCTCAGGCCTAAGGCATTTTAACCATAATTTTCTGGTTAGGATGTTGAAAATTATGATACAAGTTTAAAATACAATTCACAAAATTTTATATAATTACAAGTTGTTTTGTCAACAGATACCATACTATGATTCAGTATCCTTATCCAAATTAATGCACTGGCAAACACAGTGAAATTTTCCCAGGCTACCCAATTCAAAATTCGTGAAAAAAAGACTGAATGATTGGGAAGTTACTTGCCAACTTGGAAGAAGAGTTCTTTAATTTTCCATCCTAAGTATGTAAGTTCTTTGGCATGAATTATCTGAAATCATAAACTAAACAATTACCTAAACCCGACTTTTTACTGCAAGATTGTGCAATGCTTCAAAAACCCATTCAGATACCAGATTGTTATAATAAAACATCATCATTTAGACACACATTTAGCTAAGATCATTCTCAAAAAAACAATTTATAATATCAACACATTATTTCACATGCCTTAAAGGGCCAGAAAAAAAGCCACAAGACAGAAACAAAGGAACTCCAGACTATGTCTGACAGATAGAAGCCTTTACAACAGAGCAGATAAGAGAAAAATCTCCTACACCAGTGGCACCACAGATGTCCCCACAAGGGGCCCAGATGTTTTCACAGAGGAGCAACCTGAAATGTAAAACCAAGGGTCTCCATGGTGACTTTACTGCATTTAGTGTCCCCTTTTTCTTTTTCTCTTTTGTAAGAGGACAGAGGTGGCATAATCCTTACAGTGCAGGGGACAAAGGAGGGAATTCCCTGAAGCAACAGGGCTTTGGCAGATGCTGGGAGTTCCTCAGTCCCTCCTTTTACTTACAGGATTAGCTCTTCTGTTTTGGTTCCACCCCAAGCATGCTCCATCTCCTAACATTTCAGTAGTCAGCTCTTAAAAATTTCTGGGACGGGGGGAGGGTATCAAAATTTTTAACATAAAGTTCGGTTCCTGAACTTGAAGTCAATTAAAGCCAATTTAATAATGAGGACAGGGTTTTGAGAAAAATAAAATGGGAGGTTTATTGCTTTGCTAAGAAAGGAAAAACAAGGGGACTCTGCCCAAAGTTGTGACTCTCTTGATCTGGAATGACCAGGGGCTTTTAAGGAGTTTCACTTGTTAACCTGGGATATACTCAGTTCTTCGTTCCCAAGCAGGCATTGCCATCTGGAGTGGGTGTGCTCCAGGCAGCCAGCTAGGGGCTTCTCTCATCTTGCTTAACAAAGGGTGGTAAAGTTCATCGCAGTTCCTTAAAACACAGTCCAAAGGGGTGTCAGGCTTACTTGCTTTGTTACCCATTTTCACGTCCAATATCCTTAAGATTTTACCACAGAAATCACACAAAAAAACGCACAAAAACAAACAAACAAAAAACATATAGAACACAGAACAATACACAAAGAAACAGAAACTCGGTGAAGAAACAGAAAAACAGAGGAGCAATGCAACGTCTTGCTAAAGCTCCAGGGTAGGAGCTTGCGCGTGCCCCTCGGCACTTTTCTACCCTTCCAGAGGAATTCCCTACAGAACAGAACAAAGGATAGAACGATTGTCATTACTGTCCTGGACAGAAGTTAATGTGAGCCTCCCCAGGCCACCTCTCTGTCATCAGAAAAGATCTCCCTTAACCAGATATCAGATGTTATAAAGGCGTCACTTACCTATGGAGGCCTCCTCTACCAGGTGCTTGCTAATAGTTTTAGTTCGGTGGTTCACTGCAGTGCTCCCCAGACTGAAGGCTCACCCCAAGGCCTTGTAACATCTCAAGTTGTGCACCCCCTAGAGTGGCTCTCCAGCCTGGTGCCCTGGAGGGAAGGCCAGCTTCAGAATTTTCAGTAGTCTGGTCTTGTGATTGGGTCGGGCAGCGTCATCTCACAGGGGAACTCCAAAATGTTAGACCAGGACACAAGAAAAGACCACTGACTCCAATTAAAATCAAATTAAGGCAAGCTTATTATTAAAACCGGCTGGGCTGCCTCTCCATCCCAAAATGGCGGGAACAAGACAGCAACACCACTTTTCCTGCAGCCCAGCTATATAGCCCAGAAAGTTACACAAAAGGGGCTTACAGAAAACAGAACTTTGAAAACATCACACTAATGGTAGTTTACATTTTTTTTTTGCTGGCCTCAACATCAGAAATTATGAGGACCATTAGAGCCTCAGAGAGGGTCATTGTCTGGCCTGGGAAGGAAAATATTTATGAGGTGTCACTAATGTTTCAGAGAGCGCTGTTATCTGGTCAGAGAGCCAGGCATGGATGAGTTCAAGGCACGGGCAGGCATTCCAAGCAGGTTCAGAATTTGCAGTAATTTATAGTAAAGCCAAAATTATCTTTTCACGGCTTTCTGGCAAGATGGCTCCCAACTTTAATAAAAGATCAGGTTGGGTCTATCAAGCCTGTCCCTTACTTTTGGAAACTCCTCTGCAACCTGCAAGGTTGTGAACTCCTGAGCATTTTACATTCCAGATATGTATTCACAGATTTTCGAACTCTTCTCCTCCAATTCCATCTTACTTGGGGTGGAGGTAATATCAAGGCATTGTCCTGGATGAGAGTGGGAAGATTTTTGTGTAGCACATATTTGCATACACATTTAGAAGATCACTCCTCCTAAACACTGTTGGAACAGTAAATTCAATCTATTTGGGGAGCTTCCTAGCTGAACAACATTATACATAAATCCAAGTTCATTAAATAAATAGTTTTGGATCAGTGGATGATATATATTTCAAGATGAATTTAAATTGGCATATATATTGCTACATTTTAATGTCCGTGTGTGTTTTGTGTTTAAAATGTTTTGTGATTTATGTGGATTTATAATCAAATTTTCACAAGATTATTCTCAGAAATATTCATCCACCTGAAATACATATTTTTTTCCTAGTACTGAAAACTAACTTCAGTGAATGGTGCATAAATATCCTAAAAATTCTACAGTAACTGACCCAGATTAACATCAATGCAAGTAGATTTCTCTGGGACATGATGTGTATTTTGATGTTCATTTTTATTCAACACTGGTACATTACTATTTCTGCAGTTAATGCACATCATACAATATATATTTCATCCAATATTTTTCAAATTTATAGGCATGTGTTTCACGTTCAATCACTTCCTGCTTCAGAACACATGTATTCCTCCAGGTTTCTTGACTATTCTTTTCATGAGACTTCTTTCCAAACACATTATTTTTGCTTTGCATAATCACTTTTGAAGCAAAACTCACACACCTTTCAGGATAAACCATAACCCTAGTATTACCATTAGATGTATAACTGGTTGGTATGAATGATTGTATATCAATATGAGATTTCTTTTATGTTTTCAGATATCAATTCAATGCATTATTTTAAGTGGAACCAGTTATATTATTTACACAAAGTATGATCTATTCATGCATTATCTGCATATTCATAGACACAGGGTACACCTATTTGTACCCTGAATACTAATTTATACGTCTACAAAATATTGCTACAGAAATGGTGAAAGAAATACTCATGTCACCTTATCTACATATACATTTTTTTACAATAATATAATGGATAAAAAATGCAAAGGTCACACTTATGATTTTACCAAAGCCTAAATGGAAAGTGAGCATGGATTAATGAAAACATCCATGTCCTGGTTACCTAATGCTCTCAAAGATCAATGCAATTTGTGACAAAATATTTGTTTCTTCCTAAGATTATACATGCAAACTCAACCCGTTTGAAAATATCAAACAAATTACACACTTTATACTTTTGCTGATTTTCTAATGTCTCTATTTATATCTGCTTTCCTACATATTTTCCACAATTCATCATTGTGACTGACTCTTCACATGTGCTGATATTTACATTCACTCTTTAACCGAAACCCTATTTGTAAAGAACTTTTGGTAGTCAGAGCGAGAACATTCCAGAGGTCGCCAGGCTCGGCGCTGCTGGTGTGGACGCTGACGTCGCTGGGACAGCCCTTCCCGCTGCTCGGCGGCGGCACCTGCCTGGCCGCCCTCCACTCGCCCGCCCCGCCGCTCCGGGCCCAGTTTCCAGCGCCTCTTCCTCCCAGTCCCGGGCGAGCAGCGTTGGGTTTATGTCTTTATTTGACGAAAACGAGCTGTTGTGCAGCCATTGGTACCTGTATTGGGGAAACATAGCGTACAAGCAAGGAGCTTACAGCCTCAGCGGCGAAAATTTTTTCATGTCAGAGACCGAGAACTCTTGCAGTCATTTATGTCATCCCTTCTTCTCCAGACAGAAGATACCGAAAAGTTGCAATCAAAGATCTCTTCATCTTATTGATAAAGCCACTAATAAGTCAAAATGTCTGTCAACGTCAACCGCAGCGTGTCAGACCAGTTCTATCGCTACAAGATGCCCCGTCTGATTGCCAAGGTTGAAGGCAAAGGAAATGGAATCAAGACAGTTATAGTCAACATGGTTGACGTTGCAAAGGCACTTAATCGGCTACCAACGTATCCCACCAAATATTTTTTTTGTGAGTTGGGAGCACAGACCCAGTTTGATGTTAAGAATGACCGTTACATTGTCAATGGATCTCATGAGGCGAATCAGCTGCAAGACATGTTGGATGGATTCATTAAAAAATTTGTTCTCTGTCCTGAGTGTGAGAATCCTGAAACAGAACTGCATGTCAATCCAAAGAAGCAAACAATAGGTAATTCTTGTAAAGCCTGTGGCTACCGAGGCATGCTTGACACACATCATAAACTCTGCACATTTATTCTCAAAAACCCACCTGAGAATAGTGACAGTGGTCCAGAAAAGAAAGAAAAGGAAAAGAAAAATAGAAAGGGAAAAGACAAGGAAAATGGTTCTGTATCCAGCAGTGAGACACCACCACCACCACCACCAAATGAAATCAGTCCTCCTCCACATGCTGTGGAAGAAGAGGAGGATGATGATTGGGGAGAGGATTCAACTGAAGAATCTCAGAGGCGTAGAATGGATGAAATTAGTGACCACACAAAAGTTCTGACACTCAGTGATGATTTGGAAAGAACTGTAGAAGAGCGTGTCAATATTCTGTTTGATTTTGTTAAGAAAAAAAAGAAGAGGGTATCATTGACTCATCAGACAAAGAAATTGTCGCAGAAGCAGAAAGGCTGGATGTAAAAGCCATGGGCCCTCTTGTTTTAACTGAAGTTCTTTTTAATGAGAAAATTAGAGAACAGATTAAGAAATACAGGTGCCACTTCTTATGATTTTGTCACAATAACAAAAAAGCTCAATGATACCTTCTTCATGGTTTGGAGTGTGTGGTGGCAATGCATCAAGCTCAGCTCCTCTCTAAGATTCCACATATCTTGAAGGAAATGTATGACGCAGACCTTTTAGAAGAGGAGGTCATCATCAGCTGGTCGGAAATGGCCTCTAAGAAATATGTATCAAAGAACTTGCCAAAGAGATTCGTGTCAAAGCAGAACCATTTTTAAAGTGGTTGAAGGAAGCAGAGGAAGAATCTTCTGGTGGTGAAGAAGAAGATAAAGATGAGAACATTGAGGTGGTGTACTCAAAGACTGCCAGTGTACCGAAAGTTGAAACTGTGAAGTCTGAAAACAAGGATGATGACATTGATATTGACGCCATTTAAAAGAATGGATGCAACCTAGCTTAACAGTGAAATGCTGCAAATTTTTCTCCATTATCAGCCAGAAGTGCAACATGTATGTGTAAAAGCTAAAATGGCTTAACATCATGCTACACTTTAATACTAAAAATATATTACTGTGAGTGGTCTGTAATTAGCCCAATGAGACATCTAGGAAGTCCATACACACATCAGTGAGCAAATGTAGTTTGCTTATTTATAGCATGTTTCTTTTGGAAAAACTAGTGGTGGACACATTTGGATCACATTTATACAGTTTTAAAAATAAAGATTTGATTTTGGTCATTCTTCAGATTTTGGGCTCTGAATGACTTAGCTAAAGTAATTGGCTCCTTTTAAAAAGTGGTGCCATCATTTAACCTTACATGGTCCTTGGAGCCTGGTAGATTTTGTTAGGTGCTGAGACCATTCAGGGGTTTTCAGCAGAATGTAAACAAACTTGTTTGTAATGATCTTACTGAGCTGTTAAATCTAGTACTTTTGAATTTTTTTAGTCCCTCAAATTGGCATCTGTAATTTTTTTGTGCTGAGATAGACTGATAATCAAATGACAGTGCAACATCTTGTTGAGAAATAAAAATAATCTGAGTGTCCTATAAATAATTTTAAGAACTGGTTTTGAAGTTTGGAGTTGTGATTTTTCAGTTCATGTACACTAGCCCCAAATTTTAGTCTTTGGAGTCATGTGCATTGCACGTTGGATGAGCCAGGGAAAAATTAATAAATTAACAAATAAGTATTTTAATGTGTATGTAGTGGTTGCTCTGTAACAAGAGAAAACTCAAACTTTGAGGTGTGATTAAATAATAAATTCTGATTTTATTTGGGGGAAACAGGGAAAGGTGCATTTAATATCTAACAAGAACTCACCAGTTTTTCAGCTTTTACGCTTAAGGTTTAAATTATAATTTCAAAATGTTGAGACATTCTATATTGTGTTCAGTATGTCGTGCACCCCCCCAAAAAAAAAGAAAAAAAAAATATTGTGGTTTATTCAATGCCTTTTACATTTGGACATGTAGCTTATGCTGTTTTAGATTTTGGTTATTGCCTTGCCAAAAAAGTGTTGCTATATTTCAAACTGGATTTTTTACCCCCCAAAAGAGTCTTATTTAAAAAAGAAACAAGATAAAGGCATATTTCTACACACCTTTCTCACCACTGGACAGATCTTCCAAACAAAAGTTGAATAAGGAATCTATAGAACTCAATAACATAATTAATAAACTAGACTTAATTGACATATATAGAATATACCACCCAAGATCAAGCAGTTACACTTTTTTCTCAGCAGCACATGGATCCTTCTCAAAAATAGATCATATATTATGTCACAGGGAAACTCTTAGACAATATAAAGGAGTAGAGATAATACCATGCATCTTATCTGATCATAATGGAATGAAATTGAAAATCAACGATAAAAGAAGGAAGGAAAAATCATGCATCACTTGGAGAATGAACAATAGGTTACTGAATGATCAATGGGTTATAGAAGACATCAGGGAGGAAATTAAAAAATTCATAGAGATAAATGAAAACACAGACACAACATATCGAAATCTGTGGGACACATTGAAAGCAGTTCTAAGAGGAAAATTTATTGCTTGGAGTTAATTCCTTAAAAAAAGAAAAAACCAACAAATAAATGATCTCATACTTCAACTCAAAATCCTAGAAAAATAAGACCAAAACAACAGCAAAAGAAGTAGAAGACAAGAAATAATTAAAATCAGAGCTGAAATTAATGAAATCGAAACAAAAGAAACAATTGAAAAAATTGACAAAACTAAAAGTTGGTTCTTTGAAAAAAATAAATAAAATCGACAGACCCTTAGCCACGCTAACGAAGAGAAGAAGAGAGACAACTCAAATTACTAGCATACAGGATGAAAAAGGCAATATAACAACAGACACTTCAGAAATACAGAAGATTATCAGAAATTATTTTGAATCTTTATACTCCAATAAAATAGAAGATAGTGAAGGCATCAATAAATTTCTTAAGTCATATGATTTGCCCAGATTGAGTCAGGAGGATATAGACAACCTAAACAGACCAATATCAATTGAGGAAATAGAAGAAACCATCAAAAGATTACCAACTATGAAAAGCCCAGGACCGGATGTTTATACAGCAGAGTTTTACAAAACCATTAAAGAGGAACTAATACCAATATTTTTCAAGCTATTTCAGGAAACAGAAAAAGAGGGAGAACTTCCAAATTCATTCTATGAGGCCAACATCACCCTGATTCCTAAATCAGACAAAGACACTTCAAAGAAAGAAAACTAGAGACCAATATCTCTAACGAACCTAGATGCAAAAATCCTCAATAAAACTCTGGCAAACCGGAAACAAAAACATATCAAAAAAATTGTGCACCATGATCAGGTAGGATTTGTCCCTGGGATGCAAGGTTGGTTCAATATACGGAAATCAACAAATGTTATTCATCACATCAATAGGCTTAAAAATTAGAACCATATTATCATCTCGATAGATGCAGAAAAAGCATTCGACAAAGTACAGCATCCCTTTATGTTCAAAACTCTAGAAAAACTAGGGATAACAGGAACATACCTCAATATTGTAAAAGCAATCTATGCTAAGCCTCAGGTTAGCATCATTCTGAATGGAGAAAAACTGAAGGCATTCCCTCTAAAATCTGGAACAAGACAGGGATGCCCTCTCTCACAACTTCTGTTCAACATAGTACTCGAATCACTGGCCAGAGCAATTAGACAGACGAAAGAAATTAAAGGCAGAAAATTGGAAAAGAAGAACTCAAATTATCACTATTTGCAGATGACATGATTCTATACCTAGCAGACCCAAAAGGGTCTACAAAGAAACTATTAGAGCTAATAAATGAATTCAGCAAAGTGGCAGGATATAAAATCAACACGCATAAATCAAAAGCATTCCTGTAATTCAGCGACAAATCCTCTGAAATGGAAATGAGGACAACCACCCCATTCACAATATCCTCAAAAAAATAAAATACTTGGGAATCAACCTAACAAAAGAGGTGAAAGACTTATACAATGAAAACTACAGAACCCTAAAGAGAGAAATTGAAGAAGATCTTAGAAGATGGAAAAATATACCCTGTTCATGGATAGGTAGAACTAACATCATCAAAATGGCGATATTACCAAAAGTTCTCTATAGGTTTAATGCAATGCCAATCAAAATCCCAACGGCATTTCTTGTAGAAATAGAGAAAGCAATCATGAAATTCATATGGAAAAATAAAAGACCCAGAATAGCAAAAACAATGCTAAGCAGGAAGTGTGAATCAGGCGGTATAGCTATACCAGACTTCAAACTATACTACAGAGCAATAGTAACAAAAACAGCAAGGTACTGGTACCAAAACAGGCGGGTGGACCAATGGTATAGAATAGAGGACACAGAAACCAATCCACAAAACTACAACTATCTTATATTTGATAAAGGGGCTAAAGCATGCAATGGAGGAAGGATAGCATCTCCAACAAATGGTGTTGGGAAAACTGGAAATCCATATGCAACAAAATGAAACTGAATCTCTTTATTTCACCATGCACAAAAGTTAACTCAAAGTGGATCAAGGAACTTGATATCAAATCAGAGACATGGCGTCTGATAGAAGAAAAAGTTGGCTATGATCTACATACTGTGGGGTCAGGCTCCAAATTCCTCAATAGGACACCCACAGCACAACAGTTAATAACTGAATCAACAAATGGGACTTACTCAAACTAAAAAGTTTTTTCTCAGCAAAAGAAACAGTAAGAGAGGTAAATAGGGAGCCTAGGTCCTGGGAACAAATCTTTACTCCTCACACTTCAGACAGAGCCCTAATATCCAGAATATACAAAGAACTAAAAAAATTCGACAATGAGATAACAAATAACCCAATGAACAAATGGGCCAAGACCTGAACAGAAATTTCCCAGAGGAGGACATACAATCAATGAACAAGTATATGAAAAAATGCTCACCATCTCTAGCAGTCAGAGAAATGCAAATCAAAACCACCCTAAGATACCATCTCACTCCAGTAAGATTGGCAGCCATTAGGAAGTCAAACAACAACAAGTGCTGGTGAGGATTTGGGGAAAAGGGTACTTTTGTACATTGCTGGTGGGACTGCAAATTGTTGCGGCCAATTTGGAAAGCAGTATGGAGATTTCTTGGAAAGCTCTGAATGGAACCACCGTTTGATCTAGCTATTCCCCTACTCGGTCTATTCCCTAAAGACCTAAAAAGAGCACACTATAGGGACACTGCTACATCCATGTTCATTGCAGCACAATTCACAATAGCAAGACTGTGGAACCAACCTATATGCCCTTCAATAGAGGAATGGATAAAAAAAAATGTGGCATTTATACACAATGGAGTTTTACTCTGCATTAAGAAATGAGAAAATCATAGAATTTGGAGGGAAATGGATGGCATTAGAGCAGATTATGCTAAGCTAGCCAATCCCTTAAAAACAAATGCCAAATGTCTTCTTTGATATAAGGAGAGTAACTAAGAACAGAGTAGGGATGAAGAGCATGAGAAGAAGATTAACATTAAACAGGGATGAGAGGTGGGAGGGAAAGGGAGAGAGAAGGGAAATTGCATGTAAATGGAAGGAGACCCTCAGGGGTATACAAAATTACATACAAGAGGTAATGAGGGGAAAGAAGGAAAAATATAAGGGGGAGAAATGAATTACAGTAGAAATGGGTAGAGAGAGAAGAGGGGAGGGGAGGGGGAGGGGACATAGTAGAGGATAGGAAAGGCAGCAGAATACAACAGACACCAGAATGGCAATATGTAAATCAATGGTTGTGCAACTGATGTGATTCTGCACTCTGTATATGGGGTACAAATGGGAGCTCATATCCCACTTGAATCAAAGTGTGAAATATGATATATCAAAAACTATGTAATGTGTTGAAACCTACAATAAAAATTAATTTTAAAAAAATGAACTTTTGGTACAAATTCTATACTCACTCTTCTTTCTAAACCTAATGACTATTTTGCTAATCCTACGGACTATCCCTTTTTGACTGGATGTTCTGCTTGTTATTCCATCATCCAAGGTACAAGATCCTATTTCATTGTATATTGATTTATCTGAGACATCTGTGCAGAATATAATTCAAAGCTAAGTATCCCACTCAAGGGCCCAATGCCCTACTTGGCTTCAAATCTTCCCTAGATTTCTGTTTCCATACTTATATTTCACCTATATATTCTATATATCACAGCTTCCCTATACCATTATTCATCTTGCAGAATGATTCCTAACCCAAATCGAACATGTTATTAACAATTCACTGTTCCCTCAATCTAACTTTACAGCAGTGCAGGGACAGACTTGGTCTTACAATACAGGAATGTAGGAGATCTTCCACTTGCTGAGAATCTCAAAGATCCATGCAGAAATAATCCCTGAAGAAGATGTAGACTGCTATGAAGGACCCGAGAGAGAAAAAGTCATTTTCCATGGCAAACAACCTGGTCAGGATGAAGGAATGTGTCTGAATCAGCCTCTCTCTTTTTAATGTAGAGCAAATGGACTAAACCAGGCCTGTGTGGAGATCTTTCCCCTGGTACCTATGGTTGATATACCATTAAAACTTGTGAAAGTGTCAGAGGAAGTAGGGGCAGCCTCCATCTCATGGGACCCAAGGAAGAAATTGTTAGGACAAAGTGGTTGCCAAGGCTGTGAGCTCATTCAGCTCATGAGGGAAGTGACCTACTTCACTTCTTTGGTGATGGAATTCTCTGAACTTGGGATCCCGGAAACCAGGCTCCCAGAGCCAGGCCCAGTAACAGTCACAGAGGTCTCAATTGTTTTGGATTTATCATTGAGAGAGTCAGTCTTTCTTGGTAACTACAGATGTGAGGATGGCCAAATGCAAGGAAAATTCTGAAGAGGGGTCTTTCCTGAGAAAGCAGGTAGTGGCTTACCACTGGCTCCTGATAACTTCACAGAGTGGGCCAAGGAGTCCAGATTTGAGAACAAACAGGCCATTTCGTGGGAACAAAGTATGGCCAACCAGGCAGAGGAGACTCCAGATAGTCAGAGACCTACTTGAGGGAAGGAGGTGCCTTTATGGGAATGAGTGTGCGTTTGTGGTTTTGTCTCATGTTCTGAGAATAGGTAGGAAAAGCGGTTTCTTTTGTTTGGAATGGTGTGTTTCTAGTAAGTCATTTGACAAGGCGAGTGTTTCTATGTCTGTGTATCCCACTGTGTCCGTGGTTGTAGACATTACAATAGAAACTGCATCAATGGATGTGTCCTGTCTAGGAAAAAGCTTACCAACACTCATCCTGCCCAATTTATGAAAGAACGGAGGCTTGCCTTATTGATGGGCAAGACCTGCTACCTTCCTAAGTTTCTGTTTTCTTACTGAATTCTGGCCACTCTCCAGAATAGGCTCATGGTTTTGTGACCAAGATATGTACCCCCTCCAAGCTCTGTGACATGGCCATGTACTGGATAGCTGAAAGGAATGGCGAGAATCTCAGAAAACTCGGACATCAGAGAGCAGATGAGCTAGCAGAGCTCCATGTTTGTGGAGTGGTTACCATGTCCCTTACTTTTGGAAACTGCTCTACCACCTCCAAGATTGTGAACTCCTGAGCGTATTCCATTCCAGATATGCATTCACAGATTTTCTAACTTTTCTCCTCTAATTGTGTCTTACTAGGGGCGAAGGTAATGTCAAGGCATTTTTGTGGATGAGAGTGGGACATATTTGTGTAGCACATGTTTGCATACACATTGGATTCATTTTCCAAATTTTCATTCGAAATACTGAATCCCTGAAACTAATTCATAAACTACTAGACTCTGACTACTAATCCTAATATGATGGAGAAAAATAAACCAAACAGAATAGAAATACAAGCAGTTCAGTGGAGGCATGGTGTATAGTTGTAGTTGCTATTTGCATTATGTACAGTAGGTGTTAAAAATCTAGTTAATTTTTAATTGAAATAGATCTCCATGTGTTTTTAAAGTTAATAAATATGTGAATTCCTGTCTCCCTTTCTCTGTTGCCTATTGAGAACATGTATTTTTATATGCACATGTAGAATCCTACCTGGTATCACATGTACATTCTTGTGAGGTGGCTGACTTGGCAGATACAAATTATAAGAAGATATCACTCCTCATAAACCCTGTTGGATATTAAAATTCAACCTATGGGTGACCTTCGTAGTTGAACAACATTATTCATAAATCCATGTTCAGTAAAATTAAAAATTTTGGACCTGTGGACTATTTATATTTCACCATGAATTTCGATTGGCATATATATTCCTAATTTTTAATGTCCTTGTGTGTTTTCTGTGTGTATATATATATATATATATATATATATATATATATATATATATTCCAGATTTTTCAAAATATGAAATATATGTCTTATTATACACTCCGTAAATACATTCATATTCATATATGTGGATTTATAGTCAACTTTTCACAAGATTATTCTCAGAAATATTCACTCACCTGAAATACATATTTGTTTCCTAGAACTGAGAACTACCTTCAGTGAAAGGTGCATACAAATTCTAATATTTCTACAGTCACTTACACAGTTTAACATCAGGGCTAGTAGATTACTATGTGGCATGATGTGTATTTTGACGTTCATTTTTATTCAACACTGGTACACTACTATTTCTTCAGTTTATGCACATCATTGGATACATATTTCATCCAAAATTTCAAAATTTAAAACATCTGTTTCACTTTCAATCACTTCCTGCTGCAGAACACATGTATTCCTCCAGGTTTCTTGACTGGTCTTTCATGAGACTTTTTTACAAACACATTATTTTCGATTTCCTTAATCACTTTTGAAGCAAACCTCACACACTCTTCATGATAAACCATAAACCTAATATTACGATTAGATGTATAACAGGTTGTAATGAATGTATGTATACCATTATCAATATAAGATATCCTGTATATTTTCAGATATCAATTTATTCCAATTCCAATTTCTAAAGTTGGATCCAGTTATATTATTTATTCACAGTATGCTCTATTCATGCATCATCTCTATATTCATCAAAACAGGGTACACCTATTTGTATACCCAATACTAATTTATAGGTTTTAAAAATATTGCTCCCCATAATGGTGGAAGAAATACTCATGTCACCTGATCTACATGTACATTTTATCACAGTAATATTCTGGACACAAATACAAAGATCACACTTATGAATTTACCAAAGCCTAAATTGAAAGTGAGTATATATTACTAATAACATCCATTTCCAGGTTGCCTAATGCTCTCAAATGTCAATACTATTGGTGACTACATATTTGTTTCTTCCTAAGATTATATATTCAACCTCAAGCATGTTGAAAATGTCTAATCCTATCACTCAATTTACACTTTGCCTGATTTCCTAATGTCTCTATTGATATCTGCTTTCCTACATAAGTTTCCCAGTTTATCATTGTGACTGATTCTTCATAAGTGCTGACATTTACAATCACTCTCTAAAGGAAACCCTATTGCTAAAGAACTATTGGTCCAACTTGAAGACTCACTCTTCTTCCGAAACCTAGGATCTTCCTAAACCTACTGACTATCCCTTTTTGACTGGATGTTCTCTTCGACATTCAGGCATCTGAGGTACAAGTTTTTATTCCATTGTGTATAGGTTTATCTGATACCACAGTGCAAAATGTAATTCAAAGCTAAATATCCCAATCAAGGGCCTAATGCCCTTCCTGGCTTCAAATCTTACCTAGATTTCTGTTTTCATACTTACCTTTCAAATATATATTCTTATAAATATTGCAGGTGCCCAATACCATTATTCATCCAGCAAAATGATTCCTAACACAAATAAAACATGTTATTAACCCTAAGCATACACTGTTCCCTAAATCTAAATTTACAGAGAGGAGGCACATAGTTGGTCTTACAATACAGGAATGTAGGGGAACTTCCCCCTAATGAGAACCTCAAAGTTCCTTGTAGAAATGATCACTGGAGAATATATACGCAGCTATGAAGGACCTGAGAGCGCAAAAGTCATGTTTAATGGCAAACAACCTTTTCAGAATTAAGGGTTCTGTCTGAATCAGCCTCTCTCTTCTTAATACAGAAAAGATGGACCAAACCAAGCCTGTGTGGGTAGCAGTTCCTGGGTGCCTATGGTTGATATACCATTCTAACTTGTGAAAGTGTCACAGGAAGTAGGGGCAGCCTGTTTCTCATTTGACACTTGGAAGCCAAACCTGGCCTGTCTGGAGAGATTTTCCTGGGTGCCTATGGTTGATATACCATTCTAACTTGTGAAATTGTCACAGGTATTAGGGGCAGATTCTGTCTCATGGGACCCTTGGAAGCAACTGTTAGAACAAAGTGGTTGCCAAGGCAGTGACCTCATTCAGTTCCTGAAGGAAGTGACCTCACCTCACTTCTTTGGTGATGGAAATCTCTGAACTTGGGATTCATGAAGCAAGGCACCCAGAGGCAGCCTGAGTCCCAGTCCCAGTGGTCTCACTTGTTTGGGTTTACCGATGACAGAGTCAGTCTTTCCTGGTACCTACTGATGTGAGAATGGCCAGATTCCAGCAAAGCTATGAAGAGGGGCCTTTCCTGAGAAAGCAGGTAGTGGCTCACCTCTGGGTCCTGACACATTCTCAGAGTTGGCCAAGGAGACCAGAACTGAGACAGGTAAGGCCATTTCAGGGGAACATAGTATTGCCCACCAATCAGAGGACAATCAAGATAGTCACAGACCTTCTTGGGGAAAAAGGTGCCTTTGTGGATGTGGGGGTGGGTTTGTGGTTTTGTCTCATGTTCTGAGAATAGGTAGGCAAGGCGCTTTTTTTTGGTGTGGAATGAACTGTTTCTAGTAAGTCATTTGACAAAGCGAGTGTTTCTATTTCTGTTTATCACACTGTGTCCGTGGTGGTAGACATTAGAAAAGAGAATGCATCAATGGATGTGTCCTGTCTAGTAGAAAGCTTCCCAGCATTCACACTGCCCAATTTTTGAATGCACTTCAGATTGCCTTATCGGTGGGTAACAACTGGAATCTTCCTAAGTTCCAGTTTTCTTCCAAAATTCTTGCCCCTCTCCAGAATAGGCTTATGGTTTTGTGTCTAAGGTATGTACCACCTCCAAGCTCTGTGGCATGGCCATGTACTGGAGAGCTCAAGGGAATGGCGAGCATCTCAGAAAAATCAGATATCAGAATGACCATTAAATCTCAGTGGAGAAACCCTGCTTTGCACCTTTTGCTTACCTATTGTTCTCTTGCCCTGAATGTCAGGAAGTTCTTTGCCTCAGGCCACCCCTTTGTGAAGCCTGAAGAAAACAGTTTTAAAATGGAAATGAATGGGCATCACCTGGGGCTCTTTGCTTAATTGCTTTGGAAAGGGATGTGTCTGAGTCAGCCTCTTGGCCCTGTGTGAGGCTGTGTCTTAGATTCTCAGCATCTGATGGATCTAAAAAAAGATCCCATGGGTGCATCCAAAACTAAAATGGCCAAAAGAGCAGTCATTGTGGATTAAGACTGCCACCTTCCTCTCTAGGGTTCCTGACATCCATCAATTGAGAATAGGGATCCTTTGGGTCAAATGAGTTCTTCAAAGCCCTGCAGAGGCTAGCCCATATGCTCTTGGGTTTTCTCATGACTCCAATTCACATTAAGAATCTAAACCCCACAGACAGTAGGCCTCCAATTGGAGAAGCAGAGCAGTATTAACTGCAGGCCTATTTGATCACTCCTGATTCACAGTCTGGATTTGAAGGCCACACAGACTTTAGGCAAATGAGGGGCAAGGGAGGTTATTTTGGAAACTGTCTTGACCTCGCCCCTCATGGAAACCTCCATCCAGAGTTTATGATGAGTGTCTACAAGGAAGAAGATAAGGACCATGTGGGAGCATTTTGTTTTGAATTGTGGTAATTTGTGTGGCACTTGGAAGAGGTGAATGGATCCACCTGGGCTTGAACACTGGTGTGATTCCCTTTTGAGACTTTCCATAAGCACTTTTGAAGCAAAACTCACACACTCTTCATGATAAACCATAAACCTAATATTACCTTTAGATGTATAAGTGGTTGGAATGAATGTATGTGTATCAATATAAGATTTCCTGTATATTTTCAGATATGAATTGAATGCATTACTTAAATTTGGAACCCATTATATTATTTATTCACAGTACGGTCTATTCATGCATTATCTCTATATTCATAGTCATAGGGTACACCTATTTGTACACCCAATACTAATTTGTACATCGTCAAAATATTGCTCCCAGAAATTGCGGAAGATATACTCAAGTCACCTTATCTACATATACATTTTATCACAGTAATATTCTGGACACAAAAAGCAAAGGTCACACTTATTATTTTACCAATGTAAAGGTCAGGCGAGCGTCGGAGGAAGAGACCACAAGAGACTTTCTCATGCAACATCCAAGGGTTTATGGGCGTCCAGCATGCTGGGGCTCAGAGCTCCCTTGAATAGAGCAGAGAGCCCTGAGAACAGCTTAAGCAGAGCTTATATACTTTCCTTGGAGAGGGCAGAGAGGGAAGATTATTGATGGCTCAGGGTGAGTGGGCAGTTTGCATGCAAATGGGTGAGGGAGTACATTCTACAGTTTTGCAGTTGGTACAGTACATTCAGAAAACAAGATAAGCAAACTGTTCTCAAAATATCAACAGTGTTTTGTTAAACATACCAAAAAACTGGAAGTGACAAATACCTATTTTGTTAAACTTTCATTCCCCACTTTTTCTTTTGGTTACTTTTAATCATAAAAGTGATCATTGGGGGTGTCATATTTTATGTCTGCTACTGTGGTATATTGTTTTCTTATTACCATAAGTTTAACTTGTCCAATTTGAGCTTGGAGAAAGTAAACTACATGGTTGAGCAAACAAGGTCCAACAGTTAGCAATAATATGAGGATTATTAAGGGACCGGCCAGGGCTGATGAGAGCGTAGTTAACCAGGGGGACTCTGTGAACCAAGACTCAAACCACCCTTTTTGGGCCTCTCTCTCTTGTTGATGCTCTACAAGGCGTCTTCTTAATTTAATCATAGATTCTTTTGCAACTCCAGTGTGGTCGGCATAATAACAACATTCTTCCCTCAATGCAGGACAAAGGCCGCTTCTCTCATGAAGAGGAGGTCGAACCCTCGACTGTTCTGTAAAACAACTTCAGAGAGAGAGGTTAAAGATTCCTGTAAAGCTGTGATGGAGGTTTTTAATACCTTTAAGTTTTGGTCTATTGCTGCTTCTAATTGGGTCATTTGTTGTGTCCCATCGACTAGGGCAGTGGTTCCTGTGCCCACCCTGCAGCAACTCCTATTCCTAATAGGATGGAGAAAGTGAGGGATACAGGTTTCCAGTGGAACCAGTTTGTATGCCCCCACTATTGAAACTTTAAATGATCCTGCGTCATGATAGAGCACTCTGGGAAACATCTGCACCATTACATACTTAAACCCATCTGTTGATCATTTTATGAAAACATAAACAATGCTTAAGTATATAGAATTATACTGTTGTAGGAACGGACAAGGCAAGGCACCTAAGATAGCACAGAAGACAGAGAAACAGTCCTATTTGTTTGCAACCGAATTTAGAGGGCATTGCTTCTGTTGTAATCAATTAATCCCATGAACCCCAAGTTTAGGTAGTTTCAGAATTTTGTACCCAACATGTAACATAAGTGGCTCAGAAATTCACAGACTGCAGAAGTTCACAAAACAGAGTTTTTGTTTCTTTTTTTTTCCCTCTGCTCTGGGCAAGTTAACTTTTAAAGGACACCTGGGAGGGAGAGAGCTTTTTTCTTCTCTTTTTTTTTGTTCCTCCCAGCTGGTACCATGGAGCCCAGTTGTAAACTTCTTTATCTTAGAAATGTAGCCATCTTTGGAAGCCCCAGCTCAAGGCCAGAGGCCTTGTTCACATATTTTGTTAAAAACTAGTAAGGGGGTGTCTAGCTTAGGAGTCCTAATTTTTCCAGCCAGTGTCCAAGTAGAACAGAGCAACACAAAGCGAAGAAGTTTAACTACACTGAACTCTTCTATAGGGACTCTGTTGCTGAAAGTACTAAAGTCAGCCATCATGAAGACTTCTGGAGAAGGCCATTTAAGATTTTTCTGTGGGCCTGGTACAGAGGGGGAAGATGGGGAAGGCGGGGGGGGGGAGTGAGAGCAGCACCGTGATTCTGAGAATGAGGAAAAAGAGATATAAAAGAATAATGGGAAAGGGGTTCGGGATTTTCCTGGCAACAAAACTTGATCAGTAGAACAGGTAGAGCAGAGGGGAAGATGGGAGTGAGTATCCCAAAAAGCCTGTGAGGGACTTTAAATTCTTTGTAACCTGTTTTCAGTGATGACAAATCAACTTTAAAGGCCATTTTCATTACATCTTGGATAGGCATCTGAGGGCACTCCTCAGCTGGTTTGAGCTTTGGGTTAGCTGGTAAGACGACCTGGTGGGACCTGGTGCGGGCACTGACAGGAGAAGAGTGGAGTGAGTGGGTGAAAGGGTACCTCAGTACCTACAAGCTCAGCAAGGGGGCAATTGTCTGAGAACCAGGGGAGGTTTGGGTTTTTGATCTAGTAATTGGAACGGAGAAATCAGGTTGCTGATGTGAGAGTGACAGCAGAGAGTCTGGAGCAGAAGGCGGGGGGTGAGGATCTATTGGAGAAGCATAGTTCAGGATGTGAGCAAAGGAGGGAAAAGGCCTACACATAGGGGAATTTCCTTGGAAGGAAATTCCAAAAGGATGGATTCTTTAGAATACTTGCCGAAGTTGAAACGGTCACACAGAATTTGAGGATCTAGAGACCCCTCTGGGGGCCATCGGTTTTGGTTGTCTAATTGGTAATATGGCCAATGCTGTGTAATAAATTTGATGAGGAGTTTGGGTTCCACCAGGCAGCCCCGGTATGCTCACATCCCCATTATTTACTGAAGAAGTCGGCTTTTCCCCCACACAGCCATGGCTGTTTGTGTCTTTGATAGTCTGCTGGGCAAACATAGTAGTCTAGGCTAGCCAACTGCATCTGGCTCGCATGTCCCTACATCCATAATGTTTGTTTCCATTATCTATGGTACGGAAGGGATTTAATGGAATTTTAGTGGGATCCTCTTCATCAGAGATATCCCAATAGAAAAGACGTATAGCCAGCTGACAAATTTCTTGGTGGAGAGATGGCCACCAGGTCCCTAAGGGGGCTGTATGCGAGATAGACCATACTTCTTGTCAGGAAGAATTTTTGATCAGCCATCGCTGCTGAACAGGCTGATGAGGGTTAGGACTACTGGTGGCCAAGGGGAGAGTCTATAGCCTCATCCACATGGCGAATATGCAATTTGAAATGGTTACCAGTCTTTTCCAGTTTCCAGCCAGATTCTGGACAGGGCGCAGGCTTGAGAAGAGAATTAGGATACAGGAAGTGATTCCGTCTACCTTTACCACTGTAGGTTTTTTAAGTAGCACCTGGTATGGTCCTGTCCAGCAGGGTTCCAGGGATGACACCTGATGTTGTCTTATGTAGAGGAAGTCTCTTATTTGATATCGATGTGGAGTCCCCTTTTCACTAAGTTGGTAGGCAGTGGTCAGCTGTTTCCACAGGTATTGCTGAGTTCTTTCAAGAGCTTTAAGTCTGTCAAACAAGAGGGTGTTGAAAGGATCATTAGGTCGTAGAGTTTGGGTTAGGTCCCTTAGTGGAGGAGGGGCCCCATAGAGAATTTCATAGTGGGTGAGGTTACACAAAGAAAGAGAGGGAGTATTTCTTGCATGAAACAGTGCATAAGGCAGGAGCATAGTCCAATCTTTTATGCCGTTCTCTAAGCTTAATTTCGGTAAGGTCTCTTTAATGGTTCTATTTATTATTTTTTTACCTGTCCTGAGCTGGGGGTCTATAAGCACAATGTAACTTCCAATTTATCCCCAGGGTCCTGGGTAACCCCTGACTTACTTGGGCCATGAATGCTGGGCCATAATCAGACACTATTACCTTAGGCAGGCCGTATCTTGGAAAAATATCTTTCAGGATCTTCTTGACCACCATTTGTGCATTTTTTTTGTGGGGAAGGCTTCAATACATCTTAAAAATGTATCTACAAAGACTAGGAGATATTTAAGTCCATAAGTTGCTGGCTTAATTTCAGTAAAGTCCACTTCCCAGAATTGTCCTGGTCTGGTTCCTCATAGGTGCTTTCCTGCAGGAAGCTTGAAAGGATAAGCATTAACCTATTGACAGAGATCAGACAGGCTTTTGTTACCCGTTCAGTTATTTCCTTTCACTGTGAGTGGGTTAGTGGAAAACTCTGTTCTTGATCCTTCAGGAATGTCTGCAGTTTCTTTGAACCAAGTTGTGTAACTTGATGTACATTTTTAACGTAGTGTAGGGCTTTCTGAAATTGCAAGCTTGGCTCAGTCAAGTTGAGGAGTTCAGTGCCAGTGTCGTTAGATGTTATCAAAGCTTGCTGGTTCTCCGGGGTCCGTTGGAATTGGGCATCTCCCTTTAACAGCGGGTATAAAGGAGAAGTTAAGGACGCAAACACAGGAATCCATAACCTACAAAACCCAGTAGTCCCAAGAAACTCCCTTGTGTTGTCTGCTGCTAGATGGGGGTGGTATCTGCACAACCGTTTGATTTCTGGGCTCAGTGAGCCATCGTTTACCACTCCTAAGGGAATAGCCCAGGAAGATTACTTCTTGCTGGCAAATTTGGGCCTTTTGGGCAGAAGCTCTATACCCGAGTTGAGGAAGCTCATATAATAGTGCTTTGGTCCTAGACTCACAGTTTTCCTTGGTGTTGGCTGCCAGTAGCAGGTCATCCACGTATTGAAGTTGGGTGACTTCGGGGTGCGTAGTTCAGAAGTTGTTGAGATCTCTGTGGAGGGCTTCATCAAAAAGAGTGGGAGAGTTTTTGAACCCCTGTGAGAGTCTAATCCAAGTTAGTTGACCAGACGTTCCGGTTTCTGGGTCTACCCACTAGCAGGCAAACAGCAACTGACTAACTTTATGCAGAGGCAAGCAAAAGATAGCACCTTTTAAGTCCAGAACAGTATACCATTTCTGCTCAGGGTTCAGAGTGATAAGCAGATTGTACGGATTAGTTACTGTTGGGTGAATGTCCTGCACTCTGTTGTTGATCTCTCTTAGGTCTTGAACTGGGAATAGTCCCCGGTTCCTGGCTTTTTTTTACTGGTAGCAGGGGAGTGTTCCAGGACGATTGACAGGGCCTTAGGTCCCTAAGGCCAGATATTTCTGAATATGGGGCCTTATCCTATCTTTAGCTTTTTTGCTCAGAGGATATTGTTTGACATTGATTGGGGAGGCTGAGGTTTTTAACTCCACTGTTCTTGGAGGTTATTTCATAGCTAGGCCTAACCCCGCAGTTTTTGCCCAAGCATCTGGGAAATCCGTTATCCATTTCTAGGGTAGCTTGCCTGTTTGATCAGTCTTGGGGGGTGTGAAGAGTTGCTGTTCATCTTCTACTGACATTTATAAAGCCAATACTATAGGAGTTTTTACTGAAGGATTTAGAAATTTCATTTTGGGGCCTTCAGGGTTAAAAGTTGTTTTGGCCCAGAGCTTACTGAGCAGATCTCTACCCATCAATGGGGACAGGAATTCTGGGATTACTAGGAAGGAGTGATGGATTTTTCCTTTCCCCATGTCCATGGTCCTCTTAGTTGTCTAAGTCTGATATTCACTGCCGTTAGCCCTTTGAACTAGAGACCTTTTATTTGATAGTGGGCCCAGTGGGGCCTTAAGGGCTGTGTATACTGCCCCTGTATCCACTTCAAAGTTTACTGGGATCCACTCCACTTCAAAAGTTACCCTGAGCTCATGGAAGGGATCTGAGCCCCGACTTACTTAGTCATCCTCCAGAGTCAGAATGGCTGGCTGGCGTGGCTGTCTCTTTCTAGGGCACTCTTTGGCCCAGGGTTCTTTTTCTTTACAGTAGGCACATTGATCTGAGGCCAGGGGTGGCCTCTGGCGTGCATGAAGCTATCCCTTCCTGTCTCCCTGTTTCTTAATTTCTGGCCTATTTATTGTTGTGACCAGGACCTTAGTCAATGCCTTAGTCTGTCTCTTGCATCTCTCATCTTCCCTTTGCTCCCTTTCTTTCTCTCTGTTTCTCACTTATACTATACTTTCTTGGCTTCTCAGACTAAATATCTCAAGGTCATATCTTGTAATCCATCTACGTATTGTAACTTTCTTTTAATATCCAGGGCAGCTTGCCCAATGAAGGCCATCATGACAGATGCATTTTGATCCTCTGCCTGAGGAACAAAAGGAGTAAATCTCCTATATGCCTCCATAATTCTCTCTAGAAACATAGAGGGATATTCATAAGGCCCTTGAATATTCTCTCTTAACCTGGCCAAATTACTTGGTTGCCTACCGACTGGTTGGAAACCCGCTATTAGGGTCCGGCAATAAGTGGACAGATGCTACCTACCTTCAAAGGTGTCAGGGTCCCACTTGGGTCAGTTCAAGGGGAAACTGGCTTTGATTATGTTGGGAAGTTGTGTTGGTCACCCATCTGGACCGAGGATATTTTTTTCTAGCTTTCAGGAGGTTTCTTTCTCATTCATCTGTCATGAAGAGAGTCCCTAGGATTTGTTGGCAGTCATCCCAAGTAGGCAGGTGTGAAAACGCCAGGGAGTTCTTTGAGTTTTTTTAGCCGGCCAGCTTCCTCGAGGAAAGAAGGGCCTGTGTGTGACGCGGGGGAGTCATCTAGAGGGCGCTGGGCCGGCCTAAGTTCCTCCAATGGCGGAGAGGCTGAGTCAGCAGCATTGGAATCACTTAGAGGTTGTTGGGTTTTGGGGATGAGGGCAGGGGATAAGAAGGGGGAGGAGAGTCCAGTAGAGTCTTGAGACTCAGGGAGAACAGAGGGTGGAGGAGGAGGAGCAGAGGGTTTGAGAGATAGAATCATGGTGGAAGGAGTAGGAGGGGGGCAGGGACAAGAAAAGGCTTCACCCATGGAGGAGGAGATTTTCAGAGGTCCTGCCAAGTTAAGATATATGGCTGTTGATCTGGATGGCTATGTGGCCCCAGCTGAAAGACAATATCTCTGATTTTTCAAATTTGTGCGAAGTAGAAACATCCTTCTGGGGGCCATCCAACTCCAATGGTGTGTCATTCTGAGGCACAAAGAGTCTGCCAGGTCCAGCGTTTTACTGATAAAGAAAGATTCTGGGCCCTTAAGCGAACTTTGGTCCAGTGATCAAGGGTCAGGGAGAGAGGTATTGAAGTGCTCTGTCCCAAAATGAGAGATACACAAACAGTGAAAGCAACGGCACACTACACAGAGAAGACAAGACAATAAAGACAGGCAATGGACATCCAATACTGAGACCAGGACTGAGTACCCGGCAAAACCTGATGGACTGGCAATACCAAATCCGAAACAAAATATCACTGAGTTGAGGAGACTATTGTTCCTTGATTTCCTGAGTCCTCTGGGGCGTGTCCCAGGGACGTGGCCTGTGGCTCTGTGACACATCTGTCAGCCACCGTCAGAGAGAGCTCACGCTCATCACCGATAGCGATTTTGGCACACCCTAACCTGAAACCTGAAACCAGAAAGAGTCGCCTTACTTACCCTGAAAGGAGCCCCTTGGGGGTCTTTCGTCTGCCGCTGCTGGATCTCGCTGGTGCCTCCAGATGTAAAGTTCGGGTGAGCGTCGGAGGAAGAGACCACCAAGAGAATGTCTCATGCAACAGTAAAGGATTTATTGGAAGTCCACCATTCTGAAGCTCACAGATCACTTGAATAGAGCAGAGAGCAATGAGAACATCTTAAGCAGAGCTTATATACTTTCTTTGGAGAGGGCAGGGAGGGAAGTTTATTGATGGTTGAGGGCAAGGGGGCCATTCTGCAGTTTGGCAGTTGGGGACAGCACATTCTGGTAACAAGATTAGCAAACGGTCCTAAAAGATTTCATCAGTGTTTTGTTCAGCATACAGAAAACCAGGAAGTGACAATTACCTATTTTATTAACCTTTCACCAAAGTCTAAATAGAAAGTGAGCATGGATTACTAAAAACATCCATGTCCAGGTTGCCTAATGCTCTCAAACCAATCCTATTGGTGACTACATATTTGTTTCTTCCTAAGATTATATATTGAACCTCAAACCTGTTGAAAATGTCTAATCCTATCACTCACTTTGTATTTTGCCTGATTTCCTAATGTCTCTATTGATATCTGCTTTCCTACTTATTTTCACGAGTTCATCATTGTGACTGACTCTTCACATGTGCTGACATTTACATTCACTCTCTATCTGAAACCCTATTGCTAAAGAACTTTTGGTCCAAATTCTATACTCACTCTTTTTTCTAAACCTACCAGCTATCATCCTAATCCTACCGACTATACCTTTTTGACTGGATGATCTCTTCGACAATCAATCATCCAAGGTACAAGGTCCTATGCCATTGTATATTGATTTATCTGAGACATCTGTGCAGAATATAATTCAAATCTAAGTATCCCAATCAAGAGCCCAATGCCCTTTTTGTATTCAAATCTTATCTAAATTTCTGTTTTTATACTTATATTTCACCAATATACTCTTGTAAATATCGCAAGTTCCCAATACCATTGTTCATTTCTCAGTATGATTCCTAACCAAATTCGAACCTGTTACTACCCTAACCATACACTGTTCCCTCAAACTAAGTTTAAAGATTAGCCAGGACAGAGTTTGTCTTACAATACAATAATGTAGGGTATCTTCCACCTGCTGAGAACATCAAAGGTCCATGCAGAAATGATACCCTGGAGAAGTTGCAGGGAGCTATGAAGGAACTAAGAGAGCAAAAGTCATATTCCATGGCAAACAACCTGGTCAGTGTGAAGGGATGTGTCTGAATCAGCCTCTCCTTTCCTAATGTAGAGAAGACTGATCAAACCATGCCTGTGTGGAAAGCTGTTCCCAGGTACCTATGGTTGATATACCATTCTAACTTGTGAAAGTGTCACAGGAAGTAGGAGCAGCCTCCATCTCATGGGACCCTTGGAAGCAACTGTTAGGACAAAGTGGTGGCTAAGGCAGTGACCTCATTCATTTCCTGAAGTAAGTGACCTCACCTCACTTCCTTGGTGATGGAAATCTCTGAACATGAGATCCAGGAAGCCAGGCACCCAGAGCCAGTCCCAGTCCCAGTCCCAGTGGTCTCACTTGTTTGGATTTACCAAGGACAGAGTCAGTCTTTCTTGGTACCTACTGATATGAGGATGGTCAAATGCCAGAAGAGCTCTGAAGAGGGACCTTTCCTGAGAAAGCAGCTATTGGTTCACTGCCGGCTCCTGACAACTTCACATAGTTTGCCAAGGAGACCAGATCTGGGACCGGACAGGCCATTTCAGGGGAACATAGTATGGCCTACCAGTTAGAGGACACTCTGGAGAGTCACAGACCTACTTGGGTTAAGGAGGTTCCTTTTTAGGTTTGGGTGTGAGTTTGTGGTTTTCTCTCAAGTTCTGAGAATAGGAAGGAAAGGCTCTTTATTTGGATTGGAGTGGACTGTTTCTAGTAAGTCGTTTGACAATGCTAGTGTTTCTATGTCTGTGAATCCCACTGTGTCCTTGGTTGTAAACATTAGAAAAGAGAATGCATCAATGGATTTGTCCTGTCTAGTAGAAAACTTCCCAGAATTCATCCTGCCTAATTTATGAATGGACTGCGGCGTGCCTTATGGATGGGCAACACCTAGTAAATTCCTAAGTTTCTATTTTCTTCCTGAATTCCTTCCACTCTCCAGAATAGGCTCATGGTTTTGTGTCCAAGATATGTAACACCTCCAAGCTCTGTGACATGTCCATGTACTTGAGAGCTGTAAAGAACGGGAACATCTTAGAAAACTCAGATATCAGTGTTACCAGTAAACTCTCAGTGTAGAAACCCTGCTTTGGTTCATTTGCTTACCTATGGTTCTGTTGCCCTGAATGTCAGGAAGGTCTTTGCCTCAGGCCACCCCTTTGTGAAGCCTGAATAAAACAGTTTTCAAATGGAAATAAATGGGCATAATCTGTGGCTCTTTGCTTAATTGCTTTGGAAAGGGATGTGTCTGAATCAGCCTCTTGACCGTGTATGAGGTTGTGGCTTAGATTCTCAGCACATGATAGATCTAAAGATAGATTCCATGTGTGCAATCAAAAGCAAAATTGCCAAAAATCTTTCATTGTTTAAGAGTCTCTTGCCTTCCCCTGTTAGGTTCCTGACCTCTATCAAGTCAGAATAGGGATCCTTTGGGTCAAATGAGTTCTTCGAAGCCCTGCAGAGGTGCTTGTGTTTTCTTATGACTCCAAATAACATAAAGAATGTATCCCTGAGAGTCAGTAGGCCTCAATTTGGAGAAGCAGAGCAGTATTAACGGCAGGCCTATTGGATCACTTTAGGTTCACAGGAAGGGTGTCCATGCCACCCTGACTTTAGGCAAATGAGGGGTAAGGGAGAATATTTTGGACACTCTTTTGGGATGCGTCCCGCATTGAAACCTCCAGCCAGAGGTTATGATGAGTGTCTATATTTAAGAAGATGAGGGCCATGTGGGAGTGTTTTGGTTTTAATTGTGGTTATTTGTGTGGCAGTTGGAAGAGATGACTGGATCCACCTGGGATTGAACTCTGGTGTCATTCCCCTTAAAGACTGAGTTCTGGATCAGACATCAAAGAAGTATTGCCATGAATTGTGTTGGGATTTTAGGAGGCCACGCATGAGATTCGCCCTTGGAATCGGAGATCTAGGCCCAGCGTGGCTTTTCACAGAGCACTGGGAATCTCAGCCAGGATATCACATAACTTTATTCTGAATGAGTTGGAAGCCATATTTGCTAGTAAAAACTCACATGGACCTCAATTGTAGACCTCAATGGGCCTGGATTCATGTGACCTTTTGGCCACTCTTTGGGAGGCCTTGGCTGTGCGAGTTCTCCAAAACTTTAATTGAAATGAGCTTCCACACCATTGAATGATTCCTGAATGAATTGAAACCCACAGTGCCTCCAACTTCATCCTTGAAAATTGGCTAGATAAATACCATGAAATTTTTGAAATTCCAATGACCAGGTGGCACTGTAGAACCTTTGGATGTCCTGTTGCTGATCATGACTGTACCAGAGAGTGCCTTGATTGACTGGGTTTCATGAAAATGGTGGAGAACAGAGATGCCATTAAGTTGGTGCCTGCTAAGTAGTGGGCCTAGAGCAGTGGTGAGCAAGTGTGTGATATAACATCTGTTGTGGGGTCATGTGGATCTGCCATTGGCTTCCAAATGGCTTGTGACTGACATGGTGCAGTCAGCAGACCCTTATATGTAAAGGCATCTTGTTATATGGAGAGGTTTCAGGGCAATGTTCAGAATCAGGTTGCTATGGTCAAGGGGGAAACCTATGTGGTATACAAGCCCTGTTGGTGCATTCTCCTGCAGACCCTGACCCACCACACGTGACAGAACTTCTTTCAGCATGGTGTCCCAGTTGAACTCCTTGTATTTTGTGAAGCAAGTACCAAACTCCGAGTGCAGCAGCAAAAAACACTATGAAAAGTGATGGATGATAAAATAACTTCACAGTCCACATGGGGAGACACTTAGCCCCCAGTGGCCACAGTTTACCTACAAAGATAGAATTCAGCACTGCTGCCTCATGTTCATTGTAAAATAAGAATCCATGTCCTCCAGGTCACATAGATGCAGACCCAGCTTTGACGCTCTCACTACAAAGAGAATTCAGCACTGCTGCTTCATGTTCATTGGAATATTATAAACCATGTCCTCCAGATCACAGAGATGCAGACCCAGGTTTGATGGTCTCATTAGAAAGGAAGCTCAAGCTCCTGACAACAACATGTATTTCAAAGCTCCTGACAACAACATGTATTTCATGTGCCCAACCTACCGGCAGTTTCTCCAGACGTCTTTAGGCAGGCGATTCTCCATGTTTGTGGAGTTTTCACACTGTCCCTTACTTTTGAAAACTACTCTACCATCTCCAAGTTTGTAAATTCCTGAGAATTTTCCATTTCAGATATGTATTCAAAGATTTTCTAACTCTTCTCCTCTAATTGTGTCTTACTTATGGTGAAGGTAATTCAAGGCATTGTTCTGACTGAGAGTGGGAAAATTGTTTTTGTAGCACACATTTGCATACACATTGATCCATTTTACAATTTTCCATTTGAAATACTGTATCCCTGACATGAACTCATACCTTACTAGACTCTGACTACTAATTCTAATATGATGGAGAAAGATACCCAAACAGAATGAAAATACAAGCATTTCAGAGAAGGCATGGTGTATAGTTGGACTTCTCTTTGCATGATAAAGGGTAGGTTTTATAAATCAACTCAATTTTTAATTGAAATAGTCCTCCATGTGTTTTGAAAGTTAACAAATATGTGAATTCTTGTCTCCCTTTCTCTGTAGCCTCCTCAGCACATGTATTTTTTAAATGCACATATAGAATTCTACCTGGTATCACACGTACATTTTTATGAGTTGAATGACTTGGCAGAAACAAATTGTGAAAAGAGATCACTTCTCCTAAACGGTGTTGGAACTGAAAATTCAAACTATGCGTGAGCTCCCTAGTAGAACAATATTATACATAAATCCATGTTTAGCAAAATAATTATTTTTGCATCTGTGGATGATTTATATTACAGGAAGAATTACGATTGGCATATACATATTGATATTTTTAATGTATTTTTTGTTGTTTTATATATATATATATATATATATATATATATATATATACACTCTCCACATTTTATAAAATATGAAATATATGTGTCTTATATACACTCCGTAAATTCATTCATGTTCATGTATGTAGATTTATAATCAACTTTTCACAAGATTATTCTCAGAAATACTCATCCACCTGAAATACATATTTGTTTCCCGTACTGAAAACTAACTTCAATAAACGGTGCTTACATATCCTAATATTTCTACAGTAAATGATACAGTTTAACATAAATGCAAGTAGATTCCTATGGGACATGATTTGTATTTTGACGTTCATTTTAATTCAACACTGGTACATTACTATTTCTTCAGTTTTTGCACATCATAGGATCTATATTTCATCTAAAAGTTTAGAAATTCATAGGAATTTGTTTCACTTTTAATCACTTCCTGCTTCAGAACACATGTATTCCTCCATGTTACTTGACTCATCTTTTCATGAGACTTCTTTCCAAACACATTATTTTCGATTTCCATAATCAATTTTGAAACTAAACTCACACACTCTTCAAGATAAACCATAACATTAATATTACCATTTGATGTATAACTGGTTGGAATGAATGTATGAATATCAAGATAAGATTTCCTGTATATTTTCACATTTCAATTCAATCCATTATTTAAAGTTGAAATCAGTTATGCTATTTATTCACAGTATGGTCTATTAATGCATTATCTCTATATTCTTAGACACAGTGTACACCTATTTGTCCCCCCAATACTAATTTATACCTCTTCAAAATATTGCTACCAGAAATGGTGGAAGAAATACTCATGTCACCTTATCTATCTATCTATCTATGTATCTATTTATATCAATATCTATATCTATATCTATATCTATATATCTATATATCTATATATCTATATATATATATATATATATATATATATATATATATATATATATATATATATATATTATCACAGTAATATTCTGCACACAAAAAGCAAAGGTCACACTCATGATTGTATCAAAGCTTAAATGGAAAGTGAGCATGGATTACTAGAACAACAGTGTCCAGGTTGCCTAATGCTCTCAAATGTAAATCCTATTGGTGACTACATATTTGTTTCTTCCTCAGATTATATATTAAACCTCAAGCCTGTTGAAAATGTCTAATCCTATCACTCACTTTATACTTTGCCTGATTTCCTAATATCTCTGTTGATATCTGCCTTTCTACATATTTTCCCCAGTTCATCATTGTGTCTGACACTACATATGCTGACATATACATTCACTGTCTACCCTAGACGCTATTGCTAAAGAAATTTTTGTCCAAATCCTATATTCACTCTTATTTCTAAACCTAGTGACTATCTTCCTAATCCTACTGACTCTCGCTTTTTGACTCGAAGTACTCTTCGACAATCAATCATCCAAGGTGTAAGGTCCTAAGCCATTGTATTTCAATTTATCTGAGACATGTATGCAGAACATAATTCAAACCTAAGTATCCCACTCAAGGGCCCAATGCCCTTCTGGTATCAAATCTTACCTAGATTTCTGTTTTCATACTTGTATTTCACCTATATATTCTTGTAAATATCACAGTTTCCCAATACCATTATTTATCAGGCAGAGAGATTCCTAACCCAAATCAAACATGATATTAACCCTAAACATACACTGTTCGCTCAATCTAACTTTACAGAAGAGGAGGGACAGAGTTGGTCTTACAATAAAGGAATGTAGGGGATCTTCCACCTGCTGAGAACATCAAAGGTCCATGCACAAATGATCCCTGGAGAAGATGTAGGCAGCTATGAAGGACCTGAGAGAGCAAAAGTCAAATTCCATGGCAAACAACCTGGTCAGGATGAAGGGATGTGTCTGAATCAACCAACAACCTCTATCTTCTAAATGTAGAGAAGATGGACCAAACAAGGCCTGTGTGAAGAGCTGTTCCCAGGTGCCTATGTTTGATATATCATTCTAAATTGTGAAACTGTCACAGGAGGTAGGGAGAGCCTCCATCTCATGGGACCCTTAGAAGTAACTGTCAGGACAAAGAGGTTGCAAAGGCAGTGACCTCATTGAGTTCCTGAAGGAAGTGACCTCACCTCACCTCCTTGGTGATGGAACTCTCTGAACTTGTGATCCAGGAATAGAGGCACCCAGAGTCAGTCGCAGTCCCAGTCCCAGTGGTCTCACTTGTTTCAATTTACCAAGGACAGGGTCAGTCTTTCTTAGTGCCTACAGATGTGAGGATGTCCAAATTCCAGGAAAGCTCTGAAGAGGGGCCTTACCTGAGAAAGCAGGTAGTGGCTCACCTATGACTCCTGACAACTTCACAGAGTTGACCAAGGAGACCAGATTTGAGACAGGAGAGGCCATTTTGGAGGAATATAATGTAGTCCATCATTCAGAGGACACTCTGGATAGTCACAGACCTAATTGGACAAAGAGGGTGCCTTTGTGGGTGTGGGTGTGTGTTTTTGGTTTTGTCTCATGTTCTGAGAATAGGTAGGAAAGGATGTTTCTTTGGATTGGCATTGACTGTTTCTAGTAAGTCGTTTGACAAGGCGAGTGCTTCTATTTCTGTGTATCCCACTCTGTCCGTGATTGTAGACAATAGAAAATAGAATGCATCAATGGATGTGTCCTGTTTAGTAGAATGCTTCCCAGCATTCATCCTGCCCAAATTATAATTGGACTGCGGCTTGCCTTTTTGAAGGGCAACACCTGCTATCTTCCGAAGTTTCTGTTTTCTTCCTGAATTCTGGCCACTCTCCAGAATAGCCTCATGGTTTTGTGTCCAAGATATGTACCACCTACAAGCTCTGTGATATGGTCATGTACTGGATAGCTGACGGAAATGGCGAGCATCTCAGAAAACTCAGATATCAGTGTGACCAGGAAAGTCTCAGTGGAGAAACCCTGCTTTGTGCCATTTGTTTACCTATTGTTTGTTGCCCTGAATTTCAGGAAGGTCCTTGCCTCAGGCCACTCCTTTGTGAAGCCTGAAGAAAACAGTTTCAAATGGAAATGAATGGGCATCACCTGTGGCTTTTTGCTTATTTGCTTTGGAAATGGATGTGTCTGAATTAGCCTCTTGGCCCTGTGTGAGGCTGTAGTTAGATTCTCAGCATCGGATGCATCCAATGTTTTCATCCAAATCCAAAATGGCCATTGTGGATGAAGTCTCTCGCCTTCCTCTGTAAGGTTCCTGACCTCCATCAAGTGAGAATAGGGATCCTTTGGGTCAAATGATTTCTTCAAAGCCCTGAAGAGGGAAGCTCAAAGGTGCTTGGGTTTTCTCATGTTTCCAATTAACATGAAGAATCTAAACCCCACAGTCAGTAGTCCTCAAATTGGAGAAAGAGAGCAGTATTAATGGCAGGCCTACTTGATCACTCCTGGTTCACAGGAAGGTGTTCAGGCCACCCCGACTTTAAGCAAATGAGGGTACAAGGGAGCATATTTTGGACACTTTCTTGGGCTGCGCCCCTCATGGAAACTTCCAGCCAGAGGTTATAATGAGTGTCTATATGGAAGAAGATGAGGGCCATGTGGAAGTGTTTTGGTTTTAATTGTGGTTATTAGTTGGAGAGTTGAAAATGATGACTAGCTCCACCTGGGCTTGAACTCTGGTGTGATTCTCCTTAGAGACGGAGTTCTGGAACTGACCTCAGAGAAGTATTGCCATGAGTTGTGTTGGGATTTTAGGAGGCCATGCATGAAAGTAACACTTGGAATTGAGATGTATGCCCAGGAAGGCTTTCCACAAGGCACGGTGAATCTCAGCCAGGATATCACATGATTTTATTCTGACAGACTTGGCAGCCATAGTTAAGAATCAAAATACACATGGATCTCACATTGTAGACCTCAATGGGCCTGGCTTCATGTGACCTTTTGGCCACTTTTTTAGAAGACTTGCCTGTGTGTGTTCTCCAGAGCTTTCATTGAAATGAGCTTCCTCAACATTTAATGGTTCCTGAATGAATTGAAAATGGTAGTGCTCCAACTTCATCCTGGAAAAATGGCTAGATAAATACCATGGGATTTTAAAATTTTTCATGACCAGGTGGCACTGGAGAACCTTTTGATGTCCGTTTGCTGATCATGAGTATACCAGAAAATGCGTGATTGACTGGGTTTCATGAAAATGATGTAGATCAGAGATGCCAGTAAGTTGGAGCCTGCTTAGTAGCGGGCCTAGAGCAGTGGTGGGCAGGTGTGTGATAAAATGTCTGTGCTGGGGCCATGTGAATCTGCCATTGGCTTCCAAATGGATTGTGACTGACATGGCTCAGCCAGCAGACCCTTATATGTTAAGGCATCTTGTTATATGGAGAGGTTTCAGGGCAATGTTCAGAATCAGGTTGCTATGGTCAAGGGGGCAAGCTATGTGGGATAGAAGCCTCATTTGTGCATTCTCCTACAGATCCTGACCCACCGCATGTGACAGAACTCCCTCCAGCACTATGTCCCAGTTGAACTCCTTGTATTCCATGAAGCAAATACCAAACTCCCAGTGCAGCAGCAAGACACACCAGGAAAACTAGAGGATGACCAAATGGCTTCACAGTCAACATGGAGAGAAACTTAGACCTCAGTTGCCACAGTTTACCTTCAAAGTGAGAATTCAGCACTGCTGCCTCATGTTCATTGAAAAATAAGATACCATGTCCTCCAGGTCACATAGATGCAGACCCACTTTTGATGCTCTCACTACATAGGAAGCTAAGGCTTCTGACAAAAACACATATTGCAAATGCCCAAATTTAGAGGAAGTTTCTCAAGAAGTCTTTAGGCCTGCCGAGCTCCATGTTTGTGGAGTGTTTACCATGTCCCTTACTTTTGGAAACTCCTCTACCACCTCCAAGCTTGTGAACTCCTTAGCATATTCTATTCCAGATATGTGTTCACAGATTTTCTAACTCTTCTCCTCTAATTTTGCATTAATTCAGGCGAGGGTAATATCAAGGCATTGTTCTGGATGAGAGTGGGAAGATTTTTGTGTACCACATATTTGAAAACACATTGGGTTTATTTTTCTATTTTCCATTCGAAATACTGAATCGCTGACACTAACGCATTTCCTACTAGACTCTGACTACTAATCCTAATATGATGGAGAATAGTAACCCAGACAGAATAGAAATACAAGCAGTTCAGAGGAGGCATGGTATATAGTTGGACTTCCCTTTTGCATTATATAGAGTTGAAGTTATAAATATAGTCAATGTTTATTGAAATAGTTCACCATGTGTTTTGAAGTTAAGAAATATGTGAATTCCTGTCTCTCTGTAGCGTATTCAGAACATGTATTTTTATATACACATATAGAATCCTACCTGGTATCACGTGTACCTTCTTCTGAGGTCGGTGACGTTGCAGATACAAATTGTGAGAAGAGATCACTCCTCCTAAACGCTGTTGGAACTGAATATTCAACCGATGGGTGAGCTTCCTAGTTGAACAACATTATACATAAATCCATTTTTAGTAAAATGTATTTTTTTTGGATATGTGGATGATATATATTTCATGATGAATTTCGATTGGCATATATATTGCTACTTTTCAATTTCTCTGTGTGTGTGTGTGTTTGTGTGTGTGTGTGTGTGTGTATATATATATATATATATATATATATATATATATATACACTCTCCAGATTTTTCAAAATATGAAATGTATGCGTCTTATAATACACTCCCTAAAATCATTCATATGCATGTATGTGGATTTATAATCAACTTTTCATAAGATTATTCTCAGAAATATTCATCCACCTGAAATTCATATTTGTTTTCCAATACTGAAAACAAACGTCAGTAAATGGTGCATACAAATCATAATATTTCGTCATTGCAAGATGGCCATGAATAGAGTGCATCACACCCAGTGTACCGCACCACTGCACCCGTGAATAACGAGTTAGAATGACAAAAAACTATCTTGTTAGAAAATTACAGCAAAATGGGGGTGCACCAAAACCTATAAGAAAGATTTCTAGCACCATGGTTCGGTAATTGAGTCTCAAACACGAGCCAACTGTGCGATCCAAGATCCGATCTGACTACAGATGGCGCGGCACCACCGAGATGCGACCAATAAGCAGGGAGAAACGTTGATGCGGATTCTGTGCAATCCTACCGGTAGAGCCCCCACTGAGGCCTTAGCTGAGTTCAGAATTTCAGACGGGGAAGAAAGCGGTACAGTTATAATTCCCAAAATGGAAACTCCTCCAAGGAAACCAAAGGCCACCATCTTGGAGAGCTGAAGTAACCACAGCCACTCTCCTACAGATTTCAACAATAAAACATGTGTGTGTTACTCAGCTCATCTCCCATACATCGTGGAATTCGCATAAAATCTCTTATAGGCTTTCCGGGGGAGAGATGATGAGAGCGAGCCTGCATAAAAATGGGGGAAAACTAGAGGCAACTGACCTTTAACTCCCCCTCCCATCAGCGGTGAAAATGAAACCTGTCTAGCCAGCGCTGGGGGAGGGGCAAGAGGAAAAAATCAAAACAATAGAATGCCGGGGTTCCTAATAGCCAACTGTGCGACCGGAGAACCGGGCTGATTGAATTGTGCAGCCAGGCCCGCTGTTACAGATGGCGGGGCACCACTGAGAAGCGACCTGCAAGTAGGGAGAAATGTGGAATCATGCCGGTAGAGCCCCCACTGAGCCCCGGGCTGAGTTCAGGATTTCAGACGGGGAAGGAAGTGGTAAAGTTTTATCCCCCACAAGGGAAACTCCACCAAGAAAACCAGCGGCCACCATCTTGAAGAGCTGAAGTAACCACCGCCACTCTCCAACAGATTGCAACAATAAATCAGGTGTATGTTACTCAGCTCATCTCTCATACAGCGGGGAATTCGCATAAAATCTCTCCTAGGCTTTCTGGGGGAGGGATTATCAGAGCGAGCCTGCATAAAGACGCGGGTAAAACTAGAGACACCTAACTTTCAATTCCCCTCGCATCAGTGGCAAAAGTGAAACGTGTCTAGCCAGTACTGGGGGAGGGGCAAGCGGAAAAAATCAAAACAATATAGTGTCTGAGTTCCCAATAGACACCCTCCACACCCAACAATCGGCAGGCCCAGAGTATAGTTTGAACTGCTGAGAGGCATCACTCAGGGGAAATCTGGTCTAGCTGGAGAAACCAGGACTAGCAGGAGAAACCAGGGGACTAGAGGCCAGTCCCATGTGACTGGGCGGCTGGAGACTGCAGGACCGCAGGCGACAGTACACCGGCTGCCCGCATGACTAGGCGGCTGGCAAACGCCCCCCGCCAGTGACCGACCGCGCCAGTGGGTTTCTAGAGATCGCCCGCCCGCCAGTGACAGCACACCTGCTGCCCGCTTGACTGGGCAGCTGGAGACCGCGTGCCCGCCAGCCAACGACCGCACGACTGGGCAGCTGGAGACCGCCTGCCCGCCAGTGACCCAGAGCTGAAACCAACCAGAGACAGTCGAGTCACACCCCCGTATTCACACACCTTGACAAGGAGCCTGGGGCCCGTCAAAACAGAGAGGTGATGTCACTGGAGCTCGGCCTTCGGATTTACTTCAAAGTGGAATCCACTTTAGCAGGCATAGTCTACCAACACAAAAGAGAGACAACAGAGATATACAACACCAAAACAAATCTATAGAATAAAGCAGAAACACAGCAATCAAATAGAGCTGGAAAGTAACGTGAACATCATGAAAAAACAAGGGAATAAAAGGAGTACAAACAATGCAGGACAACTTAATTCTACAGGAGGACCTAGAAGCATCAGAAACAGGGATAGGAAAAGAACTCAAGGCATACCTAACTGAGATGGAAATTAATATTAGAGAAGACATGAGGCAGCAAGTCCAAGAAATAAAAGTGTATTTTGAAAATGAATTAAACAGACAAATTCAAATGGCAAACAATGAGCTTTACCAGGAGATAGAGATCTTAAAAAAATTCAAACAGTAATTCTAGAAATTCAGGAAACTATAAACCAAATTAAAAACTCAAACGAGAATATTACAAATAGACTAGATCAAGTAGAAGTCAGAACATCAGATAATGAAGACAAAGTTTATCAACTTGAAAAGAATATAGTCAACACAGAAAAGATGCTTAAATCCCTCAAGCAATCTATTCAAGAGATATGGGATGTCATAAAAATAAATAAATAAATAAATAAAAACTTCATCGGGATACAAGAAGGCATAGAGATTCAAACCAAAGGAATGGACAACATACTAAATGAAATAATTCTAGAAAACATCCCAGAGATGAAAGATGGATCGGATTGCCAAATCCTGGAAGCCTACAGGATCCTAAACATTCAAAACCATAATAGACCAACTCCAAGACATATAATTATGAAGATAGCCAACATACAGAACAAGGAGAGAATATTAAGCGCTATAAGAGAAAGGAGGCAGATTACATTCAGGGGTAAACCAATTAGGTTAACGACTGATTTTTCATCACAGACATTGAAAGCGAGACGATCCTAGAACAATGTATTTCAAATGCTGAAAAATAATGGATTCCAACCAAGAATACTGTATCCAGCAAAATTAAGCTTCAGATTTGAAAATGAAATTAAAGTCTTTCACAAGAAACAAAAGCTTAAAGAATTCACAGCCAGAAAACCAGCACTGCAAAGCATTTTGAGCTAAATACTACAAGAAGAAGAATTGAAAAATAGTGCTCAAAACTAACAGTGGGAGGTACCTCAGTAAAGGGGCAGGAAAATAACCATAAAAGTAAAAACTAGCCAAACTAAAATATAATAAATAAATAAACATGACTGTAAGTACAAATCATATTTCAATTGTAACCTTAAATGTTAATGGCCTAGACTCACCAATCAAGATACATGGGCTAGTAACGTGGATCAAAAAAACAAATCCAACAATATGTTGCCTTCAGGAGACTCATATGATAGGAAAAGACATAAACAGGGTGAAGGTAAAAGGTTGGGAAAAATCATACCACTCACATGGCCCTCAGAAGCAAGAAGGAGTGGCCATACTCATATGGAATAAAATCAACTTCAAACCTAAGTTAATCAAAAGGGATAAAGAAGGACACTATATTCTGTTAAAAGGAACCATCCACCAACAAGACACAACAATTATCAATATGGCTCCCTGAAATGGTGGAAGAAATACTCATGTCACCTGATCTACTTATACATTTAATCACAGAAATATTCGGAATACAAAATGCAAAGGTCACACTTATGATTGTACCAAAGCTTAAATGGAAACGAAACATGGATTACTAAAAACATCCATGTTCAGCTTGCCTAATGCTCTCAAATGTCAATCCTATGGTGACTACATATTTGTTTCTTCTTAGATTATATATTCAAACTCAACCCTACTGAAAATGTCTAATCCTATTCCTCACTTTATACATTGCCTGATTTCAAAATGGCTCTATTCCTATCTGTTTCCTACATATTTTCCCCAGTTCGTCATTGTGACTGACTCTTCACATGTGCTTACATTTACATTCACACTCTAATCGATAACATATTGCTAATAAACGTTTTTTCCTAATCCTATACTCACTCTTCTTTGTAAACCTACCTACTATCTTCCTAATCCTACCAACTATCCTTTTTTGACTGGATGTTCTCTTCTACATTCAATCATGCAAGGTACAAGGTCTTATGCCATTGTATATTGATTTATCTGAGACCTCTGTGCAGAATGTAATTCAATCCTAAGTATCACAATCAAGGGTCCAATGCCCTTCTGGGCTTCAAATGTTACCTAGATTTATGGTTTCATACTTATATTTCACATATATATTCTTGTAAATGTCGCAGTTTCAAATACCATTATTCATTCTGCAGAATGATTCCTAAACCAAATCCAACATGTTATTGACCCTAAAGATACACTGTTCCCTCAATCTAACTTTACAGAAGAACAGGGACAGAGTTGGTCTTACAATACAGGAATGTAGGGTATCTTCCACCTGCTGAGAACCTCAAAGGTCCATGCAGACATGATCCCTGGAAAAGAGGTAGGCAGCTTGAAGGACCTGAGAGAGCAAAAGTCATCTTCCAAGGCAAACAACCTTGTCAGGATGAAGGGATGTGTCTGAATCAGCCACTTTCTTCTTAATGTAGAGAAGATGGACCAAACCAGGCCTGTGGGGAGAGCTGTTCCCGGGTGCCTATGGTTGATATACCATTCTAACTTGTGACAGTGTCACAGGAAGTAGGGGCAGTCTCCATCTCATGGGACCTTTGGAAGCAACTGTTAGGACAAAGTGTTTTCCAAGGCATTGACCTCATTCAGTTACAGAAGGTAGTGGCCTACCTTACTTCTTGGTGATGGAACTCTCTGAACTTGAGATCCACGAAGTCAGGCACCCAGAGCCAGTCCCAGTCCCAGTCTTAGTGGGCTCACTTGTTTAGTTTTACCAATGACAGATTCTGTCTTTCTTGGTACCTACTGATGTGAGGATGGCCAAATGCCAGGAGTGCTCTGAAGACGGGCCTTTCCTTAGTAAGTAGGTAGTGGCTCACCGCTGGCTCCAAACAACATCACAGAGTTGGCCAAGGAGACCAGATCTGACACAGTACAGGCCATTTCGAGGGAACATAGTATGGCCCACCAGTCAGAGGACAATCGGGATAGTCACAGACCTACTTGGGAAAAGGAGGTGCCTTTGTGAATGTGGGTGTGAGTTTGTGGTTTTGTCTCATTTTCTGAGAATAGGTAGGAAACGTGGTATGTCTGGTTTGCAGTGGACTCTTTCTAGATAGTCGATTGACAAGGCGAGTATTTCTATGTCTGTGTATACCGCTGTGTCCATGGTTGTAGACATTAGAAGAGAGAATGCATCAATGTATGTGTCCTGTCTAGTAGAAAGCTGCCCAGAATTCATCCTTCCCAATTGATGACTGGACTGCAGGTTGCCTTATCAATGGGCATCACCTACTATCTTCCTAAGTTCCAGATTTCTTTCTGAATTTTCCCCAATCTGCAGAATAGTCTCATGGTTTTGTGTCCAAGATAGGTACCACCCCAAGCTCTGTCACATGGCCATGTACTGAATAGCTGAAGGTAATGGCGAGCATCTTAGAAAACTCAGATATCAGTGTGACCAGGTAAGTCTCAGTGGAGAAACCATCCTTTGTGCCTTTTGCTTACCTGTTTTTCTGTTTCACTGAATGACAGGAAGCTCTTTGCCTCAGGCCACCCCTTTGTGAAGCATGAAGAAATCAGTTTTCATATGGAAATGAATGGGCATCACCTGTGGCTCTTTGCTTAATTTCTTTGAAAGGGATGTGTCTGAATCAGCCTCTTGGCCCTGTGTGAGGCTGTGGCTTAGATTCTCAGCACCTGATGGATCTAAAGAAAGATCCC
Organism: Callospermophilus lateralis; assembly: GCF_048772815.1. Lineage (NCBI taxonomy): Eukaryota > Metazoa > Chordata > Mammalia > Rodentia > Sciuridae > Callospermophilus > Callospermophilus lateralis. Next base: position 121,553,440 of record NC_135313.1, on the reverse strand, counting down.
ATGTGTGCATCCAAAAAAAATGGCAAAATTCAGTCATTGTGGATGATGTCTCTCTCCTTCCTCTATTAGGTTGCAGACATCCATCAAGTGAGTATAGGGATCCTTTGGGTCAAATGAGTTCTTCAAAGCCATGCAGAGGTGCTGGGGTTTTCTCATGATTCCAATTCACATAAAGAATCGGAACCCCACAGTCAGTAGGCCTCAAATTGGAGAAGCAGAGCAGTTGTAATGGCAGGCCTATTTGATCACTCCTGGTTCACAGGAATGGTGTCCAGGCCACCCTGACTTTAGGCAATTGAGGGCCAAGGGAGCTTATTTTGGACACTCTTTTGCACTGCACCCTTCATGCAAATATCCAGCCAGAGGTTATAATGATGGTCTATGAGGAAGAAGATGAGTGCCATGTGGGAATGTTTTGGTTTTAATTTTGGTAATCTGTGTGACAGATGGAAGAGATGACTGGGTCCACCTGGGCTTGAACTCTGGTGTAATGCTCCTTAGAGACTGAGTTCTAGAACTGACCTCAGAGAAGTATTGCCATGAATTGTGTTGAGATTTTAGGAGGCCACGCTTGAGAGTCGCACTTGGAAACTGAGATCTAGGCCAAGGGTGTCTTTCCACAGAGCACTGGGAATCTCAGCCAGGATATCACATGATTTTATTCTGAACAACTGGGAACCCATAGTTGAGAGTCAAAACACACATGGACTTCACATTGTAGACCTCAATGGTCCTGGCTTTATATGACATTTTGACCACTATTTGGGATGCCTTGCCTGTGATTGTTCTCCAGAGCTTTCATTGAAATGAGCTTCCTCAACCTTTAATGGTTCCTGAATGAATTGAAACCCACAGTGCCTACAACTTCTTCCTTGAATAATGGCTAGATAAATACCATGAAATTTTTGAAATTCCCATGACCAGGTGGCACTGGAAACCTTTGGATGTCCTGATGCTGATCATGAGTATACCAGAAAGTGACTTGATTGACAGGGTTTCATGAAAATGGTGTAGAACAGAGATGCCAGTTAGTTGTCGCATGCTGATTATTGGGCCTAGAGCAGTGGTGGGCAGGTGTGTGACAAACCATCTGTGGTGGGGCCACGTGGATATGCCATTGGCTTCCAAATGTCTTGTGACTGATTTGGTTACAGCCAACAGATCCAATAGGTAGAGGCATCTTGTTATATGGAGAGGTTTCAGGGAAATGTTCAGAATCAGGTTGCTATGGTCAATGGGGCTAGCTATGTGGGATAGAAGCCTGGTTATTGCATTCTCCTGCAAACCCTCACCCACCACACGTGACAGAACTCCCTCCAGCAATGTGTCCCAGTTGAACTCCTTTATTTCATGAAGCAAATACCAAACTCCCAGTGCAGCAGCAAGAAACATCATGAAAAGTGGAGGATGACCAAATTTATTCCCAGTTAACACAGGGAAACACTTAGCCACAGTGACCACAGAGAGCTACAAAGAGAGAAGTCAGCACTGCTGCCACATGTTCATTGGAAAATAATAAACCATGTCTTAAAGGTCACATATATGCAAAACCAGCTTTGATGGTCTCTCTACAAAGGAACTAAATCTCCTGACAACACCATATATTTCAAGTGCCCAACCTCAGAGGCAGTTTCTCAAGAATTCTTTCGGCCAGCAGAGCTCCATGTTTGAGGAGTGTTTACCTTTTTCCTTACTTTTTTGAACTCTGCTACCACGTCCAGGGTTGTGAACTCCTGAGCACATTCCATTTCAGATATGTATTCACAGATTTTCTAACTCTTCTCCTCTAACTGTGTCTTACTTTGGTAAAAAGTAATGTCAAGGCATTGTTCTGGATAAGAGTGGGAAGATTTTTGAGTAGCACATATTTGCATAGACATTGGATTCATTTTTCAATTTTCCCTTCAAAACACTGAATCTCTGACCCTAACCCATACCCAACTAGACTCTGACTACTAATCCTAATATGATAGAGAAAAATAACAAAAAAACAGAAAAGAAGTACAAGCAGTTCAGAGGAGGCAAGGTGTATACTTGGACTTGCCTTTTGCATTATATAGGGTAGGTGATATAAATCTTGCCAATTTTTTTTTAAATAGTTCTCCATGTGTTTTTAAAGTTAACGAATATGTGAATTTCTTTCTCCCTTTCTCTGTAGCCTATTAAGCACATGTATTTTTATATGCACATATAGAATTCTACCTGGTACCACACGTACATTCATGTGAGGTGGTTGACTTGGCAGATACAAATTGTGAGAAGTGATTACTCCTTGTAAACGCTGTTGGAACTGAAATTTCAAACTATGGGTGAACTTCCTAGTTGAACAACATTATACATAAATCCATGTTCAGTAAAATGAATATTTTTGGATCTGTGGATGATATATATTTCATGATGAATTTTGACTGGCATATATATTGCTAGTTTTAAATGTCTCTCTCTCTCTCTCTCTCTCTCTCTCTCTCTCTATATATATATATATATATATATATATATATATATATATATATATATATATATACACTCTCCAGATTTTTCAAAATATGTAATGTATGTGACTTATTATACACTCCCTAAATTCATTCATATTCATGTATGTGGATTTATAATCAACTTTTCACAAGATTATTCTCCAAAATATTCATCCAACTGAAATACATATTTGTTTCCTAGTACTGACAACTAACTTCAGTGAATGGTGTATACAAATCCTAATATTTCTACAGTAACTGACCCAGTTTAACATCAATGCAAGTAGATTCCTATGGGACATGATGTGTATTTTGACGTTCATATTTATTCAACAGTGGAACATTACTATTTCTTCAGTTTATGCACATCATAGTATATGTATTTCATCCAAAAGTTCAAAAATGTATAGGAATTTGTTTCACTTTCAATCACTTCCTGCTTCTGAACACATGTATTCCTCCAGGTTTCTTTACTGGTGTTTTAATGAGACTTCTTTCCAAACACATTATTTTCGATTTCCATAATCAATTTTGAAGCAAAACTCACACACTCTTCATGAAAATCCTTATCCTAATATTATCATTAGATGTATAACTGGTTGTAATGAATGTCTGTATATAAACATTTAATTTCCTGTATATTTTCAGATATCAATTCAATCCATTATTTATAGTGGAATGAGTTATATGTTTTATTCAGAGTATGTTCTATTCATGCATTATCTGTGTATTCATAGAAACAGGGTACACCTCTATGTACTCCCAATACTAATTTATACATCTTCAAAATATTGCTCCCAGAAATGGTGGAAGATATACTCATGTCACCTGATCTACATATACATTTTATCACAGTAATATTATGGACACAAAATGCAAAGGTCACACTTATGATTGTACCAAAGCCTAAATTTAAAGTGAGCATGGATTAGGAATAACATCCATTTCCAGGTTGCCTAATGCTCTCAAATGTCAATCCAATTGGTGACTACATATTTGTTTCTTTCTAAGTTTATATATTCAACCTCAACCCTATTGAAAATGTCTAATCCTATCACTCACATTATACTTTGCCTGATTTCCTTTTGTCTCAATTGATATTTGCTTTCCTACATATTTTCCCCAGTTCATCATTGTGAATGACTCTTCACATGTGCTGAAATTTACATTCACTCTCTACCCGAAACCCTATTGCTAAAAATCTTTTGGTCCAAATCTTATACTCACTCTTCTTTCTAAACACACTGACTATCTTCCTAATCCTACCGACTATCCCTTTTTGACTGGATGTTCTCTTCGACATTCAATCATCCAAGGTAAAGGTCCTATGCCATTGTATAGTGATTTATCAGAGACATCTTTGCAGAACATAAATCAAAGCTAAGTATCCTACACAAGGGCCCAATACACTTCTGGGCTTCAAAACTTACATAGATTTGGGTTTTCAAACTTATATTTCACCTATATATTCTTTTTAATATCCCAGGTTTTCAATAACATTATTCATCCCGAAGAATGATTCCTAACCCAAATTGAACCTCTTATTAACCCTAACCATACTCTGTTCCCTCAATCCAACTTTACAGAAGAGCAACGACAGAGTTGGTCTTACAATACAGGAATGTTGGGGATCTTCCACCTGCTGAGAACCTCAAGGGTCAATGAAGAAATGGTCCTTGGAGAAGTTGTAGGCAGCTATGTAGTACCAAAGAGAGTAAAACTCTTCTTACATGTTAAAGAACCTGGACAGGATGAAAGGATGTGTTTGAATCAGCCTCTCTCTCTTTTTTTTTTAAAGAGACAGTGGAGGGAGAGAGAGAGAGAGAGAGAGAGAGAGAGAGAGAGAGAGAGAGAGAGAATGAATTTTTAAATATTTATTTTTTAGTTTTTCGGCAGGCACAACATCTTTGTATGTGGTGCTGAGGATCGAACCCGGGCCGCACACATGCCAGGTGAGCACGCTACCTCTTGAGCCACATCCCCAGCCCAGTCTCTCTTCTTAATATAGAGAAGATGGACCAAAGCAAGCCTGTATTAAGAGAAGTTCCCCAGTGCCTATGGTTGATATACCATTCTAACTTGTGACAGTGTCACAGAAAGTAGGAACAGCCTCCATCTCATGGGACCCTTGGCAGCAACTGTTAGGACAAAGTGGTTGCCAAGGCAGCAACCTCATTCATTTCATGAAGAAAGTAACTTCACCTCCCTTACTTGGTGATGGAACTCTCGAACTTGGGATGCAGGAAGCCAGGCACCCAGAGCCAGTCCCAGTCACAGTTCCAGTGGGATCACTTGTTTGATTTTACCAAGGGCAGAGAGAGTCTTTTTTTGGTACCTACTGATGAGAGAATGGCCAAATGCCAGGACAGCTCTGAAGAGGGTCCTTTCCTAAGAAAGCAGGTAATCGCTCATCGGTGGCTCCTGACAACTTCACAGATTTAGCCACGGAGACCAGATCTGAGACAGGGCAGGCCAGTTCGGGGTAACAATATGGTCCACAGTCAGAGGAAACTCCGCATAGTCACAGACATATTGGGGGAAGGAAGTGCCTTTGTGGGTGTGGGTGTGAGTTTGTGGTTTTGTCTCATGTTCTGAGAACAGGTAGGAAAGGCGGTTTGTTTGGTTTGGAGTTGACTGTTTCTAAAAAGTCGTTTGACAAGGTGAGTGTTTCTATGTCTGTGTATCTCACTGTGTTCGTGGTTGTAGACATGAGAAAAGAGAATGCATCAATGGAAATGTCCTGTCTAGAAGAAAGCTTTCCAGCATTCATCCTACCCTATTTATGACTGGACTGCAGGTTGCCTTATCAATAGGCAAACCCTACTATCTTCCTAAGTTCCTGTTTTCTTCCTAAATTCTGGCCACTACCCAGAATAGGCTCATGGTTTTGTGTCCAAGATATGTACCACCTCCAAGCTCTGTGACATGGCCATGTAGTGGATAGCTGAATGGAATGGCGAGCATCTCAGGAAACTCAGATATCAGTGTGACCAGGAAAGTCTCAGTGGATTAACACTGTTTTGGGCCTTCTGCTTACGTATTTTTCTGTTGCCCTGAATGTCAGGAAGGTCCTTGCCTCAGGCCACTCCTTTGTGAAGCCTGAAGAAAACAGTTTTTCAATGGAAATAAATGGGCATCACCTGTGGTGCTTTGCTTAATTGCTTTCGAAAGGGATGTGTCTGAATCAGCTGCTTGGCTCTGGGTCAGGCTATGGATTAGATTCTGAGCACCTGATGGATATAAAGAAAGTTCCCATGTGTGTATCCAAAACCAAAATGGTAAAAATATCAGTCATTGTGGATGAAGTTTCTTGCCTTCCTCTGTTAGGTTCCTGACCTCCATTAAGTGAGAATAGGGATCTTTTGGATCAAATGAGTTGTTTGAACTCCTGCAGAAGTGCTTGGGTTCTCTCACGATGCCAAATCACATAAAGAATCTGTACCTGACAGTCAGTAGGCCTCAAATTGGAGAAGCAGAGCAGTATTAATGGCAGGCCTATTTGATCACTCTTGGTTCACAGGAAGGGTGTCAAGGCCACGCTGACTTTGGGCAAATGAGGGGCAAGGGTGCTTATTATGGACACTGTCTTGGGATGCACCCCTCATGGAAACCTCCAGCAAGAGTTTATGATGAGTGTCTATATGGAAGAAGATGAGGGTCATGTGGGAATGTTTGGGTTTCAATTGTGGTCATTTGTGTGGTGGTTGGAAGAGATAACTGGGTCCACATGGGCTTGAGCTCTGGTGTGATTCCCCTTCATGACTGAGTTCTGGAACTGACCACAGAAAGTATTGCCATTAATTGTGTTGGGATTGTAGGAGACCACACATGAGAGTCACCCTTGAAACCTGAGATTGGGACCTGGGTGGCTTTCCACAGAGCACTGAGAATCTCAGCCAGGATATCACATGATTTTATTCTGAAAAACTTGGCAGCCATAGTTAAGAATCAAAACACACATGGACCTCACATTTTAGACCTTAATGGGCCTGTCTTCATGTGAAATTTTGACCACTCTTTAGGAAGCCTTGCCTCTGAGTGTTCTCCAGATATTTCATTGAAATGAGCTTCCTCGCCATTTAATGATTCTTGGATAAATGAAAACCCCAAAGTGCCTCCAACTTCATTCTTGAACAATTGATAGATAAAACCATGAAATTTTTGAAATTCCCAATGACCAGGTGGCACTGGAGAACCATTGGATGCCCTATTGCTGCTCATGAGTGTACCAGACAGTGCCTTGATTGACTGCATTTCATAAAAAATGGTGTAGAAATGCCAGTAAGTTGGAGCCTTCTGAGTGGTGGGCCTAGAGCAGTGGTGTGCAGGTGTCTGATAATACATTTGTGGTGTGGCCATGTGGGTCTGTCATTGGCTTCCAAATGGCTTTTGACTGACTTTGTGCAGCCAGCAGAAAATTATATGAAAAGGCATCTGGTTATATGGAGAGGTTTCAGGGGAATGTTCAGAATTAGGTTGCTATGGTCAAGGGGGCAAGCAATGTTGGACAGAAGCCTGGTTGGTGCATTCTCCTGAAGACCCTGACCCACCACACCTTACAGGACTCCCACCAGCACTGTGTCCCATTTAAAATACTTGCATGTTGTGAAGCAAATACAAAACACCCAGTGCAGCAGCAAGAAACACCACAAAAATTGGACGATGGCCAAATGGCTTTAAAGTCCACACAGGGAGACACTTAGCCCCCAGTGGCCACCGTTTATCTACAAAGAGAGAATTCATCACTGGTGCCTCATGTTCATTGGAAAATAAGAAACCATATCCTCCAGGTCACATAGATGCAGACCCAGCTTTGATGGTCTCCGTACACAGGGAGCTAAAGCTCCTGAAAACAACATATACTTCAAGTGCCCAACCTCAGAGGCAGTTTCTCAAGAAGTCTTTAGGCCAGCATAGCTCCATGATTGTGGAGTGTTTACACTGTCCCTTACTTTTGGAAACTCCTCTACCACCTCCAAGGTTGTGAACTCCTGAACATTTTCCATTCCAGATATGTATTCACAGATTTTCTAACTCTTCTCCTCTAATTGTGTCTTACTAAGGGTGAAGATAATGTCAAGTTATTGTTCTGGATGAAAGTGGGAATTTTTTGTAGCACATATTTGCATACACATTGGATTCATTTTCCTATTTTCCATTTGAAATACTGAATATCTGACACTAACCCATACCCTACTAGACTCTTACTACTAATCTTAATATGATGGAGTAAAATAACCCAAACAGAATAGAAATACAAGCATTTCATAGGAGGCATGGTGTATAGTTAGACTTGGCTTTTGCATGATAAAGTGTAGGTGTTATAAATCTAGTCAATTTTTAATTGAAATAGTTCCATGGGTTTTTAAAGTTAACAAATATGTGAATTCCTGTCTCCCTTTCTCTGTAGCCTATTCAGCACATGTATTTTTATATACAAATATAGAATTCTACCTGGTACCACACGTAAACTCTTGTGAGGTGGCTGACTTGGCAGATAGATATTGTGAGAAGAGATCACTCCTCCTAAATGTGGTTGGAACTGAAATTTCAAACTATGGGTGAACTTCCTAGTTGAACAACATTATACATAAATCCATGTTCAGTAAAATGAATATTTTTGGATCTGTGGATGACATGTATTTCATGGTGAATTTCGATTGGCATATGTATTGCTAATTTTTAATGTCTGTGTGGTTGTGTGTGTGTGTGTGTGTGTTTGTGTGTGTGTGTGTGTATATATATATATACACACACTCTAAATTTTTCTAAAATATAAAATATATGTGTCTTATTATACACTCCCTAAATTCATTCATATTCATGTAGGTGGATTTATAGCTAACATTTCACAAGATTATTCACGGAAATATTCATCCACCTGAAATACATATTTTTTTCCTAGAAATGAAAACTAACTTCAGTGAATGGTGGATACAAATCCTAATATTTCTACAATAATTGATCCAGTTTCTCATCAATGCAAGTAGATTCCTATGGGACATGATGTGTATTTTGATGTTCATTCTTATTCACCACTGGTACGTTACAATTTCTTCAGTTTATGCACATTATAGGATATATATTTCATCCATACGTTAGCAAAATTATAAGCATTTGTTTCACTGTCAATCATTTTCTGCTTTAGAACACATGTAATCCTCCATGTTTCTTGACTGGTTTTTTCATGAGATACCATTTCAAACATATTATTTTCGATTTCCATTATCATATTTGAAGCAAAACTCACACACCCTTCATGATAAACAATAACCCTAATATTACTATTAGATGTATAACTGGTTGGAATGAATGATTGTTTATCAATATAAGATTTCTTATATATTTTCAGATATCAAATCAATCCATTAATTAAAGTGGAACCAGTTATATTATTTATTCACACTATTGTCTATTCATGCATTGTCTCTATATACATAGACACAGGGTACACCTCTTTGTAAACCCAATACTTATTTACACGTCTTCAAAATATTTCTCCCAGAAATGGTGGAAGAAATACTCATGTCATCTGATCTACATATACATTTTATCACAGTAATATTCTGGACACAAAAAGAAAAGGTCACACTTATGTTTGCACCAAAGCCTAAATGTAAAGTGAACATGGATTTCTAAAACCATCCATGTCAAGTTTGCCTTATGCTCTCAAATTCAACCCTATTTGTGACAACATATTTGTTTCTTCCTAAGATTATATATTCAAACTCAACCCTGCTGAAAATATCTAATCCTATCTCTCACTTTATACTTTTTCTGATTTCATAATGTCTCTATTTATATCAGCTTTCCTACATACTTCCCCCAGTTCATCATTGTGACTGACTCTTCAATTGTGCTGACATTTACATTCACACTCTAATCGAAACCCCATTGCTAAGGAACTTTTGTTCCAAATCCAATAGTCACTCTTCTTCCTAAACCTACTGACTATCTTTCTAATCCTACCCATTATCCCTGTTTGACTGGATGTTCTCTTATACATTCAATAATCCAAAGTACAGGGTCTTAAACCATTGTATATCGATCTATCTCAGACATCTGAGCAGAACATAATTCAACGCTAAGTATCACAATCAAGGGCCCATTCCCATTCTGCGCTTCAAATGTTACTTAGATTTCTGTTTTCATACATATATTTCACCTAAATATACTTATAAATGTCGCAGGTTCCCAATACCATTATTCATCCAGCAGAATGATTCCTAATCCAAATCGAACATATTATTAACCCTAATCATACACTGTTCCCTCAATCTAACTTTACAGAAGAGCAGGGACAGAGTTGGTCTTACAATACAGGATTGTAGGGGATCTTCCACCTCCTGAGAACCTCAAGGTCCATGCAGATATGATCCCTGGAGAAGATGTAGGCAACTATGAAGGACCTGAGAGAGCAAAAGTCAGCTTCCATGGCAAACAACCTGGTCAGGATAAAGGGTTGTTTATGAATCAGCCTCTCTCTTCTTAATGCAGAGAAGATGGATGAAACCAGGTTGGTGTGGAGAGCTGTTCCCGGGTGCCAATTGTTGATATACCATTCTACGTTGTGAAAGTGTCACAGGAAGTAGGGGCAGCATCCCACTCATGGTAGTCTTGGAAGCAACTGTTAGGACATAGTGGTTACCAAGGCAGTGATCTGATTCAGTTCCTTAAGAAAGTGACCTCGCCTCACTTCTTTGTTGATTGAACTCTCTGAACTTGGTATCCAAGAAGCCAAGCACCAAGAGGCAGTCCCAGTCCCAGTGGTCTCACGTGTTTGCATTTACCAAGGACACAGTCAGTCATTCTTGGTACCTACTGATGTGAGGACAGCCAAAAACCAGGAAAGCTCTGAAGAGGGGCTTTTCCTGAGAAAGCAGGTTGTGGCTCACTGCTGGCTCCTGACAACTTCACAGAGTTGGCCAAGGAGACCAGATCTGAGACAGGACAGGCCATTTCATTGGAACATAGTATGGCCCACCAGTCAGAGGACACTCTGGATAGTCACAGACCTACTTGGGGGAAGGAGGTGTCTTTGTGGGTGTGGGTGTGGGTTTGTGGTTTTGTCTCATATTCTGAGAATAGGCAGGAATGGCAGTTTGTTTGGTTTGGAGGGAACTGTTTCTAGTAAGTCATTTGACAAGGCAAGTGTTTCTATGTCTGTGTATACCACTGTGTCCCTGGTTGTAGACATTAGAAAAGAAAATGCATCAATGGGTGAGTCCTGTCTAGTAGAAAGCTTCCCACATTTCATCCTGCCCAATTTATGAATGGACTGCGGCTTGACTTATCGATGGGGAAAACCTGCTAACTTCTAAAGTTCCTGTTTTCTGCCTGAATTGTGGGCACTCTCCAGAATAGGCTCATGGTTTTGTGTCCAAGATATGTACCACCTCAAATCTCTGTGACATGGCCATGTACTGGATAGCTGAAGGGAATGGCGAGCATCTCAGAAAACTCAGATATCAGTGTGACCAGGAATGTCTCAGTGCAGAAACCCTGCTTTGGACATTTTGCTTACCTATTCTTCTGTTGCCCTGAATGTCAGGAAGGTCTTTGCCTCAGGCCACCCCTTTGTGAAGCCTGAAGAAAACAGTTTTCAAATAGAAATGTATGGGCATCACCTGTGGCTATTTGCTTAATTGCTTTGGAAAGGGATGTGTCTGAATCAGCCTCTTGGCCCTGTGTGAGGCTGTGGCTTAAATTCTCAGCACCTGATGGATCTAAAGAAAGATCCCATGTGTGCAAACAAAACCAAAATGGCCAAAAGAGAAGTCATAGTGGATGAAGTCTCTCGCCTTCCTCTGTAAGGTTCGTGACCTCTATCTTTGAGAATAGGGATCCTTTGGGTGAAATGAGTTCTTCACACCCCCTGCAGAAGCTAGACCATAGGTGCTTGGGTTTTCTCATGACTCCAATTAACATAAAGAATCTCAACCCCATTGTAATTAGGCCTCAAAATGGAGAATCAGAGCAGTATTAACGGCAGGCCTCTTTGATCACTCCTGGTTTACAGTAAGGGTGTCCTGGCCACACTGACTTTAGGCAAATGGGCGCAAGGGACCTTATTTTGGATACTGTCTTGTGCTGCGCCCCTCATGGAAACCTATAACCTGAGGTTATGATGAGTATCTTCATGGAAGAAGATGAGGGCCATGTGGGAGTATTTTGGTTTTAATTGTGGTCATTTTTGTGGCCGTTGGAAGAGATGACTATGTCCACCTGGGCTTGAACACTGGTGTGATTCCACTTAGAGACTGAGTTCTGGATCTAACGTCAAAGAAGTATTGCCATGTATTGTTTTGGGGATTTAAGGAGGCCACGCATGAGAGTCACCCTTGGAAACTGAGATTTAGGCCCAGGGATGCTTTCGGAAGAGCACTGGAAATCTCAGGAAGGTTATCACATGATGTTATTCTTAAAGACATGGCAGCCATCATTGCAAGTCAAAACACATATGGACCTCAAATTGTAGACCTCAAACGCCTGGCTTAATGTGACCTTTTAGCCTGTCTTTGGGAAGCCTTGCCTGTTAGAATTCTCCAGAGCTTTCATTGAAATGAGCTTCTTCTCCATTTAATGGTTCCTGAATGAATTGAAACCCACAGTGTCTCCACCTTCATCCTTGAAAAATGGCTAGATAAATACCATTAAAGTTTGGAAATTCCCATCACCTGGTGGCACTGGAGGACCTTTGGATGTCCTCTTGCTGATCATGAGTTTACGAGACAGTGTCTTGGTTGACTGGGTTTCATGAAAATGGTGTAGAACAGAGATGCCAGTAACTTGAAGCCTGATGAGTAGTCGGCCTAGAGCAGTGGTGTGCAGGTGTGTGTTAAAACATCTGTGGTGTGGTGATGTGGATATGCCATTGGCTTCCAAATGCTTTGTGACTGATATGGTGCAGCCCCCATACCCTTGTATGTAAAGGCATCTTGTTATATGGAGAGGTTGCAGGGCAATGTTTAGAATCAGATTGGGGCAAGCTATGTGGGATATAAGCCTGGTTGGTGCATTCTCCTGCAGACCCTTACCCACCACACATGACAGAACTCCCTCCAGCACTGTGTCCCAGTTGAACTTTTCATATTTTGTGAAGCAAATACCAAACTCCCAGTGCAGCTGCAAGAAACACCACGAAAAGTGGAGGATGACCAAATGGCTTCACAGTCCACACTGAAAGACACTTAGCATCCAGTGGCAACAGTTTACCTATAAAGAGAGAATTCAGCCCTGCTGCCTCAGGTACATTGGAAAATAAGAAACTATGTCCTCCAGGTCATATAGATGCAGACCCAGCTTTGATGATCTCACTACAAAGGAAGCTAAAGCTTCTGTAATCAACATATATTTCATGTGCCCAACCTCAGAGGCAGTTTCTCAAGAAGTCTTTAGGCCAGCAGAGCTCCATGTTTGTGGAGTTTTTTCCCTGTCCCTTACTTTTGGAAACTCCTCTACAAGCTCCAAGGTTGTGAACTCCTGAGCATTTTCCATTCCCGATGTGTATTCACAGGTTTTCAAACTCTTCTCCTCTAATTGTGTCTTACTTGGGGTGAAGAAAATGTCAAGGCATTGTTCTGAATGAGAGTGGGAAGATTTTTGGGTAGCACATATTTGCATACACATTGGATTCATTTTCCAATTTTCCATTCAAAATACTGAATCCCTGACTGTCAGGGGTAGAAGAAATTCTTATTCAAAGAACAGCCTGACACTTACAAGAAACAGCCCCCAGGAGACATCCTGTCTGGAAGACATCCTGTAGCCATCTGTGTCCATGAGACATCCTGTGGCCATCTTTCTTCCTGAAACTTTCTGAAGTTATCTCACCTTGTGAAGACATCCAGGAACTGCCAATAAGAGGGCTTTCCCAAATCCAGCATATAAATACCCCTGTGTGAACAATGAAATTTTGCAGCTTGATCAGAAGTCCTGTGTTGCTGTCATCTCTCGTGTCTCTTGTCCCTTCTTTCCTCCCCATCTCGGTTCGCTGCCCACGTTGATGTGTCCTGCCGGTCGGGACATCTGGCACCCACCGACTGGGGCTCAAGCCTTTGACTGAGGGGGAACCCCGTCCTCCTGGAAGACTTGGTCAAGCGGAGCTCACGATCGCCTCAGCAGACACCACTGAGAGACAGATACAGGAGGAGGGTGGGGGGATGATGCACGGTGAGTGATCCACCATGTGACAAGCTGTTTCGTCACATGATTTGTTTTTGTCAGGCCTCAAGGAGTCCTTCAAGACATGGGGGGCACGTGTTAAGAAAAAGGACTTAAAATTTTTCTTTTCATAAATAGGAGAATTGTGTGATGGTTTCTTCTTGAAGGGACCATTGATGGCAAAAATAGCTTAGAGTAGGAGACTGTTTAAAAGATTATTATGAACACTTTGGCCCAGAAAAAAATGCCAGTTCCCACCTTTTCTTACTGGAACTCAATTAATGAAATTCTTAATAGTTCACCCTTTGACAATGGTACCTTACAACTTGTCAGGATTGGGGAAGAGACTATGCAAAAGACCTCTTGTCCCCCCTCTGCATGCCCATCATTAGTATACACATAGACACTTCTCAGTCTCCCCAGGACCCTGGGAACCTTCAAGGTCCCCCTCAAAATACGACCCTAATGAATTAGGCTCCAATGATTTAAAAATGCCTTTATCCAGTTTTAAATCCCAGAGACACTTTGACCCCTGGGGAGGACGCTATCTTGGAGAAGGAAGCAGCTATCTACCATTCAGAAGACCTGCCACCTCTCAGGACCCTGCCACAGCCTATAGGATTTACACATCCACCTCCCTCCTATATCCCTCCTGCCTTTTGTGCTCTGGCCCTTCAGGGGCCAAGTGCCCCCCCAGATATTTTTCCCCACTTGCCCTGCCCAACCTCGCTCCCTTGCCAGCATCCTTCCAACATAAACGGTAACAGATCCAACTTTTAAAAGAATTAAGATCCCTTGACTCTGAGCTCTGTTCATTGGCCTTAGCTACGGAGTCAACGCAAGCCTGCCCACAGCGGTCTAATACAAAGGCGAAGCTGCTCCATCGGCCTGTTCTCACCTTCCCAGTCACCACCAGTCACATAGATAAGCCTGCCCAGGCTGAGGTCACAGATTTAGACGCGGAACAAGAGGATGAAGCGGGGGAAATGCATCAAGGAGATCAGGACTCAGAGGATGAGGAGTTCACCCCTAGGCAGGAAGGAACACAGAGTCTACAAAAAATTAAGCCTATGTTTTCTTGAAAAACTTAAAAAGGCTTGTGCTCACTATGGCCCCACTGTGCCCGACACGTTGGCTTTATTAGAAAGCCACAGCGCACAATGGCTTACTCCCAATGATTGGAAATTTCAAGACCAAACTACCCTCAGTGCCAGAGACTTCCTGTTATGGAATGCAGATTTCGAAGAGCAATGTCGGGAAACTGCTCAAAAAATTTTAACTAAGGCCTACTCTGAATCTGGGACTTAAGCTAACCTAGTGGGCAATGAGCCTTTTGACACTAAAAATAACAGGCACGTGTCCCTCCTGGACTCTTGGCGCAGACTCAGATGGCTGGCATACCTGCTTGGTGACACCTCCCTCAAAAGGCCTCGGCTACCAATTCCCGGGCAAAAATTCGACAAGTGCCCAATGAGCCTTATAGGTACTTTGTTCCCCAGCTTAATCTAGCTGCGGAATGCTTGCATGGACCAAGCGAATGTGAAAGCACCCTTGTAAAACATCTTGCCTTTGAAAATGCCAACCGAGCATGTCAGGATATTCTTCGACCACATAAAGATAAAGGGAAACTTTCTGACTTTATTAGACTCTGTGCAGGCGTGGGTGCAGCCCATGCCATGGGTCTCGCTTTAGGGGCTGCCTTTACCAAGGCCTTTCACAATCCTGGCTCACCTACTTGCTTTACTTGTAAACAACCTGGCCATTTTGCATGTGAGTGTCCGACAGGCAAACAAATCCTAGGAATGGCGTCTCCTCAAACTGGGGCTTAACCGCCCCCAGCTACCCTTTTCCATAGATGTGGTAAAGGTCATCACTGGGCCAGTGAGTGTAGATCTAAGACAAATTCCCTCAGACAGCCTATTTCTTCCTGCTTTTCCAGAAACTCCCTGCAGGGCCAGCCACTGGCCACAACATCCCCCAGGACAAACACAGGGGCAATAAGGTTTGTTCCCTTCCAAACTCCCAACCTACCTCAAAATCCTTCTCCACAATTGCCTCCCTCCAACTAGCCACCCCAGGCAGCGCAGGATTGGACCTCTGTGCCGCCACAGATACAATATTAGACTCAATGCAAGGGCCCCAGATAATACCCACTAAAATTATGGGTCCCCCTCCATCTCATATGTGTGCCCTTATTCTTGGAAGAGCCTCTACTACCATGCACGATGTTCAGGTCTTCCCTGGCATTAATGATAATGATTTCACTGGAGAAATAAAAATACTGGCCACTGCTATTAATGGAGTTGCCGCCATCCCAGCAGGAACAAGACTTGCACAATTAATACTCCTTCCCTTGGATTCAGGAGGCATTTCCACCACCCAAACCTACCTCGGGGGACTACCTCCTTGGGCTCCACTGATGTGTATTGGGTTCAGCCCATTTCTCACAATAGACCCACCCTTACCTTACTTACTGAAGGAAAGGAATTCCAAGGAGTTCTAGATATTGGAGCTGATGCCACAATTATTTCTCAAAAATACTAGCCATCAGGTTGGCCCCTCACTCCTTCCTTGACTGAGCTTAAAGGGATAGGAAAATCAAAAAATCCTCTGGTCAGCTCTAGGTCTATTAGCTGGACTGATAAAGAGGGTAATAAGTCAACTGTCACTTCTTTTGTTGATCCTGACCTCCCTGTTAACATATAGGGCCGAGATATTTTGAGTCATTGGTAGTTATTCTTGCCAGTCTCAATTCCATGGTGACTCATCAAATGCTTCTTATGAATTTTTTTTCCTAGTACAGGCCTGGGGAGACTGAATCAAGGACTGGTGGAGCCTATACAACCCATACAAAAAACAAATACATATGGACTTGTGTTTTCGAATTTTTAGTGTTGGTCCCTGACCCTCCTGTACCCCATGCAGATAAAATTATTTGGGAGACTCAGACTCCTGTGTGGGTAGATCAGTGGCCCCTTACCAAAGAAAAATTGGAGGCTACCTCCATGTTAGTGAAGGAACAGCTGGCAGCACGCCATGTAAATCCCTCAACCTCACCGTGGATGACTCCTATTTTTATTATCAAGAAAAAATCAGGCAAGTGGCGCCTTTTACAATATTTGTGAGCCATTAATAAAGTTATGCGCCCGATGGGAGCACTACAGCGAGGCATTCCCACACCAGTGGCGATTCCCAAAAACTATTGTAAAATGGTTATTGACTTTAAAGTTTGCTTTTTTACCATTCCTTTACATCCTGAGGGTAGACGCTATTTTGCCTTTAGTCTTGCTCGCATTAATTTTCAAGGCCCTATGCAGAGATTTCAATGGAAGGTTCTTCCACAAGGTATGGCCAACAGCCCTAGGCTTTGCCAAAAATACGTTGCTCAAGCAGTAGACCTTGTGAGAGAGTGATGGCCACAAAATTTTTTTACATTATATGGATGATTTGTTAATTGCTGCAACTAATACCCATGACCTTAATAATTGTTACTTGGACTTTGACAAAACCCTCACTACCTTGGGACTACAGATAGCTCCTGATAAGGTTCAAACACAGGACCCTTATACCTATTTGGGTCTTAAACTTCAAGATAATCAGATACAAATTCCTAAAATACAACTATGTTTGGACCATCTTCACACCCTTAATGATTTTCAAATATTACTGGGGGATATTCAATTTCTAGGAACATATTTAAAATTACCCACTTGTGTACTTTTGCCCCTTAATGATATTTTGAGAGGTGATTCCCACCCCTCCTCCCCTCAAAACCTTACTCCAGAGGCATGACATTCATTCAACCAAGCCACAGAAGCCATTGCCCAACAGTTTGTTACACAAATTTCTTATAACCTTTCTCTGGTTCTGGTTATTTTCCACACTCCTCGTACACCCACAGGAATATTTTGACAGCGAGATCCACATTTTAAAAATAAAGGCTGCCCCTTGCTTTGGGTCCTATTACCCACCACATCCTCCAGGGTTATTACCGTTTATCTTGCTCAGGTAGCTTCTATTATTATTAAAGGTCGTTTGCTTTCTAGACAACATTTTGGCAAAGACCCTGATAATATTTTAATCTCATATACTAAGGACCAAACCCAATTTTTACTACAGACAGGGATGAATGGGGTATTGCCCTTTCAGGCTTTTTGGGAACAATTCATAACCACCTCCCCAATGACCCCCTTTTAAATTTTGTGCAGTTACATCCATTTATTTTTCCCAAAATTACTCAAAAGTCTCCCATTCCTCAAGCCCTAACTGTCTTTACAGATGGTTCCAGTAATGGCCGTGCAGTCTTTGTTGTCAATAACAAGCCTATCACCTTTGATACTGTCTATCAGTCAGCACAGTTTGTGGAATTGTTTGCCATAACACAAGTTTTTATAACATTTTTTGATAATCCTTTTAATATTTATACATAGAGTGCCTACATCGCTCATTCTGTGCCCCTGCTGGAGATTTCACCCACCATTAAGGCTTCTTCCAATTCACCCTTTCTGTTTCACCAGCTTCAGCAGCTAATTCAGGGCAGAAAACATCCATTTTCCTTAGGACACATCATGTCACACTCTGATCTTCCGAGCCCTCTAACACAAGGTATTGCCCAAGCTGATGCAGCAACTCGTTCCATCTTTCCAATATTTGTTGGCTCCATTCAAAAGGCCATGGAGTTACACAATCTTCACCATATAAATTCCCAGAGCCTTCGATTACTTTGTAAAATTACCAGGCAACAGGCATGAGAAATAGAAAACGCATGCCCTGGTTGCACTGTCTTCCTCCCCACTCAACACTTGGGAGTTAACCCCCGAGTATTACTGCCCAATCAGGTTTAGCAAATGGATGTTACTCATTTTCCTGAATTTGGAAAAACCAAATATATACACGTTTCTATAGATACCTTCAGCGGCTTTATTTTTGCATCACCACATTCTGGAGAGGCTACCAAAGATGTCCTTTCTCATCTTGTTTCAGCCTTTTCTGTAATGGGTAAACCAATACATATTAAAACAGATAATTGTCCTGCATATACCAGTGCCAAGTTTAAACAGTTTTGTGCTACCTTGCAAATTTGTCATAGTACTGGAATTCCATACAACCCTCAGGGCCAAGGCATGTGAAACTTGCCCAGCTTACCTTAAAGACTTGGCAATCCCGCCTTAAGGCTTCCACCCTTGTATTTACCACTCCCAGGGATCGCCTTAACCATGCATTATTGGCCCTTATTTTTCTTACCCTAGACAGTGAAGGCCATTTTGCCGCAGACAGACACTGGCATCCCTGGTCCAATTCTGTTCGCACACCTGTTATGTGGTGCAATCCCACTACAAACAAATGGAAACGCCCAGATCCTATCCTCATCTGGGGATGAGGCTCAGCTTGTGTTTTGGACCAAGAGCAAGCATCCCCAAGATGATTACCAGAATGCCTGGTTAAACAGGTTAATGACTTACCTCAACCCAGGGACGAAGGCCGTCCCCCTGAGGACAAATTTTCCTCCTTTTCAGATACAGCCAACAATCTGTGTGAGGATCCTGCTTAAGGCACTTCTGCTGAACAGGTTTGAACACGGAGGCCTTGGCCCTCCACCTTCCAACATGATGGAGTACCTTTTTGCCCCGTCCCCCTGCGAATGCAAGGGAGGATTTTGGACTGAGGCTCCCACTCGTTGGACCCAGACTTCTGACTGCATGACTAAGGTAGCTTACCTCCGTGCCGAGGTTGACCATAATCTCGGAGGAGTTCATCAGCCTAAATAGGTGTGTGTTAACAAGCCAAAGATTATTCCCCCTAGTACAAGTAAAGCTCTCCAAAATTGTTCTGCAACTTGTACGCATACCCAGGCGATGCATGTCTCTTGTTATGCGTCGGCTTCAATTTGTGTTAACAAACAGGGAGAAAAATTTTTGAAGCCTCCCTAAATAAAACTCATGCAGCAGGGGGAACCACTATTCATTATACCCCCATTCTCTTTGACCAGGGAGGAGATGGAAAATACAGCAAGCTACAGTCAGCTGGGTGCCAAGGCACTGTCAGAAAACCTTCCTGCTGGCCCATTAAGGCCCCTATAGGGGTCTCTGATGGTGAAGGACCCACTTATGCTGTCAAGCATCCTCAGATAATCAAACTTTTGAAACCTCAAATCCCTGAGCTCACATATCATCCCTTAATGTATCCTAAATCCCAGTTCCCAGGTTTAGATACCAATAAATTAGATATTTTGGAAACTACATTCTCCTAGCTTAATAATTCGAACCCCACCCTTGCTGGTGATTGCTGGCTCTGCATGACAACAGGGGCAATCATGCCTATGGCAGTTCCTATTAGTTCTATCATGGAAAATGATAATACATGCCAACCCGTATTTCCTTTTAAAGTACATCCTCTATGCACTTTTACATTATGTCTTTTATGCGCGATGCAGAATAATACCTATGATATTGATGTTGGACTTACTTCCATTGGAAATTGCTCAACAGTATAAAATTATTTCTCACCCACCGCATCTCTTTGTCCCCCCAATGGCACAGTTTTTATGTGTGGAGGAAACTCGGCCTTTCCAGGCTTCCAGCGAATTGGACCATTGGTTGTGTTTTTGCCTTATTACTCCCTGATATAACTATTGTCCCAGGAGATAAACCTCTACCCATTTGTAGCCTAGACACCTTAGTCAAAAGACACAGGTGGGCAATACAGGACTTACTACTCATTGCCAGCCTTGGAATAACAGCTGCCGTGGGCACAGGTACAGTGGCTTAGGCACGGCTATACACTCTTACCATCGCCTGTCTCAACAACTTGTAAATTATGTACAAACTCTATCAGGAACCATTAAAGATTTGCAGGACCAAATAGACTCCCTGGCAGAAGTGTTCCTTCAAAACAGACGAGGCTTAGATTTGCTGACAGCTAAGAAGGGAGGTATTTGCTTGGCCTTAGGGGAATGATGATACTTTTATGCCAATAAATCAGGCATAGTACACACTAAAATTAAGCAGATTCAAAAAGATCTAGAAAAGAGACAAAAGGAATTATTTAAAAATCCCCTCTGGACTGGGCATAATGGATTTCTACCCTACCTTCTTCTCCTATTAGGCCCTTTGTTGGGTTTACTTTTAATGGTGTCCATCGGACCCTGCATTATAAACAGGCTGGTAAAATTTATTAAAGAACAGATTAATATTTTGGCCTCTAAGCCCATACAGGTCCACTATCATCGTCTGGAGATGGAAGACAGCGCTGCCAACATTCAAAATAATGTTGTACCCTTCTCACAGGCTTATTAAGTTTACATCCCCACAGATCTCTCTTTCTTACATTAAACTATAAGTAACAGCTCTGACCAATCATTTTCTGCCCTTGCAATAAGGGTTCCTCCTCCATGGGCCCCTCCGCTTGAGGGAGGACACACCCTTTGAATGACGACATTAGGCCATAATATCGGAGGGTGCAGGAAGGACTGCAGGAGGATGGATCCACGGATCCCAAAACACAAGAATTCGGAGTGGCACACTCTGGTGCATGGCGATTGGCATGCTACCCCCTCAAAGACGTCTTCAAAAACATGCCAAAGTCAACACGAAATCTCATAGTAAAGATGCTCACTCAGTTCAGGAGATATTCCAAGGCATCCTAGAGAAACAGAGCCACTATCACCCCCTAAATACATGGCCTGTAAGGTATGGTCGAATATTTTATATAAGAAAGGAGGAGATGTCAGGGGCTAGAAGAAAGTTCTCCTTCAAAGAATGGACTGACACAAGAAACATCCCCCTGGGACACAACCTGCCTGGGAGACATCCCGCAGCCATTTATTTCCTTTAGACATCCGGCTACCATCTGTCTTCCTGAAACATCCTGAGGTTATCTCACCCTGTGAAGACATCCAGCAACTGCCGATAAGAGAGCTTTCCCATCCACAGCATATAAATACCCTCTGAGAACAATAAAAGTTTGCAGCATGATCAGAACTCCTGTCTTTCTGTCATCTCTCGTGTCTCTTGTCCCTTCATTCCTCCCCAAGTAGGATCGACGCCCAAGTTGATATGTCCTGCCAGCCGGGTCACCTGACACTAACCCATACCCTCCTAGACTCTGATTACTAATCCTAATATGATGAAGAAAAATAACCTAAACAGAATAGAAATACAAGCAGTTCAGAGGAGGCATGGTGTATATTTGCACTTGCCTTTTGCATGACATAGGGTAGGTGTTATAAATCTAGTAAATTTTTAATTGAAATAGTTCTCCATGTGTTTTTAAAGTCAACAAATATGTGAATACCTGTCTCCCTTTCTCTGTAGCCTATTCAGCACATGTAATTTTATATGCACATATAGAATCCTACCTGGTATCACACGTATACTCTTGTGAGGTGGCTGACTTGGAAGATACAAATTGTGAGAAAAGATCACTCCTCCTAAACGCTGTTGGAACAGAAAATTAAACCTATGGGTGAGCCTCCTAGTAGAACAACATTATACATAAATCCATGTTCAGTAAAATAAATATTTTTGCATCTGTGGATGATATATATTCCATGATGAATTTCGATTGGCATATATATTGCTAAATTTTATTGTCTGTGTGTGTGTGTTGTGTGTGTGTGTGTGTGTATATATATATATATATATATATATATATATATATATATATACTCTCCAAATTTTTTCAAAATATGAAATATATGTGTCTTCCATATACTACCTAAATCCATTCATGTTCATGTATGTGGATTTATAATGAACTTTTCACAATATTATTCTCAGAAATATTCATCCACCTGAATTACATATTTGTTTCCTAGTACTGAAAACTAACTTCAGTGAATGGTGCATACAATCCTAATATTTTACAGTAACTGATCCAGTTTAACATCAGTGCAAGTAGATTCCTCTTGGATATGATGTCTGTTTTGAAGTTCATTTTATTCAACACTGGTACATTACTCTTTGTTCAGTTTATACACATCATAGGATACATATTTCATCAACAACTTCAATAATTTATAGGATTTTTATTCACTTTCAATCATTTCCTGATTCACAACACATGTATTACTCCAGGTTACTTGACTGTTTTTTCATGAGACTTCTTTCAAAACGCATCATTTTTGATTTCCATAATCATTTTGAAGCAAAACTCACACACTCTTCATGATAAACCATAACCCTAACATTACCATTAGATGTATATTTGGTTGGAATGATTGCATATAAATATACGATTTCCTGTTTATTTTCAGATATCAATTCAATCCAATATTTAAAGTTGGAACAAGTTATAATATTTATTCACAGTATGTTCTATCCATGAATTATCTCTATATTCATTGACACAGAGTAAATCTATTTGTAACCCCAATACTAATTTTTTCATCTTCAAAATGTTGCTCCCAGAAATGGTGGAAGAAATTCTCATGTCACCTGATCTACATATACATTTTATCACAGTAATATTCTGGACACAAAAAAAGAGGTCACACTTATAATTGTATCAAAGCCTAAATGGAAAGTGAGCATAGATTACTAAAAACATTCATGTCCAGTGTGCCTAATGGTCTCAAATGTCAATCCTATTGGTCACTACATATTTGTTTCTTCCTAAGACTATCTATTTAACCTCAACCCTGTTGCAAATGTCTAATCCTATCACTCAATTTATACTTTGCCTGATTTCCTAATGTCTCTATTGATGTCTGCTTTCCTAAATATTTTCCCCAGTTCACCATTGTGACTGACTCTTCACATGTGCTGACATTTACATTTACTCTCTACCCGATACCCTATTGCTAAAAAACTTTTGGTCCAAATCCTGTACTCAGTCTTCTTCTGAAATTTATCGAATATCTTCCTAATCCTTCCGACTATCCCTTTTCTAGTGGATGTTCACTTCTACATTCAATCATCCAAGGTACAAGGTCCTATGCAATTGATAATCGATTTATCTGAAACACCTGTGCAGAATGTATTTCAAAGCTAAGTATCCCAATCAATAGCGCAATGCCCTTCTGGGCTTCAAATCTTACCTAGATTTTTGTTTTCATACTTATATTTCACCAATAAATTCTTATAAATATCACAGGTTCCCAATACAATTATTCATCAATTAGAATAATTCCTAACCCAAATCGAACCTGTTATTAACCCTAACCATACACTGTTCCCTCAATCTAACTTTACAGAAGAGCATAAACCGAGTTGGTCTTACAATACAGGAATGTAGGGAATCTTCCACCTGTTGTAAAACTCAAAGGTCCATGAAGAAGTGATCTCTGGAGAAGATGTAGGCAGCCATGAAGGACCTGAGAGAGCAAACGTCATCTTCCATTGCAAACAACCTTGTCAGGATTAAGGGTTGTGTCTGAATCAACTGTTAGGACAAAGTGGTTGCCAAGGCAGTGACCTCATTCAGTTCCTGAAGGAAGTGACCTCACCTCACTTGCTTGGTGATGGAACTCTCAAAACTTGGGATCCAGGAAGCAAGGCACCAAGAGCCTATCCCAGTCCCAGTCTCAGTGAGCTCACTTGTTTGGATTTACCAAGGACAGAGTCAGTGTTTCATGGTACCTACAGATATGATGATGGCGAACTGCCATGAAAGCTCAGAAGAGGGGCCTTTCCTGAGAAAGCAGATAGTGGCTCACCGCTGGCTCCTGACAAGTTCACAGAGTTGGTTTAAGAGACCAGAACTGAGACAGAATAGGCAATTTCCGGGGAACATAAGTTGGCCCACCAGTCAGAGGACACTCTGGATAGTCACAGACCTACTTTGTGGAAGGTGGTGCCTCTGTGGTTGTGGGTGTGGGTTTGTGGTTTTGTCTCATGTTCTGAGAATAGGTAGGAAAGGCGGTTTGTTTGGTTTGGAGTGAAATGTTTATAGTAAGTCGATTGACAAGGCCAGTGTTTCTATGTCTGTTTATCCCACTGTGTCCATGGTTTTAGACATTAGAAAACAGAATGCATCAATTGTTGTGTCCTCTCTAGTAGAAAGCTTCCCAGCATTCATCCTGCCAAATTTATGAATGGATTTCGGCTTGCCTTATCGATGGGCAACACGTGCTATCTTCCAAAATTCCTGAATTCTTCCTGAATTCTGGCTACTCTCCAGAATAGGCTCATGGTTTTGTGTCCAAGATATGTACCAGTTCCAAGCCCTGTGACATGGCCATGTACTGGGGTAGCTGAAGGGAATGGCGAGTATCTCAGAAAACTCAGATATAAGTATGACCATGATAGTCTCAGTGGAGAAACAATGCTTTGGTCCTTTTTCTTACCTATTGTTCTGTTGCCCTGAATGTCAGAAAGATCTTTGCCTCAAGACACTCGTTTGTGAAGCCTGAAGAAAACAGGTTCAAATGGAAATGAATGGACATCACCTGTGTATCTTTTCTTAATTCTTTTGGAAATTTAAGTGTCTGAATCAGCCTCTTGGCTCTGTGTGAGGCCGTGGCTTAGATTCTCATCACCTGAAGGATCTAAAGAAACATCACATATTTGCATCCAAAACAAAAATGGCCAAAAGTGCAGTTATTGTGGATGAAGTCTCTCCCCTTTCTCTGTGATGTTCCTGACCTCCATCAAGTTAGAATAGGGATCCTTTGGGTCAAATGATTTCTTCAAAGCCCTACAGAGGCTATCCCATAAGTGCTTGAGTTTTCCCATGACTCCAATTCACATAAAGAATCTAAACTGCACAGTCAGTAGGCCTCAAATTGGAGAAGCATAGAAGTATTAACAGCAGGCCTATTTGAACACTCCTAGTTCAAAGGAATGGTGTCCAGGCCACGCTGAATTTAGGCAAATAAGGGGCAAGAGAGATTATTTAGGAGACTGTCTTGGGCTTCACCCCTCATGGAAATTTCCAGCGAGAGGTTATGATGAGTGTCTATATGAAAGAACATGAGGGCCATGTGGTAGTTTTTTGATTTTAATAGTGGTTGTTTGTGTGGTGGTTGAAAGAGATAACTGGGTCCACCTTGAGATGAACTCTGGTGTTTTTCCCCTTAGAGACTGAGTTCTGGAACTGACCTCAGAAAAGTATTGCCATTAATTGTGTTGGGATTTTAGGAGGCCACACATGAGAGTCGCCCTTGGGAACTGAGATCTAGGCCCAGGGTGGCTTTCAACAGAGCACTGGGAATCACAGCCAAGATATCACATGATTTTATTCTGAAAGACTTGGCACCCATCTTTGAGAGTCAAAACACACATGGACCTCACATTGTAGACCTCAATGGGCCTGTCTTCATGTGACCTTTTGGCCATTCTTTGGGAAGCATTGCCTGTGAGATTTCTCCAGAGCTTTCATTGAAATGAGCTTCGTCAACATTAATGGTTCTGGAATGAATTGAAACTCACAGTGCCTCCACCTTCATTGTTAAAATATGGCTAAAAAAAAACATGAAATTTTTGAAATTCCCATGACCAGGTGGCACTGAAAAACCTTTGGATGTCCTGTTGCTGATCATGAGTATACGAGACAGTGCCTTGATTGACTGGGTTTCATGAAAATTGTCTAGAACAGAGATGCAATAAGTTGGAGCCTGATGATTAGTGTACCTAGAGCAGTGGTAGGCAGGTGTGTGGTAAAACATGTGTAGTGGGGCCATGTGGATCTGCCATTGGCTTACAAATGGCGTGTGACTGACATGATGCAGCCAGCTATCCCACATAGCTTCTAAGTAAAGGAGTCTTGTTATATGGAGAGGTTTCAGGGCAATGTTCAGAATTGATTTGCTATGGTCAATGGGGCAAGCTATGTGATATAGAAGCATGGTTGGTGCATTCTCCTGCAGAAACTGAAATACCGCATGTGACAGAACTCCCTCCTTCACTGTGTCTCAGTTGAACTCCTTGTATTTCGTGAAGCATATACCAAACTCCCATTGCAGCAGCAAGAAACACCATGAAAATTGGAGGATGAACAAATGGATTCACAGTCCACACGGGGAGACACTTAGACCCCAGTGGCCACAATTTACCTACAGAGATCAAATTCAGGACTGCTGCCTCATGTTCATTGGAAAATAAGAAACCATGTCCTACAGGTCACATAGGTGCAGACCCAGCTTTGATGATCTCACTACAAAGGAACCTAAAGCTTCTGATAACAACATATTTTTCAAGTGCCCAACCTCAAAGGCAATTTCTCAAGAAGTCTTTAGGCCAGCAGAGCTCCACGTTTGTGGAGTGTTTACCCTGTCCCTTACTTTTGGAAACTCCTCTACCACATCCAAGGTACTGAACTCCTTAGCATATTTCATTCCAGATAAGTATGCCCAGATTTTCTAACTCTTCTCTTCTAATTATGTCTTACTTGGGGCGAAGATAATGCAAAGCCATTGTTCTGGATGAGAGTGGGAAGATTTTGTGTAGCACATATTTGCATACACATTGGATTCATTTTCCAATTTTCCATTCGAAATACTGAATCTTTGACACTAACCCCTACCCTACAAGACTCTGACTACTAATCGTAATATGATGGAGAATAATAACCCAAACAGAATAGAAATACAAGCAGTTCAGAGGACGAATGGTGTATATTTGGACTTGCCTATTGCATTATATAGGGTAGGAGTTATAAATCTAGTCAATTTTTTGTTGAAATAGTTCTCCGTGTGTTTTTAAAGTTAACAAATATGTGAATTCCTGTCTCCCTTTCTCTGTAGCCTATTGAGCACATGTATTTTTATATGCACATATAGAATCCTACCTGGTATCACACGTACATTTTTGTGAGGTGACTGACTTGACAAATACAAATTGTGAAAAGAGATCACTCCTTCTAAATTTATTTGGAACTGAAAATTCAACCTATGGGTAAGCCTCCTAGTTGAACAACATTATACATAAATCCATGTTCGGTAAAATGAATATTTTTGGGTCTGGGGATGATATGTATTTCATGATGAATATCGATTGGCATATAAAATTACTAGTTTTTAATGTCTGTGTGTGTGTGTTTGCGTGTGTGTGTGTGTATATATATATATATATATATATATATATATATATATACTCTCCAGATTTTTCAAAATATGAAATATATGTGTCTTATTATGAACTCCCTAAATTCATTCATTTTCATGTATGTGGATTTATAATCCACTTTTTAAAAAATTATTCTCAGAAATATTCATCCACCTGAAATACATATTTTTTCCTAGTACTGAAAACTGTCTTCAGTAAATGGTCCATCAAAATCCTAATATTTTGACATTGCAAGATGGCTGTGAATAGAGTGCATCACACCCAGTGTACCCCGCCACTGCGCAGGTGAATAACAAGTTAGAACGACGAAAAACTATCTTGTTAGGATCTTACAGCAAAATGGGTGTGCACCGAAACCTAGAAGAATGATTTCCACCACCAAGGTCCGGTAATTGAGTCTCAAACACAAGCCACCTGTGCAACCGGAGATCCAGTCTTATTGATCCGCGTAGCCTGCGCCGTGGCTACAGATTGTGAGGCACCACCGAGAAGCGACCAGCAAGCAGGGAGAAACGTTGCTGCGAATTCTGTGGAATCTTGCCGGATGAGCATCCACTGAGCCCCCGGCTGAATTCGGGATTTCAGACGGGGAAGTAAGCAGTACATTTGTATCCCCCAAAACGGTAACTCCACCAAGGAAACCAACAGCCAACATCTTGGAGAGCTGACATAACCACCACCACTCCCCGACAGATTGCAACAACAAAACAGGTGTGTGTTTCTCAGCTCATCTCCCATACAGAGGGGAATTCAAATAAAATATCTCCTAGGCTTTCTGGGGGAGGGATTATCACAGCAATCCTGCATAAAGACGGGGGGTAAACTAGAGGCACCTGACCTTCATCTCCCCTTCCCATCAGCAGCAAAAATGAAACCTGTCTAGCCAGCGCTGGGCGAGGGGCAAGCGGATAAAATTAAAACAATAGAGTGCAAGGGTTCCCAATAGACACCCTCCCCACCCAACAAATGGCAGACCCAGAGTACAGTTTGAGCTGCTGAGAAGCATCACTCAGGAGAAATCTGGTCTAGCAGGAGAAATCAGGACTAGGTGGATAAACCAGGGGAATAGAGGCCAGGCCCTCCTGACTGGGTGGCTGGAGAACGCCGGCCTGCTGCCAGTGCAAATGGGCAACTGGAAACCGCCTTCCTGCCGGGGACAGCCCACCTGCTGACTGCACGTCTTGACGGCTGGAGAACGCGCGCCTGCCGGCGACCGAACACGTGACTGTGTGGCTAGAGATCACCCACCCGCCAGTGGCAGTCCACCCGCTGCCCGCGCTACTGGGTGGCTGGAGACTGCCTGCCTGCCAGCGACCGGGAGCTGAAACCAACCAGAGAAAATCCAGTCCACTTTCCCATTCGGACACTTCGGCAAGGACCATGGGGCCCATCATAGCAGAGAGGTGACATCATTGGAGCTCGGCTGTCAGAATTCCAAAACAGCAGAATCCACTTTAGCAGACATAGTCTACCAACACAAAAAAGAGACAACAGAGATATATAAACCCAAAACAAATCTATAGAAGAGAGCAGAAACACAGCAATCAAATAGAGCTGGAAAGTAACATGAACATCATGAAAAAACAAGGGAAAAAATGGTGTTCAAACAATGCAAGACAACTTAATACTACAGGAGGACCTAGAAGCATCAGAAACAGGGATCGGGAAAAATCTTACGTCATACCTAACTCAGATGGAAAGGAATATTAGAGAAGACATGAGGCAGCAAGTCCAAGCAATAAAAGTATATTTTGAAAATGAATTTAACAAACAAATTCAAATGGCAAAGAACGAGCTTTACCAGGAGACAGAGATCTTATAAAAAATTAAATGGTAATTCTAGAAATGCAGGAAACTATCAACCAAATTAAAAACTCAAACAAGAATATTACAAATAGACTAGATCAAATAGAAGTCAGAACATCAGATAATGAACACAAAGTTTGTCAACTTGAAAAAAATATAGTCAACACAGAAAAGATGCTTAAATCCCATGAGCAATCTATTCAAGAGATATGGGATGTCATAAAAAAAAACAAAATTGTGAGTCATCGGGATAGAAGAAGGCATAGAAATTCAAACCAAATGAATGGACAACATATTAAATGAAATAATTCTAGAAAACTTCCCAGAGATTAAAGATAGAATGGATTGCCATATCCTGGAAGCCTACAGGACCTCAAACTTTCAAAACCATAGGAGAAAAACTCCAAGACATATAATTATGAATATAGCCAACAAACAGAACAAGGAGAGAATATTAAAAGCTACCAGAGAAAGTAGGCAGATAACATTCAGGGGTAAACCAATTAGGTTAACAAATGATTTTTCATCACAGACATTGAAAGCGAGAAGATCGTGGAACAATGTATTTCAAACACTGAAAAATAATGGATTCCAAACAAGAATACTGTATCCAACAAAATTAAGCTTCAGATTTGACAAGGAAATTAAGTCTTTCCTGATAAACAAAAGCTAAAAGAATTCGCCGCCAGAACACCAGCACTGAAAAGCATTTTGAGCAAAATACTACAAGAAGAGGAATTGAAAAATAGTGCCCAAAACTAACAGCGGGAGGTATCTCAGTAAAGGGGTAGGAAAATAACCAAAAAGTAAAAATTACCCAAACTAAAATAAATAAATAAATAAATAAATAAACATGACTTGAAGTACAAATCATATTTCAATTGTAACCTTAAACGTGAAAGGCCTAAACTCACCAATCAAGAAACATAGGCTAGTAACCTGGATCAAAAAAATAAATCCAACAATATGCTGCCTTCGGGAGACTCATATGATAGGTAAAGACATACACAGGCTGAAAGTGAAAGGTTGGGAATAATCATATCACTCACATGGCCCTCGGAAGCAAGCAGGAGTGGCCATACTCATATCGTATAAAATCAACTTCAAACCTACGTTAATCCAAAGGGATAAAATAGGACTATATACTGTTAAAAGGAACCATCCACCAACAAGACATAACAATTTTCAATTTGTATGCACCAAACAATTGAGCTGCAATGCTCATAAAACAAACTCCAATCAAGTTCAAGAGTCAAATAGACTACAACACAATAATTATGGGTGACTTCAACACACCGCTCTCGCCATTAGACAGATCCTCTAGACTAAAACTGAATAAAGAAACTATAGAATTCAACAGCACAATCAATAACTTAGACTTCACCGACATATATAGAATATATCAACCATCATCAAGTGGATACACTTTATTCTCAGCAGCACATGGATCCTACTCAAATATAGACCATATATTATGCCATAGGGCAACTCTTAGTAAATATAAAGGCGTGAAGATAATACCATGCACCATATCTGATCATAATGGAATGAAACTGGAAATCAATGATAAAAGAAGGAAGAAAAAATCCTACATCACATGGAAAATGAACAATATTCTACTGAATGATCAATGGGTTACAGAAGACATAAAGGAGGAGATAAAAAAATTCTTATAATCAAATGACAATACAGACACCACATACTGGAATCTATGGGACACAAAGAAGGCAGTTTTAAGAGGGAAATTCATTTCTTGGAGTTCTTTCCTCAAAAAAAGAATAAAACAACAAATAAATAAACTCACACTACACATCAAAAACCTAGAAAACGAAGAGCAAAACACAGCAAATGTAGTAGAAGATAAGAAATAATTAATTAGAGCAGAAATCAATGAAATTGAAACAACAACAAAAAAAAACCATTGAAAAAATTGATAAAACTAAAAGTTGGTTCTTAGAAAAAATAAAAAACATTTACAGGCCCTTACCCATGCTAAGGAAGAGAAGAAGAGAGAGAACTCAAGTTATTAACATATGGAATGAAAAAGGCAATATCACAACAGACACTACACAAATAGAGAAGATAATTAGAACGTATTTTGAAACCCTATATTCCAAAAAAATAGAAGATAGTCAAAATATCGATAAATTTCTTAAGTCATACGATCTGCCCAGATTCAGTCAGGAAGACACACACAATTTAAACAGACCAAAAACAAAGGAAAAAATAGAAGAAGCCATCAAAAGACTACCAACCAAAAAAAAGCCCTGGACCTGATGGGTATACAGCAGAGTTCAACAAAACCTTCAAAGAAGAATTAATACCAATACTTTTCAAGCTATATCAAGAAATAGAAAAATAAGGAGCTCTTACAAATTCATTTTCTGAGTCCAAAATCACCCTGATCCCAAAACCAGACAAAGAAACTTCAAAAAAGAGAACTACAGACCAATATCTCTAATGAACTTGGATGCAAAAATTCTCAATAAAATCCGGGTGAATCGAATACAAAAGCATATCAAAATAGTTGTGCACCATGATCAAGTAGGATTCATCCCTGGAATGCAAGGCTGGTTCAATATAAGGAAACCAATAAATGCTATTCACCACATCTATAGACTTAAAGACAAGAACCATATGATCATCTCGATAGATGTAGTAAAAACATTCGACAAAGTTCAGCATTCCTTTATGTTCAAAACACTAGAAAAACTAGGGTAAACAGGAATTTACCTCAACATTGTAAAAGCTATATATGCTAAACCTCAGGCTAGCATCATCCTAAATGGAGAAAACTGAAGGCATTCCCTCTAAAATCTGGAACAAGACAGGGATGCCCTCTATCACCACTTCTATTCAATTTAGTTCTTGAAATACTAGCCAGAGCAATTAGACAGACAAAAGAAATTAAAGGCGTAAAAATAGGAAAAGAAGAACTTAAATTATCGCTATTTGTGTATCACATGGTAATATATTTAACAGACCCAAACGGGTATACAAAGAAACTGCTAGAGTTAATAAATGAATTCATCAAAGTGGCAGGATATAAAATCAACACGCATAAATTAAAGGCATTCCTGTATATCAGCAACAAATCTTCTGAAATGGAAATGAGGAAAACCACTCCATTCACAATATCCTCAAAGAAAATAAGATACTTGGGAATCAACCTAACAAAAGAGGTGAAAACCACAGAACCCTAAAGAGAGAGATAGAAAAAGATCTTAGAAGATGGAAAAATGTACCCTGTTCGTGGATAGGCAGAACTAAATTCATCAAAATGGCAAAATTACCCAAAGTTCTCTACAGGTTTAAAGCAATGCCAATCAAAATCCCAACGGCATTTCTTGTAGAAATGATAAAGCAATAATGAAATTCATATGGAAAAACAAAAGACACAGAATAGCAAAAGGAATTCTAAGTAGGAAGTGTGAATCTGGAGGTATAGCGATACCAGAGTTCAAACTGTACTACAAAGCAACACTAACAAAAACAGTGTTGTACTGGTACCAAAACAGGCAGGTGGACTAATGGTAGAGAATAGAGGACACAGAAACCAATCCACAAAATTACAATTTTCTTATATTTGATAAAGTGGCTACAAACATGCAATGGATGAAGGATAGCATCGTCAACAAATGGTGCAGGGAAAATTAGAAATTCATATGCAACAAAATGAAACTGAATCCCGTTCTCTTGCCATGCACAAAAGTTAATTCAAAATAGATCAAGGAGCTAGATATCAAATCAGAGACACTGCGTCTCACAGAAGAAAAAGTTGGCTATGATCTACATACTGTGGGGTGGGGCTACAAATTCTTTAATAGGACGTCCAAAGCCCAAGAGTTAATAACAAGAATAAACAAACGGGACTTACTTAAACTAAAAATTTTTTTCTCAAGAAGAGAAACAATACGAGAGGTAAATAGAGAGCCTACATCCTGGGAACAAATTTTTACCCCTCACATCAGATAGAACCCTAATATCCAGAATATACAAAGAACTCAAAAAAATAAACAATAAGGTAACAAATAACCCAATCAACAAATGGGCCAAGGACCTAAACAGACACTTCACAGAGGTGGACATATAATCAATCAACAAGTACATGAAAAAATGCTCACAATCTCTAGCAGTCTGAGAAATGCAAATCAAAACCACCCTAAGATACCATCTTACTCCAGTAAGATCAGCAGCCATTATGAAGTCAAACAACAATAAGTGTTGGCGAGGATGTGGGGAAAAGGGGACACTTGTACACTGTTGGTGGGACTGCAAATTGGTGAGTCCAATTTGGAAAGCAGTATGGAGATTCCTGGGAAAGCTGGGAAAGGAAACACCATTTGACCGAGCTGTCGCCCTTCTCAGACTATTCTCTGAGGATCTTAAAAGAGCGTACTATAGGGATACTGCCACATCAATAATCACAGCGGCACAATTCACAATAGCTACACTGTGGAACCAACCTAGATGCCCTTCAATAGATGAATGGATAAAAAAATGTGACATCCATACACAATGGAGTATTACACAGCACAAAAAAATGACAAAATCATAGAATTTGCTGGGAAATGGATGGCATTAGAGCAGATTACGCTGTGCGAACATAGCCAATCCTTAAAAAACAAATGCCAAATGTCTTCTCTGATATAAAGAGAGCAACTAAGAACAAAACATGGAGGAAGAGCATGAGGAAAAGATTAACATTAAACAAAGATGATTGGGGGGCAGAGAAAGGGAGAGAGAACGGAAAGTTTATGAAAATTGTAGGAGACCCTCAATGTTACACAAAATTACATATAAGATGTTGTGAGGGCAAGTGGGGGGGAAACAATGGAGAGAATTGAACAACAGCAGATGAGGTAGAGAGGGAAGATGAAAGGAGAGGAGAGGGTGGATAATAGGGGATAGGAAAGGTACCAGAATACAACAGTCACTAATATGCCATTATGTAAAAATGTGAATGTGTAACCGATGTGATTCTACAATTCGTATTTGGAGAAAAATATGGGAGTTCATAACCCAATTGAGTCAAATGTATGAAAGATGATATATCTTGAGCATTGTAATGTTTTGAACCACCAATAAAAATAAATAAATAAATAAAGATTTAAAATTGAGTGGAAAGAAATCAGCTAAAAATGGGTTGAGATGCACTCATTTTGTTATGCAGAAACTTTGTTTTGTGTAGTTGTAAATATCACAAATTTATTTTACCAGAAAATGCAAATAAATTGAGATTAAAGGATAATTCACCTAACTTCATGAAAAATTCATAGCATTTTCTACACTTTTCATATTTCATTTTTTTCGTGAATATTTTTTCATGGACCAGGTCTAGACTTAGGCTATTCTTCCAGAATACTACCTCATATGACAAATTGGTAAAATGTGTTGGATTGTTCTTTTCATCTTTTATTTAATAGTTTCTAGCTGATAATGTGTATTTTTTCTTATCTTTATTTGGACATACAACCCAACTATATCTTTGCATTTTATGTTTTACTTGGGAAGAGACTCATCAAAACCTCTTTGTGAAATGTATCAACATTAAAACATTTAGAGCATGCATTTATTCTTAGTTTTGCATGAAAATAAATTTGTACCATTTGTCTTATAAACATGTAGTATTATTAATAATGTCCCTACTGTAATAAGTAACTGCTTACAAGAAGAATTAAACAATTGACTTTATATCAATTATGAACATGAAAGGTACTAAAATAGGTATTTGGCAATTAATACACAATTGATAGAAATTGAAATCACAAGAAAGCCATTTAAAATGTCAGTGCATATGGTCCTTAAATAATAGGTTGTTCAAGGAAAATTTCGCTAATTCATAAGAGTTAATATGCCATATTACAGCTTAATGTGATATAAAACCTTAAATTATCAGTATTGATAAATAAGAATGATACCTGTTTACTTAAATATGTTTATTTGATTTTCACTGTAAGATGTTAATTATGAAAGAATTAAGAATTAAGAAAGACTTGGTCTATATTATTTCTAACAGGAAAATCAAAGTACTTTTAAATATATATGTATATATATATAATAGATGTAATGCATATGCATGAAGATAGATACATATTCATAATTAATGTATTGTAATATATCTATCAGGTGATTATAATTTTTAAATTTTCTCAAGAAAAAGAAATGACTAGAAAAAAAAGTGTTAAATTTAAATTTCATAGCATACTACTGTTTGTAATGACATGAGAGAAAAATAGTTATGGAGGGGAAACGAAAAAGGAAGGGAGAGAAGGGGAAAAATGAGGAAGAATGTGAGTAAAGAAGAGGGAGAGGAGTGTATGATGTTAAGATAAACGTGGAGGGGCTGGATTTGTGGCTCAGTGGTAACATGCTTGTCTAGCATGTGTGAGGCACATGGTTCTATTCTCAGCACCACATACAAGTAAACAAAATGAAGGTCAATCAACAATTGAAAAAATAAAAAAATAAAAAAGTAGAAATATTACCAAAATTCCAAGCTTTTATAAATGTTAAATAAAAAAAAATATGTTACATAGCCTTATGTAATTTCTAGACAACCCAAAATAGTCACTAAACGTTAGATTATTAGTGCTATAACTAAAAATCCATTGATCTTTCAATTACATTCTGTGGCATGCTAGTGCTAAAATAAATTGTATTATAAATTCCCCAAAATATCCTAATATTTCTACAGTAACTGACCCAGTTGAACATCAATGCAAGTAGACTCCTATGAGACATTATGTGCATTTTGACGTTCATTTTTATTCAACACTGGTACATTACTATTTCTTCAGTTTATGCACATCATAGCATATATGTTTCATCCAAATTTTGCAAATTTATAGGCATTTCTTTCACTTTCAATCACTTCCTGCTTGTGAACACATGTATTCCTCCATGTTTCTTGACTGCTCTTTTCATGAGACTTCATTCCAAAGACATTATTTTCAATTTCCATTATCACATTTGAAGCAAAACTCACACACCCGTCACGATAAACCATAACCCTAATATTACCATTAGATGTATAACTGGTTGGAATGAATGGTTGTATATCAATATAAGATTTCTTACTTAGTTTCAGATATCAATTCAATCCATTATTTAAAGTGGAATCAGTTATATTATTTATTCACAGTATGGTCTATTCACGAATTATCTCTATATTCATAGACACAGGTACACCTCTTTGAACCCCCAATACTAATTTACACGTTCTCAAAAGACGTGAAAGAAATACCCATGTCACCTGATCTACATATACATTTTATCTCAGTAATATTCTGGACACAAAAAGCAAATGTCACACTTATCATTGTACCAAACCTAAATGGAAAGTGAACATGGATTACTAAAAACATCCATGTCCAGGTTGCCTAATGCTCTCAAATGATAATCCTATTTTTGACTACATATTTGTTTCTTCCAAAGATTATATATTCAAACTCAACCCTGGTGAAAATATCTAATCCTATCATTCACTTTATACTTTTCCTGATTTCTTTATGTCTCTATTGATATCTGCTTTCCGACATATTTTCCCCAGTTCATCATTGTGACTAACTCTTCACATGTCCTCACATTTAAATTCACTCTTTATCCGAAACCCAATTGCTAGAGAACTTTTTTTCCAAATCCTATACTCACTCTTCTTTCTAAAACTCTGACTATCTTTCTAATAATTCCGACTATCCCTTTGTGACTAGAAGTTCTCTTCAACATTCCATCATCCAACGTACAGGGTCCTATGTCATTGTACATCAATTTATCTGAGACATCTCTGCAGAAAATAATTCAAATCTAACTATCCCAATCAAGGGCCCAATGCCCTACTGGGCTTCAAATCTTTCCTAGATTTCTGTTTTCATACTTATATTTCACCTATATAATCTTGTAAATATTGCAGGTTCCGAATCATTCCTGCAGAATGATTCCTAACCATACACTGTTCCCTCAATCTAACTTTACAGAAGATTAGGGACAGAGTTGGTCTTACAATACAGGAATGTAGCGGATCTTCCACCTGCTAAGATCCTCAAAGGTCCATACAGAAATGATCCCTGGAGAAGATGTAGGCAGCTATGAAGGACCTGAGAGAGAAAAAGTCATCTCCATGGAATGACTCATCACTGGCTCCTAACAACTTCACAGAGTTGGCCAAGGAGACCAGATCTGAGACAGGACAGGCCATTTCTGGGAAACATAGTATGGCCCACCAGTCAGAGGACACTCTGGATAGTCACAGACCTACTTGGGGGAAGGAGGTGCCATTGTGGGTTGGGTGTGAGTTTGTGGTCTTGTATTATTTTCTGAGAATAGGTAGGAAAGGTAATTTGTTCATTTTGGAGTGGACAGTTTCTAGAAAGTCGTTTGACAAGGAGTGTGTTTCTATGTCTGGGTATCCCACTGTATTCCTGGATGAAGACATTAGAAAGAGCATGCATCAATGGATGTGTTCTGTCTAGTAGAAAGCTTCCCAGCATTCATCCTTCCCAATTTATGAATGGACTTGGCTTGCCTTCTGGATGGGCAACACCTACTGTCTTCCTAAGTTTCTGTTTTCTGCCTGAATTCTGGCCACTCTCCATAATAGGCTCATGGTTATGTGTCCAAGATATGTACCACCTCCAAGCTCTGGGACATGTCCATGTACAGGATAGCTGAAGGGAATTGGAGCATCTCAGAAAACTCAGATATCAATGTGACCAGTAAAGTCTCTCTGGAGAAACCCTGCTTTGGGCCTTTTGCATACCTTTTCTTCTGTTGCACTGAATTACAGGAAGGTCTTTGATTAGCGCACCCCTTTGTGAAGCCTGAAGAAAAGAGTTTTAAAATGGAAATAAATGGGCATCACCTGGGGCTCTTTGCTTAATTTTTTGGAAAGGGATGTGTCTGAATCGGCCACCTGACCCTGTGTGAGGCTGTGGCTTAGATACTCAGCACCTAATGGATGTAAAGAAAGGTCCCATGTGTGCACCGAAATCCAAAATGTCCAAAAAGCATTCATTGTGGATGACGTCTCTCTCCTTCCTCTGTAAGGTTCCTGATCTCCATCAAGTGAGAATAGGGATCCTTTGCATCAAATGAGTTCTTCAAAGCCCTGCAGAGTGTAGCCCATAGGTGCTTGTGATTTCTCATTACTCCAGTTCAAATAAAGAATCTAAATCCCACAGTCAGTAGGCCTCAAATTGTAATAGTGGAGCAGTATTAAAGGCAGGGCTCTATGATCATTCCGTGTTCAAAGGAAGGGTGTCCAGGCAACCTTGACTTGTGACAAATGAGGTGCGAGGGTGCTTATTTTGAACACTGTGTTGGTCTGCGCCCCTCATGGAAACCTCCAGCCAGAGGTTATTATTAGTGTCTATATGGAAGAAGATGAGTGCCATGTGGGAGTCTTTTGTTTTTAATTGTGGTAATTTGTGTGGCGGTTGGAAGAGATGTCTGGTTCCACCTGGGCATGAACTCTGGTGTGATTCCCCTTAGAGACTGAGTTGTAGAACTGTCCTCAAAAAAGTATTGCCATGAATTGTGTTGGGATTTTAGGAGGCAACACATGAGATTTGCCCTTGGAAACCGAGATCTAGGCCCAGGGTGGCTTTCCTGGGCCACAGGTAATCTCATCCAGGATATCACACGATTTTATTGTTAAAGACTTGGCAGCCATAGTTGAGAGTCAAAACACACATGGAGCTCAAATTGTAGACCTCAATGAGCCTGGCTTCATGTGACATTTGGGCCAATCTTTGGGAAGCCTTGCCTGTGATAGTTCTCCATTTCTTTTGTTCAAATGAATTTCCTCGCCATTTAATGATTCCTGAACGATTTGAAACCCACAGTGCCTCCAACTTCATCTTAAAAAAATTGCTAGTTAAATACCACGAAATATTTGAAATTCCCATGACCAGGTGGCACTGGAGAACCTTTGGATTCCTGTTGCTGATCATGAGTATAACAGATAGTGCCTTGATTGACTTGGTTTCATGAAAATGGTGTAGAACAGAGATGCCAGTAAGTTGGAGCCTGCTGAGTAGTTGGCCTAGAGCACTGGTGGTCAGGTGTCTGATAAGATATCTGTGGTGAGGCCATGTTTATCTGCCATTGGCTTCCAAATGGCTTGTGACTGACATTTTGCATCCAGCAGACCCTTGTATGTAAAAGCATCTTGTTATATGGAGAGGTTTCAGGACAATGTTCAGAATCAGTTTTCTATGGTCATTGGGGCAAGCTCTGTGGGAAAGAAGCTTGCTTGGTGCATTCTCCTGCAGACCCTGACCCACCACATGTGACAGAACTCCATCCAGCACTTTGTCCCAGTGGAACTCCTTTGATTTCATGAAACAAATACCAAACTCCCAGTGCAGCAGCAAGAAACACCACAAAAAGTGGTGAAAAAACGGCTTTACAGTAAACATGAGGAGACACTTAGCCCCCAGTGGCCACAGTTTACCTACAAAGAGAAAATTCAGCACTGCTGCCTCATGTTTGTTGGGAAATAAGAAACAATGTCCTCCAGGTCACATAGATGCAGACCCAGTAATGATGGTCTCACTAGAAAGGAAGCTAAATCTCCTGACAACAACGTATATTTCAAGTGCCCAACCTCAGAGGCAGTTTCTCAAAAGTCTTTTGGCCAGCAGAGCTCCATATATGTAGAGTGTTTACCCTGTCCCTTACTTTTGGAAACTCCTATACCACCTCCAAGGTTGTGAACTCCTGAGCATATTCCATTCCAGATATGTATTCACAGATTTTCTAACTCATCTCCTCTAATTGTGTCTTACTTTAAGCGAAGGTAATGTCAAGGCATTGTTCTGGATGAGAGTGGAAAGATTTTTGTGTAGCACATATTTGCATAAATATTGAATTCATTTTCTTATTTTCAATTCGAAATACTAAATCCCTGACACTAACCCATACCCTACTAGACTCTGACTACTAATCCTAATATGATGGAGAAAAATAACCCACACAGAATAGAAATACAAGCAGTTCAGAAAACGCATGGTGTATAGTTGTAATTTTCTTTTGCATGATAATGGGTTGGTTTTATAAATCTAGTCAATTTGTAGTTGAAAAATTTCTCTATGTGTTTTTAAATTTAACAAATATGTGAATTCCTGTCTCCCTTTCTCTGTAGCCTATTCAGCACATGCATTTTTATATGCACATATAGAATACTACATGGTATCACACGTACATATTTGTGAGGTAACTGACTTGGCAAATACAAATTGTTAGAAGAGATCACTTCTCCTAAATGCTGTTAGAACTGAAAATTCAACCTATGGGTGAGCTTCCTAGTTGAAAAATATAAATCCATATTTAGTAAAATCAATATTTTTGGATCTGTGGATGATATATATTTCATGGTGAATTTCGATTGGCATACATAATGCTACTTTGTAATGACTGTGTTTAGGTGTGTGTGTGTATATATATATATATATATATATATATATATATATATATATATTCACTCTCCTGATTATTCAAAATATGAAATATATGTGTCTTATTATACACTAACTGAATTCATTCATATTCATGTATGTGGATTTATAATCAATTTTCACAAGATTATTCTCAGAAATATTCATCCAACTGAAATACCTGTTTGTTTTCTAGTACTGAAAACTAACTTCTGGGGATCATATGATGGCAGCGATGAGAGTTCATCACCCCCGTGTACCGCGTCACTTTGCGTGAGATTGACGAGTTAGAACGGCTAAAATCTATCTTGTTAGGTATTTCCAGAAAAATTAGTGTGCTCCAAAACCTACAGGAAGGATTTCCCTTGCCCAAGGACCAGCTAGGGGGCTCAAACACCAGCGATTTGTCCGCAAGGAGGGTCACTCTGCTTATTTAGCAAATTGCCCCACGGCTAGAGTCTGCAATGCGCACTGGGAAATGACGAGAGAGCAACGTAAAGATACAGCCCTGTGGATTTTGCAGGCTCCTGCCAGCTGTGCAATCACTGTGCTCAGTGCTAAATTCTGTGTTTGAAACGGGGGAAAGAAGCTGTCCACTTCAGTTCTGTACACTGGTCAGACCACAGAGGAAGATAGCGGCCACCATCTTGGAGAGTTGAGGTCACCATCCCTGTTTTCAACTGATCACAGCTCATTCAGATACCGAACACGTAATTTCAGGCTGCCATTCGCCTTTATCTTGCAGACAAATTACTCAGGGTCAGTGCTAAAGAACCCACGGAAATTGCTTCTTGGATCCTGCTCCTATCAGAATATACACCGAGCCCGGAGCGGCTGAATTCCGGGTCCTGGAACTGCTCTGGCCCAGGGCTAAAGAACCTGAGGCTTCTGCTGAATACTGTGGAGGTAAATGCCAACTGAGCCTTCATAGGCAGTGGGAACAGGATTGATACGAGGTTTGTGATGGCCGGTCAGGACTCACCCGTTGCTTTGGTCACCCGGCAAAGGGAATGAAATGCTGCCATTCACATGGGATACCAACATGGCAGTGATCTGATGTCATCACAAAGCAGGGGAGGAGATAACTTCATCGATACCAGCGGTGACAGAAACAGTTGGTCTCCTGGTAAAGAAAGTGTGTCACAAACATCCGAGTGTCTCTCATTTTGTCATCAAGCCAGAGGTGCAGAGCAGAGCCGCCGCGTGTGCCCGGAACAGGCCCAGCGACCCACCGGCGTGGTAGTCACGTCACCCCAATTGGAGTAGGGGCAGAGAGAGCCGCCACCAATGCCTGCAAGGTAGGCAGACGTGCGACATACCGGCAGAACAGGCCCAGCGGCCGGTCAGCATGGTAGACAGATCACCCCAATTGGAGGAGCAGCACAGCCGCCGACCACACCTGCAATGAAGACTTTTCCACTATACAAGAGCAATATAAATATATAGGGGGAAAATTTAAAAAACTCAACAGTTTCACCAGCAGAAAGTAACGCGAGCAGTAAGAAAAGACAAGGAAAGAAAGGACCACAAGCAATGCAGGTCAACTCAACTTTAGAAAAAGTAATAGATGCAGCAGATGGAATGTCAGATAAAGAATTCAGGATATACATGCTTCAGATGATCTGGAATCTCAAGGAAGACATTAGACAGCAAAATCACACAATGAAAGATCATTTCAACAATGAATTATATAAAAAAATCCAAGTAGCAAAGATCAACTATACAGGGAGATAGAGGTTATAAAAAACAAACAAACAGAAATCCTAGAAATGCAGGAAGCAATGAACCATCTTAAAAACTCAATTGAGAATACTACCATCAGAGCAGAATACTTAGAAGATAGAACATCAGACAATGAAGACAAAGTATTTCAACTCAAAAAGAACATATAAAACTCAGGAAGACTGTTAAGAAACCATGAGCAGAACTCCAAGAAATATGGGATAACTTAAAGAGACCAAACATAAGAGTCATTGGGATACAGGAAGGTATAGTGGTCCAAACCAAAGGAATGAGCAATCTATTAAATAAAATAATACGAGAAAACTTCCCAGACTTGAAGAATGAGACAAAATCCCAAATCCTAAAAGTCTACAGGACGCCAATCGTGCAAAATCATAAGAGATCCACACCTAGATGCATTATAATGAAGATGCCCAACATACAGAATAAGGAGAGAATATTAAAAGCTACAAGAGAAAGGAAGCATATTATATTTAGTGGTAAACCAACCAGGATAACAGCTGATCTTTCAACACAGACTCTGAAATCTAGAAGATCCTTTAATAACATATTTCAAACACTGAAAGAAAATGGGTTCCAACCAATAATCATGTATCCAGCAAAATTCAGCTTCAGATGGAAGATGAAATTAAAACCTTCTACGATAAACAAACGTGAAAAGTATTTGCAGCTAGAAAACCATCTCTTCAAAACATCCTCGGCAAAACATTACAGGAAGAGGAAATGGAAAATAACAATGAAAACCAACAGTGGGAGGTAAGATATTAATGGGGGGAAAATAATCAAAGAGGAAAACAAACCATGTTTAGTAACATAAATAAACAAATATGGCTGGAAGAACAACCCATATCTCAATAATAACCAAAAATCTTAATGGCTTAAACTCACCAATTAAAAGACACAGGCTAGTAGAATTGATCACAAAACAAGAACCAACAAAATGCTGCCTACAGGAGACGCATTTGATACAAAAAGAGATACATAGACTGAAGGTGAAAGGTTGGAAATATCATATCACTCATATGAACTTCGGAAACAAGCAGAAGTGTCCATACTCATATCAAGTAAAATAGATTTCAAGCCAAAGTTAATCAAAAGGGATAAAGAGGGACACTACATACTACTCAAGGGAACCATATGCCAACAAGACATAACAATCATAAATATATATGCCCCAAACAATTGTGCAGCTTTGTTCATCAAACAATCTCTTCTCAATTTCAAGAGTCTAATAGACCACAATACAGTGCTCATGGGAGACTTGAACACACCACTCTCACCACTGGACAGATCTTCCAAACAAAAGTTGAATAAGGAAAATATAGAACTCAATAACACAATTAATAACCTAGACTTAATTGACATATATAGAATATACAACACAACATCAAGCAGTTACACTTTTTTCTCAGCAGAACATGGATCTTTCTCAAAAATAGATCATATATTATGTCACAGGGCAACTCTTAGACAATATAAAGGAGTTTATCTGATCATAAAGGAATGAAACTAAAAATCAACGATAAAAGAAGAAAGGAAAAATCATTCATCAATTGGAGAATGAACAATAGGTTACTGAATGATCAATGGGTTATAGAAGACACCAAGGAGGATATTAAAAAATTCTTAGAAATAAATGAAAACACAAACACAATATATCGGAATATATGGGACACATTGAAAGCAGTTCTAAGAGGAAAATTCATTGCTTGGAGTTCATTCCTTAAAAAAAGAAAAAACCAACAAATGAATGATCTCATACTTCATCTCAGAATCCTAGAAAAAGAAGAGCAAAACAACAGCAAAAGAAGTAGAAGGCAAGAAATAATTAAAATCAGAGCTGAAATTAATGAAATCGAAACAAAAAGAAACAATTGAAAAAATTAACAAAACTAATAGTTGGTTTTTTGAAAATATAAATAAAATCAACAGATCCTTAGCCATGCTAACAAAGAGAAGAAGAGAGAGAACTCAAATTACTAACATATAGGATGAAAAATGCAATATATCAAGAGACAGTTCAGAAATACAGAAGATAAACAGAAATTATTTTGAATTATTATACTCCAATAAAATAGAATATAGTGAAGGCATTGATAAATTTGTTAAGTCATATTATCTGCCCAGATTGAGTCAGGAGGATATAGACAACCTAAATAGACTAATA
Source organism: Callospermophilus lateralis (assembly GCF_048772815.1). Classification (NCBI taxonomy): domain Eukaryota; kingdom Metazoa; phylum Chordata; class Mammalia; order Rodentia; family Sciuridae; genus Callospermophilus; species Callospermophilus lateralis. The sequence goes on along the minus strand of NC_135313.1, from coordinate 121,508,649 downwards.
TCAATTGACGAAATAGAAGAAACCATCAAAAGACTACCAACTAAGTAAAGCCCAGGACCAGATGGGTATAGAGCAGAGTTTTACAAAACCTTTAACGAGGAAAAAAAAAAAAAACAATACTTTTCAAGCTATTTCAGGAAAAATGCAAAATTCCTCAAAAAAATTCTGGCGATTCAGACACAAAAACATATCAAATAAAATGTGCACCATGATCAAGTAGGATTCATCCCTGTGATGCAAGGATGGTTCATTATACTGAAATCAAAAAATGCCTTTCACCACATCAATAGACTTAAAGACAAGAACCATATGATCATCTCGATAGATGCAGAAAAAGCATTTGACAAAGTTCTGCATCGCTTTATGTTCAAAACACTATAAAAACTAGGGATAACAGGAACTTACCTCAACATTGTAAAAGCTATATATGCTAACCCTCAGGCTAGATTCATCCTAAATGGAGAAAAACTGAAGGCATTCCCTCTAAAATCTGAAACAAGACAGGGATGCCCTCCATCACCACTTCTATTTAATTTAGTTCTTGAAATGCTAGCTAGAGCAATTGAACAGACAAATGAAATTAAAGGCATAAAAATTGGAAAAGAAGAATTTAAAGTATCACTATTTGCAGATGACATGATATTATATTTAACAGACATAAAATGGTCTACAAAAAAATGGCTAGAGTTAATAAATGAATTCAGAAAAGTGGCAGGATATAAAATCCACACGCATAAATCAAAGGCATTCCTGTATAACAGCAACAAAACTTCTGAAATGGAAATGAGGAAAACCACTCTATTCACAATATCCTCAAATAAAATAAGATACTTGGGAATCAACCTAACAAAAGAGGTGAAATATTCATATAATGAAAACTACAGAACTCTAAAGAGAGAGATAGAAGAAGATCTCAGAAGTTGGAAACATGTACCCTGTTCATGGATAGGCAGAACTAACATCATCAAAAAGGCGATATTACCCAATGTTCTCTACAGGTTTAAAGCAATGCCAATCAAAATCCCAATGGCATTTCTTGTAGAAATAGATAAATCAATCATGAAATTCATATGGAAAAACAAAAGACCAAGAATAGCAAAAGAAACTCTTAAGCAGGAAGTGTGAATCTGGAGGTATACCGATACCAGAGTTCAAACAGTACTACAAAGCAATAGTAACAAAAACAGCGTGGTACTGGTACCGAAAAAGGCAGGTGGACCAATGGTACAGAATAGAGGACACAGAAACCAATCCACAGAATTACAACTTTCTTATATTTAATAAAGGGGCTAAAAGCATGCAATGGAGGAAGGATAGCATCTTCAACAAATGGTGCTGGAAAAATTGGAATTCCATATGCAACAAAATGAAACTGAAACCCTTTCTCTCGCCATGCACAAAAATTAACTCAAAATGGATCAAGGAGCTAGATATAAAATCAGAGACACTGCGTTTCATAGAAGAAAAAGTTGGCTACGATCTACATACTGTGGGTTTGGGCTCCAAATTCCTTAATAGGACGCACATAGCCCAAGAGTTATTAACAAGAATAAAAAAATGAAACTTACTTACACTAAAAAGTTTTTTTTCTCTGCAAGAGAAACAATAAGAGAGGTAAATAGAGAGCCTACATCCTGGGAACAAATTTTTAACCCTCACACTTCATATAGAGCCCTAATATCCATAATAAACAAAGAATTCAGAAAATTAAACAATAAGATAACAAATAACCTAAACAACAAATCGGCCAAGGACCTGAAAAGACACTTCAAAGAGGAGGACATACAATCAATCAACAAGTACATGAAAAAATGCTCACCATATCTAGCAGTCAGAGAAATGCAAATCAAACCCAACCTAAGATACCATCTCACTCCAGTATGATTGGCAGCCTTTATGAAGTCAAACAACAACAAGTGTTGACGAGGATGTGGGGAAAAGGGGACACTTGTACACTGCTGGTGGGACTACAAATTGGTGAGGCCAACATGGAAAGCAATATGGAGATTCCTGGGAAAGCTTGGAATGGATCCACCATTTGAACCAGCTATCGCCCTTCTTGGACTATTCCCTGAGGATCTTAAAAGAGTGTACTATAGGGATACTGCCACATCAATGATCATAGTGGCACAATTCACAATAGCTAGACTGTGGAACCAACCTAGATGCAATTCAATAGATGAACGGATAAAAAAAATGTGGCATTTATACATGATGGATTATTACGCAGCACTAAAAAATGACAAAATCATAGAATTTGCAGGGAAATGGATGGCATTAGAGCAGATTATGCTAAGAGAAGCTAGCCAATCCTTAAAAAAACAAATGCCAAATGGCTATTTTGATAAAAAGAGAGCAACTAAGAATAGAACAGGAAGGTAGAGCATGAGGAAAAGATGAATATTAAACAAAGATGAATGGGAGAAAGAGAGAAGGGAAAGCATATGGAAATGGTAGGAGACCCTCATTGTTACTCAAAATTACATATAAGAGGTTGTGAGGGGAAAGTCGGTGAAAAGAGTGAGAAGTGAAGAACAGCAGATGAGGAAGAGTGGGAAGTTGGGAGGGGAGGGGAGGGGGGATAGTAGAGGATAGTAAAGGTAGCAGAATACAACAGTCACTAATATGACATTATGTAAAAATGTGAATGTGTAACTGATGTGATTCTGCAATTCGTATTTGGGGAAAATTGGGAGTTCATAACCCATTTGAGTCAAATGTATGAAAGATGATATATCATGAGCTTTGTAATGTTTTGAACAACCAATAAAAATAAAAAAACAAAGGTTTAAAATTGAGTGGGAAGAAATCAGCTAAAAAAGGTTTGAGATGCATTCATTTTGCTAAGCAGAAAGTTTGTTTTGTGTAGTTGTAAATATCACAAATTTATTTTACCAGAAACCTGGCTTTTGAAAATGCACATAAATTGAGAATAAGGATAATCCACCTACCTTCATGAAAATTTCATATCATTTCCTATATTTTTCATATTTCATTTTTTTCGTGAATATTTTGTCATGGACCAGGTCTAGTCTTAGGCTATTCTTCCAGAATACTACCTCATCTGCCAAGTTCGTACAATGTGTTGGATTGTTCTTTTCATCTTTTATTTAACAGTTTCTAGCTGATAATGTGTATTTTTCCTTATCTTTATTTGGACATACATACCCAACTATATCTTTGCATTTTATGTTTTACTGGGGAAGAGACTCATCAAAAGTTCTTTATTATATGTATCAACAATCAAACATTTAGAGCATGCAATTATTCTTACTTTTGCATGAAAATATCTTTGTACCATCTTTCTTATAAAGATGTAGAATTATTAACACTGTTTCTGCTGTAATAAGTAACTACTTAAAAGAAGAATTAAACAATTGACTTTATATCAATTATGAATATGAAAATTAATAAAATAAGTATTTGGCAATAAATATGCAATTGATAGAAATTGAAATCACGAGAAAGCTATTTAAAATGTCAGAGCATATGGTCCTTAAATAATAGGTTGTTCAAAAAAATTTCTCTAATTCATAAGAGTTAATATGCCATATTACATCTTAATGTGATATAAAACCTTAAATGATAAGTATTGATAAATAAGAATGACACCTGTTTACTTAAATATGTTTATTTGATTTTCACTGTAAGTTGTTAATTCTGGAAGACTTGAAAATTAAGAAAGACTTGATCTATATTATTTCTAACAGGCTAATCAATGTACTTTTAAATATATATGTATATATATAACATATGTAATACATATGCATGAATATAGATACATATGTATAATTAATGTATTGTAATATATCTATCAGGTGATTATAATTTTAAAATTTTCTCAAGAAAAAAGAATGACTATAAAAAACATTCTTAAATGTAAATTTTATAGCATATTACTGTTTCTAATGACATGAGAGAAAAATACATATGGAGGGAAAATGAAAAAGGAAGGGTGAGAAGGGGGAAAATGAGGAAGAAAGTAAGTAAAGAAGAGGGTGAGGAGTGTTTGATGATAAGATAAAAGTGGAGGGTCTGGGTGTGTGGCTCAGTGGTAACAGCACCACATATAAATAAATGAAATGAATGTCTATCAACCACTGAAAAAATAAAAAAATAATAATAAAAAAGAAGAGATATTACCAAAATTCCAAGTTTTTATGAATGCTAAATAAAAAAAAATTCTTACATAGCCTTATGTAATTTCTAGACTCCCCAAAATAGTCATTTAATGTTAGATTATTAGTGGTATAACTAAAAATCCATTGGTCTTTCCTCGACATTCTGTGGCATGCTAGTGCTAAAATAAATTGTATTATAGCACCAAAAAAATTCTTATATTTCTACAGTAACTGACCTAGTTTAACATCAATGCAAGAAGATTCCTATGGGATATAATTTTATTTTGACGTTCATTTTTATTCAACACTGGTACAATACTATTTCTCCAGTTTATGCACATCATAGGATGTATATTTCATCCACAATTTAGCAAATTTATACGCATTTGTTTTACTTTCGATCACTTCTTGCTTGAGAACACATGTATTCCTCCACGTTTCTGGACTGCTCTTTTCATGAGACTTTTTTCCAAACAAATTGTTTTCGATTTCCATTATCATTTTTGAAGCAAAAATCACACACCCGTCATGATAAACCATAACCCTAATATTACCATTAGATGTAAAACTGGTGGGAATGAATGATTGTATATCAATATAAGATTTCTTGTATACTTTCAGATATCAATTCAATCCATTATTTAAAGTGGAACCAGTTATATTATTTATTCACAGTATGGTCTATTCATGCATTATCTCTATATTGATAAACACAGGGTACACCTCTGTGTACCCCCAATAATAATTTGTATATCTTCAAAATATTTCTCCCAGAAATGGTGGAAGAAATACTCATGTCAACTAATCTACATATACATTTTATCACAGTAATATTCTGGACACAAAATGCAAAGGTCAAACTTATGATTGTACCAAAGCCTAAATGGAAAGTGAACATGGATTACTAAAAAAATCCATGTCTTGGATGCCTAATGCTCTCAAATGTCAATCCTATTGGTGAGTAGATATTTGTTTCTTCCCAAGATTATATATTCAACTTCAACCATGTTGAAAATGTCTAATACTATCACTCACTTTATATTTTGCCTGATTCCCTAATGTCTCTATTGATATCTCTTTTTTCTACATATTTTCTCCAGTTCATCATAGTGACTGATTGTTCACATGTGCTGACATTTAAATTCACTCTTTATCCGAAACTCTACTGCTAAAGAACTTTTGGTCCAAATACTATACTCACTCTTTTTTCTAAACCTACTGACTGTCTTCCTAATCCTACCGACTATCCCTTTTTGACTGGATGATCTCTTCGACAATCAATCATGCAACGTACAAGGTCCTATGCCAGTGTATATTGATTTATCTGAGACATCTGTGCAGAACATAATTCAAAGCTAAGTATCCCAATCAAGGGCCCAATGCCTTTCTGGTCTTGAAATCTTACCTAGATTTCTGTTTTCATAATTATATTTCACCTGTATATTCTTATAAATGTTGCAGGTTCCCAATACCATTATTCATCCAGCAGAATGATTCCTAACACAAATCCAACATGTTATTAATCCTAACTATACACTGTTCCCTCAATCCAACTTTACAGAAGAGCAGGGACAGAGTTGGTATTACAATACAGGGATTTAGGGGATCTTCCACCTGTTGACAACCTCACAGGTCCATGCAGATATGATCCCTGAAGAAGATGTAGGCAGCTATGAAAGACCTGAGCAAGCAAAAGTCATCTTCCATGGCAAACAACCCGGTCAGGTTAAAAGCATGTGTCTGAATCATCCTCTCTCTTCTTAATGTAGGGAAGATTGACCAAACTAGGCCTGTGTGAAGAGCTGTTCCCAGGTGCTTTGGTTTCTATATCATTCGAACTTGTGAAAGTGTCACAAGAAGTAGGGGAATCCTCCATATTATGAGATTCTAGGAAGCAAATGTTAGGACAAAGTGGTTGTAAAGGCAGTGACTTCATTCAGTTCCTGAAGGAAGTGACTCACCTCACATCCTTGTTGATGGAACTCTCCGAATTTGGGTTCCAGGAAGCCAGGCATCCAGACCCAGTCCAAGCCCCAGTCACAGTGGTCTCACTTGTTTGGATTTACTAAGGACAGAGTCAGTCTTTTGTGGTACCTAGTGATGTGAGCATGGCCAAATGCCAGGAAAGTTCTGAAGAGGGTCCCTTCCGGAGAAAAAAGGTAGAGGTGCACTGCTGGCTCCTAACAACTTCACAGAGTTGACCAAGGAGATCAGATCTGAGACAGGGCAGGCCATTTCTGGGGAAAATAGTATGGCCCTCCAGTGAGAGGACACTCTGGATAGTTTCAGACCTACGTGGGGGAAGGAGGTGCCTTTGTGGGTGTTTGAGTGGGTTTGTGGTTTTTTCTCATGTTCTGAGAATAGTTAGGAAAGGGGGTTTGTTTGGTTTGGAGTGGACTGTTTCTAGATAGTCCTTTGACAAGGTGAGTGTTTCTATGTCTTTGTATCCAACTGTGTCCATGGTTGTAGACATTAGAAAAGAGAATGCCTCAATGGGTGTGTCCTGTCAAGGAGAAAACTTCCAAGAATTCATCCTGCCCAATTTATAAATGGACTGTGGCTTGCCTTATCAATGGGAAACACCTACTATTTTCTTACGTTCCTGTATTCTTCCTGAATTCTGGCCACTCTCCAGAATAGGCTCATGGTTTTGTGTACAAGATATGTACCACTTCCAAGCTCTGTGACATGGCCATGTACTGGATAGCTGAAGGGAATGGCAAGCATCTCAGAAAACTCTGATATCAGTGTGACCAGTAAAGTCTCAGTGGAGAAACCCTGCTTTCGGCCTTTTGATTACCTATTGTTATGTTGCCCTGAATATCAGGAACATCTTTTCCTCAAGCTACTCCTTTGTGAAGCCTGAAGAAAACAGTTTTCACATGGAAATGAATGGGCATTACCTTTTTGTTTTACAATAAAACCTTCACAGATTTGGCTCTCATTAACTTAAAATACATTATATTGTATCTCAGTGTAAAAAGTAACATGGAACTTTACATATCTTATTTATAACAAGTCCAATTATAGAACACAAATAATGTACATAAATTTCCAACATGTTTTTCTTTTAAGCCTAGAATTACCATACAACCTTAGAACACCAGCTTTATACAATGCTCTTTTGAAGCTTCTACCTTACAGACTTGTATACCTGGAAGATATGAACACATTAACACCACAATTACATTGATGTTTTTGTATTAACCAAGTTTAGCTTTTTAAAGAAATAACATGGCACAATTTTATAAAAACAGTACTTGTTTAACCAGCTGTTTAATTTTTTAAGTTTACTTGCTCAAACTTACACATATAACGAACTTACACAAACCTTTCTTTATTATTTACTTAAACCATTTTAATTATTTAATTATATAGACTCTCTCATCCACACATTTTCCCTCTATTAAATCTATATCTAGAACCTTTTAGTTTCTCTTTTCCATCTGTGAACCTCTTTCTGTTCACATTTTGAAACAATACATGTAAATTTCTGAATTCATGCACATTATTTTATAGACATCAACATTTTATTAGGGCCTTTTTGAACACCTAGAAAACTTATAGGCCTAATTTTAAAGACATTTTTAATTTTATCTGTTTACCCAATTTGAATTGAGCCATTTGAACCACGTGAATCAAAGATATTTTGATCCATTTTTAAATTTTTCATAAGCGCTCCTCATCTGTCAATTGTCATGTCACTGCATGATATATGGGCATACATACATATAGACATACCGACATATATGTAACACAAGTGTAACACATAACACAATAGTGAAGGCCTTGTAGCTTTTTCAGGTGAAATCTCCATTGCAATGTTTAAAAACTCCACAGTTGTGCAAAAATAGAACTGATCACAAAAGATTAACCCGTCTGCAGAATCAAGATCATGACCTCAAAAAAAAAAAAATAAATAAATTGCAGAATCTAAGAAAAACAAGAGTCCCAAAAAAGATGACTGGCCAGTAATTAGTAAATACCATATAATGTACTTTTTGGTTGGGTCTAGTTTGAGTTCAGGTAAAAAGACACTTTTCCTCTTTTTTGTCTGTCTCCCGCTGAGTGCTGCACGCTTCCTTTATTTGCATATCATCTTAAGTCCTGGCTGAGGTCTGGAAAAAAGAAAGACTGGAATTCTGTTCAGAAACCTCACGCCTAAAGCATTTTAGCTATAAGTCATAATTTCCAGGTTTAAATGTTGAAAATTATGATGCAAGTTTAAGATGTAATTCTCAAAATTTTATATCTTTAGATTTTTCTACACTAGAAAATCTTGCTCACACAAAACTGGAAATATGATCATTTTTTGATAAAATTGAAGCCACCATCAGAAGAAGTCTCTATAGCTTCATTAAGCCACTTTCTTTGTAATAAAGTTTCTAAAGTAGTATTAAGTTACATTAAATTGGCTGAAAAATTATTAAAAACAACCACAGACTACCATGTGTATTCGAAATTAAGCTTTAAAAATTTCCAAGACTATTGCTAATTAATGTCATTTCACTAAGACAGACCAACGTTTTAATTTAGCACGTTTTTTAAAAAATCTTCCACACTGACGGGAACAGATACCATATCATAATTTATTCTCTTTGCCCAAGATAATGCACTGGTATATCTAGTGAAATTTTCTCTGGCTACCAAGTTCAAAATTAAATCTCTATAATTTTTTCATCCTAAGTATTTACGTTTTCTAGCATGAACTATCTGAAATCAAACTAAACAATTGTTTAAACCCAACTTTTAACTGTAAGTTAGTGCAATGCTTTAGAAACACATTTTGAAACCAGATTGTTACAATAAAAAAAATCATTCTTAGATACACATTCAGCCAAGATCATCCCCATAAAACAATATGTAATATCAACATATTACTGCATTCATTGTCCATTTTGTTAAGAAAACAGAGGTGGAGTAATTTTAAAGTGCAGGTAAGGAATAAGGGAGTTCCCCACAGCAAAATGGCTCTGGCAGCTGCTGGGAGTCCCTTAGCCTCACCTTTTACTTACAGGATTAGTTCCTATGGTTTTGTTTGACCCTAGGCAAAAAGCATTTTCTATATCTCCCAACTTTTCAGTAGTCAGCTCCCAAAAAGTTCATCCTCTGCTTGCAGATGTTTTGAGTACTAGGCTTCCCCAAGAGGGCAGAGTGGGGACTTTTTTAAAGTCCAATCTGGGGTGTCAAAATTTATGACTGAAGGTTTGGTTCCCATCCCCAAAGCCAATTAATGACAATTTATTAATGAGGACACGGTTTTGAGAAAAGTTTAAGGGAGATAAAAAAGTTTTTAGACGCCAGGAAATTCCCTCTGCAGTGAGCGTGCTCAAGCCAACTACAGGAAGAAAAGAAAACACTGCTTCCCTAATCTTGCTTACCAAAGGGGAATAAAGTTTATCAAAGTTCTTTAAAACACAGCTAAGAGAGGTGTAAAAGGTGAGAACAGAAAATCTGGCGGTTCTATTGACTTTTGATCCCTCACAGGAGAAGCATTTGATTAAAATTTAGCTAAAGTTACTTCCACACATCTAAGGCAGGTTGGAACTCAAGACTCTGCATCGGTCCAAACAATGCCATCACATTTAACAGATACACAGTCAAAAAGACACACAAAGACCATCATGCAGCTCCCGTTTGTTCACAACCCCAAGATCTACAATCTTGTGACTCAGAGAGAATGGAGGGAAGAGGGGGAGGAGCAGAAGGTTTGAGTGATAGGATTGTGGGCAAAAGGGTCAGAGTGGAGGCGGGGACAAGGAAAGGCTTCAGGGACAGAGGCATGGAATGGCTTTGTCCCATAATGAGAGTTACTCAAACAGAGACAAGGACAACACAAACGTGACACAAACACAAACACACAGTTAACGTCTAACACGAGTTCATAAGTAAAGATTAGAACCTAGTAACTGGCAAAACCTTATGGGTAAGACCATTAAGACAGACAGTGAATTCAACCTGAGAGAAAAAAGTAGCCGGCAAGACCTGACGGGTTGGCAGCAGAGTAGGCTAATGAGGGGACATCCGTCCTTCCCGAATCCTCCAAGGCATCCCTTGCAAGGAGGTGGCCTGTGGCTTCAGGACACGTCTGTCCACCACCACCAGGGGGAACTTACGCTCACTGCTGGTAGCCACTCTGTCAACCCAAACCGAAAACCAAAAATCCAAACCTGAACAAAAAGCTCTAAGCGATCGCAAGGAAAAAAGGAAAGAGGCGCCTTACTTTCCCCCAGAGGGGTCCGTTGGGGTCTTCTTGTTCGGCGCTGCGTGATTCCTGGCCAACGCACCAAATGTAACGGTTCGGCGAACACCGGAGGATGAGAACACCAAGAGACTACGCACGGCTCATGCAACAGCAAATGGGGTTTATTGAGGATCCAATCCAGCATGCTGGGGCTTCGGGCTCACTCAAGAAGGGAGAGCAGCCCAAAGCCCTGAGCATAGGTTGAGCAGTGCTTAAGTACACTTTTTCGGGAGGGCGGGACTTTACATAAATCACAGTCTCCTTTAACAAATCATCATACACCACGGGAAAATCAAACAACAATTCCTAAATATGATTAGTTCATTCATTGGCGGGAACAGGTCCGGCGGGGGAGATAGGTCAGTTCTAAAGTGGGGTACACATTCAAACTGATTGGTTTAGGCCCTGCGATGCCTACGTGCAAGGCCACACAGGGTCCTAGGATATTAAACAATCAGTCAGTCAGGGGGAATATTTACTGGGCAGTCTGGGAATTGTCCTACAAGCTACAGGAATTTCAGTTTTTGTGTGTAGCATAGGAACTTTACAATACATGGTCCTTTACATTTTAACTCAGGCCTTGCAGCTTAGAAATTTTACAACACCCGGTCTTTTACGCTTTAACTTTTACACTTTAATTTCAATTTCTTTTACCCTTACATTCCCACTCCTTTTTCTGACTACTTTTAGTCATAAAAATAATGAATCACAATTATTGAAGGGTTACACATTTCATGAGTTGTTTTGTGTTCTCTGGAATTGTTTTCTGCATGGCCTCCATTTTAAATTTTACTCGGTATTAGACCCTGATTTATCTAACTACACTAACTACCTAACTTTAAATCTGGCTTCATTCCCCCCTCTAATTTGGGAACTCCTTACTGCTGTAAGGAAGGGGGGCAAAGAGGATCTTTCTGGCTTCTTTAGGCTGAAAAGGGACGGTGTGGGGCAAGCAGTTTGGAGTCCCCCTTTAAAATCAGGTTTATCGAGTGGTCCATGATAAAAAGTGTGATTGAGAAGTAATAGGCTGAGTGATGGGTGGTCTATAAGAGAAACAAGAATTCATTAGTTTGCGAATCCAATTGATTCAGCAATAAATGCCATAGCACAGGAATATGCCAGTGAGTATGATGGCAAAGACAAAGACTATCAATGTTTTTTTTATCAGGAAGTACCAAGAACCAGGTGCTAAGATATTCGTTCCATGACAATGTTGCTAAGGACATGGCTTCTACTTGAGCATGTAAATCTTTAAGGATATTTGTCACCTTGCCATTAATGTCAGGAATGTAAACACAACAATTAACATTTAGGTTTACAGATTTCCTTTTCCTTAAGATATAATCTAATAATTTAATGCCATATGATCTTGTAAATTTTTTTTACTAGAATGACCTGTGTCTAATAAAGAAATGTTTAATTCTGTTACTTAGGGCTGGATAACCATACTAGCAAACACCAAGCCTACCTGTGTAGGTTAGGAATATCTGTAGGCCTTAAACTAAAAATTACTCAGGCAGTTTCTTTTAATACTTATCAGGCATTCCTGTCTGAGAATCTCTTTTGTAGCCTCCAGTTTACTTATTTATGGAAATTACATTTAACTATTATTATCATTTAAAAGACCCAGGAACAGCTGTGCTTTGGCTTTCACTGACTTTGCTAAGTGTTTAAGATAAAGCAAGTCAAAGTGACTTTTTTTTCTATCTATTGTTAACAGTCAGCTGAGTTTCCCTGGGAGACCTCGGGGAACATACAGCACTTTCTCAGTTCTGCTAGTGTTATTTGCATTAGGATGGGTCCAGGCCTTGCCTGACCATGTAACTTCCCTCAGAAGCATCAGGGATGTCTCCCTTTTCTAATGACCCTCCTCTTCATAGCAAATGCACTATTTGGCTTTCTGTCCTCCAATGGTCTCATTAATCTCCCTGTTCGGGAGGTTATGTGGCCTAGAGTTTCAAAGCTCTTTGGAGAAGTTCCCTATTCCCTGATTCAGACTGACTCAGAGGGCAAGAGCCAAATATTGGTTTTCTTGGCCCTTTTAATATAAGGTTTTCTTGGTTTTCTTGGCCCTTTTAATAATTAATTTTAAAAACTTAAACTTAAACTTCCAGCAGGTAAGTTAACAGCCTTATGCTAAGGGCACTGGGCTTTAATGTCTATCTCTCTATCCTGTAGGTGATAACTCCTTATCTTAAGTTTACCGAGGTTGTGAGTTCTTAAAGCAGTACCCCTTTAAAACATTAACAGGCGATCCTTAGACCATCTATAAACAAACTACAAACAAAATTAACTAGGGTAAAGACATATTTACTTTATATAAGAGCTACCTTGAATTCTGGCTAGGATATACATCATAATCCCCTGTTTGAGATTCTATTTGGACACAACTTTAAATGTACTGAAATCTGGCCTACTTCTTTCATAGTCTCTTTCACAGGAGGTGGGACATAGAGCCTTATCTCAAGTAAGGCGGGGCTCTTCATAAATCTTAAATACTATAGTTATGAAACTGATCTTTGGTTTTTAGACATCATTTTACAAAGCCTATATAAATTGTTGATCAAGTTTACATGGATATTAACTAACACAACATAATATCACATCTAAAACATGAATTAGAGAAAGGCTGAAAGTTTTAACATTTTGTAGAAAAGTAGCAAAGTGTTTTTGTGTTTTAAAATAAAACCTTCACACAGATTAGGCTCTCATTAACTTAAAAATACATTTAAATTGTATCTAAGTGTAAAAAGTAACATGTAACTGTACATATCTTTTTATAACAAGTCGAATAAGACAACACAAATGATACACATAAATCTCCAATATGTTTTTCTTTAAGCCTAGAATTACAATAACACCTTAGAACACCAGCTTGATCCAATGCTCTTTTGAAGCTTCTACCTTACAGACTTGTATACCTGGAAGATATAAACACATTAACACCACAATTACATTGATGTTTTTGTATTAACCAAGTTTAGCTTTTTAAAGAAATAACATGGCACAATTTTATAAAAACAGTACTTGTTTAACCAGCTGTTTAATTTTTTAAGATTACTTGCTCAAAACATACACATATAACCAACTTACATGAACCTTTTTATTATTTACTTAAAGCCTTTTAATTACTTAATCATATAGACTCTCTTATTGAGAAACACATTTTCCCTCTATTAAATCTATATCTAGAACCTTTTAGTTTCTCTTTTCCATCTGTGAACCTCTTTCTGTTCACATTTTGAAAGAATACTTGTAAATTTCTGAATTTAAGCAGATTATTTTATAGACATCAACATTATATTAGGGCCTTTTTGAACACCTAGAAAACTTATAGGCCTAATTTTAATTAATTATTTTTAATTAATTACTTTAATTTTTAATTAATTTTTAATTAATTATTTTAATTAATTATTTAATTAATTTAATTATTTTTAATTAACTATTTTAATTAACAATTATTTTTATCTGTTTACCCAATGTGAATTGAACCATTTGAATCACGTGAATCCAAGATATTTATATCCATTTTTAAATATTTTATGAGCGCTCCTCATCTGTCAATTGTCATACCACTGCATGATATATGGACATACACACATACAGACATACCTACATACAACACGTAACACAAGTGAAACACATAACACAATAGTGAAGGCCTTGTAGCTTTTTCAGGTGAAATCTCCATTGCAATGTTTAAAAACTCCAAGGTTGATCAAAAATAGAACAGATCAGAAAATATTAACCCATCTGCAGGATCAAGATCATGAGCTCAAAAAAAAAAAAAAATACAGAATCTAAGAAAAAGCAAGAGTCCCAAAAAAGATGACTGGCCAGTAATTAATAAATACCATATAATGTACTTTTTGTTTGGGTCTAGTTTGAGTTCAGGTAAAAAGACACTTTTACTCCTTTTTATCTGTCTCCTGCTGAGTGCTGCAGGCTTCTTTTATTTGAATATCAACTTAAGTCCTGGCTGAGGACTTGAAAACTGTAAAGGCTGGAGTTCTGAGCAGAAACCTCATGCGTAAGGCATTTTAGCTATAAGTCATAATTTCCAGGTTTGAATGTTGAAAATTATGATGTAAGTTTAAGATGTAATTCTCAAAATTTTATATCTTTAGATTTTTCTACACTAGAAAATCTTGCTCACACAAAACTGAAAATATGATCATTTTTTGATAATATTAAAGCCACCATCAGAAGAAGTTTCTCTAGGATCATTAGGCCACTTTCTTTGTTCTGAAGTTTCTAAAGTAGTAGTAAGTTACATTAAATTTCTTGAAAAAATTTTAAAAACAACCACAGACTACCATGTGTATTCAAAATTAAGCTTTAAAAATTTCCAAGATTGTTGCTAATTAATGTCATTTCACTATGCTAGACCAACGTTTTAATTTAGCACCTTTTTAAAAAAATCTTACACATTGAAGGGAACAGATATCATATCATTATTTATTATCTTTGCCCAAGTTAATGCACTGGTATATCTAGTGAAATTTTCTCAGGCTACATGGTTCAAAATTAAAACTCTTTAATTATTTTTTTATCCTAAGTATTTAAGTTTCCTACCATGAACTACCTGAAATCAAGCTAAACAATTGTTTAAACCCAACTTTTAACTGTAAGATAGTGCAATGCTTTAGAAACCAATTTAGATACCAGATTGTTACAATAAAATTCATTTTTAGATACACATTCAGCCAAGATCATCCCCAAGAAACAATCTATAATATCAACATATTAATGCATTCATTGTCCCTTTTGTTAAGTAAACAGAGGTGGAGTAATACTTAAAGTCCAGGTAAGGAATAAGGGAGTTCCCCACAGCAAAATGGCTCTGGCAGCTGCTGGGAGTCCTTTAGCCTCACAATTTACTTACAGGTTTTGTTCCTCTGGTGGTTTGACCCCAGGCAACAGGCATATTCTATATCTCCCAACTTTTCAGTAGTCAGCTCCCAAAAAGTTCATAAACTGCTTGCAGTTGTTTTGAGTGCTTGGCTTCCCCAAGAGGGCAGAGTGAGGTTCATTGAAAGTCCTCTCTGGGGTGTCAAAATTTATCACTGAAGGTTTGGTTCCCATCCCCAAAGCCAATTAAGGACAATTTAATAATGAGGACAGGGTTTTGAGAAAAGTTTAAGCGAGATATCAAAGTTCTTAGACCCCAGGCATTTCCCTCTACAGTGGGCATGCTCAAGCCAACTACGGGAAGAAAAGAAAACACTGCTTCCCTAATCTCGCTTAACAAAGGGGAGTAAATTTTATCAAAGTTCTTTAAAACACAGCTAAGAGAGGTGTAAAAAGTGAGAACTGAAAATCTGGTGGTTCAATTGACTTTTGATCCCTCACAGGAGAAGCATTATGTTAAAATTTAGCTAAAGTTACTTCCACACATCTAACGCAGGTTGGAACTTGGGACTCTGCATCGGTCCAAACAATGCCATCAAATTTAACAGAAATACTGACAAAAAGACACAAAAAGACCATCATGCAGCTCCCGTTTGTTCACAACCCCAAGATCTACAATCTTGTGACTCGGGAAGAATGGAGGGGAGAGAGGGAGGAGCAGAAGGTTTGAGTTATAGGATTGTGGGCAAAGGGGTCAGATTGGAGGCAGGGACCAGGAAAAGCTTCAGGGACAGAGGCATGGAATGGCTTTTTCCCATTATGAGAGTTACTCAAACAGAGACAAGGACAACACAAACGTGACACAAACACGGACACACAGTTAGCGTTTAACACGAGTTCATAAGTAAAGATTAGAACCTAGTAACTGGCAAAACCTGATGGGTTAGACCACAAAGACACACAGTGAATTCAACCTGAGAGAAAAAAGTAGCCAGCAAGACCTGATGGGTTGGCAACAGAGTCACTTAATGAAGGCTCATCCGTCCCACCTCACCTAATGAGGGCACTTCCGTGCCTCCTCACCTAATGAGAGCACATCTGTTCCTCCCCGAGTCCTTCAAGGTGTCCCTTGCAAGAACGTGGCCTGTGGTTTTAGGACACGTTTGTCCACCACAGCCAGGGGGAACTTACGTGCTCTGCTGGCAGCCACTCTGCCAACCCAAACCGAAAACCGAAAAACCAAACCTGAACTAAAAGGTCTGAGTGATCACAAGGAAAAATGGAAAGAGGCACCTTACTTACCCCCAGAGGGGTCCGTTGGAGTCTCCTTGTTCGGTGCTGCATGATTCCTGGCAAACTCACCAAAATTAAGGGTCCAGCGAATGGCGGAG
This sequence comes from Callospermophilus lateralis, assembly GCF_048772815.1. Lineage (NCBI taxonomy): Eukaryota > Metazoa > Chordata > Mammalia > Rodentia > Sciuridae > Callospermophilus > Callospermophilus lateralis. The sequence goes on along the minus strand of NC_135313.1, from coordinate 121,492,042 downwards.
GAAGAGACCACCAAGAGACCGCAGATCATGCAACAGCAAAAGGTGTTTATTGAGTTCCAATCCAGCATGCTGGGGCTCCGTGCTCACTCCAGAAGAAAGAGCAGCCCAGAGCCAAAAGTAGGGGTTGAGCAGTGCTTAATTACACTTTTTGGGGAGGGCAGGACTTTACATACATCACAGTCTCCTTTAACAAATCATCATTCACCATGGGAAAATCAAACAACAATTCCTAAACATGATTAGCTCATTCATTGACAGGAACAGGTCGGGCAGGAGTGATAGGTCAATTCTAAAACGGGGTACACATTGAAACTGATTGGTTTAGGCCCTGCGATGCCTATGTGCCAGGCCACAAAGGGTCCTAGGTTATTAAACAATCAGGCAGTCAGGGGAAAATTTACTGGGCAGTCCGGGAATTGTCCTACAAGCTACAGGAATTTCAGATTTTGTGTGTAGCATAGGAACTTAACAATACCTGGTCCTTTACATTTTAACCCACGCCTTGCTGCTTAGAAACTTTACAACACCTGGTCTTTTAAACTTTAAATTTTACACATTAATTTCAATTTCTTTTACACTTACAGATCACTCCTGGTTCACAACAAGGTGTCAAAGCCACACTGACTTTAGGCAAATGAGGGGCAAGGGAGCTTATTTTGGACACTGTTTTGGGCTGTGCCCCTCATGGAAACCTTTAGCCAGATGTTATGATTAGTGTCTTTATGGAAGAAGATGAGTGCCATGTAGGAGTGTTTTGGTTTTAATTGTGGTCATTTGTGTGGCGGTTCGAAGAGATGACTGGGTCCACCTGGGCTTGAACTCTGCTGTGATTCCCCTTGGAGACTGAGTTCTTGAACTGACCTCAGAGAAGTATTGCCATGAATTGTGTTGGGATTATAGAAGGCCACGCATGAGATTCGCGCTTGGAAACTGAGATCTAGGCCCAGGGTGGCTTTCCAGAGAGCACAGGAAATCTCAGCCTGGATATTCCATGATTTTATTCTGAAAGACTTGGCAGCCACAGTTAAGACTCAATACACACATGGACCTCAAGGGGCCTGGCTTCATGTGACCTTTTGGCCACTCTTTGGGGGGCCTTGCCTGTGAGAGTTCTCCAGAGCTTTCATTGAACTCAGCTTCCTCACCATTTAATGGTTCCTGAATAAATTGAAACCCACAGTCACTCCAACTTCATTCATGAAAAATGGCTAGATAAATACCATGAAATTTTTGAAATTCCCATGACCAGGTGACACTGGAGAACCTTTGGATGTCCTATAGCTGATCATGAGTGTACCAGACAGTGCCTTGATTTACTGGGTTTCATGAAAATGGTGTAGAACAGAGATGCCAGTATGTTGGAGCCTCCTGAGTAGTGGGCCTAGAGCAGTGGAGTATAGGTTTTTAAATAAATACCTGTGATGGGATCACGTGGATCTGTCATTCGCTTACAAAAGACTTGTGACTGACATGGTGCAGGAAGCAGACGCTTATATGGAAAGGCATCTTGTTATATTGAGAGGTTTCAGGGCAATGTTCAGAATCCGGTGGCTTTTGTCAAGGAGGAAAGCTATGTGAGATAGACCCGTGTTTCGAACATTCTCCTGAAGACCACAAGTGACAGAACTCCCTCCAGCATTGTTTCCTTGTTGAACTCCTTGTATTTCATTAAGCCAATACCAAACTCCCAGTGCAGAAGTAAGAAACACCACGAAAATTGGAGGATGACCAAATGGCTTCACAGTCCACACGGGGAGACACTTAGCCTTAAGTGGCCACAGTTTACCTACAAAGAGTGAATTCAGCACTGCTGCCTTATGTCCTTTGGAAAATAAGAAACCATGTCCTACAGGTCACATAAATGCAGATACAGTTTTGATGCTCTCACTAGAAAATAAGCTAAAGTTCCTGACAAAAACATATATTTCAAGTGCCCAAACTCAGAGGCAGTTTCTCAAGAAGGCCGGCAGAGCTCCATTTTTGTGGAGTTAGACCTGTTAGACCAGGATGCAAGAAAAGACCACTGACTCCAATTATTTCTACTGGTTGGGCTGCATCTCCCATGCAAAATGGCGGGAACAAGACAGCAACCCCACAGCAAAGCTTTATTGCCCAGAAAGTTACACAAAACGTCAGTTACAGATAACAGATCTCTGACTGGCCCCTACATCAGAATTTATGAGGACCATTAGAGCCTCAGAGAGGGTCGTTTTCTGGCCAGGGAAGGCCAATATTTATGAGGTGTCACTAAAGTTTCAGAGAGGACTGCTATCTGGTCAGAGAGTCAGGCATGGCTGAGTTCAAGGCACTGGCATGCATTCCAAGCAGGTTCAGAATTTGCAGTAATTTATAGTTAAGCCAAAATTATCTTTTCATGGCTTTGTGGCAAGATGGCTCCCAATTTTAATAAAAGATTAGGATGAGTCTATCATTTCCCCTTTTCTAATGTGTCCCTTTCAAATCTTTGATAGGGTAGGGGAAGAGCACTGAGAGAATTTTAATCCCTCAGGTAACAGTCTCCAAATTTTTAGAACTCACCCAAAACTGTATTCCTGATTTTACCTGAATTAATAACCTACTTATATTGATAGACTATTTATTTTTTGGCTCCATTGTTGTAAGAAAAGAGGCGTCAGACATTTTGGCGTCTTCTGAGCTGAGAGAGGGTCACGTGAGGGGGCACGGCGTGAGGGACATGAGTTGTCTTTTAGAAGTCAGTTGAGGAACATGAGTTGCCTTTTAGAAGTCAGTTCGGTTTGAAGATTTGTTGGGGAAGAACAGGTTGTAAAGTCATCTGGGGATAGGTTCTTCTATGAGAGAAACAAAAACCCTGAGTACTGAATAAATGTTGCAGCAGCTGGAAAATGTCACTGTATAGAAGTTCCCTCACCAGTCTTTAATATCCCCAGTTATCAGGACTGTAAACTTAATATTTAACTTTTAGTGTTACAGTTGTCCCTCCCCATAAGTTACAGTTTAATAATTTAATGTCATCAGATCTTGCAAAATCTTTTTACTAGTATGACCTCTGTGTCTAATAGAGAAACATTTAATTCTGTTACTCAGGGCTGGATAACCATACTAGAAAATACCAAGCCTACCTGTGTAGGTAACGAATATCTGTAGGCCTTAAACTAAAATCTTCTGCCTCTGGCAGCTCCTCTTTTTATAGTTATCAGGCATTCCTGTCTGAGAATCCTTCTTTGTATTTTCCAGTCTTACTTATTTTGGGAGGCTAACATAAAGGGTATACCTTAAAATATTATGATGATGATGATGATGATGATGATGATGATTATTTAAAATGCCCAAGAATGGCTTTATTTTGCTTTCAACTGTCTTTGCTAAGTGTTTAAGATGAAGCAGGCAAACTGACTTTTGTTTCTATCTAATGTTAACAGTCAGCTGAGCTTTTATGGGAGTCAGTCCTGGGGAAACTTGAGAGTAGCTTCTCAGTTCTGCTAGTGCCATTTGTGCTAGGTGGGTCCAGGTCTTGCTTGACCATGTGCCTTCCCTCAGAAGCATCAGGGATGTCTCCCTTCTCTGATGACTCTCCTCTTCAAAACAAATGAACTGATTTAAATTCGGTTCTCCAGTGTTAACATTAATCTCCCTAATCAGGAGGTTATGTGGCTCAGAGTTGCAAGCCTCTTTAGAGAAGCCCCTGTACCCTGGATTCAGACTGACTCAGAGGGCAAGAGCCAAATATTGGTTTTCTTGTCCCTTTTCATTTAACTTTAATTTTAAATCCTAATCTTAAACATCCAGCAAATAAATTTTAACAGCCTTTTATTAAGAGTACTGGGCTTTAATGTCAATAACTTTATAATTATTTATCCTTTTATTATTTGGGATCTGTATTATTCTGTCTTGTAGGTGATGACTTATTATATTGAATAAACCCATGTTGTGTTCTCAAAGCAACACTTCTGTAAAACACTAACAGGGAATCTTTAGATCACTTATAAGAAAAATTTCAAAATAAAATTAACAAGAGTAAAAATACTTAGTTCGTTTAATAGCTACCCTGAATTTTTTGGCTGAGTTATACATAATATCGCCTGTTTCAGATCCTAGTAATCTTGACAGAAAAAAAAAACAGCTTTTGAACATAACTTTAAATAAAATAAAATCTGAACTACTGCTTTCGTAGTTATTCTCACATGTAGTAAGATGGGACACAGAGCCTAATCTCAGGTAATCCAAGGTTCTTTATAAATCTTAAGTGTTTTATTTCTAAAGATGATTTTTGTTTTTTTTAATTTCATTTTACAAAGTTTACATAAATTGAGGTCACATGAACATTAGCTAACATTATATTATATCACATTTAAAACATGAGGCTTAATGTTCTTAACATTTACATAGATTAGGCTCTCATTAACTTTAAAATATATTTAAATTGTTCCCAATGTAAAAAAAGTAACATAAAACTTTACATATCTTATTGATAACATGTAAATTAATGCCCAGTATATATATATATTTACCATACAACTTCAGAACACCAGCTTGATATAGTGCTCTTTTAAAGTTTCTACCTTACATACTCATATACCTGGAAGATATGAGCACATTAATAGCATCAAAATTACATTGATGTTTCTACATTAAGCCAGTTTTGCTTTTAAAAAAATGGCAGTACAGTGCTTGTAAAATAACAGTTCTTATTTATTCAGTTATTTAATTTTTATGGTTGCTTGCTCTAGAAAAAAATAAAAGTTAATAAACACAATGTTATGGGTAAACTTATCTTTTAAGAAATTTTTGTCTCTTTAACACATGACTGATTTTTACAATCTTATAAAGACTTTAGTACAAACTTATAAAGACCTTAGTAAATCAATCAGATATCTAACAAAAGTACTCATGAATGAGTAATCCCATATCATATTTACTTTACTTATTTATCAAAATATTAGATAAATGTATTGAACAGTGTAAACCATATTTTTGTTTTGCTGAAGGAAAAGTCCTAGAACCAAGTCATATTAGAAAATTAATAGACATTAATATTTTATTAAATTTTTGAACTCCTAGAAAAACTTTTAAGCTTAAATTTAAAGACACTTATTTTTATCTGTTTATCCAATTTCAATTGCCGTTGGTAAATCCAAACAAGTGAGCCTACTGGGACTGGAACTTGCTCTAGGCGCCTGGCTCCCTGGATCCCAAGTTCAGAGAGTTCCATCACCAAGGAAGTGATGTAGGTCACTTCCTTCAGGAACTGAATGAGGTCACTGCCTTGGCAACAACTTGGTCTTAACAGTTGCTTCCAAGTGTCCCATGAGATGGAGCCTGCACCAATTCCTGTGACACTTTCACAAGTTAGAATGGTATATCAACCACAGGCACCCAGTAACAGCTCACCACACAGGCCTGGTTTTGTCCATCTTCTCTACATTGAGAACATAGATGCTGGTTCAGTCACATCCCTTCATCCTGAACAAGATGTTTGCCATGGAAGATGACCTTTGCTCTCTCAGGTCCTTCATAGCTGCCTACATCTTCTCAAGGGATCATTCTGCATGGACCTTTGAGGTTCTCAACAGGTGGAAGATCCACTACTTTCCAGTATTGTAAGACCAACTCTGTTGCTGCTCTTCTGTAAAGTTAGATTGAGGGAACAGTGCATGGTTTGGGTTAATAACATGTTCAATTTGGGGTAGAAAACATTCTGCGGAATGAATAATGGTACTTGGAACCTGTAATATTTACAAGAATAAACAGGTGAAATATAAATATGAAAACAGAAATCTAGGTAAGATTTGAAGCCCAGAAGGGCATTGGGGCCTTGACTGGGATACTTAGATTTGAAATACATTCTGCACAGATGTCTCAGATGAATCTATATAGAATGGCATAGGACCTTGTACCTTGGATGATTGAATGTCGAAGAGAACATCCAGTCAAAAAGGGATAGTCGGAAGAATTAGGAAGATAGTCTGAAGGTTTAGAAAAAAGAGTGATTATAGAATTTGGACCAAAAGTTCTTTAGCTATAGGATTTTGGGCAGAGAGTGAATGTCAATGTCAGCACACGTGAAGGGTCAGTCACAATGATGAACTGGGGAAAATAGGTAGGAAAGCAGATATCAATAGAGATATTAGGAAATCAGCAGGAGTATAATGTGAGTGATAGAATTAGACATTTTCAAAAGGCTTGAGGTTGAATATATAATCTTAGGAAGAAACAAATATGTAGTCACCAATAGGATTTACATTTGAGAGCATTAGGCAAAGTGGACATGAATGTTTTAGGTATCCAAGCTCACTTTTCATTTTGGCTTTGGTACAATAATAAGATTGAGCTTTGCTTTTTGTGTCCAGAATATTACTGTGATAAAATGTATGTGTAGATCAGGTGATATGAGTATTTCTTCCACCATTTCTGGAAGCAATATTTTGAAGACGTATAAATTATTATTGGGGGGTGGAAATAGGGGTACACTTTGTCTATTAATATAGAGAAAATACAGGAATAGACCATACTGTGAATAAGTAATGTATCTGGTTCCAATTTTAAATAATGAATTGAATTGACATCTGAAAATCTACAGGAAATCTTATATTGAAATACAATCATTCATTCCAACCAGTTATACATCTAATGGTAACATTAGGGTATAATTTATCATGAAGCGTGTGTGAGTTTGGCTTCAAAAGTGATGATGGAAATTAAAAATAATGTGTTTGGAAAGAAGTCTCATGAAAAGCCCAGTCAAGAATCCTGGAGGAATGCATGTGTTTTCAAGTAGGAATTGATTGAAAGTGAAACAAATGCCTATAAATTTGTGAATTTGTGGATGAAATACATATATTATGAAATGCAAAAACTGGAGAAATAGAAATTTACCAGTGTTGAATAAAAATGAACGTCAAAATAGTGATGGTTTCCCATAGGAATACACCTGAGTTGATGTTAAACTGGGTCAGTTACTCTAGAAATATTAGGATTTGTAACCACCATTCACTGTAGTGAGTTTTCTGTTCTAGAAAACAAGTATGTATTTCAAGTGGATGAATATTTCTGAGAATAAACTTGTGAGAATTTGATTATTAATCCACATACATGAACATGAATGAATATTGAGAGTGTATATAAGACACATGTAATTCATATTTTGAAAAATCTGGAGAGTGTATACACACACACACACACACACAAAACACACACACAGACATTAACTGGTAGCAATGTATATGAAAAACGAAATTCATCATGAAATATATACCATCCGCAGATGGAAAAAATATTTATATTACTGAAAATGGATTTATGTATAATGTTCTACTAGGAAGCTCACCCATAGGTTGAATTTTCAGTTCCAACAGCATTTAGCAGGAGGGAACTCTTCTCACAATTTGTATCTGCCAAGTCAGGCACCTCACAAAAATGTACGTGTGATACCAGGTAGGATTCTATATGTGCATATTAAAGTACTTGTGCTGAATTGGCTAGAGAGATAGGGAGTCAGAAATTCACATATTTGTTAACTTTAACAACACATGGAGAACTATTTCAATTAAAAATTGACTAGATTTATAACACCTACCCTTTATCTTGCGAAATGCAAGTCCAATATACACCATGCCTCCTCTGAACTGCTTGGATTTCAATTCTGTTTGGGTTATTTTTTCCATCATATTAGCATTAGTAGTTAGAGTCTAGTAGGGTATGGATTAGTGTCAGGGATTCAGTATTTCAAATAGAAAATTGGAAAATGAATCCAATGTATATGCAAATATGTGCTACACAAAAATCTTCCTACACTCATCCAGAACAATGCCTTGACATTACCTTCACCCCAAGAAAGACACAATTAGAGGAAAAGAGGTAGAAAATCTGTGAATACATATCTGGATTGAAAAATGCATAGGAGTTCACAACATTGGAGGTGGTAGAGGAGTTTTCAATAGTAAGGGACATGGTTGATACACCCAACCTGATCTTTTATTAAAATTAGGAGCCATCTTGCCACAAATCCATGAAAAGCTAATTTTGGCTTTACTATAAATTGCTGCAAATTCTGAACCTGCTTGGGATGCCTGCCCATTCCTTGAACTCACCCATGCCTGGCTCTCTGACCAGATCGCAGCCTTCTCTGAAACTTCAGTGACACCTCATAAATATTGGCCTTCCCTGGCCATACAACGACCCTCTCTGAGGCTCTAATGTTCCTCATAATTTCTGATGCTGGAGCCAGCAAAAAAAAAAGTGTAAACGAAAATTAGTGTGATGCTTATCAAAATTCTGTTTTCTGTAACCCCCCTTTTGTGTAACTTTCTGGGCTATAAAGCTGGGCTCTAGGAAAGGTGGGTTTGCTGTCTTGTTCTCGATATTTTGAGAGGGAGAAACAGCCTGGAGGCTTGAAATAATAAGCTTGCCTTAATTTGATTTTAATTGGAGTCAGTGGTCTTTTCTAGCATCCTGGTCTAACATTTTGTAGTTTCCCAGCGAGCTGACCCTGCCCCAACAAATCACAAGACCAGACTGCTGGAAATTCTGAAGCTGGCCTTCCCTCCAGGGCTCCGGCCTGGAGACGCAAGTTCCAAGGCCTTGGAGTGAGCTTTTGGTCCATGGAGCACTGCAGTGAACCACCACACTAAAACTATTAGCAAGCACCTTGTGGAGGTGGCCTCCATAGTTAAGTGGCGCCTTTATAACATCTCATATCCGGTTAAGGGAGATCTATTCTGATAACAGAGAGGTGGCCTGGGGAGGTTCACATATACTCCTGTCTGGGACAGTAAAGAGAATCGTTCTGTCCTCTGTTCTGTTCTGTAGAGAATTCCTCTGAAAGGGTAGAGACGTGCCAACGGGCACGCAGGAGATCTTATCCTGGAGCTTTAGCAAGACGTTGCATTGCTCCACTGTTTTTCTGTTTTGGCGCCTGGTCTCTGTGTTCTATATGTTTTTTGTTGTTCGTTTTTGTGCGTTTTGTTGATGTTTCCTATGGTAAAAACTTAAGGATATTGGACGTGGAAATGGGTAATAAGGCAAGTAAGCCTGACACCCCTTTTGACTGTGTTTTAAGGAACTACGATGAACACTACCCCCCTTTGTTAAGCAGGATGAGAGAAGCTACTAGCTGGCTGTCTGGAGCACACCCACTGCAGAGGGCAATGCCTGCTGGGGATCTAAGAACTGAGTATCTCCCAGGTTAACAAGTGAAACTCTTTTAAAACCCCTTGCCCCTCCAGATCAGGAGAGTCACAAACTTTGGGCACAGTCCCCTTTGTTTCTCCTTTGTTAGCAAAGCAATAAACGTCCGTTTTTCTTTTTCTCAAAACCCTGTCATCATTATTAAATTGGCATTAATTGGCTGACTACTGAAATGTTAGGAGATGGAGTGTGCGTGGCATGGAACCGAACCAGAGGAGCTAATCCTGTAAGTAAAAGGAGGGACTGATTTTGATCCTACAGAACAAGGTTAATGTTTTTCTGATCAGATCTATCTTTGACCAACTGTGGAATTTTTGAAACATTGCAATGGAGATTTCACCTGTGAAAAGCTACAAGGCCTTTACTATTATTATGTGTGCACACTTTTGTTATGTGTTGTATGTCTATATATACATATGTCCGTATGTCATATATATGATACACAAATTAACATATATACAGAGCACTCATGAAAAAAACGCTCATAAAAAAAAATTTTAAAAAGTGGATCCAAAGATCTTTAATTCACGTGATTTAAATGGTTCAATTTAAATTGGACAAAAAGATAAAAATAAATGTCTTTAAATTTAAGCTTACAAGTTTTTCTAGGTGGTCAAATATCTAATAAAATATTAATGTTGACAAAAGTTCTAAAATGCCTTCGTTCTAGGATTTTTTCTTCAAAAAAAATGGTTTACACTGTTCAATACATTTGTCTAATATTTTGATAAATAAGTAAAGTAAATTTCATATGGGATTACTCACTCATGAGCAATTTTGTTAGACATCTGATTGATTTACTAAGGTCTGTTCAAGTTTGTACTAAAGTCTGTATAAAATTGTAAAAATCAGTCATGTGTTAAAGAGACAAAAATTTCTTAAAACATAAGTTTACCCATAACATTGTGTTTATTAAGTTTTATTTTTTCTAGAGCATGCAACCATAAAAATTAAACAACTGATTAAATAAGAACTGTTATTTTAGAGAACTGTACTGCCATTTATTTAAAAGCTAAACAGTTAATGTAGAAACATCAATGTAATTGTGATGCCATTAATGTGCTCATATCTTTCAGGAATACTAGTCTGTAATGTAGAAACTTTAAAAGAGCATTATATCAAGCTGGTGTTCTGAAGTTGTATGGTAAATATATATATATATATGTATATACATATATATACTGGGCATTCATTTACCTGTTTTCAATAAGATATGAAAAGTTTTATATTACTTTTTACATTGGGGAACAATTTAAATGTATTTTAATGTTAATGAGAGCCTAATCTATGTAAAGGTTAAAATCTTTCAGCCTTTCTTAAATTCATGTTTTAAATGTGATATAATATAATGTTAGCTAATGTTCATGTGACCTCAAACAATTTATGTAAACTTTGTAAAATGAAATTTAAAAAAACAAAGATTATCTTTAGAACTAAAACACTTAAGATTTATAAAAAGCCCTGCCTTACCTGAGATAAGGCTCTGTGTCCCATCTTACTACATGTGACAATGACTACGAAACCAGTAGGTCAGATTTTATTTCATTTAAAGTTATTTTTAAAAGACTATTTTTTTCTGTCAAAATTATTAGGGGATATAATATATAACTCAGCTAAAAAATTCAGGGTAGCTATTACACAAACTAAGTATTTTTACTCTTGTTAAAAAATTTTATTTTGTAATTTCCTTATAAGTGATCTAAAGATTCCCTGTTAGTGTTTTACAGAAGTGTTGCTTTAAGAATACAACATGGGTTAATTTAAGATAATAAGTCATCACCTACAAGATAGACAGAATAATACAGATCCCAATTAATAAAAAGTTAAATAATTATAAATTTATAGACATTAAAGCCCAGCACTCTTAATATAAGGCTGTTAAAATTTATTTTCTGAATGATTAAGATTAGGATTTAAAATTAAAGTTACATGAAAAGGGCTAAGAAAAACAATATTTGGCTCTTGCCCTCTGAGTCAGTGTGAATCCAGGGAATAGGTGACTTCTCTAAGAGCTTTGCAACTCTGGCCTCATAACCTCCAAATCAAGGAGATTAATGAGACCACTGGAGAACAGAAAACCAATCAGTGCATTTGCTACAAAGTGGAGAGTAAACAGAGAAGGGAGACATCCCTGATGCTTTTGAGGGAAGCCACATGTTCAAGCAAGACCTGGACCCACCAAGCGCAAATGGCACTAGAAGAACTGAAAAGCTGCTCTCAAGTTTCCCCAGGACTGACTCCCATGAAAGCTCAGCTGACTGTTAACAATAGATAGAAACAAAAGTTAGTTTGACTGCTTCATCTTAAATACTTAGCAAAGACAGTTAAAACCAAAATACAGCCTTTCCTGGGCATTTTAAATAATAATAATAATAATAATAATAATAATAATAATAATAATATTTTAAGGTATACCCTTTATGTTAGCCTCCCAAAATAAGTAAGACTGGAGGCTACAAAGAAGGATTCTCAGACAGGAATGCCTGATAATTATAAAAAGAGACTATCAAGAGGAGCTGCAAGAGGCAGAAAATTTTAGTTTAAGGCCTACAGATATGCCTAACCTACACAGGTAGGCTTGGTGTTTGCTAGTACGTTTATCCAGCCCTGAGTAACAGAATTGAAGGTTTCTCTATTAGACACAGAGGCCATACTAGTAAAAGGATTTTGCAAGATCAGATGTCATTAAATTATTAAACTGTATCTTATGGGGAGGGACAACTGTAACACTAAATGTTAAATATTAAGTTTACAGTCCTGATAACTGGGGATATAAAATCCTGCTGAGGAAACTTCTATATAGTGACATGTTCCAGCTGCTGCAACATTTTTTCAGTACTCATGGTTTTTGTTTCTCACCTAGAAAAACCCATTCACAGATGACTTTACAACCTGTTCTTCCCCAACCAGACTTCAAACTGAACTTATTTCTAAAAGGCAACTCATGTCCCTCAACTGACTTCTAAAAGGCAACTCATGTCCCTTACACTGTGTCCACTCACATCACCCTCTCCCAGCTCAGAAGAAGCCAAAATGAGTGACGCCTCTCATCTTACAACAATGGAGCCAAAAATAAATAGACTATAAATACAAGTAATTAATTATGTCAGGTAAAATCAGGAATCCAGTTTTGGGTGAGTTCTAAAAATTTGGAGACTGTTACCTGAGGGATTAAAATTCCCTCATTGCTCTTCCCCTACTCTATCAAAGATTTGAAAGGGACACATTAAAAAAGGGGGAATGATAGATCCAACCTGATAACTGGGAGCCATCTTGCCACAAAACCATGAAAAGATTATTTTGGCTTTACTATAAATTACTGCAAATTCTGAACCTGCTTGGAATACCGGCCCGTGCCTTGAACTCACCCATGCCTGGCTCTCTGACCAGATAACAGCCCTCTCTGAAACTTTATTGACACGTCATAAATCTTGGCCTTCCCTGGCCAGAAAATGACCCTCGCTGAGGCTCTAATGGTCCTCATAAATTCTGATGATGGGGCCAGCAAAAAAAATGTAAACTATCATTAGTATGATGCTTCTCCGACTTTTGTTATCTGTAAATCCACTTTTGTGTAACTTTTTGGGCTATAAAGCTTGGCTGTAGGAAACGTGGGGTTGCTGTCTTGATTCCGCCATTTTGAGAGGGAGAGGCAGCCTGGCCAGTGGAAATAATACGCTTGCTTTAATTTGATTTTAATTGGAGTCAGTGGTCTTTTCTCGTGTCCTGGTCTAACAGGTAAACACTCCAAAAACATGGAGCTCTGCCGGCCTAAAACTTCTTGAGAAACTGCTCCTGACCTTGGGCACTTGAAATATATGTTGTTGTCAGGAGCTTTAGCTTCTTTGTAGCGAGACTATCAAAGCTGGGTCTGCATCTATTTGACCTGGAGCACATGGTTTCTTATTTTCCAATGAACATGAGGCAGCAGTGCTGAATTTTTTCTTTGTAGGGAAACTGTGGCCACTGAAGGCTAAGTGTCTCCCCGTGTAGACTGTGAAGCCATTTGCTGATCTTCCACTTCTCATGTTGTTTCTTTCTGCTGCACTGATAGTTTAGTATTTGCTTCATGAAATATAAGGAGATCATCAGAGATTCAGTCCTGGAGGGATTTCTCGCACGTGTGGTGGTTCAGGGTCTGCAGGAGAATACACCAATCAGGCTTCTATCCCACATAGCTTGACCCCTTGACCATTGCAACCTGATTCTGAACATTGCCCTGGAACCTCTTCATATAACAAGATGCCTTATAAGGAGAGGTCAGACATATAAAGGATTACTGGCTGCACAATGTCAGCCACAAGCCATTTGGAAGTCAATGGCAGATCCACAAGGCCCCACCAGAGATGTTTTATCACACACCTGCACACCACAGCTCTGGGGCACTACTCAGCAGGTTCCAACATACAGGAATCTTTGTTCTACACCATTTTCATGAAACCCAGTCAATCAAGGCACTGTCTGGTACACTCATGATCAGCAACAGGATATCCAAAGTTTCTCCAGTGACATCTGGTAATAAGAATTTCAAAAATTTCATAGTATTTAGCTAGCCATTTTTCAGGATGAAGTTGGAGACACAGTGGGTTTCAATTCATTCAGGAAACATTAAATGATGAGGAAGCTCATTTCAATGAAAGCTCTGGAGAACTCTCACAGGCAAGGCTTCCCAAAAAGTGGCCAAAATGTCACATGTAGCCAGGCCCATTGAGTTATACAATGCAAGGTCCATGTGTATTTTGACTCTCAACTATGGTTGTCAATTCTTTCAGAATAAAATCATGTGATATCCTAGCTGAGATTCCCAGTGTTCTGTGGAGAGCCACCCTGGCCTAGATCTCAGTTTCCAAAGGCAACTCTCATGCGTGGCCTCCTAAATCCCAACACAATTCATTGCAATACTTCTCTGAGGTCAGTTCCAGAACTCAGTCTCTAAGGGGAATCACACCAGAGTTCAAGCCCTGGTGGACACAGTCATGTCTTCCAAATGCCACACAAATGACCAAAATTAAAACCAAAACTCTCCCACATGGCCCTAATCTTCTTCCATATAGACGCTCATCAAATCCTCTGGCTGGAGGTTTCCATAAGAGGTGCATTCCAAGAAAGTGTTCAAAATATGCTCCCTTGACCTATTTTGCCTAAAGTCACTGTGGCCTGAACACCCTTCCTGTGAACCAGGAGTGATCAAATAGGCCTTCCATTATTACTGCTCCACTTTTGCAATTTGAGGCCTACTGGCTGCCAGGTATAAATTCTTTATGTGAATTGGAGTCATGAGAAAACCCAAGCATCTAGGGTCTAGCCTCTGCAGGCCATTGAAGAATTCATTTGTCCCAAAGGATCCCTATTCTCACTTGATGAAGGTCAGGAACCTTACAGAAGATGGCGAGAGACTTCATCCACAATGACTGCTTCTTTGGCCATTTTGGTTTTGGTAGCACACATGGAATCTTCCTTTAGATCCATCAGGAGCTGAGAATCTAAGCCACAACCCCACACAGAACCAAGAGGCAGATTCAGACACATCCCTTTCCTAAGCAATTAAGCAAAGAGCCACAGTTGAATCCCATTCATTTTCATTTGAAAACTCTTTTCTTTAGACTTCAAAAAGGGGTGGCCTGAGGCAAAGACCTTTCTGACATTCAGGGCAGAGGACCAATAGGTAAGCAAATGGCACAAAGCAAGGTTTCTCCACTGAGACTTTACTGGTCACATAGATATCTGAGTTCTCTGAGATCCTCCCATTCACTTCAGTAATCATGTACATGGCCATGTCACAGAGCTTGGAGGTGATACATGTCTTGGACACAAAACCATTATCCTATTCTGAAGAGTGCCCAGAATTCAGGAAGAAAACAGGAACATAGTAAGATAGTACGTGTTGCCCATCCATAAGGCAAGTCACAGTCCATTCATAAATTGGGCAGGATAAATGCTGGGAAGCTTTGTACTAGACAGAAAACATCCATTGATGCATTCTCTATTGTAATGTCTACAACCACGGACACAGTGGAATACACAGACATAGAAACACTCGCCTTGTCAAACAACTTACTAGAAAAAGTCCACTCCAACCAACCAAACCGCCTTTCTTACCTATTCTCAGAACATGAGAAAAAACCACTAACTCACTCCCACACCCACAAAGTCACCTCCTTCCCTCAAGTAGGTCTGTAACCATCAGGAGTGTCCTCTGACTGGTGGGTCATAATATGTTCCCCCGAAATGGCCTATCCATTCTCAGATCTGGTGTCCTTGGCAAACTCTGTGAGGTTGTGAGGTGCCTGTGGTAAGCCACTACCTGCTTTTTCAGGAAAGTCCCCTCTTCCAAGCTCTACTGGCTTTTGGCCATCCTCACATCAGTAGGTACCAAGAAAGACTTACTCTGTCTTTAGTAACAACAAACAAGTGAGCCCACTGGGACTGGGACAGGGATTGGCTCTGGGTGCCTGGCTTCCTGGATCTCAAGTTTAGGGATTTCCATCACCAAGGAAGTGAGGAAGGTCACTTCCTTCAGGAGCTGAACGAGGTGCCTGCCTTGGCAACCACTGTTTCCTAACAGTTGCTTCCAAGTGTTCCATGAAATAGAGGCTGCCCCTACTTCCTGTGACATTTTCACAAGTTAGAATGATATATCAATCATAGGCACCAAGGAACAGCTCTCCATAAAGGCCTGGTTTGGTCCATCTTCTCTACATTAAGAAGAGAGAGGCTGATTCAGACACATCCCTTCATCCTGATCAGGTTTTTTTGCCATGAAAGGTGACTTTTCTCTCTCAGGTCCTTCATCGCTGCCTACATCTTCTTCAGAGATCATTTCTGCATGGACCTTTGAGGTTCTCAGCAGGTTGAAGATTCCCTACATTCCTGTATTTTAAGACCAACTCTGTCCATGCTCTTCTCTAAAGTTAGATTGAGGGAACACTGTGTGGTTAGGGTTAATAAGAGGTTCGATTTGGGTTAGGAATCATTCTGCGGAATGAATAATGGTATTGGGAATCTGTGATATTTATAAGAATATAGACATGAGATATAAGTATGAAAACAGAAATCTAGGTAAGATTTGTAGCCCAGAAGGGCATGGGGACTTTGATTGGGGTACTTAGCATTGAAAAACTTTCTGCACAGATGTCTCAGATAAATCGATATACAATGGCATAGGACGTTGTACCTTGGATGATTGAATCTCGAAGAGAACCTCCAGTCAAAAAGGGATAGTCATTCGGATTAGGAAGAAAGTCGGTAGGTTTAGAAAGAAGAGTAAATATAGGATTTGGAGCAAAGTTCTTTACCAATAGAGTTTCGGTTAGAGAGTGAATATTAATGACAGTCCATGTGAAGAGTCAGTCTCAATGATGAACTGGGGAAAATATGTAGGAAAGCAGATATCAGGAGAGACAATAGGAAATCAGGCAAAGTAATAAGTGAGTCATAGGATTAGGCATTTTCAACAGGGTTCAGGTTGAATATATAATCTTAGGAAGAAACAAATATGTAGTCACCAATTGAATTGACATTTGAGAGCATTAGGCAAACTGGACATGAATGTTTTTAGTAATCCATGCTCACTTTTCTTTCAGGCTTTGGTGAAATTAAATAAAATAGGTAGTTGTCACTTTCTGTATTTCTGTATGCTTAACAAAACACTGTTGAAATCTTGAAAACTTTTTGCTAATCTTGTTCCCAGAATGTGCTGTCCCCAACTGCCAAACTGCAGAATTACTCCCTCACCCCTTTACACATAAACCGCCCACTCGCCCTGACCCATCAATAAACTTCCCTCCCTGCCTTCTCCAAGGAAAGTATATAAGCTCTGCATAAACTGTCCTCAGGGCTCTCTGCTCTATTCAAGTGAGCTCTGAGCCCCAGAATTCTGAAACTTTTGCTGTAGCATGAGACAGTCTCTTGGTGGTCTCTTCCTCTGACACTCGCCCGAACTTTACTTCTGAGGGCCCCAGCGAAATCCAGCAGCGGTGGATGAAAGACCCCCAATGGGCTTCTCTCAGGGTAAATAAGGCGCCTCTTTCTGGTTTCAGGTTTCAGGTTAGGGATGGGCAAAATGGCTATCAGTGATGAGCGTGATCTCTCTCCGATGGTGGCTGACAGATATGTCACAAAGCCACAGGCCACGTCCCCGGGGGACACCCCAGAGGACTCAGGAAATTGAGAAAAAGTAGTCTCCTCAACTCAGTGATATTTTGTTTTGCATTCAGTATTGCCAGCCCTTTAGGTTTTGCCGGTTACTCAGTCCTGGTCTCAGTATTGGCTGTCCATTGCCTGACTTTATTGTCTTGTGTTGTCTGTGTCGTGTGTCATTGCTTTCACTGTTTGTGTATCTTTCCTATGGGACAGAGCACCTCAACACCTCTGTTCCTGACCCTTGATCACTGGACCAAAGTCTGTGTAAGAGCTCAGAAACTTTCTTTTTCAGTATAATGCCGGACCTGGCAAACTTTCTGTGCCTCAGCATGACCCACCTTTGGAGTCGGATGGCCCCCAGTAGGAACTTTCTACTTCCCACTAATTCGAAAAGTCAGAGATATTGTCTTTCAGCCGGGGCCACATAGCCATCCAGATCAACAGCCATATATCTTAACTTCGCAGGACCTCTGCAAATCTCCTCCTCCATGGGTGAAGCCTTTCCTTGTCCCTGCCCCCACTCCTACTGCTTCCCCCACGAATTTATCTCTCAAACCCTCTGCTCCTCCACCTAAACCCTCTGTTCACCTTGAGTCTCAAGACTCTACTGGACTCTCCACCCCCTCCTTATGCCCTGCCCTCGTCCCCCAACCTCAAACACCCTCTAAGTGATTGCCCTGCTGCTGACTCAGACTCTCCGCCATTGAAGAAATGTAGGCCAGCCCAGTGCCCTCCAGATGACTAACCCGCAACTCACACAGCCCCTCCTTCACTGGAGGAAGCTGGCCCGGCCAAAAAAACTCAAAGAACTCACCGGCAGGGAGTAAACTTTGAAGTGGATACAGGGGCAGTATACTCACCCCTTAAGGCCCCATTGGGTCGTCTATCAAAAAAAAAAAAAAAGGACTCTAATTCAAGAGGCTAATGTCAGTAAATATGAAGCTTAGAAAACTATGAGGACCATGGACCTGGGGAAAGGAAAAAATCCATCACTCCTTCCTAGTAATCCCAAAATGCCTCTCCCCATTGATGGGCAGAGATCTGTTCAACAAGCTCCAGGCCAGAATAATTTTTAACCCTGAAGGCCCCCAAGTGAAATTTCTAAATCCTTCAGTAAAAACTCCTATAGTCACGGCTTTAACTATGTCAGTAGAAGATGAACATCAACTCGTCACACCCCCCAAGACTGATCAAACAGGAAAGCTGCCCCAGAAATGGATAACAGATTATGTAGAAGCCTGGGAAAAAACTGCTGGATTAGGACTAGCCGTGAAACAACCTTCAATAACAGTGGAGTTAAAAACTTCACCCCCTCAATCAATGTCAAAAAATATCCTCTGAGCAAAAAAGCTAAAGATGGGATTAGGCCCCATATTCAGAAATATCTGGCCTTAGGGTTCCTAAGGCCCTGTCATTCGAACTGTAACACTCCCCTGCTACCAGTAAAAAAATCCAGGAACCGGGAACTATCACTCCATTCAAGACCTAAGAGAGATCAACAACAGAGTGCAGGACATTCACCCCACAGTACATAATCTGTAAAATCTGCTTATCACTCAGAACCCTGAGCGGAAATGGAATACTGTTCTGGACTTAAAAGATGCTTTCTTTTGCTTGCCTCTGCATAAAGATAGTCAGTTGCTATTTGCTTTCGAGTGGCTAGACCCAGAACCTGGAACGTCTGGTCAACTAACTTGGACTAGACTTCCACAGGGGTTCAAAACTCCCCCACACTCTTTGATGAATCCCTCCCCAGAGAGTCACCCTGCTTCAATATGTGGATGACCGGCTACTGGCAGCCAACACCAAGGAAAACTGTGAACTGGGACCCAAGCACTATTATCCGAGCTTGCTCAACTCGGGTATAGAGCTTCTTCCAAAATGGCCCAAATTTGCCAGCAAGAAGTAATCTTCCCGGGCTATTCCCTTAGGGGCGGTAAACAATGGCTCACGGAGCCCAGAAAACAAACCGTTGAGCAGATATCACCCCCATCTTACAGCAGACAACTCAGAGAGTTTCTTGGGACTGCTGGCTTTTGCAGGTTATGGATCCATGGGTTTGCGTCCTTAGCTGCTCCTTTATACCCGCTGTTAAAGGGAGATGCCCAATTCCAACAGACCCCTGAGCACCAGCAAGCTTTTGATAACATCTAAGGACACTGACACTGAAATCCTCCACTTCACTGAGCCCAGCCTGCATTTTCAGAAAGCCCTAAACTACGTTAAAAAATGCACATCAACTCACCTTGGTTCGAAGAAACTGCAGGCATTCCTGAAGGATCAAGAACAGAGTTTTCCACTAACTGTCTCAGAGCGAAAGGAAATAAATAAACGGGTAAAAAAAAACCTGTCGGGTCTGTCAATTCGTTCATGCTTACCCTTCCAAGTTTCCTGCAGGAAAGCACCTACAAGGAACCAGACCAGGACAATTCTTGGAAGTGGACATTTCTGAAATTAAGCCAGCAAGGAATGGTCTTAAATATCTCCAAGTCTTTGTAGATACATTTTCAGGATGGATTGAAGCATTCCCCACAAAACAACAACAACAACAAGAACCAAAAAATAAAAATAAAAAATGACACTAATGGTGGTCAAGAAGATTCTGAAAGATATTTTTTCCAAGATACAGAGTGCCTAAGGTAATAGGGTATGATAATGGATCGGCATTCATGGCCCAGGTAAGTCAAGGATTAGCCAGGACCCTGGGGATTAATTGGAAGTTACATTGTGCTTATAGACCCCAGAGCTCAGGACAGGTAAAAAAAAAGTAAATAGAACCATTAAAGAGACCTTAAGGAAATTAAACTTAGAAATCGGCATAAATATTGGACTATGCTCCTGCCTTATGCACTGTTTCATGCAAGAAATTCTCATACTCCCTCTGATTCTTTGTGTAACCTCACCCGCTATGAAATTCTCTATGGTCCCTCCTGCAGTAAGGGACCTATCCCCAACTCTTAGACCTAACGATCCCTTCCACATCCCATTGCTTGACTGACTTAAATCTCTTGAAAGAACTCAGTGATACCTGTGGAAAAAGCTGGCCACTGCATACCAACCTTTGGACGAGGGGACTCCACATCAATATCAAGTAAGATATTTCGTCTACATAAGTCGACATCAGGTGTCATTCCTTGAACCCCGCTTGAAAGGACCATACCAGGTGCTACTTATAACACCTACAGTGGTAAAGGTATACGGAATCACTTCCGGGATCCATGCCTCTCATCTCAAGCCTGCGTCCTGTCCAGACTCTGGCTGGAAACTGGAAAAGACTGGTAACCCTTTGAAATTGTGTATTCGCCATGTGGATAAGGCTATAGACTCTCCCCTTGGCCAATAGTTGTCCGAAACCCCATCAGCCTGTTCAGCAGCGATGGCTGATCCCAAATCATACTGGAAAAGAAGTTTGGTCTATCTTGCATATAGCCCTCTTAGGGACCTGGTGGCCATCTCTCCACCCAGACGTTTGTCAGCTGGCTATAGGTCTTTCCTATTGGGATATCCCTGATGAAGAGGATTCCACTAAAATTCCATTAAATCCCTTACGTACCATAGGTAATGGAAACAAACATTATGGATTTAGGGACACGTGAGCCAGATGCAGGTTGACTAGCCTAGATTACTATGTTTGCCCAGCAGACTATCAAAGGCACAACCAGCCAGAGCTGTGTGGGGGAAAAGCCAACTTCTTCTGTAAGTCATGGGGATGTGAGCATATAGGGGCTGCCTGGTGGAACCCAAACTCCTCATCAAATTTACTACACAGCATTGGGCATATTACCAATTAGACAACCAAAACCAATGGACCCCAAATAGGTCTCTAGATCCTCAAATTCTGCATGACCTTTTTAACTTCGGCAAGTGCTCAAAAGGGTGGAAGGAAATTCCCCTATGTGGAGGCCTTTTCCCTCCTTTGCTCACATCCTGAACTATGCTTCTCCAATAGATCCTCACCCACAGCTTTGTACTCCAGACTCTCTGCTGTCACTCCCACATCAGCAACCAGATTTCTCCCCTCCAATTACTAGATCAAACACCCAAACCTCCGCTGGTTCTCAGACGATTGCCCCCTTGCTGAGGTTGCAGGTACGGAGGTACCCATCCACCCACTCACTTCTCTCTTCTCCTGTTAGTGCCCACACCGGGTTCCACCAGGTCCTCTTACAAGCTAACCCAAATCTCAAACCAGCTAAGGAGAGCCCTCAGACCCCTATCCAAGATGTAATGAAAATGGCCTTTAAAGTTGCTTTGTCATCACTGAAAACAGGTTACTAAAATTAAAATTTTCTCAGAGGCTTTTTGGGATACTCACTCCCGTCTTCCCCTCTGCCCTACCTGTTCTAGTTCTCAACATTTTGTTGCCTGGAAAATGCCAAACCCCTTTCACATTATTCTTTTACATCTCTCCTTCCTCATTCTCAGAACCAAGTAGCTGCTCTCAGACCTGCCTTCCCAGTCTTCCCCCTCTGTGCCAGGCCCACACAAATCTTAACTGGCCTTCTCCAGAAGTCTTCACCATGGATGACTATAGGACTTTCAGACAAAGAGTCCCTATAAAAGAGTTCAATGTAGATAAACTTCCCTTTTTCGTGTTGCGCTGTTCTACTGGGCCACTGGCTCAAAAAATCAGCACTCCTAAGCTAGACACCCACTTACTAGTTTTTCACAAAACATGTGAACAAGGCCTCTGGCTTTGAGCTGGGCTTCACAGAGAGGGCTACATTTCTAAGATTAAGAAGTTACCAACTGGGCTCCATGGTTACAGCTAGCAGGGAGAAAAAAAAAAGACAAGAAAAAACCTCTCCCACTCCAGGTGTCCTTAAAATGTTAACTTGCCCAGAACAGAGGAAAAAAAAAACAGAAACAAAAACTTTTTTTGTGTGTGTGAACTTCTGCAGACAGTGAACTTCTGAGCCCCTTCCCTTACATGTTGGGTACAAAATTCTGAAACTACCTAAATTTGGGTTTCAGGTGATTAATTCATTTCAACAGAAGCAATGCCCTCTAAATCCAGTTGCAAACAATAGGTCTTTTTCCCTGTCTTCGATGCTATCTTAGATGCCTTGCCTTGTCCGTCCCTACAACAGTATAATTCTATATACTTAAACATTGTTTATGTTATCATAAAATGGTCAAAAGATGTGATTAATTATGTAATGTTTCAGATGTTTCCCAGAGTGCGCTATCATGACGCAGGTTCATTTAAATATCAAATAGGGGGGCATACAACCCAGTTCCGCTGGGAACCTGTATCCCTCACTTTAGCCGTCCTATTAGGAAAAGGAGTTGCTGCAGGGGTGGGCACTGGAACCACTGACCTAGTCCATGGGACACAACAAATGACCCAATTAGAAGCAGCAATAGACCAAAACTTAATGATTTTAAAAACCTCCATCACAGCTTTATAGGAATCTTTAACCTCTCTGAATTTGTTTTACAGAACAGGCGAGGGTTGGACCTCATCTTCATGAGAGAAGGGGGGCTTTGTGCTGCATTGAGGGAAGAATGTTGTTTTTATGCCGACCATACTGGAGTTGTAAAAAAATCTGAGTAAATTAAGAAGACGCCTTGAAGAGTGTCAACAAAAGAGAGAGGCACAAAAATAGTGGTTTGAGTCTTTCTTCACACAGTCCCCCTGGTTAAGTATGCTTTTATCATCCCTGGCCAGTCCATTAATAATCCTCATATTATTGCTAATTGTAGGACCCTATTTTCTCAACCGTGTAGTTTCCTTTCTACAAGCTCAAATTGGATAAGTTCAACTTATGGTAATCAGACAACAATATACCTCACTACCAGACATAAAATGTGAGACCCCCCAATGATCACTTTTATGATTAAAAGTAACCAGAATAAGAAGTGTGGAATGAAAGGTTAATAAAATAGGTTCTGGTCACTTCCTGTTTTTCTGTATGCTTAACAAAACACTGTTGAAATCTTGAGATCTGTTTGCTAATCTTATTCCCAGAATGTGATGTCCCCAACTGCCAAACTGTTGAATGTACTACCTCTCCCATTGGAACCCAAACCACTCACTCGACCTGAACCATCAATAAATTTCCCTCGCTGCCCACACCAAGTAAAGTACATAAGCTCTGCTTAAGCTGTTTTAATTGCTCTATTCTCTATTCAAGTGAGCTCTGATCCCCAGCATGCTGGACCCCCAATAAACCCTTTGCTGATGGATGAGACGGTCTCTTCATGGTCTCTTTCTCCGACGCTCGCCTGACCTTTACATTGGTACAATCATAAGTGTGAACTTTGCTTTGTGTGTCCAGAATATTACTGTAGTAAAATGTATATGTAGATCAGGTGATGTGAGTATTTCTTTCACCATATCTGGGAGCAATATATTTAAGATGTATGAATTAGTATTGGGGGTAGAAAGAGGTGTACCATGAGTCTATGAATATATAGATAATGCATGAATAGACTATACTGTGAATAAATAATATAACTGGTTCCAACTTTAACTAATGGATGGAATTGATATCTGAAAATATACAGGAAATATCATATTGATATAATACATTTAATCCTACCTGTTATACATCTAATGGTAATATTAGGGTTATGGATTATCATGAAGAGTGTGTGAGATTTGCTTCAAAAGTGATTATAAAAATTGAAAATAATGTGTTTGGAAAGAAGTCTCATGAAAAGACCAGTCAAGAAACCTGGAGGTATACATGTGTTCTGAAGCAGAAAGTGATTGAAAGTGAAACAAATGCCTATATATTTGCTAACTTGTGGATGAAATATATATATCCTATGATCTGCAAAAATTGAAGAAATAGTAATGTACCAGTGTTGAATAAAAATGAACTATAAAATACACAAAATGTCCCATAGGAATCTACATGAATTGATGTTAAACTGGTTCAGTTACTGTGGAAATATTAGGATTTGTATGCACCATTCACTGAAGTTAGTTTTCAGTACTAGGAAACAAATATGTATTTCAGGTGGATGAATATTTCGGAGAATAATCTTGTGAAAAGTTGATTATAAATGCACATACATGAATATGAATGAATTTAGGGAGTGTAT
Source organism: Callospermophilus lateralis (assembly GCF_048772815.1). Lineage (NCBI taxonomy): Eukaryota > Metazoa > Chordata > Mammalia > Rodentia > Sciuridae > Callospermophilus > Callospermophilus lateralis. Next base: position 121,467,682 of record NC_135313.1, on the reverse strand, counting down.
AATAAGACACATATATTTCATATTTTGAAAAAAATGGAGAGTGTATATATATATATATATATATATATATATATATATATATATATATACACACACACACACACACACACACACACACACTGAGACATTAAAAATAGCAATATATATGCCATTTGAAATTCACAATGAAATATACATAACCCACAGTTACAAGAATTTTCATTTTACTGAACATCAATTTATGTATAATGTTGTTCAACTAGGAAGCTCACCCATAGGTTGAATTTTCAGTTTCAACAGCGTTTAGGAGGAGTGATCTGTTGTCACAATTTGTATCTGTCAATTTAGCCACCTCACAAGAATGTAAGTGTGTTACCAGTTAGGATTCTATATGTGCATATAAAAATATATGTCCTGAATAGTCCTCAGAGTAAGGGAGACAGGAATTCACATATTTCTTAAATTTAAAAACACATGGAGAACTATTTCAAAAAAATTGACAAGATTTATAACTTCTAACCTATATAATGCAAAAGGCAAGTTCAACTATACACCATGCCTCCTCTTAACTGTTTGTATTTCTATTCTGTTTGGGTTATTTTCTCCAACATATTAGTATTATTAGTCAGAGTCTAGTAGGTTATGTGTTAGTGTCAGAGATTCAGTATTTCAAATGGAAAATTGGCAAATGTATCCCATGTGTATGCAAATATGTGCTACACAAAAATCTTCCCACTCTCATCCAGAACAATGCCTTAACATTACCTTCACCCCAAGTAAGACACATTTAGAGGAGAAGAGTTTGAAAATTTGTGAATACATACCTGGAATGGAATATGACCAGGAATTCACAACCATGGAGGTGCTAGAGAAGTTTCCAAAAGTAAGGGAAAGGGTTAATACTCCACAAACATGGAGCTCTGCTGGCCTAAAGACTTCTTGAGAAACTGCCTCTGAGTCTAGGCACTTGAAATATATGTTGTTGTCAGGAGCTTTTGCTTCTTTTCTAGTGAGACGATCAAAGTTGTGTCAGCATCTATGTGTCCTGTAGGACATAGATTGTAATATTCCAATGAACATGAGGGAACAGTGCTGAAATCACTCTTCGTTGGTATACTGTGGCCACTGTGGGCTAAGTGTCTCCCCGTGTGGACTGTATAGTCATTAGTTCCTCCTCCACTCTTCATTGTGTTTCTTGCTGCTGCACTCGGAGTTTGGTATTTGCTTCACGAAATACATGGAGTTCAACTGGGACACAGTACTGGTGGGAGTTCTGTCACGTATGGTGGGTCACGGTCTGCAGGAGAATGCAGCAACCAGGTTTCTATCCCACTTAGTTTGCCCCCTTGAACATAGCAAGCTGATTCTGAACATTGCCTTGAAACCACTCCATATATCAAGATGCATTTTCATAGCAAGGTCAGCTGGCTGCACCATGTCAGTAACAAGCCATTTGGAAGCCAATGCCAGATCCACATGGCCCCACCACAGAAGTTTTATCACACACCTGCCCACCACTGTTCTAGGACAACTACTCAGCAGCCTCCAACTTATTGGAATCTCTGCTCTACACCATTTTCATGAAACCCAGTAAATCAAGGCACTGTCTGGTATACTGATGATCAGCAACAGGACATCCAAAAGTGGTCCAGTGCCACCTGGTCATGGGAATTTCAAAAATTTCGTAGTATTTAACTAGCCATTTTTCAAGATGAAGTTGGAGACACTGTGAGTTTCAATTCATTGAGGAACCATTAATGGAGAGGAAGCTCATTTCAATGAAAGATCTGGAGAACTCTTATAGGCAAGGCTTCGAAAAGAGTGGCAAAAAGGTCACATGAAGCCTGGCCTGTTGAGGTCTACATGTGAGGTCCATGTGTGTTTTGACTCTCAATTATGGTTGCCGAGTCTTTCAGAATAAAATCATGTGATATCCTGGCTGAGATTTCCAGTCTCTGTGGAAAGCGACCCTGATCACATTTTTCAAGGGCAACTCTCATGCGTGGCCTCCTAAAATCTAAACACAATTCATGGCAATACTTCTCTGAGGTCAGTTTCAGAACTCAGTCTCTAAGGGGAATCACACCAGAGTTCAGGCCCAGGAGGACCCAGTCATCTCTTCCAACTGCCACACAAATGACTACAATTAAAATAAAAGCACTCCCACATGGGCCTCATCTTCTTCCATATAGGCACTCATCATAAACTCTGGCTGGAAGTTTCCATGAGGGACGCAGCACAAGCAGCACAAGACATTTTCTGAAAAAGCTCCCTTGCTCCTCATTTGCCTAAAGTCAGGGTGGCCTGTACACCCTTCCTTTGAACAAGGAGTGATCAAATAACCCTGCCATTAATACTGCTCTGCTTCCCCAATTTGAGGCCTACTGACTTTCAGGTATAGATTCTTTATGTGATTTGGAGTCATGAGAAAACACGAGCACCTATGGGCTATCCTCTGAAGGGCTTTGAAGAACTCATTTGACCCAAAGGTTCCCTATTCTCACTTGATGGAAGTCAGAAACTGAAAAGTTTGGGCGAACGTCAGAGGAAAAGACCACCAAGAGACTGTCTCATGCCACAGCAAAGGGTTTATTGGGGGGTCCAACATGCTGGGACTCAGAGCTCACTCCAGAGGAGCAAAGAACAAAGAGCCCTGAGAACAACTTGAGCTGAGTTTATATTCATTCTTTAGAGGGGGCAGGGACTTTTCATACATCATATCCTCCTTTAGCAAATCATCATATACCACGTGAAAATCAAATAACAACTCTAAAAGATGATTAGCACATTCATTGGCAGGAACAGGTCTGGCAGCGGGTGATTGGTCAGCCCTGAGAAGGAGTATACATTTAAACTGATTGTTTGAAGCCCAGAAGTGTATACGTGCTGAGCTGCACTGTCTCGGGGAAGGGGTTTTTAAGTAACTAGGTGGTCAGGGAAGATATCAACTCACATCTAATGGGAACTTCCGGGAATTGTCTTAACTGCCACAGGAATTTCAGTTTCTGAGTGCAGCTTGGAAAATTTACAAAACCTGGTTCTTTACGTTTCAATTTCAATTTCTTTTATTCTTTCATTTTCCACTCCTTTTTCTGACTACTTTTAATCTAAAAGTAATGAATCATAATTATTGCGGGTTCTCACATTCTATTTCTGCAAGTGGAGCGTATTTCTGTCTGATTACCATGAGTTTTATCTGCCCAATATGAGCCTGGAGAAAGGAAACTATTAGGTTAAGCAAACAAGGTCCCACAGTTAGTACCAGCATAAGGATGATCAGGGGTCCATCTAAGGCTGATAAGAGTGTAGTTAACCAGAGGGATTGGGTAGACCACGACTCAAACGACCCTTGTTGAATCTCCCTTTCTCTCTGGTGCACTTCAAGGCATTTTCTTAATTTACTCATGGATTATTTTGAAACTCCAGTATGGTGAGCATAAAAACAACATTCTTCTCTCAGTGCAGCACAGAGGCCCCCCTCCCTCATGAGGAGGAGGTCTAATCTTCGCCTGTTCTGTAAAACAACTTCAGAGAGAGAGGTTAAGGATTCCTGCAAAGCTGTGATGGAGGTCTCTAACATCTTCAAGTCTTGATCTATTCCTGTTTCTAATTTGGCCATTTGTTGTGACCCACGGATCATAGCAGCTGTTCCCACACCCACTCCTGCAGCAGCTCCTATCCCTTATAGAATGGCTAGAGTAAGGGACACTGGCTCACTGCGAAATCAGGTTGTTTGTCCCCCTAGTAGACCTTCAAATGATTCTGCATCATCATAGAGCACCCTGGGGAGTATCTGCACCATTATACAATAATTTACAGAGCTGTGCAATACCTGGGCTGAAATGCATGGAGTTCTGACTGCGTGGATTTCAGTACCATAAAGGTTCCTTTAATTAGTTCCCAGGGGGAGGAGTCAGCTGTACTCTGGACTTGGGAAGTAGGCAAAGATGGAAACTGGGAAGTATGAGATGGTAGAGGGGTTCTGGTAGATCTAGGAATGGGAGGTTTTGTAGGCTTAACTCCTGGATTGAGAGGATTGGGCCCTATTGCTGTGGAATTTTCTTCCTTTTTAAGCCGGATGTTGAACGAGAGACCAAAGTCATTATCAGGGCCATAAATATAGAATCGCATTCCCCAAGCATTTCCCATAGGCCATGTTGTTCTGAGGTAGCCCCTTCCTTTGGAAGTGAAAGTTATATTGAGGGGGTAACATAGACTATTCTTTCCACAGCGAGTTTTTGACACCACTTGGCTAGCGGCACATTTCTTGGAATCAATTCAGGTGTCATTTGGTCCTACCTGAATCATACTGTCTGGGAAGTTTGGGTTCCACCATGCAGCTCCCCTTTGTTCACAACCCCAAGATCTACAATAAAATCACTGGGTCCTCCACAGGTTTGGGCCTGTTTGCGACTTCGGAAATCAGCTGGGCACACATAATATTCAAGACTGGCTAGTTTACACCTGAGCTGCGGGAGATGACATCCATAATTTATGGGGTAAGGTGGTCTATATTGCCCTGGTTTGGGTTTGAATGGTATCTGTGTGGGGTCCTCTATGTCAGGGAGATCCCAGTGAGAGAGGCCAATGACAAGCTGACAAATGTCCGGGTGGAGAGATGGTCACCGAGTTCATAAGGGGGCTGTATGTGAAATAGACCACACTATTTGCCCAGTAGGATTTATAACTTGCCATTGTTGCTGAACAGGCTGAAGGGGATTAGGACTGCTGGTGGTCAGGGGAAGAATCCATAGACTTACCCACACGATGGACACGCAACTTGAGATGGTTACCAGTCTGTTTCAGTTTCCAGCCAGAGTCTGGACAGGGTGCAGGCATGAGATGGGTGGCATTGATCCAGGAAGTGATCCCATCCAATGTCACCACTGTGGGTGTTAAAAGCAGCACATGGTATGGTCCTTTCCAGCGGGGTTCCAGGGATGACACCTGATGCCGTCTCACGTAGATGAAGTCTCCCACTTGATATCGATGTGGGGTTCTCTCGTCTCCAGGCTGATTAGCAGAGGCCAACTGTTTCCACATGTATCGCTGGGTGCTGGGATTGTTCAAGGGCTTTAAGTCTGTCAAGCAAAGGGGTGTGAAAGGAATCATTAAGTCTCAGAGTTGGCGTTAGGTCCCTTACTGGACGAGGGGCAACATAGAGAATTTCATAAGGGGTGAGGTTACACAAAGAGGCGGAGGGGGTATTTCTTGCACAAAACAGTGCATAAGGTAGGAGAATAGTCCAATTTTTTATGCCGGTTTCCAAGCTTAATTTCGTTAAGGTCTCTTTGGTGGTTCTATTCATTCTTTCTACCTGTCCTGAGCTCTGGAGTCAATAAGCACAATGTAACTTCCAATTAATCCCCAGGTTCCTGGCGAATCCCTGACTTACCTGGGCCATGAATGCCGGTCCGTTATCGGACCCTATTACTTTAGGCAGGCTGAATCTTGGAAAATGTCTTCTAGGAATTTTTTGACCACCATCTGAGCCGTTTCTTTCTTCATGGGGAAGGCTTCGACCCATCCTGAAAAAGTATTTGAAAAAGACTAGGAGATATTTAAGTCCATACCTTGCTGGCTTAATTTCAGTAAAGTCCACTTCCCAGAATCGTCCTGGTCTGGTTCCTCGTGAGTGCTTCCCTGCAGGAAGCTTGGATGTGTAAGTATTAACTAATTGGCAGACGTGACAAGCTCTAGTCACCTGCTCAGCTATTTCTTTCCTCTGTGAGTCAGTCAATACTAAGTCCTTTTTTCGGTCCTTTAAGAGTGCCTATAACTTCTTTGAGCCTAAGTGGGTGAGCTAGTGTACGACTTTGACATAAAAGTGGGCTTTTTGATATTGTAAACTTGGCTCTGTAGGGCCCCAGAGTTCTGTATCTGTCTCGTCAGATGATAAGTTGCCTGAATGTTCCGGTGCAGCAAAATCTCTTGATTGTTGTTCCCCCCGGTGTGGAAAAAGTTAACATAGTCACTCCATTTAGGGCTGCCAATTAACCTTCCTCCTCTGCCCTTCTGTTTCCAACCACCACGGGGTCGTTTCCCTCTGGTGCCCTGGACAGTGCACTATTGCTAGTTCCTTAGGGCCCTTCACGGCTGAGAGAAGGTGGAGGATCTCATATTTGTTCTTTAATTCTTTCTCAGTGGAGGTTAATAGCCCCTTTTGCTGGCAAAATATTCCGTGCACATTTGCAGTGGCAAATTCATAGCGACTATCAGTGTATATGGTGGCCCTTTTGCCTGTTACTAGTTCCAATGCTTTTGTAAGGGCAATTAGTTCTGGTTTTTGGACTGATTTCCCTTCTGGGAGACCAGAGGACCAGATGACATTAGTTTTCCTGACTACTGCTATTCCACCTGCCTATTTACCATCTTGGAGGAAGCTGCTGCCCTTCATAAACCATACGACTTCAGGGCGAGGCAGAGGCTGATACTTCAAGTCTCTTTGTATACTGGTTTCTTCTGCCAGTATGTGTTGACACTCATGAGTGATGGGTCCTGAAGATTCTTCTGGCAGCAGTGTAGCCTGGTTGAGTGGAGCAGTGGGTGCCAGCGTTATTCTGTCTTTGTCTAGCAAGAGGCTCTGGTAGTGGGTAATTCTGGAGTTTGATAGCCAGCTCGCTGGAGGCTGACAGATGATGCTCTCCAGGGCATGGGGAGCTATAATGGTTAGCTTCTGTCCCAACGTTCATTTATGAGCATCTTTTATTAGAAGGGCTGCCGCTGCTATAGCTCTTTAGCAATGGTGCCACCCGCTAGCCACTGGGTCCAGTTTATTTGATAAGAATGCTACCGGCCTTTTCCAAGGTCCCAAAGTCTGAGTGAGCACAACCTGTGCTATTCCTTTCTTTTCCTCGATGTAGACAGTGAAGGGTTTTTCTACATCTGGGAGTGCTAAGGCCGGAGCAGATAGCAGCGCCTTTTTTTGACATTATCAGAAGCTTGTTGGTGCTCAGGGGTCCATTGGAAGTGGGAATCCCCCTTTATCATCGGGTATAAAGGGGCAGCCAGATACGCGATCCCAGGAATCCATAACCTGCAAAAGCCAGCAGTCCCAAGAAACTCTCTGAGTTCTCTCTTATTAGATGGGGGCGGTATACACACAAAGGTTCATTTTCTGGTCTCAGTGAGCCATCATTTGCAACCCCTAAGAGAATAACCCACGAAGATTACTTCTTGCTGACAAATTTGGACCATTTTGGCAGAAGCTCTATATTCAAGCCGAGCAAGCTTGCATAATAATGCTTGGGCCCCAGACTCATAGTTCTACTTGGTGTCGGCTGCCAGTAGCAGATCATCCACATATTGGAGTAGAGTGACTTCAGGGTGTGCAGTTCTGAAGTCATTGAGGTCCCTGTGGAGTGCTTCATCAAAGAGAGTGGGTGAGTTTTTGAACCCCTGTGGGAGTCTAGTCCAGGTTAGTTGGTCAGATGTTTCTGTTTCTGGGTCTATCCACTCAAAGGCAAACAGAAATTGACTGTAATAATGTAGGGGCAAGCAGAAGTAAGCATCTTTTAAGTCCAGCACAGTGTACCATTCCCGCTCCAGATTCAGAGTGTTAAGCGAATTATAAAGATTGGGTACCGTGGGGTGAATGTCCTGCACTCTGTTGTTGATCTCTATTTGGTCTTGAACAGGACGATAGTCCCCAGTTCCTGGCTTTCTTACTGAGAGCAGGGGGGTATTCTAGGCCGATTGACAGGGACATAGAACCCCAAGAGCCAGATATTTCTGAATATGGGGCCTTATCCCATCCTTAGCTTCTTTGCTTAGAGGATATTGTTTAACACTGATTGGAGAGGCAGAGGCTTTTAATTCTACTACTGTTGGAGGTTGTTTTACGTCTAGACCTAACTCAGCAGTTTTTGCCCAGGCATTAGGATAATCTTTTATCCATTTCTGTGGTAGTTTGCCTGTTTGATCTGTCCTAGGGTGCGCGAAGAGTTGATGTTCATCTTCTATGGACATAGTCAAAGCCGTGACTATGGGAGTTTTTACTGAAGGCTTTAGAAACTCCACTTGGGGACCATCAGGGTTAAAGGTTATTCTAGCCCTGAGTTTGGTAAGCAGATCCCTGCCCATCAATGGGGCTGGGCATTCTGGGATTACTAGGAAAGAGTGGTGGACATTTCCATTTCCTAGGCCCATAGTCCTCCTAGTTGTCCAAGCCCGATATTTACTGATATTAGCCCCTTGAACAAGGGACCATTTATTTGATAGGGGGCCCAGTGGGGTCTTAAAGGCTGAATATACTGCTCCTGTATCCACTTCAAAGTTCACTGGGGTCCCCTCTACTTCAAATGTTACCCTTAGCTCGGGGAGGGGATCCGAGCCCCGACTTTTCTAGTCCTCTTCTAGAGTCAGAATGGTAGGCTGGCATCTCTGCTTCTTTTTGGGGCACTCTTTGGCCCAGTGTCCTTTTTCTTTACAGTAGGCACATTGATCTGAAGCCAGGGGCAGCCTTTGGCCTGAGCCCAGGTATCCCTTTCTGTCTCCCTGCTTTTTAACTTCTGGTCTATTTGCTGCTGTGACCAGAACCTTAGGCAATGCTTTACTCTGCCATTTGCTCCTTTCATCCTTTTTTTGTTCCCTTTCCTTCTTTCTCCTCTGTTCCCTCTCCTCCTCAGTTTCTCTCTTATAATATACTTTCTCAGCTTCTCTGACTAAGTCTCTTTAGGTCATATCTTGTAATCCATCTAGACGTTGTAACTTTCTCTTAATATCTAGGGCAGCCTTCGCAATAAAGGCCATTGCAACAGATGCCTTTTGGTCCTCTGCCTGAGGATCAAAAGGAGTATATTTCCTATATGCTTCCATAATTCTCTCCAGAAACCTACGGGAGACTCTTTAGGCCCTTGGATAATCTCTCTTACCTTGGCCAAATTAGTTGGCCCTCTGGTGGCCACTCGGAGACACGCTATTAGAGTCCGGTGATAAGTGGACAGATGCTACCTACCTTCAAAGTTGTTGGGGTCCCAGTTGGGTCCGTTCATGGGTCTGTAGGGATGCAGAGGGAGCATCACAGGGGCTTCCGAGTTTTCTATTATCTGTCGCCGGTGGGCGGGTTCTTTTAGGTGGCCCAGCTTCCTCCAGGGGAGGAGGGTCTGTTGCTGCTGCGGGGAAGTCCCCTGGAGGGCTTGAGTTAGGCCCAATTGCCTCTAGCAGCGAAGAGGCTGAGTCAGGTGCGGGAGGATCATCAGGAACGTTTTGGGGCTTGGGGAGCGAGGGTAGAGGATAAGGAGGGGGAGGAGTGTCCAGTCTTGTGACTCTGGGAGAATGGAGGGAAGAGGGGGAGGGGCGGAAGGTTTGAATGATAGGATCTGGGGGAAGGGGTATATGGCTGTTAATCTGGGTGGCCACGTGGCCCCGACTGAAAGAGAATATCTCTGAATTTTCAGATTACAGGGAAGTAGAAGGATCCTTCTTGGGGCCACCCGACTCTGAGGATGGGCGATTCTGAAACACAGAAAGTCTGCCTGGTCAGGCGTTTTACTGAAAAAGATAGATTCTGGGCCCTTGAGTGAATATCAGTCCAATGATGAGGGGTCAGGGACAGAGTCGTGGAAGTGCTTTGTCCCATAATGAGAGTTACTCAAACATGGACAGTGAAGACACAAACGTGACAGAGACAAAGACAAAGAGTAAACATTTAACATGAGTCCAAGACAAAGATTAGAACTGAGTAACTGGCAAAACCTGATGGGTGAGACAATAAAGATAGACAGTAAACTCAACAGAGTTCAGGACAATGAACAAAACTGAGTAGCCGGCAAAACCTGATGGGCTGGCAAACTGAATCCTAAATCTAAATACGAGAACATGAATGAATTTAGGGAGTGTATAGAAGACACATATATTTTATATTTTGAGAATTCTGGAGAGTGTGTATATATATATATATATATATATATATATATATATATATATATATACATATACATACACACACACAAAACACACACACAGACATTAAAAAGTAGCAATACATATGCTAATCGAAATTCATCATAAAATATATATCATCCAGATATGCAAAAGTATTTATTTTACTGAACATGGATTCATATACAATGTGTTTCTACTAGGAAGCTTATCCATAAGTTGAATTTTCAGTTTCAACAGCGGTTAGGAGGAGTGATCTTTTCTCACAATTTGTATCTGCCAAGTCAGACAACACACAAAAATTAACCTGTGATACCAGGTAGGATTCTATATGTGAATATCAATATACATGTGCTGAATAGTCTGTAGAGAAAGTCAGACAGGAATTCACATATTTGTTAATTTTAAAAACACATGGAGAATTATATTAACCAATAAATGACTAGATTTAAAACAAATATCCTTTATCATGCAAAAGGCATGTCCAAATATACACCATGCCTTCACTGAACTGCTTGTATTCCTATTCTGTTTGGGTTATTTTTCTCTACATCATTTTAGGATTAGTAGTCAGAGTCTAGTAGGGTAAGGGTTAGTGTCATGGTTTCAGTATTTTTATTGGAAAATAAGAAAATGAATCCAATGTGTATGCAAATATGTGCCACACAAAAATGTTCCCACTCTCATCCAGAACAATGCCTTGACCTTACCTTCGCCCCAAGTAAGACACAATTAGAGGAGAAGAGTTAGAAAATCTGTGAATGCATATCTGCAATGGAACATGCTCAGGAGTTCACAAACATGGAGGAGGTAGAGGAGTTTCCAAAAGTATGAGTCAGGGTAAACACTCCTCAAACATGGAGCTCTGCTGACCTAAAGACTTCATGAGAAACAGCCTCTGAGGTTGGGCCCTTGAAATATATATTGTTGTCAGGCGCTTTAGCTTCCTTTGTCATGAGACCATCAAAGCTGGGTCTGGATATATGTGACTTGAAGGACATGGTTTCCTATTTTTTAATGAACATGAGGGAGCAGTGCTGAATTTTCTCTTTGTAGGTAAACTGTGGCCACTGGGGGCTAAGTGTCTCCCCATGTGGACTGTGAAGCCATTTGGTCATCCTCCAATTTTGTGGTGTTTCTTCCTGCTGCACTGGGAGTATGATATTTATTTCAAGAAATACATTGAGTTCAACTGGGACAGAGTGCTAGAGGGAGTTCTGTCAGGTGTGGTGGGTCAGGGTCTGGAGGAGAATGCACCAACAAGTCTTCTCTCCCACAAAGCTTGTCCCCTTGTCCATAGCAATCTGATTCATAATATTGCCATTAAATCTATCCATATACAAAGATGCCTTTACATATAATGGTGTGCCATCTACACTATGTCAGTTTCAAGCCATTTGAAGCCAATGGAAGATACACATGACCCCACCACAGATGTTCTATCACACACCTGCACACCAATGCTCTAGGCCCACTGCTCAGCAGGCTCCAACTTAATGGCATCTTTGTTCTACACCATTTTCATGAAACCCAGTTAATCAAGCCACTGTCTGGTACACTCATGATCAGTAACAGGACATCCAAATATTCTCCAGTGCCACCTGGTCATTGGAATTTAAAATATATCGCGGTATTTATCTAGGATTAGGAAGATAGTCGGTAGGATTATAAAGAAGAGTGAGTAAAGGATTTGGAAAAAACGTTCTGCTTCTCCAATTTGAGGCCGACTGTCATTCGTGGGTGACTCTCTTGCGTGGCCTCCTAAAATTCCAACACAATTTATGGCAATACTTCTCTAAGGTCATTTCCAAAACTCTGTTTCTAAAGGGAATCACACCAGAGTTCAAGCCCAGGTGGGCCCAGTCATCTCTTTCAACCACCACACAAATGACCACATTTAAAACCAAAACTCTCCCACATGGCCCTCATCTTCTTTCATATAGACACTCATCATAACCTGTAGCTGGAGGTTTCCATGAGGGGAGCAGAGCAAGACAGTGTCCACAAAGCTCCCTTGCCCCTAATTTGCCTAAAGTCAGGGTGGCCTGGACACCTTTCCTGTGAACCAGGAGTGATCAAATAGGCCTGCTATTAATACTGCTCTGCTTCTCCAATGTGAGGCCTACTGACTGTGGCGTTTTGATTCTTTATGTGAATTGGAGTCATGAGAAAACCCAAGCACCTCTGAGCTGCCCTCTGTAGGGCTTTGAAGAACCCATTTGAGTGAGTCTAGGAGTTGAACAATAAGTTCTTTAGGAATACGCTTTTGCTGAGAGAGTGAATGTAAATGCCAGCACATTTAAAGGGTCATTCAAAATGATGAACTGGAGAAAAGGTGTTTGAGAGGAGATATAAATAGAGACATTAGGAATCTGGCAAAGGACAAAGTGAGTGGTAGCATAAGACATTTTTAACAGGGTTGAGGTTGAATATATAATCTTAGGAAAAAACAGATATGTAGTCACCAATACCAATGATATTTGAGAGCATTAGGGAACCAGGACATGGATGTTGTTAGTAATACATGCTCACATTCAATTTAGGTTTTGGTACAAATATAAGTGTGACCCTTGCATTTTGTGACAGGAATATTACTGTGATGAAATGTATGTGTATATCAGGTGACTAGAGTATTTCTTCCACCATTTCTGAAAGCAATATTTTAAAGACTTATAAATTAGTATTGGGGATACATTTAGCTGTACCCTGAGCCTATGAATATAGAGATGATGCCTTAATAGACCATACTGTGAATAAATAATATAACTGGTTCCACTTTTAATAATGGATTGAATTGATATCTGAAAATATATAAGAATTTTATGTTGATATACAATCATTCATTCCAATCAGTTATACATCTATAGCTAATAATAGGATTACAGTTTATCATGATGGGTGTATGTGTTTGCTTCAAAAGTGATTATGGAAATCGAAAATAATGTGTTTGGAAAGAAGTCTCATGAAAAAACCAGTCAAGAAACCTGGCGGAATACATGTGTTCTGAAGCAGGAAGTGATTGAAAGTGAAACAAATGCCTATAAATTTCCTAACTTGTGGAAGAAATATATATCATATCATGTGCGTATAATGAAGAAATAGTAATGTACCAGTGTTGAATAAAAATGAACGTCAAAATAGACATCATGGAACATAGGAATCTACTTGCATTGATGTTAAACTGGGTCACTTACTGTAGAAATATTAGTATTTGTATGCACCATTCACTGAATTTAGTTTTCAGTACTAGGAAACAAATATGTAGTTCAGGTGGATTAATATTTCTGAGAATAATCTTGTGAAAAGTTGATTAGAAATCCAAATACATGAACATTAATGAATTTAGGGAGTGTATAATAAGATGCATATATTTCACATTTTGAAAACTCTGGAGAGTATATATATATGTGTGTATATATATATATATATATATATATATATATATATATATATATATATATATATATATACAAAACCCACACAGAGACATTAAAAAGTAGCAATATATATGCCAATCAAAATTCATTATGAAATATATATCGTCCACAGATCCAAAAATATTTATTTTACTGAACATGAATTTATATATAATGTTTTTCAACTAGGAAGCTCCCCCAAAGGTTGAATTTTCAGTTTCAACAGCGTGTAGGAGGAGTGATCTCTTCTCAAAATTTGTATCTGCCAAGTTAGCCACCTCAAAAGTATTTTCGTGTGATACCAGGTAGGATTCTATATGTGCATATACAAATACATGTGCTTAATAAGCTACAGAGAAAGGAAGACAGGAATTTACATATTTGTTAACTTTAAAAATACACGGAGAACTACTTCAATAAAAAATTGACTAGATTTATAACTCCTACCCAATATATTGTAAAAGGCAAGCCTAATTGTACACCACCCCTTCTCTGAACAGCTTGTTTTTCTATTCTGTTTGAGTTATTTTTCTCCATTATATTAGAATTAGTAGGCAGAGTCTAGTAGGGTATGGGTTAGAGTCAGGGATTCAGTATTCCGATTAGAAAATTGGAAAATGAATCCAATGTGTATGCAAATATGTGCTACAAAAAAATCTTCCCACTCTCATCCAGAACAATGCATTGTCATTACCTCCGCCCCAAGTAGTACACAATTAGTGGAGAAGAGTTAGAAAATCTGTGAATACAGATCTGGAATGGAATATGCTCAGGAGTTCACAACATTGGAGGTGGTAGAGGAGTTTCCCAAAGTAAGGGACAGGGTAACATTCCACAAATATGGAGCTCAGGTTCCCTAAAAACTTATTGAGAAACTGCCTATGAGGTTGGGCACTTGAAATATATGTTGTTGTCAGGAGCTTTTGCTTTCTTTCTAGTGAGACCATCAAAGCTGGGTCTGCATCTATGGGACCTGAAGGACATGGTTTCGTATTTTCCAATGAACCCGAGGCAGCAGGGCTGAATTCTCTCTTTGTAGGTAAACTGTGGCCAATGGGGGCTAAGTGTCTCCCTGTGTGGACTGTGAAGCCATTTGATCTTCCTCCATTTTCGAGGTGTTTTCTGGGAGTTTGGTATTTGCTTCACGAAATACAAGGAGTTCAACTGGGACACAGTGCTGTAGGGAGTTCTGTCATGTGAGGTGGGTCAGGGTTCTCAGGACTATGCACCATCCAGGCTTCTATCCCTCATAGCTAGCCCCTTTGTCCATAGCAACCTGGTTCTGAACATTGCCCTGAAACCTCTCCATATAACAATATGCCTTTACATAGAATATTCTGCTGGCTGCACCATGTCAGTCACAAGCCATTTGGAAGCCAATGGCAGATCCACATGGGCCCATACAGATGTTTTATCATACATCTTTCCACCTCTACTCTTGGCCCACCACTCAGCAGGCTCCAACTTACTGGTATCTCTGTTCTACACCATTTTTATGAATCCCAGCCAATAAAGGCACTGTCTGATACACTCATCATCAGACGTAGAACATCCAAAGGTTTCCCAGTGCTACCTGATCATGGGAAATTCAAAAATTTCATGGTATTTATCTTGGCATTTTTCAAGGATTAAGTTGGAGGCACTGTGGGTTTCAATTCATTCTGGAACCATTAAATGGTGAGGACGCTCATTTCAATGTAAGCTCTGGAGAAGTCTCACAGACAAGGCTTTCCAAAGAGTGGCCAAAAGGTCACATGAAGCCAGGCTCATTGAGGTTTGCAATGTGAGGTCCATGTTTGTTTTGATTTTCAACTATGGCTGCCATGTCTTTAAGAATATAATCATGTGATATCCTGGCTGAGATTCCCAGTGCTCTGTGGAAAGTCACCCTGAGCCTAGATCTCAGTTTCCAAGGGCGAGTCTCATGTGTGGCCTTTTAAAATCGCAACACAATTCATGACAATACTTCTCTGAGGTAAGTTCCTGAACTCAGACTCTAAGGGGAATCACACCAGAGTTAAAGCCGTGGTGGACCCAGTCATCTCTTCCAACCGCCACACAAATGACCACAATTGAAACAAAAACATTCCCACATGGCCCTGATTTTCTTCCATATAGACACTCATCATAACTTCTTGCTAGAGGTTTCCATGAGGGGCACAGTCAAACACAGTGTCCAAAATAAGCTCCCTTGCCCCTCATTTGCCTAAAGTTCGAGTGGCCTGGATACCCTTCCTGGGAAACAGGAGTTATCCAATAGGCCTGCCTTTAATACTGCTCTGCTTCTCCAATTTGAGGTCTACTGACTGTGGGGTTTAGGTTCTTTTTGTGTATTGGAGTCATGAGAATACGCAAGCATTAATGGGCTAGCCTCTGCAGGGCTTTAAAGAACTCATTTGATCCAAAGGATCCCGATTCTCACTTGATGGAGGTCAAGAACCTTACAGAGGAAGGCGAGAGACTTCATCCACAATGACTGCTCTTTTGGCCACTTTGGTTTTGGATGCACACATGGGATCTTTCTTTACATCCATCAGGTGCTGACAATCTAAGCCACAGCCTCACACAGGGCCAAGCACCTGATTCAGACACATCCCTTTCCAAAGCAATTAAGCAAAGAGCCACAGGTGATTTCCATTCATTTCCATTTGAAAACTGTTTTCTTCAGGCTTTACAAAGGGGTGGCCTGCAGCAAAGACCTTCCTGACTTTCAGGGCTAAAGAACAATAGGTAAGCAAAAAGCCCAAGCAGGGTTATTCCACTGAGAAGAATAGAAGACTATTAGTAGTCACACTGATATCCGAGTTTTCTGAGATGCTCGCCTTTCTCTTCAGCTATCCAGTATATGGCCATGTGACACAGCTTGGAGATGGTACATATCATGGACACAAAACCATGAGCCTATTCTGGAGAGTCGCCAGAACTCAGGAAGAAAACCAGAACTTAGGAAGATAGCAGGTGTTGCCTATTGATAAGGCAATTCCTGGTCCATTCATTAATTGGGCAGGATAAATGCTCGGAAGGTTTCTACTAGACAGGACACATGCATTGATGCATTCTTTTTTCTAATGTCTACAACCACGGACACAGTGAGATACACAGACTTAAAAACACACACCTTGTGAAACGACTTAGTAGAAACATTTCACTCCAAACCACGAAACTGCCTTTCCTACCTATTCTCAGAACATGAGACAAAGCCACACACGCACACCCACACCCATAAAGGCACCTCCTTCCCCCAAGTAAGTGTGTTACTATCTGGAGTGTCCTCTGACTGGTGGGCCATACTATGTTCCCCTGAAATGACCTGTCCTGTCTCAGATCTGGTCTCCTTGGAAAACTCTGTGAAGTTGTCAGGAGCCAGCGGTGAGCCATTACCTGCTTTCTCAGGAAAGGCCCCTCTTTAGAGCTTTTCTGGCATTTGGCCATCCTCATATCAGTAGGTAAAAAAAAGACTGACTCTGTCCTTGGTAAATCCACACAAGTGAGCCCACTGGGACTGGGACTGGGACTGGCTCTGGATGCCTGGCTTCCTGGATCCCAAGTTCAGAGAGTTCCATCAACAAGGAAGTGAGGTGAGGTCACTTCCTTCAGGAACTGAATGAGGTCACTGCCTTGGCAACCACTTTTCCCTAACAGTTGCTTCCAAGGGTCACATGAGATGGTGGCTGCCTCTAGTTTCTGTGACACTTTCACAATTTAGATTGTTTTTATCAACCATAGGAACCCGTGAACAGCTCTCCACATAGGCCTGGTTTGGTCCATCTTCTCTTCATTAAAAAGAGAGAGGCTGATTGAGACACAACCCTTCATCCTGACCAGGTTGTTTGCCATGGAAGATGACTTTTACTATACCAAGTCCTTCATAGCTGCCTACATCTTCTCCAGGGATCATTTCTGCACTTACCTTTGAGGTTCTAAGCAGGGGGAAGATCCACTACATTCTGGTATTGTAAGACCAACTCTGTCCCTGCTCTTCTGTAACGTTAGATTGAGGGAACAGTGTATGGTTAGGGTTAATAACATGTTTGATTTGGGTTAGGAATCATTCTGCTGGATGAATAATGGTATTGGAAACCTGCGATATGTATAAGAATATATAGGTGAAATATATGTATGAAAACAGAAATCTATGTAAGATTTGAAGCCCAGAAGAGTATTGGGGCCTTTATTGGGATACTTAGCTTTGAATTACGTTCTGCACAGATGTGTCAGATTAATCGATATACAATGGCATAGGAACTTGTACCTTGAATGATTGAATGTAGAAGAGATCATTAGGTCAAAATTGAATGTCGGTAGTGAGAGGTTAATAAAATAGGTACTTGTCACTTCCTGTTTTTCTGTATGCTTAACAAAACACTCTTGAAATCTTGAGAATTCTTTGCTAATCTTGTTTCAAGAAGGTGCTGTCCCCAACTGCCAAACTGCAGAATGTAGTCCCTCACCCGTTTGTACACAAACCGCCCACTTACCCGGACCCATCAATAAACTTCCCTCCTTGCCCTCTCCAAAAATATTATATAATCTCTTCTTAAGCTGTTCTCCTGGCTCTCTGCTATATTCAAGTGAGCTCTGAGAACAAGCGTGGTGGACCCCCAATAAACCCTTTGCTGTTGCATGCGACAGTCTCTGTGGTCTCTTCCTCCGACGCTCGCCTGATCTTTTCATATGGAGGTTCCACTGAAATCCAGCAGTGGCGGACGAGAGACCCCGTGTGTCCTTGCTTTCACTGTTTGTGTATCTTTCATTATAGGACAGAGCACTTCAATGCCTCTGTCCCTGACCCTTGATCACTGGACCAAAGTTCATTTAAGGGCTCAGGATCTTTCTTTTTCAGTAAATCTCCAGACCTGGCAGACTCTCTGTGCCTCAGAATGGCCCACCTTTGGAGTCAGATGGCATCTAGAAGGATCTTTCTACTTCCCACTAATTCAAAAAGTCAGAGATATTGTCTTTCAGCCAGGGCCACATAGCCTTCTAAATCAACAGCCATTTATCTTAACTTGGCAGGACCTCTGCAAATCTCCTCCTCCATGGGTGAAGTCTTTTCTTGCCCCTGCCCCCACTCCTACTCCATACCCCAAAATCTCTCAAACCCTCTACTCTTCTTCCTCCTCCACCCTCTCTTCTCCCTTAGTCACAAGATTTGACTCTACTGGATTCTCCTCCCTCTCCTTATCCCCTGTCCTCTTTCCCCACCCCCCCAAAAACTCTAAGTGATTCCCCTGCTGCTGACTCAGCCTCTCCGCAATTGGAGGAGCACAGCGCCAACCAGATAGTTCCCTGGTGGCACAAACAGCCCCTCCTTCCCTTGAGGAAGCTGGCCCAGCTAAAGGAACTCACCAGCGGTGAATGATTGAAAACCCTGCAACTCCCGTGATGCTCCCGCTGCTTCCCTATGGGCCAATGATTGACGAGGGCCATGGGGGAAAAATGCAAGCCTACCAGATTTGGTCTTTCTCCTCTTCAGACCTATATAACTGGAAAAATAACAATCCCCTTTTTCCAAGGACCCCACCTGGCTCACAGGTGTGGTTGAGTCATTGTTGTTTTCACACTACCCTACTTGGGATGACTGCCAACAACTCCTAAGGACTGTCTTCATGACAGGGGAACAAAAGAGAATACTCCTGGAAGCTGGAAAAAAATATCCTCTGACCAGATGCGTGACCGACACAACTTCCCAACATAATCAAAGCCAGCTTTCCTTTGAACCGACCCAACTGTGGCCAAAAACCTTTGAAGCTAGGGAGCATCTGTCGACTTATCGCCGGGCTCTAATAGTGGGTTTCCATGCGGCCTCTAGGTGACCAACTAATTAGGCCAAGGTAAGAGAGATTATTAAAGGGCCTGATGAACCTCCCTCTATGTTTCTAGAGAGAATTATAGAGGCAAATAGGAGATATCCTCTTTTTGATCCTCAGGCTGAGGATCAAAAGGCATCTGTCACAATGGCCTTAATTGGGCAAGCTTCCCTGGATATTAAAAGAAAGTTACAATGCTTAGATGGATTACAAGATATGACTTTGAGAGATTTAGTCAGAGAAGCTGAGAAGGTATACTTTAAGAGAGAAACTGAGGAAGAGAAGGGAGCAAATGGAGAATAAAAGAAACCAAAGACAGACTAAGGCATTGCTAAGGTCCTGGTCACAACAACAAATAGGCCAGAAGTTAAGAAACAGGGAGACAGGAAGGGATTCCTGGTCCCACACCAGAGGACAACCCTGGCCTCAGATCACTGTGCCTACTGTAAGGGTAAAGGACACTGGGCCAAAGAGTGCCCTAGAAAGAGACAGCCACGCCACCCAGTCATTCTGACTCTTGAGAATGACTAAGAATGTCGGGACTCAGATCCTCTCCCCGAGCTCAGGGTAACTTTTGAAGTGGAGGGGACCCCAGTAAACTTTGAAGTGGATACACGGGCAATATACTCAGCCTTTAAGGCCCCATTGGGCCCTCTATCAAATAAAAGGTCTCTAGTTCAAGGGGCTAACGGCAGTAAGTATCGGGCTTGGACAACTAAGAGGACCATGGACTTGGAAAAGGTAAAATCCATCATTCCTTCCTAGTAATGCCAGAATGTCTGGCCCCATTGATGGGCAGAGATGTGCTCACCAAGCTCTGGGCCAAAATAACTTTTAACCCTGAAGGCCCCCAAGCGGAATTTCTAAATCCTTCTGTAAAAACTCCTATAGTCATGGCTCTAACTATGTCAGTAGAAAATGTATATAAACTCACTCACCTTGGAGAAACTGCAGGCATTCCTGAAGGATCAAAAACAGAGTGTTCCACTAACTAACTCACAGCAAAAGGAAATAACTGAATGGGTAACAAAAGCCTGTCGGGTGCATCAATTGGTTAATGCTAACCCTTCCAAGCTTCCTGTAGGAAAGCACCTACGAGGAACAAGTCAGGACAATTCTGGGAAGTGAACTTTACTGAAATTAAGCATGCAAGGTATGGACTTAAATATCTCCTAGTCTTTGTAGATACTTTTTCAGGATGGATTGAAGCCTTCCCCACAAAAAAAAAAGAAGAAAAAGAAAGTAACATCACAATGATGGTCAAGAAGATCCTGGAAGATATTTTTACAAGATACAGCCTGCCTAAGGTAACAGGGTCTGATAATGGACCTGCATTCTTGGCCCAGGTACGTTGGGGGTTAGCCATGACAATGGGGATTGATTGGAAGTTACATTGTGCTTATAGACCCTAGAGTTCAGGACAGGTAGAAAGAATGAATAGAACCATTAAAGAGACCTTAATGAAATTAAGCTTAGAGACCGGTATAAAAGATTGGACTATGCTCCTGCCTTGTGCACTGTTTCATGCAAGAAATTCTCCCTCTGTTTCGTTGTGTAACCTCACCCCCTTTGAATTTCTCTATGGTGCCCCTCCTCCAGTAAGGGACCTAACCCCAACTCTAAGACCTAACGATCCCTTCCACACCCCCTTGCTTGACAGACTTAAATCTCTTGAAATAACTCAGTGATACCTATAAAAACAGCTGGCCAATGCCTACCAACCTGGGGACGAGGGGACTCCACATCGATATCAAGTAAGAGACTTCCTCTACTTAAGTCGACATCAGGTGTCATTCCTTGAACCCCGCTGGATAGGACCATACCAGGTGCTACTTATAACAACTACAGTGGTAAAGGTAGACAGAATCACCTCCTGGATCCAGTCCTCTAATCTCAAGCCTGCGCCCTGTCCAGATTCTGCCTGGAAACTGGAAAAGACTGGGAACACTTTCAAATTGCGTATTCGCCGTGTGGATAAGGCAATAGACTCTCCCCTTGACCACCAGTATTACTAACCCTCATCAGCCCATTCAGCAGCGATGGATGTTCACTAATCCTACTGGACAAGAAGTATAATCTATCTTGCATATAGCCTACTTAGGGACATGGTGGCCATCTCTCCACCCAGACATTTGTCAGCTGGCTATAGGTCTTTCCTATTGGGATATCCCTGATGAAGAGTATCCCACTAAAATTCAATTAAATCCCTTACGTACCATAGATAATGGAAACAAACATTATGGATGCAGGGACAGGCAAGCCAGATGCAGGTGGCTAGCCTAGATTACTATGTTTGCCTGGCCAACTATCAAAGCCACAAACAGCCAAGGCTGTGTGGGGGAAAAGCCGACTTCTTCTGTAAGTCATGGGGATGTGAGCATACAGGGGCTGCCTGATGGAACCCAAAATCCTCATCAAATTCTGTACACAGCATTGGCCATATCACCAATTAAATAACTAAAAACGATGGCCCAGAGGGGTCTCTAGATCCTCAAATTCTGTGTGACCTTTTTAACTTCTGCAAGTGCTCAACAGGGTGAAAGGAGATTCCTCTATGTGGAGGCCTTTTCCTACCTTCACTCACATCCTGAAATATGTGTCTCCAATAGATCCTCACCCTCAGCCTTTTTCTCCAGACTATCTGCTGTCACTCGAACCTCAGCAACCTGATTTTTCCCCTCCAATTACTTGATCAAAACCCCAAACCACCGCCGGTTCTCAGACCATTGCCCCCTTGTTGAGTAGCAGGTACTGATGTACCCGTCCACCCTCTCACTTCTCTCTTCTCCTGTTAGTGCCCACACAGGGTCCCACCAGGTCCTCTTACCAGCTAACCAGAAGCTCAAACCATCTGTGGAGAGCCCTCAGACCGCTATCCAAATGTAATTAAGACGGCCTTTAAAGTTGCTTTGTCATCACTGAAAACAGGTTACTAAGTATTTAAAGTCCCTCACAGGCTTTGTGGGATACGCACTTCTGTCTTCACCTCTGCTCTACCTGTAAAACTGCTCAAGTTTTGTTGCTAGAAATATCCCAAACCCCTTTCCCATTATTCTTTTACATCTCACTTTCTCATTCTCAAATCTATGAAGCTGCTCTTAGCCCCGACTTCCCCATCTTCTCCCTCTGTACCAGGCCCAATAAAAGACTTAACTGACCTTCTCCAGAAGTCTTCACCATGGCTGACTTTAGGACTTTTAGAAGAAGAGTCCCTATAAAAGATTTCAGTGTAGATAAACTTCCTCTTTTCATCTTGCCCTGTTCCACTTGGCCACTGGCTAAAAAAATCAGCACTCCTAAGCTAGACACCCCCTTACTAGTTTTTCACAAAATATGTAAACAAGGCCTCTGGCCTTGAGCTGGGGCTTCACAGAGATGGCAACATGTCTAAGATAAAGAAGTTACAAACTGGTGTCCATGGTAACATCTGGCAGGGGGAAAAGAGAAGGGGAAGTAAAAGCTATCCCCCACCCAGTTGTCCATGAAAAGTTAAGGTTCCACTTTAAATAATGCATTGGATTCATATCTTAAATTATATAAGAAATCTTATATTGATATACTTACATTCATTCCAAATAGTTATACATCTAATGGTAAAATTAAGGTTCTGGTTTATCATGAAGGGTGTGTGAGTTTTGCTTCAAAAGTGATTATGGAAATCGAATATAATGTGTTTGGAAAGAAGTCTCATGAAAAGACCAGTCAAGAAACATGGAAAAAAACATGTGTTCTGAAGCAGGAAGTGATTGAAAATAAAAAAAAATTGTCTCAAAATTTGCGAACTTGTGGATGAAATATATATTCTATCATGTGCATAAACTTAAGAAATAATCATGTAACAGTGTTGAATAAAAATGAACGTCAAAATACTCATTATGTCCCATTGGAATCAATTTTCATTGATGTTAACCTGGGTCAGTTACTTTATTAATATTAGGATTTGTATGCACCATTCACTGAAGTTAGTTTTCAGTACTAGGAAACAAATATGTATTTCAGGTGGATGAATATTTCTGAGGATAATCTTGTGAAAAGTTGATTATAAATTCACATATATGAAGACAAAGTTTATCAACTTGAAAAGAATATAGTCAACACAGAAAAGATGCTTAAATCTCACGAGCAATCTAACCAAGAAATATGGGATCTCATCAAAAGACCAAATTTGAGAGTCATTGGGATAGAAGAAGGCACAGAGGTTCAGTCCAAAGGAATGGATAGCTTATTAAATGAGATAATACTAGAAAACTTCCCAGAGATGAAAGATGGAATGGATTGCCAAATCCTGGAAGCTTACAGGACCCCAAACATCCAAAACCATACTAGACCAACTCCAAGACACATAATTATGAAGATAGCTAACATACAGGACAAGAAGACAATACTAAAAGCGATGAGAGAAAGGAGACAGATTACATTTAGGGGTAAATGAATTAGGTTAACGACTGATTTTTCATCACAGACTTTGAAAGCGAGAAGATCCTGGAACAACCTATTTCAAACACTGAAAAATAATGGATTCCAACCAAGATTACTGTATCCATCAAAACTAAGCTTTAGATTTGACAATGAAGTTAAAATATTTTACAATAAACAAAAGCTAAAAGAATTCGCAGCCAGAAAACCAGCACTGCAAAGCATTTTGAGCAAAATATTACAAGAAGAGAAATTGAAAAATAGCTCCCAAAACTAACAGTGGAAGGTATCTCAGTAAAGGGGGAGAAAAATAACCAAAGAGGGAAAACTAGCCAATCTAAAATAAATAAATAAATAAACATGACTGGAAGTACAAACCATATTTCAATTGTAACCTTAAATGTTAATGGCTTAAATTCACCAATCAAGAGACATAGGCTAGTAACCTGGATTAAAAAAAATCCAACAATATGCTGCCTTCAGGAGACTCATATGATAGGAAAAGACATACACAGACTGAAGGTGAAAGGTTGGGGAAAATCATACCACTCACATGGCCCTCGGAAGCAAGCAGGAGTGGCCATACTCATATCGAATAAAGTCAACTTCAAACCTAAGGTAATCAAAAGGGATAAAGAAGGACACTATATACTGTTAAAAGGAACCATCCACCATCAAGACATAACAATTATCAATTTGTATGCACCAAACAATGGTGCTGCAAGGTTCATAAAACAAACTCTCCTCAAGTTCAAGAGTCAAATTGACCACAACACAATAATTATGGGGGACTTCAACACACTGCTCTCGCCATTGGACAGATCCTCTCGACAAAAGCTGAACAAAGAAACTATAAAACTCAATAGCACAATCAATAACCTAGACTTAACTGAAATATATAGAATATATCAACCATCATCAACTGGGCACACATTCTTCTCAGCAGCACATGGATCCTACTCAAAGATAGACCATATATTATTCCATAGGGCGACTCTCAGTAAATATAAAGGTGTGGAGATAATACCATGCACTATATCTGACCATAATGGAATGAAACTGAAAATCAATGATAAAAGAAGGAAGGAAAAATCCTGCATCACCTGGAAAATGAACAATATGTTACTGAATGATCAATGGGTTACAGAAAATATAAAAGAGGAAATCAAAAAATTCCTAGAGATAAACGACAATACAGACACAACATACCAGAATCTATGGGACACAATGAAAGCAGTTTTAAGAGGGAAATTCATTTCCTGGAGTTCATTCCTCAAAAAAAGAAAAAAAAAAAAACAACAAATAAATGAACTCACACTACATCTTAAAACCTTAGAAAAGAAAGAGCAAAACAACAGCAAATAGAGTGAAAGGCAAGAAATATTTAAAATCAGAGCGGAAATCAACAAAATTGAAACAAAAAAAAACATTTAAAAAACTGATAAAACTAAAAGTTTGTTCTTTGAAAAAATAAATAAGATCGACAGACCCTTTGCCATGCTTACGAAGAGAAGAAGAGAGAGAACTCAAATTACTAACATATGGAATGAAAAAGTCAAAATCACAACAGACACTACAGAAATACAGAAGATAATTAAAAAGTATTTTGAAACCATATATTCCAATAAAATAGAAGATAGTGAAGATATCGATAAATTACTCAAGTCATATGATCTGCCTAGATTGAGTCAGGAAGACACACACAATTTAAACAGACCGATAACAAAAGAAGAAATTGAAGAGGCCATCAAAAGACTACCAACTAAGAAAAGCCCTGGACCGGATGGGTATACAGCAGAGTTTTACAAAACCTTCAAAGAAGAATTAATACCAATACTTTTCAAGCTATTTCATGAAATAGAAAAAGAAGGAGCTCTTCCAATTTCATTCTATGAGGCCAACATAACCCTGATCCCAAAACCAGACAAAGACACTTCAAAGAAAGAAAACAATAGACCAATATCTCTAATGAACTTAGATGCAAAAATTCTCAATTAAATCCTGGCGAATCGAATGCAAAAGCATATCAAAAAAGTTGTGCATCATGATCAAGTAGGATTCATCCCTGGGATGCAAGTTTGGTTCAATATACGGAAATCAATAAATGTTATTCACCACATCAATAGACTTAAAGAGAAGAACCATATGATCATCTCGATAGATGCAGAAAAAGCATTTGACAAAGTACAGCATCCCTGTATGTTCAAAACCCTCGAAAAACTAGGGATAACAGGAACTTACCTCAACATTGTAAAAGATATATATGCTAAGCCTCAGGCTAGCATCATTCTAATTGGAGAAAAACTGAAGGCATTCCCTCTAAAATCTGGAACTAGACAGGGATGCCCTCTCTCACCACTTCCATTCAATTTAGTTCTTGAAATACTAGCCAGAACAATTAGACAGACAAAAGAAATTAAAGGCATTAAAAAAAAGGAAAAAAAGAACTTAAATTATCGCTATTTGCGGATGACATGATAATATACTTAACAGACGCAAAAGGGTTTATAAAGAAAATGCTAGAGTTAATAAATGAATTCATCAAAGTGGTAGGATATAAAATCAACATGCATAAATCAAAGGCATTCCTGTATATCAGCAACAAAAATTCTGAAATGGAAATAAGGAAAACCATTCCCTTCACAATATCCTCAAAAAAAAAAAAAAATACTTG
Source organism: Callospermophilus lateralis (assembly GCF_048772815.1). Lineage (NCBI taxonomy): Eukaryota > Metazoa > Chordata > Mammalia > Rodentia > Sciuridae > Callospermophilus > Callospermophilus lateralis. The sequence continues at coordinate 121,441,505 of NC_135313.1, read as the reverse complement.
GGAATCTACCTAACAAAAGAGGTGAAAGATTTATACAATGAAAACTACAGAACTCTAAAGAGAGATAGAAGAAGATCTTAGAAGATGAAAAAATGTACCTTGTTCATGGATAGGCAGAACTAATATCATAAAAATGGCGATATTACCCAAAGTTCTATACAGGTTTAATGCGATGCCAATCAAAATCCCAACGGCATTTTTTGTAGAAATAGATAAAGAAATCATAAAATTCATATGAACTAACAAAAGACCCAGAATTGCAAAAGCAATTCTAAGCAGGAAGTGTGAATCTGGAGGTATAGCGATACCAGATTTCAAACTGTACTACCAAGCAATAGTAACAAAAACAGCATGGTACTGGTACCAAAACAGGCAGGTGGATCAATGGTACAGAATAGAGGACACAGAAACCAATCAACAAAATTACAACTTTCTTATATTTGAAAAAGGGGCTAAAAACATGCAATGGAGAAAGGATAGCATCTTCAACAAATAGTGCTGGGAAAATTGGAAATCCACATGCAACAAAATGGAACTAAATCCCTTTCTCTCGCGATGCACAATAGTTAACTCAAAATGGATCAAGGAGCTTGATATCAAATCAGAGACCCTGCACCTGATAGACGAAAAAGTTGGCTCCGATCTACATATTGTGGTGTCAGGCTCGAAATTCCTTAATAGGACGCCCATAGGCCAAGAGCAAATAACAAGAATAAGCAAATGGGACTTACTTAAACTAAAAAGTTTTTTCTCAGCAAGAGAAACAATAAGAGAAGTAAATAGGGAGTCTACATCCTGGGAACAAATCTTTACTTCTCAAACATCAGATAGAGCCCTAATTTCCGGAATATACAAAGAACTCAAAAAATTAAACAATAAGATAACAAATAACCCAATCAACAAATGGGCCAAGGACCTGAACAGACACTTCTCAGAAGAGGACATACAATCAATCAATAAGTACATGAAAAAAGGCTCACCATCTCTAGCAGTCAGAGAAATGCAAATCAAAACCACCCTAAGATACCATCTCACTCCAGTAAGATTGGCAGCCATTAGGAAGTCAAACAGCAATAAGTGCTGCCAAGGATATGGGGAAAAGGGTACACTTGTACATTGCTTGTGGGACTGCAAATTGGTGCGGCCAATATGGAAAGCAGTATGGAGATTCCTGGGAAAGCTGGGAATGGAACCACCATTTGACCCAGCTATCGCCCTCCTCGGACTATTCCCTGAGGAACTTAAAAGACCATACTATAGGGATACTACCACATCAATGATCATAGAAGCACAACTCACAATAGCCAGACTGTGGAACCAACCTAGATGCCCTTCAATAGATGAATGGATAAAAAAAATGTGGCATCTATACACAGTGGAGTATTATGCAGCACTAAAAAATGACAAAATCACGGAATTTGCAGGGAAATGGATGGCATTAGAGCAGATTATGCTAAGTGAATCTAGCCAATCCTTAAATAACAAATGCCACATGTCTTCTTTCATTTAAGGAGAGCAACTAAGAACTGAACAGGGGGAAAGAGCATGAGGAAAAGATTAACATCAAACTGAGATGAGTGATGGGAGGGAAAGGGAGAGAGAAGGGAAATTGCATGGAAATGAAAGGGAACCCTCATCGTTATACGAAATCACATATATGAGGTTATGAGGGGAAAGGGGGGAGAAGAGAGAGAACTGCACAACAACAGATGAGGTGGAGAGGGAAAATGGGAGGGGAGCAGAGGAGGGATAGTAGGGGATAGGAAAGGCAGAAAAATACAACAGTCACTAATATGGCATAATGTAAATATTGTGAATGTGTAACTGATGTGATTCTGCAAATTGTATTTGGGTTAAAAATGGAAGTGCATAACTCACTTGAATCAAATGTATGAAAGATGAAAAAAGAAAAAAAAAGAAAATAAAAAAAAGAATCGTGATACAATAAATAAATAAATAAATAAAAGAGCTCTTGTATAATGAAAAAAAATAAATAAATCCACATATATGAATATGAATGAATTTAGGGAATGTATAATAAGACACATGAATTTCATATTTTGAAAAATCTGTAGAGTTTGTGTGTGTATACATACACACACACACACACACACATGCACACAGACATTAAAAAGTAGCAATATATATGCCAATCGAAATTCACCATGAAATATATATCATTCACAGATCCAAAAATATTCATTTTACTGAACATAGATTTATGTATAATGTTGTTCAACTAGGAAGCTCACACAGAGGTCGAATTTTCACTTCCAACAGCGTTTAAGAGACGTGATATCTTCTCACAATTTGTATGTGCCAAGTCAGCCACCTCACAAGAATGTACATGTTGTACCTTGTAGGATTCTGTATGTGCATATAAAAATGTATGTGCAAATAGGCTACAGAAACAGGGAGACAGGAATTCCCATATTTGTTAAGTTTAAAAACACATGGAGAACAATTTCAACAAAAAATTGACAAGATTTATAACTCCTACACTATATAATGCAAAAGGCAAATCCAACTATACACCATGCCTCCACTTAACTGCTTGCATTTCTATTCTGTTCGGATTATTTTTCTCCATCATATTAGAATAAGTAGTCAGAGTCTAGTAGGCTATGGGTTAGTGTCAGGGATTCAGTGTTTCGAATGGAAAATTGGAACAGGTATCCAATGTGTATGTAAATATGTGCTACTAAAAATCTTCCCACTCTCATCCAGAACAACCATTAACTCTTCTCCTCTAATTGTGTCTTACTTGTCCGCCCCAAGTAAGACACAATTAGAGGAGAAGAGTTAAAAAATCTGTGAACATATAATTGGAATGGAATATGCTCAGTTGTTCACAAACTTGGAGGTGGTGGAGGAGTTTACAAAAGTAAGGGACAGGGTAAACCCTCCACAAAAATGGAGCTTTGCTGGCCTAAAGACTTCTTGAGAAACTGCCTCTGAGGTTGGGCACTTGAAATATATGTTTTTGACAGGAGTTTTATCTTCCATAGTAGTGAGACCATTAAAGCTGGTTCTGCATCTATGTGACCTGAAGGACATTGTTTCTTATTTTCCAATGAAGATGAGGCAGCAGTGCAGACCTCTCTCTTTTTAGGTAAACTGTGGCCACTGGGGGATAAGTGTCTCCCTTTGTGGACTGTAAAACCATTTGGTCATCCTCCGATTTTCGTGGTGTTTCTTGGTGCTGCACTGGGAGTTTGGTATTTGCTTCACGAAATACAAGGATTTCAACTGGGACACAGTGCTAGAGGGAGTTCTGTCACATGTGGTGGGTCAGGGTCTGCAGAAGAATGCACCAACCAGGCTTCTATCCCACATAGCTTGCCCCCTTGACCACAGCATCCTGATTCTGAACATTGCCCTGAAAACTCTCCATATAACAATATGCCTTTACACAGAATATTCTGCTGGCTGCACCATGTCATTCACAAGCCATTTGGAAGCCATTGGCAGATGCACATGACCACACCACAGATGTTTTATCACACACCTTCACACCACTGCTCTAGGCCCACTACTCAGCAGGCTCCTACTTACTGGCATCTCTGTTCTACACCATTTTCATGAAACCCAGTCAATCAGGGCACTGTATGATATACTCATGATCAGCAAAAAAAATATCCAGAGTTTCTCCAATGCCACCTGGTCATTGGAAATTCAAAAATTTCACAGTATTTATCTAGCCATTTTTCAATGATGAAGTTGGAGGCACTGTGGGTTTCAATACATTCAGGAACCTTTAAATGGTGAGGAAGCTCATTTCAATGAAATCTCAGGAGAACTCTAACAGGCAAGGCTTACCAAAGAGTGACCAAAAGATCACAAGAAGCCAGGCCCATTGAGGTCTACAAGGTGAGGTCCATGTGTGTTTTGACTCTCAACTATGGCTGCCAAGTTTTTCAGAATAAAATTATGTGATATCCTGGCTGAGATTCCCAGTGCTCTGTGGAAAATCATCCTGGGCCTAGATTTCAGATTCCAAGGGTGAATCTCATGCTTGGCCTCCTAAAATCCAAACACAATTTATGGCAATACTTCTGTTAGGTCAGTTCCAGGACTCAGACTATAAGGGGAATCACACAAGAGTTCAAGGCTTGGTGGACCCAGTCATCTCTTCCAACTGCCACACAAATGACCACAATTAAAACCAAAACACTCCCACATGGACCTCATTTTCTTCCATATAGACACTCATCATAACCTCTGGCTGGAGGTTTCCATGAGTGGTGCAGCTCAAGACAGTGTCCAAAATAAACTCCCTTGCCCCTCATTTGCCTAAAGTCAGGGTGGCATGGACACCCTTCCTGTGAACCAGGAGTGATCAAATAGGCCTGCCATTAATACTGCTTTGCTTCTACTATTTGAGGCCTAATGACTCTCAGATATAGATTGTTTATGTGATTTGGAATCATTAGAAAACACTAACACATCTGCAGGGCTTTGTAGAATTCATTTGCCCCAAGGGTCCCTATTCACACTTGATGGAGGTCAGGAACCTAACAGAGGAAGGTGAGAGACTTCATCCACAATGACTGATGTTTTTGCATTTTGGTTATGGATGAACACATGGGATTTTTCTTTAGATCCATCAGGTGCTGAGAATCTGAGCCCCAGTTTCACACAGGGCCAAGAGACTGATTTAGATACATCCCTTCTAAATCAATTAAGCAAAGAGCCACAGGTGATGCCCAATCATTTGCATTTGAATGCTGTTTTCTTCAGGCTTCACAAAAGGGTGGCCTGAGCCAAACACCTTCCTTACGTTCAGGGCAACAGAACAATAGGAAAGCAAATGGTCCAAACCAGGGTTTCTCCACTGAAACTTTCCTGGTCACAGTGATATCTGAGTTTTCTGAGATGCTCCCATTTCCATCAGCTATCCAGGACATGGTCATGTCACAGAGCTTGGAGGTGGTACATATCTTGGACACAAAACCATGAACCTATTCTATAGAGTGACCAGTATTAAGAAAGAAAACAGGAACTTAGGAAAACAGCAGGTGGTGCCCATTGAAAAGGTAAGCCGCAGTCCATTCATAAATTGGCAGGATGAATGCTTGGAAGCTTTGTACTAGACAGGACACATCCATTGATGCATTCTCTTTTCTAATACTACAACCACAGACAAAGTGGGATACACAGACATAGAAACACTCACCTTGTCAAAGGACATACTAGAAACAGTCCACTTCAAACCAAACAAATCGCCTCTCCTACCTATTCTCAGAACATGAGAAAAAACCACAAATTCACATATACACCCACAAAGGCACCTCCTTCCCCCAAGTAGGTCTGTGACTATCCGGAGTGTCCTCTGACTGGTGGGCCATACTATTTTTCCCTGAAATGGACTGTACTCAGTTCTGTACTCCTTGGCCAACTCTGTGAAGTTGTCAGAAGCCAGTGGTGAGCCACTACCTGCTTTCTCAGGAAAGGCCCCTCTTCTTAGCTTTCCTGGCATTTGGCCATCCTCACATAAGTAGGTACCAAGAAAGATTGACTCTGTCCTTGGTAAATCCAAAGAAGTGAGAAAACTGGGACTGGGACTGGGAGTGGCTGTGGTTGCCTGGCTTCCTGAATCCCAGGGTTATAGAGTTTCATCACCAAGGAATTTATCTGAGGTAACTTCCTTCAGGAACTGAATGAAGTCACTACCTTGGAAACCACTTTGTCTTAACAGTTGCTACCAAGGGTCCCATGAGATGGAGGGTGCCCCTACTTCCTGTGACATTTTCACAAGTTAGAGTGGTATATCAACCATAGGCCCCCACACAGGCCTGGTTTGGTCCATCTTCTCTACATTAAGATGAAAGAGGCTGATTCAGACACATCCCTTCATCCTGACCAGGTTTTTTACCATGGAAGTTGACTTTTCCTCCCTCTGGTCCCTCATAGCTGCCTACAACTTCTCCAGAAATCATTTCTGTATGGACCTTTGAGGTTCTCAGCAGGTTGAAAATCCCCTACATTCCTGTATTGTAAGACCAACTCTGTCCCTGCTTTTCTGTAAAGTTAGATTGAGGGAACAGTGTATGGTTAGGGTAATAACAGGTTCGATTTGGGTTAGGAATCATTCTGTGGGATGAATAGTGGTATTGGGAACCTGTGATATTTACCAGAATATTAAGGTGAAATATAACTATGAAAACAGAAATCTAGGTAAGATTTTAAGCCCAGAAGAGCATTGGGCCAATGATTAGGATACTTAGCTTTGAAATACCTTCTGCACAGATGTTTCAGATAAATCGATATACAATGGCATAGGACCTTGTAAATTGGATGATTGAGTGTAGAAGAAAACATCCACTCAAAAAGAGATAGTCGGAAGGATTAGGAAGATAGTAAGTTTAGGAAGAAGAGTGAGTATAGGATTTGGACCAATGTTTTTAGCAATAGGGTTTCCGGTAGAGAGTGAATGTAAATGTCAGCATATGTGAAGAGTGAGTCACAATGATGAACTGGGGAAAATATATAGGAAAGCAGATATCAATAGAGACATTAAGAAGTCAGGAAAAGTATAAATTGAGTGATAGTATTAGAAATTTTCAACAGGGTTGAGGTTGAATATACAATCTTGGGAAGAAACAAATATTTAGTCACCAATAGGATTGACATTTGAGAACATTAGGCAATCTGGACTCAGATGTTTTTAGTAATCCATGCTCACTCTCCCTTTAGGCTTTGGTACAATCATAAGTGTGAACTTTGCAGTTTGTGTCCAGAATATTACTGTGATAAAGTGTATATGTAGATCAGGTGACATGAGTAGTTCTTCCACCATTTCTGTGGGCAATATTTTGCAGATGTATAAATTAGTATTGGGTGTACAAATACGTGTACCCTGTGTCTATGAATATAGATATAATGAATGAATAGACCATACTGTGAATAAATAATATAACTGGTTTCAACTTTAAATAATGGATTGAATTGATATTTGAAAATATATGGGAAATCTTATTGATATACATACATTCATTACAACAATTTATACATCTATCGTAGTATTAGGGTTCTGGTTTATCATGAAGACTGTGTGAGTTTTGCTCCAAAGTGATTATTGAAATTTAAAATAAAAAGAACTCTCATGAAAAGACAAGTAAAGAAACATGGAGGAATACATGTGTACTGAAGCAGGAAGTCATTGAAATTGAAACAAATGCCTATAAATTTGGGAACTTCTGAATGAAATATATATCCTATGATGTGCATAAACTGAAGAAATAGTCAATTATTCAAACAGTGTTGAATAAAAATGAACGTCAAAATACACATCATGTCCCATAGGAATCTACTTGCATTGATGTTAAAGTGGGTCAATTACTGTATAAAAATTAGGACTTCTATGCACCATTCACTGAATTTAGATTTCAGTACAAGGAAACAATATGTATTTAAAGTGGATGAATATTTATGAGAATAATTTTGTGAACATTTGATTATAAATCCACATACATGAATATGAATGCATTTAGTGATTGTATAATAAGACACATATATTTTATATTCTGAAAAATCTGGAGAGTGTGTGTGTATATATATATATAGAGAGAGTGTGTGTGTGTGTGTATATATATATATATACACACACACACACGCACACGCACAGACATTAAAAGGTAGCAATATATATGCCAATTGAAAATTCATCATGAAATATATATCATCCACAGATCCAAAAATATTCATCTTACTAAACATGGATTTTTGTATTATGTTGTTCAACTAGGAAGCTCACCCAAAATTTTAATTTTCAGTTCCAACAACGTTTAGGAGGAGTGATCTCTTTTCACAATTTGTATCTGCCAAGTCAGCCACCTCACAAAAATGTACATGTGATACCAGGTAGGATTCTATATGTGCATACAAAAATACATGTGCTGAATAGGCTACAGATAAAGGGAGACAGAAATTCACATATTTGTTAACTTTAAAACACATGGAGAACTATTTCAATTTAAGATTGACTAGATTTATGACACTAGATTTATAACACCTACCCTTTATCATGCAAAAGGTAAATCCAACTATAAACCATACCTCCTCTGAACTGCTTGTATTTCTATTCTGTTTGGGTTATTTTTCTCCATCACTTTAGGATTGCTACAGTCTGGCTGGGCACAATTCATGAGCTACTTGTCAAAAGAAACTAAGTTTATTTTTAGAACCACACATGCCAAAAAATAGCTCCTCGGGAAAAACCCTCAGAGCCCAACTGCCACCACTGGCTTCCCACAAGCCTCTCAACCTCCCCACTCCTCCTGCTCTTGAGGTCCATTGGCTGGGTCGTGTGGGCAGAGCCAAAAAAGTCCCCCAATGAGCAGCTCTGTAGTCTGATAGAGCGGGGAAACAGCCCAATGAGCATCACTGCAGAGGAGCCAATCAGCTAGATGTTGCTGGGGCTGCTGTGAGCCAATCTTCAGCTTGCAGTCTGAAAGGGCAGGGAAACAGCTCAATGAGCATCTCCAATGAGCATCACCGCAGAGGAGCCAATCAGCTAGATGTTGCTAGGCCACTATGAGCCAATCATCAGCTGGCAGTCTTAAAGTTTGCTTTGGCCCCTTGGGCTGCGGCTCTCAACATCTCCCCCTCTCTGTTTAAACAACAAGCATTTGGCTTAGGGACCGTGCCTGCCTTAGGTTGTCCAATAGTACATATGGTGCTTACCCATTATCGAATGAGCTGACCTCAAGGTGTCAGCCACCTGTCTTAGGTTGGTACCATTGCAATTGAATCCTTCCCGTCACTAACTACAGGTCCACTATACAGCCACACCTGTAGAGTGGTCTTTGTACCAGGGGGAGGGTGAGGTTTGTTTTCTCACTTCTGTTGGCCCAGAAATTTTAGCTGAACGACCATGACAAGCAGAAGGGAGGAAGATACACCGAGGCAATTGACGGCACCTTTTGGAAAAATTGTACCACCAATGACATCATCAGCAAAAATACCCCAACACTACCACAAGTCGCTGCACAAACATAGTTCACAATGCATGCAGGTGAGTTCACAAAGCATACAAGTGATACATAGTCCAGGCAAGTTCTGCAAGCAGTTCAGTGATGGCTATTGCAGAAGCTGTAGATTGGTTTTATCTTTGTCTTCACAGGCACTGGGATGAAGATAGGAATTCTGGCAATAATGGCTAAAGAAAAAATTATGTAACATTCCAGAAGGCACTAAGAAAATTTTTTCTTAACAATTTATATTGTCTTGAAGAGAATTATTAAATATAATGAAAAAGAAAGGTGAAAGTAAACAAACAGATCTGTTAACCTCCTTTTTTGTTCACATTTTAAAACAATCCTCAACAGGTGTTTACCCAATTTAAATTAAAACATTTACATCACGTGAATAAAAAAAAAAAATTGGATCCATTTTTTCATGAGCGCTCATCATATATGATATATGGACATATGTACATTCAAACATAAAACACAAAATACAAGTGTACACAAATAATATAATACATACAACACATAACATAATAGTGAAGACCTTATTACTTTTTACAGGTGAAATCTCCATTGCAATGTCTAAAAACTCTATCATCCAAAAATAGGACTGATCAGCAAAACATTAACGTAGGTCTGCATGAGCTCAAAAAACAAAATAGAACTTCATGATATGGGAAAGGGCAATAATAAAATAAATATTGAAAAAAAGCATCCTGGTTCTGTCACAGATGTAAGAATAGCCAAACTGGAGTTCTGGATATCAGCTGTTATGGATTTGACCCAAATCATCTTCTTTTTGGTCTGTAGAAATTGCTTTAGTTATTTTCTCTGGAATCCAAATCGGCTGCTGTTCTCCCTGTGGAAACACATAAACAGACCCCTGACTCTAGGCAATCACTGGGTCAGGACCTTAGTTAATCTCTCTGGTATCCAAATAGGCTGCTGTTCTCCCTGTGGAAAAACACAAACAGACCCCCGACTCCAGACAATTACTGGGTCAGGACCTTTCCATTGTTCTGTTAGAATATCATTCCAAGGTACCTTGGGCTTATGTACATTTTTTAGACACATATGCCTTTCCGCAGCACTAAGCCCTGATGAATCCAAATTTTAAAAGTTTAGAGTAAAAAGGGTTATTTTAAGTTTATCTTTGGGGAATATATACCCCTTCCCAATTCCGTCTTTTTGCTTTAATAAGTACATTTTAATTGTTTGATGTGCTCTTTCAACTATTCCTTGTCCCTGTGGATTGTATGAGATTTCTGTTATATGAGTAATGCCAAATGATGAGCAAAATTGTTTAAAAGAGGTAGAAGTATAACCAGGGGCATTATCTGTTTTTTACAGTTTTGGAACGTACACAGTGGCAAAATTTTGTAAGCAATGAGCTATAACATCTTTACTTTTTTTCTGCGGCATGAAGGGAGCCCATCAAAAATCCAGAAGAAGTATCAACTGTAACATGCAAATATTTTAATTTTCCAAATTCTGGCATGTGTGTGACGTCCGTCTGCCAAATATGGTTATGTATCAATCCTCTAGGATTTACTCCAAGATTAACTTGTGGTAAAATGGTCACACAATTTTGACATTGTTTTATTATTTGTCTAGCTTGTTCCTTAGATATTTTAAAGCGCTTTTGTAATGTATTAACATTGACATGGAACTTTTTATGAAAATTTGTAGCTTCTTCTACTGTAGAGAAAAAATGTATGTCATGTGTAGTTTTATCTGCTAAATCATTGCCCAAACTAAGGGCTCCAGGCAATCCTGTATGTGCCCTGATATGTCCTATAAAGAATGGATCTTTTCTGTCCCAGATTAGACATTGTATAGTGGAAAGCAAAGAGAAAACAGTAGAGGAAGGGGAAATCCTACCAGCATTTTCAAGTGATAATATAGCACTAAGAATATACTAATTACCGAAAATAAATTATATACAGATACTTTAAGCATCACAAAAGCTTCTAATACTGCATTAAGCTCTACATTTTGAGCTAATTTTTTGGGTACTAAAATGAAAATGTTTGACCAGGTGTAACTATTGCTGCTGTACCATTATTTGACCCATCAGTGAATATATTTGGAGCATTCATGATAGGTGTTTTCTTGTCATTTTTGGAAAAATTACAGGATGCGATGACGAAAAAGACAATAAAGGATTAGATGGTAAGTGGTTATCAAATGAAACATTAGATTTGCACATGATTATTGCCCAAGTATTTAACTCATTAGCTAACTCATCAATTTGATTCATAGTATATGGAGTAATAATTTTATTGGGAGAAATTCCAAACACTCCCTTTGCTGCTTTTATTCCTTTGAGTATTAATTGTCCTACAGCCTCAGTATACCTAGTAAGAATAGTGTTAGGAGAATAAGATAAATGTATCCATAATAATGGACCTTCTTGCCAAAATACTCCTGTAGGAATATTTTTTGTTGGTAGTACAATAAATAATAAAGGCAAACTTATATCAAATCTATCCAAATGCATATTTTTCATATATGTTTCAATGATTTTTAATGCCTTTCTTGCTTCACGCGTTAACATTTGGGGTGAATTTGGATCTGATGGACCTATTAGGATATCAAATAACGGTTCCAACTCTCCTGTTTGTATACCTAGATAAGGCCTTATCCAATTTATGTCTCCTAATAATTTTTGAAAGTCATTAAGTGATTTGAGTTGATCTATTCATATTTAAATTTTTGCTGGACGGACCATGGTTGAGGATAATAGAACTCCTAAATAATTAATTTGAAAATTTAATTTTACTTTATCTATTGCTATCTCTAGTTTATAATTTTTTAATAAGTTTGTAAGTACGGCATAAAATTCTAGCAATGTGTTTTTAGCTTTCTGTGCTAATAATATATCATCCATATAGTGAAATATTTGTAGTTCAGAATTTTGATTTCTAAGTGCCTGGATTACTTTGTTAACATAAATTTGACACATAGTTGGGCTGTTAGCCATCCCTTGAAGAAGTACTTTCCATTCATATCTCTGATCAGTACCTTGATGATTCAAGGCAAGGATAGTAAATGCAAAACTTGGACTATCCTCAGGATGAATTGCAATTGAAAAAAAAAAAAAAACAACAACAATCTTTAATATCTATAACTAAAACATACCAGGTTTTTGGCAAAGCAGAACATTGAGGAATCCCCAATTGAGCAGGTCCCATAATAACCATCTTATTATTAATGGCTCTTAAATTTTACAATAATCTCCATTTACCTGATTTCTTTTTGATGACAAAAATGGAAGTATTATGGGGAGATGCAGACGGTTGTATATGTCCTTCTGCTAATTGTTGTTTGACCAGGTCATGGGCTGCTTGTACCTTTTCTTCAGTCAGGGGCCACTGAGGAACCCACACTGGTCTTTCTGATTTCCAAGTAATTTTTATTGTCTAAGTGGTCCTTTCTAAAATCCAACCCATGTTTGTCTGTTCCTTGATCTATTTGTATTGGTGCTGCTATGCCTTGTTCTTGTATTTCTAATTTTTTTCTTTCCTAAAACCTTGTCTAGCCATAATAGTGGGTGCATTTTGATTGATGTTTTTTGTTAATGTCAAACCTAATTGAACTAGGACATCTTGTCCCCATAAATTTAGGGGAAGATGGTAAAATACATACGGCTGTATAGTTCCTTCACATCCTTCAGGATCCTTCCAATCTAATGCCATTGCTCTTCTATGGGGATTAGTAACCACTCCTAGGCCTCGAAGTGCTTGAGTGGCTTGTTGTAATGGCCAATGTTTTGGCCATTCTTGACAAGAGATGATGCTAAGTTCTGCACCTGTATCCAGTAGCCCATTAAATTCATGTCCTTGAATATTTAGTTTTAACATGGGGCGAGAATCTAAATTTAAAGAAAGCATAGCCCAGTCTACATCTATGGAGCCTAATCCCTTAGAACCTGTTTCTACAGTACAACTGCAAATTCTATCATATAGGCTTGGTATTAATAGTAACTGTGCTATTCTGTCTCCTGGTGAAATTACTGATATACCCTTTGGAGAACTGGCTATAATTTTTATTTCACCTTTATAATCGGGATCAGTTACCCCAGGACTTATCATAAGTCCTTTTAGAGTAGAAGAGCTGCGTCCCAATAATAAGCCTACTGTCCCTTGGGGAAGAGGTCCTTTTACCCCTGAAGGAATGATTTGAACTTCCATCTCTGGAGTTAGTACTGCTCTGGCCTTGGTGCAGATGTCCAAACCTGCAGTCCCTCTGGTTTGTCTGATGAGGGATCTGATGGACAATGTGTTCTGGGCACTACCCTGATGGCATTGTTGGGTTCCTCCAGTGCTCCATATATTTGTGGTTTTTGGCCCCAGAGCATTGGGCCTTCCTGTCCATTTTTTGGCAACGTAGCCTGATGCCTTTCTCCATGATATCGTGAATAAACACCTGGTCCTTGTTCGTGTTTTGATAATGGAGTACCCTCTATGGTGGTTTGAGTACGACATTCATTAGTCCAATGTCTCCCTCTACAGCATCGTGGGCAAATACCCGGTATTCTACTCCTTTGATACCTAATTTTGTTAAACCCTCCTCCTATGGGGCAATTTCTTTTAAAAAGTCCTGTTTGTTCACAATTGTAGCATGTTCTTGGTCTGGCATCTAAAGCCTGTTTTACTGCAGCTGCCACGACTTGCCCTTGTTCTAAAGCCTCTTTTACTGCAGCTGCGACGACTTGCTCCTGTTCATTAATGTCTCTACATAATTTAATATATGTGTTTAAATCTTCATGTTTCTATGATCTAATGACTTCTCTACACCAACGATTTCCTTGCTCATAAGCCAGTTGTTTTAGTAATGGCATTGATTGTTCTGTATTCCCCCAAACTCTGATAGCTGTTTGAATAAGCCTATCTACAAATTCAGCATAAGGTTCATTAGCTCCTTGTATTACCTTTGATAATTGACCTTGTAAACCTCCATGTCCTTGTAAAGTCTTCCATGCCTTAACTGCATCTACAGCAATTTGTGCATATACACCAGGATCACATGCAATTTGTTGCTGCTGATCCTCAAAAGGTCCCTTTACTAACAACATATCTAGATTTCTCTGAGGATAACCAGCTGCTGCATTTCGCCTAGCCATCTCTTTGCAAAATTCCTCATTGGCAACCTTCCATAACAGGTATTGTCCTCCATTTAGCACAGCTTTACACATATTAACCCAATCTTCTGGCGTCATGTTCAAGTTGTTAATGGATTCGACCATGCATACAGTGAAGGGTGCTTGAGGACCACAGGTTGTTACGGCCTCTTTTAGCTGCTTCACTGCTTTGAAATTTAAAGCATGGTGAACTCGCTGCCCTCCTGCATCAAATACAGGGTATGTTATTATTTGAGATCATGTCTCAGAATCCCAACAATCAACTGCCGGGGTTTGAGGCCTCGCAGCATATGGAGGTGGCCCTGTTAGTTGGACACTTACGTCCTTTGGAGATAGAAAGGTGTTAGTAGCAGTCTCCTTAGAGATTGTGCTGTTGGCTGGACACTTACACCCTCTGGTGATAGAAAGGTTTTAGTAGCAGTCTCCTGTTGTAACTTTACCCCTGATGGCTTTTTCTGCTTTACACTTTCTTTCTCTGTCTGTCTAGCTTGAGAGGCCTTCTTTTTTACTTTAATTTTTCCTCTGTCTGACTAGTTCGAGAGACTTTTCTTTAAATTGAATTTTTTCCTCTGTCTGACTATTTCGAGAGACCTTCTCTTTTAATTTAATTTTTTCTTCTCTCTGACGTTTTCGAGAGATTTCTCTTTTACTTGATTTTTTCCTCTGTCTGACTAGCTCGAGAGACCTTCTTTTTTACTTGAATTTTTATCTCTCTCTGAAAAGCTCGAGAGATGTTCTCTATTACTTGAATATTTCTACTATAACTATAATACAACTCAAGAAGATAATTCCAAACAAAACTGAAACAGAATGAAACAAAAGTGGAACAACAGAAAATTATTATAATAGCTTTTCTATCCTCCTGAAATGTCCATCCGTCTTTCTCCCTATCTGTTCCTCAGATGTGAGCGGTTTTTCTTCCATCTTACCCATCTCCAGGGACAGGCAACTTTTGTCTCATGTTCTGACAATAGGTAGGAAAGGCAGAATGTTTGGTTTGGTGTGGACAGTGTCTACTAAGTCTTTTGACAAGGCCAGTGTTTCTATGTCTGTGTATCTCTCTGTGTCCGTGGTTGTAGAACATAGAATAGAGAATGCATCAATCGATGTGTCCTGTCTAATACAAAGCTTCCCAGCATTCATCCTCCCCAACGTAAGAATGAAGTTTGGCTTGGCTTATGGATGGGCAACACCTACTATCTTCCTAAGTTCCTGTTTTCTTCCTGAATTTTGGCCACTCTCCAGGATAGTCTCATGATTTTTTTGTCCAAGATATGTACCATGTCCAAACTCCATGACATGGCCATGTACTGGATAGCTGAAGGGAATGGGAGCATCTCAGAAAACTCAGACATCAGTGTGACTTGTAAAGACTCAGTGGAGAAACCCTGCTTTGGCCCATTTGCTAATCTATTGTTCATTTGCCCTGCATGTCAGGAAGGTCTCTGCCTCAGGCCAAAACTTTGTGAAGCCTGAAGAAAACGGTTTTCAAATGGAAATGAATTTGTATCAC
Source organism: Callospermophilus lateralis (assembly GCF_048772815.1). NCBI lineage: Eukaryota > Metazoa > Chordata > Mammalia > Rodentia > Sciuridae > Callospermophilus > Callospermophilus lateralis. The sequence continues at coordinate 121,425,880 of NC_135313.1, read as the reverse complement.
CTGTGGCTCTTTGCTTACTTGCTTTGGAAAGGGATGTGTCTGAATCAGCTTCTTGGCCCTGTGTGAGGCTGTGGCTTAGATCTCAGCACCTGATGGATCTAAAGAATGATCCCATGTGTGCATCCAAAAGCTAATTGCCAAAAGAGCAGTCATTGTGGATGAAGTCTCTCGCCTTCTGCTGTAAGTTTCCTGAACTCCATCAAGTGAGAACAGGGATCCTTTGGGTAAAATGAGTTCTTCAAATCCCTACAGAGTCTAGCCCATAGGTGTTTGGGTTTTCTCATGACTCCAATTCACATAAAGAATCTAAATTCCACAGACAGAAGCCCTAAAATTGAAGAAGCAGAGCAGAATTAAGGGCAGGCCTATTTGATCACTCCTGTTTCACAGGAAGGGTGTCCAGGCCAACATGACTTTAGGCAAATGAGGGGCAAGGGAGCTTATTTTGAACACTCTCTTTGGCTGCAACCCTCATGGAAACCTCCAACCAGAGGTTATGATGAGTGTTTATATGGAAGAAGATGAGGGCCATGTGGGAATGTTTTGGTATTAATTGTGGTCATTTTTGTAGCGGTTGGAAGAGATGCCTGGGTCCAACTGGGCTTTAACCCTTGTGTGATTCCTTTAAAGACTGAGTTCTGGAACTGACCTCAGAGATGTATTGCCATGAATTGTCTTGGGATTTTAATATCCCATGCATGAGAGTCGCCCATGGAAACTAAGATCTACTCCCAGGGTTGCTTTCCACACAGCACTGCGAATCTCAGCCTGGATATCACATGATTTTATTCTGAAAGACATGGCAGCCATTGTTGAGAGTCAAAACACACATGGTCCTCACATTGTAGACCTCAATGGGCCTGGTTTCATGTGACCTTTTGGCCACTCTTTGGAAAGGCTTGCCTGTGAGAGTTCTCCAGAAGTTTCATTGAAATGAGCTTCCTCAACATTTAATATTTTCTAATTTAATTGAAACCCCAGTGCCTCCAACTTCATCCATGAGAAGTGGCTAGATAAATGCCATGAATTTTCTGAAATTCCCATGACAAAGTGGCACTGGAGAACCTTTGGATGTCCTGTTGCTGATCATGAGTATACCAGACAGTGCCTTGATTGACTGGGTTTCATGAAAATGTTGTAGAACAGAGATGCCAGTAATTTGGAGCCTGCTGACTAGTGGGCCTAGAGCAGTGGTCTTCAGGTGTGTGATAAAAAATGTGTTTTGGGTCCATGTGGATCTTCCATTTGCTTCCAAATGGCTTGTGACTGACATGGCACAGCCAGCAGACTCTTCTATGTAAAGGCATCTTGATATATGGATAGGTTTCAGGGCAATGTTCAGAATCAGGTTGGTACGGTTAAGGGGGCAAGCTATGTGGGATAGAAGCCAGATTGGTGCATTCTTCTGTGGATCCTGACCAACCACACGTGACAGAACTTCTTCAAGGACTGTGTTCCAGTTGAACTTTTTTTATTTCATGAAGCATATACCAATCTCCCAGTGCACTAGCAAGAAACACCATGGAAAGTGGAGGATGACCAAATGGCTTCACAGTCCACACGGGGAGACACTTAGCCCCCAGTGGCCACAGTTTACCTACAAAGAGAGAATTCAGCACTGGTGCCTCATGTTCATTGGAAAATAAGAAACCATGTCCTCCAGGTCACACAGATGCAGACCCAGCTTTGATGGTGTCACTACAAAGGTAAGTAAAGCTCCTGACCAAAACATATATTTCAAGTGCCCAACCTCAGAGGCAGTTTCTCAAGAAGTCTTTAGTCCAGAAGAGCTCCATGTTTGTGAAGTGTTTATCCTGTCCCTTACTTTTGGAAACTCATCAACCACTTCCAAAGTTGTGAAACCATGAGCATATTCAATTCCAGATATGTATTCACAGATTTTTTAACTCTTCTCATATAATTGTGTATTACTTAAGGTGAGGGTAATGTCAAGGCATTGTTCAGGATGAGAGTGGGAAGATTTTTTGTATCACAATTTTGCATACACTTTGGATTAATTTTCCTAGTTGAACAACATTATACATAAATCCATGTTCAGTAAAATAAATATTTTTGCATCCATGGATGATATATATTTCACTATAAATTTCAATTTGCATATATATTGCTACTTTTTAATGTCTTTGTTTGTTTTGTGTGTGTGTGTATATATATATATATATATATATATATATATATATATATATATATATCCCCTATCGAGATTTTTCAAAATATGAAATATATGTGTTTTATTATACACTCTCTAAATTCTATAATGTTCATATATGTGGATTTATAATCAACTTTTTACGAGATTATACTCAGAAATTTTCATTACCTGAAATACATAATGGTTTCCTAATACCGATAACTAACTTCAGTGAATGATGAATACAAGTCCTAATATTTCTACAGTAACTGACTCAGTTTTACATCAATACAAGTAGATTCCTATGGGGCATGACATGTATTTTGACATTCATTTTTATTCAACACTGTACGTTGCTATTTCTTCAGTTTATGCACATCATACTATATATATTTCATCCACAAGTTAGCATATTTATAGGCATTTGTTTCACTTTCAATTACATCCTGGTTCATAAAACATGTATTCCTCCATGCTTTTTGACTGGTTGTTTCATGAGACCACTATCAAAATACATGATTTTTGAATTACATAATCACTTTTGAAGCAAACTAACACGCTTCATGATAAAACATAACCCTAATATTACCATTGGATGTATTACTGGTTGGAATGAATGATAGTATATCAATATAAGATTTCTTATATATTTTAAGATATCAATTCAATCCATTATTTAAAGTAGAACTGGTTATATTATTTATTCACAGTGTGGTCTATTCATGCATTATCTCTATATTCATATATGCAGGGTACATCTCTTTGTACCCCCAATACTAATTTATACGTCTTCAAATATTGCTCCCAGAAATAGTGGAAGAATTACTCATGTAACCTGATCTACATATATATTTTATCACAGTAATATTCTGGACACAAAACACAAGGGTCACACTTATGATTGCACCGTAGCCTAAATGGAAAGTGAACATGGATTACTAAAAACATCCATGTCCAGGTTGTCTAATGCTCACAAATATCAATCTTATTGGTGACTACATATTTGTTTCTTCCTAAGATTATATATTCAAACTCAACCCTGTTGGAAATGTCTAATCCTATCACTCACATTATACTTTGCCTGATTTTCTAATGTCTCTATTGATATCTGCTTTCCTACATATTTTCCTCAGTTCATCATGTGACTGACTCTTCTCATGTGCTGACAATTACATTCACTCTCTAACCGAAACCCTATTACTAAAGACATTTTTTCCAAAACCTATATTCACTCTTCTTCCTAAACCTACCGGCTATTCCAGTTTGAGTGGATGTTCTCTTCTACATTCAATCATTCAAGGTACAAAGTCTTTTGCCATTTGATATCGAATTATCTGAGACAACTGTGCAGAATATAATTCAAAGATAAGTATCCCAATCAAGGGCAAAATGCCCTTCTGGGCTTCAAATCTTACCTAGATTTCTGTTTTCATACTTATATTTCACCAATATATTCTTATAAGTATTGCATTGTTCAATACCATTATTCATCCCACAGAATTATTCCTAACCCAAATGGAACATGTTATTAACCCTAACTATGCGCTGTTCCCTCAATCTAATTTTACAGAAGAACAGGGAAAGGGTTTGTCTTACAATACAGGAATGTAGGTGATCTTCCACCTGCTGAGAACCTCAAAGGTCCATGCAGAAATGATCCCTGGAGAAGATGTAGGCAGCTATGAAAGACCTGAGAGAGCAAAAGTCATCTTGCATGGCAAACATCCTGGTAAGGATGAAAAAATGTGTCGGAATCAGCCTCTTTCTTCTTAATGTAGAGAAGATGGACCAAACCAGGCCTGTGTGGAGAGCTGTTTCCAGGAGCCAATGGTTGATATACCATTCTAACTTGTGAAAATTTCAAAGGAAGTAGGGGCAGCCTCCATTCCATTGGTCATTTGAAAGCAATTGTGAGGATAAAGTGTTTGCCAAGGCAGTGACCTCATTCAGTTCCTTAAGGAAATGACCACATCTCACATTTTTGGTGATGGAACACTGTGAACTTTTGATCCAGGAAGCCAGGAACCCAGAGTGAGTCCCAGTCCCAGTCCCAGTGGGCTCCCTTGTTTTGAATGAACAAGGACAGAGTCATTATTTTTTTGTCCTACTGTTGTGAGGATGACCAAATGCCAGGAAAGCTCTGAAAACAGGCCTTTCCAGAGAAAGCGGGTAGTGGCTCACCGTGGACTCCTGACAACTTCACAGAGTTGGCTAAGGAGACCAGATCTGAGACAAGACAGGCCATTTTGGGGGAATATATAATGGCCCACCAGTCAGACCACCGTCTGGATAGTCACAGACCTACTTGGGGGAAGGAGGTGCCTTCTTGGTTGTGGGTGTGAGTTTGTTTTTTTGTCTCATGTTCTGAGAATAGGTAGAAAAGGCGGTTTGTTTGGTTTGGTATGGACTGTTTCTAGAAAGTCATGTGACAAGGCGAGTGTTTCTATGTCTGTGTATACCAATGTGTCCGTGGTTGTAGACATTAGAAAATAGAATGCATTAATGGATGTGTCCTGTCTAGTAGAAAGCTTCCCAGTATTCATCCTGCCCAATTTATGATTAGGCAGAAGATTGCCTTATGGATGGGCAACACCTGCTATCTTCCTAAGTTTCTATTTTCTTCCTGAATTCTGGCCACACTTCAGAAAAGGCTCATGGTTTTGAGTCCAAGATATGTACCACCTCCAAGCTCTGTGATATGGCCATGTACTGGATAGCTGAAGGGACTGGCGAGCATCTCAGAAAACTCAGATATCAGTGTGACCAGAAAAGTCACATTGAAGAAACCCTGCTTTGGGCCTTTTGCTTACCTACTGTTCATTTGCCCTGAATGTCAGGAAGGTCTTTGCCTCAGGCCACCCCTTTGTGAAGCCTGAAGAAACAGTTTTCAAATGGAAATGAATGGGCATCACTTGTGGCTCTTTGCTTAATTGCTTTGGAAAGGGATGTGTCTGAATGAGCCTCTTGGCCCTGTGTGGGGCTGTGGCTTAGATTTTCAGCACCTGATGGATGTAAAGAAAGATCCCATGTGTGCATCCAAAATAAAGGGCAAAAATTGCAGTCCTTGTGGATGAAGTCTCTAGCATTTCTCTGTAAGGTTTCTGACCTACATCAAGTGAGAATAGGGATCCTTTGAGTCAAATGAATTTTTCAAATCCCTGCAGAGACTTGCCCATATGTGCTTGGGTTTTCTCATGACTCCAAATCACATAAAGAATCTAAACCCCACAGTCAGAAAGCCTCAAATTGTAGAAGTGGAAAAGTATTAATGGCATACCTATTTGATCACTCCTGGTTCACAAGAAGAGTGTCCAGGCCCCCGAGATTTTAGGCAAATGAGGGGCAAGGGAGCTTATTTTGGACAATGTCTTCAGCTGCGTCCCTAATGAAAAACTCCAGCCAAAGGTTATGATGAGTGTCTGTATGGAAGAAAATGAGGGCCGTGTGAGAGTGTTTTGGTATTAATTGTGATAATTTGTGTGGCGGTTGGAAGAGATGACTGTGTCCACCTGGGCTTGAACTCTGGTGTGATTCCCCTTATAGACTGAGTTCTGAAACTGACCTCAGAGAAGTATTGCCATCAATTGTTTTGGGATTTTAGGAGACCACGCATGAGAGTCACCCTTGGAAACTGAGATGTAGGCCCAGATTGACTTTCCACAGATCACTGGAATCTCAGCGAGGATATCTCATGATTCTATTCTGAAAGACTTGGCAGCCATAGTTGAGAGTCACAAAACACATGGAACTCACATTGTAGAACTCAATAGGCCTGGCTTCATGTGACCTTTTGGCCACTCTTTGGGAAGCCTTGCCTGTGAGAGTTCTTTAGAGCTTTCATTGAATTGAGCTTCCTCACCATTTAATGGGTCCTGAATATATTGAAACCCACAGTGCCTCCAACATCAGCTTTGAAAAATGGCTAAATAGATACCATAAAATTTTTGAAATTCCCATGACCAGGTGGCACTGGAGAACCTTTGGATCTCCTGATGCTGATGTTGAGTATGCCAGACAGTGCCTTGATTGACTGGGTTTCATGAAAATTGTGTAGAACAGAGATGCCAGTATGTTGGAGCCTGCTGAATAGTGGACCTAGAACAGTGCTGGGCAGGTGTGTGATATAACATGTGGTGGGGCAATGTGGATCTGCATTTGGCTTCCAAACAGCTTGTTACTGACATGGTGCAGCCAGCAGATACTTCTGTATAAAGGTATCTTGTTATATGGAGAGGTTTCAGGGCAATGTTCAGAATCAGGTTGCTATGGTCAAGGGGGCAAGCTATGTGGGATAGAAGCCTGGTTGATGCATTTTCCTGCAGACCCTGACCCACCACTCATCACAGAACATTCTCCAGCACTGTGACCCAGTTGAACTCTTTGTATTTCATGAAGCAAATACCAAACTCCCAATGCAGCAGCAACAAACACCACGAAAATTGGAGAATGACCAAATGGCTTCACAGCCCACACTGCGAGACACTTAGCCCCCAGTGTCCACAGGTTACCTACAAAATGAGAATTCAGCAATGCTGCCTCATTTTCATTAGAAAATAAGAAACCATGTCCTCCAGGTTCCATAGATGCAAACCCAGCTTTGATGGTCTCACTACAAAGGAAGCTAAAGCTCCTGACAACAACATATATTTCAAGTGCCCAACCTCAGAGTCAGTTTCTCAAGAAGTCTTTAGTCCAGCAGAGCTCCATGTTTGTGGAGTGTTCACTCTGTCCCTTAATTTTGGAAACTCCTCTACCACCCCCAAGGTTTCAAAATCCTGAGCATGTTCCATTCCACATATGTTTTCACCGATTTTCTAACTCTGATCCTCTAATGATGTTTTAGTTGGGGCGAAGGTACTGTCAAGGCATTTTTCTGGAAAAGAGTGAAAACATTTTTGTGTAGCACATATTTACATACACATTGTATTCATTTTCCAATTTTCCATTCGAAATACTGAATCCCTGACACTAACCCCTACCCTACTACACTCTGACTACTAATACTAATAAGATGGAGAAAAATAACCCAAACAGAATAGAAATACAACCATTTCAGAGGAGGCATGGTGTATAGTTGGACTTACCTTTTGCATTATATAGGGTAGGAGTTATAAATCTAGTCAATTTTTTGTTGAAATAGTTCTCCATGTTTTTTTTAAAGTTAACCAATATGTGAATTCCTGTCTCCCTTTCTCTGTAGCCTATTCACCACCTGTATTTTTATATGCACAGATAGAATCCTGCCTGGTACCACACGTACATTCTTGTGAGGTGGCTGACTTGGCAGATACACATTGTAAGGGATCACTCCTCTTAAACGATATTGGAACTGAAAATTCAAATTATGGTTGAACTTCCTACTTGAACAATATTTTTCATCAATTCATGTTCAGTCAAATAAATATTTTTCTATCTGTTGATGATATATATTTCATTATGAATTACAAAAATAGAAATATGTGTCTTATTTTACACTCATCAAATTCATTCATATTCATGTATGTGGATTTCTAATCAACTTTTCACAAGATTATTCTTAGAAATATTCATTCACCTGAAATACATATTTGTTTCCTAGTACTGAAAAGTAACTTCAGTGAATGGTGCATACAAATCCTAATATTTCTACAGTAATTGACCCAGTTTAACATCAATGCAAGTAGATTCCAATCGGACATGATGTGTATTTTGACGCTCATTTTTATTCAACACTGGTAGACTACTATTTCTTCAATTAATGTACATCATAGGATATATATTTCATCCACAAGTTAGAAAATTTATAGGCATTTGTTTCACTATCAATCACTTTCTGCTGCAGAACACATGTATTCCTCCATGTTTCTTGACTGGTCTTTTCATGAGAAAAGGGATGGACAAGGCAAGGCAAGGCACCTAAGATAGCACTGAATACAGGGAAACAGTACTATTTGGTTGCAACAGGATTTAAAGGGCATTGCTTCTGTTGTAATCAATTAGTTCGCTGAACCCCAAGTTTACGTTGTTTCAGAATTTTGTACCCAACATGTAAGGGAGGGGCTCAGAAGTTCACAGTCTGCAGAAGTTCACAAAAAGCAGTTTTTTTTTCTGTTTTTTTTTTCTCTGTTCTGGGCAAGTTAACATTTTAAGGACACTTGGGAGGGGGAGAGCGTTTTCTTCTCTTTCGTTTTTCTCCCTGCCAGCTGTTACCATGGAGTCCAGTTGGTAACTTCTTTATCTTGGAAATGTAGCCATCTCTGTGAAGCCCCAATTCAAGACCAGAGGCCTTATTCACATATTGCCAGCATTGTGACTGACTCTTCCCAAACACATTATTTTGGATTTCCATTATCGCTTTTGAAGCAAAACTAACATATCTTCATGATAAACCATAACCATAATATTAATATTAGATGTATAACTGGTTGGAATGAATGATTGTATATCAATATAAGATTTCTTATATATTTTCAGATATTAATTCAATCCATTATTTAATGTGGAAACAGTTATATTATTTATTCACTGTATGGTCTATTCATGCATTATCTCTATATTCATGGACACATTCTACACCTCTTTGTACACCCAATGCCCATTTATATGTCTTCAAAATATTGCTACCAGAAATGGTGGAAGAATTACTCATGTAATCCGATCTACATATGTATTTTATCACAGTAAAATTCTGGACACAAGTGCAAAGGTCACACTTATGATTGTACCAAAGCCTAAATAGAAAGTGAGCATGGATTACAAAAAACATCTATGTCAAGGTTGCCTAATGCTCTCAAATGTCAATCCTATTGGTGACTACATATTTGATTCTTCCTAAGATTATGTATTCTAACTCAACCCTGTTGAAAATGTCTAATCGTATCACTCACTTTATACTTTGCCTGATTTAGTAATGTCTTTATTGATATCTGCTTTCCTACATATTTTCCCCAGTTCATTATTGTGACTGTTCACATGTGTTGACATTTACATTCACTCTCTAACAGAACCCCTGTTGCTAAAGAACTTTTGTTCCAAATCCTATACTCAGTCTTCTTCTTAATCCTACCGACTATCCCTTTTTGACTGGATTTTCTCTTCTACATTAAATCATCCATGTAATGTTTGTGTGAGCGTCAGAGGAAGAGACCACCAAGAGACTGTCTTATGCAACAGCAAAGGGTTCATTGGGGGTCCAGCATGCTGGGGTTCAGAGCTCACAGGAATAGAGCAGAATACCCTGAGAACAGCTTAAGCAGACCTTATATTCTTTCCTTAGAAAGGGCAGGGACGGAAGTTTATTGATGGGTCAGGGCGAGTGGGCGGTTTGCGTGTAAACGGGTGAGAGAATACATTCTGCAATTTGGCAGTTGGGGACAGAACATTCTGGGAGCAAGATTAGCAAACAGTTCTCAATATTTCAACAGTGTTTTGTTAGGCATACAGAAAAATAGGAAGTTACAAGTACCTTTTTGTTAACCTTTCATTCCACACTTCTTCTTCTGGCTACTTTTAATTATAAAAGTGATCATTGGCTGGTGTCACATTCTATGTCTTCAAATGGGTTATTACCATAAGTTTAACTTGTCCAATTTGAGCTTGGAGAAAATAAATTACACGTTTCAGCAAACAGGGTTTTATAGTTTGCAATAATATGAGGATTATTATTAGACTGGCCAGGGTTGATAAAAAAGTAGTTAACCAGGGGGAATGTATGGATCAGAATCAAACCACCCTTTTTGGGCCTCTCTCAGTGACGCTCTTCAAGGTGTCTTTTTAATTTACTCATAGATTTTTTTTTTTACAACTCCAGTATGGTCAGCATAAAAAAACATTCTTCCCTCAATGCAGCACAAAGGCCCCCTTCTCTCATGAATGGGCGGTCCAACCCTCGACTGTTTTGTAAAACAACTTCAGACAGAGCGCATAAATATTCCTGCAAAGCTGTGATGGAGGTTTCTAATATTAAGTTTTGTTCTATTGCTACTTCTAATTGGGTCATTTGTTGTGTCCCATGGACTAGAGCAAAGTTTTCTGTGCCGACCCCTGCAGCAACTCCTATTCTTAATAGGATGGTTAAAGTTAAGGATATATGTTCCCAGCGGTACCGTGTTGTATGCCCTCCTGTTTGAACTTCAAATGAATCTGCGTCATTATAGAGCACTCTGGGAAACATCTGCACCATTACACAATTAATCACATCTGTTGACCATTTAATGAAAACATAAACAATTTTTAAGTATATAGAATTATACTGTTGTAGGGACGGACAAGGCAAGGCACCTAAGATAGCACCGAAAACAGGGAAACAGTGCTATTTGGTTGCAACCGGATTCAGAGTGCTTTGCTTCTGTTGTAATAAATTAACTCCCTGAACTCCAAGTTTAGGTAGTTTCAGAATTTTGTACCTAATATGAAAGGGAAGGGACTCATAAGTTCACAGTCTGCAGAACTTCACAAAAAGATTTTTTTTTCTGTTTTTTCCTCTGTTCTGAGCAAGTTAACTTTTCAAGGACACCTGGGAGGAAGAGAGCTTTTTCTTCCTTTTCTTTTATCCCCATTTAGCTGTTACCATGGACCCCAGTTGGTAATTTTTTATTTTAGAAATGTAGCCATCTCTGTGAAGCCCCAGCTCAAGGCCAGAGGCCTTGTTCACATGTTGTGTGAAAAACTATTAAAGGGTTGTCTAGCTTAGGAGTGCTGATTTTTCCAAGCAGTGGCCAAGTATAACAGGGCAACAGAAATAGTGGAAGTTTATCTACACTTAACCCTTTTATAGGGACTCTTTTGCTGAAAGTCCTAAAGTCGTCCGTGGTGAAGACTTCTGGAGAAGTTCAGTTAAGATTTTTCTATGGGCCTGGTATAGAGGGGAAAGACGGGGAAGGTGAGGAGTGAGAGCAGCTCCGCGGATCTGAGAATGAAGAAGGAGAGATGTAAAAGCATAATGGAAAAGGGGTTTGGGATTTTCCTAGCAACAAAAACTTGAGCAGTAGAACAGGTAGAGCAGAGGGGAAGACGGGAGTGAGTATCCCAGAAAGCCTGTGAAGGACTTTAAATTCTTAGTAACCTGTTTTCAGTGATGACAAAGCAACTTTAAAGGCCATTTTCATTACATCTTGGATAGGGGTCAGAGGGCTCTCCTCAGCTGGTTTGAGCTTTGGGTTATCTGGTAAGAAGACCTTGTGGTACCCGATGCGGGCACTGAGAGGAGAAGAGAGGAGTGAGTGGGTGGAGGGGTACCTCAGTACCTGCTACCTCAGCAAGGGGTCAATGGTCTGAGAACTGGCGGAAGTTTGGGTTTTTGATCTAGTAATTGGAGGAGAGAAATCAGGTTGCTGAGGTGGGACTGACAGCAGAGAGTATGGAGCAGAAGGCTGAGGGTGAGGATCTATTGGAGATGCATAGTTCAGGAAGTGAGTGAAGGAGGTAAAAGGCCTCCACATAGGGGAATTTTCTTTTACCCTTTTGAGTACTTGTAGAAGTTAAAAAGGTCACACAGAATTTGAGGATCTAGAGACTCCTCTGTGGGCCATCGGTTTTGGTTGTCTAATTGGTAATATGGCCAGTGCTGTGTACTGAATTTGATGAGGATTTTGTGTTCCACCAGGCAGCCCTGTATGCTCAAATCCCCATGACTTACAGAAGAAGTTGGCTTTCCCCCCACACAGCCATCGCTGTTTGTGGCTTTGATAGTCTGCTGGGCAAACATACTAATCTAGTCTAGCCAACCTGCATCTGGCTTGCGTGTCCCTACATCCATAATGTTGTTTCCATTATCTATGGTACGGAAGGGATTTAATGGAATTTTAGTGGGATCTCTTCATCAGGGATATCTTAATAGGAAAGATGTATAGCCAGCTGACAAATGTCTGGGTGGAGAGATGGCCACAAGGTCCTTAAGGGAGCGTATGTAAGATAGAGCATACTTCTTGTCTAGTAGGATATTTTATAAGCCATCGCTGCTGAACGGGCTGATGAGCGTTAGGTCTACTGGTGGCCAAGGGGGGAGTCTATAGCCTTATCCACATGGTGAATATGCAATTTGAAAGGGTTACCAGTCTTTCCCAGTTTCCAGCCAGAGTCTGGACAGGGTGCAGGCTAGAGATGAGAGGCATGCATCCAGGAAGTGTTTCCATCTACCTTTACCACTGTAGGTGTTATAAGTAGCACCTGGTATGGTCCTTTCCAGCGGGGTTCCAGGGATGACACCTGATGTTGTCTTATGTAGATGAAGTCCCTTACTTGATATCGATGTGGAGTCCCCTTGATTATAAATTCAAGTTCAAGCCTGTTGAAAATATCTAATCCTATCACGGACTTTATACTTTGCTTGATTTCCTAATGTCTCTATTGATATCTGCTTTCATACATGTTTTTCCCAGTTCATCATTGCGACTGACTCTTCACATGTGCTGACATTTACCTTCACTCTCTACCCGAAACCCTATTGCTAAAAAACTTTTGGTCCAAATCCTATACTCACTTTTCTTTCTAAGCCTACCGACTACCTTCCTAGTCCCCTTGTCCCTAGGTTGGAAGGCAGTTGTCAGCTGTTTCCACAGGTATCATTGAGTTCTTTCAAGAGATTTAAGTCTGTCAAGCAAGGGGGTGTGGAAGGTATCGTTAGGTCTTAGAGTTGGGGTTAGGTCCCTTACTGGAGGAGGGGCACCACAGAGAATTTCACAGGGGGAGCGGTTACACAAAGAAACAGAGGGAGTATTTCTTGCATAAAACAGTGCATAAGGCAGGAGCATAGTCTAATCTTTTATGCCGGTCTGTAAGCTTAATTTCCTTAAGGTCTCTTAATGGTTCTATTTATTTTTTTTCCTGTCCTGAGCTCTGGGGTCTATATGCACAATGTAACTTCCAATTAATCCCCAGGGTCCTGACTAAGCTCTGACTCACCTGGGCCATGAACACCGTTCAATTAACAGACCCTATTACCTTAGGCAGGCCGTGTCTTGGAAAAATATCTTTCAGGATCTACTTGACCACCATTTGAGCCATTTTTTTTCTTTTTTTTGTGAGAAAACATTCAATCCATCCTGAAAATGTATCTACAAAGACTAAGAGATATTTAAGTCCATACCTTGCTGGCTTAATTTCAGTGAAGTCCACTTTCCAGAATTGTCCTGTTCTGGTTCCTCATAGGTGCTTTTCTGCAGGAAGCTTGGAAGTGTAAGCATTAAACAATTGACAGAACCGAGAGGCTTTTGTTACCCGTTCAGTTATTTCCTTTCACTGTGAGTGAGTTAGTCGAAATCTCTGTTCCTGATCCTTCAGGAATGCCTGCAGTTTCTTTGAACCAAGGTGAGTAAGTTGATGTATATTTTTAACGTAGTGTAGGGCTTTCTGAAATTGCAGGCTTGGCTCAGTGAAGTTGAGGAGTTCAGTGTCAGTGTTCTTAAATGTTATGAAAAGCTTGCTGGTGCTCAAGGGTCCATTGGAATTGGGCATCCTCATTTAACAACGGGTATAAAGGAGCAGCTAAGAACACAAACACAGGTATCCAAAACCTGAAAAGCCAGCAGTCCCAAGAAACTCTCTGTGTTGTCTCCTGTTAGATGGGGATGGTATCTGCACAACTGTTTGTTTTCTGGACTCAGTGAGCCATTATTTACCGCCCCTAACGGAATACTCGAGGAAGATTTCTTCTTGCTGGCAAATTTGGGCCTTTTTGATAGAAGCTCTATACCTGACTTGAGCAAGCTCGAATAATAGTGTTTGGGTCCCAGACTCACAGTTTTTCTTGTTGTTGGCTACCAGTAGCAGGAACTGCCCATTAGATGTGTGTTGAAATCTTCCCTGACCACCTAGTTACAAAACAACCCCTTTCCAGAAACCGTGCAGCTCAGCACGTATACATCTCAGGGCTTCAACCAATCAGTTTAAATGTATACCCTTTCTCAGGGCTGACCAATCACCCGCTGCCTGACCTGTTCCCGCCAATGAATGTGCTAATCATGTTTTTGAGTTGTTATTTGAAGAACAGGGAAATTGTTGGTCTTACAATACAGAAATTTAGGCGATCTTCCACCTTCTGAGAACCTCAAAGTTCCATGCAGAAATCATCCCTGAAGAAGATGTAGGCACCTTTGAAGGATGTGAGAGAGCAAAAGTCAACTTCCATGTCAAACAACCTGGTCAGGATGAAGGGATGTGTCTGAATCAGCCTCTTTCTTCTTAATGTAGATTAAATGGACCAAACCAGGCCTGTGCGGAGAGCTGTTCCCGGGTGCCTGTGGTTGATATACCATTCTAACTTGTGTAAGAGTCACAGGAAGTAGGGACAGACTCCATCTCATGGGAGCCTTGAAAGCAACTGTTAGGACAAAGTGTTTACCAAGGCACTGACCTCATTCAGTTCCTGAAGGAAGTGACCTACCACACTTCCTTGGTGATGGAACTCTCTGAACTAGGGATCCAGGAAGCCAGGCACCCAGAGCAGTCCAGTCCCAGTCCCAGTGGTCTCAATTGTTTGGATTTACCAAGGACAGAGTAAGTCTTTCGTGGTGCCTACTTACGTGATGGTGGCCAAATGTCAGGAGAGGTCTGAATAGGGGCCATTTCTGAGAAAGCAGGTAGTGGCTCAACCATGGCTTTTGACAAATTCAAAGAGTTGTCAAAGAAGACCAGATCTGAGACAGAACAGGCCATTTCAGGGAACATAGTATGGCCCACCAGTCAGAGGACACTGAGGATAGTCACAGCATACTTGGGGGGAAGGAGGTGCCGTTGTGGGTGTCCCTGTGAGTTTGTGGTTTAGTCTCATGTTCTGAGAATAAGGCGGTTTGTTTGGAGTGGAATGTTTCTAGAAATTTGTTTGACAACATGAGTGTTTCTATGTCTGTGTATCCCACTGTATCCATGGTTGTAGACATTTGAAAAGCGAACACATCAATGGTTGTGTCCTGTCTAGTAGAAAGCTTCCCAGCATTCATCCTACCCAATTTAAGAATGGAGAGTGGCTTGCCTTATGAATGGGCAACACCTACTATCTTCTTAAGTTCCTCTTTTCTTCCTGAATTCTGGCCACTCTCCATAATAGCCTCACTGTTTTGTTTCCAAGATATATACCACCTCCAAGCTCTGTGACATGGTCATGTACTTGATATCTGAAGGGAATGGGAGCATCTCAGAAAACTCAGAATTCTGTGTGACCAGTAAAGTCTCAGTGGAGAAACACTGCTTTGGGCCTTTTGCTTACCTATTGTTCTGATGTCCTGAATGTCAGGAAGGTCTTTGCCTCAGGCCACCTCTTGTGAAGCCTGAAGAAAACAGTTTTCAAATGGAAATGAATGGGCATCACCTGTGGCTCTTTGCTTAACTGCTTTGGAAAGGGATGTGGCTGAATCAGCCTCTTGGTACTGTGTGAGGCAGTGGCTTAGATTGTCAGCACCTGATGGATCTAAAGAAAGTTTCCAAGTGTGCATTCAAAACCAAACTGGCCAAAAGAGCAGTCATGTGGATGAAGTCTCTCGCCATCCTATGTAACCTTCCTGACCTCCATCAAGTGAGAATAGGGATCCTTTCGGTTAAATGAGTTCTTCAAAGCCCGCAGAGTCTAGCCGATAAGTGCTTGGTTTTTCTCATGACACCAATTCTCATAAAGAATCTATACCAGACAGTCAGTAGGCCTCAAATTGGAGAAGTGGAGCAGTTATAGAGCAGGCCTAATAGATCACTCTTTGTTCACAGGAAGGGTGTCCAGGCCACCCTGACTTTAGGCAAATGAGGCGCAAGTGTGCTTATTTTGCACAGTGTCTTGGGCTACGCCCCTCATGGAAACCTCCAGCCAGATGTTATGATGAGTGTATATGTGGAAGAAGATGAGGGCCATGTGGGAGTGTTTTGGTTTTAATTGTGGTCAGTTGTGTGGTGGTTGGAAAAGATGCCTGGGTCCACCTGGGCTTGAACTCTGGTGTGATACCCCTTAGAGACTGAGTAATGGAACTGACCTCAGAGAAGTATTGCCATGAATTGTGTTTCGATTTTAGGTGGCCATGGATGAGAGTCACCCTTGGAAACTGAGATCTAAGAAAAGGGTGACTTTCCAAAGAGCACTCTAAAACTCAGCCTGGTTATCACATAATTTTATTCTGAAATATTTGGCAGCCATAGTTGAGGGTCAAAACATAAATAGACCTCACATTGGAGACCTCAATGGGCCTGGCTTCATGTGTCCTTTTGGCCCATCTTTGGGAAGCCTTGCCTCTGAGAGTTCACCAGAGCTTTCCTTGAAATGTGCTTCCTCAAAATTTAATGGTTCCTGAATGCATTAAAACCCACAGTTTCTCCAACTTCATCCTTGAAAAATGGCTGGATAAATACCAAGAAATTTTTGAAATTCCCATGGCCAGGTGGCCCTGGAGAATCTTTGGATGTCCTTTTGCTGATCATGAGTATACCAGAGAATGCCTTGATTTACTGGGTTTCATGAAAATGGTGTAGAACAGAGATACCAGTATGTTGGAGCCTGCTGTGTAGTGGGCCCAGAGCTGTGGTGTGCAAGTGTGTGATAAAACATCTCTGGTCGGGCCATGTGGATCTGCCATTGACTTCCAAATGGCTTGTGGCTGACATGGTGCAGAGAGGAATCACGTATATGTCTGAAACCTCTCCATCAAAGGCATCTTGTTATATGGAGATGTTTCAGGGCAATGTTCAGAATCAGGTTGCTATGATCAAGGGGGCAAGCTATGTGGGATAGAAGCCTGGTTGGTGCATTCTCCTGCAGACCCTGACCCACCACACGTGACAGGAGTCCCTCCAGCACTGTGTCCCAGTTGAAATCCTTGTATTTTGTGAAGCAAACACCAAACTCCCAGTGCAGCAACAAGAAACACCATGAAAAGTGGAGGATGACCAAATGGCTTCACAGTCCACATGCGGAGACACTTGGCTATCAGTGGCCACAGTTTACCTACAATAGAGAAGTGGGCACTGCTGCCTCATATTCTTTGGAAAAGAAGAAACAATGTCCTCCAGGTCACATAGATGCAGGCCCTGCTTTGATGCTCTCATTAGAATGGAAGCTAAAGCTTCTGTCAACAACATATATGTCAAGTGCCCAAACTCAGATGCAGTTTCTCAAGTAGTCTTTAGGCTGGCAGAGTTCCATGTTTGTGGAGTGTTTACCTTTTAGACCAGAACGCAAGAAAAGACCAGTGACTCCAATTAAAATCAAATTAAAGCAAACTTATTATTTCCACTGCCCGGGCTGCCTCTCCCTCCCAAAACGGCGGGAACAAGAGAGAAACCCCACCTTTTCTAAAGCCCGGCTTTATAGCCCAGAATGTTACACAAAAGAGTGGTTACAGATAACAGAACTCTGACAAGCATCACACTAATGATAGTTTACATTTTTTTTTCTGGCCCAAACATCAGAATTTATGAGGACCATTAGAGCCTCAGAGAGTGTCATCTGGCCAGGGAAGGCCAGTATTTATGAGGTGTCAATAAAGTTTCAGAGAGGGCTGTTATCTGGTCAGAGAGCCAGGCATGGGTAAATTCAAGGCATGGGCAGGCATTCCAAGCAGGTTCAGAATTTGCTGTAATTTATAGTTAAGCCAAAATTATCTTTACATGGCTTTGTGGCAAGATGGCTCCCAATTTTAATTAAAGATCAGGTTGGGTCTATCATTCCCTCATTTTCTAATATGTCCCTTTCAAATATTTGATAGGGTAGGGGAAGAGCACTGAGGGAAATTTAATCCCTCAGGTAACAGTCTCCCTATTTTTTGAACTCACCCAAAACCGGTCTCCCTGATTTTACCTGACTTAATTAATTACATATATTGGTAGTCTATTTAATTTTGGCTCTATTGTTGTCAGAAGAGAGGCGTCACTCATTTTGGCTTCTTCTGAGCTAAGAGAGGGTGACGTGATGGGGCACGGCCTGAGAGACATGAGTTGCCTTTTAGAAGTCAGTTCGGTTTGAAGTCTGTTTGGGGAAGTACAGGTTGTAACGTCATCTGGTGACGGGTTCTTCTATGAGAGAAAGAAAATACATGAGTACTGAATAAATGTTGCAGCAGCTGGAACATGTCACTGTATAGAAGTTCCCTCACCAGTCTTAAATATTCCCAGTTATCAGGACTGTCAACTTAATATTTAACATTTAGGGTTACAGTTGTCCCTCCCCATAAGATACAGTTTAATAATTTAATATCATCTGATCTTGCAAAATCCTTTTACTAGTATGACCTCTGTGTCTAATAGAGAAACCCTTAATTCTGTTACTCAAGGCTGGATAATTGTACTAGCAAACACCAAGGTTACCTGTGTAGCTTAGGAATATCTGTAGGCCTTAAACTAAAAACTTCTGCTTCTGGCAGCTCCTCTTGAGAGTCTCTTTTTATAGTTATCAGGCATTCCTGTCTGAGAACCCTTCTTTGTAGCCTCCAGTCTTATTTATTTTGGGAGGCTAACATAAAGTGTATACCTTAAAATATTATTATTACTATTATTATTTAAAATGCCCAGGAATTGCTGTATTTTGGTTTTAACTGTCTTTGATAAATGTTTAAGATGAAGCAGTCAAACTGACTTTTGTTTCTATCTGTTGTGAACAGTCAGCTGATCTTTTACGGGAGTCATTCCTGGGGAAACTTGAGAGCAGCTTCTCAGTTCTGCTAGTGCCATTTTCACTAGGTGTGTCCAAGTCTTGCTTGACCATGTGGCTTCCCTCGGAAGCATGAGGGATGTTTCCCTTCTCTGATGACTGTCTTCTTCATAGAAAATGCACTGATTGGCTTTCTGTTCTCCAGTGGTCTTATTAATCTCCTTAATCAGGATGTTATGTGGCTCAGAGTTGCAAAGCTCGTTATAGAAGTCCCGTGTTCCCTGGATACAGACTGACTCAGAGGGCAAGAGCCAAATATTGGTTTTCTTCGCCCTTTTCATTTAACTTTAATTTTAAATCCTAATCTTAAACATCCAGCAAATAAATTTTAGCAGCCTTATATTAAGAGCACTGGGCTTTAATGTCTATAATTTAAAATTATTTATCTTTTTATGAATTGGGATCTGTATTTTTCTGTCTGTCTTGTAGGTGATGACTTATTATCTTAAATTAACCCATGTTGTGTTCTTAAAGCCACACTTCTGTAAAACACCAACAGGGAATCATTAGATCACTTATAAGGAAATTAAAAAATAAAATTAACAAGAGTAATATACTTAGTTCGTGTAATAGCTACCCTGAATTTTTTGGTTGAGTTATACATTATATCCCCTGTTTGAGATCCTAGTAATCTTGACAGAAAAAACCAAAAAAAGAAAAAAAAAACTTTTGAACATAACTTTAAATGAAATAACATCTGACCTACTACTTTTATTCTCACATCTAGTAAGTTGGGACACAGAACCTTATCTTAAGTAAGGCAGGGCTCTTTATAAATCTTAAGTGTTTTAGTTCCAAAAATGATCTTTGTTTTTTAAATATTATTTTACAAAGTTTACATTAATTGTTTGAGGTCACATGAACATTAGCTAACACCATATGATATAACATTTAAAACATGAATTAAAGAAAGGCTGAAAGTTTTAACCTTTAAATAGATTAGGCTCTCATTAACATAAAAATACATTTAAATTGTTCCACAATGTAAAAAGTAACACAAAAGTTTACATATCTTATTGACAACAGGTAAATAAATCCCCTATATATATATATATATATATATATATATATATATATATATATATATATATATATATTTACCATACAACTTCAGAGCACCAGCTTGATATAATGCTCTTTTAAATTTTCTACCTTAAAGAATTGTATTCCTGGAAGATATGAGCACATTAATAGCATCACAATTGCACTGATGTTTCTACATTAACCAACTTTAGCTTTTAAACAAAATGGCTGTACAGTGCTCTAAAATAACAGATCTTATTTAATCAGTAATTTAATTTTTATGGTTGCTTGCTCTAGAAAATTAAAACTTAATAAACACAATGTTATGGGTAAACTTATGTTTTAAGAAATTTTTGTCTCTTTAACACATGACTGATTTTTACAATCTTATACATACATTAGAACAAACTTATACAGACCTTAGTATATCAATCAGATATAAAACAAAAGTACTCATGAATGAGTAATCCCATATCAAATTTACTTTACTTATTTATCAAAATATTATACAAAAGAATTGAACAGTGTTGACCATTTTTTTTGTTGAAGGAAAAGTCCTAGAACCAAGGCATATTAGAACTTTTGTCGACATTAATATTTTATTAGATTTTTGTACACCTAGAAAAACTTGTAAGCTTAAATTTAAAGACATTTATTTTTATCAGTTTATCCAATATAAAGTGAACCATTTAAATCACGTGAATTAAAAATCTTTGGATCCACTTTTTAAAGTTCGTTTTTGTGAGTGCTCCTTTTTTTAAGAGCACTCCTTATATATGTTATTTTGTATATAATATATATGATATACGGACATATGTATGTATAGACATACAACACATAAAAAAAGGGTGCACACATAATAATAGTAAAGGCCTTGTACCTTTTCGCAGGTGAAATCTCCATTGCAATGTTTCAAAAACTTCATTGTTTGTGAAAGATAGAACTGATCAGAAAAATATTAACCTAGGTCTGTAGGATCAAAATCATGAGCTCAAAAAGAAAATACAGAATCTAAGGAAAAAAATAAGAGTCCTAGAAAAAATGACTGGGCAGTTATTAGTAAATACCATAGAATGTAATTTTTTCTCCTCCCCCCTTAGGCCTCTGATCAGTCTCCTACTGAGCTTGCAGGCTTCTTTCATTTGCATTTCAACGTTAGTCCTGGCTGAGGCCTAAAAGGAGCAGGGAAAACCTGATGTTCTGAGCAGACACCTCAGGCCTAAGGCATTTTAACCATAATTTTCAGGTTTGGATGTTGAAAATTATGATACAATTTTAAGATACAATTCACATAATTTTATATCTTTACATCTTGTTTTGTCAACAGATACCATACTATGATTTACTACCCTTGTCCAAATTAATGCACTGGTACACACTGTGACATTTTCCCAGTCTACCCAATTCAAAACTGGTGAAAAATAAGACCGAATGTTTGGGAAGTTACTTGCCAACTTGGAAGTAGAGTTCTTTAGTATTCCATCCTAAGTATTTAAGTTCTCTGGCATGAATTATCTGAAATCATAAACTAAATAATTATCTAAACCCGACTTTTAACTGCAAGATTGTGCAATGCTTCAAAAGCCCATTCAGATACCAGATTGTTACAATAAAACGTCATCATTTAGACACACATTGAGCTAAGATCATTCACGAGAAACAATTTATAATATCAACACATTATTGCACATGTCTTAAAGGGCCAGAAACAAAGACACAAGAAAGACAGAAAGGAGTTCCAAACTATGGCTGAAAGACTGAAGCCTTTAAAACAGAGCAGATAAGAGAAAAATCTCCTACACCTGTAGCACGATAGATGTCTCCACAAGGGGATAAGATGTTTTCACAGAGGGTCAACCTGAAATGTAATATCAAGCATCTCCATGGTGACTTTACTGCATTTAGTGTCCCCTTTTTTTTTCTCTTTTTTTTTAATAAGACAGAGGTGGCATAATCCTTACAGTGCAGGCAAGGAAGGAAGAATTCCCTGAAGTAACAGGGCTTTGGCAGGTGCTGGGAGTCTCTCAGTCCCTCCTTTTACTTACAGGATTACCTCCTCTGGTTCGGTTCCACCCCAAGCACGCTCCGTCTCCTTACATTTCAGTAGTCAGCTCTCAAAAAGTTTCGGGGTTGGGGGGAGGGTATCAAAATTTGTAACTTAAATTTTGGTTCCTGACTTTGAAGGCAATTAATACCAATTTAATAATGAGGACAGGGTTTGAGAAAAAGAAAAAGGGAGGTTTACTGCTTTGCTTACAAAGGAGAAACACAGGGGACTCTGCCCAAAGGTTGTGACTCTCTTGATCTGGAGGGACAAGAGGTTTTAAAGGAGTTTCACTTTTTAACCTAAGAGATACTCAGTTCTTAGGTCACCAGCAGGCATTGCCCTCTGTAGTGGGTGTGCTTCAGGCAGCCAGCTAGGGGCTTCTCTCATCCTGCTTAACAAAGCGGGGGTAAAGTTCATCACAGTTTCTTAAAACACAGTCCAAAGGGGTGTCAGGCTTACTTGCTTTATTACCCATTTTCATGTCCAATATCCTTAAGTTCTTACCACAGAAATCACACAACAAAACGCACAAAAACAAACAAACCAAAAACATACAGAACACAGAAAAAAACACAAAGAAACAGAAAAACGGCGAAGAAACAGAAAAACAGAGGAGCAATGCAACGTCTTGCAAAAGCTCCGGGGAAGGAGCTCCTGTGTGCCCGTTGGCACCTCTGTACCTTTTCAGAGGAATTTCCTACAGAACAGAACAGAGGACAGAATGATTCTTATTACTGTCCCGGACAGGAGTATATGTGACCCTTCCCAGGCCACCTCTCTGTCATCAGAAGAGATCTCCCTTAACCGGATATCAGATGTTATAAAGATGCCACTTACATATGGAGGCCTCCTTCACCAGGTAGTTGCTAATAGTTTTAGTGCGATGGTTCACTGCAGTGCTCCCCAGACTGAAGGCTCACTCCAAGGCCTTGGAACTTGGCTCTCCAGCCCGGAGCCCTGGAGGAAAGGCCAGCTTCAGAATTTCCAGCATTCTGGTCTTGTCATCTGGTCGGGTCATCTCACTGGGGAACTCCAAAATGTTAGACCAGGACGCTAGAAAAGACCACTGAGTCCAATTAAAATCAAATTAAGGCAAGCTTATTATTTCAACTGGATGGGCTGCCTCTTCCTCTTAAAACAGCGGGAACAAGTCAGCATCCCCACCTTTCCTACAGCCCAGTTTTATAGCCCAGAAAGTTACACAAAAGAGGAGTTAGAGAAAACAGAACTTTGACAAGCATCACAGTAATTGTAGTATACATTTTTTTTGCTGGCCCCAGCATCCGAAATTATGAGGACCATTAGAGCCTCAGAGAGGGTCGTTGTCTGGCCAGGGAAGGCCAATATTTGTGAGGTGTCACTAAAGTTTCAGAGAGGGCTGCAGTCTGGTCGGAAAGCCAGACATGGGTGAGTTCAAGGCATGGGCAGGAATTCCAAGTAGGTTCAGAATTTGCAGTAATTTATAGTAAAGAAAAAAACATTTTTTCATGGCTTTGTGGCAAGATGACTCCCAATTTTAATGAAAGATCAGGTTGGGAGATCAACACTGTCCTTTACTTTTGGAAACTCCTCTACCACATCCAAGTTTGTGAACTCCTGAGCATTTTCTATTCCAGATATGTATTCACAGAACTTTTAACTCTACTCTTCTAATTGTGTCTTACTTGGGGCGAAGGTAATGTCAAGGCATTGTTCTGGATGAGAGTGGGAAGATTATTGTATACCACATATTTGCATACTCATTGGATTCATTTTTTAATTTTCCATTCAAAATACTATATCTCTGACAATAACCCATACCCTAATAGACTCTAACTACTAATACTAATATGATGGAGAAAAATAACCGAAACAGAATTGAAATACAAGCAGTTCCGAGAAGGCATGGTGTATATTGGACTTGCCTTTTGCAAGATAAATGATAGGTGTTATAAATCTAGCCAATTTTTAATTGAAATAGTTCTCCATGTGTTTTTAAAGTTAAAAAAATGTGTATTCCTGTCTCCCTTTCTCTGTAGCCTATTCAGCACATGTATTTTTATATGCACATAAAGAATCTTACCTGATACACGTACATTTTTGTGAGGTGCCTGACTTGGCAGTTACAAATTGTGAGAAGAGATCACTCCTCCTAAAAGTTGTTAGAACTGATATTTCAAGCTATAGGTGAGCTTCCTAGTAGAACAACATTATACATAAATCCATGTTCAGTAAAATGAATGTTTTTGGATCTGTGGATGATATATATTTCATGATGAATTTCGTTTGGCATATATATTGCTACGTTTATTGTCTGTGGTTGTTTGTGTGTGTGTTTGTGTGTGTGTTTGTGTATGTATATACACTCTCCAGATTTTTCAAAATATGAAATATATGTGTATTATATACACTCCCTAAATTCATTCATGTTCATGTATGTGGATTAATAATCAACTTTTCACAAGATTATTCTCAGAAATATTCATCCATCTGAAATATATATTTGTTTCCTATTACTGAAAACTAACTTCAGTGAAAGGTTCATACAAATCCTAATATTTCTACAGTTACTGACCCAGTTTAATATCAATGCAAGTAGATTCCTATGGGACATGATGTGTATTTTGACATTCATTATTATTCAACACTGGTACCTTACTATTTCTTCAGTTTATGCACATCATAGGATATATATTTCATTCACTACTTAGCAAATTTATAGGCAATTTTTTCACTTTCAATCACTTTCTTCTCCAGAACACATGTATTTCTCTATGTTTCTTGACTGGTCTTTTAATGAGACTTCTTTCCAAATACATTATTTTCGATTTTCATAATCATTTTGAAACAAATCTCACACACCCTTCATGATAAACCATAACCCTAAGATGACCATTAGATATATCACTGGTTGCAATGAATGATTGCATATCAATATAACAATTCTTATATATTTTCAGATATCTATTCAATCCTTATTTAAAGTGGTTCCAGTAATATTGTTTATTCACAGTATGCTCTATTCATGCATTATCTCTATATTCATAGACACAGGGTACGCCTATTTGTACCCGTATACTAATTTATACGTCTTCAAAATATTGCTCCCAGAAATGGTGGAGGAAATACTCATGTCACCAGATCTACATATACATATTATCACAGAAATATTCTGGACACCAAAAGCAAAGGTCACATGTACAATTGTATTAAAGCCTTAATGGAATGTGAACATGGATTACTAAATACATCCATGTCCATGTTGCCTAATGTTCTCAAATGTCAATTCTATTTGTGACTACATATTTGTTTCTTCCTAAGATTATAAATTCAAGCTCAAACCTGTTGAAAATGTCTAATCCTATCACTGACTTTATACTTTGCTTGATTTCCTAATGTCTCTATTGATATCTGCTTTCATACATGTTTTTCCCAGTTCATCATTGCGACTGACTCTTCACATGTGCTGACATTTACCTTCACTCTCTACCCGAAACCCTATTGCTAAAAAACTTTTGGTCCAAATCCTATACTCACTTTTCTTTCTAAGCCTACCGACTACCTTCCTAATCCTACCGACTTTTGCTTTTTGACTGGATGTTCTGATCAACATTCAATCATCCAAGGTACAAGGTCTGATGCCATTTATTATTGATTTATCTGAGACAACTGTGCAGCACATAATTCAAAGCTAAGTATCCCACTCAAGGGTCCAATGTCCTTCTGGGCTTCAAATCTTACCTAAATTTCTGCTTTCATACTTATATTTCACCTATATACTCTTGTAAATATCGCAGGTTGCCAATAACATTATTCATCCTGCAGAATGATTCCTAACCCATTTTGAAGCTATTATTAAACCTAACCATACACTCTTCCCTTAATATAACTTACAGAAGAGCAGGGACAGTGTTGGTCTTACAATATATTAATGTAGGTGACCTTCCACCTGCTGAGAAACTCAAAGATCCATGAAGAAATGATCCTTGGAGAAGATATAGGCAGCTATGTAGAACCTGAGAGAGCAATAGTCATCTTCCATGGCAAACAAACAGGTCAGGATGAACTGATGTGTCTGAATCAGCCTCTCTCTTCTTATTGTAGATAAGATGGACCAAACAAGGCCTGTGTGGAGAGCAGTTCCCAGGTGCCAATGGTTGATATACAATTCTAACTTCTGAATGTGTCACAGGATGTAGGGGCAGCCTCCATCTCATGGGAACCTTGGAAGCATCTGTTAGGACAAAGTGGTTACCAAGGCAGTGACCTCATTCAGTTCCTGAAGGAAGTGACCTACCCCACTTCCTTGG
Organism: Callospermophilus lateralis; assembly: GCF_048772815.1. Lineage (NCBI taxonomy): Eukaryota > Metazoa > Chordata > Mammalia > Rodentia > Sciuridae > Callospermophilus > Callospermophilus lateralis. The sequence continues at coordinate 121,399,769 of NC_135313.1, read as the reverse complement.
TGATGCAATTCTCTGAACTTGGGAAACAGTAAGCAAGCACCCAGAGCCCGTCCCAGTCCCAGTGGGCTCACTTGTTTGGATTTACCAAGGACAGAGTCAGTCTTTCTTGGTAAATGCTGATCTGTGGATGGCTAAATGCCAGGAAAGCTCTAAAGAGGGGCCTTCCTGAGAAAGCAGGTAGTGACTCACTGATGCCTCCTGACAACTTTACAGAGTTGGTAATGGAGACCAAATCTGAGACAGGACAGGCAATTTCATGGGAACATAGTATGTCCAATCAGTCTGAGGACACTGAGGATAGTCACAGACCTACTTGGGTAAAGAAGGTGCCATTGTGGGTGTGAATGTGAGTTTGTGGTTTTGTCACATGTTATGACAATAGGTAGGAAAGACAGTTTCTTTGGTTTGGAGGGGACTGTTTTCAATAAGTCATTTGACATGGTGAGTGTTTCTTTGTCTGTGTATCCCACTGTATCTGTGGTTGTAGACATTTGAAAAGCGAATGCATCAATGGTTGTGTCCTGTCTAGAAGAAATCTTCCCAGCATTCATCCTGCCCAATTTAAGATTGGAGAGTGGCTTGCCTTACGTATGGGCAACACCTAATATCTTCCTAAGTTCCTGTTTCTTCGTGAATTCTGACCACTCTCCTGAATAAGCTCATGGTTTTGTGTCCAAGATATGTACCACCACAAGGCTCTGTGACATGGCCACGTACTGGATAGCTGAAGGGAATGGGAGCATCTCAGAATACTCAGATATCAGTGTGACCAGGAAAGTCTCAGTGGAGAAACCCTGCTTTGGGCCATTTGCTTACTTATGTTTCTATTACTCTTAATTTCAGGAAGGTCTTTGCCTCAGGCCACCCCTTTGTGAAGCCTGAAGAAAACTGTTTTCATATGGAAATGAATGGGCATCACCTGTGGCTCTTTGCTTAATTTGCTTTGGAATGGGATGTGCTTGAATCAGCCTATTTTCCTTGTGTGAGGTTGTGGCTTAGATTCTGAGCACCTGATGGATCTAAATAAAGATCCCATGTGCTTCCAAAATCAAAATGGCCAAAAGAGCAGTCATTGTGGATGAATTTTTTTTGCCTTCTTAGGTTAGGTTCCTGACCTCCATCAAGTGAGAATAGAGATCCTTTGGGTCAAATGCGTTCTTCAAATCCCTGCAGAGGCTATCTCATATATGCTTGGGTTTTCTCATGACTCCAAATCACATTAAAAATCTATACCGGACAGCCAGTAGGCTTCAAATTGGAGAAGCGGAACACTTTAACAGCAGGAATTTTTGATCACTCCTGGTTCACAGGAAGAGTGCCCAGGCCACCATGATTTTAGGCAAATGAGGGGCAAGTGAGCTGATTTTGGACACATTCTTGGCCTCACCTCTCATAGAAACCTCCAGCCAGAGGATATGATGAGTGTCTATATGGAAGAAGATGAGTGTCATATGGCAGTATTTTGGATTTAAGCGAAGAAGAGAGAGAACTCAAATTACTGACATATGGGATGAAAAAGGCAATATCACAACAGATGCTACAGAAATACAGAAGACAATTAGAAATTATTTTGAGAACCTATATTACAATAAAATAGAAAATAGTGAATACATCAGTAAATTTCTTAAGTCATATGATTTGCACAGACTGAGTCAGGAGGATACACACAATTTAAACAGACCAATATGAATGGATGAAATAGAAGAAGCAATCAAAAGACTACCAACCAAGAAAAGCCCAGGTTCGGATGGGTATACAGCGGAGTTTTAAAAAACCTTTAAAGAAGAATTAATACCAATACTTTTCAAGATATTTCAGGAAATAGAAAAAAAGGGAGCTCTGCCAAATTCATTCTATGAGGCCAACATCACTCTGAATTCAAAACCAGACAAAGACACCTGAAAGAAAGAAAACTACAGACCAATATCTCTGATGAACCTAGATGCAAAAAACCTCAATTAAATTCTGGCGAATCAGATACAAAGGCACATCAAAAAAATTGTGCACCATGATCAGGTAGGATTCATCCCTGGGATGCAAGGATGGTACAATATACGGAAATCGATAAATGTTATTCACAACATCAATGGACTTAAAGATAAGAACCATATGATCATCTCGATAGATGCAGAAAAATCATTCAACGAAGTAGAGCCATCCTTTATGTTCAAAACATTAGAAAAACTAGGGATAACAGGAACTTACCTCGACATTGTAAAAGCTATCTATGCTAAGCCTCAGGCTAGCATCATTCTGAATGGAGAAAAATTAAAGGCATTCCCTCTAAAATCTGGAACAAGACAGGGATGTCCTCTATCACCACTTCTATTCAATATAGTTCTCGAAACACTGGCCACAGCGATTAGACAGATGAAAGAAATTAAAGGCATAAAAATAGGAAAAAAAAAGAACTTAAATTATCGCTATTTGAGGATGACATGATTCTATATATAGAAAACCCAAAAGGTTCTACAAAAAAACTACTAGAACTAATAAATGAATTCAGCAATGTGGCAGGATATAAAATCAACATGCATAAATCAAAGGCATTTCTGTATATCAGCGACAAAACTTCTGAAACAGAAATGAGGAAAAACACTTCATTCACAATATCCTCAAAAAAAAAAAAAAAAAAAAAACTTGGGAATCAACCTAACAAAAGAATTCAAAGATTTATACAATGCAAACTACAGAATCCTAAAAAGAGAAGTAGAATAAGATCTTAGAAGATGGAAAATATACCCTGTTCATGCATAGGCAGAACTAACATCATCAAAATGGTGATATTACCAAAAGTTCTCTATAGGTTTAACACAATGCCAATCAAAATCCCAAGGGCATTTCTTGTAGAAATAGAGAAAGCAATCATGAAATTCATATGGAAAAATAAAAGACCCAGAATAGAAAAAGCAATTCTAAGCAGGGAGTGTGAATCAGGCCGTATAGCGATACCAGATTTCAAACTATATTACAGAGCAATAGTAACAAAAACAGCATGGTACTGGTACCAAAACATGAAGGTGGACCAATGGTACAGAATGGAGGACACAGAGACTTATCCGAAAAGCTACAACTGTCTTATATTTGATAAAGGAGCTAAAAGCATGCAATGGAGGAGGGATAGCATCTTCAACAAATGGTGCTGGGAAAACTGAAAATCCATATGTAACAAAATGAAACTGAATCCCTTTCTCTAGCCATGCACAAAAGTTATATCAAAATGGATCAAAGAGCTTGATATCAAATCAGAGACATGTCGTCTGATAGAAGAAAAATTGGCTACGATCTACATACTGTGGTGTCGGGCTCCAAATTTCTCAATAGGACCCCCATAGCACAAGAGTTAATAACTAGAATCAACAAATGGGACTTTCTCAAACTAAAAAGAATTTTCTCAGCAAAAGAAACAATAAGAGAGGTAAATAGGGAGCCTACATCCTGGGAACAAATCTTTATTCCTCACACTTCAGATAGAGCCCTAATATCCAGAGTATACAAAGAACTCAAAAAATTAGACAATAAGATAACAAATAACACAATCAACAAGTGGGCCAAGGACCTCAACAGACACTTCTCAGAGAAGGACATACAATCAATCAACAAGTACATGAAAAAATGCTCACCATCTCCAGCAGTAAGAGAAATGCAAATCAAAACAACCCTAAGATACCATCTCACTCCAGTAAGATTGGCAGCCATTATGAAGCAAAACAACAACAAGTGCTGGTGAGGATGTGGGGAAAGAGGTACACTTGTACATTGCTGGTGGGACTGCAAATTGGTGTAGTCTATTTGGAAAGCAGTATGGAGATTTCTTGGAAAGCTGGGAATGAAACCACCATTTGACCCACGTATTCCCCTTCTCGTTCAATTCCCTAAAGACGTAAAAAGAGCATGCTACAGGGAAACTGCTACATCGATGTTCATAGCAGCAAAATTCACAATAGTAAGACTGTGGAACCAACCTAGATGCCCTTCAATAGATGGGATGTGAGGTGGGAGGGAACGTGAGAGAGAAGGGAAATTGCATGGAATTGAAAGGAGACCCTCAGGGTTATACAAAATTACATACAAGATGAAGTGAGGGGAAAGGGAAAAATAATTCAAGGGGGAGAAATTTATTACAATAGGGGGATTAGAGAGAGAAGAGGGGATGAGAGGGAAGGGGGGATAGTAGAGGATAGGAAAGGCAGATGAATACAACAATCACTAGTATGGCAATATGTGAATCAATGGATGTGTAACTGATGTGATTCTGCTATCTGTATATGGGGTAAAAATAGGAGTTCATAACCCACTTGAATCAAACTGTGAAATATGATACATCAAGAACAATGTAATGTTTTGAACAATTATAAATAAGAATTAAAAAAAAAGAAAACTAACTTCGGTGAATGATGCATGCGAATCCTAATATTTCTACAGTAACTGACCCAGTTTAACATCAATGCAAGTAGATTCCAATGGGACATGATGTATATTTTGACGTTCATTTTTATTCAACACTGGTACATTACTATTTCATCAGTTTATGCACATTATAGGATATATATTTCATCCACAATTTAGCAAATTTATATGCATTTGTTTCACTTTCAATCACTTCCTGCTTCAGAACACATGTATTTCTCCATATTTCATGACTGGTCTTTTCATGAGACTTCTTACCAAACACAATATTTTCCATTTCCATAATCACTTTTAAAGCAAAACTCACACACACTTCATGATAAACAATATCCCTAAGATTACCATTAGATACATAACTGGTTGGAATGACTGATTTTATGTCAATTTATGATTTCTTATATGTTTTCAGATATCAATTCAATCTATTATTTAAAGTGGAACCAGTTATATTATTTATTCACAGTATGTTCTATTAATGAATTATCTCTATATTCATAGACACAGGGTACACCAATTTGTACCCCCAATACTAATTTATGTGTCTTCAAATATTGCTCCCAGAAATAGTGGAAGAAATACTCATGTCACATGATCTACATATACATTTTATCACAATAATTTTCTGGGCACAAAATGCAAAGGTCACACTTATGATTGTACCAAATCCTAAATGGAAAGTGAACATGGATTACTAAAAATATCCATGTCCACGTTGCTTAACGCTTTCAAATATCATTCCTATTGGTGACTACATATTTGTTTCTTCCTAAGATTATGTATTCAGTCTCAATCCTGTTGAAAATATCTAATACTATCACTCACATTATAATTGCCTGATTTTGTAATGTCTCTATTGATATCTTCTTTCCTATATTTTCCCCAGTTCATCATTGTGACTGACTCTTCACATGTGCTGAAATTTACATTCACTCTATAACCGAAACCCTATTGCTAAAGAACATTTGGTCCAAATTTTATACTCACTCTTCTTCCCCAACCTACCGACTGTCTTTATTATCCTACCGACTATCCCAATTTGAGTGGATGTTCTCTTCTACAATCAATCATCCAAGGTCCAAGGTCCTATGCCGTTGATTGTTGATTTATCTGAGACAACTGTGCAGAACGTAATTAAAAGCTAAATATCCCAAACAAGGGAATAATGCCCTTGTGGACTTCAAATCTTACAAAGATTTCTGTTTTCATACTTATATTTCACCTGTATATTCTTGTAATTATGGCAGTTTCCAAATACAATTATTCATCCAGCAGAATGATTACTAACCAAAAACGCACATGTTATTAACCCTAACCATACACTGTTCCCTCAATCTAACTTTACAGAAGAGCAGGTACAGAGTTCGTCTTACAATACAGGAATGTAGGGTATATTCCACCTGCTGAGAACATTTGAGATTCCATGCAGATTTGATCCCTGGAGAAGATGAAGGCAGCTATGAAGGACGTGAGAGAGCAAAACTCATCTTCCATGGAAAACAACCTTTTCAGGATGAAGGGTTGTGTCTGAATAAGCCTTTCTCTTCTTAATGTAGAGAAGATGGACCAAACCAGGCCTGTGTGGAGAGCTGGTGCGGCCAATTTGGAAAGCAGTATGGAGAATATGGGGAAAGCTGGGAATGGAACCACAATTTGACCCAGCTATTGCCCTTTTCAGACTATTCCCTGAAGACCTTAAAAGAGTGTACTAAAGGGATACTGCCATATCGATGTTTTTAGCAGCACAATTCACAATTGCTACACTGTGGAACCAACACAGTTGCCCTTCAGTAGATGAATGGATAAAAAAAAAATGTGGCTTTTTTACACCATCGAGTATTATGCAGCACTAAAAAATGACAAAATCATGGAATTTGCAGAGAAATGGATGGTACTAGAGCAGACTATGCATAGTGAAGCTAGCCAATCCCTAAAAAACAAATACCAAATGTCTTCTTTGATATAATGAGAGCAACTAAGAAAAGAGCAGGGAGGAAGAGCAGGAAGAAAAGATTAACATTAAACAGCGATATGAGGTTGGAGGGAAAGGGAGAGAAAAAGAAAATTGCATGGTAATGGAGGGAGACCCTCATTGTTACACAAAATTACATATAAGAGGTTGTGAGGGGAATGGGAAAATAAACAAGGAGAGAAATGAATTAGAGTAGATGGGGTAGAGAGAGAAGACGGGAGGGGAGAGGAGGGGGGATAGTAGAGTATAGGAAAGGTAGCAGAATACAACAGTAACTAATAGGGCATTATGTAAAAATGTGGATGTGTAACCGATGTGATTCTGCAATCTGTATTTGGGGTAAAAATGGGAGTTCATAAGCCACTTGTATCTAATGTATGAAATATAATATGTCAAGAGCTTTGTAATGTTTTGAACAACCAATAAATGAAAAAAAAAGTAGCAATATATGACAATCGAAATTCATCATGAAATATGTATAATCCACAGATGCAAAAATATTCATTTAACTGAACATGGATTTATGTATAATGTTTTTCAACTTGGAAGCTCACCCATAGGTTAAATTTTCAGTTCCAATGGCGTTTAGGAGGAGTGATCTCTTCTCACAATTTGAATCTGCCAATTCAGCCACCTCACAAGTATGTACGTGTGATACCAGATAGGATTCTCTATGTGCATATAAAAATACAAGTGCTGTATACGCTACAGAGAAATGGAGACAGGAATTCACATATTTGTTAACTTTAAAAACACATGTAGAGTTATTTCAACAAAAAATTGACTAGATTTATAACTTCTCCACTATATAATGCAAAAGGCAATTCCAACTACACAACATGCCTCTTCTGAACTGCTTGTATTTCTATTCTGTTTAGGTTATTTTTCACCATCATATTAGGATTATTATTCAGAGACTAGTAGGGTATGGGTTAGTGTCAGGGATTCAGTATTTCAAATGGAAAATTGGAAAATGAATCCAGTGTGTTTGTAAATATGTGCTACACAAAAATCTTCCCATTCACATCCAGAGCAATGCCTTGTCATTACCTTCGCCGCAAGTAAGACACAATAAGCGTAGAAAAGTGTGAAAATCTGTGAATACATATCTGGAATGGAATATGCTCGGGAGTTCACAACCTTGGAGGTGCTAGAGGAGTTTCCAAAAGTAAGGGACAGGGTAAACACTCCACCAACATCGAGCTCTGCTGGCCTATGACTTGTTGGGAAACTGCCTCTGACGTTGGGCACATGAAATATATTTTGTTGTCATGAGCTTTAGCTTCCTTTGTAGTGAGACCATCAAAGCTGGGTCTGCATCTATGTGACCTGGAAAACATAGTTTCTTATACTCCAATGAACATGAGGCAGCAGTGCTGAATTCTCTCTTTGTAGGTAAACTGTGTCCACTGGAAGCTAAGTGTCTCCTGGTGGGGACTGTGAAGACATTTGCTCATCCTTCACTTTTTGTGGTGTTTCTTGCTGCTGCACTGGGAATATGGTTTTTGCTTCACAAAATACAAGGAGTTCAACTGGGGCAGAGTGCTGGAGGGAGTTCTGTAACGTGAGGTGTGTCTCATTTATTTGTTGCTTTTTCCTTTTTTTTTTTTTAAGAATGACCTCCAGGTGATGAATTTCCCTCTTAAAACTACTTTCATTGTGTCCCATAGATTCCAAAATGTTGTGTCTGTGTTTTCGTTTATCTCTAAGAATTTTTTGATTTCCTCCGTAATGTCTTCTGTAACTCATTGATCATTCTGTAACATATTGTTCATTTTCCATGTGATGTAGGATTTTTCTTTCCTTCTTTTATCATTGATTTACAGTTTCATTCCATTATTGTCAAAAAAAATGCATGGTATTATCTCCACCTCTTTATATTTACTGAGGGTTGCCCTATGGCATAATATATGCTCTATTTTTGAGAAGGATGCATGTGCTGCTGAGAAAAAAGTATATCCACTTGATGATGGTTGGTATATTTTATATATTTCAGTTAAGTCTAAGTTATTGATTGTGATATTGAGTTCTATATTTTCTTTATTCAACTTTTGTTTGGAGGATCTGTCCATTGGTGAGAGAGGTGTGTTGAAGTCACCCATAATTATTGTGTTGTTGTCTATTTGATTCCTGAACTTGAGGAGAACTTGTTTTATGAACATCGCAGCACCATTTTTGGTGCATAAATATTGATAATTTTTATGTCTTGTTGGTGAATGATTCCTTTTAATGGTATATAATATCCATCCTTATCCCTTTTGAATAACTTAGTCTTGAAGTCAATTTTATTGGATGTGAGGATGGCCACCCCTGATTGCTTATGAGGACCGTGTGCATGGTATATTTTTTCCCAACTTGTCACCTTCTGCCTGTGTATGTGTTTTCCATTCAGATGTGTCTCCTGGAGGCACATATTGTTGGATTTGTTTTTTTAATTCAAGTTACCAGCCTATGTCGCTTTATTGGAGAGTTTAACCATTAACGTTTTGAGTTACTATTGATATATGGTTTGTACTGCCAGCCATGTTTGATTATTTATCTTTTTTTTAATTTAGTTTGTTTCTCCATGATTAGCTTTGCCCCCGCCCTCTGTCATTAATGAGGCACTTCCCAATGATATTTTTGGTTGTTGTTTTTCATTTCTTCCTCGTGTAGTGTTTTGCTCAAGACACTTTGCAATACTGGTTTTCTGGCTGCAAATTCTTTTAGATTTTGTTTATCATGAACTATTTTTATTTTGTTGTCATACCTGAAGCTTAATTTTGCTGGATACAGAATTATTGGTTGGCATCTATTGTCTTTCTGTATTTGAAATACGTTGTTCCAGGATCTTCTCACTTTCAGCTTCTGTTATGAAAAATCTGTTGTTAACCTTATTGGTTCACCCCTGAATGTCATCTGCCTCCTTTCTCATGTAGCTTTTAATAATTTCTCTTTGTTCTGTTTATTGGATATCTTCATAACAGTGTGTCTTGGCATTGTTCTACTGTGATTTTGTGTGCTCGGTGTCCTGTATGCATCTACAATTTTAATATCCCTTTCTTTTTTATTTCTGGAATGTTTTCTGTATTTATTTTATTCAGCAGGATACTCATTCCCTTTGTTTGAATCTCTATACCTTCCTCTATCCAGATGACTCATAAGCTTGTTTTTTTTTATGTTATCCCATATCGCTTGGATGTTTTTCTCATGATTTTTGACCATTTTTTTGGAGTTGGCTATACTCTTTTCAAGATGATATATTTTGTCTTCATTACCTTACGTTCTGGCTTCTACTTGCTCCACTCTGTTAGTGATACTCTCAATTGAGTTTTTAATGTGGTTTATCGTTTCCTTCATTTTTAGAATTAATGTTTGATTTTCTTTATTATCTCTATCTCCTGATAAAGACGCTTAATTTCTTCTTTTATCTGTTTATGTAATTCATTTTCAATGTGTTCTTTCACTGCTTGGATTTGCTTTCTAGTATCCTCTTTAAGGTTCCATTCCATCTGTCTAAGGTATTCCTTGTGTTCTTTATGTGACCATTTTTCTGATGATTCTATGTCCTCCTGATTATTTAGGCTATCCTTCATTGTTTGTACTCCTTTTCATCCTTGCTTTTTTATGCTGCTCATGTTACTTCTTGTTCTTTTTGCTGAGTTACTGCTAACTCTTATTAACTTATTTGAAGCTTGGGAGAAAAGATAATATTAGGGATCGGAAAAAGTCACTAATGAGAATGAGAGTAGGCAGGTAGAATTCAAGGAAGGAAGAATAAGAAAAATGAATAGAAATGAAAAGACGAAAGAAAAAAAATGGAAAACAAATAAAGAAATAATTTTTTAACAAATAATAATGATACTTAAAAAAATAAAAATTTAAATTTAAAATAATAATAATAATAAAATTAAAAAATAAAAAATAAAAACATTTAAAAAAGTTAAAGAACAATAATAAAAAAATGAAAATGAAAGAAAAAGAAGAAAATAAAAATATAAAATAATAATAATAATACATGCAGTAATAGAGTTCAATTAACTTCTCTTAAAGAAGGTGGAGCTGTGTGCATGGGGCCAAGCATCTCCTCTCAATAGGTGGGAAGCAATCACTGTGCAGCAGCTCTTCATTCCAGAGGAATTAAGTTATTGATGGAAGTAACCTCACCTCACTTCTTTGGTGATGGATCTCTCTGAACTTGGGATCCGGGAAGCCAGGCACCCAGAGCCAGTCCCAGTCTCATTCTCAGTGTTCTCACTTGCTTGGATTAACCAAGGACAGAGTCAGTATTTCTTGGTACCTACTGATGTGAGGATGGCCAAATGTCAGGAAAGCTCTGAAGATGGGCCTTTCCTGAGAAACCAGGTAGTGGATCACCGCTGGCTCATGACAACTTCACAGACATATAATTCATTCACAATGACTGAACTTTTTTCCATTTTGGTTTTGGATGCACACATGGGATCTTTCTTTAGATCCATCAGTTGCTGAAAATCTAAGCCACAGCCTCACACAGAGCCAAGAGCCTGATCCAGACACATCCCTTTCCAAAGCAATTAAGCAAAGAGCCACAGGTGATGCCCATTCATTTCCATTTGAAAACTGTTTTCTTCAGGCTTCACAAAGGGGTGGCCTGAGGCAAAGACAATAGGTAGGCAAAAGGCCCAAAGCAGGTTATATCCACTGAGACTTTCCTGGTCACACTGATATCTGAGTTTTCTGATATGTTGCCCATTCCCTTCAGCTATCCAGTACATGGCCATGTCACAGAACTTGGGGTTGGTACATATCTTGGAAACAAAACCATGAGCCCATCTGGAGAGTGGCCAGAATTCAGGAAGAAAACAGGGACTTATGAAGGTAGTAGGTGTTGCCCATCCATAAGGCAAGCTGCACTCCATTCATAAATTGGGCAGGATGAATGCTGGGAAGCTTTCTACTAGACAGGACACATCCATTGTTGCATTCTCTTTTCTCATGTCTACAACCACAGACACAGTGGGATACAGGAATACACAGACATAGAAACACTCACCTTGTCAAACGACTTACTAGAAACATTTCACTCCAAACCAAACAAACCACCTCTCTGATCTGGTTTCTTTGTCCAACTCTGTGAAGTTGTCAGGAAAAAAGTGTTGAGCAACTACCTGTTTTCTCAGGAAAAGTCCCTCTTCAGAGCTCTCCTGGCATTTGGCCATTTTCACAGCAGTAGTTACTGAGAAAGACTGACTCTGTCCTTGGTAAATCCAAACAAGTGAGTCCACTGGGACTGAGATTGGGACTGCCTCTTGGTACCCGGCTTCTTGGATACCAAGTTCAGAATGTTCCATCACCAAGGAAAGGAGGTATGTCACTTTCTTTGGGACTGAATGAGGCCACTGCCTTGGCAACCACATTGTCCTAAGAGTTGCTTCCAAGGGTCCCATGATATGGAGACTTCCCCTACTTCCCGTGACACTTTCAAAAGTTAGAATGGTATATCATCCATAGGCACCCAGGAACAGCTCTCCAAAGAGGCCTGGTTTGATCCATCTTCTGTACAATAAGAAGAGAGAGGCTGATTCAGACACATTGCTTCATCCTGACCAGGTTGCTTGCCAGGGAATATGACTTTTTCTCTCTCAGGTCCTTCATACTTGCCTAGAACTTCTCTGGGTATCATTTCTGTATGGACCTTTCAGGGTCTCAGCAGGTAGAAGATCCCCTACTTTCCTGTATTGTAAGAACAACTCTGTCCCTGCTCTTCTGTAAAATGAGATTGAGGGAACAGTGTATGTTTAGGGTTAATAACAGGTTCGAATTGGGTTAAGAAATATTCTATGCAATGAATAATGTTATTGGGAACCTGCGATATTTACAAGAATATAGAGGTGAAATATAAGAATGAAAACAAAAATCTAGGTATGATTTGAAGGTCAGAAGTGCATTCGCCCCTTGATTGGGATACTTAGCTTTGAATTATGTTCTCTAAAGATGTCTCAGATAATTCGATATACAATGGCATATGACCTTGTACCTAGGATGATTAAATGTAGAAGAGAACACCCAGTGAAAGAGGAATATTCAGTAGGATTAAGAAGATAGTCGGTAGGTTTAGGAAGAAGAGTGAGTATAGGATTTGGACCAAAAGTTCTTTAGCAATAGGGTTTCGGTTAGAGAGGGAATGTAAATGTCAGCACATAGGAAGAGTTAGTCACTATGATGAACTGGGGAAAATATGTAGAAAAGCAGATATCAATAGAGACATTACAAAATCAGGCAAAGTTAAAAGTGAGGAATAGGGTTAGATATTTTCAACAGGGTTGAGTTTGAATATGTAATCTTAGGAAGAAACAAATATGTTGTCACCAATAGGATTGAAATTTGAGAGCATTAGGCAACCTGGACATGGATGTTTTTAGTAATCCATGTTCATTTTCCACTTTGGCTTGGTACAATCATAAGTGTGATCTTTACATTTTTTGTCCAGAATATTACTGTGATAAAATATATATGTAGATCAGGTGACATGAGTATATCTTCCACCATTTCTGGGAGCAATATATTGAAGACATAAAATTAGTATTGGGGGTACAAAGAGGTGTACCCTGTGTCTATGAATATAGAGATAAAGCATGAATAGACCATACTGTGAATATATAATATAACTTGTTCCAACTTTAAATAATGGATTGAACTGATATCTGAAAAATTACAGGAAATCTTATATTGATATACAATCATTCATTCCAACCAGTTATACATCTAATAGTAATATTAGTGTTTTGGTTTATCATGAAGAGTGTGTGAGTTTTGCTTCAGAAGTGGTTTTGGAAATCGAAAATGAATTATATTGCCTACCTCTGTTAGGTTTCTGAAATCCATCAAGTGAGAATGGGGATCCTTTGGGTCAAATGAGTTCTTCAAATCTCTGCAGAGGTGCTTGGTTTTCTCATGACTCCAATTCACATAAAGAATCTAAACCCCACTTTCACAAGGCCTGAAATTGGAGAAACGGAACAGTATTAAGAGCAGGCCTATTTGATCACTCCTAGTACACAGGAAGTGTGTCCAGGCCTCCCTGAAGTTAGGCAAATGAGGTGCAAGGGAGATTTTTTTGGACATTGTCTTGGCCTACGCCCCTCATGGAAAACACCAGCCAGAGGTTAAGATGAGTGTCTATATGGGAGAAGATGAGGGCCATGGGGGAGTGTTTTGGCTTTAATTGTTTTCATTTAAGTCTCGGTTGGAAGAGTTTACTGGGTCCACCTGGGCTTGAACTTTGGTGTGATTCCCCTTAGAGACTGAGTTCTGGAACTGACCTCAGAGTAGTATTGCCATGAATTGTGTTGGGATTTTAGGTGGCCAGGTATGAGAGTTTCCCTTGGAACCTGAGATATAGGCCCTGGGTGGCTTTGAATAGAGCTCTGGGAATATCAGAAAGAATATCACATGTTTTTTTTTTTTTTTTAAAGACTCGGCAGCCATAATTGAGATTCAAAACACACATGGACCTCACATTGTAGACCTCAATGGGCCTGGCTTCATGAGACCTTTTGGCCATTCTTGGGAAGTCTTGCCTGTGAGAGTGTTATATGTCTTTCTTTGAAATTAGCTTCCTCACCATTTAATGGTTCCTGAATGAATTGAAACTCAAAGTGCCTCCAACTTCATTCGTGTAAAATTGCAAGATAATTAAAATAAAATTTTAGAAATTACCATGACCAGATGGCACAGGAGAAACTTTGGATGTCTTGTTTCTGATCATGAGTATACCAGACAGTGAGTTGATTGACTGGGTTTTAAGAAAATGGTGTATAACAGAGATGCCAGTAAGTTGAAGCCTGGTGAGTAGTGGGCCTAGAGCAGTGTTATGGAAGTGTGTGATAAAACATCTGTGTTGGGGCCATGTGGATCTTCCATTGGCTTCCACATGGCTTGTGACTGACATGGTGCAGCGAGGAGACCCATAAAAATAAAGGCATCTTTTTATATGGAGAGGTTTCAGGGAAATGTTCAGAATCATGTTGCTATTGTCAAGGGGTCAAGATAAGTGGGATAGAACCCTGGTTGGTGCAGACCCTGCCCACCACACTTGACAAAACTGCCTCAAGCACTGTGTCCCATTTGAACTCATTGTACTTGGTGAAGCAAATACCAAACTCCCAGTGCAGAAGCACGAAACACCACGAAAATTGGAGTATGACAAAATGGCTTCACAGTCCAAATGGTGAGACACTCACTTAGGACTCAGTTGCCACAGTTTACCTTCAAAGAGAGAATTCAGCACTGCTGCCTCATTTTCATTGGAAAATAAGTAACCATGCCTCCAGGTCACATAGATGCAGACCCAGCTTTGATGGTCTCACTACAAAGGAAGCTAAAGCTCCTGACAACATATATTTCAAGTGCCAACCTCAGAGGCACATTCTCAAAAAGTCTTTAGGCCAGCAGAACTCCATGTTTGTGGAGTGTTTAACCTCTCCCTTACTTTTAGAAACTCCTCTACCACCTCCAAAGATGTGAAATCTGGAGCATTTTTATTCCACATAGATATTCACAGATTTTCTAACTCTTCTCCTCTAATTGTGTCTTACTTGAGGCGAAGGTAATGTTAAAGCATTGTTCTGGATTAGAGTGGGAAGATTTTTGTGTAGCATATATTTGCATACACATTGGGTTCAATTTCCTAATTTCCATTAGAAATACTGAATCCCTGACACTAACCCATACACTACCAGACTCTGACTACTAATCCTAATAAGATGGAGAAAAATAACCCAAACAGAATAGAAACACAAGCAGTTCAGAGGAGGCATGGTGTATAGTTGGGCTTGCCTTTTGCATGATACAGAGAAGCAGTTATAAATCTAGTCAATTGTTTGTTGAAATTGTTCTCCATGTGTTTTTAAAGTTAACAAATATGTGAATTCCTATCTCTCTTTCTCTGTAACCAATTCAGTACATGTATTTTTACATGCATATATAGAATCCTACCAGGTACCTCACGTACATTCTTGTGAGGTGGCTGTCTTGGCAGATACAAATTGAGAGAAGAGATCATTCCTACTAAACCCTGTTGGAACTGAATATTCAACCTATGGGTGAGCTTCCTAGTTGAACAACATCATGCATAATCCATGATCAGTAATATGAACATTTTTGGATCTGTGGATGATATATATTTTATGATGAATTTCGATTGACATATATATTGGTAGTTTTTTTTTGTGTGTGTGTGTTTTGTTTTCCTCAACTGTTCTGTAAAACAACTTCAGAGAGATAGGTTAAAGATTCATGCAAAGCTCTGATGAAGGTTTCTAATATCTTAGTTTTGGTCTATTGCTGCTTCTAATTGGGTCATTTTTTGTGTCTCGTGGACCAGGGAAGTGGTTCCTGTGCCCACCCCTGCAGCAATTCCTATTCCTAATAAAATGGCTAAAGTGAGGGATATATGTTACCAGTGGAAACGGGTTGTATGCCCCCCTATTTGGTCTTCAAATGAACATGCATCATGATAGAGCACTATGGGAAACATCTGCACCATTACACACTTAATCACATCTCTTGATCATTTCTTTAAAACATAAACAATGTTTAATTATATAGAATTATGCTGTTGTAGGGACGGCAAGGCAAGGCACCTAAGATAGCATCGAAGACAGGGAAACAGTTCTATTCGGTTGCAACCGGATTCAGAAGGCATTGCTTCTGTTGTAAACAATTAATCCCCTGAAACCCAAGTTTAGTTAGTTTCAGAATTTTGTACCCAACATGTAAGGAAAGGGGCTCAGAAGTTCACTGTCTGCAGAAGATCAAAAAAGCAGTTTTTGTTTCTGTTTTTTTCTCTATTCTGGGAAAGTTAACTTTTCAAGGACACCTGGGAGGGGGAGAGCTTTTACTTCCGTTTCTTATTTTCACCCTGCCAGCTGTTACCATGGAGCCCTCTTGGTAACTTCTTTACCTTAGAAATGTAGCCATCTCTGTGAAGCCCCAGCTCAAGACCAGAGTCCTTGTTCACATATTTTGTGAAAAACAAGTAAGGGGGTGTCGAGCTTAGGAGTGATGATTTTTTTAGCCAGTGGCCAAGGAAAACAGGGCAACATGAATAGAGGAAGATTATCTACATTGAACTCTTTTATAGGGACTCTTTTTCTAAAAGTCTTAAAGTCAGCCATGGTGAAGACTTCTGAATAAAGTCAGTTAAGAATTTTCTGTGGGCCTGGTACAGAGGGGAAAGATGGGGAAGGTGGGGCTGGGAGCAGCTCCGAGAATCTGAGAATAAGGAAGGAGAGACGTAAAAAACGAATGGGAAAGGGGTTTGGGATTTTCCTAGCAACAAAAACTTGAGCAGTAGAACAGGTAGAGCAGACGGGAAGATGGGAGTGAGTATCCCAAAATGCATGTGATGGACTTTAAATTCTTAGTAAACTGTTTTCAGTGATAACAAAGCAACTTTAAATACCATTTTCATTACATCTTGGATTGGGGTCTGATGGCTCTCCTCAGCTGGTTTGAACTTTGGGTTAGCTGGTAATAGGACCTGGTGGTACCCGGTGCGGGCACTGACAGGAGAAGAGAGGAGTGAGTAGGTGGAGGGGTGCCTCAGTACCGGCTACAAGCAAGGGGGCAATGATCTGAGAACAGGCAGAGGTTTGTGGTTTTGATCTAATAATTGGAGGGGAGAAATCAGGTTGCTGAGGTGGGAGTGAGAGCAGAGACTCTGGAGAAGAAGGCTGAAGGTGAGGATCTATTGGATAAGCATAGTTCAGCTTGTGAGTGAAGGAGGTAAAAGGCCTCCACATAGGGGAATCTCCTTTCACCCTTTTGAGCACTTGCAGAAGTTAAAAAGGTCAGGCAGAATTTGAGGATCTGGAGACCCCTCTGGGGGCCATAGGTTATGGATATCTAATTGGTAATATGGCCAAGGCTGTGTACTGAATTTGATGAGGAGTTTGGGTTACATCAGGCAGCCCCTCTATGCTCACATCCCCAAGACTTACAGAAGAAGTCAGCTTTTCCCCCACACATCCATGACTGTTTGTGGCTGTGATAGTCTGCCGGGCAAATATAGTAATCTAGGCTAGCCAAACTGCATCTGGCTCACATATTCCTACATCCATAATGTCTGTTTCCATTATCTATGGTATGGAAGGGATTTAATGGAATTTTAGTGGGATCCTCTTCATTAGGGATATCCCAATAGGAAAGACCTATAGCCAGTTGACAAATGTCTGGGTGGAGAGATGGCCACGAGGTCCCTAAGGGGGCTGTATGCAAGATAGATTATACTTCTTTTCCAGTAGGATTTGTGAACAGCCATCACTGCTGAACGGGCTGATGAGGGTTAGGACTACTTGTGGCCAATGGGTGAGTCTATAGACTTATCCAAACAGCGAATATGCAATTTGAAAGTGTTACCAGTCTTTTACAGTTTCTAGCCAGAGTCTGGACAGGGCGCAGGCTTGAGATGAGAGGTATGGATCCAGGATGTGATTTTGTCTACCTTTACCACTGTAGGGGTTATAAGTAGCACCTGGTATGTTTCTTTCCAGCGAGGTTCTAGGGATGACACCTGATGTCATCTTACGTAGATGAAGTCTCTTACTTGATTTCGATGTGAAGTCCCCTCGTCCCCAGTTTGGTAGGCAGTGGCCAGCTGTTTTCACAGGTATCCCTGTGTTCTTTCAAGAGCTTTAAGTCTGTAAAGCAAGGGGGTGTGGAAGGGATCCTTAGGTCTTAGAGTTGGGGTTAGGTCCCTTACTGGAGGAGGGGCACCATAGAGAATTTCACAGGGGTTGCGGTTACTCAAAGAATCCGAGGGAGTATTTCTTGCATGAAACATTGCATAAGGCAGGAGCATAGTCCAATCTTTTATGCTGGTCTCTAAACTTAATTTCATTAATGTTTCTTTAATGGTTCTATTCATTCTTTCTACCTGTCCTGAACTCTGGGTTCTATAAGCACAATAAAACTTCCAATTAATCCCCAGGTTCCTGGCTAATCCCTGAGTTACCTGGGTCACCAACGCTGGTGCATTATCAGACCCTATTACCTTAGGCAGGCCGTATCTTGGAAAAATATTTTCCAGGATCTTCTTGTCCACCATTTGCGCTGTTTCTTTTCTTCTTTTTCTTTTTGTGGGGAAGACTTTAATCCATCCTGAAAATGTATCTACAAAGACTAGGAGATATTTATGTCCATATCTTGCTGGCTTAATTTCAGTAAAGTCCACTTCCCAGAATTGTCCTGGTCTGGTTCCTCGTTGGTGCTTTCCTGCAGGAAGCTTGGAAGGGTAAACATTAACCAATTGATGGACCCGACAGGCTTTTTATATTCATTCAGGCTTTTTATATTCATTTGCTGTGAGTCTGTTAGTGGAAAACTCTGTTCTTGATCCTTCAGAAATACCTGCAGTTTCTTTGAACCAAGGTGAGTGAGTTGATGTGCATTTTCTACTGATATAGTTAGAGCCGTGATTATAGGAGTTTTTACTGAAGGATTTAGAAATTCTATTTGGGGGCCTTCAGGGTTAAAACTTATTTTGGCCCGGAGCTTGGTGAGAAGATCTCTGCCCATTAATGGGGCCGGGCATTCTGGGGTTACTACGAAGGAGTGATGGATTTTTCCTTTCCCCAGGTCCATGGTCCTCTAAGTTGTGTATGCCTGATATTTACTGCCATTAGCCCCTTGAACAAGAGATCTTTTATTTGATAGAGGGCTCAATGGGGCCTTAAGGGCCGAGTATATTGCCCCTGTATTCACTTCAAACTTTACTGAGGTCCCCTCTACTTCAAAAGTTACCCTGAGCTCGGGGAGGGTATCTTAGCCTGACTTTCATAGTCATCCTCCAAAGTCAGAATGGCTGGCTGGCATGGCTGTCTCCTTCTAGAGCACTCTTTGGCCCAGTGTCCTTTTTCTTTACAGTAGGCACATTGATGTGAGGCCAGGGGTGGCCTCTGGCGTGGGACCAGGTATCCCTTCCTGTCTCCCCGTTTCTTAATTTCTGGCTTTTTTGGTGTTGTGACCAGGACCTTAGTCAACGCCTTAGTCTGCCTTTTGTTTCGTTTATCCTCCCTTTGCTCCTTTCTCTTCCTCATTTTCTTATAGTATACTTTCTCGGCTTCTCTGACTAAATATCTCAAAGTCATATCTTGTAATCCATCTAAGCATTGAAACTTTCTTTTAATATCCAGGAAAGCTTGCCCAATAAAGGCCATTGTGACAGATGCCTTTTGATCCTCTGCCTGAGGATCGAAAGGAGTATATCTCTTATATACCTCCATAATTCTCTGTAGAAACATAGAGGAAGATTCATCAGGCCCTTGAATAATCTCTCTTACCTTGGTCAAATTAGTTGGTCGCCTAGCGGCCGCTCGGACACCCACTATTAAAAACCGGTATAAGTGGACAGATGCTTTCTACCTTCAAAGGTGTTGGGGTCCCAGTTGGGTTGGTTCAAGGGAAATCTGGCTTTGATTATGTTGGGATGGTATATCAGTCTCCCATCTGGTCCGAGGATTTTTTTTCTAGCTTCCAGGAGGATTCTCTTTTGTTCCTCTGTCATGAAGAGAGTCCCTAGGAGTTGTTGACAGTCATCCCAAGTAGGCGGGTGTGAAAACATCAATGACTCAACCAGACCTGTGAGCCCGGTGGAATCCTCGGAAAAAGAGGTATTGTTATTTTTCCAGTTATATAGGTCTGAAGAGGAGAAAGGCCAATATTGGAGGCTTGCATTTTCCCCCAATGGCCTTTGTCAATCATTGGCCCGTAGGGACATATTGGGAGCATCGCAGGACTTCCAGGGTTTTCAATCATTCGCCGCCAGTGAGTTCCCTTAGCTGGGCCAGCTTCCTCCTGAGGAGGAGAAGCTGTGTGTGCCGCGGGGGATTTATCTGGAGGGCGCTGGGGCAGCTTAGCTTCCTCCAATGGCGGAGAGGCTGAGTCAGCTGCAGGGGAATCACTTAGAGGGTGTTGGTGGTTGGGGGACGAGGGCAGGGAATAAGGAGGGGGAGGAGAGTCCAGTAGAGTCAAATCTTGTGACTCAGGGAGAACAGAGCATGGAGGAGGAGGAGGAGCAGAGGGTTTGAGAGATCATGGGGGAAGGAGTAGGCGCGGGGGAAGGGATAAGGGAAGGCTTCACCCATGGAGGAGGAGATTTCCAGAGGTCCTATCAAGTTAAGATATATTGCTGTTCATCCGGATGGCTATGTGTGCCCAGCTGTAAGACAATATCTCCTGACTTATTAAAATAGTGGGAAGTAGAAATATCCTTTTTGGGTCCATCCGACTTCAAAGGTGGGCCATTCTGAGGCACAGAGAGTAGGGCAGGTCTGGCGTTTTACTGAAAAAGAAGGATTCTGAGCCCTTAAGCAAACTTTGGTCCAGTGATCAACGGTCAGGGACAGGGACATTGAAGTGCTGTGTCCCATAATTAAAGATACACAAACAGTGAATGCAAAGACAAAGGACACAGACAAGACAAGACAATAAAGACAAGCAATGGACATCCGAAACTGAGACCCGGACTGAGTAGCTGGCAAAACCAGATGGGATGGCAATAACGAATCTGAAACAAAATATCACTGAGTGGAGGAAACTATTGTTCCTTGATTTCTTGAGTCCTTTGGGGCATCCTCCGGGGACGTGGCCTGTGGCTCTGTGACACGTCTGTTAGCCACCATAGGAGAGAGCTCACGCTCTTCATCAACAGCCATTTTGCCAAGCCCTTACGTTAAAACTGAAACCAGAAACAGGCGCCTTACTTACGTCGAGCGGAGCCCATTAGGGTCTCTTGTCTGCCGCTGCCAGAACTCGGTGGAACCTCCATATGTAAATGTCAGGCGAGCATCGAAGTAAGAGACCACCAAAAGACTGTCTCATGAAACAACAAAGGGTTTGGGGGGGTCCAGTATGCTGGGGCTCAGAGCTCACTTGAATAGAGTAGAGAGCCCTGAGAACAGTTTAAGCAGAGCTTATATACTTTCCTTGGAGAGCGCAGGGAGGGAAGTTTACTAATGGGTAAGCGCGAGTGGGCAGTTTGCATGCAACCGGGTGAGAGAGTACATTCTACACTTTGGCAGTTGGTGACAGTACATTCTGGGAACAAGATTAGCAAACAGTTCTCAAGATTTCAACAGTGTTTGGTTAAGCATACAGAAAAACAGGAAGTTACAAGTACCTATTTTATTAAACTTTCACTACCGACTATCCTTTTTGACTGGATGTTTACTTCTACATTCAATTATCCAAGGTACAAGGTCCTATGCCATTTTATATCGATTTATTCAAAGCTAAGTATCCCAAGCAAGGGCCCAATGCCCTTCTGAGCTTCAGATGTTACTTATATTTCTGTTTTCAAACATATATTTTAGCAGAAAGATTCCTAACTCAAATCGGACATGTTATTAACCCTAACCATACACTCTTACCTCAATCTAACTTTACAGAAGAGCAGGGACAGAGTTGGTCTTACAATGCAGGAATGTAGGGGATATTCCACCTGCTGAGAGCCTCAAAGGTCCATGCAGAAATAATCCCTGAAGAAGATGTAGGCACCTCTGTAGGACCTGAGAGAGCAAATGTCATCTTCCATGGAAAACAACCTGGTCAGGCTGAAGGGTTGTGTCTGAATCAGCCTCTCTATTCTTAATGTAGAGAAGATGGACCAAATGAGACCTGTGTGGAGAGCTGTGCCTGGGTGCCTATGGTTGATATACCATTCTAACTTGTGAAAGTGTCACAGGAAGCAGGGGCAGCCTCCATCTCATGAGACCAGTGGAAGCAACTCTTAGGACAAAGTGGTTGCGAAGGCAGTAAACTCATTCAGTTCCTGAAGGAAGTGACCTCACCTCACTTTCTTGGTGATGGAACTCTCTGAACTTGGGATCCAGGAAGCCAGTCAAACAGTGCCAGTCCCAGTCCCAGTCCCAGTGGTCTCACTTTTTGGGTTTCCCAAAGACAGACTCAGTCTTTTTTGGTACCTACAGTTGCTAGGAAGGCCAAATGGCAGGAAAGCTCTGAAGAGGGGCCTCTCCTGAGAAAGAAGGTAATGGCTCACCACTGGTTCCTGACAACTTCAGAGAGTTGGCCAAGGACACAAGATATGAGACAGGACAGGACATTTCGGGGGAACCTAGAATGGCCCACAGTCAGAGAACACTACAGATAGTCACAGACCTACTTGGGGGAAGGAGGTGCCTTTGTGGGTGTGGGTGTGGGTGTGGTGTGGGTGTGGGTGTGGTTTGTCTCATGTTCTGAGAATAGGTAGGAAATGAGGTTTGTTTGGTTTGGAGTGAACTGTTTCTAGTAAGTCGTTTGACAATGCGAGTGTTTCTGTGTCTGTGTATCCCACTGTGTCTGTGGTTGTAGGCATTAGAAAAGAGAATGGATCAATGGATGTGTCCTGTCTAGTAGAAAGCTTCCCGACACTCATCCTGCTTAATTTATGAGTGGAATATGGCTTGCCTTATCGATGGGCAACACCTATGATCTTCCTAAGTTCCTGTTTTCTTCCTGAAATATGGCCATTCTCCAGAATAGACTCATGGTTTTGTATCCAAGATATGTACCACCTCCAAGCTCTGTGAAATGGCCATGTACTGGATAGTTGAAGCGAATGGCGAGCATCTCAGGAAACTCACATTCCAGTGTGACCAGTAAAGTCTCAGTGGAGCCTGCTTTGGGCCTTTTGCTTACCTATTGTTCTGTTGCACAGGATGTCAGGAAAGTCTTTGCCTCAGGCCAATGCTTTGTGAAGCCTGAAGAAAACCTTTTTCAAATAGAAAAGAATGGGCATCAACTGTGGCTCTTTGCTTAATTGCTTTGCAAAGGGATGTGTCTGAATCAGCCTCTTGGCACTTTGTTAGGCTGTGGCTTAGATTATCGGCACCTGATGGATCTTAAGAAAGATCCCATGTGTGCATCCAAAACTAAAATCGCAAAAAGAGCAGTAATTGTGGATAAAGTCTTTCGCCTTCCTCTGTAAGGTTCCTGATATCAATCAAGTGAGAATAGGGATCCTTTAGGTCAAGTGAGTTCTTCAAATCCTGACAGAGGCTAACCCATAGGTGCTTGGGTTTTCTCATGACTCCAATTCACATAAAGAATCTAAACCCCACAATCAGTAGGTCTCAAATTCGAGAAGTGGATCAGTATTAATGGCAGGCCAATTTGATCACTTCTCTTTGACACGAAGGGTGTCCAGGCCACTCAGAATTTAGGTAAATGAGGGGCAAGGGAGCGTATTTTGTACACTGTCTTGGGCTGCGTTCCTCATGGAAATCTCCAGCCAGAGGTTATAATGAGTGTCTACATGAAAGAGGATGAGGGCCATGTCGGAGTGTTTTGGTTTTAATTGTGTTCATTTTTGTGACAGTTGGAAGGGATGACTGAGTCCACCTGGGCTTGAAGTCTGTTGTGTTTCCCCTTAGAGACTGAGTACAGGAACTGAACATAAAGAAGTATTGCCATGAATTGTGTTGGGATTTTAGGAGTCCAAGCATGAGAGTCACCCTTGGAAACTGAGATCTAGGCCCAGGGTGGCTTTCCAGAGGTCACTGGAAATCTCAGCCTGGATATCACATGATTTTATTCTTAAGGACTTGTAAGGATTAGTTGAGAGTCAAAACACACATGGACTTTACATTGTACACCTCAATGGGCCTGGATTCATGTGAACTTTTGGGCAATCTTTGGGAAACCTTGCCAATGAGAATTCTCCAGAACTTTCTTTGAAACGAACTTCCAAAACGATTAATGGTCCCCGAATGAATTGAAACCCTCATGCCGCAACTTCATCCTTGAAAAATTACTAGATAAATACGATGAAATTTATGAAATTCCCATTACCAGATGCCACTGGAGAACCTTTGGATGTCCTGTTGCTGATCGTAAATATGCAAGAAAGTGCCTTGATTGACTGAGTTTCATGAAAATGGTGTAGAACAGAGATGCCAGGAAGTTGGAGCCTGCTGAGTAGTGGGCCTAGTGCAGTGATGGGCATTTGTGTGATATAAAAAAAACATGTGTAGTGGGGCCATGTGGATTTGCCATTGGCTACTAAATGGCTTGTGACTGACATGGTGCAGCCAGCAGACACTTCTATGTAAAGGCATCGTGTTATATAGAGAGGTTTCAGGCCAATGTTCAGAATCAGGTTAATATGGTCAAAGAGGCAAGCTATGTGGGATAGAAGCCTGTTTGGTGCATTCTCCTGCAGACCCTGACCCACCACAAGTGACAGAACTCCCTCCAGCACTGGGTCCCAGTTGATTCCTTGTATTTCATGATGCAAATACCAAACTCCGAGTGAAGCAGCAAGAAACACCATGAAAAGTGGAGGATGACCAAATGGCTTCACAGTCCACATGGGGAGATAATTATACCACGGTGGCCACAGTTTACCTACAAAGAGAGAATTAAGGACTGCTGCCTCATATTCATTAGAAAATAAGAAACCATGTCTTCCAGGTAACTTAGAAGCATACCCAGCTTTGATGGTCTCGCTACAAAGAAGCTCAGTCTCCTGACTACAACATATATTTCAAGCGCCCAAACTCAGAGGCAGTTCCTCTAGAAGTCTTTAGGCCAGCAGAGCTCCATGTTGTGGAGTGTTTACCCTGTCTCTTACTTTTGGAATCTCCTCTACCACCTCCAACTTTGTGAACTCCTGAGCATATTCGATTCCACATATGTATTTACAGATTTTCTAACTCTTCTCCTCTAATTGTGTCTCACTTGGGGCGAAGGAAATGTCAAGGCATTGTTCTGGATTAGAGTGGGAAGATTTTCTGTAGCACATGTTTGCATAAACAAAGGAATCATTTTCCAATTTTCCATTTGAAATACTGAATCCCTGACACTAATCCATGCCAAACTAGACTCTGACTACTAATCCTAATATGATGGAGAAAATTAACGCAAACAGAATAGAAATACAAGCAGTTCAGAGGAGGCATGTTGTATCATTGGACTTGCATGATATAGGGTAGGAGTTATAAATCTAGTCAATTTTTTGTTGAAATGTTTCTCCATGCGTTTTACAGTAAACGAATATGTGAATTTTATATATATATACACATACACATACACACACACAGACTCTCCAGATTTTTCAAAATATGAAATATATGTGTCTTATTATACACTCCCTAAATTCATTCATATTCATGTATGTGGATTAATAATCAACTATTCACAAGATTATTCTCAGAAATATTCATCAATCTGAACTACATATTTTATTTCTAGTACTGAAAACTAACTTCAGTAAATGGTGCATACAAATCCTAATATTTCTGCAATAACTGACCCAGTTTAACATCAATGCACGTAGATTCCTATGGGACAAGATACGTATTTTGTCGTTCATTTTTATTCAATACTGGTCCATTAGTATTTCTTAGTTAATGCATATGATAGGATATATATTTCATCCACAAGTTCAGAAATTTATAGGCATTTTGTTTTATTTTTCATCACTTCCTAATTCAGAACACATGTATTCCACCAGGTTTCTTCACTGGTCTTTTCATGAGACTTCTTTCCAAACCCATTATTTTCGATTTCCATAATCACTTTTAAAGCAAAACTCACACACTCTTCATGATGAACCATAACCCTAATATTACCATTAGATGTATAACTGGTTGTAATGAATGTCTGTATATCAATATTAGATTTCCTGTATATTTTCAGATATCAATTCAATCCATTATTTAAAGTTGGAACCATTTATATTATATATTCACTGTATGTTCTATTCATGCATTATCTCTATATTCATGGAAAAAAGAGGACACCTATTTGTACCCCCAATACTAATTTATACGTCTTCAAAATATTGCTCCCAGAAATGATGGAAGAATACTCAAGTCACCTGATCTACAGATACATTTTATCAGAGTAATATTCTGGGCACAAACTGCAAAGGTCACACTTATGATTGTACCAAAGTCTAAATGGAAAGTGAGTATGGATTACTAAAAACATCCATGTCCAGGTTGCCTAATGCTCTCAAATGTCAATCCTATTGGTGACTTCATATTTGTTTCTTCCTAAGATTATATATTCAAACTCAACCCTTTTGAAAATGTCTGATCCTATCCCTCACTTTATACTTTGCCTGATTTCCTAATGTCTCTATTGATATATGGTTGCCTACATATTTTCCAGAGTTCATCAATGTAACTGACTCTTCAAATGTGCTGATATTTACATTCATTCTCTACCAGAAACCCTACTGCTAAAGAACTTTTGGTCCAAATCCTATAATCACTCTGTTTTCTAAACATACTCACTATCTTCCTAATCCTACCAACTATCCTTTTGATTGGATGTTCTTTTTGACATTCCACCATCCAAGGTACAAAGTCCTATGCCATTGTATATCAATTTATCTGAGTCATCTGTCCAGAATATAATCCAAAGCTAAGTATCCCAATCAAGGGCCCAATGCACTTCTGGGCTTCAAATCTCACCTAGATTTCTGTTTTCTTACTTATATTTTATCTACATATTCTTGAAAATATCGCAGGTTCCCAATACCATTATTCATCTGGCAGAATGATTCCTAACCCAAATTGAACCTGTTATTAACCCTAACCATACACTCTTCCCTCAATATAACTTTATAATAGAGCAGGGACAGAGTTGGTCTTACAATAAAGCAGTGTAGGGGATCTTCCACCTGCTGAGAACCTCAAAGGTCCATCCTAAATGACCCCTGGGGAAGACTAAGGCAGGTATGAAGGACCTGAGAGAGCAAAATCTTCCATGGCAAAAAACCCGGTCAGGATGAAGTGTTGTGTCTGAATCAGCCTCTCTGTACTTAATGTAGAGAAGATGGAGTAAACCAGGCCTGTGTGCAGAGCTTTTCCCGGGTGCCTATGGTTGATATACCATTGTAACTTGTGAAAATATCACAGGAATTGGGGCAGCCTCCATTTCATGGGACCCTATTCTTTCTGTTGAAACCCACAAACAGACCTCCAACTCTAGACAATTACTTTGTCAGGGCCTTTCCATTGTCCTTTTAGAATATCCTTCCAATGTACCTTGGGCTTATACACATTTTTTTGACACATATGCCTTTCCGAAGCACTAAGTCCTGATGAATCCAAATTTAAAAAGTTTAGAGTAAAAAGGGTTATTTTAAGATTATGTTTGGGAAATTTATACCCCTTCCCAATTCCGTCTTCTTACATTAATAAGTATATTTTAATAGTTTGATGTGCTCTTTCAACTATGCCTTGTCCCTGTGGATTGTATGGGATTCCTGTTATAGAAGTAATGCCAAATGATGAGTAAATTGTTTAAAGGAGGTAGAAGTATAACCAGGGGCATTATCTGTTTTTAACTGTTTTGGAACACACACAGTGGCAAAATTTTGTAAGCAATGAACTATAACATCTTTAGTTTTTTCTCTGGCATGAAGGGAGCCCATTAAAAATCCAGAAGAAGTATCAACTGTAACATGCAAATATTTTAATTTTCTAAATTCTGGCAACTGTGTGATGTCCCCAAATATGGTTAGGTATCCATCCTCTATAATTGACTACAAGATTAACTTGTGGTAAAAAAGACACACAATTTTGACATTGTTTTATTATTTGTCTAGCTTGTTCCTTAGTTATATTAAAATGCTTTTGTAAAGTATTAGCATTGAAGTGGAACTTTTTATGAAAATTTATAGCTTCTTCTCGTGTAGAGAAAATATATATGTATGTCATGTGTAGTTTCATCTGCTAAATCATTGCACAAACTAAGGGCTCCAGGCAATCCTGTATGTGCCCTGATATGTCCTATAAAGAATGGATCTTTTCTGTCCCAGATTAGACATTGTATAGTGGAAAGCAAAGAGAAAACAGTAGAGGAAGGGGAAATCCTTCCAGCATCTTCAAGGGATACTATAGCATTAACTATGTACCTATTATCAGAAAATAAATTTAATTCAGAATCTTTAAACATGACTAAAACTTGTAATTCTGAATTAAGCTCTACGTTTTGAGCTGATTGTTTGGGTACTAAAAATGTAAAAGTTTGATCAGGTGTAACTATTGCTGCTGTGCCATTATTTGACCCATCAGTGAATATATTTGGAGCATTCATGATAGGTGTTTTCTTGTCATTTTTGGAAAAATTACAGGATGCGATGACCAAAAAGACAATAAAAGATTAGAAGGTAAGTGGTTATCAAATGAAACATTAGATTTACACATGATTATTGCCCAAGTATTTAACTCATTAGCTAATTCATCAATTTGATTCATAGTATATGGAGTAATAATTTTATTGGGAGAAATTCCAAACACTCCCTTTGCTGCTTTTATTCCTATGAGTATTAATTGTCCCTCGGCCTCAGGATACCTAGTAATAATAGTGTTAGAAAAATAAGATAAATGTATCCATAATAATGGAACTCCTTGCCCAAATACTCCCATAGGAATATTTTTTGTTGGTAGTACAATAAATAATCAAGGCAAAATTATATCAACTCTATCCAAATGCATATTATCCATATATGTTTCAATGATTTTTAATGCCTTTCTTTCTTCAGGCGTTAACATTCTGGGTGAATTTGGATCTGATGGACCTTTTAGGATATCAAATAAAGGTCTCATGTCTCCTCTTGGTACACGTAGATAAGGCCTTATCTAATTTATGTCTCCTAATACCTTTTGAAAGTCATTAATTGATTTGAGTTGATCTACTTGTATTTGAATATTTGGTGGACTGACCACGGTCGAGAATAATAGAACTCCTAAATAATTAATTGGAAAATTTAATTGTACCTTATCAATTGCTATCTCTAGATTATAATTTTTTAATTAGTTTGTAAGTGTGGCATAACATTCTAGCAATAGGTTTTTAGCTTTGTGTGCTAATAATATATCATCCATATAGTGAAATATTTGTAGTTCAGGATTTTTATTTCTAAGTGACTCAATTACTTTGTTAACAGAAATGTGACACATAGTTGGGCTGTTAGCCATCCCTTGAGGGAGTACTTTCCACTCATACCTCTGATCAGGACCTTCATGAATAGTAAATGCAAAACGTGGACTATCCTCAGGAACAATTGGAAATGAAAAAAAAAAACAATCTTTAGTATGTATAACTTAAACATACCAAGTTTTTGGCAAAGCAGAGAATTGAGGAATCCCTGATTGAGCAGGTCCCATAATAACCATCTCATTATTAATGGCTCTTAAATCTTGCAATAATCTCCATTTACCAGATTTCTTTTTGATGACAAAAATGGGAGTATTATGGGGAGATACAGAAGGTTGCATATGTCCTTCCGCTAATTATTGTTTCACCAGGTCATGGGCTGCTTGTATCTTTTCTTCAGTCAGGGGCCACTGAGGAATCCATACTGGTCTTTCTGATTTCCAAGTAATTTTTATTGTCTCAGTGGCCCTTTCTGAAAATCCAACCCATGTCTGTCTGTTCCTTGATCTATTTGTATTGGTGCTGCTATAACTTGTTCTTGTTTTTCTAATCTTTTTCCTTTCCTAAAACCTTGTCTAGCCATAATTTTGGGTGCATTTTGATTGATGTTATTTGTTAATGTCAAACCTAATTGATCTAGGACATCTCATCCCCATAAATTTACGGGAAGATGATACAATACATATGGCTGTATAGTTCCTTCACATCCTTCAGGATGCTTCCAATCTAATACCATTGCACCTTTATGGGAATTAGTTGCCACTCCTAGGCCTCGAAGCGTTTGAGTGGCTTGTTGTAATGGCCAATGTTTTGGCCATTCTTGACGAGAGATGATGCTAAGGTCTACACCTGTATCCAGTAGCCCATTAAATTCATGTCCTTGAATATTTAGTTTTAGCATGGGGCGAGAATCTAAATTTAAAGAAAGCATAGCCCAATCTACACCTGTGGAGCCTAATCCCTTGGAACCTCTTTCTACAGCACGACTGGAAAATTTATTATGTAGGCTGGGTATTATAAGTAACTGTGATATTCTATCTCCTGGTGAAATTACTGATATATCCTTTGGAGAATTGGCTATAATTTTTATTTCACCTTCATAATCGGGATCAATTACCCAAGGACTTATCATAAGTCCTTTTAGATTAAAAGAGCTGCGTCCCAATAATAAGCCTACAGTTCCGTTGGGAAGAGGTACTTTCACCGCTGTGGTAATGATTTAAACCCCCATCTCTGGAGTTAGTACTCATCTGGCGGAGGCGCAGATGTCCAACCCTGTGCTCCCTCTGGTTTGTCTGATGAGGGATCTGATGGACAATGTGTCCTGGGAACTACCCTGATAGGGTTGCTGTGTTCCTCCAGTGCTCCGTATATTTGTGGTTTTCGGCCCCAGAACATTGGGCCCCCCTGTCCATTTTTTGGCAATGGAGCCCAATGCCTTTCTCCATGGTATCGTGGATAAACACCTGGTCCTTGTTCATTTTTTCATAATGAAGTACCGTCTATGGTGGTTTAAGAATGGCATTCATTAGCCCAATGACTCCCTCTATGGCATCGTGGGCAAATACCCGGTATTCTACTCCTTTGATACCTAGTTTTGTTAAAACCTCCTCCTATTGGGCAACTCCTTTTAAAATTTCCTGTTTATTCACAATTGTAGCATGTTCATGGCCTGGCATCTAAAGCCTGTTTTACTGCACCCTGCCACAACTTGCTCTTATTCATTAATGTCTCTACATAATTTAATATATGTGTTTAAATATTCATGTTTCAATGGTCTAATGATATCTCTGCACCAACGATTCGCTTTGTCATAAGCCAGTTGTTTTATTAATGGCATTGCTTGTTCTTTATTTCCCAAAACTTTGGTAGCTGTTTGAATAAGCCTATCTACAAATTCAGCCTAAGATTCATTAGCTGCTTGTATTACCTTAGATAATTGACCTTGTAAATCTCCATGTCTTAGTAAAGTCTTCCATGCCCTAACCACCTCTGCAGCAATTTGTGCGTATATGCCAGGATCATATGCAATTTGTTGGTGCTGATCCTCATAAGGTCCCTTTCCTAACAACATATCTAGATTTCTCTGAGGCTAACCAGCTGCTGCATTTTGCCTAGCCGTATCCTTGCAAAATTCCTCATTGGCAACCTTCCATAACAGGTATTGACCTCCATTTAGCACAGCTTTACACATATTAGCCAAATCTGCTGGCGTCATATTCAAGTTGTTAATGGATTCGACCAAGCTTGCAATGAAGGGTGCTTGAGGACCATAGGTTGTTACAGCCTCTTTTAGCTCCTTCACTATTTTGAAATTTAAAGCATGGTGAATTCGCTGCCCTCCTACCTCAAACACAGGGCATGTTAATAGTTGAGATTCTGTCTCAGGATCCGAACTATCAACTGCGGGGGTTGGGGGCCTCGCAGTATATGGAGGTGGCCTTGTTATTTGGACATTTACATCCTCTGGTGATAGAAAGGTGTTAGTAACAGTCTTCTGTAGAGGTGGCACTTTTGGTTGGACACTTACGCCCTCTGGTGATAGAAATTTGTTAGTAGCAGTCTCCTTTTGTAACTTTCCCCCTGATGCCATTTTCTTCTCTAAGCTTTATTCCTCTATCTTTGTCTGAACTGAAGGCTTTGGACAAAGCAAACCAGATATGAACGTCCACAATGGCAATGTGCCAACTGGCAGAGTCCCTGGGCTGTTCTTTTCTCCTCTTTTTAAATCTTCACCATGATGGTTCCATTGTGATATATTTAACAACTCCTCCTTAAAAAGCCATGGGCTACATTTTTGTATTGTATCAACGTATGCCCTGACTGTTCTTGATTTTACTGAGATGCCTCCTTCCTCTAACAATTTACTTAACACTCTTTCAGTTTGTTTTTTTCTAATATCTGATCCCGTATTTCTACTATAATACAACCCAACAAGATGACGCCAAACAAAACCGAGACAGAGTGAAATAAAAAGGGAACAACAAGAAGTCATTATGGCATTTCTATCCTCCTCATATGTGCATCCATCCTTTCTCCCTATCTGTTCCTCAGACGTAAATAGTTTTCCCTCAGTGGTGAGCGGTTTTTCTTCCATCTCACTCATCTCCATGAACAGGCAACTTAAAACAAAAGTGAAGCAAAACATAAAAGAAATCTTAAAATGTCTACCCATCCTCTCGCCCTGCCCTCAGGGGCGAGCAGTTTACCTTATCACTTACCCTCAGTTGCTCCCCATGCAAGCCAGCAAATGCTGCAGTCTGGCTGGGCACGATTCAAGAGCCACTTTTCAAAAGAAACAAACTTTATTTTAAGAACAACACACGCCAAACAAAACAGCTCCTCAGGAAAAAACCTCAGAGCCCAACTGCCACCACTGGCTTCCTTGTAAGGTCTCTGTCACACCCACAAGCCTCTCCACCTCCCAGAATCCTCCTGCTCTTGAGGATGATTTGCTGGGTCAAAGGGCGAAGCCAAAAATGTCCCTCAATGAGCAGCTCCGTGGTCTAAAAGGTCAGGGAAACAGCCCAATGAGCATGAAAGCAGAGGAGCCAATGAGATAGATGTTGCTGGGGCCACTGTGAGACAATCATCAGCTGGCAGTCTGGAAGGGCGGGTAAAGAGCTCAATAAGCATCTCAAATGAACATCACCACAGAGGAGAAAATCAGCTAGATGTTGCTGGGGCCGATGTGAGCCAATAATCATCTGGCAGCTGGAAATTTGCGGGGAGCTGGAAGTTTGCTGGGGCCCCTTCAGCTGTGACTCTCAACAAATTCCTGTCTCCTTTCTCTGTAGACTATTCAGCACATGTATTTTTATATGCACATATAGAATCCTACCTGTTATCACACGTACATTTTTGTGAGGTTGCTGACTAGGCAGATACAAGATATGAAAAGAGATCACTCCTCCTAAATGCTGTTGGAACTGAAAATTCAACATATGGGTGAGCTTCCTAGTAGAAAAACATTATGCATAAATCCATTTTGAGTGAAATAAATATTTTTTGCATCTGTGAATGATATATAACTCATGATGAATTTCTATTGGCATATATATTGCTAGTTTTTAATGTCTGTGTGTGTGTGTGTGTGTGTGTGTGTGTGTATATATATATATATATATATATATATATATATATATATATATACTCTCCAAATTTTTCAAAATATGAAATATTTGAGTCTTATTATACATGCCTTAAAATAATTAATATTCATTTATGTGGATTTATGATCAACTTTTCACAAGATGATTCTCAGAAATATTCATCCACCTGAAATACATATTTGTTTCCTAGTACTGAAAACTAACTTCAGTGAATGGTGCATACAAATGCAAATATTTCTACAGAAAAACCCAGTTTAACATCAATGCAAGCAGTTTCCTCTGCGACATGATGTGTATTTTGTGGTTCATTTTTATTAAACAGTGGTACATTACTATTTCTTTATTTTATGCACATGATAGGATATGTATTTCATCCACAAGTTCACAAATTTATAGGCATTTGTTTAATTTTCAATCACTTCCTGCTTCAGAACACATATATTCCTCCAGGTTTCTATACTGGTCTTTTCATGAGACTTCTTCCAAACACATAATTTTCGATTTCCATAATCATTTTTGAAGCAAAACTCACACACTCTTCATGATAAACCATAACCCTAATATTACCGTTACATGTATAACTGGTTGTAATCAATGATTGTATATCAATTTAAGATTTTCTGTATATTTTCAGATATCAAATCAATCCACTATTTAAAGTTGGAACCAGTTATATTATTTATTCACAGTATGGTCAATTCATGCATTATTTCTATATTCATTGACACAGGGTACACCTCTTTGTTCCCCCTATATGAATTTATATATCTTCAAAATATTGCTCCCAGTAATGGTGGAAGAAATACTCATGTCACCTGATTTACACATACATTTTATCACAGTAATATTCTGGACACAGAAAGCAAAAGTCAATTTTATGATTGTACCAAAGCCTAAAAGGAAAGTGAGCATGCATTACTAAAAAAATCCATGTCCAGGTTGCCTAATGCTTTCAAGTGTAAATCCTATTGGTGACTATATATTTGTTTCTTACTAAGATTAAATATTCAACCTCAAGCCTGTTGAAAATATCTAATCCTATCCATCAATTTATACTTTGCCTGATTTCTTAATATCTCTATTGATATCTGCTTTCCTACATATTTTCCACAGATCATCATTGTGAGTGACTCTTCACATGTGCTGACAATTACATTTACTCTCTTATTGAAAACGTATTGCTAAAGATCTTTAAGTCCGAATCATATACTCACTGTTGTTTCTAGACCTAGCAACTATCTTCCTAATCTACCAACTTTCCCTTTTTCACTGGATGTTCTCTTCGACATTCAATCATCCAAGGTACAAGGACATATGCCATTGTATATCGATTTATCTGAGACATCTGTGTAGAACATAATTCAAAGCTAAGTAATCCACTCAAGAGGTCAATGCCCTTCTGGACTTCAAATCTTACCTAGATTTCTGGTTTCATAATTATAATTCACCTTTATATTCTTGTAAATATCGCATGTTACCAATACCATTATTCATCCTGCAGAATGATTCATAACCCAAATTGAACGTGTTATTAACCCAAACCATGCACTGTTCCCTCCATCTAACTTTACAGAAGAGCAGGGACAGTGTGACCAGGAAAGTCTCAGTGGAGAAACCCTGCTTTGGGCCTTTTTCTTAGCTATTGTTCTGTGTCCCTGAATGTCAGGAAGGTCTTTGCCTCAGGCCACCCCTTTTTGAAGCCTGAAGAAAACAGTTTTCAAATGGAAATGAATGGGTATCACCTGTGGCTCTTTTCTTAATTTCTTTGGAAAAAGATGTTTCTGAATCAGCCTCTTGGGCCTGTGTGAGGCTGTGACTTTGATTCTCAGCACCTGATGGATATAAAGAAAGATCCCATGTGTGCATCCAAAACCCAAATGGCAAAAAGTTCATTCATTGTGTATATAGACTCTTGCCTTCCTCTGTTAGGTTCCTTACCTCCATCAAGTGAGAATCTGGATCCTTTTGGTCAAATGAATTCTCCAAACCCTGAAGAGGTGCTTGGGTTTCTCATGACTCGAAATCACATAAAGAATCTATACCTATCAGTCAGCAGTAGTCAGTCAATATTGCTCCCAGAATTGGTGGAAGAAATACTCATGTCACCTGATCTACATATACATTTATTCACAGAAATATTCTGGACACAAAATTCAAAGTTGAGATTTATGATTGTACCAAAGCCTAAATGGAAAATGAACATGGATTACTAAAAACATCCATGTCCAAGTTGCCTAATGCTCTCAAAAGTCAATTATATTGGTGACTACATATTTGTTGCTTCCTAAGATTACATATTCAAACTCAACCCTGTTGAAAATATCTAAGCCTATCTCTCACTTTATAATTTGCCTGATTTCATACTGCCTCTATTGATATCTGATTACCAACGTATTTCCCCAATTCAACATTGTCACTGACTCGTCACATGTGCTGACATTTAAATTAATTTTCTAACCGAAACCCTATTGCTAAAGAACTTCTTTTCCAAATCTTAAACTCACTCTTCTTCCTAAACCTACCTACTATCTTCCTAATCCTACCGACTATCCCTTTTTGACTGGATGTTCTCTTCTACATTCAATAATCCAAGGTACGAGGTCCTATGCAATTGTATATCGATTTATTTGAAACATCTGTGCAGAACGTAATTCAATGCTAAGTATGACAATCAAGGGCCCAATGCCCTTCTGGGCTTCAAATCTTACTTAGATTTCTGTTTACATACATACATTTCACCTCTATATTCTTATAAATATCACAGATTCCCAATACCGTTATATATCCAGAAAATTGATTCCTAACCCAAATCATACCTGGTATTGACCCTAACAATACACTGTTCCCTGAATCATACTTTACAGAAGAGCTGGGACAGAGTTGGTCTTATATTACTGGAATGTAGGGGATCTTCTACTTGCTGAGAACTTCAAAGGTCCATGCTGAAAGGATCCCTCGAGAAGATGTAGGCAGCTATGAAGGACCTGAGAGAGCAAAAGTCATCTTCCATGGCAAACAACCTCGTCAGGATGAAGGGTTGTGTCTTAATCAGCCTCTCTCTTCTTAATGTAGAGAAGATGGACCAAACAAGGCCTGTGTGGAGAGCTGTTCCCAGGTGCCTATGGTTGATATACCATTCTAACTTGTAAAAGTGTCACAGGAAGTAGGGGAAGCCTCCATCTCAAGGGACCCTTGGAAGCTACTGTTAGGACAAAGTGGTTGCCAAGGCAGTGACCTCATTAAGTTCCTGAAGGAAATGACCTCACCTCACTTCCTTGGTGATGAAACTCTCTGAACTTGGGATCCAGGAAGCCAGGCAGACAGAGCAAGTCCCAGTCTCACTCCCAGTGGTGTCACTTTTTGGATTTACCAAGGACAGAGTCAATCTTTCTTGGTACCTACAGATGTGAGGATGGCCAAATGCCAGGAAAGCTCTGAAGAGGGGCCTTTTATGAGAAAGCAGGTAGTGGCTCACCACTGGCTTCTGACAAGTCTCAGTGAAGAAAACCTGCTTTGGGACTTCTGGTTACCTATTGTTCTGTTGCCCTGAAGGTCAGGAAGTTCTTTGCCTCAGTCCAACCCTTTGTGAAGCCTGCAGAAAACAGTTTCCAAAAGGAAATGAATGGGCATCATCTGTGGCTCTTTGCTTAATTGTTTGGAAAGGGATGTGCCTGAATCAGCCTCTTGGCCCTGTGTGAGGCTATGGCTTAGATTCTCAGCACCTGATGGATCTAAAGAAAGATCCCATGTGTGCATCGAAAACCAAAATGGCCAAAAGAGCAGTCATTGTGGATGAAGTCTCTCGCCTTCCTCTGTAAGGTTCCTGACCTCCGTCAAGTGAGAAGAGTGATCTTTGGGTCAAATGAGTTCTTCAAAGCCCTGCAGAGGCTAGCCCATAGGGGCTAGGGTTTTCTCATGACACCAATTTACATAAAGAATATAAACCCCACAGTCAGAAGTCCTCAATTTGGAGAAGCGGGGCAGTATTAATGGCAGGCCTATTTGATCATTCCTAGTTCACAAGAAGGGTGTCTATGCCACCCTGAGTTTAGGCAAATGAGGGGCAAGAGAGCTTATTTTGGACACTGACTTGGGCTGCTCCCCTCATGCAAAACTCCAGCCAGAGTTTATGATGAGTGTCTATATGGAAGAACATGAGGGAAATGTGGAAGTGTTTTGATTTCATTTGTAGATATTTGTGTGGTGGTTTGAGATGACAGGGTCCACCTGGGCTTGAACTCTGGTGTGATTCCCTTTAGAGACTTAGTTCTGGAAGTGACCTCAGAGAAGTACTGCCATGAATTGTGTTGGGATTTAAGAGGCCACGCATGAGAGTCACACTTGGAAACTGAGATCTAGGTCCAGGGTAGCTTTGCATAGTGCACTGCGAATCTCAGCCAGGATATCACATATATTTTTTAGAGACTTTTCAACCATAGTTGAGAGTCAGAACACACATGGACCTCACAGAGTAGACCTCAATGGCACTGGTTTCAAGTGACCTTTTGGCCACTCTTTTGGAAGCCTTGCCTGTGAGAGTTCTCCAGAGCTTTCATTGAAATTACCTTCCTCAGCATTTAATGGTTCCTGAATGAATTGAAACCCACTGTGCCTCCAACTTCATCCTTGAAAAATGGGTACATTAATACCATGAAATTTTTGAAATTTGCATAACCAGGTGGCACTGGAGAACCTTTGGATGTCCTGTTGCTGATCATGAGTATACCAGACAGTGCCTTGATTGTCTGGGTTTCATGAAAATGGTGTAGAACCAAGATGCCAATAACTTGGAGCCTGTTGAGTAGTGGGCCTAAAGATTTGGCGAGCAGTAGTGTGATAAAACATCTGTGGTGCAGCCATGTGGATCTGCCATTGGCTTCCAAAAGGCTTGTGACTGACATGGTGCAGCCAGCAGACACTTCTGTGTAAAGGCATCTTCTTATATGGAGAGGTTTCAGGGCAATGTTCAGAATCAGGTTGCTATTGTCAAGGGGGCAAGCTATGTGGGATAGAAGCCTGGTTGGTGCTTTCTCTTGCAGACCCTGACCCACCACACGAGACAGAACTACCTCCAGCACTGTGCCCCAGTTGAACTCCTTTTATTTCGTGAAGCAAATACCAAACTCGCAGTGCAGAAGCAAGAAAAACCAAGAAAGGTAGAGGATGACCAAATGGCTTCACAGTTCACACAGGGATAACCTTAGCCCCCAGTGTCCACAGTTTACCTACAAAGAGAGAATTCAGCACTGCTGCCTCAGGTACATTGGAAAATAAGATACCATTAATTCCAGATCACATGGATGCAGACCCAGTTGATGGTCTTATTACAAAGGAAGCTAAAGCTGCTGACCGCAACATATATTTCAAGTGCCCACCCTGAAGCAGTTTCTCTAGAAGTCTTTAGGCCAGAGAAGATGTACCAAAACAGGCTTGTGTGGAGATCTGTTCCTGGGTACCTAGAGTTGATATACCATTCTAACATGTGAAAGTGTCACAGGCAGTAGGGACAACCTTAATTTCATGGGACCCTTGGAAGCAACTGTTAGGACAAAGTGGTTGCCAAGGCAGTGACCTCATTCAGTTCCTGAAGGAAGTGACCTCATCTCACTTCCTAGGTGATTGAAATCTCTGAACTTGGG
Organism: Callospermophilus lateralis; assembly: GCF_048772815.1. NCBI lineage: Eukaryota > Metazoa > Chordata > Mammalia > Rodentia > Sciuridae > Callospermophilus > Callospermophilus lateralis. The sequence continues at coordinate 121,360,725 of NC_135313.1, read as the reverse complement.
ATCCAGGAAGCCAGGCACCGAGAGCCAGTCACAGTCCCAGTCCCAGTGGTCTCACTTGTTTGGATTTACCAAGGGCAGACTCAGTCTTTATTGGTACCTACAGATGTGAGGAAGGCCAAATGCCAGGAAAGTTCTGAAGCGGGGCTTTTGCTGAGAAAGCAGGTAGTGGCTCTCCAGTGGCTCCTGAGAACATCACAGTGTTCGCCAAGGAGACCAGATCTGAGACAGGACAGGGCATTTTGGGGGAACATATTATCCCCACAAGTCAGAGGACACTCCGGATAGTCAAAGACCTACTTGGGGGAAGGAGGAGCCTTTGTGGGTGTGGTTTTGGGTTTGTGGTTTTTCTCTCATTTTCTGAGAATAGGTAGGAAAGTCAGTTTGTTTGGTTTGGATTGGACTGTTTCTAGTAAGTCGTTTGACATGGCAGATATTTCTAAGTCTGGGTATCTCACTGTGTCCGTGGTTGTAGACTTTAGAAAAGGGAATGCTTCAATAGATGTTTCATGTCTAGTAGAAAGCTTCTCAACATTCATATTGCTCTATTTATGAATGGACTGTAGCTTGTGTTATCGATGGGCATCACCTGCTTTCTTCCTAAGTTCCTGTTTTTTTTTTTTTTCTGAATTCTGGCCACTCTCCTGAATATGCCCATGGATTTGTGTCCAAGATATGTACCACCTCCAAGCTCTGTGACATGGCCATTTACTGGATAGCTGAAGGGAATTGCGAGCATCTCAGAAAACTCAGATATCTGTGTGACCTGAAATGTCTCATTGGAGAAACCCTGCTTTGAGCCTTTTGCTTACCTATCGTTCTGATGTCCTGAATGTCACGAAGGTCTTTGACTCAGGCCACCCCTTTGTGAAGCTTCAAGAAAACAGTTTTCAAATGGAAATAAATGGGCATACCTGTGGCTCTTTGCTTAATTGCTTTGGAAAGGGATGTGTCTGAATCAGCCCCTTGGCCTTGTGTGAGGCTGTGGCTTAGATTCTCACCACCTGATGGACCTAAAGAAATTCCCATGTGTGCATCCAAAACCAAAATGGACGAAAGAACAGACTTCCTCTGTAAGGTTCCTGACCTCCATCAAGTGAGAATAGAGATCCTTTGGGTCAAATGAGTTCTTCAAAACTGCAGAGGCTAGCCCATAGGTTCTTGGGTATTCTCATGACTCCAATTCACATAAAGTATCTAAACCCCACAGTCAGTAGGCCTCAAGTTGAAGAAGCAGAGCAGTATTAATGGCAGGCCTATTTTATCACTCGAGGTTCACAGGAAGGGTGTCCAGGCCACCCTGTCTTAGACAAATGAGGGGCAAGGGAGCTTATTTTGGACACTCTCTTGGTCTACGCCCCTCATGGAATCCTCCAGCCAGAGGTAATAATGAGTGTCTATATGGAAGAAGATGAGGGCCATATGGGAGTGTGATTCCCCTTAAAGACTGAGTTCTGGAACTTACCTCAGAGAAGCATTGCATAAACTAGTGTTGTGATTTTTGGAGGCCACGCATGAGAGTCGCTGTTGGAAACTGAGATCTAGGCCCAAGATGGCTTCCACAGAGCTCGGGTATTCTAAGCCAGGATATCAAATTATTTAATTCTTAAAGACTTTGCAGCCATAGTTGAGAGTCAAAACACACATGGTCCTCACATTGTACACCTCAATGGGCCTGGATTCATGTGACATTTTGGCCACTCTTTGGGAAGGTTTGCCTGTGAGTGTTCTCCAGAGATTTCATTGAAATGAGCTTTTTCACCATGTAAAGGTTCCTGAATTAATTGAAACCCGCAATGCCTCCAACTTCATCCTTGAAAAATGGCTAGATAAATACCATGAATTATTTGAAATTCCCGTCACCAGGTGGCACTGGAGAACCTTTGGATGTCCTGTTGATGATCATGATTGTACCAAATAGTGCCTTGATTGACTGGGTTTCGTGAAAATTGTGTAGAACAGAGATGCCAGTAAGCTGGAGCCTGCTAAGTAGTGGAGGTAGAGCAGTGGACTGTAGGTGTGTAAATAAATATTTTTGGTAGGACCACCTGGATCTGCCATTGGCTTCCAAAATACTTGTGACTGACATGGTTCAGGCAGCAGACCCTTATATGTAAAGGAATATTTTTATATGGAGAAGTTTCAAGGCAATGTTCAGAATCAGGTTGCTATAGTCAAGGGGGAAATCTATGTGGGATAGAAGCCTGGTTCATACATTCTCTTGGAGACCCTGACCAACCACACGTCACAGAACTACCTAAAGCATTGTGTCCCAGTTGAACTGCTTGTATTTCGTGAAGTCAATACCAAACTCCCAGTGCAGCAGTAAGAAACACCACGAAAAGGGGAGGATAATAAAATGGCTTCACAAAACACACAGGGAGACACTTAGCTCCCAGTGGCCACAGTTTACCTACAAAGAGAGAATTCATTACTACTGCCTCATGTTCATTAGAAAATAAGGATCCATGTCGTCCAGGTCACATAGATGGACCAAGATTTTATGGTGTCACTACAAACAAAGCTAAATCTCCTGACAATTACATATATTTCATGTGCCCAACCTCAGAGGAAGTTTCCCAAGAAGTCTTTAGGCCAGCAGAGCTCCATGTTTGTGGAGTGTTGACCCTCTCCCTTACTTTTGGAAACAGTTCTACCACCTCCAGTGTGGTGAACTCCTAAGTATTTTCCATTCCACATATGAATTCAGAGATTTTCTAACTCCTCTCTTCTAATTGTGTCTTACATGGAGCGATGGTTATGTCAAGGCATTGTTCTGGATGAGAGTGGGAAGTTTTTTGTGTAGTACATGTTTGCATACACATTAGATTCATTTTTCTATTTTCCATTTTAAATGCTGAATCCCTGACACTAACCCATACCCTATTAGACTCTGACTTCTAATCCTAATATCATGGAGAAAAAGAAAACTAAGTGAATAGAAATACAGGCCTTTCATAGGAAGCATGGTGTATACTTGGATTTGCCTTCTACTTTATCAAACGTATGTGCTATAAATCTAGTCAACTTTTCGTTGTAATATTTTCTCCATGAGTTTTTAAAGTTACCACATATGTAAATTCCTGTCTCCCTTTCTCTGTAGCCTGTTCAGCACATGTAATTTTTTATGCATATATTATCCTACCTGGTATCACATGTACATTCTTGTGAGCTCACTGACTTTGGAATATAAAAATTGTGAGAAGAGATGACTCCTCCTTAATACTGATGGAACTGAAAATTCAACCTATGGGTGAGCTTCCTAGTATAAAACATAATAAATAAATCCATGTTCAGTAGAATGAATATTTTTGGATATGTGGATGAATTATATTTCATGGTGAATTTCGATTGGCATGTATATTGCTACATATTATTATGTGTGTGTGTATATATATATATATATATAATATATATATATATATATATATATATATATATATATATATATATATATTCTCCAGATTTACCAAAATATGAAATATATGTGTCTTATTATCACTCCCTAAATTCATTCATGTTCCTGCATGTGTATTTATAAACAACATTTCACAAGATTATTCTCAGAAAAACTCAACCACCTGAAATACATTATGGTTTCCTAGTACTGAAAACTAACTTGAATGAATAGTGCTTACAAATCATAATATTTCTACAGTAACTCACCTATTTTAACATCAATGCAAGTAGATTCATATGGGACGTGATGTGTATTTTGAAGTTCATTTGTATTCAACACTGGTACATTACAATTTCTTCAGTTTTTGGACATCATAGGATACATTTTTTGATGCACAAGTTCACAAATTTATAGGCATTTGGTTCACTTTCAATTACTTCCTACTTCAGAACACATGTATTCCTCCATGTTTCTTTACTGGTCTTTTCACTAGACTTCATTCTAAACACATTATTTTCGATTCCATAATCATTTTTGATGCAAAACTCACACACTCTTCATGATGAACAGAAACCCTAATATTACCATTAGATATATAAGTGGTTGGAATAAATGTATATATATATATATATATATATATATATATATATATATATATATATATATATATATATATTAGATATCCTATATTTAAAGTTGGAACCAGTTATATACTTTATTCACAATTTGGTCTATTCATGCATCATCTCTATAATCATCAAAACAGGGTACACCTGTTTGTATCCCCAGTAATAATGTATAAGATTTCAGAAAATTGCTCCTCGTAATGGTGGAAGAAATACTCATGTCACCTGATCTACATATACATTTTATCACAGTAGTATTCTGGACACAAAATGCAAAGGTCACACATATAATTGTACCAAAGCCTAAATGGAAAGTGAGCATAGATTACTAAAAACATCCATGTCCAGGTTGCCTAATGCTCTCAAATGTCAATCCTATTGTTGACTACATATTTGTTTCTTCCTAAGATTGTATATTCAACCTCAAGCCTGTTGACAATATCTAATCCTATCACTCACTTTATACTTTGCCTGATTTCCTAATGTCCCCATTGATATGTGCTTTCCTACATATTTTCCCAGTTCATCATTGTGACTGTCTCTTCACATGTGCTGACATTTACATTCACTCTCTAACCGAAACTCTTTTGCTAAAGAACTTTTGGACCAACTCCTAGACTCACTATTCTTCCTAAATATACTATCTTCCTAATCATAGGGACTATCCCTTTTTCACTGGATGTTCTCTTCTACATTCAATTATCCGAGGTACACGGTCCTATGCCATTGTAAATCGATTTATCTGAGAACTCGGTGCAGAACATAATTCAAGCTAAGCATAACAATCCAGGGTCCAATGGCTTTCTGGGATTCAAATCTTTCCTAGATCTCTGTTCTCCTACATATATTTCAGGTCTATATTCTTAAAAATATCACAGGTTCCCAATACCATTATTCATAAAGCAGAATGATCCCTAACCCAAATCGAACATGCTATTAACCCTAACCATACACTGTTCCCTCAATCTCACTTTTCAGAAGAGCAGGGACAGAGTTGGTATTACAATATAGGAAGGTAGGGGATCTTCCACCAGCTGAGAAATTAAAAAGTCCATGTAGAAATAATCCCTTGAGAAGATGTAGGCAGTTATGAAAGACCTGAGAGAGCAAAAGTCATCTTCCATTGCAAACAACCCGGTCAGGATGAAAGGATGTGTCTGAATCAGCCTCTCTCTTCTTAATGTAGAGAAGATGGACCAAACCATGACTGTGTGGAGAGCTGTTCCCGGGTGCCTAAGGTTGATATACAATTCTAATTTGTTAAAATATCACAGAAAGTAGGTGAAGCCTCCTTCTCATGGAACCCTTGGAAGCAACTGTTAGGACAAAGTGGTTGCCAAGGTAGTGACCTTATTCAGTTCCTGAAGGAAGTGACCTCACCTCACTTCCTTGATGATGGAACTCTCTGAACTTGGGATCCAGGAATCCAGGCACCCCGAGCCAGTCCCAGTCCAAGTCCCAGTGGTCAAAGTTTGGTTGGATTTACCAAGGACAGACTCAGTCTTTCTTGGTAACTACTGATGTGAGGAAGGTCTGAAGTGGGGCCTTTCCTGTGAAAGCAGGTAGTGGCTCACCTCTGACTCCTGACAGCATCACAGAATTGGCCACGGAGACCAGATCTGAGCCAGGACTGCCCATTATGGGGTACTATATTATGGCCGACTAGTCAGAGGACACTCCGGAGAGTCACAGACCTACTTGGGGTTCTGTGTGGGTGTTGGTGTGATTGTGGGTATGTGGTTTTGTCTCATGTTCTGAGAATGGGTAGGAAAGTTGGATTGTTTGATGTGCTATGAATTTTTTCTAGTAAGTCGTTTGACAAGGAGAGTGTTTCCATTTCTGTGTCTCCCACTGTGTCCGTGGTGGTAGACATTAGAAAAGAGAATGCATCAATAGATGTATCTTGTCTAATAGATAGCTTCCCAGCATTCATCCTGCGCAATTTATGTATGGTCTGCGGCTTGCCTTATGGATGCGTAACACGTACTACCTTCCTAAGTTCCAGTATTCTTCCTGAATTCCATCCAATCTCAAGAATAGGCTCATGGTTTTGTGTCCAAGATATGTACCACCTTAAAGCTCTGTGACATGGCCATGTACTGGATAGCTGAAGGGACTGGCGAGCATCTCAGAAAACTCAAATATCAGTGTGACCAGGAAAGTCTCAGTGGAGAAACCCTGCTTTGGGCCCTTTGCTTGTTTATTCTTCTGTTGCCCTGAATGTCAGGAAGGTCTTTGCCTGAGGCCATCCCTTTGTGAAGCCTAAAGAAAACAGTTTTCAAATGGAAATGAATGGGCATCACCTGTGGCTCTTTGCTTAATTGCTTTGGAAAGGGATGTGTCTGAATCAGCCTCTTGGCCCTGTGTGAGGCTGTGGCTTAGCTTCTCACAAACTGATGGATCTATAGAAAAATCCCATGTGTGCATTCTAAACCAAAATAGCCAAAATAGCAGTCATTGTGGATGAAGTCTCTCTCCTTCCTCAGTAAGGTTCCTGACCTCCATCATTGAGATTAGGGATCCTTTGGGTCAAAGGAGTTCTTCAAAGCCCTGCAGACACTAGATTATAGGTGCTTGGGTTTTCTCATGACTCCAATTAACATAAAGAATCTAAACGCCAGAGTCAGTAGGCCTCAAAATGGAGAATCAGAGCAGTATTAATGGCAGGCCTCTTTTATCACTCCTGGTTCACAGGAAGGCTGCCCCTGCCACACTGATTTTAGCAAATGGGGGCAAGGGAGCTTATTTGGACACTGTCTTTGGCTCCGCCCCTCATGGAAACCTACAGCCAGAGGTTATGATGAGTGTCTATATGGAAAAAGATGAGGGCCATGTGGGAGTGTTTTGGTTTTAATTGTGGTCAGTTGTGTGGCCGTTGGAAGAGAAGACTGTGGCCACCTGGGCTTGAACACTGGTGTGATTCCCCTTAGAGACTGAGTTCTGCAACTGAACTCAAAGAAGTATTGCCATGAATTGTGTTGGGATTTTAGGAGGGGACGCATGAGAGTCGCCCTTGGAAACTGAGATCTAGTCTCATTGTGGCTTCGCACAAAGCACTGGGAATCTCAGGAAGGATATCTCATTATTTTATTCTTAAAGACTTGGCAGACATTGTTGCAAGTCAAAACACACATGGACCTCACATTGTGGACCTCAATGGGCCTGACTTCATGTGACCTTTTGGCCTGTCTTTGGGAAACCTTGCCTGTGAGAGTTCTCCAGAGCTTTCATTGAAATGAGCTTCCTCTCCATTTAATGGTTCCTGAATAAATTGAAACCCACAGTGCCTCCAACTTCATCATTGAAAAATGGATAGATAAATACCATGAAATTTTTGAAATTCTCATGACCAGTTGGCACTGGAGAATCTTTGGATGTCCTATTTATGATCATGAGTGTACCCGACGGTGCCTTGATTGACTGGGTTTCTTGAAAATGTTGTAGAACAGAGATGCCAGTAATTTGGAGCCTGCTGAGTAGTGGGTCTAGAGCAGTGGTGTGCAGGTGTGTGTTAAAACATCTGTTTTAGGATCATGTGGATCTGCCATTGGCTTCCAAATGGTTTGTGATTGAAATGATGCAGCCCCCAGATCTTTGTATGTAAAGGCATCTTGTTATATGGAGAGGTTTCATGGCAATGTTGAGAATCAGATTGCTATGGTCAATTTGGCAATCTATGTGGGATTGAAGCCTGGTTTGTGAATTCTCCTGCAGACCCTTACGCACCACATGTGACAGAACTCCCTCCATCACTGTCCCAGTTGAACTCCTCGTATTTTGTGAAGCAAATACTAAACTCCCAGTGCAGCTGCAAGAAACACCACGAAAAGTGGAGGATGACCAAATGGCTTCACAGTCTAAACTGGAGACACTTAGCCCCCAGTGGCAACAGTTTACCTACAAAGAGAGAATTCAGCACTGCTGTGTCATGTTCATTGGAAAATAACAAACTATGTACTCCGGGTCACATAGATGCAGACCCAGTTTTGATGGTCTCACTACAAAGAAAGCTAAAGCTCCTGACAACAACATATATTTCAAGTGCTCAACCTCAGAGGCAGTTTCTCAAGAAGTCTTTAGGCTTGCAGAGCTCCATGTTTGTGGAGTTTTTACCCTGTCACTTTCTTTTGGAAACTCCTCTCCCACCTCCAAGGTTCTGAACTATTGAGCATTTTCCATTCCAAATGTGTGTTCACAAATTTTCTAACTCTTCTCCTTTAATTGTGTCTTACTTGGGGTGAAGGTAATGTCACAGCATTGTTCTGAATGAGAGTGGGAAGATTTTTGTGTAGCACATATTTGCAAACACATTGGTTTCATTTTCCAATTTTCCTTTCAAAATATTGAATCCCTGTGTTTCAGGGGTAGAAGAAATTCTCCTTCATAGAATAGCCTGACACTTACAAGAAACAGCCCCCTGGGAGACATCCTGCCTGGGAGACATCCTGTAGCCATATGTCTCTCTGAGACTTCCTAAAGCCATCTGTCTTCCTGAAACATCCTGAGGTTATCTCACCTTGTGAAGACATCCAGGAACTGCCGATAAGAGAACTTTCCCATCTCCAGCATATAAATCCCCTGTGTGAACAATAAAAGTTTGCAGCTTGATCAGAACTATAGTCATGCTGTCATCTCTAGTGTCTCTTGTCCCTTCATTCCTCCCCATCTATGTTCGCTGCCCACGTTTATGTGTCCTGCCGGCCGGGACATCTGGTGCCCACCAACTGAGGCTCGAGCCTTTGACAGAATGGGAAACCTGTTCTCCTTGAAGACTTGGTCTAGTGGAGCTCGCGATTGCCTCAGCAGATACCACCGAGAGACAGATCCAGGAGGAGAGTGGGGATGACGCACAGTGAGTGACCCACCATGGGACAAGCAGTTTCGTCACATGATTTGTTTTTGTCAGGCCTCAAGGAGTCCTTCAATACATGGGGGATGCATGTTAAGAAAAATCACTTAATTTTTTTCTTTTCATACATAGGAGAATTGTGTCCATTGTTTCCCCTTGAAGGGACCATTGATGGTATGCAATGCCTTAGAGTAGGAGATTGTTTAAAAGATTTTTATGAATCCTTTGGCCCAGAAAAAGTGCTTGTTCCCACCTTTTCTTACTGGAACTTCATTAATGAAATTCTTAAAAGTTCACCCTTTGACAATGGTACCTTAATACTGGTCAGGATTGGGGAAGAGTCTACGCAAACGACCTTTCGTCCCCCCTTGGCATGCCCATCAGTTAGTATAGACATAGACCCTTCTCAGTCTCCCCAGGACCCTGGGAACCTTCCTGGTGCCCCTCAAAATACCACCCTACTGAATTAGGCTCCAATGGTTACCAACAGGCTTTATCCAGTTTTAAATCACAGAGACACATTGACCCCTGGAAAGGAGGCTACCTTGGAGAAGGAAGCAACTCGCTACCATTCCGAAGACCCGCCACCTCTCAGGAACCTGCCACAGGCTATAGGACATACACATCCACCTCCCTCCTCCATTCCTCCTGCCTTTTGTGCTCAGGCCCTTCAGAACCTGACTGCCCACCCCCCAGATATTTTTTCCCCACTTCCCTTTCCTAACCTGGCTCCCTTGCAAGAGTCTCCCCAACATAGGTGGGAACAGAACCAACTTTTAAAAGAATTAAGATCCCTTGATTCTGAGCTCTGCTCATTAGCCTTAGGCACGGAGTCAATGCAAGGTGATCCACTGCAGTCTAATAAAAAGGCTAAGCCCTACATCACCCTTTTCTCACCTTCCCAGTCACCCGCAGTCAGATAGATATTCTTGCCCAGGCTGAGGTCAAAGGCTTAGACAAGGACCAAGAGGGGGAAGCGGGGGAAATGGATCAAGGAGATCAGGACTCAGAGGATGAGGAGTTCACCCCTAGGCAGGAAGGAACCCAGAGTGTCTACAAAAACTTAAGCCTGCGTTTTCTTGAAAAACTTAAAAACGCTTGTGCTCACTATGGCCCCACTGCACCCTACACAGTGGCTTTATTAGAAAGCCACAGCGCAAAATGGCTTACTCCCAATGATTGGAAATTTCTAGCCCGAGGTACCCTCAGTGCTGGAGACTTCCTGTTATGGAATGCAGATTTCAAAGAGCACAGTCAGGAAACTGCTCAAAAAAATTTAACTAAGGCCTCCTCTAAATCCTGGATTTATGTTCAGCTAGTGGGCAATGCGCCTTTTGACACTAACCCTAAACAGGCGTGTTTCCCTGCTCGACTTTTGGCGCAGATTAAGACTGCTGGCTTACATGCTTGGAGACACGTCCCTCAAAAGGCCTCAGCTACCACTTCCCTGGCAAAAATTCGACAAGGGCCCGACAAGCCTTATAACGACTTTATTCCCCGGCTTAACCTAGCTGCGAAATGCTTGCTTGGACCAAGTGAAAGCGAAAGCACCTTTGTAAAATATCTTGCCTTTGAAAAGGCCAAGCCAGCATGTCAGGATGTTCTTCGACCACATAAGGTTAAAGGGAAACTTTCTGACTTTATCAGACTCTGTGCAGGGGTGGGTGCAGCCCATGCCATGGGTCTCGCCCTAGGTGCCACCTTTACCAAGGCCTTTCACAATCCTGGCTCATGTACTTGCTTTACTTGAAAACAACCTGGCCATTTTACACACGATTGTCCGACAGGCAAACAAAGCCTAGGAATAGCGTCTCCTCATACTGGGGTTAAACCGCCCCCAGCTACTCTTTGCCCTATATGTGGGAAAGGTTATCACTGAGCCAGTGAGTGTAGATCTAAGACAAATGCCCTCGGCAGCCTATTTCTTCCTGCTTCTCGGGAAACTCCCTGTGGGGCCAGCCCCTGGCCCCAACCTCCCCCAGTACAAACCCAGGGGCAAGAGGTTTTTTCCCTCCCAAACTCCCAACCTACCTCAAAATCCTTCTTCACAATTGCCTCCCTTCAACGAGCCACCCCAGGCAGCGCAGGATTGGACCTCTGTGCCACCACCGATACAATATTAGACTCAATCCAAGGGCCCCAGCTAATACCCACTGGAATTATATGTCCCCCTCCATCTCATACGTGTGCACTGATTCTTGGAATTGCCTCTACTACCTTATAAGGCGTTCAGGTCTTCCCTGGCATTATTGATAATGATTTCACTGGAGAAATAAAAATACTGGCCACAGCTATTCATGGAGTTGCAGCCATCCCCGCAGGAAGAAGACTTGCGCAATTAATACTCCTTCCCTTGGATTCAGGAGGCACTTCCATTACCGATTGGCATATATTGCTATTTTTTTTTCTTTTATTGGTTGTTCAAAACATTACAAAGCTCTTGACATATCATATTTTATAAATTAGATTCAAGTGGGTTATGAACTCTCATTTTTACCCCAAATAAACATTGCAGAATCACATCGGATACACATCCACATTTTAAATAATGCCCTATTAGTTACTTTTGTATTCTGCTACCTTTCCTATCCTCTTCTATTCCCCCTCCCCTCCCCTCCCATCTTCTCTCTCTACCTCATCTACTGTAATTCATTTCTCTCCTTGTTTATTTTCCCATTCCCCTCACAACCTCTTATATGTAATTTTGTGTAACAATGAGTTTCTACCTCCATTACCATGCAATTTCCCTTTTATCTCAATTTCCCGCCACCTCGTGTCTCTGTTTAATGTTAATCTTTTTTCCTGCTCTTTTTCCCTGCTCTGTTCTTAGATGCTCTCATTATATCAAAGAAGACATTTGGTATTTGCTTTTTTTAGGGATCGGCTAGCTTCACTAAGCGTAATCTGCTCTAGTGCCATCCATTTCCCTGCAAATTCCATGATTTTGTCATTTTTTAATGCTGTGTAACACTCCATGGTGTAAAAATGCCACATTTTTTTTATCCATTCATCTATTGAAGCCCATGTGGGTTTGTTCCACAGTGTAGAAATTGTGAATTGTGCTGCTATGAACATCGATGTGGCAGTATCCCTGTAGTATGCTTTATAAGGACTTCAGGGAATAGTCCAAGAAGGGCAATAGCTGGCTCAAAGGGTGGTTCCATTCCCAGCTTTCCCAGGAATCTCTATACTGCTTTCCAAATTGGCCGCAACAGTTTGCAGTCCCACCAGCAATGTACAAGAGTACCCTTTTCCCCACATCCTCACCAGAACTTGTTGTTGTTTGACTTCATAATGACTGCCAATCTTACTGGAGTGAGATGGTATCTTAGGGTTGTTTACATTTGCATTTCTCCGACTGCTAGAAATAGTGAGCATTTTTTCATGTACTTGTTGATTGATTGTATGTCCTCCTCTGAGAAGTGTCTGTTCAGGTCCTTGGCCCACTGTTGATTGGGTTATTACATATCTTATTGTCTAATTTTTTGAGTTCTTTGTATATTCTGGATATTAGAGCTCTATCTGAAGTGTGAGGAGTAAAAATTTGTTCCCAGGATGTAGGTTTCCTATTTACCTCTCTAATTGTTTCTCTTGCTGAGAAAAAAAATTTCAGTTTAAATAAGCCCCATTTGTTGATTCTTGTTATTAACTCTTGTGCTATGGGTGTCCTATTAAGGAATTCGGAGCCCAACCTCACAATATGCACATCGGAGCCAACTTTTTCTTCTATCAGACGCAGAGTCTCTGATTTGATATCTAGCTCCTTGATCTTCTTTGTGCATGGCGAGAGGAGGGGATTCAGTTTTATTTTGTTGCATATGGATTTCCAGTTTTCCCAACACCATTTGTTGAAGATGCATCCTTCCTCTTTTGCATGCTTTTAGCTCCTTTATCAAATATAAGATAGTTATTGCTTTTTGGATTAGTCTCTGTGTACTCTATTCTGTACCATTGGTCCACCTGCCTATTTTGGTACCAGCACCATGCTGTTGTTTTTACTATTGCTCTGTAATATAGTTTGAAATCTGCTGTCACTATACCACCTGATTCACGCTTCCTGCTTAGAATTGCTTTTGCTTTTCTGGGTCTTTTATTTTTCCATAAAAATTTCATGATTGCTTTCTCTATTTCAACAAGAAATACCATTGGGATTTTGATTGGCATTGCATTATGCCTACAGAGAACTTTTGGTAATATTGCCATATTGATGATGTTAGTTCTGCCTATCCATGAACAGGGTATATTTTTCCATCTTCTAAGATCTTATTCTACTTCTCTTTTTAGGGTTCTATAGTTTGCATTGTATAAATCTTTCACCTCTCTTGTTAGGTTGATTCCCAAGTATTTTATTTTTATTTTTTGAGTATATCATGAATGAAGTGTTTTTCCACATTTCCATTTCAGAAGTTTTATCGCTGATATACAGAAATGCCTTTGATTTATGCGTGTTCTTTTTATATCCTGCCATATTGCTGAATTCATTTATTAGTTCTAGTATTTTTTTTTTTTTTTTGTAGACGCTTTTGGGTCTTCTATGTATAGAATCATGTCACTGGCAAATAGTGATAATTTAAGTTATTCTTTTCCTATTTTTATGCCTATAATTTCTTTCATCTGTCTAATTGCTCTGGCCAGTGTTTCGAGAACTATATTGAAGAGAAGTGGTGATAGAGGACATCCCTGTCTTGTTCCAGATTTTAGAAGAAATGCCTTCAATTTTTCTCAATTCAGAATGATGCTAGCCTGAGGCTTAACACAGATAGCTTTTACAATGTCGAGATAAGTTCCTGTTATCCCTAGTTTTTCTAATGTTTTGAACATAAAGGGATGCTCTAATTTTTCTAATGCTTTTTCTGCGTCTATCAAGATGATCATATGCTTCTTATCTTTAAGTCTATCGATGTGGTGAATAATATTAATTGATTTCCGTATGATGAAACATTCTTGCATCCCAGGGATGAATCCTAATGATCATGGTGCACAATTTTTTTGATGTGCCTTTGTATCCGATTCGCCAGAATTTTATTGAGGATTTTTGTATCTAGATTCATCAGAGATATTGGTCTGTAGTTTTTTTTTTTTTTTTCTTTGTGGTGTCTTTGTCTGGTTTCGGAATCAGGGTGATGTTGGCCACATACAATTAATTTGGCAGAGCACCCTCTTTTTCTGTTTCCTGAAATAACTTGAAAATTATTGATATCAATTCTTCTTTAAAGGTTCTGTAAAACTGCGCTGTATACCCATCCGGTCCTGGGCTTTTCTTTGTTGGTAGTCTTTTGATTGCTTCTTCTATTTCATCCATTGAAATTGGTCTGTTTAAAATGTGTTTATCCTCCTGACTCAGTCTGGGCAAATCATATGACTTTAGAAATTTTTCGATATCTTCACTATTTTCAATTATATTGTAATATAGGTTTTCAAAATAATTTCTAATTGTCTTCTGTATTTCTGTAGCATCTGTTGTGATATTGCCTTTTTCATCACATATATCAGTAATTTGATTTCTCTCTCTTCTTCTCTTCTTTAGCATGGCTAAGGGTCTATTGATCTTATTTATTTTTTTGAAGAACCAACTTTTAGAGTTGTTAATTTTTTCAATAGTTTCTTTGGTTTCAATTTCATTGGTTTCCGCTCTGATTTTAATTATTTCTTGCCTTCTGCTACATTTGCTGTTGTTTTGCTCTTCCTTTTCTAGGACTCTGAGATGAAGTGTGAGCTCATTTATTTGTTTGTTTTTCCTTTTTTTGAGGAATGACCTCCAGGCAATGAATTTCCCTCTTAAAACTGCTTTCATAGTTTCCCATACATCCCGATATGTTGTGTCTGTATTTTCATTTATCTCTAAGAATTTTTTGATTTCCTCCTTTATGTCTTCTGTAACCCATTGACCATTCAGTAACATATTGTTCATTTTCCATGTGATGTAGGATTTTTCCTTCCTTCTTTTATCATTGATTTACAGTTTCATTCCATTATGGTCAGATAAAATGCATGGTATTATATCTACCCCTTTATATTTACTGAGGGTTGCCCTATGACATAACATATGGTCTATTTTTGAGAAGGATCCATGTGCTGCTGAGAAAAAAGTATATCCACTTGATGATGGTTGATATATTCTATATATGTCAGTTAAGCCTAGGTTGTTGATTGTGATATTGAGTTCTATAGTTTCTTTATTCAACTTTTGTTTGGAGGATCTGTCCAATGATGAGAGAGGTGTGTTGAAGTCACCCATAATTATTGTGTTGTTTTCTAATTGATTCTTGAACTTGAGGAGAATTTGTTTAATGAACACCGCAGCACCATTATTTGGTGGATAAATATTGATAATTTTTATGTTTTGTTTGTGAATGATTCCGTTTAACATTATATAATATCCTTCCTTATCCCTTTTGATTAACTTAGTCTTGAAGTCGATTTTATTGGATGTGAGGATGGCCACCCCTGGTTGCTTACGAGGACCATGTGCATGGTATATTTTTTTTCCAACCTTTCACCTTCAGCCTGTGTATGTCTTTTCCATTGAGATGTGTCTCATGCAGGCAACATATTGTTGGATTTGTTTTTTTTTTTAATCCAAGGTACCAGCCTATGTCACTTTATTGGGGAGTTTAAGCCATTAATGTCTAGAGTTACCATTGATATATGGTTTGTACTGCCAGCCATGTTTGATTATTTATGTTTATTTTTTAATTTAGTTAGTCTTCATGATTAGCTTTTTCCCCACCCTCTGTCATTACTGAGGCACTTCCCAGTGATGGTTTTGGTTGTTGTTTTTCATTTCTTCCTCGTGTAGTGTTTTGCTCAAGACACTTTGCAATGCTGGTTTTCTGGCTACAATTTTTTTTAGCTTTTGTTTATCACGAAATATTTTTATTTCGTTGTCATACCTGAAGCTTAATTTTGCTGGACATAGAATTCTTGTTTGGCATCCATTGTCTTTCGGTATTTGAAATATGTTGTTCCAGGATCTTTTCGCTTTCAGCGTCTCTGATGAAAAATCTGTTGTTAACCTTATTGGTTTACCCCAGAATGTCATCTGCCTCCTTTCTCATGTACCTTTTAATATTTTCTCTTTGTTCTGTATATTGGATATCTTCATAACAATGTGTCTTGCCATTGCTCTACTGTGATTTTGTGTGCTCGATGTTATGTATGCATCTACAATTTGTATATCCGTTTCCTTTTTTATTTCTGGAAAGTTTTCTGTAATTATTTTATTCAGCAGGTTACTCATTCCCTTGGTTTGAATCTCTGTACCTTCCTCTATCCAGATGACTCATAAGTTTGTTTTTTTTTATGTTATCCCATATCTCTTGGATGTTTTTCTCATGATTTCTTACCAGCCTTTCTGAGTTGGCTAGACCCTTTTCAAGATGATATATTTTGTCTTCATTATCTGATGTTCTAGCTTCTACTTGCTCCACTCTGTTAGTGATACTCTTAATTGAGTTTTTAATTTGGTTTATCGCTTCCTTCATTTCTAGAATTATTGTTTGATTTTTTTTATAATCTCTATCTCCTGATAAAGATGATTAACTTCTTCTTTTAACTGTTTATGTAATTCATTTTCAATGTGTTCTTTCACTGTTTGGATTTGCTGTCTCGTATCCTCTTTAAGGTTCCATTTCATATGTCTAAGGTATTCCTTGAGTTCTTTATATGACCATTTTTCTCATGACTCTAGGTCCTCCTGAATATTTAGGCTGTCCTTCATTATTTGTACTCCTTTTCTTTCTTGCTTTCTTATGCTGCTCATGTTACTTCTTGTTCTGTTTGACTGCTGAGTTACTGCTTACTCTTATAAATTTATTTGATGCTTGGGAGGAAAGATATTAGAAGGGAAGGGAAGAAGTCACTAAAGAGAATGAGAGTAGGCAGGTAGATCAAAGAAGGGGGAATAAGAAAATTGAAAAGACAAAGAAAAATATAGAAAATAAATAAAGAAAGAAAAAATTTTAAAAAATGATAATAAAAAAATGAAAATTAAAATTTAAAATAATAATAATAATAATAATAAAATGAAAAATTAGAAACATTAAAATAAGTTAAAGAAGAACAACAAAAAAATGAAAATGAAAGAAAAAGAAAAAAATAAAAATTAAAAAAAATAATACATGCAGTCATAGAGTTCAATTAACTTCTCTTCCAGTAGGTGGAGCTGTGCGCACTTTGCCAAGCTTCTCCTCTCAATAGGTGGGAACCAATCACTGTGCAGCAGCTCTTCCTCCCAGACTGGGCAAGTCTCCAATCCCGAGTGCCTAGGGCCTTCTCTTCTGTTTCCTCAAGCCAGGCCCCGCTCACCTGTGACACTCACCACAATACAGGCTACACGCCAGGTCTGCTGCTTCTGGGAGCCCTGTTTTCATGAACGCCTCGGCCCTCTCATCCTGTTTACCTCCCTCAGACCCTAAGTTTGTAGAGCTTTGGGCTGAGAACCCCCAGCGAATTTGCTTGCCCTCCGGTAGCTATGCCTCCGGTAGCTGGTGCAAGAGACCTCAGTTGTCAGCACTGGTGGGAGCGGTAGCCAGCGGTCATGCGCTGCAAGTCCCGCGACACTCCTGACTTCCTTGGTCTGGCTATCATGCTCATGGGAGAGCTGGGAGGGGCCCTTATGGGAGAGCTTGGAGGGGCTCTTATGGTTTCCCTGCTGTGTGGAGAGAGATGGCTAGGGGATTACACACCTGTCGTGCTGGTTTCAATTAAGTTATCTCCTCCGCCCGTTACGTCAGTTCTCTGGCATGGTGGTATGCCATGCAAATGGTGAACGTTCGTTCCCTTTGACGAGTGACCAATGCAACGGGTGGGTCCTGACTGTCTCTCCCAAGCCCCATTTCAATCCTGTGACCAGTGCCTATGAAGGCTCACTTGGCTTTTAACTCTGTAAATACAGAAGGGCTGACCTGTTATTTCAGTGGGATTGTTAGTGCTGAGTCACGAGAAGCAGGCGAACCTGAGCTTGAATGCAGCCGATTCGTGCTCTGTGTGTGTTCTGAGGGGCCCAGACTGTTTTCCCTATATTCACGTCACGTCATCATTGACTAGTGATTCTGAGCAAACAGCATTTAGACAGTTTACGACTCCATATACCTGCACAGCTGAAGAGGTCAGAGACTTGATCTCTCTATGCCCGCCGCCATGTTGGATCTCCTATATTGCTACATTTTATTGTGTGTGCCTGTGCGTGTGTGTGTATATATATATAGATACTCTCCAGATTTTTTAAAATATGAAAAATATGTGTCTTATTATACACTCCCTAAATTCATTCATATTCATGTATGTGGATTTATAATCAACTTTCCACAAGATTATTCTCAGAAATATTCATCCACCTGAAATACATATTTGTTTCCAAGTACTGAAAACTAACTTCATTAATGGTGCATACAAACCCTAATATTTCTAAAGTAACTGACCCAGGTTAACATTAATGCAAGTAGATTCCTATGGGGCATGATGTGTATTTTGAGGATCATTTTTCTTTAACACTGGTACTTTACTATTTCATCAGTTTATGCAGACCATAGGATATATATTTCATACACAAGCTAGCAAATATATAGGCATTTGCTTCACTATCAATCACTTCCTGCTTCATAACACATGTATTCATCCATGTTTCTTGACAGGTCTTTCATAAGACTTCTTTCCAAACACATTATTTTCGTTTTTCATAGTCACTAATGAAGCAAAACTCAAACACCCTTCAGGATAAACCATAATCCTAATATTACCATTAGATGTATAACTGGTTGGAATGAATGATTGTATAACAATATAAGATTTCTTATATATTTTCAGATATCAATTCAATCCATTATTTAAAGTGGAACCAGTTATGTTATTTATTCACAGTATGTTCCATTCATGAATTATCTCTATATTCATAGACACAAGGTACACCTCTTTTTACCCCTAATACTAATGTATAGGGCTTCAAAATATTGTTCCCAGAAATGGTCAAAGAAATACTCATGTCACCTGATCTACATGTATATTTTATCACAGTAATATTCTCGACACAAAATGCAAAGGTCACACTTATGATTGTACCAAAGCCTAATAGGAAAGTGAACATGGATAACTAAAAACATCCATGTCCAGGTTGCCTAATGCTCTCAAATGTCAATCCTATTGGTGACTACATATTTGTTTCTTCCTAAGATTATATATTCAACCTCAACACTGTTGAAAATGTCTAATCCTATCACTCATTCTATAATGATCTGATTTCGTAATGTCACTGTTGATACCTGCTTTCCCACACATTTTCCCCAGTTCATTTTTGTGACTGACTAATCACATGGGCTGACTTTTACATTCACTCTCTAAATGAAACCCTATTGCTAAAGAACTTTTGTTCCAAATCATACACTCATTCTTCTTCCTAAACCTACTGAGTATCTTCCTAATCGTACTGACTATCCCTTTTTGACTGGATGTTCTCTTCTACATTCAATCATCCAAGGTACAAGGTCCTATGCCATTGTGTATAGATATATCTGAGACAATTGTGCAGAACATCATGCAACACTAAGTATCCCAATTAAGGGCCCAATGCCCTTCTGGATTTCAACTCTTACTTAGATTTCTCTTATCATACAGATATTTCACATATATATTCTTGTAAATATTGCAGTTTCCCAATACCAATATTTATCCTGCAGAATGATTCCTAACCCAAATCAAACCTGTTATTAACCCTAACCACACACTGTTACCTCAATCTACCTTGACAGAAGAGCAGGGACAGAGTTGGTCTTACAATACAGGAATGTAGTAGATCTTGCACCTGCTGAGAACCTCAAAGGTCCATGCAGAAATTATCCCTATAGAAGATGTAGGCATCTATGAAGGACCTGAGAGACCAAAACTCAACTTCCATGGCAAACAACCTTGTCAGGATTAAGGGTTGTGTCTGATCAGCCTCTGTCTCCTTAATGCAGAGAAGATGGACCAAACCAGCCCTGTGTGGAGAGCTATTCCAGATGACTATGGTTGATATACCATTCTAACTTGTGAAAGTGTCACAGGAAGTAGGGGCAGCCTCCATCTCATGGGACCCTTGGAAGCAATTGTTAGAAAAAAGTGGTTGCCAAGGCACTGACCTCATTTAGGTCCTGAAGGAAGTGACTTACCTCACTTCCTTGGTGATAGAAATCTAAGAACATTGGATCCAGAAAGCCAGGCTCCCAGAGCCAGTCCCAGTAACAGTCCCATTGGGAAAACTTGTATGGATTTATCAAGGTCATAGTCAGTCTTTCTTGTTACCTACTGATGTGAAGATGGCAAAATGCCAGAAGAGCTCTGAAGAGTGGCCTTTTCTGAGAAAGTAGGTAGTGGTTGATGGCTGGCTCCTGCAACTTCACAGAGTTGGCCTAGGAAACCACCTCTGAGACAGGGTACACCATCTCAGGGGAAATTGTATGGCCCACCAGTCAGAGGACACTCTGGATAGTCACAATCCTACTTGAGAGAACGAGGTGCCTTGTGCGTGTGGGTGTGGGCTTGTGGTTTTGTCTCATGTTCTGAGAATAGGTAAGAAAGATGGTTTGTTTGGTTTGGAGTGAACTGTTTCTAGTAAGTCATCTGACAAGGAGAGTGTTTCTATGTCTGTGTTCCCACTGGGTCCGTGGTTGTAGACATTAGAAAAGAGAATGCATCAATGGATGTGTGCGGCCTAGTGGAAAGCTTCCCAGCATTCATCCTGCCCAATTTATGAATGGACTGCGACTTGCCTTATGGATGGGCAACACCTGCTATCTTCCTAAGTTCCTGTTTTCTTCCTGAATTCTGGCCAATCTCAGAACAGGCTCATGGTTTTGTGTCCAAGATATGTACCACCTCCATGCTCTGTGACATGGTCATGTACTGGATAGCTGAACCAAATGGTGAGTATCTCAGAAAACCCAGATATCAATGTGACCAGTACAGTCTCAGTGGAGAAACTCTGCTTTGGACCATTTGCTTACCTATTGTACTGTTGCCAAGAATGTCAAGAAGGTCTTTGTCTCTGGCCACACCTTTGTGAAGCCTGAAGAAAACAGTTTCCAGATGTAAATGAATGGGCATCACCTGTGGCTATTTGCTTAATTGCTTTGAAAAGGGATGTGTCTGAATCAGCCTCTAGGCCCTGTTTGAGGCTGTGCCTTAGATTCTCAGCACCTAATGGATCTAAAGAAATATCCCATTTGTGAATCCAAAACCAAAATGGCAAGAAGTGCAGTCATTGTGGGTGATGTCTCTCGCCTTTCTCTGTTAGTTTCCTGACGTCCATCAAGTGAGAATAGGCATCCTTTGGGTCAAATGAGTTCTTCATAGCACAGTAGATGTGCTTGGGTTTTCTTATGACTCCAAATCACATAAAGAATCTATACCTGGCAGTCAGTAGGCCTCAAATTGCAGAAGAATAGCAGTATTAATGGCAGGCCTATTTGATCACTCCTTGTTCACAGGAAGGGTGTCCAGGCCACCCTGAGTTTAGGCAAATGAGAAGCAAGGTAGCTTATTTTGGACACTGTCTTTGTCTCCGCCCCTAATTGAAACATTAAACCAGAGGTTATGATGAGTGTCTATATGGAAGAAGATGAGGGCCATGTGGGAGTGTTTTGGTTTTAATTGTGGTCATTTGTGTGGTGGTTGGAAAAGATGACTGGGTCCACCTGGGCTTAAACTCTGCTGTGATTGCCCTTAGAGACTGAGTTCTGGAACTGACCTCAGAGAAGTATTGCCATGAATTGTGTTGGGATTTTAGAAGGCCACACATGAGAGTCGCCCTTGGAAATTGAGATCTAGGCCCAGGTTCTCTTTCCACAGTGAACTGGTAATATCAGCCAGTATATCACATGATTTTATTCTGAAAGTCTTGGTAACCATATTGAGAGTCAAAAGACACATGGACCTCACATAGTAGACCTCAATGGGCCTGGCTTCATGTGACCATTTGGCCACTCTTTGGGAATCGTTGCTTGTGAGAGTTTTCCAGAACTTTATTTGAAATGAGCTTTCTCACCATTTAATGGTTCCTGAATAAATTGAAACCCACAGTGCCTCCAACTTCATCCTTGAAAAATGGCTAGAATAATACCATGACATTTTTGAAATTCCCATGACCAGGTGGCACTGGAGAAACTTTGGATGTCCTGTTGCTGATCATGTGTGTACCAGACAGTGCCTTGATTGACTGGGATTCATGAAAATGGTGTAGAACAGAGATGCCAGTAAGTTGGAGCCTGCTGAGTAATGGGCATAGAGCAGTGGTGTGCAGGTGTGTGATAATACATCTGTGGTGGGGTCATGTGGATCTGCCATTGTCTTCCAAATGGCTTGTGACTGACATGGTGCAGCGAGCAGAACCTTGTATGTAAAGGCATCTTGTTATATGAGAGGTTTCAGGGCAATGTTTAGATTCATGTTGCTATGGTCAATGGGGAAAGCTATGTAGGATAGAAGCCTGGTTGGTGCATTCTCCTGCAGACCCTGACCCACCACACGTGACAGAACTCTCACCAGTACTGTGTCCCAGTTGAACTCCTTGTATTTCGTGAAGCAAATACCAAATTCTCAGTGCAGCATCAAGAAACCCCATGAAAATTGGATGATGACCAAATGGCTTCACAGTCCACACGGAGAGACACTTATACCCCAGTGGGAACAGTTTACCTACAAAGAGAGAATTCAGCACTGCTGCCTCATGTTCATTGGAATATAAGAAACCATGTCCTCCAGATCACATAGATGCAATCCAAGCTTTGATGGTCTCACTAGAAAGGAAGCTAAAACTCCTAACATCAAGATGTATTTCAAGTGCCAAACCTCAGAGGTTTTTTCTCCAGAAGTCTTTAGGCCAGCAGAGCTCAACGTTTGGGGAGTTATTACCCTGTTCCTTACTTTTGGAAACTCCTCTACCACTTCCAAGGTTGTGAACACCTGAGCATTTTCAATTCCAGATATGTATTCACAGATTTTTTAACTCTTCTCCTCTAATTGTGTCTCAATTCGGGCCAAGGTAATGTCAAGGCATTGAAGATTTTTGTGTAGCACATATTTGCATACACATTGGAATCATTTTCCAATTTTCCATTCCAAATACTCAGTCCCTGACTGTCTGGGGCTAGAAGTAAGTTCTCCTTCAAAGAATAGCCTGACACTTACAAGAAACAGCCCCCTGGAAGACATCCTGCCTAAGAGACATCCTGTAGCCATCTATCTCCCTGAGAAATCCTGCGGCCATCTGTCTTCCTGAAACATCCTGACTTTATGTCACCTTCTGAAGACATCCAGCAACTGCCGATAAGAGAGCTTTCCCATTCCCAGCATATAAATACGCCTGTGTGAACAATAAAAGTTTGCAGCTTGATCAGAACTCCTATCTTGCTGTCATCTCTCGTGTCTCTTGTCCCATCATTCCTCCCCACCTAGGTTCGCCGCCCACGTCGATGTGTCCTGCCGGCCGGGACATCTGGCACGCTCCTACAGGGGCTCGAGCCTTTGACTGAGGGGGAATGCCATCCTCTGGAAAGACTTGGCCAAGCAGAACTTGCGATTTTATTTTTCAAGCCTCAAGGACTCCCTGAAGAAATGGTGGTTGCGTGTTAAGAAAAAGAACTTAAAATTATTCTTTTCATACACAGGAGAATTCTGTCCATGGTTTCCCCTTGAAGGGACCATTGATGGTAAATAATGGCTTAGAGTAGGAGACTGTTTAAAAGATTATTATGAATCCTTTTGCACAGAAAATGTTCCCACATTTTCATACTGGAACTTAATTAATAAAAGTCTTAATAGTTCACCCTTTGACAATGGTACCTTAAAACATGTCAGGATTGGGGAAGAGGCTATGCAAATACCTCTCGTCCCCCCCTCGGCATGCCCTTCAGATAGTAAAGACAAAGACACTTCTCAGTCTCCCCAGGACCCTGGGTACCTTCCTGGTCCCCCTCAAATACCCACACTAATGAATAAGGCTTCCAGGGTTACCAACCGCCTTTATCCAGTTTTAAATCCCAGAGACACATTGACCCCTGGGGAGGAGGCTACCTTGGAGAAGGAAGCAGCTTGCTACCATTCAGAATAGCCAGCACCTCTCAGGACCCTGCCACAGCCAATAGGACTTACACACCCACCTTTCTCATATATCCCTCCTGCCTTTTGTGCTCCGGCCCTTCAGAGGCCAACTGCTCCCCCAGATATTTTTTTCCCACTTCCCTTGCCTAACCTGGCTCCCTTTTGAGAGTCTCTCCAACATAGACGGGAACAGATCCAACTTTTAAAAGAATTAAGATCCCATGACTCTGAGCTCTGCTCATTAGCCTTAGGCATGGAGTCAACAGAGCTGGCCCACAGTGGTCTAATACAAAGGCTAAGCTCCTCCCTCGGCCTGTTCTTTCCTTTCCAGTCACCCTCAGTCAGATAGATAAGCCCGCCCAGGGTGAGGACAAAGACTTAGATGAGGATCAATAGGAGGAAGCGGGGGAAACGTATCAAGGGAAAAAATCGGGGGAATGGCAAGAGGAAGATCAGGACTCAGAGGATGAGGAGTTCACGCATAGGGAGGAAGGAACCCAGAGTGTCTACAAAAAATTAAGCCTGCATTTTCTTGAAAAACTTAAAATGGCTTATGCTCACTATGGCCCCACTGCACCCTACACGTTGGTTATATTAGAAAGCCACAGTGCACAATGGCTTAATCCCAATGATTGGAAAATTTTAGCCCGAGCTACCCTCAGTGCCAGAGTCTTCCTGTTGTGGAATGCAGATTTCAAAAAGCACTGTCGGTCAACTGCTCAAAAAAAAATTAACTAAGGCCTCCTCTTAATACTGGACTTATGTTAAGCTAGTGGGCAATGCGCCTTTTGACACAAACCCTAAACAGACACGTTTCCCTGCTGGATTTTTGGCACAGATTCAGATGGCTGGCTTACATGCCTGGAGACGACTCCTTCAAAAGGGCTCAGCTACCACTCCCTGGCAAAAATTCGACAAGGGCCACACGAGCCTTATAGTGACTTTGTTGCCTGGCTTAACGTAGCCGCGGAATACTTGCTCAGACCAAGCGAAAGCGAAAGCACCTTTGTAAAATATCTTGCATTTGAAAACGCCAACGCAGCATGTCAGGATGTTCTTTGACCACATAAGGATAAAGGGGAAATTTCTGACTTTATTAGACACTGTGCCGGGGTGGGTGCAGGCCATGCCATTGGTCTAGCCATAGGTGCAGCCTTTACCAAGGCATTTCTAAATCCTGGCTCACACACTTGCTTTACTTGTTAACCACCTGGCAATGTTTCACCCGAGTGTCCAACAGGCAAACAAACCCTAGTGGTAGCGTCTCCTCAAAGTGGAACTAAACCGTCCCCAGCCACCCTTTGCCCTACATGTGGTAAAGGTCATCACTGGGCCAGTGAGTGTAGATCTAAGAAAAATGCCCTGGGACAGCCTACTTCTTCCTGCTTCTCGGGAAACTCCCTGTGGGGCCAGTCCCTGGCGCCTACCTCCCCCAGGACAAACCCAGGGGCAATAAGATTTGTTCCCTCCTAAATTCCCAACCTACCACAAAATCCTTCTCCACAATTGCATTCCTCCAACGAGCCACCCTAGGCAGCGCAGGATTGGACCTCTGTACCGCCACTGATACAATATTAGACTCAATGAAAGGGCCCCAGATAATACCCACTGAAATTATGGGTAACCTTCCATCTCATATATGTGCCCTTATTCTTGGAAGAGCCTCTACTACCTTTCAAGGTCTTCAGGTCTTCCCTGGCATTAATGATAATTATTTCACTGGAGAAATAAAAATAATGGCCACAGCTATTAATGGAGTTGTGACTATCCCTGCAGGAACAAGACTTGCACAATTAATACTCCTTCCCTTAGATTCAGAAGGCACTTCCACCACCCAAACCCTACCGTGGGGGACTGCCTCCTTGGGCTCCTCTGATGTGTATTGGGTTCAGCACATTTCTCACAATAGACCCACCCTTACCTTACTTATTGAAGAAAAGGAATTCCAAGGAATTCTGGATTCTGGAGCTGATGCCACAATTATTTTTCAAAAATACTGGCCATCAGTTTGGCCCCTCACCCCATCCTTGACTGACCTTAAAAGGATTGGACAGTCATAAAATTCTCTGGTTAGCTCTAGGGCTCTTAGCTGGACTGATAAAGAGGGTAATAAGGGAATTGTCACTCCTTTCGTTGTTCCTGACCTCCCTGTTAACCTATGGGGCAGAGATATTTTGAGTCAAATGGAAGTTATTCTTGCCAGTCCCAATTCCATGGTGACTCATCAAATGCTTCATATAAATTTTGTCCCTGGTACAAGCTTTGTGAAACTGAGACAAGGACTGGTTGAGCCTATACAACGCTTACAGAAAACAAATACATATGGGCTTGGGTATTCGGATTTTTAGTGTTAGTCCCTGACCCTCCTGTACCCCATGCAGATAAAATTATTTGGGAGTCTCAGACTCCTGTGTGGGTGGATCAGTGGCCTTTTATGCAAGAAAAATTGGAGGCTTCCTCCATGTTAGTGCAGGAACAGCTGACAGCCAGCCATGTAGAGCCCTCAAACTCACCATAGAATACTCCTATTTTTGTTACCATGAAAAAATCAGGCAAGTGACGCCATTTACAAGATTGGCATGCCATTAATAATGTTACGTGCCTGATGGGAGCACTATAGCCAGGCATTCCCACATCAGTGGCTATTCCCCAAAACTATTGTAAAATGGTTGTTGACTTAAAAGTTTGCTTTTTAACCATTCCTTTACATCATCAGGATAGACCATATTTTGCCTTTAGTCTCCCTCGCATTAATTTTCAGGGCCCTATGCAGAGATTTCAGTGGAAGTTTCTTCCCCAAGGTATGGCCAACAGCCCTAGTCTTTGCCAAAAATACATTGCTCAAGCAGTAGAACCTGTGAGAGAGTGATGGCCACAAATTTATATTTTCATTATATGGATGATTTGTTAATTGCTGCACCTAATACCCATGACCTTAATAATTGTTACCTGGACCTTTACAAAACACTCACTATCTTGGGACTACAGATAGCTCCTGATAAGTTTCAAACACAGGACCCTTATACCTATTTGGGCCTTAAACTTCAAGATAATCAGATCCAAATTCCTAAAATAAAACTACTTGTGGACCATCTTCACACCCTTAATGATTTTCAAAAAAAAAAAAAAAAAAAACTGGGGGATATTTAATGGCTAAGACCATATTTAAAATTACCCACTTGTGTACTGTTGCCCTTTAAAGATATTTTGAGAGGTGTTTCCCACCCTTCTTCCCCTCGAAAGCTTACTCCTGAGGCATGATAGGCATTAAATCAAGTCACAGAAGCTATTGCCCAACAGTTTGTTACACAAACTTCTTATAACCTTCCTCTGGTTCTGGTTATTTTACACACTCCTCATACACCCACAGGAATATTTTGGCAGCGAGATCCACAGTTTAAAAATAAAGGCTGCCCCTTGCTTTTGGTCCATTTACCCACCACATCCTCCAAGTTTATTACTGTTAGTCCTGCTTAGGTAGCTTCTATCACTATAAAATGTCCCTTGCTTTCTCGACAACATTTTGGCAAAGACCTTGATAATATTTTAATTCCATATACTAAGAACCAAATCCAATTTTTACAACAGACAGGAGATGAATGGGGTATTGCCCTATCTGGTTTTTTGGGAACAATTGATAACCACCTCCCCAATGACCCCTTTTAAAATTTGCCCAATTACATCCATTTATTTTTCCCAAAATTACTCAAAAGGCTCCCATTCCTCAAGCCCTTACTGTCTTTACAGACAATTCCAGTACTGGCCATGCAGTCCTTGTTGTCAATAACCAGCCTACCACCTTTGATACTGTCTCTCAGTAAGCACAGCTTGTGGAATTGTTTGCCATAACACAAGTTTTTATAACATTTTTTGATAATCCTGTTAATATTTATACAGACAGTGCCTACATTGCTCATTCTGTGCCCCTGCTGGAGATTTCACCCGCCATTAAGGCTTCTTCCAATGCGGCCTTTCTGTTTCACCAGCTTTAGCAGCTAAGTCAGACCAGACAACACCCATTTTTATTAGGACACATCAGGGCACACTCTGATCTTCCCAGGACTCTAACACAAGGTAATGCCCAAGCTGATGCAGCAACTCGTTCCTTCTTTCCAATTTTTGTTGGCTCCATTCAAAAGGCCACGAAGTTACACAATCTTCACCATCTAAATTCCCAGAGCTTCGATTACTTTGTGAAATTACCAGGCAACAGGCACAAGAGATAGTAAAAGCATGCCCTGGTTGTGCTGTCTCCCTCCCCATTCAACACTTGGGAGTTAACTTCCGAGGATTACTGCCCAATCAGGTTTGGCAAATGGATGTTACTCATTTTCCTGAATTTGGAAAAACGAAATATATACACGTTTCTATGGATACCTTCAGTGGCTTTATTTTTGCATCACCACATTCTGGAGAGGCTACCAAAGATGTCCTTTCTCATCTTGTTTCAGCATTTTCCATAATGGGTAAACCAATACATATTAAAACAGATAATTCTCCTGCTTATATCAGTGACAAGTTTAAACAGTTTTGTGCTACCTTGCAAATTTGTCATACTACTGGAATTCCATACAACCCTCAGGGTCAAGGCATTGTGGAAGGTGCGCACCTTACCATAAAGACTTGGCTAACCCGCCTTAAGGCTTCCGCCCTTGTATTTACCAATCCCAGGGATCACCTTAACCATGCATTTTGTGCCCTTAATTTTCTTACCCTTACAAATAAATGGAAAGGCCCAGATCCTGTCCTCATCTGGCGATGAGGCTCAGCTTGTGTTTTGGACCAAGAGCAAGCATCCCCAAGATGGTTACCAAAACGCCTGGTAAAACAGGTTAATGACTTACCTCAACCCAGGGACAGAGACCCTCTCCCTGAGGACAAATTTTCCTTTTTTTTGATGCAGCCAATAATCTGTGTGAGGATCCTGCTTAAGGTGTTTCTGCTAAACAGGTTTGTACACGGAGGCCATGGCAATCCACCTTCCAACATCATGGAGTACCTTTTTGGCCCCCCCTGTGAATGCAAGTGAGGATCTTAGACTCAGGCTCCCACTAGTTGGACGCAGACTGCTTACTCCATGACTAGGGTCGCTTACCTCCGTGCCGAGGTTGACCATAAACTCGGAGGAGTTCATCAGCCTAAATGGGAATGTGTTAGCAAGCCAAAGATTATTCCCCCTAGTTCAAGTAAAGCACTCCAAAATTGTTCTGCAACTTGTACACATATCCAGGCAATGCATGTCTCTTGTTATGCGTCGGCCTCAATTTGTGTTAACAAGCAGGGAGAATAATTTTTTGTAGCCTCCCTAACTAAAACTCGTGCAGCAGGGGGGACCACTATTCATTATACCCCCGTTCTCTTTGACCAGGGAGAAGAACACAAATACAACAAGCTACAGTCAGCGGGTGCCAAGGCACTGTTGGTAAACCTTCCTTCAGGCCCATTAAGGCCCCTTCAGGGGTCTCTGATAGTGGAGGACCCACTGATGCTGTCAAGCATCCTCAGATAATCAATCTTTTGCAACCCCAAATCCCTGAGCTCACATATCATCCCTTATTGTAGCCTAAATCCCAGCTCCCAGGTTTAGATACCAATACATTAGATATTTTGGAAACTACCTTCTATTTGCTTAATAAATCCAACCCCACCCTTGCTGGTGAATGCTGGCTCTGCATGACAACAGGGGCAGTCATGCTTATGGCAGTTCCTATTAATTCTATCATGAACAATGATAATACATGCCAACCTGGATTTTCTTTTAAAGTACAGCCAATAGGCACTTTTACATTTTGTCTTTTAGGTGCGACGCAGAATAATACCTATGATTTTGATGTTGGAGTTACTTCCTTTGGAAATTGCTCAACAGTAAAAAATTATTCCTCACCCACCCAATCTCTTTATTCCCCCAATAGCACAGTTTTTATGTGTGGAGGAATCTTTGCCTTCCCCAGGCTTCCAGCGAATTCGCCCAGTGGCTGTGTTCTTGCCTTATTACTCCCTGATATAACTATTGTCCCAGGAGACGAACCTCTACCCATTAGTAGCCTAGAAACCTTAGTCAAAAGACAAAGGTGGGCAATACAGAGCTTACCATTGCTTGCCAGCTTTGGAATAACAGCTGCTGTGGACACAGGTACAGCTGGCTTAGGCACGGCTATACACTCTTATCATCGCCTGTCTCAACAACTTATAAATGATGTACAAACTCTGTCAGGAACCATTAAAGATTTGCAGGACCAAATAGTCTCCCTGGCAGAAGTGTTCCTTCAAAACAGTCGAGGCTTAGATTTGCTGACAGCTAACCAGAGAGTTATTTGCTTGGCCTTAGGGAAACGATGCTGCTTTAATGCCAATAAGTCAGGCATAGTATGCACTAAAATTAAGCATCTTCAAGAAGATCTAGAAAAGAGTTGAAGGGAACTTTTTGAAAATCCCCTCTGGACTGGGCTTAATGGATTTCTACCCTACCTTCTTCCACTATTAGGCCCTTTGTTGGGTTTACTTTTAATGGTGTCCATAGGACCTTGCATTATAAACAAGCTGGTAAAATTTATTAAAGAACAGATTAATATTTTGGCCTCTAAGCCCATAGAGGTCCACTATCATCATCTGGAGATGGAAGACCGCACTGCCAACATTTAAAAGGATGTTCTACCCTTCTCATAGGCTTATTTCTTAAGTTTAAATCCCCACAGATCTCTCTTTCTTATATAAAAGTATGAGTAAAAGCTCTCACCAACCATCTTCTGCCCTTGCCATAAGGATTCGCTCCTCCATGGGCCCCTCTGTTTGGGGAAGGATGCACCCATGGAGTGATGATGTTAGGCCATTATAACGGAGGATGCAGGAAGGACTGCAGGAGGATGGATGCACGGACCACAAAACCCAAGACCTCTGAGTGACACGCTCTGGTGCATGGCGGTTGGCATGTTTTGCCTCAAAGTCGTCTCCTCCAAAAACATGCCAAAGCCACCACAAAGTCTCCTAGTGAAGACGCTCGCTCGGATCAGGAGATATTCTAAGGCCTCCTAGAGGAACAGAGCCTCTATCACCCCCTAAAAACATTGGCAGTAATGTATGGTCAAATATTTTATACAAGAAAGTGGGAGAGGTCAGGGGCTACAAGTAAGTTCTCCTTCAAAGAATACCCTGACACTTACATGAAAGAGCCCCCTGGGAGATATCCGGCCTGGGAGACATCTTGCAGCCATCTATCTCCCTGAGACATCCTGTGGCCATCTGTCTTCCTGAAACATCCTGAGGTTATCTCACCTTGTGAAGACATCCAGCAATTTCCAGTAAGAGAGCTTTCCCATCCCCAGGATATAAATACCTCTGTGTGAACAATAAAAGTTTACAGCTTAATCAGAACTCCTGTCTTGCTGTTATCTCACGTGTCTCTTGTCCCTTCATTCCTCCCCAAATAGGTTCGCCGCCCACGATGATGTGCACTGCCGGCCGGGACACCTGACAATAAACCATACCCTACTATTCTCTGACTACTAATCCTAATATGATGGAGAAAAATAACCCAAACAGAATAGAAATACAAGCAGTTCAGAGGAGGCATGGTGTATAGTTGGACTTGCCTTTTGCATTTTAAAGAGTAGGTGTTATAAATCTAGTCAATTTTTAAATAAAATAGTTCTCCATGTGTTTTTAAAGTTAACAAATATGTGAATTCCTGTCTCCCTTTTTCTGTAGCCTATTTGCACGGGTGTTTTTATATGCACGTATAGAATCCTACCTGGTATCACACGTACATTGTTTTGAGGTGGTTGACTTGGCAGATACAAATTGTGAGAAGAGATCACTCCTCCTAAACGCTTTTGGAACTGAAAATTCAACCTATGGGTGAGCTTCCTACTTGAACAACATTATACATAAATCGATGTTCAGTAAAATAGATATTTTTGCATCAGTGGATGATATATTTTTCATGATGAATTTCGATTGGCATATATATTGCTACTATTTAATGTCTCTCTGTGTGTTGTGTGTGTGTGTGTGTGTGTGTGTGTATATATATATATATATATATATATATATATATATATTTATATATATATTTATATATATATTTTTTACACCCTTCAGATGTTTCAAAATATGAAATATATATGTCTTATATGCACTCCGTAAATTCATTCATGTTCATTTATGTGGATTAATATTCAACTTATCACAAGATTATTCTCAAAAATATTCATCTACCTGAAATACATATTTGTTTCCTAGTACTGAAAACTAACTTCATTGAATGGTGCTTACAAATCCTAATATTTCTACAGTAATTGACCCAGTTTAACATCAATGCAAGTATATTCCAATGGGAAATGATGTGTTCTTTGACGTTCATTTTTATTCAACACTGGTACATAATTATTTCTTCAGATTATGCACATAATAGGATATATATTTCATCCACAAGTTCACGAATTTATCGGCATTTGTTTCACTCTCAATCACTTCCTACTTTAGAACACATGCATTCCTCCATTTTTCTTTACTGGTCTTTTCATGAGACTTCTTTTCAAACACATTATTTTCTATTTCCATAATCAATTTAAAGCAAAACTCGAACACTCTTCATAATAAACCATAATCCTATTATTACCATTAGATGTATAACTGTTTGGAATGAATGTATGTATATCAATATAAGGTTTTCTGTATATTTTCAGATATCAATTCAATCCATTATTTAATGTTGGAACCATTTATATTATTTATTAACAGTATGGTCTATTCATGCATTATCTCTAAATTCATAGAAACAGTGTACACCTATTTGTACCTCCAATACTAATTTATACATCTTCAAAATATTTCTCCCAGAAATGGTGGAAGAAATACTCATGTCTCCTGATCTACATATACATTTTATCACAGTAATATTCTCGACACAAAATTCAAAGGTCACACTAATGATTGTACCAAATCCTAAACGGAAAGTGAGCATGGATCACTGAAAATATCCGTGTCCATGTTGCCTAATTGTCTCAAATGTCAATCCTATTAGTGACTACATATTTGTTTATTCCTCAGATTATATATTCAACCTCAAGCCAGTTGAAATGTCTAATCCAATCACTCACTTTATACTTTGCCTGATTTTCTAATGTCTCTATTGATATCTGCTTTCCTACATATTTTCCCCAGTTCATCATTGTGACTGACACTTCACATGTGCTGACATTTACATTGACTGTCTAACCGAAACCCTATTGCTAAAGAACATTTGGTCCAACTCCTGGACTCACTCTTCTTCCATAACCTACTGTCTATCTTCCTAATCATACGGAGTATCCCTTTTTGACTGGATGTTCTCTTCTACATTCAATCATCTGAGGTACACGGTCCTATGCCATTGTATATCAATTTTTCTCAGACCATGGTGCAGAACATAATTCAAGCTAAGTATCCCAATCAAGGGCCCAATGCCCTTCTGGGCTTTAAATCTTTCCTAGATTTCTGTTTCCATACTTATATTTCACGTCTATATTCTTATAAATATCGCAGGTTCCCAATGCCATTATTCATCCAGCAGAATGATTCCTAACCCAAATCGAACATCCTACTAACCCTAACCATACACTCTTCCCTCAATCTCACTTTACAGAATAGCAGGGACACAGTTGATCTTACAATAATGGAAGTTAGGGGATCTTCCACCTGCTGAGAACCTCTAAAGTCCGTGCAGAAATAATCCCTAGAGAAGATGTAGGCAGTTACAAGGGACCTGAGAGAGCAAAAGTCATCTTACATGGCAAACAAGCAGGTCAGGATGAAGGGTGTGTCTGAATCAGCCTCTCTCTTCTTAATATAGAGAAGATGGTCCAAACCAGGACTCTGTGGAGAGTTGTTCTCAGGTGCCTATAGTTTGTATTCTATTCTAACCTGTGAAAGTGTCGCAGGAAGTAGGTCCCATCTCATGGGACCCTAGGAAACACCATTTAGGACAAAGTGGTGGACAATGCCGTGACCTCATTCAGTTCCAGAAGAAAGTGACCTCACCTCACTTTCTTGGTGATGGAACTCTCTGAATTTGGGATCCAGGAAGCCACGAACCCAGAGCCAGTCCCAGTCACTGTCCTATTGGGCTCACTTGTTTTGATTTACCAAGGACAGAGTCAGTCTTTCTTGGTACCTACTGATGTGAGGGTGGGTAAATGCCAAGAAAGCTCTGAAGAGGGGCCTTTCCTGAGAAAGCATATAGTGGCTCACCACTGCCTCCTTCCAACTTCACAGTATTGGTCAAGGAGATGTAATCTGAGACAGGAAAGGCGATTTTTGTGGAACATTGTATGGCCTACCAGTCAGAGGACACTCTGGATAGTCACAGACCTACTTGGGGAAGGAGGTGCCTTGGTTTGTGTGGACGACAGTTTGTGTTTTTTTCTCATGTTCTGAGAAAAGGTAAAAAAGGTGGTTTGTTTGGTTTGGAGTGGACTGATTCTAGTGAGTCGTTTGACAAGGCGAGTGTTTCTATGTCTGTATATCTCACTGTCTCTGTGGTTGTAGACATTATAAAAAAGTATGCCTCAATGTGTGTGTCCTGTTTAGTAGAAAGCTTCCCAGCATTCATCCTGCCCAATTGATGAATGGACTGTGGCTTGCCTTATCCATGGGCAACACCTACCTTCATCCTAAGTTCCAGGTTTCTTCCTAAATTCTGGCCATTCTCCAGAATAGGCCCATGGTTTTGTGTCCAAGATATGCACCGCCTCCAAGCTCTGTGAATGGTGAGCATCTCAGAAAACTCAGATATCAGTGTGACCAGGAAAGTCTCAGTGGAGAAACCCTACTTTGTGCATTTTGCTTACCTATTCTTCTGTTGCCCTGAATGTCAGGAAGGTCTTTGCCTCAGGCCACCCTTTTGTGAAGCCTGAAGAAAACAGTTTTTAAGTGGAAATGTATGGGCCTCACCTGTTGCTCTTTGCTTAATTGCTTTGGAAAGGGATGTGTCAGAATCAGCCTCTTGGCCCTGTTTGAGGCTGTGGCTTAGATTGTCAAAACCTGATGGATCTAAAGAAAGATCCCATGTGTGCATCCAAAACCAAAATGGCAAAAAGATCAGTCAGTGTGTATGAAGACTCTCACCTTCCTCTGTAAGTTTTCTGACCTCCATCAAGTGAGAATAGGGATCCTTTGGGTCAAATGAGTTCTTCAAAGACCTGCAGAGGCAAGCACATAGGTGCTTGGGTTTTCTTATGACTCCAATTCACACAAAGAATCTATACCCTTTACTAATCCATGATCACTTTCCATTTAGGCTTTGGTACAATCATAAGTGTGAACTTTGCATTTTGTGTCCAGAATATTACTGTGATAAAATGTATATGTAGATCACGTGACATGAGTCATTCTTCCCCCATTTCTGGGAGCAATATTTTGAAGACATATTAATTAGTATTAGGGCTACAAAGAGGTGTGCCCTATCTCTTTGAATATAGAAGTAATGCATGAATGGACCATATTGTGAATAAATAATATAACTGGTTCCGCTTTAAATAATGGATTGAATGGATGTCTGAAAATATATAAAATATCTTATATTGATATATAATCATTCATTCCAACCAGTTATTCATCTAATGGTAATATTATTGTTATGGTTTGTCATGTAGGGTGTGTGAGTTTTGTATACGCGGTAAAAATATTACTTCATAACCCACTTGAATCAAAGTGGGAAATATGTCATATCAAGAACTATGTAATGTTTTGAACAACCAACAATAAAAATTAAAAACAAAGAAAGATCCCATGAGTGCATCCAAAACCAAAATGGCCAAAGTGCATTCATTGTTGATGAATTCTTTTGCCTTCCCCTTCAGCCAGCAGACCCTTATATGTAAAGGCATCTTGTTATATTTAGAAGTTTCAGAGCAATGCTCAGAATCAG
Organism: Callospermophilus lateralis; assembly: GCF_048772815.1. Taxonomy (NCBI): domain Eukaryota; kingdom Metazoa; phylum Chordata; class Mammalia; order Rodentia; family Sciuridae; genus Callospermophilus; species Callospermophilus lateralis. The sequence goes on along the minus strand of NC_135313.1, from coordinate 121,324,876 downwards.
GTTTCTATGATCAAAGTGGCAAGCTATGTGGGATAGAAGTGTGGTTGGTGCATTCTCCTGCAGACCCTGACCCACCACACGTGAGAGTACTTCCTCCAGCACTGTGTCCCTGTTGAACTCCTTGTATTTCATGAAGCCAATACCAAACTCCCAGTGCAGCAGTATGAAACACCACGAAAAGTGGAGAATGACCAAATGGCTTCACAGACCACACGGGTAGATACTTAGACCCCAGTGGCCACAGTTTACTAAAAAGAGAAAATTCAGAACAGCTGCCTCATGTTCATTAGAAAATAAGGAAGCATGTCCTCCAGGTCACATAGATGCAGACCCAGCTTTGATGGTCTCACTACCAAGGAACCTGAATCTCCTGACAACAACAGATATTTCAGGGGCCCAACCTCAGAGGCAGTTTATCAAAAAGTCACTAGGCCAGGAGAGCTCCATGTTTGGGTAGTGTTTACCCTGTCCCTTACTTTTGGAAACTGTTCTACCACCTCCAAGTTTGTGAAATCCTGAGCATTTTCCTTTCCACATATGTATTCACAGAGTCTAACTCTTCTACTCTACTTGTGTCTTACTTGGGGCCAAGGTATAGTCAAGGCATTGTTCTGGATGAGAGTGGGAAGATTTTTGTGTAGCACATATTTGCATACACATTAGATTCATTTTGCTATTTTCCATTTGGAATACTGAATCCCTGACACTAACCCATACCCTACTAGACTCTGACTACTAATCCTAATATGATGGACAAAAAGAAACCTAACAAAAAGGAATACAGGCCATTCATAGGAAAATGGTGTATACTTTGATTTTCCTTCTGCTTTATCAAGGGTATGTGTTATAAATCTAGTCAATTTTTCATTGTATACATCTCCATGAGTTTTCAAAGTAAACACATACGTAAATTCCTGTCTCCCTTTCTCTGTAGCCTATTCAGCATATGTATTACTTTATGCATATTTAGAATCCTACCTGGTATCACACGTACATTCTTGTGAGCTCACTGATTTTGGAAGATACAAATTGTGAAAAGAGATCACTCCCCCTAAATACTGATTGTACTGGAATTCAACCTATGGGTGAATATCCTAGATGAAAAACATTATACATAAATCCATGTTCAGTAAAATGAATATTTTTGGATATGTGATGATATATATTTCATGATGAATTTCGATTGTCATGTATTGCTACATTTTAATGTCTTTGTATGTGTTTTTATATATATATATATATATATATATATATATATATTCTCCAGATTTTTCAAAATATGAAATATATGTGTCTTATTATACACTTCCTAAATTCACTCATGTTTCTATATGTGGATTTATAATCAACATTTCACAAGATTATTTTCAGAAATATTCATCCACCTGAAATACATATTTATTTCCTAGTACTGAAAACTAACTTCAGTGAATGGTGCTTACAAATCCTAATATTTCTACACTAACTGACCCAGTTTAACATCAATGCAAGTACAATCCTATGGGACATGATGTATATTTGAAGGTCATTTTTATTCAACACTTGTACATTACTATTTCTTCAGTTTATGGACATCATAGGATATATCCTTTCATCCACAAGTTCAAAAATTTATAGGCATTTGGTTCACTTTCAATCACTTCGTGCTTCAGAACACATGTATTCCTCCATGTTTCTTGAGTGGTCTTTTTATGAGACTTTGTTCCAAACACATGATTTTTGATTTCCATAATCACGTTTGAAGCCAAACTTACCCACTCTTCATGATAAACCGTAACGCTAATGTCAAAATTCGATGTATAACTGATTGAAAGAAAGTATGTATATCAATATAAGATTTCCTATGTATTTTCAGATATCAATTCAATCCATTATTTAAAGTTGTAACCAGTATTTATTTACAGTACTTTCTATAAAGGCATCATCTCTATATTCATAGACACAGGGTACACCACTTGTATCCGCAATACTAATTTATAACTCTTCAAAATATTGCTTCAAAAACGATGGAATAAACACTCTACTCACCTGATATACATATACATTTCATCTCAGTAATATTCTTGACACAAAATGCAAGGGTCACACTTATGATTGAACCAAAGCCTAAATTGAATGTGACCATGTATTACTAAAAACATCCATGTCCTTGTTTCATAATGCTCTCAAATATCATTCCTATTGGTGACTACATATTTGTTTCTTCCTATGATTATGTATTCAACCTCAACCCTGTTAAAAATGTCTTTTCCTATCACACACTTTGTACTTTGCCTGATTTCCTAATGTCTCTATTGATATCTGCTTTCCTACACCTTGTCTCCAGTTCATCGTTGTGAATGATTCTTTTCATGTGCTGACATTTACATTCAATCTCTTACCAAAACCCTTTTTCTAAAGAACTTTTTGTCCAACTCCTAGACTCACTCAAATGGGTTGTTCCAAGCCCTGCAAAAGGTAACCCATAGGTGCTTGGGTTTTCTCATGACTCCAATTCACATAAAGAATCTAAACCCCACAGTCAGTAGGCCTCAAATTGGAGAAGTAGAGCAATATTAATGGCAGGCCTATTTGATCACACCTGGTTCACAGGAAGGGTGTCCAGGCCACCTTGATATTGGGCAATGAGGGGCAAGGGAGCTTGTTTTGGACACTGTTTGCGCTGAGCCCCTCATGGAAAACTCCAGCTAGAGGTTATAATGAGTGTGTATATGGAAGAAGATGAGGGCCATTTGGGAGTGTTTTGGTTTTAATTGTGGTCATTTGTTTGGTGGTTGGAAAAGATGACTGGGTCCACCTGGGGTTGAACTCTGGTGTGATCCCCCGAAGATACTGAGTGTTGGAAATGACCTCAGAGAAGTATTGCCATGAATTGTGTTGGGATATTAGGAGGCCACGCATGAGCATCGCCCATGCATGACAGTAGGCCTCAAATTGAGAAGCAAACTTGTTGTCCAAATCTTTTACTCATTATTCTTTCTAATCCTACCGACTATTTTCCTAATCCTACCTAGTATACTTTTTTGACTGGATGTTCTCTTTGAAATTCAACCATCCAAGGTGTAAGGTCCTGTGCCATTGTATATCGATTTATCTGAGACACCTCTGCAGAACATAATTCAAATCTTAGTATCACAATCAAGGGCCTGATGTTCTTCTGGGTTTCATATCTTACCTAGGCTTCTGTTTTCCTACTTATATTTGACCTATTTATCCATCTTAAATAATAGGAATGTTTTTGGATCTGTGGATGATTTATATTTCATGATGAATTTTCTACTCAGCTGATATCAATATACATTTCATCTAAGTAATATTCCTGACACAAAATACAAGGGTCACACTTATGATTGTACCAAAGCCTAAATTGAATGTGACCATGTATTACTAACAACATCCATGTTCTGGTTCCCTAATGCTCTCAAATATCATTCATATTGGTGAGTACATATTTGTTTCTTCCTAAGATTATGTATTCAACCTCAACCCTGTTAAAAATGTCTCTTCCAATCACACACTTTGTACTTTGCCTGAATTCCAAATGTCTCTATTGATATCTGCTTTCCTACACCTTTTCTCCAGTTAATCATTGTGAATGACTCTTCACATGTGCTGACATTGACATTCACTCTCTAACTGAATCAACATTGCTAAAGAACTTTGGGTCCAAATGCTTTACTCACTCTTCTTTTGAAACCTACCAACTATCTTCCTAATCCTACCGACTATCCCTGTTTGAGTAGATGTTCTCTTCTACATTCAATGATCCAAGGTACAAGGTTTTATGCCATTGATTATCTATTTATTTGAAACATCTGTGCAGAAAGTTATTCGAAGCTAAGTATACCAATCAAGTGCCCAATGACCTTCTGGGATTCCAATCGTTCCTAGATTTCTGTTTTCATACTTAAATTTCACCTCTATAGTCTTATAAATATCACAGATTCCCAATACCATTATTCATCCAGCAGATGATTCCTAACCCAAATTGAACATGTTATTAACCTTAACCATATACTGTTCCCTCAATCTAACTTTACATAAGAGCAGGGAAAGAGTTTGTCTTACAACACAGGAATGTATGGGATCTTCCACCTGATGAGAACTTCAAACGTTCATGCAGAAATGATCCCTGTAGAATACGTAGGCAGCTATGAAGAACCTGAGAGAGTAAGAGTCATTTTCCATGGCAAAAAACCTGGTCACGATGAAAGGTTGTGTCTGAATCAGCCTCTCTCTTCTTAATGTAGAGAAGATGGACCAAAGCATGCCTGTGTGGAGAGCTGTTCCCGAGTGCCTATGGTTGATATACCATTCTAACTTCTGAAAGTGTCACAGGAAGTAAGGGCAGCCTCCATCTCATGGAAACCTTGGAAGCAACTGTCAGGAAAATGTGGTTGCCAAGGCAGTGACCTCATTCAGTTCCTGAAGGAAGTGACCTCACGTCACTTTCTTGGTGATGGAACATGGGATCCAGAAAGAGAGGCACCCAGAGCCAGTCCCAGTCCCAGTCCCAGTGGTCACACTTGTTTGGATTTACCAAGTACAGAGTCAGTCTTTCTTGGTACCTACTGATGTGAGGATGGCCAAATGCCAGAAAAGCTCTGAAGATGGGCCTTTCCTGAGAAACCAGGTAGTGGCTCACTGCTGGCTCGTGTCAACTTCACAGAGTTGGACAAGGAAAACAGATCTGAGACAGGACAGGCCATTTCAGGGGAACATAGTATGGCCCACATGTCAGAGGACACTCTGGATAGTTAGAGACCTGCTTGGGAGTAGGAGGTGCCTTTGTGGGTGTGGGTGTGGGTTTGTGGTTTTGTCTCATGTTCTGAGAATAGGTAAGAAAGACGGATTGTTTGATTTGGAGTGAAGTGATTCTAGTAAGTCATTTGACAAGGCGAGTGTTTCTAGGTCTGTGTATCCCACTGTGTCCGTGGTTGTAGATATTAGAAAAGAGAAGGCTTCAATGAATGTGTCCTGTCTAGCAGAAAGCGTCCCAGCATTCATACTCCCCATTTTATGAATGGACTGCGGCTTGCCTTATCGATGGGCAACACCTGATATCTTCCTGAGTTTCTGTTGTCTTTGTGAATTCTGGCCAATCTCCAGAATAGGCTCAAGGTTTTGAGTCCAAGATATGTACCAACTCCAAGGTCTGTGACGTGGCCATGTACTGGATAGCTTAAGGGAATGGCGAGCATCTCAGAAAACTCAGATATCAGTGAGATCAGGTAAGTCTCAGTGGAGAAACACTCTTTTGGGCTGTTTGCTTACCTATTTTTCTGTTGCCCTGAATGTCAGAAAGGTCTTTGCCTCAGGGCACACTTTGGAAAGCCTGAAGAAAACAGTTTTCAAATGGAAATGAATGGGCATCACCTGTGGCTCTTTGCTTAATTGCTTTGGAAAGGGATGTGTCTGAATCAGGCTCTAGGTCCTGTGTGAGGCTGTGGTTTAGATTCTCAGCACATGATGGATGTAAAGAAAGATCCCATGTGTGCATCCAAAACTAAATTGGCCAAAAGAGCAGTCATTGTGGAAGAAGTCTCTCGCCTTCCTCTGTAAGGTTCTTCACCTCCATCAAGTGAGAATAGGAAAATTTGGTTCAAATGAGTTCTTCAAAGCCCTTAAGAGTCTAGCCCAGAGGTGCTTGTGTTTTCTCCAGAATCCAAATCACATAAAGAATCTATACCTGAGAGTCAGTAGGCCTCAAATTGGAGAAGCAGAGCAGTATTAACAGCAGGCCTATTTGATCACTCCTTGTTGCCCCAACGGGTGTCCAGGCCACTGTGACTTTAGGGAAATGAGGGGCAACGGAGGTTATTTTGGACACTGTCTTTGGCTGCAGCCCTCATGGAAACCTCCAGCCAGAGGTTATGTTGAGTGTCTATATGGAAGACAATGAGGGCTATGTGGGAGTGTTTTGGTTTTAATTGTGGTCATTTGTGTGGCGGTTGGAAGAGATGACTGGGTCCACCTGGGCTTAAACTCTGGTGTGATTTCCCTTAGAGACAGAGCTCTAGAACTGACCTCAGAGAAGTATTGCCAAGAATTGTGTTGGGATTTTAGGAGGCTTCGCATGAGAGTCGCCCTTGGAAACTGAGATCTAGGCCCAGGGTGGCTTTTCACAGAGCACTGGGAATCTCAGCCAGGATATCACATGATTTTATTCTGAAAGACTTGGCAGCCATTGTTGAGAGTCAAAACACACATGGAAATCACATTGTAGACCTCAATGTGCCTGGACTCATGTGATTTTTTGGCCACTATTTTGGAAGCCTTGCCTGTGAGAGTTCTCCACAGATTTCATTGAAATGAGCTTCCTCACCATTTAATGGTTCCAGAATGAATTGAAACCCATAGTGCTTCCAATTTCATCTTGAAAAATGGGTAGATAAATGCCATGAAATTTTTAAAATTCCCATGACCAGGTGGCAGTGCGGAATCTTTGGATATCCTGTAGCTGATCATGAGTATACCAGACAGTGCCTTGATTGAGTGGTTTTCATGAAAATGGTGCAGAAGAGAGAAGCCAGAAAGTTGGAGCCTGCTGAGGAGTGGGCCTAGAGGAGTGGTGGGGAGGTGAGTGATAAAACATCTGTGGTGGGGCCATGTGAATCTCCCATTGGCTTCCAAATGGTTTGTGACTGACATGGTAGAGCCAGCAGACCCTTATATGTAAAAGCATCTTGTTATATGGAGAGGTTTCAGGGCAATGTTCAGAATCAGGTTGCTATGTTCAAGGGGGCAAGCTATGTGGGATATCAGCCTGGTTGGTGCATTCTCCTGCAGACCCTGACCTACCACACGTGACAGAACTCAGTCATGCACCGCGTAACAGTTGAATTCTCTTTATTTCATGAAACAAATACCAAAATCCCAGTGCAGCAACAAGAAACACCACGAAACGTGGAGGATGACCGAATGGCTTCATGGTCCACATTTGGATAAACTTAGCCCCCCATTTCCACAGTTTACCTACAAAGAGAGAATTCAGCACTTCTGCCTCATATTCAGTGAAAAATAAGAAACTATGTCCTCCAGGTCACATAAATGCAGACCCAGCTTTGATGGTCTCACAACAAAGGAAGCTAAAGCTCCCGACAACAACATATATTTCAAGTGCCCAAACTCAGAGGCAGTTTGTCAAGTTGTCATAAGGCCAGCAGAGCTCCATGTTTGTAGAGTGTTTACCCTGTTTCTTACTTTTGGAATCTCCTCTACCAACTGCAAGGTTGTGACTCCTGAGCATATTCCATACCAGATATTTATTCACAGATATTCTAACTCTTCTCCTCTAATTTTGTCTTACTCTGGGAGATTGTAATGTCAAGGCATTGTTCTGAATGACAGTGGAAAGAATTTTGTGTACCACATATTTACATACATATTGGATTCATTTTCCAATTTTCCATTCAAAATACTGAATAGCTGACACTAACACCTACCCTACTAGACTCTGACTACTAATTCTAATAAGATGGAGAAAAATAACCCAAAAAGAATAGAAATACAAGCAGTTCAGAGGAGGCATGGTGTATAGTTGGAATTGCCTTTTGCATTATAAAGGGTAGGAGTTATAAATCTAGTCAATTATTTGTTGAAATAGTTCTCCATGTGTTTTAAAGTTAACAAATATATGAATTCCTGTCTCCCTTTCTCTGTAGCCTATTCAGCACATGTATTTTTACATGTAATTATAGAATTTTACCTGATACCCCACGTACATTCTTATGAGGTGACTCACTTGGCAGATACAAATTTTAAGAGATCACTCTGCCTAAACGCTGTTTGAACTGAAAATTCAACCTATGAGTTAGTTTCCTTGTTGAACAACAATATACATAAATCCATGTTCAATAATATAAATATTTTTGGATCTGTGGATGATATATGTCATGATGAATTTCAATTGGCATATATTATGTTATTTTAATGTCTGTGTGTTTGTATATATATATATATATACAGTCTCCAGATTTTTCAAAATATGAAATATGTCTCTTATTATACACCCTCTAAACTCATTCATATTCATGTATGTGGATTTATAAATAAATTTTCACAAGAGTATTCTCAAAAATATTTATTCACCTGAAATACATATTTGTATCCTAGTACTGAAAAGTAACTTCAGTGAATGGTGCATACAAATCCTAATATTTCTAAAGTAACTGACCCAGTTTAACATCAATGCAAGTAGATTCCTATGGGACATGATATAAATTTTGACTTTCATTTTTATTCAACACAGGAACATTACTATTCCTTCAGTTTATGCACATCATAAGATATATATTTCATCCACAAATTCGCAAATTTATAGGCAATTGTTTCACTTTCAGTCATTTTATTCTTCAGAACAAATGTATTCCTCCATTTTCTTGACTGGTCTTTTCATGAGACTTCTTTCCAAAGACATTATTTTCGATTTCCATGATCACTTTTGAAGCAAAAATCACACACAATTCATGAAAAACCATAACCCTAATATTACCATTAGATGTATTGCTGGTTGGAATTAATGATGGTATATCAATATACGATTTCTTATATATTTTCAGATATCAATTCAATCCATTATTTAAAGTGAGACCAGTTATATTATTTATTCACAATGTGGTCTCTTCATGCATTATCTCTATATTCATAGACTCAGGGTACACCTCTTTGTACCCCCAATACTAATTTATTGGACTTCAAAACATTGCTCTCGGAAATGCTGGAAGAAATACTCATGTCACCTGATCTACATATACATTTTATCACAGTAATATTCTGGACACCAAATACAAAGATCACACATAAGATTGTACCAAAGCCTAAAAGGAAAGTGAGCATGGATTACTAAAAACATCCATGTTCAGGTTGGCTAATGTTCTCAAATGTCAAACCTATTGGTGACTACATATTTGTTTCTTCCTAAGATTATATATTCACACTAATCCTTGTTCAAAATGTCTAATGGTGTAACTCACTTTATACTTTGCCTGATTTTGTAATAATTCTCTATTATTATCTGCTTTCCTACATATTTTTCAAAGTTCATCATTGTGACTGAATCTTCATATGTGCTGACATTTACATTCACTCTCTAACCGAAAACCTTTTGCTAAAGAACTTTTGGTCCAAATCCTATATTAACTCTTCTTCCTAAACCTAGCGACTATATTCCTAATCTTACCAACTATCCCTTCTGACTGGATATTCCCTTCCACATTCAATCATCCAATTTTCAAAATCCTATGCCATTGTGTATGGATTTATCTGAGACATCTGTGCAGAATGATATTCAACACTAAGTATTCCAACGAAGGGCCTAATGCCCTTCTGGGCTTCAAATCTTAGATTTCTGTTTTCATACATATATTTCACCTATATATTCTTATAAATATTACAATGTCCCAATACCATTATTCATTCAGCAGAACGATTCGTAACACAAATTGAACCTGTTATTAACCCTTACCATACACTCTTCTCTCAACCTAACTTTACAGAGGAGCAGGGACAGAGCTGGTCTTACAATACAGGAATGTCCAGTGTCTTTCACCTGCTGAGAACCTCAAAGGTCCATGCAGAAATGATCCCTGAAGAAGATGTAGGCAGCTATGAAAGACCTGAGAGAGCAAAAGTCATCTTCGATGGAAAGCAACCTGGTCAGGATGAAGGGTTGTGTCTGCATCAGCCTCTATATTCTTAATGTAGAGAAGATGAACCAAACCAGGCCTGTGTGGAGAGCTGTTCCCAGGTGCCTATGGTTGAGATACCATTCTAAATTGTGAAAATATCAGAGCAAGTTGGTGCAGCCGCCATCTCATTGGACCCTTGGAAGCAACTGTTAGGACATAGTGGTTGCCAAGGTAGTGACCTCATTCAGTTCCTGAAGAAAGTGACCTTAACTCACTTCCTTGGTGATGGAATTCTCTGAACTTGGAATCCAGGAAGCCAGGCACCCAGAGCCAGTCCCAGTACAAGTTCCAGTGGTCAAACTTGTTTGGTTTACCAAGGACAGAGTCAGTCTTTCTTGGTACCTACTGATGTGAGGCTGGCCAAATGCCAGGAAGGTCTGAAGAGGGGCCTTTCCTGAGAAAGCAGGTGGAGGCTCACCGCTAGCCTCTGACAGCTTCACAGAGTTGGCCACGGAGACCAGATCTGAACCAGCACAGCCCATTATGGTGGAATATATTATGTCCCACCAGTCAATGGACACTCCGTATTGTCACGAACCTACTTGGGGGTCTGTGTGGGTGTGGGTGTGGGTTTGTGGTTTTGTCTCATGTTCTGAGAATAGGTAGGAAAGTCGGTTTGTTTGGTTTGGTGTGAATTGTTTCTTGTAAGTTGTTTGACAAGGCGAGGGTTTCTATGTCTGTGTATCCCACTGTGTTCGTGGTTGTAGACATTAGAAAAGAAAATGCATCAATACACGTGTCCTGTCTAGTAGAAATCTTCCCAGCATTCATCCTGCTCAATTTATGAATGGTCTGCGGCTTGCCTTATGGATGGGCAACACCTAATATCTTCCTAAGTTCCTGTTTTCTTCCTGAATTATGGCCAATCTCTAGAATAGTAACATGGTTTTGTGTCCATGATATGTACCACCTCCAAGCTCTGTGACATGGCCATGTACTGGATAGCTGAAGGGAATGGTGAGCATCTCAGAAAACTCAGATATCAGTGTGACCAGGAAAGTCTCAGTGGAGAAACCCTGCTTTGGGCCTTTTGCTTTCCTATTCTTCTGTTGCCCTGAATGTCAGGAAGGTCTTTGCCTCAGGCCACCCCTTTGAGAAGCATTAAGAAAACAGTTTTCAAATGGAAACGTATGGGCATTACCTGTGGCTCTTTGCTTATTTGCTTTGGAAAGGGATGTTTCTGAATCAGCCTCTTGGCCCTGTGTGAGGAAGTGGCTTAGATTCTCAGCACCTGATGGATCTAAAGAAAAATCCCATGTGTACATTAAAAACCAAATTAGCCAAAAGAGCAGTCATTGTGGATGAAGTCTCACCTTCTTCTGTAAGGTTCCTGACCTCCATCATTGAGAATAGAGATCCTTTGGGTTAAATGAGTTCTTCAAAGCCCTGCAGGGAGTAGGCCATAGATGCTTGGGTTTTCTCATGACTCCAATTAACATAAAGAATCTAAACCCCACAGTCAGTAGGCCTCAAAATGGAGAATCAGAGCAGTATTAATGGCAGGCCTCTTTGATCACTCCTGGTTCACAGGAAGGGTGTCCTGGCCACACTGATGTTAGGCAAATGGGGGCAAGGGAGATTATTTTCGACACTGTTTTGGCTGTGCCCTTCATGGAAAGCTACAGCCTGAGGATATAATGAGTGTCTATATGGAAGAAGATTAGGGCCATGTGAGAGTGTTTTGGTTTTAATTGTGGTCATTTGTGTGGCTGTAGGAAGAGATATCTGGGTCCACCTGGGCTTGAACACTGGTGTGATTCCCCTAGAGACTGTGTTCTGGAACTGACCTCAAAGAAGTATTGCTTTGTATTGAGTTGGGATTTTAGGAGTCCATGCATGAGAGTCACGCTTGGAAAATGAGATCTAGGCCCAGGGTGGCTTTTCACAGAGCGTTGGGAATCTCAGACAGGATATCACATGATTTTATTTAAAAGACTTGGCAGCCATATTTGCAAGTCAAAACACACATGGACCTCACACTGTAGACCTCAATGGGCCTGGCTTCATGTGACCTTTTGGCCTGTCTTTGGAAAACCTTGCCTGTTAGTGTTCTCCAGAGCTTTCATTGAAATGATCTTTCTCTCCATTTAATGGTTCCTGAATAAATTGAAACCCACAGTGCCTCCAACTTCATCCTTGAAAAATCTCTAGATAAATACTATTAAATTTTTGAAATTCCCATTACCAAGTGGCACTGGAGAACCGTTTGATGTCCTATTGATGATCATGAGTGTATCAGACAGTGCCTTGATTGACTGGGTTTCAAGAAAATGGTGTAGAACAGAGAGGCCAGTAATTTGGAGCCTGCTGAGTAGTTAGGTTAGAGTAGTGGTTTGCAATGTGTGTTAAAACATCTGTGGTGGGGTCATATGGATCTTCCATTAGCTTCCAAATGGTTCCTGACTGACATGGGGCAGACCCCAGTCCCTTCTATGTAAAGGCATCTTGTTATATGGAGAGGTTTCAGTGAAATGTTTAGAATCAGATTACTATGGTCTAGGGGGCAATCTATGTGAGATAGAAGACTGGTTGGTGCATTCTTCTGTAGACCCTTACCCACCACACATGACAGAAGTCCCTCCAGCACTTTGTCCCAGTTGAACTCCTTGTATTTCTTGAAGCAAATACCAAACTCTCAGTGCAGCTGCAAGAAACACCACAAAAAGTGGAGGATGATTAAATGACTTCACAGTCCATACTGGGAGACACTTAGACCCCAGAGGAAACAGTTTACCTACAAAGAGAGAATTCAGCACTGCTACCTCATGTTCACTGGAAAATAAGAAACCATGTCTTCCAGGTCACATGGGTGCAGACCCAGCTTTGATGGTGTCACTACAAAGGAAGCTAAAGCTCCTGACAACAACATATATTTCAAGTGCCCAACCTCAGCGGCAGTTTCTCAAGAAGTCTTTAGACTGGCAGAGGTCCATGTTTGTGGAGTTTTTACCATGTCCCTTACTTTTGGAAAATCCTCTACCACCTCCAAGTTTGTGAACTCCTGAGCATTTTTCATTCCAGATGTGTATTCACAGAATTTCTTACTCTTCCCCTCTAATTGTGTCTTACTTCTGGTGAAGGTAATGTTAAGGCATTGTTCTGAATGAGAGTGGGAAGATTTTTGGGTAGCACATATGTGCATATACATTGGATTCATTTTCCAATTTTCCATTCGAAATACTGAATCCCTGACTGTCGGGGTAGAAGGAATTCTCCTTCAAAGAATAGTCTGACACAAGAAACATCCCCCAGGGAGACATCCTGTCTGGGAGACATCCTGTTGCCATCTGTGTCCCTGAGACATCCTATGGCCATCTGTCTTCTTGAAATATCCTGAGGTTATCTCACCTTGTGAAGACATCCAGGAACAGCCGATAAGAGAGCTTTCTCATCTCCAGCATATAAATACCCTGTGTGAACAATAAAAGTTTGCAGCTTGATTAGAACTGCTGTCTTGCTGTCATCTCTCGTATCTCATGTCCCTGAATTCCTCCCCATCTATGTTCGCTGCCCACGTTGATTTGTCCTGCCGGCCGGGACATCTGTCGCCCACCAACTGGGGCTCGAGAAATTTGACTGATTGGGAACCTCGTCCTTTTGGAAGTCTTGGTCAAGTGGAGCTCGCGATTGCCTCAGCAGATACCACCACGTGACAGATCCAGGAGGAGAGTGGCAATGACGCATGGTGAGTGACCCACCATGGGACAAGCAGTTTCATCACATGATTTGTTTTTGTCAGGCCTCAAGGAGTCCTTCAAGACATGGGGAGAGCCTGTTAAGAAAAAGGACTTAAAATTTTTCTTGTCATACATGGAGAATTGTGTCCATGGTTTCCCCTTGAAGGGACCATAAATGGAAAAAGATGGTTTAGAGTAGGAGATTGTTTAAAAGATTATTGTGAATTCTTTGGCCCAGAAAAAGTGCCTGTTCCCACCTTTTCTTACTGAAACTTAATTAATGAAATTCATAAAAGTTCACTCTTTGACAATGGTACCTTAAAACTTGTCAAGATTGGGGAAGAGACTATGTAAAAGACCTCTCGTCCCCCCTCGGCATGCCCATTAGTTAGTATAGACATAGACCCTTCTCATTCTCCACAGGAGCCTGGGAAACTTCCTGGTCCCCCTCAAAATACCACCATAATAAATAAGGCTCCAATGGTTACCAACCACCTTTATCCAGTTTTAAATCCCAGAGACACATTGACCCCTGGGGAGGAGGCTACTTTGGAGAAGGAAGCAGCTCGCTACCACTCAGATGACCCAGCACCTCTCAGGACCCTGCCACAGCCTATAGGACATACACATCCACCTCCCTCCTATATCCCTCCTGCATTTTGTGGTTTGGCCCTTCAGGGGCCAAATGCCCCCCCCGATATTTTTTCCCCACTCCCCTTGCCTAACCTGGCTCCCTTGCGAGAGTCTCTCCAACATAGACGGGAACAGATCCAACTTTTAAAAGAATTAAGATCCCTTGACTCTGAGCTCTGTTCATTTGCCTTAGGCATGGAGTCAATGCAAGCTTGCCCAAGGTGGTCTAATACAAAGACTAAGATACTCCATTGGCCTGTTCTCACCTTCTCAGTCACCCGCAGTAAGATAGATAAGTCTGCACAGGCTGAGGTCAAAGTCTTAGACAAGGATCAAGAGGAGGAAGCCGGGGAAATGGATCGTGGAGATCAGGACTCATAGGATGAGGAGTTCACCCCTCTGAAGGAAGGAACCCAAAGTGTCTACAAAAAATTAAGCCTGTGTTTTCTTGAAAAACTTACAAAGGCTTGTGCTCACTCTGGACCCACTGAGCCCTACACATTGGCTTTAGAAGAAAGCCACAGCACACAATGGCTTACTCCCAATGATTGGAAATTTCTAGCCCGAGGTACCCTCAGTGCTGGAGACTTCCTGTTATGGAATGCAGATTTCAAGAGCACTGTCAGGAAACTGCTCACAAAAATTTAACTAAGGCCTACTCTAAATCCTGGACTTATGTTAAGCTAGTGGGCAATGCGCTTTTTGACACTAAAACTAAACAGGCACTTTTCCCTGCTGGTCTTTTCGTTCAGATTCAGGTGGCTGGCTTACATTCTTGGAGACGCCTCCCTCAAAAGGCCTCCACTACCACTTCCCTGGCAAAAATTCGACAAGGGCCTGAGGAGCCTTATAGTGACTTTGTTCCCCGCCTTAAAGTAGCTGCAGAATGCTTGCTTGGACCAAGCGAAAGCGAAAGCACCTTTGTAAAACATCTTGCCTTTGAAAACGGCAACCTGGCATGTCAGGATGTTCTTCGACCACACAAGGATAAAGGGAAACATTCTGACTTTATTAGACTCTGTCCAGGGGTAGGTGCAGCCCATGCAATGCGTCTCGCTTTAGGTGCCGCCTTTACCAAGGCCTTTCACAATCCTGGCTCACATACTTGCTTTACTTGTAAAAAACCTGGCTATTTTGCACGCAAGTGTCCTACAGGCAAACAAAGCCTAGGAATAGCATCTCTTCAAACTGGGACTAAACTTCCCCGAGCTACACTTTGCCCTAGATGTGGTAAAGGTTATCACTGCGTCAGTGAGTGTAGATCTAAGACAAATGCCCTGGGACAGCCTATTTCTTCCTGCTTCTCAGGAAAATTCCTGTGGGGCCAGCCCCTGGCCAGGACCTCCCCCAGGACAAACCCAGGGGAAATAACGTTTGTTCCCTCCCAAACTCCCAACCTACCTCAAAATCCTTCTCCACAATTGCCTCCCTCCAACTAGCCACCCCAGGCAGCGCAGGATTCGACAATTGTGCTGCCACTGATACAATATTAGACTCATTTCAAGGGCCCCAGATAATACCCACTGGAATTATGGGTCTCCCTCCATCCCATACGAGTGCCCTTATTCTTGGAAGAACCTCAACTACCTTACAAGGTGTTCAGGTCTTCCCTGGCATTAATGATAATGATTTCACTGGAGAAATAAAAATCTTGGCCACAGATATTAATTGAGTTATGGCCATCCAAGCAGGAACAAGACTTGCATAATAAATAATCCTTCCCTTGGGTTCAGGAGGCACTTCCACCGCCCAAACCTACCGCAGGGAATTGCCTCCTTGGGCTTTTCTGGTGTATATTGGGTTCAGCCCATTTCTCACAATAGACACACCCCTATCTTATTTATTGAAGGAAAGGAATTTCAAGGAATTCTATATACTGGAGCTGATGCCACAATAATTTCTCAAAAATACTGGCCATCAGGTTGGCCCCTCACCCCACCCTTGACTGACCTTAAAGGGATAGGACAGTCAAAAATCCTCTGCTTCAAATGAATTTTGTCCCTGGTACAGGCCTTTTGAGACTGAGACAAAGACTGGTTGAGTCTATACAAACCATACAAAAAACAAATACATATGGTCTTGGGTATTCTGAATTTTAGTGTCGGTCCCTGACCTCCTGTACCCCATGGAGATAGAGTTAATTGGGAGATTAAGACTCTTTTGTGGATGGATCAGTGGCCGCTGATACAAGAAAAATTAGAGGCTGCCTCCATGTTATTGCAGGAACTGCTAGCAGCCGGCTATGTAGAGCCCTCAACCTCACCATGGAACGCTCCTATTTTTGTTATCAAGAAAAAAGCAGGCAAGTGCCGCCTTTTACAATATGTGTGCCATTAATAAAGTTATGTGCCCGATGGGAGCACTACAGCCAGGCATTCCCACACGAGTGGCTATTCCCAAAAACTATTGTAAAGTGGTTATTGACTTAAAAGATTGCTTTTTTACCATTCCTTTACATCCTGAGGATAGATCCTATTTTGCCTTTTGTCTCCCTCCCATTAATTTTCAGGGCCCTATGCAGAGATTTCAATAGAAGGTTCTTCCCCAAGGTATGGCCAACAGCCCTAGTCTTTTCCAAAAATGCGTTGCTCAAGCAGTAGACCCTGTGAGAGAGCGATGGCCACAAATTTATATTTTACATTATATGGATGATTTGTTAATTGATGCACCTAATACCCATAACCTTAATAATTGTTACTTGGAACTTTACAAAACCCTCACTACCTTGGGACTACAGATAGCTCCTGAATAAGGTTCAAACACAGGACCCTTATACCTATTTGGGCAATAAACTTCAAGATAATGAGATCCAAATTCTTAAAATACAACTACGTGTGGACCATCTTCACACCCTTAATGATTTTCAAAAATAACTGGGGGATATTCAATGGCTAAGAACATATTTAAAATTACCCACTTGTGTACTTTTGCCACTTAATGATGTTTTGAGAGGTATTTCCCACCCCTCCTCCGTTCAAAAGCTTACTCCCGAGGCATGACAGGCATTAAACCAAGTCACAGAAGCTATTGTCCAACAGTTTGTTACACAAATTTCTTATAACCTTCCTCTGGTTCTGGTTATTTTAACCACTCCTCATACACCCACAGGAATATTTTGGCAATGAGATCCACATTTTAAAAATAAAGGCTTCCCCTTGCTTTGGGTCCATTTACACACCACATCCTCCAAGGTAATTACTGTTTATGTTGCTCAGGTAGTGTCTATTATTATTAAAGGTCGTTTGCTTTCTCAACAACATTTTGGCAAAGACCCTGATAATATTTTATTCCATATACTAAGAACCAAACCCAATTTTTACTACAGCCAGTGAATGAATGGGATATTGCCCTATCAGGCTTTCTGGGAACAATTGATAACCACCTCCCCAATGTCCCCCTTTTACATTTTGTCTAGTTACATCTAATTATTTTTCCCAAAATTACTCATAAGGCTCCCATTCCTCAAGTCCTTACTGTCGTTACAGACGGTTAAATAATGGCCATGCGGTCTTTGTTATCAATAACCAGCCTACCGCCTTTGATACTGAATATCAGTCAGCACAGTTTGTGGAGTTGTTTGCCATAACACAAGTTTTTATAACATTTTTTGATAATCCTGTTAATATTTATGCAGACAGTGCCTACATTGTTCATTCTGTGCTGCTGCTAGAGATTTCGCCCACCATTAAGGCTTCTTCCAATGCGGCCTTTCTGTTTTACCAGCTTTAGCAGCTAATTCAGGCCAGACAACACCCATTTTTCTTAGGACACATCAGGGCACACTCTGATCTTCCCGGGCCTCTGACACAAGGTAATGCCCATGCTGACGCAACAACTCGTTCCATGTTTCTAATTTTTGTTGGCTTCATTCAAAAGGCCACGAAGTTACACAATCTTCACCATCTAAATTCCCAGAGACTTCGATTACTTTGTAAAATTACCAGGCAACAGGCAGGAGAGATAGTAAAAGCATTCCCTGATTTCACTGTCTCCCTCCCCATTCAACACTTGGGAGTTAACCCCCGAGGATTACTGCCCAATCAGGTTTGGCAAATGGATGTTACTCATTTTCCTGAATTTTGAAAAACCAAATATATACACGTTTCTATAGATACCTTCAGCGACTTTATTTTTGCATCACCACATTCTGGAGAGGCTACCAAAGATGTCCTTTCTCATCTTGTTTCAGGCTTTTCCGTAATGGGTAAACCAATACATATTAAAACAGATAATTGTTCTGCATATACCAGTGCCACGTTTAAACAGTTTTGTGCTACCTTGCAAATTTGTCATACTACTGGAATTCCATACAACCCTCAGGGCCAAGGCATTGTGGAAGGTGCGCACCTTACCTTAAAGACTTGGCTAACCCACTTTAAGGCATCAGCCTTTGAATTTACCACTCCCAGGCATCGCCTTAACCATGCATTATTTGCCCTTTTTTTTTCTTACCCTAGACAGTGAAGGCCATTCGACTGCAGCACTAGCATCCCTCATCCAATTCTGTTCACCCACCTGTTATTTGGCCAGATGCTCTTACAAATAAATGGAAAGGCCCAGATCCTGTCCTCATCTGGGGATGAGGCTCAGCTTGTATTTTGGACCAAGACCAAGCAGCTCCAAAATTGTTACCAGAACGCCTGGTTAAACAGGATAATGACTTACCTCAACATAGGGATGGAGGTCCGCCCCTTGAGGACAAATTTTCATCTTTTTCGGATGCAGCCAACAATCTGTGTGAGCATCCTGCTTAAGGCACTTCTGCTGAACAGGTTTGTACACGCAGGCCTTAGCCCTACACCTTCCAATATCATGGAGTACCTTTTTGTCCCTCCCTGCAAATGCAAGGGAGGATCTTGGACTCAGGCTCCAACTAGATGGACCCAGACTGCTGACTGCGTGACTAAAGTGGCTTACCTCTGTGCCGAGATTGACCATAAACTCGGAGGAGTTCATCAGCCTAAATGGGTATGTGTTAACAAGCCAAAGATTATTCTCCATAGTACAAGTAAAGCTCTCCAAAATTGTTCTGCAACCTGTTCGCATACCGAGGCGATGCATGGCTCTTGTTATGTGTCACCCTAAATTTGTGTTAACAAGCAGGGAGAACAATTTTTTGAAGCCTCCCTAACTAAAACTCATGCAGCAGGGGGGACCACTATTTATTATACCCCTGTTCTCTTTGACCGGGGAGGAGAACACAAATACACCAAGCTACAGTCAGCTGGGTACCAAGGCACTGTCGGTAAACCCTCCTTCTGGCCCATTAAGGCCCCTACAGGGGTCTCTGATGGTGGAGGACCCACTGATGCTGTCAAGCATCCTCAGATAATCAAACTTTTGCAACCCCAAATCCCTGAGCTCACATATCTTCCCTTAATGTAGCCTAAATCCCAGCTCCCAGGTTTAGATACCAATACATTAGAAATGTTGGAAACTACCTTCTCCTTGCTTAATAATTCCAAGCCCACACTTGCTTGTGATTGCTGCCTCTGCATGAAAACAGGGGCAATCATGCCTATGGCAGTTCCTATTTATTCTATCATAGACAATGATAATACATGCCAACCTGCATTTCCTTTTAAAGTACAGCTTATAGGCACTTTTATATTATGTCTTTTAGGCGTGATGCAGTATAATACCGATGATATTGATGTTGGAGTTTCTTCCTTTGGAAATTGCTCAACAGTACAAAATTATTCCTCACCCACCCCATCTCCTTGTAACCACAATGGCACAGTTTTTATGTGTGGAGGAAAATCGGTCTTCCCCACGCTTCCAGCGAATTGGACTGCTGGCTGTTTTCTTACCTTATTACTCCCTGATATGACTATTGTCCCATGAGACGAACCTCTACCCATTCCTAGCCTAGACACCTTAGTCAAAAGACAAAGGGGGGCAATACAGGCCTTACCACTCATTGCCAGCCCTGGAATAACAGCTGCCATGGGCACAGGTACACTGGCTTAGGCACAGCTAAACACTCTTACCATCGCCCATATCAACAACTTATAAATGATGTACAAGATGTACAAGATTAGCAGGACCAAATAGACACCCTGGAAGAAGTGTTCATTCAAAACAGACGAGGCTTAGATTTGCTGACTGCTAACCATGGAGCTATTTGCTTGGCCTTAGGGGAACGATGCTGCTTTTATGCCAATAAATCAGGCATAGTATGCACTAAAATAGAGACAAAGGGAACTACTTAAAAATCCCCTCTGTAGTGGGCTTAATGAATTTCTACCCTACCTTCTTCCCCTATAAGGCCCTTTGTTGGGTTTACTTTTAATGGTGTCCATAGGACCTTGCATTATAAACAGGCTGGTACAATTTATTAAAGAACAGATTAATATTTTGGCCTCTAAGCCAATTGAGGTCCACTATCATCATCTGGAGATGGACGACAGTGCTGTCAACATTTAAAAGGATGTTCTACACTTCTCACAGGCTTATTTCTCAAGTTTACATCCCCAAGATCTCTCTTTCTTATATAAAAGTATGAGTAACAGCTCTGAACAAGCATCTTCTGTCCTTGCCATAAGGGTTTACTCCTCCATGGGCCCCTCTGCTTGCAGGAGGACGCACCCATGGAGTGAGGACGTTGGGCCATAATAACGGAGGGTGCAGGAAGGACTGCAGGAGGATGGATGCACGGACCACAAAACCCAAGACTTCTGAGTGACACGCTCTGGTGCATGGCGGTTGGCATGTTCCCCCTCAAAGCCATCTCCTCCAAAAACATGCAAAGGCCACCACAAAATCTCCTAGTGAAAGCGCTCGCTTGGATCACGAGATATTCTAAGGCCTTCTAGAGGAACAGAGCCTCTATCACCCCCTGAAAACATAGGCAATAATGTATGGTCAAATATTTTATATAAGAAAGGGGGAGAGGTCAGGGGCTAGAAGGAAGCTCTCCTTTGAAGAATAGCCTGACACTTACATAAAACAGCGCCCTGGAGACATCCTGCCTGGGAGACATCCTGCAGCAATCTATCTCCCTGAGACATCCTGCGGCCATCTGACTTTCTGAAATATCCTGAGGTTATCTCACCCTGTGAAGACATCCAGCAACTGCTGATAAGGGAGCTTTCCCATTCGCAGCATATAAATACCCTGTGAAAACAATAAAATTTTGCAGCATGATCAGAACTCCTCTCTTGCTATCATCTCTCATGTCTCTTGTCCCTTCATTCCTCCCCAATTAGGTTCAACGCCCAAGTTGATGTGTCCTGCTGGCCGGGACACCTGACACTAAAGCATACCCGACTAGACTATGACTCCTTATCCGAATATGATGGAGAAAAATAACCCAAACAGAATAAAAATGCAAGCAGTTCAGAGGAGGCATGGTGGATAGTTGGACTTGCCTTATTTGCATGATGTAGGATAGGTATTATAAATCTAGTTAATTTTTAATTTAAATAATTGTCCATGTGTTTTTAAAGTTAACAATTATGTGAATACCTGTCTCCCTTTCTCTGTAGCCTATTCAGCACATGTATTTTTATACGCACATATAGAATCCTACCTGGTATCATACTTATATTCTTGTGAGGTGAGCTGACTTGGCAGATACAAATTGTGAGAAGAGATCACTCCTCCTAAACGCTGTTGGAACTGAAAGTTCAAACTATGGGTGAGCCTCCTAGTAGAACAACATTATACATAAATCCATGTTCAGTAAAATAAATATTTTTGCATCTGTGGTTGATATATAATTTATGATGAATTTCAATTGGCATATATATTGCTACTTTTAATTTTTTGTGTGTGTAGTGTGTGTAGTGTGTGTGTAGTGTGTGTGTGTGTGTGTGTATATATATATATATATATATATATATATATATATATATATATATATACAAACTCTCCAATTTTTTCAAAATACGAAATATATGTGTCTTATACACTACGTAAATTCATTCATGTTCATGTATGTGGATTTATAATCAACTTTTCAGAAGATTATTCTCAGAAATATTCATCCACCTGAACTACATATTTGTTTCTAGTACTGAAAAAAAACTTCAGTGAATGGTGGATACAATCCTAACATTTCTACAGTAAGTGACCCATTATAACATCAATGCAAGTAAATTCCTATGGGACAGGATGTGTATTTTGAAGTTCATTTCATTCAACACTGGTAAGTAACTATTTCTTCAATTTATGAACATCATAGGATATATATTCCATCCACAAGTTCACAAATTTATAGGCTTTTGATTCACTTTCAATCATTTCCTGCTTCAGAACCTATGTATTTCTCCAGGTTTTTTGAATGGTCTTTTCATGAGACTTCTTTCCAAACACATTATTTTCAATTTCCATAATCATTTTGAAGCAAAACTCACACACTCTTCATAATAAACCATAACCCTAATATTACCATTAGATGTATAACTGGTTGGAATGAATGATTGTATATCAATATATGATTTCCTGTATATTTTCAAATATCAATTCAATGCATTATTTAAAGTTGGAACCAGTTATATTACTTATTAACTGTATGGTCTATTCATGCATTATCTCTATACTCATAGACACAGGGTACATCTATTTGTAACCACAATGCTAATTTATTCGTCTTCAAAATGTTGCTCCCTGAAATGGTGGAAGAAATACTCATGACACCTGATCTACATATGCATTTTATCACAGTAATATTCTGGACAGAAAAAGCAGAGGTCACACTTATGATTGTACCAAAGCCTTAATGGAAAGTGAGCAGGGATTACTAAAAACATCCATGTCCAGGTTGCCTAATGCTCTCAAATGTCAATCATATTGATGACTACATATTTGTTTCTTCCTAAGACTATATATTCAACCTCAAGCCTGCTGAAAATGTCTAATCCTATCACTCTCTTTATACTTTGCATGATTTCCTAATGTTTCTATTTATATCTTCTTCCCTACATATTATTCCAGTTCATTATTTTGACTGACTCTTCACATGGGCTGACATTTGCATTCACTCTCTACCAGAAACCCTATTGCTAAAGAACTTTTGGTCGCACTCCTATACTCACTCTTCTTTCTAAACCTGCTGACTATCTTCCTAATCCTACCGACTCTCTCTTTTTGACTGGATGTTCTCTTTGACATTCAGTCATTCAAGGTAAAAGGTCCTATGCCATTGTATCTCGATTTATCTAAGACATCTGTGCAGAATATAATTCAAAGCTAAGTATTCCACTCAAGGGCCTAATGCCTTACTGGGCTTCAAATCTTACCTAGATTTCTGTTTTCAAACTTATATTTCACCTGTATATTGTTGTAAATATCGCAGATTCCCAATACCATTATTCATCTCGCAGAATGATTCTTAACAAAAATCGAACCTGTTATTAACCCTAACCATACACTGTTCCCTCAATCTAACGTTACAGAAGAGCAGGGACAGAGTTGGTCTTACAATACAGGAATATAGGGAATATTCCACCTGCTGAGAACCTCAATGGTACATGCAGAAATTATCCCCGGATAAGATGTAGGCAGCTATGTAGGACCGAAGAGAGCAAAATCCTCTTGATGGCAAGCACCCTGGTAAGGATGAAGGAATGTGTCTGAATTAGGATCTCTCTTCTTAATGTAGAGAAGATGGACCAATCCAGGCTTGTGTGGAGAGCAGTTTCCCGGTGCCTATGGTTGATATACAATTCTAACTTGTGAAAGTGTCACAGGAAGTAGTGGCAGCCTCTATCTCATGGGACCCTTGGAAGCAACTGTTAGGACAATGTGGTTGTCAAGGCAGTGACCTCATTCAGTTCCTGAAGGAATTGACCTACCTAACTTCCTTGGTGATGGAACTCTCTGAACTTGGGATCCAAGAAGCCAGGCACGCAGAGGCAGACCCAGTCCCACTCCCAGTAGGCTCACTTGTTTGGATTTACCGAGGACAGGGTCAATCTTTCTTAGTACCAACTGATGTGAGGATGTCCAAATGCAAGAAAAGCTCTGAAGAGGGGCCTTTCCTGGGAAAGCAGGTAGTTTTTCACCCCTGGCTCCTGACAATTTCACAGAGTTGGACAAGGAGACAAGATCTGAGACAGTACAGGCCATTTCGGGGGAACATAGTATGGTCCACAAGTCAGAGGACACTCCATATATTCACAGATCTCCTTGGGGGAAGGAGGTGCCTTTTTGGGTGTGCATGTGATTATGTGGTTTTATCTCATGTTCTGAGAATAGGTAGGAAAGTTGATTTGTATGGTTTGGAGTGGACTGTTTCTTGTATGTCCTTTGACAAGGCGAGTGTTTCTATGTCTGTGTATCCCACTGTTTCCGTGGTTGTAGACATTAGAGAATGCATCAATGGATTTTCATATCTAGTAGAAAGCTCCCAGCATTCATTCTGCCCAATTTATGAATGGACTTCAGCTTGCCTTATAGATGGGCAACAACTACTGTCTTACTAAGTTCCAATTTTCTTTCTGAATTCTGGTAACTCTCCAGGATAGGCTCATGGTTTTGTGTCCAAGATATGAACCACCTCCAAGCTCTATGAAATGGCCATGTACTGAATAGCTGAAGGTAATGGGAGCATCTCAGAAAAATCAGATATCAGTGTGACCAGGAAAGTCTCAGTGGAGAAACTCTGCTTTGGGCCTTTTGCTTACCTATTGTTCTGTTGCCCTGAATGTCAGGAAGGTCTTTGCCTCAGGCCACACTATGTGAAGCCTGAAGAAAACAGTTTTCAAGTGAAAATGATTGGGCATCACCTATGGCTCTTTGCTTAATTGCTTTGGAAAGGGATGTGTCTGAATCAGCATCTTGGCCCTTTGTGAGGTTGTGGCTTAGATTCTCACCACCAGATGGATCTAAAGAAAGATACCATATGTGCATCCAAAACCAAAATGGCAAAAAGTTCATTCATTATGGATGAAGTCTCGCCTTCCTCTGTGAGGTTCCTGACCTCCATCAAGTGAAAATAGGGATCCTTTGTGTCAAATGAGTTATTCAAAGCCCTGCAGAGGTGCTGGGATTTCCTCATGACTCCAAATCACATAAAGAATCTATACCTGACAGTCAGTAGGAGTCAAATTGGAGAAGCAGAGAAGTATTAAAGTCAGGCCTATTTGACCACTCCTGGTTCACAGGAAAGGTGTCCTGGCCACAATGATGTTAGGCAAATGAGGAGCAAGGGAGCTTATTTTGGACACTGTCATTGGATGTGCCCCTCATGGAAACCTCCAGCCAGAGATTATGATGAGTGTCAATATGGAAGGATATGAGGGCTATGTGGGAGTGTTTGGGTTTTAATTGTGGTCATTTGTGTTGCGGTTGGAAGAGATGACTGGGTCCACCTGGATTTAAACTCTGGTGTGATTCCCCTAAGAGACTGTGTTGTAGAATTGTCCTCAGAGAACTATTGCCATGAATTGTGTTGGGATTTTAGGAGGACACGGATGAGAGTCGCCCTTGGAATCTGAGATCTAGGCCCATTTTTGCTTTCCACAGAGCACAGGGAATCTCAGCCATGATATCATATGATTTTATTTGAAAGACTTGGCAGCCATAGTTGAGAGTAAAAACACACATGGACCTCACATTGTAGACCTCTATGGTCCTGGCTTCATGTAACCTTTTGGCCACTCTTTGGGAAGCCTTGCCTGTGACAGTTCTCCAGAGCTTTCATTGAAATGATCTTCCTCAACATTTAATGGATTCTGAATGAATTGAAACACACAGTGCCTCCAAATTAATCCTTGAAAAATGCCTACATCAATATCATGACATTTTTGAAATTTCCATGACCAGGTTTCACTGGAGAACCTTGAATGTCCTGCTGCTGATCATGAGTGTAACAGACAGTGCCTTGATTGACTGGTTTTCATGCAAATGGTGTAGAACAGAGATGTCAGTTAGTTTGAGCCTGTTGATTAGTGGTCCTAGAGAAGTGGTATGCAGGTGTGTGATAAAACATCTGTGGTGAGGCCATGTGGATGTGCCATTGGATTCCAAATGGCTTTTGACTGACATGGTGCTTCCAGCAGACCCTTGTATTTAAAGGAATCTTGTTATATGGAGAAGTTTCATTGCAATGTTCAGAATCATGTTGCTATGGTCTAGGGAGCAAGCTATGTGGGATAGAAGCCTGGTTGGTGCATTCTCCTGCAGACCCTGAACCACCACACATGACAGAAATCCCTCCAGGACTGTGTCCCTGTTAAAATTTTTGTATTCCATGAAACAAATACCAAACTAACAGTGCAGCAGCAAGAAACACCACGACAATAGGTGGATGACCAAATAGCTTCATAGTCCACACGTGGAGACACTTAGCCCCTAGTGAACAAATTTAACCACAAATAGAGAATTCAGCACTGCTGCCTAACGTTCATTGGAATATAAGAGACCATGTCCTCCAGGTCACATAGATGCAGACCCAGCTTTGATGGTCTCAATACAAAGAAGATACAGCTCCTGACAACATCATATATTTCAAGTGCCCAACCTCAGTGGCAGTTTCTCAAAAAGTCTTTAGGCCAGCAGAGCTCCATGATTGTGGAGTTTTACCCTGTCCCTTACTTTTAGTAACTCCTCTACCACCTCCAAAGTTGTGAGTTCCTGAGCAATTGCCATTCCAGATATGTATTCACATATTTTATAAACCTTCTCCTCTAATTGTGTCTTAATTGGGGCGAAAGTAATGTCAAGGAATTGTTCTGGATGAGACAGGGAGGATTTTTGTGTAGCACATATTTGCATACACATTGGATTCATTTTCCAAATTTCCATTCGAAATAATGAATCCTGGACACTACCCCATACCCTACTAGACTCTTACTACTAATCCTAATATGATGGAGAAAAATAACTCAAACAGAATTGAAATACAAGCAGTTCAGAAGTGGCATGGTCTATAGTTGCACTTGTCTTTTGCATTATATAGGGTAGGAGTTATGAATCTAGTCAATTTTTTGTTGAAATAGTTCTTAATGTGTTTTTAAAGTTAAAAAATATGTGAATTAAGTCTCCCTTTCTCTGTAGCCAATTCAGCATATGTATTTTTATAAGCACATGTAAAATTCTACCTGGTACCACGTGTACATTATTGTGTGGTCGCAGACATGGCAGATACAAATTGTGAGAAGAGATAACTCCTTCTAAACGATGTTGGAACTGAAAATTCAACCTATGGGTGAGCTTTCTAGCTGAACAAGATTATACATAAATTCATGTTCAGTAAAATGAATATTTTTGATCTGTGGATGATATATATTTCATGGTGAATTTCAATTGCATATAGTGGTACTTTTTATTATCTGTGTGTGTGTTTGTGTGTGTATATATATATATATATATATATATATATATATATATATATATATATACACACACAAACATATATATATATACTCTCCAGATTTTTCAAAATATGAAATATCTGTGTCTTATTATACATTTCCTAAATTCACTCTTGTTTGTATATGTGGATTTATAATCATCTTTTCACAAGATTATTCTCAGAAATATTCATCCACCTGAAATACATATTTGTTTCCTACTACTAAAAACTACCTTCAGTGAATTGTGTATTCAAATCCTAATATTTCTAAGGTAACTGACCCAGTTTAACATCAATGCGATTAGACTCCTATTGGACATGATGTCTATTTTGAAGTTCATTTTGTTTTCAACACTGGTACATTAAGATTTCTGTAGTTTATTCACATATATATATTTCATCTACAAGTTCGCACATTTATAGGCATTTGTTTCACTTTCAATCAATTTCTACTTCAGAAAAGATATATTCCTCCATGTTTCTTGACGGGTATTTTCATGAGACTTCTTTCCAAACACATTATCTTCGATTTCCATAATTACTTTTGAAGCAAATCTCACACACCCTACTTGATGAACCATAACCCTAATATTACCACTAGATGTATAACTGGTTGGAATGAATGACTGTATATCAAAATATGATTTCTTATATATTTTCAGATATCAATTCAATCAATTATTTAAAGTGGAACCAGTTATATTATTTATACACTGTATTGTCTATTCATGCATTATCTCTATAAGCATAGACACATGGTAGACCTCTTTATACCCCCAATACTATTTTATACGTCTTCAAAATATTATTTCCAGAAATGGTGGAAGAAATACTCATGTCACCTTACCTACATATACATTTTTTCACATTAATATTTTGGACACTAAAAGCAAATATCACACTTATGATTGTACCAATGTAAAGATCTGGTGAGCATCGGAGGAAGAGACCACCAAGAGACTGTCTCATGCAACAGCAAAGGGATTATTTGGGGTCCAGCATGCTGGGGCTCAGAGCTCACTTGAATTTAGCAGAGAGCCCTGAGAAAAGCTTAAGCCGAGCTTATATACTTTCCGTGGAGAGGGCAGGGAGTGAAGTTTATTGATGGGTCAGGGCAAGTGGGTGGTTTGCGTGTAAATGTGTGAGGGAGTACATTCTGCATTTTGGCAGTTGGGGACAGCACATTCTGAAAGCAAGATTAGCAAACAGTTCTCAAGATTTCAATAGTGTTTTGTTAAGCATACAGAAAAACAGGAAGTGACAAGTACCTATTTTATTAACATTTCATTCCCCACTTCTTTTTCTGTTTATTTTTAATCACAAAGGTGATCATTGGGGATGTCATATTTTATGTCTGCTAGTGGGGTATATTGTTGTCTGATTTCCATAGGTTTAACTTTTCCAATTTGAGCTTGGAGAAAGGAAACTACACGATTGAGCTAACAGGGCCCCACAGTTAGCAATAATATTAGGATTATTAATGGACCGGACAAGGCTGATTAAAGCATAGTAAACCACGGGGACTGTGTGAACCAAGACTCAAACAACACTTTTTAGGCCTCTGTCTCTCGTTGATACTCTTCAAGGCGTTTTCATAATTTATTCATAGATTCTTTTACAACTCCAGTATTGTTGGCATAAAAACAACATTCTTTCCTCAATGCAGCACAAAGGCCCCTTCTCTCATGAAGAGGAGGTCCAACCCTCCACTGTTCTGTAAAACTACTTCAGAGAGAGAGGTTAAAAATTCCTGTAAAGCTGTGATGGAGGTTTTTAATATCTTTAAGTTTTGGTCTATTGCTGCTTCTAATTGGGTGATTTGTTGTGTCCCATGGACTAAGGCAGTGGTTCCTGTGCCCACCCCTGCAGCAACTCCTATTAATAATAGGATGGCTAAAGTGATGGATACAGGTTCCCTGCAGAACTGTGTTGTATGCCCGCCCTATTTGATCTTTAACTGAACCTGCATCATGATAGAGCACTCTGGGAAACATCTGCACCAATACATAATTAATCACATCTGTTGACGATTTTATGAAAACATAAACAATGTTTAAGTATATAGAATTATACTGTTGTAGGGACGGACATGGCAAGGAACCTGATATACCACTGAAGCTAGGGAATCAGTCCTATTTGGTTGCAAACAGATTTAGAGGGCATTGCTTCTGTTGTCATCAATTAATCCCCTGAACCCCAAGTTTAGGTAGTTTCAGAATTTTGTACCCAACATGTAAGGGAAGGAGCTCAGAAGTTCAGAGTCTACAGAAGTTCACAAAAGCAGTTTTTGTTTCTGTATATTTCCTCTGTTCTGGGCAAGTTAACTTTTTAATGACACCTGGGAGGGGGGGAGCTTTTGTCTTCTCTTTTTTTTCCCCTGCCAGCTGTTAAAATGGAGCCCAGTTGGTAACTTCTTTATCTTAGAAATGTAGCCATCTCTGTGAAGCCCCAGCTCAAGGCCAAAGGCCTTGTTCACATATTTTGTGAAAAACTAGTAAGGGAGTGTCTAGCTTAGGAGTGCTGATTTTTCCAGTCAATGGCAAGTAGAATAGGGCAACAAGAAAAGAGGAAGCTTATCTACATTGTACTTTTTTAGGGACTCTTTTGCTGAAAGTCCTAAAGTCAGGCATGGTGAAGACTTCTGGAGAAGGTCAGTTAAGAATTTTCTGTCGTCCTGGTACAGAGGGGGAAGACGTGCTGGGCGGGTGGTGAGAGCAGCTATGTGGATCTGAGAATGAGGAAGGAGAGATATAAAAGAATAATGGGAAAGGGGTTTGGGATTTTCCAACAACAAAAACTTTAGCAGTAGAACAGGTAGAGAAGAGGAGAAGATGGGATTGAGAATCCCAAAAAGCCTGTGAGGGACTTTAATTTTAAGTAACCTCTTTTCAGTTTTTACAAAGCAACATTAAAGGCCATTTTCATTACATCTTGGATAGGGGTCTGAGGCCTCTCCTCAGCCTGTTTGAGCTTTGGGTTAGCTGGTAAGAGGACCTGGTGGGACCCGGTGCGGGCACTGACAGGAGAAGAGATGAGTGAGTGGATGGAAGGGTACCTCATTACCTGCTACCTCTGCAAGGGGGCAATGGTCTGAGAACCGGCGGAGGTTTGGATATGTGATCTAGTATTTGAAAGGGAGAAATCAGGTTCTTGAGGTGGAATTGACAGCAGAGCGTCTGGAGCAGAAGGCAGAGGGTGAGGATCTATTGGAGAAGCATAGTTCAGGATGTGAGCAAAGGACGGAAAAGGCCTCCACATAGGGGAATTTCCTTCCACCCTTTTGAGCACTTGCCTAAGTTAAATAGGTCACGCAGAATTTGAAGATCTAGAGACCCCTCTGGGCGCCATCAGTTGTGGTTGTCTAATTGGTAACATGGCAAATGCTGTGTACTGAATTTGATGAGGAGTTTGGGTTTCACCAGGAAGCCCCTATATGCTCATATCACCATGACTTACAGAAGAAGTAGGATTTTCCCTCACAGAGCCGTGGCTGTTTCTGGCTTTGATAGTCTGCCGGGTAAACATAGTAATCTAGGCTAGCCAACGTGCATCTGGCTCGCGTGTCCCTACATCCATAATAGCAAATCTCACACACTCTTCCTGATAAACCAGAACCCTAATATTACCATTAGATGTATTACTCGTTTGAATGAATGCATGTATATCAATATAAGATTTTCTGTATATTTTCAGATATCAATTCAATCCATTATTTAAAGTTGGAATCAGTTATATTATTTATTAACAGTATGGTCTATTCATGCATTATTTCTATATTCGTAGACACAGGGTAAAACTATTCATAACCCCAATACTAATTTATATGTCTTTAAAAAATTGCTCCCAGAAATGTGGAAGAAAAACTCATGTCACCTAATCTACATATATATTTTATCACAGTAATATTCTAGAGAGAAAAAACAAAGGTCACACTTATGCTTGTACCAAAACCTAATTGGAATGTGAGCATGGAGTACTAAAAACATCCACGTTCAGGTTGCCTAATGTTCTCAAATGTCAATCCTATTGGTGACTACATATTTGTTTCTTCCTAAGATTATGTATTCAATAAAGCCTGTTGAAAATGTCCAATCCTATCACTCACTTTATACTTTGCCTGATTTCCTAATGTCTGTTTTTATATCTGCTTTCCTACATGTTTCCACCAGTTCATCATTGCGACTGACTCTTCACATGTGCTGATATTTACACTAATTCTCTACCTGAAACCCTATTGCTAAAAAAGTTTTGGTCCAAATCCTATACTCACTCTTCTTGCAAAATCTACCGACTACCTTCCTAATCCTACCGACTATCTCTGTTTGACGGGATGTTCTCTAATACATTCATTCATCCAAGGTAAATGGTCCTATGCCATTGTATGTTGATTTATCTGAGACATCTGTGCAGAACGTAATTCAAAGCTAAGTATCCCCATCAAGGGCCAAATGCCCTTCTTGGCTTCAAATCTTACCTAGATTTCTGTTTTCATACTTATATTTTACCTCTATATTCTTATAAATATCACAGGTTCCCAATACCATTATTCATCTCGCAGAATGATTCCTAACGCAAATTGAACATGTTATTAATCCTAACCATACACTCTTTCCTCAATCTTGCTTTACAGAAGAGCAGGCACAGAGTTAGTCTTACAATTCAGGAATGTAGGGGATATTCCTCAAAGGTCCATTCAGAAATAATCCCTGGAGAAGTTGTATGCTGCTATGGAGGACCTGATAGTACAAAAGTCATCATCCATGGAAATCAACTTGATCAGGATGAAGGGGTGTGTATGAATGAGCCACTCTCTTCTCAATGTGGAGAAGGTGGAGCAAACCAGGCCTGTGTGGAGAGCTGTTCCAGGGTGCCTATGGTTGATATACCATTCTAACTTGTGAAAGTGTCACAGGAATTGGGGGCAGCCTCCATCTCATGGGACTCTTGGAAGCAACTGTTACGATATATTGGTACCAAAGCAGTGACCTCATTCAGTTCCAGAAGAAATTGACATCACCTCACTTCCTTGTTGATGGAAATCTCTGAACTTGGGATCCAGGAAGCCAGGCACCCAGAGCCAATCCCAGTCCCAGTGCCAGTTTCAGTGTGCTCACTTTTTTGGAATTACCAAGGACAGGGTCAGTCATTCTTGGTACCTACTGATTTGAGGATGGGCAAATGCCAGAAAAGCTCTGAAGAGGAGCCTGTCCTTAAAAAGTAGGTAGTGACTCACCACCGGCTACTGACAACCTCAGAGAGTTGGCCAAGGGACCAGATCTTTGACAGGACAGGCAATTTCAGGGAAAGATAGTATGGCCCACCCGTCAGAGGACACTCTGAATAGTCACAGATCTACTTGGTGGAAGGAGGTGCCTTTGTGGGTGTGGGTGTGAGTTTGTGGTTTTGTCTCATGTTCTGAGAATAGGTAGGAAAGGCGGTTTGTTTGGTATGGACTGGACTGTTTCAAGAATGTCGTTTGACAAGGCGAGTGTTTCTGTGTTTGTGTATCACATTGTGTCTGTGGATGTGGACATTAGACAAAAGAATGCATCAATGGATGTTTCCTGTCTAGTAGACAGATTTTCAGCATTCATCATTCCCCATTTATGAATAGAGTGTGGCAGGCTTATTGATGTGCAACATCTGCTATTTTCCTAAGTTCCTGTTTTCTTCCTGAATTCTGGCCACTCTCCAGAATAAGCTCATGGTTTAGTGTCCAAGATATGTACCACCTCCATGCTATGTCACATGGCCATGTACTAGATAGCTGAAGGGAATGGGAGCATTTCAGAAAACTCAGATATCAGTGTGACCAGGAAAGTCTCACTGGAGAAACCCTGCTTTGCACCATTTCCTTACCTAATGTTCTGTTGCCCTGAATGTCAGGAACGTCTTTGCCTCAGGCCACACCTTTTTGGATCCTGAAGAAAACTGTTTTCAAATGGAAATGAAAAAATCTTTAGGCCAGCAGAGCTCCACGTTTGTGTAGTTTTTACCTTGTCCCTTACTTTGGAAACTCCTCGACCACCTCCAAGCTTGTAAACTCCTGAGCATTTTCCATTCCAGTTATGTATTCACTGATTTTCTAACTCTTTTCCTCTAATTGTGTCTTACTTGGGGCGAAGGTATTGTCAAGGCATTGTTCGGGATGAAATATATATATATATTCTCCAGATTTTTCAAAATATAAAATATATGCGTCTTATTGTACATTCCCTAAATTCATTCATGTTCTTGTATGTGGATAATTAATCAACTTTTCACAAGATCATTCTCAGAAATATTCAAATATTCATCCACCTGAAATACATATTTGTTTCCTAGTACTGAAAACTAAATTCAGTGAATGGTGCACACAAATCCTAATATTTCTACAGTACCTTACCCAGCTTAACATCAAATCAAGTAGATTTCTATGGGACATGATGTGTATTTTGGCGTTCATTTTTATTCAACATTGGTACATTATTATTTCTTCAGTTAATGCACATCATAGTATATATATTTCATCCACAAGTTAGCAAATTTATAGGCATTTGGTTCACTTTCAATCACTTCCTGCTTCAGTACACATGTATTTCTCCAGGTTTCTTGACTGGACTGGTCTTTTAATGAGACTTCTTTCCAAACACATTATTTTTGATTTCCATAATCAATTTTGAAGCAAAACTCACACATAGTTCATGATTAACTATAACCCTAATATTACCATTAGATGTATAACTGGTTGTAATGAATGATTGTATATCAATATAACAATTCTTATATATTTTCAGTTATCAATTCAATCCATTATTTAATGTGGCACCTGTTATATTATTTATTCAGCATATGGTCTATTCATTCGTTATATCTATATTCATAGACACAGGGTACACCTCTTTGCTCCCCCAATACTAATTCACAGGTCTTCAAAATATTGTTCCCTGATATGGTGGAAAAAATACTCATGTCACCTGATCTACATATACATTTTTTCACAGTAATAATCTGGACACTAAATGCAAATGTCACACTTATGATTGTACCAAACCCTAAATGGAAAGTGAACATGGATTACTAAAAACATCGATGTCCATGTTGCCCAATGCTCTCAAATTTCAATCCTATTGGTGATTACATATTTGTTTCTTTCTAAGATTATATATTCAAACTCAACCTTGTTCAAAATGTCTAATCCTATCACTCCCTTTATACTTTGCCTGATTTTGTAGTATCTCTATTATTTTCTGCTTTCCTACATATTTTTCAAATTTCATCATTGTGACTGAATCTTCATATGTGCAAATATTTACATTCACTCTCTAACCGAAACCCTATTGCTAAAGAACTTTTATTCCAAATCCTATACTCACTCTTCTTCCTAAAACTACTGACTATCTCCTGATGCTACCGAATATTCCTTTTTGACTGGATGTTCTCTTCGACATTCAATCATCCATGGTACTTGGTACTATGCCATTGTGTGTCGATTTATCTGAGACATCTGTTCAGAATGTAATTCAATGCTAAGCATCCCAATCAAGTGCCCAATTTCCTTCTGGGCTTCAAATCTTACCAATATTTCTGTTTTTATACTTATATTTCACCTATATATTCTTGTAAATATCGCAGGTTCCCAATACCATTATTTAACGCTCAGAATGATTCCTCACCCAAATTGAACCTGTTATTAACACTAATCACGCACTGTTCCCTCAATCTAACTTTACAGAAGAGCAAGGACAGAGTTGGTACTTCAATACAGGAATGTAGGTGATCTTCCACCTGTTGAGAACCTAGAATGTCCATACAGAAATAATCCCTGGATAAGTTGTAGGCAGCTATGAAAGACCTGAAAGAGCAAAAGTCATCTTCCATGGCAAACAACCTGGTAAGGATAAAGGGATGTGTCTGAATCAGCCTCTCTCTTCTTAATGTAGAGAAGATGGACTAAACCACGGCTGTGTGGAGATCTATTCCCGGGTGCCTATGGTTGATATACCATTCAAATTTGTGAAAGTGTCACAGAAAGCAGGGGCAGCCTCCGTCTCATGGGACCCTTGGAATCAACTGTTAGGAAAAAGTGGTTGCCAAGGTAGTGAACTATTTTAAATCCTGAAGGAAGTGAGTTACCTCACTTTCTTGGTGATGGAACTCTCTGAACTTGGTATCCAGGAAGCCAGGCACCCAGAGTCAGTCCCAGTCCCAGTCTAAGTGGTCTCACTTGTTTCGATTTTCCAAGGACAGAGTCATTCTTTCTTGATACCTACTGATGTGAGAATGGCCAAATACCAGGAAAGCTCTGAAGAGGGGCCTTTCCTGAGCAAGCAGTTAGGAGCTCACCGCTGGCTCCTGACAACTTCACAGAGTTAGCCAAGGAGACCTAATCTAATACAGGACAGGCCATCTCAGGGGAACATAGTGTGGTCCACCAGTCAGAGGACACTCCGGATAGTCACAGACCAATTTGGGGAAAGGAGGTGCCTTAGTAAGTGTGGGTGTGGGTTTTTTGTTTGTCTCATGTTCTGAGAATATGTAGGAAAGGTGATTTGTTTGGTTTGGAGTGAATAGTTTTTAATAAGTTGTTTGACAAGGTGAGTGATTCTATGTCTGTGTATCCCACTGTGTCCGTGGTTGTAGACATAAGAAAAGAGAATGATACAATGGATGAATCCTATCTAGTAGAAAGCTTCCCAGCATTCATTCTGTCCAATTTATGAATGAACTGTGGCGTGCCTTATCAATGGGCAACACCTGCTAATTTCCTAAGTTGCTGTTTTCTTCCTGAATTCTGGCCGCTCTCCAGAAGAGGCTCATGATTCTGTGTCCAAGGTATGTACCACCTCCAAGCTCTGTGACATGGCCATGTTCTGGATAGCTGAAGGGAATGGCGAGCATCTCAGAAAACTCAGATATCAGTGTGACCTGGAAAGTCTCAGTGGAGAAATCCTGCTTTGGGTCCTTTGCTTACCTATTGTTCTGTTGCCCTGACTGTCAGAAAGTTCTGTGCCTCAGGCCACCCCTTTGTGAAACCTGAAGAAAACAGTTTTCAAGTGGAAATGAATGGGCATCACCTGTGGCTCTTTGCTTAATTGTTTTGGAAATGGATGTGTCTGAATCAGGCTTGTGGCCCTGTGTGAGGCTGAGGCTTAGATTCTCAGCACCTGATGGATGTAAAGAAAGATCCCATGTGTGCGTCCAAAACCAAAATGGCCAAAAGAGCAGTCATTGCGGATGAAGTCTTTCCCTTTCCTCTGTAAGGTTCCTGAACTCTATCAAGTGAGAATAGGGAAGATATACCAAGCCAATTTTTGGCTCCTTTTGGAAAAATTGTACCACCGATTACAGCATCAGCATAAATACCCCAACACTACCACAAGTCGCTGCACCAACAGATAGTTCACAATGCGTACAAGTGAGTTCACAATGCATACAAGTGATACATAGTCCAGGCATGTTCTGCAAACAGTTCAGTGATGGCTATTGCAGAAGCTGTAGATTGGTTTTATCTTTGTCTTCACCAGCACTGGGATGAAGATAGGAATTCTGGCAATAACGGCTAAAGAAAAAATTATGTATCATTCCAGAAGGCACTAAAAAAAAATTTCTTAATAGTTTACATTATCTTGAAGAGAATTATTAAATATAATGAAAAGGAAAGATGAAAGTAAACAAACAGTTCTGTTAACGTCCTTTTTTTGTTCACATCTTAGAACAATCCTCAACAGTTGTTTACCCAATTTTAATTAAACTATTTAAATTACGTGAATAAAAAAAAATTTTGGATCCATTTTTTCATGAGTGCTCATCAGATATGATATATGGACGTACGTACATTCAAACATATAATACAAAACACAAGTGTGCACACATAATATAATACATACAACACATAAGATAATAGAAAAGGCCTTATAAATTTTTACATGTGAAATCACCATTGAAATGTTTAAAAAAATCTATCGTCAAAAAATAGAACTGATCAGCAAAACATTAACCTAGGTCTGTATGAGCTCAAAAAACAAAAATAAAACTTCATGATGTTGGAAGGGGCAAAAATAAAATAGATATTGAAAAAAGCATCCTGGTTCTGTTGCAGATTTAAGTATAGCCAAACTGGAGTTTTATATTTCAGCAGTTATGGATTTGAGCCAAAAAATCTTCTTTTTTGTGTATAGAAATCACTTTAGTTAATCTCTCTGGAATCCAAATTGGCTGCTGTTCCTCCGGAGGATACACACAAACAGACCCCCGACTCCAGACAATTACTGGGTCAGGACCTTTCCTATGTCCTGTTAGAATATCCTTCCAAAGTACCTTGGGCTTATGCACATTTTTTGGACACATATGCCTTTCCGCAGCACTAAGTCCTGATGAATCCAAATTTAAAAAGTTTAGAGGAAAAAGGGTTATTTTAAGTTTATCTTTGGGCAATATATACTCCTTTCCAATTCCGTCTTTTTGCTTTAATAAGTACATTTTAATAGTTTGATGTGCTCTTTCAACTATGCCTTGTCCCTGTGGATTGTATGGGATTCCTGTTATATGAGTAATGCCAAATGATGAGAAAAATTTTTTAAAAGAGGTAGAAGTATAACCAGGGTCATTATCTGTTTTTAACTGTTTAGGAACGCGCACAGTCGCAAAATTTTGTAAGCAATGAGCTATAACATCTTTAGTTTTTTCTCCGGCATGAAGGGAGCCCATCAAAAATCCAGAAGAAGTATCAACTGTAACATGCAAATATTTTAATTTTCCAAATTCTGGCAAGTGTGTGACGTTCATCTGCCAAACATGGTTGGGTATCAATCCTCTAGGATTGACTCCAAGATTAACTTGTGGTAAAATGGTCACACAATTTTGACATTATTTTATTATTTGTCTAGCTAGTTCCTTAGTCTTTTTAAAATGCTTTTGTAAAGAATTAGCATTTACATGGAACTTTTTATGAAAATTTATAGCTTCTTCTAATGTTGAGAAAATATGAATGTATGTCACGTCTCGCTATCTCTGCTAAATCATTGCCCAAAATAAGGGTTCCAGGCAATCCTGTATGTGTCCTGATATATCCTATAAAGAATGGATCTTTTCTTTCCCAAATTAAACTTTGTATAGTGGAAAACAAAGAGAAAACAGTAGAGGAAGGGGAAATCCTACCAGCATCTTCAAGGGATACTATAGAATTAACTATATACTGACTAAAGGAAAATAAATTAAATACAGAATCTTTAAACATCACAAAAGCTTGTAATACTGCATTAAGCTCTACCTTTTGAGCTGATCGTTTGGGTACTAAAAATGTAAAAGTTTGATCAGGTGTAACTATTGCTGCTGTACCATTATTTGACCCATCAGTGAACATATTTGGAGCATTCATGATAGGTGTTTTCTTGTCATTTTTGGAAAAATTATAGAATGCGATGAGCAAAACGACAATAAAGGATTAGATGGTAAGTGGTTAACAAATGAAACATTAGATTTACACATGAATGTTGCCCAAGTATTTAACTCATTAGCTAATTCATCAATTTGATTCATAGTATATGGAGTAATAATTTTATTGGGAGAAATTCCAAACACTCCCTTTGCTGCTTTTATTCCTATGTGTATTAATTGTCCCTCAGCCTCAGGATACCTAGTAATAATAGTGTTAGAAGAATAAGATAAATGTATCCATAATAATGGACCTTCTTGCCAAAATACTCCTGTAGGAATATTTTTTGTAGGAAATACAATAAATAATAAATGCAAAATTATATCAACTCTATCCAAATGCATATTTCCCATATATGTTTCAATGCTTTTTAATGCCTTTCTTGTTTCAGGTGTTAACATTCTGGGTGAAGTTGGATCTGATGGACCTTTTTAGATATCAAATAAAGGTCCTAACTCTCCTGTTGTTATACCAAGATAAGGCCTTATCCAATTTGTGTCTCCTAATCACTTTTGAAAGTCATCAATTGATTTGAGTTGATCTAATCATATTTGAATTTTTGGTGGTGGACCATGGTTGAGGATTATAGAACTCCGAAATAATTAATTGGAAAATTTAATTGTACTTTATTTATTGCTATCTCTAGATTACAATTTTTAATAAGTTTGTAAGTGTGGCATAACATTCTAGCAATGGGTTTTTGGCTTTGTGTGCTAATAATACATCATCCATATAGTGAAATATTTGTAGTTCAGGATTTTGATTTCTAAGTGGCTTGATTACTTTGTTAAAATAAATTTGACACATAGTTGGGCTGTTAGCCATCCCTTGAGGGAGTACTTTCCACTCATATCTCTGATCAGGACCTTCGTGTATCAGTGCAGGAATAGTAAATGCAAAACGTGGACTATCCTCAGGATGAATTGGAACTGAAAAAAAAAATCTTTAATATCTATACCGAAAACATGCCAAGTTTTTGCAAAGCAGACAATTGAGGAATCCCCGATTGAGCATGTCCCATAATAACCATCTCATTATTAATGGCTCTTAAATCTTGAAATAATATCCATTTACCAGATTTCATTTGAGGATAAAAATGGGAGTATTATGGGGAGATACAGAAGGTTGTATATGTCCTTCCGCTAATTGTTGTTTGACCAGGTCATGGGCTGCTTGTATCTTTTCTTTAGTCAGGGCCC
This sequence comes from Callospermophilus lateralis, assembly GCF_048772815.1. Taxonomy (NCBI): domain Eukaryota; kingdom Metazoa; phylum Chordata; class Mammalia; order Rodentia; family Sciuridae; genus Callospermophilus; species Callospermophilus lateralis. Next base: position 121,284,962 of record NC_135313.1, on the reverse strand, counting down.
ACTAAGGAACTTATACTGGTCTTTCTGATTTCCAAGTAATTTTTATTGTCTCAGTGGCCTTTCTGAAAATCCAACCCATGTCTGTCTGATCCTTGATCAATTTGTATTGGTGCTGCTATGCCTTGTTCTTGTATTTCTAATTTTTTCCTTTCCTAAAACCTTGTCTAGCCATAATAGTGGGTGCATTTTGATTGATGTTTTTTGTTAATGTCAAACCTAATTGATCTAGGACATCTCATCCCCATAAATTTACGGGAAGATGGTCCAATAAATATGGCTGTATAGTTTCTTCACATCCTTCAGGATCCTTCCAATCTAATACCATTGCACCTTTATGGGGATTAGTCGCCACTCCTATGCCTCGAAGTGTTTGAGTGGCTTGTTGTAATGGCCAATGTTTTGGCCATTCTTGACGAGAGATGATGCTAAGGTCTGCACCTGTATCCAGTAGCCCATTAAATTCATGTCCTTGAATATTTAGTTTTAGCATGGGGCGAGGATTTAAATTTAAAGAAAGCATAGCCCAATCTACACCTGTGGAGCCTAATCCCTTGGAACCTCTTTCTACAGTATGACTGGAAAATTTATCATGTAGGCTTGGTATTATTAGTAATTGTGCTATTCTATCTCCTGGTGAAATTACTAATATACCCTTTGGAGAACTGGCTAAAATTTTTATTTCACCTTCATAATTGGGATCAATTACCCCAGGACTTATCATAAGTCTTTTTAGAGGAGAAGAGCTGTGTCCCAATAATAAGCCTACTGTTCCTTTGGGAAGAGGTCCTTTCACCCCTGTGGGAATGATTTGAACTCCCAAATCTCTGGAGTTAGTACTGATGTGGTGGAGGCACAGATGTCCAACCCTGTGCTCCCTCTGCTTTTTTCTGATGAGGGATCTGATGGACAATGTGTCCTGGGCACTACCCTGATGGGGTTGCTGGGTTCCTCCAGTGCTCCGTATATTTGTGATTTGCTGCCCCAGAGTATTGGGACCCCCTGTCCATTTTTTGGCAAATGGAGCCCGATGGCTTTCTCCATGATATCGTGGATAATCACCTGGTCCTTGTTCGTTCTTTTGATAATGAAGTACCCTCTATGGTGGTTTGAGAATGGCAATCATTAGCCCAATGTCTCCCTCTACACCATCGTGGCCAAATACCCCGTATTCTACTCTTGTGAAACCTAGTTTTGTTAAACCCTCGTCCTATGGGGCAATTCCTTTTAAAAAGTCCTGATTTTTCACAATTGTAGCATGTTCTTAGCCTGGCATCTAAAGCCTGTTTTACTGCAGCTGCCACAGTTTTCCCTTGTTCATTAATGTCTCTGGCATCTAAAGCCTGTTGTACTGCAGCTGCCACGACTTGCTCTTGTTCATTAGTGTCTTTGCACAATTTAATATATGTGTTTAAATCCACATGTTTCCATGGTCTAATGATGTCTCTGCACCCACAATTTGCTTGGTCATAAGCCAGTTGTTTTATTAATGGCATTGCTTGTTCTGTATTTCCAAAACTCTGGTAGCTGTTGGAATAAGCCTATCTACAAATTAAGCGAAAGATTCATTAGCTCCTTGTATTACCTTAGATAATTTACCTTGTAAACCTCCATGTCCTTGTAGAGTCTTCCATGCCCTAACCACCTTTACAGGAATTTGTGGGTATACGCCAGGAACATATGCAATTTGTTGCTGCTGATCCTCATTAGGTCCCTTTCCTAACAACATATCTAGATTTCTCTGAGCATTACCAGCTGCTGCATTTTGCCTAGCCGTCTCCTTGCAAAATTCCTCATTGGCAACCTTCCATAACAGATACTGACCTCCAATTAGCACAGCTTTACACATATTAGCGCAATCTACTGGAGTCATGTTCAAGTTGTTAATGGATTCGACCAAGCTTACAATGAAGTTTGCTTGAGGACCATAGGTTGTTACAGCCTCTTTTAGCTGCTTCACTATTTTGAAATTTAAAGCATGGTGAATTCGCTGCCCTTCTACCTCAAATACAGGGCATGTTTATATTTGAGATCCTGTCTCAGCATCCAAATTATCAACTGTGGGGGTTGGGGGCCCTCCAGCATATGGAGGTGGCCTTGTTAGTTGGACATTTGCATTCTCTGGTGATAGAAATGTGTTAGTAACAGTCTCCTGTAGAGGTGGCGCTGTTGGTTGGGCACTAATGCCCTCTGGTGATAGAAAGTTGTTAGTAGCAGTCTCCTTTGGTAACTTTCCCCCTGATGGCTTTTTCTGATCTAAGCTTTGTTCCTCTATCTTTGTCTGAACTGAAGGCTTTGGACTAAGCAAACCAGATATGAATGTCCACAATGGCAATGTGCCAACTGGAAGATTCCCTGGGCTGTTCTTTTCTCCTCTTTTTAAATCTTCACCATGATGGTTCTATTCTGATATATTTAACAACTCCTCCTTAAAAAGCCATGGGCTACATTTTTATATTGTATCAACATATGCCCTGACTGTTCTTGATTTAGTGAGATGCCTCCTCCCTCTAACAATTTACTTAACACTTTTTCAGTTTGTTTTTTACTAATTTTTGATTCTGCATTTCTACTATAATACAACCCAACAAGATGACGCCAAACAAAACCGAGACAGAATAAAATAAAAAGAGAACAACAAAAAGTCATTATAGCTTTTCTATCCTCCTGACATGTGCACCCATCCTTTATCACTCTCTGTTCCTCAGATGTAAAAAGTTTTTCCTCAGATGTGAGCGGTTTTTCTTCCATCTCACTCATATCCAGGGACAGGCAACTTAAAACAAAAGTGAAGCAAAACTAAAGAGGAATCTTAAAATGTCTACCCATCCTCTCACCCTGCCCTCAGGGGCAAGCAGTTTACCTTATGACTTACCCTCAGTCGGTCCCCGTGCGAGCCACCAAATGCTTCAGTCTGGCTGGGCACGATTAAGGAGCCACTTGTCAAAAGAAACAAACTTAATTTTTAGAACCACACACGCCAAACAAAACAGCTCCTCAGGAAAAACTCTTAGAGCCCAACTGCCACCACTGGCTTCCTTGTAAAGTCTCTCTCACACCCACAAGCCTCTCCAACTCCCACAATCCTCCTGCTCTTGAAGCCGATTGGCTCGGTCACAAGGGTGGAGCCAAAAAAGTTCCCAAATGAGCAGCTCAGTGGTCTGAAAGGGCAGGGAAACAGCCCAATGAGCATCACCGCAGAGGAGTCAATCAGCTAGATGTTGCTGGGGCCGCTGAGAGCCAATAATCAGTAGACAGCTGGAAATTTGCTGGCAGCTGGAGGTTTACTGGGGCCCCTTCAGCTGTGGCTCTCAACAAATTCCTGTCTCCTTTCTCTGTAGCCTATTCAGCACCTGTATTTTTATATTCACATATAGAATCCTACCTGTTATCACACTTACATTTTTGTGAGGTGGCTGACATGGCATATTCAAATTGTGAGAAGAGACCACTCCTCCTAAATGCTGTTGGAACTGAAAATTCAACCTATGGGTGAGTTTCCTAGTTGAAAATCATAATATATAAATCCATGTTCAGCGAAATGAATATTTTTGGATCTGTGGATGATATATATTTCATGGTGAATTTCCATTGGAATATATATTGCTATTTTTAATGTCTCTGTGTGTGTCTGTTTATGTATATATATATATATATATATATATATATATATATATATATATTCTCAATATTTTTCAAAATATGAGAAATGGGTCTTATTATACACTCCCTAAATTCATTCATATTCATGTATGTGGATGTATAATCAACATTTCACAAGATTATTCTCAGAAATATTCATCCATCTGACATACATATTTGTTTCCTAGTACTGAGAAAAAACTTCAGTGAATGGTGCATACAAATCCTAATTATTCTATAGTAACTGACACAGTCTTAACATCAATTCAAGTAGATTCTGATGGGACATGATATGTAGGCTGACGTTCATTTTTATTCAACACTGGTACATTACTATTTCTTCAGTTTATGCACATCAAAGGATATATATATATATATATATATATATATATATATATATAATCCACAGTTAGCAAATTTATAGGCATTAGTTTCACATTCAATCACTTCCTGCTTCAGAACACATGTATTCCTTCATGTTTCCTGGCTTGTATTTTCATGAGACTTCTTTCCACACACATTATTTTTGATTTCCATAATGCCTTTTGAAGCAAAACTCACACAATTTCATGATAAACCATAACCCTAATATCACCATTAAATGTATAACTGGTTGGAATGAATGATTGTATATCAATATAAGATTTCTTATAAGTGAACATGGATTACTAAAAACATCCATGTCCAGGTTTCCTAATGCTCTCAAATGTCAATCCTATTGGTGACTACATATTTGTTTCTTCCTAAGATTATATATTCAACCTCAACGCTCTTGAAAATGTCTAATCCAATCACTCACTTTTTACTTTGACTGATTTCATAATGTCTCTATTGATATCTGCTTTCCTACATATTTTCCCCAGTTCATCATTGTGACTGACTCTTCACGTGTGCTGACATTTAACTTCACTCTAACTGAAACATTATATCTAAAGAACTTTTGTTCCAAATTCTATACTCACCCTTCTTCCTAAACCTACCGACTATCTTTCTAATCCTACTGACTATCCCTTTTTGACTGTATGTTTTCTTCTACATTTAATCATCCAATAATATTCGGGCGAGCGTCAGAGGAAGAGACCACCAAGAGACTGTCTTATGCAACAGCTAAGGGTTTATTAGGGGTCCAGCATACTGGAGCTCAGAGCTCCCTTGAATAGAGCAGAGAGCCCTGAGAATGGCTTAAGCAGATTTTATATACTTTCCTTGGAGGCGGCAGGGATAGAAGTTTATTGATGGGTCAGGGCGAGTAGGCGGTTTGCGTTCAAACGGATGATGGAGTACATTGTGCAATTTGGCAGTTGGGGATAGCACATTCTGGGAACAAGATTAGCAAACAGTTGTCAGTATTTCAACAGTGTTTTTCTAAGCATACAGAAAAACAGGAAGTGACAAGTACCTATTTTATTAACCTTTCATTTCCCACTTCTTCTATTGGATACTTTTAAAAATAAAAGTGATAGTGCCACATCAATGATCATAGCAGCACAATTCACAATAGCCAGATTGTGGAACCAACCTAGATGCCCTTCAATAGATGAATGGATAAAAAAAATGTGGCATCTATACACAATGGAGTATTATGCAGCACTAAAAAATGACAAAATCATTGAATTTTCAGGGAAATGGATGGCATTAGAGCAGATTATGCTAAGTGAAGCTAGCCAATCCTTAAAAAACTAATGCCAAATGTCTTCTTTGATTTAAGGAGAGCAACTAAGAACTGAACAAAGGGAAAGAGCATGAGGAAAATATTAACATTAAACTGAGACGAGTGATAGGAGGGAAAGGGAGAGAGAAGGGAAAGTGCATGGAAACGGAAGGACACCCACATTTTTATACGAAATCACATATACAAGGTTGTGAGGGGAAAGGGGGGGAAGGGAGAGAATGGAACAACAACAGATGAGGTAGAGAGGGAAGATGAGAGGGGAGGGGAGGGGGGATAGTAGGGGATAGGAAAGTCAGCAGAATACAACAGTCACTAATATGGTATTATGTAAACATTGTGAATGTGTAACTGATGTGATTCTGCAATCTGTATTTGGGGTAAAAATGGAAATGCATAACTCATTTGAATCAAATGTATGGAAGATGAAAAAATAAATAAATTAATTTAAAAAAAAAGAAAAAATGTATTGAAAGGAAAAATAAATAAATAAAAGTGATCATTGGTGGGTGTACATTCTATGTCGGCTAGTGGGGTATTGCCATATGTTTAACTTGTCCAATTTGAGCTTGGAGAAAAGAAATTACATGGTTGAGCATACAGGGTTTTATAGTTAGCAATAATATGAGGATTATTATTAGACCGGCCAGGGTTGATAAAAGCGTAGTTAACCAGGGGGACTGTGTGAAAAGAATCAAACCACACTTTTTGGGCCTCTCTCTCTCGTTGATGATCTTCAAGGTGTCTCTTTAATTTACTCATAGATTTTTTTTACAACACCAGTATGGTCAGCATAAAAACAGCATTCTTTCCTCAATACAGCACAAAGGTCCCCTTCTCTCATGAAGAGGAGGTCCAAACCTCGAATGTTCTGTAAAACAACTTCAGATAGAGAGATAAAAGATTCCTGAAAAGCTGTGATGGAGGTTTCTAATATCTTTATGTATTTGTCTAGTGCTGCTTCCAATTGGGTGACCTGTTGTGTCCCATGGACCAGGGCACTGGATCCTGTTGTGTCCCATGGACCAGGGCACTGGTTCCTGTGCCCACCCCTGCAACAACCCCCATTCCCAATAGTATGGCTAAAGTGAGGGTATATGTTCCCAGGGGAACCAGGTTGTATGCCCCCCTATTTGATCTTCAAATGAACCTGCGTCATGATAGTGCACTCTGGGAAACATTTGCACCATTACACAATTAATCACATCGGTTGACCATTTCATGAAAACATAAACAATATTTAAGTATATAGAAATATATTGTTGTAGGGAAAGACAAGGCAAGGCACCTAAGATAGCACTGAAGACAGGGAAACAGTCCTATTTGCTTGCAACCGGATTCAGAGGGCACTTTTTCTGTTGTAATCAATTAATCCCCTGAACCCCATGTTTAGATAGTTTCAGAATTTTGTACCGAACATGTAAGGGAAGGGGCTCAGAAGTTCATAGTCCTGAGAAGTTCACAAAAAGCAGTTTTTGTTTCTGTTTTTTCCTCTGTTCTCAGCAAGTTAACTTTTCAAGGACACCTGGGAGGGGGACACTTTTTCTTGCCTTTCTTTTTTCTCCCTGCCAGCTGTTACCATGGAGTCCAGTTGGTAACTTCTTTATCTTAGAAATGTAGCCATCTCTGTGAAGCCCCAGCTCAAGGCCAGAGGCCTTGTTCACATTTTTTTGAAAAACTAGTAAGGGGGTGTCTAGCTTAGAAGTGCTGAGTTTTTTTAGCCAGTGGCCAAGTAGAACAGGGCAACACAAAAAGAGAAAGTTTATCTACATTGAACTCTTTGTAGGGACTCTTTTGCTGAAAGTTTTAAAGTCAGCCATGGTGAAGACTTCTGGAGAAGGTCAGTTAAGACTTTTCTGTGGGCCTGGTACAGCATGGGAAGACGGGGAAGGTGGGGCTGAGAGCAGCTCTGACGATCTGAGAATGAGGAAGGAGAGATGTAAAAGAATAATGGGAAAGGGGTTTGGGATTTTCCTAGCAACAAATACTTGACCAGTAGAACAGTTAGAGCAAAGGGGAAGACGGGAGTGAGTATCCAAAAATCCTGTGAGGGACATTAAATTCTTAGTCACCTGTTTTCAGTTATGACAAAGCAACATTAAAGTCCATTTTCATTACATCTTGGATAAGGGTCTGAGGGATCTCCTCAGCTGGTTTGAGCTTTGGGTTAGATGGTAAGAGAACCTGGTGGGACCCGGTGTGGTCACTGACAGGAGAAGAGAGGAATGAGTGGGTGGAGAGGTACGTGAGTACCTGCTACCTCAGCAAGGGGGAAGTGGTCTGAGGACCAGCGGAGGTTTGGGTTTTTGATCTAGTAATTGGAGGGGATAAATAAGGGTGCTTAAATGGGAGTGACAGCAGAGAGTCTGGAGCAGAAGGCTGAGGTTGAGGATCTATTGGAGAAGCATAGTTCAGGATGTGAGTGAAGGAGGGAAAAGGCTTCCACATAGGGGAATCTCCTTTCACCCTTTTGAGCACTTGCAGAAGTTAAAAAGTACACGCAGAATTTGAGGATCTAGAGACTCCTCTGGGGGCCATGTGTTGTGGTTACCTAATTGGTAATATGGCCAAGGATGTGTACTGAATTTGATGAAGCGTTTGGCTTCCATTAGGCAGCCCCTGTATGCTCACATTCCCATGACATACAGAAGAAGTCGGCTTTTCCCCCACACAGCCGTGACTGTTTGTGGCTTTGATAGTCCGCCGGGCAAATGTAGTAATCTAGGCTAGCCAAACTGCAACTGGCTCTCGTGTCCCTACATCCATAATGTTTGTTTCCATTATCTATGTTACGGAAGGGATTTAATGGAATTTTAGTGGGATCCTCTTCATCAGGGATACCCTAATAGAAAAGACCTATAGCCAGCTGACAAATGTCTGTATGGAGAGATGGCCACCAGTTCCCTAAGGGGGTTGTATGCAAGATAGAGTATACTTCTTTTCCAGTAGGATTTGTGATCACCCATCACGACTGAACGGACTGAGGAGGGTTAGGACTACTGGTGGCCAATGGGAGAGTCTATAGCCTTATCCACACGGCGAATATGCAATTTGAAAGGGTATCCAGTCTTTTCTAGTTTCCTGCCAGAGTCTGGACAGGGCGCAGGCTTGAGATGAGAGGCATGGATCCAGCAAGTGATTTCTTCTACCTTTACCACTGTAGGTGTTATAAGTAGCACCTGCTATGGTTCTTTCCAGCGGGATTCCAGGGATGACACCTGATGACGTCTTATGTAGATGAAGTCTCTTACTTGATATCGATGTGGAGTCCCCTCATCCCCAGGTTAGTAGGCCTTGGCCAGCTGGTTTCACAGGTATTTCTGAGTTCTTTCAAGAGCTTTAAGTCTGTCAAGCAAGGGCGGTGGAAGGGATCGTTAGGTGTTAGAGTTGGGGTTAGGTCCCTTACTGGAGGAGGTGCACGATAGAGAATTTCATAGGGGGTGAGATTACACAAAGAAACAGAGGGAGTATCTCTTGCATGCAACATTGCATATGGCAGAAGCATAGTCCAATCTTTTATTCCAGCCTCTAAGCTTAATTTCGTTAAGGTCTGTTTAATGGTTCTATTCATTCTTTCTACCTGTCCTGAACTCTGGGGTCTATAAGCACAATGTAACTTCCAATTAATCTTCAGGGTCCTGGCTAACCCCTGACTTACCTGGGCAACGAACCCCGGTCCACTATCAGACCCTATTACCTTAGGCAGGCCGTATCTTGGAAAAATATCTTCCAGGAGCTTCTTGACAACCATTTGCGCTGTTTCTTTTTTCTTTTTCTTTTTTCTTTTTTTTGTGGGGAAGGTTTCAATCCATACTGAAAATGTATCAACAAAGACTAGGAGATATTTAAGTCCATACCCTGCTGGCTTAATTTCATTAAAGTCCACTTCCCAGAATTGTCCTGGTCTGGTTCCTCGTAGGTGCTTTCCTGCAGGAAGCTTGAAAGGGTAATCATTAACCAATATGGACCTGACAGGCTTTTGTTAACCATTCCGTTATTTCATTTTGCTGTGAGTGGGTTAGTTTAAATCTCTGTTCTTGATCCTTCAGGAATGCCTGCAGTTTCTTTGAACCAAGGTGAGTAAGTTGATGTACATTTTCTACTGGCATAGTTGGAGCCGTGACTATAGGAATTTTTTACTGAAGGATTTAGAAATTCCACTTGGGGGCCTTCAGTGTTAAAAGTTATTTTGGCCCAGAGCTTGATGAGCAGATCTCTGCCCATCAATGGGGCCAGGCATTCTGGGATTACTAGGAAGGAGTGATGGATTTTTTCTTTCCCCAGGTCCATGGTCCTCGTAGTTGTATAAGCCCGATATTTACTGCCGTTAACCCCTTGCAATAGAGACCTTTTATTTGACAGAGCGCCAAATGGGGCCTTAAGGGCTGAGTGTATTGCCCCTGAATCCACTTCAAAGTTTACTGGGTCCCCACCACTTCAAGTTACCCTGAGCTCGGGGAGGAGATCTGAGCCCGAACTCTTGTAGTCATCCTCCAGAGTCAGAATGGCTGCCTAATGTGGCTGTCTATTTCTGGGGCACTCTTTGGCCCTGTTTCCTTTTTCTTTACAGTAGGCACATTGATCTGAGGCCAGGGGTGGCCTCTGGCATGGGCACAGGTATCCCTTCCTGTCTCCCTGTTTCTTAATTTCTGGCCTATTTTTTGTTGTGACCAGGACTTTAGTCAACGCCTTAGTCTGTATTTGTTTCGTTTATCCTCCCTTTGCTCCTTTCTCTTCCTCAGTTTCTCTCTTATAGTATACCTTCTTGGCTTCTCTGACTAAATCTCTCAAAGTCATATCTTGTAATCTATCTAAGCATTGTAACTTTCTTTTAATATCCAGGGCACCTTTCCCAATAAAGGCCATTATGACAGATGCCTTTTGATCTTCTGCCTGAGAATCGAAAGGAGTATATCTCCTATATGCCTCCATAATTCTCTCTAGAAACATAGAGGGAGATTCATCAGGCACTTGAATAATCTCTCTTATCTTTGCCAAATTAGTTGGTCGCCTAGTGGCCACTTTGAAACCCGCTATTTGAGCCCGGCGATAAGTGCACAGATTCTCCCTACCTTCAAAGGTGTTGGGGTCACAGTTGGGTCAGTTCAAGGGAGAGCCGTCTTTGATTATGTTGGGAAGTTGTGTTGGTTGCCCACTTGGACTGAGAATAATTTTTTCTAGCTTGCAGGAGGATTCTCTTTTGTTCCTCTGTCATGAAGAGAGTCCTTAGGAGTTGTTGGCAGTCATCCCAAGTAGGCTGGTGTGAAAACATCAATGACTCAAGCAGACCTGTGAGCCGGGTGGGTTCCTCGGAAAAAGGGGGATTTTTATTTTTCCAGTTATATAGGTTTGAAGAGAAGAAAGGCCAATAATTGTAGACTTGCATTTTTCCCCCATGGCCATCATCAATCTTTGGCCAATAGGGACGGAAGTGGTGCATCATGGGAGATCCAGGGTTTTCAATTATTCGCCGCCAGTGAGTTCCTTTAGCCGGGCCAGCTTCTTCTAGTGGAGGAGGGGATGTGTGTGCCACGAGGGAGTTATCTGGAGGGTGCTGGGCCGGCTTAGCTTTCTCCAATGGCAGAGAGGCTGAGTTAGCAGAAGGAGAATCACTTAGAGGGTGTTGTGGGTTAGGGGACGAGGGCAGGGGATAAGGAGGGGGAGGAGAGTTCAGTAGAGTCAAATCAGGGAGAACAGACGGTGAATGAGGGGGAGGAGCAGAGGGTTTGAGATATCATGGGGGATGGAGTAGGAGCGGGGGCAGGGGCAAGCAATGGCTTCACCCATAGAGGAAGAGATTTGCAGAGGTCCTATCAAGTTAAGACATATAGCTGTTGATCAGGATAGCTATGTGGCCCCGGCTGAAAGACAATATCTCTGACTTTTTAAATTAGTGGAAAGTAGAATGAGCCTTCTAGGGGCCATCCGAATCCAAAGGTGGGCCATTTTGAGGAGCAAAGAGTCTGCCAGGTCCAGCGTTTTACTGAAAAAGAAAGATTCTGAGTCCTTAAACGGACTTTGGTCCAGTGATCAAGGGTCAGGGACAGAGGCATTGAAGTGCTCTGTCCTATAATGAAAGGTACACAAACAGTAAAAGCAATGACACAGGACACAGAAAAGACAAGACAATAAAGACAGGCAATGGACGTCCAACACTGAGACCCGGAAGGAGTAGCTGGGAAAATCCGATGGGCTAGCAATACCGAATCTGAAACAAAATATCACTGAGTCGAGGAGACTATTGTTCCTTGATTTCCCGAGTCTTCTGGGGCGTCCCCCAGGGATGTGCCCTGTGTCTCTGTGACACGTCTCTCAGACACCATCAGAGAGAGCTCAGGCTCTTCATAGCCAGCGATTTTGCCAAGCCCTAACCTGAAATATGAAACCAGAAAGAGGCGCCTTACTTGCCCCAAGAGAAGCCCCTTGGGGTCTCTCGTCCGCCGCTGCCAGAACTCGGTGGAACCTCAATATGTAAAGTTCATGCGAGCTTCGGATGAAGAGACCACCATGAGACTTTCTCATGCAACAGCAAAGGGTTTATTTGGGGTCCAGCATGGTGGGCCTCAGAGCTCACTTGAATAGAGCAGAGAGCCCTGAGAACAGCTTAAGGAAAGCTTATATACTTTCCTTGGAGAGGGAAGGGAAGGAAATTTACTGATGGGTAAGGGCGAGTGGGCGGTTTGCCGGACACCGAGTGAGGGAGTACATTCTGCAGTTTGGAACTTGGGAACAGCACATTTTGGAAAAAGATTAGCAAACATTTCTCAACAGAGTTTTGTTAAGCATACAAAAAAACAGGAAGTTAAAAGTACCTAATTTATTAAGCTTTCACTACCGACTATCCCTTTTTGACAGGATGTTCTCTTCTACATTCAATCATCCATGGTACAAGGTCCTATGTCATTGTATATCGATGTATCTGAGACACCTGTGAAGAATGTAATTCAACACTGCGTATCCTAATCAAGGGCCCAATGCCTTTTTGGGCTTCAAATCTTACTTAGATTTCTGTTTTCATACATATATTCACCTACATATTCTTGTACATATCGCAGGTGACCAATACCATTATTCATCCAGCAGAATGATTTCTAACCCATACCAAACATGTTATTAATCATAACCATACACTGTTCCCTCAATCTATCTTTACAGAAGAGCAGGAGAAGAGTTGGTCTTACAATACAGGAATGTAGGGGATCTTCCACCTGCTGAGAACCTTAAAGGTCCATGCAGAAATGATCCCTGGAGAAGATGTAGGCAGCTATGAAGGACCTGAGTGAGCAAAAGTCATCTTCCATGGCAAACAACCTGGTCAGGATAAGGGTTGTGTCTGAATCAGCTTCTCTTCTTAATGTCAAGAAGATGGACCAAACCAGGCCTGTGTGGAGATCTGTTCCTGGGTGACTATGGTTGATATACCATTCAAACTTGTGAAAGTGTCACAGGAAGCTCTGAAGAGGGGCCATTCTAGATAAAGAAGGGAGTGGCTCACCGGTGGCTCCTGACAACATCACAGTGTTGGCCAAGGAGACCAGATCTGAGACAGGACAGGCTATTTCAGGGGAACATAGTATGGCCCATCAGTCAGAGGACACTCCGGAGAGTCACAAACCTACTTGGGGGAAGGAGGTACCTTTGTGGGTGTGGTTGTGGTTTTGTGGTTTTGTCTCATGTTCTGAGAATAGATAGGAAATTCGGTTTGTTTGGTTTGGAGTGGACTGTTTCTAGTAAGTCGTTTGACAAGGCGAGTGTTTCTATATCTGTGTATCCCATTGTGTCCGTGGTTGTAGACTTTAGAAAAGAGAATGCATCACTGGATATGTCGTGTCTAGTAGAAAGATTTCCATCATTCATCGTGCCCCATTAATGAATGGACTGTAGCTTGTCTTATCGATGGGCAACCCCTGATATCTACCTAAGATCCTGATGTTCCTGAATTCTGGCATCTCTCCAGAATAGGCCCATGGTTTTGTGTCCAGGATATATACGAACTCCAAGCTCTGTGACATGGCCATGAACTGGATAGCTGAAGGGAATGGCGAGCATCTCAGAAAACTCAGATATCAATGTGACTAGGAGAGTCTCGGTGGAGACACCCTGCTTTGGGCCTTTTGCTTACCAATTGTTCTGTTGCCCTGAATGTCAGGAAGGTCTTTGCCTCAGGCCACCCCTTTTTGAAGCCTGAAGAAAAAAGTTTTCAAAGGGAAATGAATGGGCATACTTGTGGCTCTTTGCTTAATTGTTTTTGGATTGTCTAAATCAGCCCTTTGGCCCTGTGTGAGGCTGTGGCTTAGATTATCAGCACCTGATTGATCTAAAAAAAGATTCCATGTGTGCATCCAAAACCAAAATGGCGCAAAGAGCAGTAATTGGGATGACGTCACTCGCCTTCCTCTGTAAGGTTCCTGACCTTCATCAAGTGAGAATAGGGATCCTTTGGGTCAAATGAGTACTTCAAAACATGCAGAGGCTAGGCCATAGGTGCTTGGGTTTTGTCATGACTCCAATTTACATTAAGAATCTAAACCCCACAGGCAATAGGCCTCAAATTGGTAAAGTTGAGAAGTATTAAGGGCAGGCCTATTTGATCACTCCTGGTTTACAGAAAGTGTGTCCAAGCCACCTCGACTTTAGGGAAATGAGGGGCAAGGGAGCTTATTTTGGACAGTGTCTTGGTCTGCGCCCCTCATGGAAACCTCCAGCCAGAGGTTATGATAAGTGTCTATATGGAAGAACATGAGGACCATGTGGGAGTGTTTTGGTTTTAATTGTGGTCATTTGTGTGGCTGTTGGAAGTGATGACTGGGTCCACCTGCGCTTGAACTCTGTTGTAATTCCTCTTAGAGACTGAATTCTGGACCTGACCTCAGAGAAGTATTGCAATAAATATTCTTGAAATTTTAGGAGGCCACGCATGAGAATCGCTCTTGCATCCTGAGTTCTAGGCCCAATTTCGCTTTCCACAGAGCTCGGGGGATCTAAGCCCGGATATCACATGATTTTATTCTTAAAGACTTGGCAGCCATAGTTGAGAGTCCAAACACACATGGACCTCACATTGTAGACCTCAATGGGCCTGGATTCATGTGACCTCTTGGCCACTCTTTAGGAAGGCATGCCTGTGAGTGTTCTCCAGAGCTTTCTTTGAAATGAGCTTCCTCACCATTTAATGGTTCCTGAATAAATTGAAACCCACAGTGCCTCTAACTTCATCCTTGAAAAATGGCTAGATAAATACCATAAATTTTTTGAAATTCCCATGACCAGGTGGCAATGGAGAACTTTGGATATCTTGTTGCTGAACATGAGTGTACCAGAGAGTGCCATGATTGACTGGGTTTCGTGAAAATGGTGTAGAACAGAGATGCCAGTAAGTTGGAGCCTGCTGAGTAGTGGGCGTAGAGCAGGGGACTGTAGGTGTGTGAATAAATATATTTGGTAGGACCACCTGGATCTGCCATTAGCTTCCAAAATACTTGAGAGTGACATGGTGCAGTCAGCAGACCCTTATATGTAAAGGCATCTTTTTATATGGAGAGGTTTCAGGGCAATGTTCAGAGTCAGGTTGCTATAGTCAAGGGGGAAAGCTGTGTGCGATAGAATCCTGGTTCATACATTCTCATGGAGACCTTGACCAACCACACGTGAAAGAACTCCCTCCAGCATTGTGTACCAGTTGAACTCCTTGTATTTCGTGAAGCCAATACCAAACTTCCAGTGCAGCAGTAAAATCACCTCGAAAAATGGAGGATGACCAAATGGCTTCACAGACCACACGGGAAGACACTTAGCTCCCAGTGGCCACAGTTTATTTACAAAGAGAGAATTCAGAACTTCTGCCTCGTGTTCGTTAGAAAATAAGAAACCATGTCCTCCAGGTCACATAAATGCTGACCCAGATATGATGGTGTCACTACAAACGAAGCTAAATCTCCTGACAATTACATATATTTTGTGCCCAACCTCAGAGGAAGTTTCTCAAGAAGTCTTTAGGGCAGCAGAGCTCCATGTTTCTGAAGTGTTTACCATCTCCCTTACTTTTGGAAACTGTTCTACCACGTCCAGTGTTGTGAACTCCTGAGCAATTTCCATTCCACATATGTATTTACAGATTTTCTAACTCCTCTCCTGTAGTTGTGTCTTACTTGGACCAATGGTTATGTCAAGGCATTGCTCTGAATGAGAGTGGGAAGATTTTTGTGTAGCACATGTTTGCATACACATTAGATTCATTTTCCTATATTCCATTAGAAATACTGAATCCCTGACACGAACCCATACCCTACTAGACTCTGACTACTAATCCTAATATGATGGAGAAAAAAAAACCTAACTGAATAGAAATACAGGCCTTTCATTGGAAGCATGGTGTATACTTGGATTTGCCTTCTGCTTTATCAAGAGTATGTGTTATAAATCTAGTCAAATTTTCATTGTAATATTTCTCCATGAATTTTTAAAGTTAACACATATAATAATTGCTGTCTCTCTTTCTCTGTAGCCTATTCAGCACATGTATTTTTTTATGCATATATAGTACCCTACCTGATATCACACATATATTTTGTGAGCTCACTGACTTTGGAATATAAAAACTGTGAGAAGAGATGACTCCCCTAAATACTGAGGGAACAGAAAATTCAACCTGTGGGTGAGCTTCTTAGTGAATAACATTATACATAATTAACATAAATCCATGTTTAGTAAAATGAATATTTTTGGATATGTGGATGAATTATATTTCATGATGAATTTCGATTTTCATACATATTGCTACATATTAATGTGTGTGTGTGTGAGTGTGTGTGTATATATATATATATATATATATATATATATATATATATATATATATATTCTCCAGATTTTCCAAAATATGAAATATATGTGTCTTATTATACACTCTTAAAATTCATTCATGTTCCTGTGTGTGTATTTATAAACAACATTTCACAAGATTATTCTCAGAAATACTCAATCACCTGAAATACATATTGATTTCCTAGTACTGAAAACTAACTTCAGTGATTGGTGCTTACAAATCCTAATATTTCTACAGTAACTGACCCAGTTTAACATCAATGCAAGTAGATTCCTATGGAACATGATGTGTATTTTGAAGTTCATTTTAATTCAACACTTGTACATTACAATTTCTTCAGTTTATGGACATAATAGGATATATTTTTTCATCCACAAGTTCACAAATTTGTAGACATTTGGTTCACTTTCAATCACTTCCTACTTCAGAACACATGTATTCCTCCATGATACTTTACTTTTCTTTTCACTAGACTTCTTTCTAAACACATTATTTTTGATTCCATAATCATTTTTGAAACAAAACTCACACACTCTTCATAATAAACTGTAACCCTAATATTACCATTTGATATATAACTCTTTGGAATGAATGAATATATATCAATAAAAGATTTTTGATAGATTTCCAGATGTAAATTCAATACATTATTTAAAGTTGGAACCAGTTATACACTTTACTCACAATATGGTCAATTCACGCATCATCTCTATAATCATCAAAAGAGGGTACACCTATTTGTATCCCCAGTCCTAATTTATAAGTTTTCAGAATTTTGCTCCCCATAATGGTGGAAGAAATACTCATGTCACCTGATCTACATATACATTTACCACAGTAGTAATCTGGACACAAAATACAAAGGTCACACTTATGATTGTTCCAAAGCCTAAATGGAAAGTGAGCATGGATTACTAATAACATCCACGTCCAGGTTGCCTAATGCTCTCAAATATCAATCCTATTGGTGACTACATGTTTGTTTCTTCTTAAGATTATATATTCAACCTCAAGCCTGTGGAAAATATCTAATCCTATAACTGACTTTATACTTTTCCTGATTTCCTAATGTCCCTATTGATATCTGCTTTCCAACATATTTTCCCCAGTTCATCATTGTGACAGTCTCTTCACATGTGCTGACATTCACATTCTCTCTCTAACTGAAAGCCTATTGCTAAAGAACTTTTGGTCCAACTCCTAGACTCACTCTTCTTCCTAAACATACTGACTATCTTCCTAATTCTATGGATTATCCCTTTTTGACTGGATGTTCTCTTCTACATTCAATCATCCAGTGTACACGGTCCTTTGCCATTGTGTATCAATTTATCTGATACCTTGGTGCAGAACATAATTCAAGCTAAGTATACCAATCAAAGGCCCAATGCCTTTCTGTGCTTCAAATCTTTCCTAGATCTCTGTTCTCATACATATATTTCATGTCTATATTCTTATAAATATCACATGTTCCCAATACCATTATTCATCCAGCAGAATGATTCCTTACCCAAATTGAACATGGTTTTAACCCTAACCATACACTGTTCACTTATTATCACTTTACAGAAGAGCAGGGACAGAGTTGGTCTTACAATAGAGGAAGGTAGTGGATTTTCCACCTGCTGAGAACCTCAAAAGTCCATGCAGAAATAAACCCTGGCGAAGATGTAGGCAGCTACGAAGGACCTGAGAGAGCAAAAGTCATTTTCCATGGCAAACAACTCGGTCAGGATGAAAGGATGTGTCTGAATCTGCCTCTCTCTTCTTAATGTAGGGAAGAAGGACAAAATCAAGCCTGGGTGGAGAGCTGTTTTCAGGCAATTATGGTTTCCATACCATTCTAACTTCTGAAAGTGTCACAGAAATTAGGGGCAGCCTCCATCTCGGAGACCATACCAAGCAATTGTTAGGACAAAGAGGTGGCCAAGGCAGTGACCACATTCAGTTCCTGAAGAAAGTGACCTCACCTACTTCCTTGGTGATGAAACTCTCTGGACTTGGGATCCAGGAAGCCAGGCACACAGAGCCAGTACCAGTCCCAGTTCCAGTGAGCTCACTTGTTTAATTTTACCAAGGAGAGAGTCAGTCTTTCCTGGTAGCTACTGATGTGAGGGTGGCCAAATGCCAGGACAGCTCTGAAGAGGGGCCTTTCCTGAGAGGACAGAAAGTGGCTCACTGCTGGCTCCTGACAACTTCACAGAGTTGACAAAGGAGACCAGATCTATGACAGGAAAGGCCATTTTTGAGGAACATCATATGGCATATAGTCAGAGGACACTCCGGATAGTCACAGACCTACTTGGGGGAAAATGTGCCTTGGTGTGTGTGGACGACAGTTTGTGGTTTTGTCTCATGTTCTGAGAATAGGTAAAAAAAAGTCAGTTTGCTTGTTTTGGAGTGGAATGTTTCTAATAAGTCTTTGACAAGGCGAGTGTTTCTATGTCTGTGTATCCCTCTGTCTCTGTAGTTGTAGACATTAGAAAAAAGAATGCCGCAATGGGTGTGTCCTGTCTAGTAGAAAGCTTTCCAGCATTCATCTTGCCCAATTTATGAATGGACTGCAACTTGCCTTATCCATGTTCAAGACATACTATCATGCTAAATTCCTGTATTCTTCCTGAATTCTGGCCACTCTCCATTTTGTCCTCATGGTTTTGTGTCCAAGAAATGTACCACCTCCAAGCTCTGTGACATTTCCATGTACTGGATAGCTGAAGGGAATGGCGAGCATCTCAGAAAACTCCGATATCAGTGTGTCCAGGGAGTCTCAGTGGAGAAACCCTGCTTTGAGCCTTTTGCTTACCTATTGTTCTGTTGCCATGAATGTCAGGAAGGTCTTTGCCTCAGACCAACCTTTGTGAAGCTTGAAGAAAACAGTTTTCAAATGGAAATGAATGGGCATCACCTGTGGCTCTTTGCTTAATTGCTATGGAAAGGGATGTGTCTGAATCAGCATCTTGGCTCTGTGTGAGGTTGTGGCTTAGATTCTCACCACCAGATGGATCTAAACAAAGATACCATATGTGCATCCAAAACCAAAATGGCAAAAAGAGCAGTCATTGTAGATGAAGACACTCACCTTCCTCTGTAAGGTTCCTGACTTACATCAAGTGAGAATAGGGATCCTTTGGGTCAAATGAGTTCTTCAAAGCCCTGCAGAGGCTAGCCCTTAGGTGCTTGGGTTTTATCATGACTCCAATTCACATTTAGAATCTAAATCCTACAGTCAGTAGGCCTCAGATTGGAGAAGTGAAGCAATATTAACCGCAGGTCTATTTGATCACTCCTGGTTCACAGGAAGGGTTTCCAGGCCACCCTGACTTTAGGCAAATGAGGGGCAAGGGAGCTATTTTGGACACTGTCATGTGCTGCGCCCCTCATGGAAACCTCCAGCCAGAGGTAATGATGAGTGTCTATATGGAAGAAGACGAGAGCCATGTGTGAGTGTTTTGGTTTTAATTGTTGTCATTTGTGTGGTGGTTGGAAGAGATGACTGGGTCCACCTGGGGTTGAACTCTGGTGTGATTCCCCTAAGATACTGAGTTTTGGAAATGACCTCAGAGAAGTATTGCCATGAATTGTGTTGGGATATTAGGAGGCCATGCATGAGCATCGCCCATGCATGACAGTAGGCCTCAAATTGGAGAAGCAAAACTTGTTGTCCAAATCCTTTACTCATTATTTTTTCTAATCCTACTGACTATCTTCCTAATGCTACCGACTATACCTTTTTGACTGCATGTTTTCTTTGACATTCAGTCATCCAAGATATAAGGTCTTGTGCCATATTATATCGATTTATCTGAGACACCTCTGCAGAACATAATTCAAATCTAAGTGTCACAATCAAGGGCCCGATGTTCTTCTGGGATTCAAATCTTACCTAGGCTTCTGTTTTCATACTTATATTTTACCTATATATCCATGTTATCCATGTTGGATCTGTGGATGATATATATTTCATGATGTATTTTCTACTCATCTGATATACATATACATTTCATCTCAGTAATATTCCTGACAGAAAATACAAGGGTCACACTTATGATTGTACCAAAGCCTAAATTGAATGTGACCATGTATTACTAACAACATCCATATCCTTGTTCTCTACTGCTCTCAAATATCATTCCTATTGGTGAGTACATATTTGTTTCTTTCTAAGGTTATATATTCAACCTCAATTCTTTTAAAAATGTCTTTTCCTGTCACACACTTTGTACTTTGCCTGATTTCCTAATGTCTCTATTGATATCTGCTTTCCTACACCTTTTCTCCAGTTAATCATTGTGAATGACACTTCACATGTGTTGACATTGACATTCTCTCTCTAACTGAATCAACATTGCTAAAGAACTTTTGGTCCAAATGCTTTACTCACTTTTCATTTGAAACCTACCAACTATCTTTCTAATCCTACTGACTACCCTGTTTGAGTGGATGTTCTCTTCTAAATTCAGTGATCCAAGGTACAAGTTCCTCTGCCATTGATTATTTATTTACCTGAAACATCTGTGCAGAACCTAATTCAAAGCTAAGTAAACCAATCAAGTGCCCAATGACCTTCTGTGCTTCAAATCGTTCCTAGTTTTCTGTTTTCATACTTATATTTCACCTCTATAATCTTATAAATATTGCAGGTTCCCAATACCATTATTCATCCAGCAGAATTATTTCTAACCCAAATCGAACATGTTATTAACTATAACCATACACTGTTCCCTCAATCTGACTTTTCAAAAGAGCAGGGAAAGAGTTGGTCTTTCAATACAGCAATGTAGGGATCTTCCACCTGGTGAGAACTTCAAACGTCCATGCAGAAATGATCCCTGTAGAAAATGTAGGGAGCTATGAAGGACCTGAGAGAGTAAGAGTCATCTTCCATGGCAAAAAACCTGGTCACGATGAAGGGTTGTGTCTGAATCAGCCTCTATCTTCTTAATGTAGAGAAGATGGACCAAAGCAGGACTGTGTGGACACCTGTTCCTGAGTGCCTATGGTTGATAAAGAATTCTAACTTGTGAAAGTGTCACAGGAAGTAGGGACAGCCTCTATCTCATGGGACACTTGGAAGCAAGTCTTAGGACAATGTGGTTGCCAAGGCAGTGACCTCATTCAATTCCTGAAGGAAGTGACTTAACCTCACTTCCTTGGTGATGTAACTTTCTGAACATGGGATCCAGGAAGCCAGGCACACAGAGCCAGTCCCAGTCCCAGTCCCAGAGTTCTCACTTGATTGGATTTATCAAGGACAGAGGCAGTCTTTCTTGGTACCTACTTATGTGAGGATGGCCAAGTGCCAGGAAAGCTCTGAAGAGAGGCCTTTCCTGAGAAACCAGGTAGTGGCTCACCCCTGGCTCCTGTCAACTTCAAATAGTTGGACAAGGAGAACAGATCTGAGACAGGACATGCCATTTCGGGGGAACATAGTATGGCCCACCAGTCAGAGGACACTCCGGATAGTCACAGACCTACTTGAGGGAAGGATGTGCCTTTGTGGGTATTGGTGTGGGTTTCTGGTTTTGTATCATGTTCTGAGAATAGGTAAGAAAGGCTGTTTGTTTGGTTTGGAGTGAACTGATTCTAGTAATTCGTTTGACAAGGCGAGAGTTTCTGAGTCTGTGTATCCCACTGTGTCCGTGGTTGTATACATTAGAAAATAGAATGCATCAATGGATGTGTCCTGTCTAGTGGAAAGCTTCCCAGGATTATTCTTACGCAATTTTTGAATGGACTGCTGCTTGACTTTTGGATGGGCAACATATACAATATTTCTAAGTTTCTGATTACTTCCTGAATTCTTTCAGCTCTCCAGAATAGGCTCATGGTGTTGTGTCCAATATATGTACCACCTCCAAGCTTTGTAACATGGCCATGTACTGGAGAGCTGAAGGGAATGGGAGCATCTCAGAAAACTCAGATATCAGTGTTACCAGGAAAGTCTCAATGGAGAAACTCTGCTTTGGGCCTTTTGCTTACCTATTGTTCTGTTGCACTGAATGTCAGAAAGGTCTTTGCCTCAGGCCACCCCTTTGTGAAGCCAGAAGAAAACAGTTTTCAAATGGAAATGAATGGGAATCACCTGTGGCATTTTGCTTAATTGCTTTGGAAAAAGATGTGTCTGAATCAGGCTGTAGGTCCTGTATGAGGCTGTGGCTTAGATTCTCAGCATCCAAAACCAAATTGGCAAAAAAGAGCAGTCCTAGTGGAAGAAGTTTCTAGCCTTCCTCTATAAGGTTTCTGACCTCCATCAAGTGAGAATTGCAACATTTGGTTCAAATGAGTTCCTCAAAGCCCTGCAGCCGCTAGCCCATAGGTGCTTGGGTTTGCCAGAATCCAAATCACATAAAGAATCTATAAATCATGAAAAGTAGGCCTCAAATTGGAGAAGCAGAGCAGTATTTACAGCAGGCCTATTTGATCACTCCTGGTTCCCTGGACGAGTGTCCAGGCCACTCTGACATTAGGCAAATGAGGGGCAAGGGAGTATATTTTGGACACTGTCTTGGGCTGCACCCCTCTTGGAAACCTCCAGCCAGAGGTTATGATCAGTGTCTATATGGAAGAAGATTAGAGCCATGTGGGAGTGTTTTGGTTATAATTGTGGTCATTTGTGTGGCGGTTGGAAGAAATGACTGGGTCCACCTGGCCTTGAACTCTGGTGTGATTTCCCTTAGAGACTGAGTTCTGGAACTGACCTCAGAGAAGTATTGCCAAAAATTGTGTTGGAATTTTAGGAGGCTTCCCAAGAGTTCACCTTGGAAACTGATATGTAGTCCCAGGGTGGCTTTTCACAGACCACTGGGAATCTCAGCCTGGATATCACATGATTTTATTCTGAAAGACTTGGAAGCCATAGTTGAGAGTCAAAACACACATGGATGTCACATTTTAGACCTCAATGGGCCTGGATTCATGTGATATTTTGGCCACTATTTGGGAAGCCTTGCCTGTGAGAGTTCTCCAGATAATTCATTGAAATGAGCTTCCTCACCATTTAATGGTTCCAGAGTGAATGGAAACCCACAGTGACTCAACTTCATTCATGAAAAATGGCTAGATAAATACCATGGAATTTAAAATTCCAGTGACCAGGTGGCACTGGAGAATCTTTGTATATACTGTGGCTGATCATGAGTATACCAGATAGTGCCTTGATTGACTAGTTTTCATGAAAATGGTGCAGAACAGAGATGCTAGGAAGTTGGAGCCTGCTGAGGAGTGGGCCTAGAGCAGTGGTGGGCAGGTGTGTGATAAAATATCTGTGGTGGGGCCATGCGGATCTCCCATTGGTGTCCAAATGGCTTGTGACTACCATTGTGCAGCCAGCAGACCATTATATGTAAAGGCATCTTGTTATACGGAGAGGTTTCAGGTCAATGTTTGGAATCAGGTTCCTATGGTCAAGGGGGCAAGCTATGAGGGATATAAGCCTGGCTGGTGCATTTTCCTGCAGACCATAACCTACCACGCGTGACAGAACTCCCTCACGCACCAGGTAATGGTATATATAATTCATCCACAATTTCACAAATTTCTAGGCATTTGTTTCATTTTAAAACACTTTCTTCTTCAGAACACATGTATTCCTCAATGTTTCTTGACTGGTCTTTTTATGAGACTTCTCTCCAAACACATTATTTTCGATTTCCATGATCACTTTTGAAGCAAAACTCACACACACTTCATGATAATCCATAACCCTAATATTATCAGTAGATGTATTGCTGGTTGGAATGAATGATTGTATATCAATATATGATTTCTTATATATTTTCATATATCAATTCAATCCATTATTTAAAGTGCGACCAGTTATTTTATTTAATCACAATGTGGTCTCTTCATGCATCATCTGTATTTTCATAGAAACAGGGTACACCTCTTTGTACCCCCAATACTAATTTATAGGACTTCAAATCATTGCTCCCAGAAATGCTGGAAGAAATACTCATGTCACCTGATCTACATATACATTTTATCACAGTAATATTCTGGACACAAAATGCAAAGTTCGCAATTATGATTGTACCAAAGCCTAAAAGGAAAGTGATCATGGATCACTAAAAACATTCGTTTCCAGGTTGCCCAGTGCTCTCAAATGTCAATCCTACATATTTGTTTCATCCTAAGATTACATATTCAAACTCAACCCTGTTCAAAATGTCTAATACTATCACTCAATTTATACTTTGCCATATTTTGTAATATCTCTATTTTTATCTGCTTTCCTACATATTTTCCTGAGTTCATCATTGTGACTGAATCTTCATATGTGCTGACATTTACATTCACTCTCTAACTGAAACCCTATTGCTAAAGAACTTTCGGTCCAAATCCAATACTCACTCTTCTTCCTAAACATTAGACTATCTTTCTAATCCTACCGACTATCCCTTTTTGACTGGACGTTCTCTTCCACAATCAATCATGCAATGTACAAGGTCCTGTGCCATTGTATATGGATTTATCTGAGACATCTGTGCAGAACGCAATTCAACACTAAGTATCACAATCAAGTTCTCAATGCTCTTTTGGGCTTCAAATCTTAGATTTCTGGTTTTCATACATATATCTCACCTATATATACTTAAAAATATCTCAGGTTCCCAATACCATTATTCATCCAGAAGAATGATTCATAACACAATTCAAACATGTTATTAACCCTAACTATACACACTTCCCTAATCTATCTTTACAGAAGAGCAGAAACAGAGTTCGTCTTACAATACAGGAAGGTAGAGGATCTTCCACCTGCTGAGAACCTCTAAGGTCTTTTCAGAAATGATCCCTGGAAAAGATGTAGGCAGCTATGGAGGACCTGAGTGAGCAAAAGTCATCTTTCATGGAAAACAACATGGTCAGGATGAAGGGTTGTGTCAGAATCAGCCACTCTCTTCTTAATGTCGAGAAGATGGACCAAACCAGGCCTGTGAGGAGAGCTGTTCCCGGGTGCCTATGTTTGATATACCATTATAACTTGTGAAAGTGTCACAGGAAGTAGGTGCAGCCTCCATCTCATTTGACCCTTGGAAACAACTGTTAGGATATAGTGGTTGCCAAGGTAGTGACCTCATTCAGTTCCTAAAGGAAGTGACCTCACTACACTTCCTTAGTGATGGAACTCTCTGAATTTGTGATCCAGGAAGCCAGGCACCAAGAGCCACTCCCAGTCAAAGTCCCAGTGGTCAAACTTGTTTGTATTTACCAAGGATAGAGTCAGTCTTTCTTGGTACCTACTGATGTGATGATGGCCAAAAGCCAGGAAGGTCTGAAGAGGGGCCTTTCCTGTGAAAGCAGGTAGTGGCTCACCTCTGGCTCCTGACACCTTCACAGATTTGGCCACAGAGACCATATCTGATACAGCACAGCCCATTATGGGGGAATATATTATGGCCCACCAGTCGAGGAACACTCCGTATTGTCACAGACCTACTTGGGGGTTTGTGTGGGTGTGGGTGTAGGTTTGTGGTTTTGTCTCATGTTCTGAGAAAAGGAAGGAAAGTCGATTTGTTTGGTTCGGTTTGAATTGTTTCTAGTAAGTCGTTTGAAAAGGTGAGTGTTTCTATGTCTGTGTATCCCACTGTGTTCCTGGTTGTAGAAATTAGAAAAGATAATACATCAATACATGTGTCCTTTCTAATAAAAATCTTGCCAGCATTCATCCTGCCAAATTTATGAATGGTCTGCACTTGCCTTATGGATGGGCAACACCTAATATCTTCCTAAGTTCCTGTTTTCTTCCTGAATTCTGGCCTATCTCCAGAATAGGCTCATGGATTTGTGTCCAAGATATGTACCACCTCCAAGCTCTATGGCATGGCCTTGTACTGGATAGCTGAAGGGAATGGTGAGCATCTCAGAAAACTCAGATATCAGTGTTAACAGGAAAGTCTCAGTGGAGAAACCCTGCTTTGGGCCTTTTGCTTACCAATTGTTCTGTTGCCATGAATGTCAGGAAGGTCTGCCTCAGGCCACCCCTTTGAAAAGCCTGAAGAAAACAGTTTTCAAATGGAAATGAGTGGACATCACCTGTGGCTCTTTGCTTAATTGCTTTTTAAAGGGATGTGTCTGAATCAGCCTCTTGGCCCTGTGTGAGGCTGTGGCTTAGATTCTCAGCACCTGATGGATCTAAAGAAAAATCCCATGTGTGCATCCAAAACCAAAATAGCCAAATGAACAGTCATTGTGGATGAAGTCTCTCGCCTTCCTCTGTAAGGTTCCTCACCTCCATCATTGAGAATAGAGATCCTTTGGGTTAAATGAGTTCTTCAAAGACCTGCAGAGTCTACACCATAGGTGCTTGGGTTTCCTCATGACTCCATTAACAAAAAGAATCTAAACCCCAGTAGGCCTCAAAAAGGAGAAACAGAGCAGTATTAACCGCAGGCCTCTTTGATCACTCCTGGTTCACAGAAAGGGTGTCCTGGCCACACTGACTTTAGGAAAATGGAGGCTAGGGAGCTTATTTTGGACACTCTCTTTGGATGCGCCCCTCATGAAAACCAACAGCCTGAGGTAATGTTGAGTGTCTGTATGGAAGAAGATAAGGGCCATGTGGGAGTGTTTTGGTTTTAATTGTGGTAATTTGTGTGACTGTAGGAAGAGATGACTCGGTCCACCTGGGCCTGAACACTGGTGTGATTCCCCTAAAGACTTTGTTCTGGAACTGACCTCAAAGAAGTATTGCTGTGTATGGTGTTGGGATTTTAGGAGGCCACACATGAGAGTTGCCCTTGGAAACTGAGATCTAGGCCCAGGGTTGCTTTCCACAAAGCACTGGGAATCTCAGGAAGGATATCACATGATTTTATTCTTAAAGACGTGGCATCCATAGTTGCAAGTAAAAACACACATGGACATCACATTGTGGACCTCAATGGGCCTGGCTTCATGTACCTTTTGGACTGTCTTTGGGAAGCCTTGCCTGTTAATGTTTTCCAGAGCTTTCATTGAAATGAGCTTCCTCTCCATTTAATGGTTTGTGAATTAATTGAAACGCACAGTGCCTCCAATGTCATCGTTGAAAAATGGCTAGATAAATACCATTAAATTTTTGAATTCCCATGACCAGGTGGCACTGGAGAAACTTTGTATGTCCTATTGATCATCATGAGTGTACCAGACAGTTCCTTGATTGACTGGTGTTCATGAAAATAGTGTTAGAAGAGAGATGCCAGTAATTTGGAACCTGATGAGTAGTCGGCCTAGAGCAGTGGTGTGCAGGTGTGTGTTAAAACATCTGTGGTGGGGTCATGTGGATCTGCCATTGGCTTCCAAATGGTTTGTGACTGACATAGTGCAGCCCCTAGACCCTTGTATGTAAAGGCATCATGTTATATGGAGAGGTTTCAGTGCAATGTTTAGAATCAGATGGCTATTGTCAAGGGGGCAAGCTATGTGGGATAGAAGCCTGGTTGGTGCATTCTCTTGCAGACTCTTACCCACCACACGTGACAGAACTCCCTCCAGTACTGTGTCCAAGTTGAACTCCTTGTATTACGAGAAGCAAATTCCAAACTCCCAGTGCAGCTGCAAGAAATACCACGAAAAGTGGAGGTCGATCAAATGGCTTCACAGTCCCCACTGGGAGACACTTAGCCCCCAGTGGCAACAGTTTAACTACAAAGAGAGAATTCAGCACTGCTGCTTCTTGTCCATTGGAAAATAAGAAGCCATGTCCTCCAGGTCACATAGATGCAGACCCAGATTTGATGGTCTAACTACAAAGGAAGCTAAACCTCCTGACAACAACATATATTTCAAGTGCCCAACCTCAGAGGCAGTTTCTCAAGAAATCTTTAGGCCGGCAGAGCTCCATGTTTGTGGAGTTTTTACCCTGTCCCTTACTTTTGGAAACTCCTCTACCACCTCCAAGTTTGTGAACTCTTAAGTTTTTTCCATTCCAGATGTGTATTCACAGATTTTCTAACTCTTCTCCTCTAATTGTGTCTTACTTAGGGTGAAGGTAATGTCAAGACATTGTTCTGAATGAGAGTGGGAAGATTTTTGGGTAGCACATATTTGCATACAAACACATTGCATTCTTTTTCCAATTTTCCATTCAAAATACTGAATCCCTGACTGTCAGGGGTAGAAGAAATTCTCCTTCAAAGAATAGCCTGACACTTACAAGAAACAGCACCCAGGGAGATATCCTGTCTTGGAGACATCCTGTAGCCATCTGTGTCCCTGAGACATCCTATGGCCATCTGTCTTCTTGAAATAGCCTGAGGTTATCTCACCTTGTGAAGACATCCAGGAACTGCCAATAAGAGAGCTTTCCCATCTCCAGCATATAAATTCCCCTGTGTGAACAATGAATTTTGCAGCTTGATCAGAACTCTTGTCTAGTTGTCATCCTTCGTGACTCTTGTCTCTTCATTTCTCCCCATCTAGGTTCGCTGCCCATGTTGATGTGTCCTGTCAGCCGGGACATCTAGCGCCCACTGACTGGGGCTTGAGCCTTTGAGTGATAGGGAACCCCGTTCTCCTGGAAGACTTGGTCAAGCGGAGCTCTCGATTGCCTCAGCACACACCACCGAGAGACAGATCCAGGAGGAGAGTGGGGATAACGCACGGGGAGTGACCCACCATGGGACAAGCAGTTTCGTCACATGATTTGTTTTGTCAGCCCTCAAGGAGTCTTTCAAGACATGGGGGGGTGTGTGTTAAGAAAAAGGACTTAAATTTTTTTTTTTCATACATAGGGGAATTGTGTCCATGATTTCCCCTTGAAGGGACCATTGATGGTAAAAGATAGCTTAGAGTAGGAGACTGTTTAAAAGATTATTATGAATCCTTTGGCCAGAAAAATTGCCTTTTCCCACCTTTTCTACTGGAAATTAATTAATGAAATTCTTAAAAGTTCACCCTTTGACAATGGTACCTTAAAACTTTTCAGGATTGGGGAACAGACTATGCAAAAGACCTCTTGTCCCCCCTCGCATGCCCATCAGTTAGTATAGACATAGACCATTCTCAGTCTCCCCAGGACCCTGGAACCTTCCTTGTCCCCCTCAAAATACCACCCTAATGAATAGGGCTCAAATGGTTACCAACCACCTTTATCCAGTTTACAATCCTGGAGACACATTGATCCCTGGAGAGGAGGCTAACTTGGAGAAGGAAGCAGCTCCCTATGATTCAGAAGAACGGCCACCTCTTAGGACCCTGCCACAGCCTATAGGACTTACACATCCACCTGCCTCCTATATCTCTCTTGCCTTTTGTGCTCCGGCCCTTCAGGGGCCAAATCCCCACACCAGATATTTTTTCCCCATTTCCGTTGCCTAACCTGGCCTCCTTGGGAGAGTCTCTCCAACATAGACTGAAAGAGATCCAACTTTTAAAAGAATTAAGATCCCTGGACTCTGAGCTCTGTTCAATAGCCTTAGGCATGGAGTCAACGCAAGCTGGCCCAAGGTGGTCTAAAACAAAGGCTAAGCCACTCCATAGGACTGTTCTCCCCTTCCCAGTCACCTGCAGTCAGATAGATAAGCCTGCCCAGGTTGAGTTCAAAGACTTAGACGAGGATCAAGAGGAAGAAGTGTGGGAAATGGATCAAGGAGATCAGGACTCAGAGGATGAGGAGTTCACCCCTCCGAAGGAAGGAACCCAGAGTGTCTACAAAATATTAAGCCTGCATTTTCTTGAAAAAACTTAAAAAGTCTTGTGCTCACTATGGACCCACTGAGCCCTACACGTAGGCTGTATTAGAAAGCCACAGCACACAATGTCTTACTAACAATGATTGGAAATTTTTAGACCAAGCTACCCTCAGTGCCGGAGACTTGCTGTTATGGAATGCAGATTTCAAAGAGCACCATCAGGAAACCACTCAAAAAAAATTAACTAAGTCCTTCTCTAATTCCTGGACTTATGTTAAGATAGTGGGCAATGCGCCTTTTGACACTAAAACTAAACAGGCACGTTTCCCTGCTGGACTTTTGGCGCAGATTCAGATGGCTGGCTTACATGCTTGGAGTCGCCTCCCTCAAAAGGCCTCCGCTACCACTTCCCTGGCAAAAATTAGACAAGGGCCCGACAAGCCTTATACCGACTTTGTTCCCCGGCTTAACCTACCTGCGGAATGCTTGCTAGGACCAAGCGAAAGTGAAAGAACCTTTGTAAAACACCTTGCCTTAGAAAACGCCAACCTGGCATGTCAGGATGTTCTTTGAACACATAAGGATAAAGTGAAACTTTCTGACTTTATTAGACTCTGTGCAGGGGTGGGTGTAGCCCTTGCCATGGGTCTCGCCCTAGGTGCCGTCTTTACCAAGGCCTTTCACAATCCTGGCTCACGTACTTGCTTTACTTGTAAACAACCTGGCCATTTTGTATGTGAGTGTGCGACAGGCAAACAAAGCTTAGGAATAGCGTCTCCTTAAACTGGAGCTAAAAAACCCCCAGCTACCCTTTGCCGTAGATGTGGTAAAGGTCATTACTGGTGAGTGAGTGTATATCAAAGACAAATGCCCTCAGCAGCCTATCGCAAAGTCCTTCTCCACAATTGCCTCCCTCCAACTAGCCATCCCAGGCAGCGCAGGATTGGATCTTTTTGCCGCCACCAATACAATATTGGAGTCAATGCAAAGGCCCCAGATAATACCCACTGGAATTATGGGTCCCCCTCCATCTCATACGTGTGCCCTTATTCTTGAAAGAGCCTCTACTACCTTACAAGGTGTTCAGGTCTTCCCTGGCATTTATGATAATGATTGCACAGGAGAAATAAAAATACTGGCCACAGCTATTAATGGAGTTGTGGCCATCCCAGCAGGAACAACACTTGCACAATTAATACTCCTTC
Organism: Callospermophilus lateralis; assembly: GCF_048772815.1. Lineage (NCBI taxonomy): Eukaryota > Metazoa > Chordata > Mammalia > Rodentia > Sciuridae > Callospermophilus > Callospermophilus lateralis. Next base: position 121,254,008 of record NC_135313.1, on the reverse strand, counting down.
CCTTGGATTCAGGAGGCACTTCCACCACCCAAACCTACCGAAGGGGACTACCTCCTTGGGCTCCTCTGATGTATATTGGGTTCAGCCCATTTCTCACAATAGACCCACCCTTATCTTACTTATTTAAGGAAAGGAATTCCAAGGAATTCTTTTTACTGGTGCTGATGCCACAATTATTTCTCAAAAATTCTGGCCAACAGGTTGGCCCCTCACCCCATCCTTGACAGACCTTAAAGGGATAGGACAGTCAAAAAATCCTCTGGTCAGATCTAGGGCTCTTAGCTGGACTGATAAAGAGGGTAATAAGGGAACTGTCACTCCTTTCTTTGTTCCTGACCTCCCTGCTAACCTATGCGGTCGAGATATTTTGAGTCAAATGGAAGTTATATTTTCCAGTCCCAATTCCATGGTGACTCATCAAATGCTTCGTATTAATTTTGTCCCTGGTACAAGCTTTGTGAGACTGAGACAAGGACTGATTGAGCCAATACAACCCATACAGAAAACAAATACATATGGGCTTGGGTATTCGGACTTTTAGTGTTGGTCCCTGACACTCCTGTACCCCATGCAGATCAAATTATTTTGGAGACTCAGACTCCTGTGTGGGTGGATCACTGGCCCCTTACCCAAGAAAATTTGGAGGCTTCCTCCATGTTAAAGCAGGAACAGCTGGCAGCCTGCCATGTAGAACCCTCAACCTCACCATGGAATACAAATATTTTTGTTATCAAGAAAAAATCAGGCAAGTGGCACCTTTTACAATATTTGTGTGCCATTAATAAAGTTATGTGCCCGATGGGAGCACTACAGCCAGGTATTTCCACACCAGTGGCTATCCCCAAAAACTATTTTAAAATGGTTATTGACTTTAAAATGGTTATTGACTTAAAAGATTGCTTTTTTACCATTGCTTTACATCCTGAGGCTAGACCCTATTTTGCCTTTAGTCTCTCACACATTAATTTTCAGGGCTCTATGCAGAGATTTCAATGGAAGGTTCTTCCCCAAGATATGGCCAACAGCCCTAGTCTTTGCCAAAAATACGTTGCTCAAGCAGTAGACCCTGTGAGAGAGTGATGGCCACAAATTTATAATTTACATTATATCAATGATTCGTTAATTGATGCACCTAATACCAATGACCTTAATAATCGTTACTTGGACCTTTACAAAACCCTCACTACCTTGGGACTACAGAAAGCTGCTGATAAGGTTCAAACACAGGACCCTTATACCTATTTGGCCTTTAACTTCAAGATAATCAGATCCAAATTCGTAAAATACAACTACGTGTGGACAATCTTCATACACTTAATAATTTTCAAAAATTACTGGGGGATGTTCAATGGCTAAGAACATATTTAAAATTACCCAGTTGTGTAATTTTGCCCCTTAATGATGTTTTGAGAGGTGATTCCCACCCCTCCTCCCCTCAAAAGCTTACTCCCGAGGCATGACAGGCATTAAACCAAGTCACAGAAGCCATTGCCCAACAGTTTGTTACACAAATTTCTTATAACCTTCCTCTGGTTCTGATTATTTTACACACTCCTCATACACCCACAGAAATATTTTGGCAGCGAGATCCACATTTTAAAAATAAAGGCTGCCCCTTGCTTTGGGTCCATTTTCCCACCACATCCTCCAAGGTTATTACTGTTTATCTTGCTCAGGTAGCTTCTATTATTATTAAAGATCGTTTGCTTTCTCGACAACATTTTGGCAAAGAAACGGATAATATTTTAATTCCATATACGAAGGACCAAACAAAATTTTTAATACAGACATGGGATGAATGGTTTATTGCCCTATCAGGCTTTTTGGGAACAATTGATAACCACCTCCCCAATGTCCCCCTTTTACATTTTGTCCAGTTACATCCATTTATTTTTCCAAAAATTACTCAAAGGGCTCCCATTCCTCAAGCCCTTACTGTCTTTACAGACGGTTCCAGTAATGGCCAAGTGGTCTTTTTTATCAATAACCAGCCTACCACCTTTGATAATATCTATCAGTCAGCACATTTTTTGGAATTGTTTGCCATAACACAAGTTTTTATAACATTTTTTTTATAATCCTGTTAATATTAATACAGACAGTGCCTACATTGCTCATTCTGTGCCCATGCTGGAGATTTCACCTGCCATTAAGGCTTCTTCCAATGTGGCCTTTCTGTTTCACCAGCTTTAGCAGCTAATTCAGGCCAGACAAAACCCATTTTTCTTAGGACACATCAGGGCACACTCTGATCTTCCCGGGCCTCTAACACAAGGTAATGCCCAAGCTGATGCAGCAACTCGTTCCATCTTTCCAATTTTTGTGGGCTCCATTCAAAAGGCCACGGAGTTACACAATCTTCACCATCTAAATTCCAAGAGCCTTCAATTACTTTGTAAAATTACCAGGAAATAGGCAAGAGAAATAGTAAAAGCATACCCTGGTTGCACTGACTCCCTCCCCATTCAACACTTGAGAGTTAACCCCCGAGAATTACTGCCGAATCAGTTTTGGCAAATGGATGTTATTCATTTTCCTGAATTTGGAAAAACCAAATATATACACGTTTCTATAGATACCTTCAGCGACTTTATTTTTGCATCACCACATTCTGGAGAGGCTACCAAAGATGTCCTTTCTCCTCTTGTTTCAGCCTTATCCATAATGGGTAAACCAATACATATTAAAACAGATAATTATCCTGCATATACCTGTGCCAAGTTTAAATAGTTTTGTGCTACCTTGCAATTTCGTCATACTACTGGAATTCCATACAACCCTCAGGGCCAAGGCATTGTGGAACGTGCCCACCTAAGCTTAAAGACTTGGCTAACACTCCATAAGGCTTCCGCCCTTGGATTTACCACTCCCAGGCATCGACTTAACCATGAATTATTTGCCCTTATTTTTCTTACCCTAGACAGTGAAGGAAGCGCTGCAAACATTAAAAAGGATGTTCTACCCTTCTCACAGGCTTATTTCTTAAGTTTACATCTCCACAGATATCTTTTTCTTATATAAAAGTATGAGTAACAGCTCTGACCAACCATCTTCTGCCCTTGCCATAAGGGTTCGTCCCCCATGGGCCTCTCCACTTGGGGGAGGATGCACCCATGGAGTGAGGATGTTATCCCAGTTCATTATTGTGACTGACCCTTCACATGTGCTGATATTTACATTCACTCTCTACCCAAAAGCCTATTGCTAAAGAATGTTTGGTCCCACTCATATACTCACTCTTCTTTCTAAACCTACCAACTATCATCCTAATCTTACTGACTATCCCTTTTTGACTGGATGCTCTCTTCGACATTCAATCATCAAAGGTACAAGGTCCTATGCCATTGTATATCGATTCATCTGAGACATCTATGCAGAATATAATTCAAAACTAAGTATCCCAATCAAGGGCCTAATGCCTTACTGGGTTTCAAATCTTACCTAGATTTCTGTTGTAAATATCGCAGGTTTCCAATACCATTATTCATCTCGCAGAATGATTCCTAACCCAAATCGAACCTGTTATTAACCCTAACCATACACTGTTCGCTCAATCTCACGTTACAGGAGACCAGGTACAGAGTTGGTCTTACAATACGGGAATGTACAGGATCTTCCAGCTGCTGAGAACCTCAAAGGTCCATGCAGAAATGATCCCTGGATAAGATGTAGGCAGCTATGGAGGACCTAAGAGAGCAAAAGTCATCTTCCATGGCAAAAAACCCTGGTCAGGATGAAGGGATGTGTCTGAATCAGCCTCTTTCTTCTTAATATAGAGAACATGGACCAAACCAGGGCTGTTTGGATAGCTGTTCCCAGGTGCCTATGGTTGAAATACCATTCTTACATTTGAAAGTGTCACAGGAAGTAGGGGCAGCCTCCATTTTATGGGACCCTTTGAAACAACTGTTAGGACAATATGGTTGTCAAGGCAGTGACCTCATTCAGTTCCTGAAGGAATTGACCTACCTAACTTCATTGGTGATGGAACTCTCTGAACTTGGGATCCAGGAAGCAAGGCATCCAGAGCCAGTCCCAGTCCCAGTCACATTGGGCTTACTTGTTTTGATTTTCCAAGGACAGGGTCAGTCTTTCTTTGTACCTACTGATGTGAGGATGGCCAAATGCCAGTAGAGCTCTGAAGAGGAGCCTTTCCTGGGAAAGCAGATAGTTGCTCACGACTGGCTCCTGGCAACTTCACAGAGTTGGAAAAGGAGACAAGATCTGAGACCGTAGAAAGCATTTTGCGAGAACATAGTATGGCCCACCAGTCAGAGGACACTCCATATAGTCACAGACCTACTTGGGGGAAGGAGGTGCCGTTTGAGTGTGAATGTGAGTATGTGGTTTTGTTTCATGTTCTGAGAATAGGTAGGAAAGTCGGTTTGTTTGGTTTGGAGTGGACTGTTTCTTGTATGTCATTTGACAAGGGGATTGTTTCTATGTCTGTGTATCCTACTGTGTCCGAGGTTGTAGACATTAGAAAAGAGAATGAATCAATGGATGTGTCCTGTCTAATAGAAAGCTCCCATCATACATCCGGCCCAATTTAGGAATGGACTGCAGATTGCCTTATAGATGGGCAACACCTATTATCTTCCCAAGTTCCAGTTTTCTTCCTGAATTCTGGTAACTCTCCAGAATAGGCTCATGGTTTTGTTTCCAAGATATAAACCACTTCCAAGCTCTGTGAAATGGCCATGTACTGAATAGCTGAAGGGAATGGAAGCATCTCAGAAAACTCAGATATCAGTGTGACCAGGAAAGTCTCAGTGGAGAAACCCTGCTTTGGGCCTTTTGCTTACCTATTCTTCTGTTGCCCTGAATGTCAGGAAGCTCTTTGCCTCAGGCCACACTTTGTGAAGCCTGAAGAAAATAGTTTTCATATGAAAAAAATGGGCATAACCTGTGGCTCTTTGCTTAATTGCTTTGGAAAGGGATGTGTCTGAATCAGCATCTTGGCCCTGTGTGAGGTTGTGGCTTAGATTCTCAGCACCAGATAGATCTAAAGAAAGATCCCATGTGTGCATCCAAAAGCAAAATGGCAAAAAATCAGTTATTGTGGATGAAGCTTCTTGCCTTTGTCTCTTAGTTTCATGACCTCCATCAAGTGAGAATAGAGATCCTTTCAGTCAAATGAGTTCTTCAATGCCATGCAGAGGTGCTTGGGTTTCCTCATGACTCCAAATAACATGAAGAATCTATACCTGACAGTCAGTAGGCCTCAAATTGGAGAAGCAGAGAGCAGGCCTACTTGATCACTCCAGATTCACAGGAAGGGTGTCCAGGCCACAATGACTTTAGGCCAATGAGGGGCAAGGGAGCTTCTTTTGGACACTGTTTTTGGATGTGCCCCTCATGGAAATCTCCACCCACAGGTTATGATGAATGTATATATGAAAGAATATGAGGGCTATGTGGGAGTGTTTTGGATTTAATTCTGGTCATTTGTTTGGCGGTTGGGAGATGACTGTGTCCACCGAGTTTTAAACTCTGTTGTGATTCCCCTTAGAGACTGCGTTGTGGAACTGACCTCAGAGAAGTATTGCCATGAATTGTGTTGGGATTCTTGGAGGCCACGCATGAGAGTCACCCATGGAAACTGAGATCTAGACCAAGGGTGGCTTTCCACAGAGCACAGGGAATCTCACCCATGATATCATATGATTTAATTCTGAAAGACTTGGCAGCCATAGTTAAGAGTCAAAACAAACATGGACCTCACATTGTAGACCTCTATGGGCCTGGCTTCATGTAACCTTTTAGCCACTCTTTGGGAAGCCTTGCCTGTGAGAGTTCTCCAGAGCTTTCATTGAAATGATGTTCCTCAACATTTAATGGTTCCTGAATGAATTGAAACCCACAGTGCCTCCAAATTTATCTTTGAAAAATGGCTACATAAATACCATGACATTATTGAAATTCCCATGACCAGGTGGCACTTAACAACCTTGGATGTCCTGATGCTGATTTGAGTGAACCAGACAGTGCTTTGATTGACTGGGTTTCATGATAATGATGTAGAACACAGATGTCAATAAGTTGCAACCTGCTGATTAGTGGTCGAAGAGCAGTGTTGTGCAGGTGTGTGTTAAAACATCTGTGGTGGGGCCATGTGGATCTGGCATTGGCTTTCAAATGGGTTGTGACGGACATGGAGCAGCCAGCAGAACCTTGTATGTAATGGCATCTTGTTATATGGAGAAGTTTCAGGGCAATGTTCAGAATCAGGTTCCTTTGCTCAAGGGGGCAAGCTATGTGGGATAGAAGCTGGGTTGTTGTATTCTCCTGCAGACCCTGACCCATGACACATGACAGAACTCCCTTCAGCAGTTTGTCCCAGTTGAACTTTTTTGTATTTCGTGAAGCAAATACCAAATTCCAAGTGCAGCGGCAAGAAACACCGCAAAAAGTGGAGGATGACCAAATAGCTACACAGTCCACATGGGGAGACACTTAGCCCCCAGTGGCCACAATTATCTACAAAGAGAGAATTCAGCACTGCTGCTTAATGTTCATTGGAATATTAGAGACCATGTCCTCCAGGTCACATAGATGCAGACCCAGTTTTGATGGTCTCACTACAAAGGAAGATAAAGCTCCTGACAACAACATATATTTCAAGTGCCGAAAATCAGAGGTAGTTTCTCAAAAAGTATTTAGGCCAGCAGAGCTCCATGATCGTGGAGTTTTACACTTTCCCTTACTTTTGGAAACTCGTCTACCACCTCCAAAGTTGTGAACTCCTGAGCAATTTCCATTCCAGATATGTATTCACAGATTTTATAACTCTTCTCCTCAAATTGTGTCTTACTCGGGGCGAAGGTAATGTCAAGGAATTGTTCTGGATGAGAGTGGGAGGATTTTATTGTAGCACATATTTGCATACACATTGGATTCATTTTCCAATTTTCCATTTGAAATACTGAATCCCTGACACAAACCCATACCCTACTAGACTCTGTGTACTAATCCTAATATGATGGAGAAAAATAACCCAAACAAAACTGAAACACAAGCAGTTCAAAAGAGGCATGGTGTACAGTTGGACTTCCTGTTGCACTATATAGGGTAGGAGTAATAAATCTAGTCAATTTTTTGTTGAAATAGTTCTCCATGTGTTTTAAAGCTAACAAATATGTGAATTCCTGTCTCCCTTTCACTGTAGCCTATTCAGCACATGTATTTTTATAAGCACATCTACAATCCTACCTGATACCACACGTACACTATTGTGTGGTGGCTGAATTGGCAGATACAAATTGTGAGAAGAGATCAGTCCTCCTAAATGCTGATGGAACTGAAAATTCAACCTATGGGTGAGCTTCCTAGCTGAACAACATTATATATAAATTCATGTTCAGTAAAATGAATATTTTTGATCTGTGAATGATATATATTTCATGGTGAATTTCAATTGGCATATAGTGCTACTTTTTAATATCTGTGTGTGTTTGTGTGTGTGTGTATATATATATATATATATATATATGTATATATATATATATATACATATATATATACACACTCTCCATATTTTTCAAAATATGAAATATATGTGTCTTATTATACATTTCCTAAATTCATTCATATTTATGTATGTGGATTTATAATCATCTTTTCAAGATTTTTCTCAGAAATATTCATCCACCTGAAATCCATATTTGTTTCCTACTACTGAAAACTAAATTCAGTGAATGGTGTATACAAATCCTAATATTTCTACAGTAACTGACCCAGTTTAACATCAATGCAAGTAGACTTCTATGGGACATGATGTGTATTTTGAAATTAATTTTTTTCAAAACTTGTACATTACAATTTCTTTAGTTAATGCACATCATTGGATATATATTTCATCCACAAGTTCGCAAATTTGTAGGCATTTGTTTCACTTTCAATCACTTTCTACTTCAGAACACATATATTCCTCCATGTTTTTTGACTGGTCTTTTCATGAGACTTCTTTCCAAACATTTTATTTTTGATATCCATAATTATTTTGAAGCAAATCTCACACACCTTACATGATGAACCATAACCCTAATATTACCATTAGATGTATAACTGGTTAAAATGAAGGATTGTATATCAATATATGATTTCTTATATATTTTCAGATATCAATTCAATCCATTATTTAAAGTGGAACCAGTTATATTATTTATACACAATATTGTCTATTCATGCATCATCTCTATATTCATAGACATAGGGTACACCTCTTTATTCCCTCAATACTAATTTACATGTCTTCAAAATATTCCTCCCAAATGGTGGAAGAAATACTAATGTCACGTGACCTACATATACATTTTATCAAAGTAATATTCTGGAAACAAAAAGCAAAGGTCACACTTATGTTTGTACCAATGTAAAGGTTGGTTGAGCGTTGGAGTAAGAGACCACCAAGAGACTGTCTCATGCAACAGCAAAGTGTTTATTGGGTGTCCAGCATGCTGCGGCTCAGTGCTCAGTTGAATTTAGCAGAGAGCCCTGAGAACAGCTTAAGCAGAGCTTATATACTTTCCTTGGAGAGGGCAGGGAGTGAAATTTATTGATTGGTCACGGCAAGTGGGCGGTTTGTGTGCAAATGTGTGAGAGAGTACATTCTGCAGTTTGGCAATTGGCGACAGTTTATTTGGGGAACAAGATAAGCAAACACTTTTCAAGATTTCAACACTATTTTGTTAAGCATACAGAAAAACAGAAATTGACAAGTACCTATTTTATTAACCTTTCATTCCCCACTTCTTGTTCTGGTTACTTTTAATCATAAAAGTGATCATTGGGGGGTGTCACATTTTATGTCTGCTAGTCGGGTATATTGCTGTCCGATTAACATAAGTTTAACTTGTCAAATTTGAGATTGTAGAAAGCAAACTACATGGTTGAGCATACAGGGCCCTACAGTTAGCAATAATATGAGCATTATTAATGGACCGGCCAAGACTGATAAAAATGTAGTTAACCACGGGGACTGTGTGAACCAAGACTCAAACCACCCTTTTTGGGCCTCTGTCTCTCGTTGACACTCTTCAAGGCGTTTTCTTAATTTACTCATAGATTCTTTTAAAACTCCAGTATTGTTGGCATAAAAACAACATTCTTCCCTCAATGCAGCACAAAGACCCCTTCTCTCATGAAGAGGAGGTCCAACCGTCGCCTGTTCTGTAAAACTAGTTCAGAGAGAGAGGTTAAAGATTCCTGTAAAGCTGTGATGGAGGTTTTTAATATCTTTAAGTTTTGATCTCTTGCTGCTTCTCATTGGGTCATTTGTTGTGTCCCATGGACTAGGGCAGTGGTTCCTGTGCTCACCCCTGCAGCAACTTCTATTCCAAATAGGATGGCTGAAGTGAGGGATACAGCTTCCCTGCGGAACCAAGATTTTTGCCCCCCTATTTGGTTTTTAAATGAACCTGTGTCATGATAGAGCACTCTGGGAAACATCTGCACCATTACATAATTGATCACATCTGTTGACCATTTTACGAACACATAAACAATGTTTAAGTATGTAGAATTATACTGTTGTAGGGACAGACAAGACAAGGCTCCTAAGATAGCACCGAAGCTAGGAAAACAGTCCTATTTGGTTGCAAATGGATTTAGAGGCATTGCTTCTGTTGTAATCAATTAATCCGCTGAACCCCAAGTTTAGGTAGTTTCAGAATTTTATACCCAACATGTAAGGGAAGTGGCTCAGAAGTACACAGTCTGCAGAAGTTAACAAAAAGCAATTTTTGTTTCTGTTTTATTTCCTCTGTTCTGGGCAAGTTAACTTTTTAAGGACACTTGGGAGGGGGAGAGCTTTTGTCTTCTCTTTCTTTTTTCTCCCTGCCAGCTCTTACCAGGGAGCCCAGTTGGTAACTTCTTTATCTTAGAAATGTAGCCATCTCTGTGAAGCCCCAGCTCAAGGCCAGAGGCCTTGTTCACATATTTGGTGAAGAACTAGTAAGGGGGTGTCTAGCTTACCATTGCTGATTATACCAGCCAGTGGCAAGTAGAACAGGGCAACAAGAAAAGAGGAAGTTTATCTAAATTGAACTCGTTTATAGGTACTCTTTGGCTGAAAGTCCTAAAGTCAGCCATGGTGAAGACTTCTGGAGAAGGTCAGTTAAGAATTTTCTGTGGTCCTGGTACAGAGGGGGAAGACGTGGAATGTGGGGGGTGAGAGCAGCTCTGTGGATCTGAGAATGAGGAATGAGAGATGTAAAAGAATAATGGGAAAGGGGTTTGGGATTTTCCTAGCAACAAAAAGTTGAGCAGTAGAAGAGATAGACTAGAGGGGAAGATGGGAGTGAGTATCTCAAAAAGCCTTTGAGGTACTTTAAATTATTAGTAACCTGTTTTCAGTGTTGACAAAGCAACTTTAAAGGCCATTTTCGTGACATCTTGGATAGGGGTCTCAGAGCTCTCCTCAGCCTGTTTGAGCTTTGGGTTAGCTGGTAAGAGGACCTGGTGGGACCCGGTGCGGACCCTAACAGGAGAAGACAGGAGTGAGTGTGTAGAGGGGTACCTCAGTACCTGCTACCTCAGCAAGGGGGCAAAGGTCTTAGAAACGGCGAAGGTTTGGGTATTTGATCTAGTAATTGAAGGGGAGAAATAAGGTTGCTGAGGTGGGATTGACAGCAGAGCGTCTGGAGCAGAAGGCAGAGGGTGAGGATCTATTGGAGAAGCATAGTTCAGGATTTGAGTGAAGGAGGGAAAAGGCCTCCACATAGGGGAATCTCCTTCCACGCTATTGAGCACTTGCCAAAGTTATAAAGGTTACGCATAATTTGAGGATCTAGAGGCCCCTTTGGGGGCCATTGGTTCTGGTTGTCTAATTGGTAATATGGCCAATGCGGTGTACTGAATTTGATGAGGAATTTGGTACCACTAGACTGCCCCTACATGCTCACAACCCCATGACTTACAGAAGAAGTTGGCTTTTCCCTCACACAGCCGTGGCTTTTGTGGCATTGATAACTGCCATCTAAACATACTAATCTAAGCTAGCCAACCTGCATCTGGCTCACGTGTCCCTTTACCCACAATAGCATAACTCACACACTCTTCCTGATAAACCATAACCCTAATATTACCATTAGATGTATAACTCGTTGGAATGAATGTATGTATATCAATATAACATTTCCTGTATATTTTCAGATATCAATTCAATCCATTATTTAAAATTGGAATCAGTTATATTATTTATTCACATTATGATCTATTCATGCATTATCTGTATATTCATAGACACAGTGTAAACCTATTTGTATCCCCAATAGTAATTTATACATCTTCAAAATATTGCTCCGAGTAATGGTGGAAGAAATACTCATGTCACCTTACCTACAAATATATTTTATCACAGTAATATTCTGGACACAAAAACCAAAGGTTACACTTATGCTTCTACCAAAACCTAAATGGAAAGTGAGCAGGGATTACTAAAAACATCCACGTTCAGTTTGCCTAATGCTCTCAAATGTCAATCCTATTGGTGACTACATATTTGTTTCTTCCTAAGATTATATATTCTCTCAAGCTTGTTGAAATGGTCTAATCCAATCACTCACTTTATACTTTGCTCATTTCCTAATGTCTCTATTGATATCTACTTTCCTACATATTTTCACCAATTCATCATTGTGACTGACTCTTCACATGTGCTGACATTTACAGTCATTTTCTACCAGAAACCCTATTTCTAAAGAACTTTTGGTCCAAATCCTATACTCACTCTTCTTCCAAAATATACGGACTACCTTCCTAATCCTACCGACTCTCTCTCTTTGACTGGATGTTCTCTGCTACATTCAATCATCCAAGGTAAATGGTCCCATGCCATTGTATGTCGATTTATCTCAGACATCTGTGCAGAACATAATTCAATGCTAAGTATCCATATCAAGGGCCCAATGCCCTTCTGGGCTTCAAATCTTACCTAGATTTCTGTTTTCATACTTATATTTCACCTATATATTCTTATAAATATCACAGGTTCCCTATACCATTATTCATACAGCAGAATGATTCCTAACCCAAATCGAACATTTTATTAATCCTAACCATACACTGTTTCCTCAATCTAACTTTACAAAAGAGCAGGGATGAGGTGGTTTTACAATACAGGAATGTAGGGGATCTTCCACCTCCTGAGAATCTCAAAGGTCCATGCAGAAATTATCCCTGGAGAAGATGTATGCAGCTATGAAGGACCTGAGAGAGCAATAGTCATCATCCCTGGCAAACAACTTGATCTGGATGGTCTGAATGAGCCACTATCTTCTCAATATAGAGAAGGTGGACCAATCCAGGCCTCTGTTGAGAGCTTTTCTAGGGTGCCTATGGTTGATATACCATTCTAACTTGTGAAAGTGTCATAGGCAGTAGGGGAAGCCTCCATCTCATGGGACTCTTGGAAGCAACTGTAAGGACATAGGGTTACCAAAGCAGTGACCTCATTCAGTTCCTGAAGGAAGTGACCTCACCTCATTTTCTAGTTGATGGAACTCTCTGAACTTGGGATCCAGGAAGCCAGGCATCCAGAGCCATTCCCAGTCCCAGTTTCAGTGTGCTCACTTGATTGGAATTACCAAGGACAGGGTCAGTCATTCTTGGTACCTACTAATCTGAGGATGGGCAAATGCCATGAAAGCTCTGAAGAGGGGCCTATCCTGAAAAAGCAGGTAGTGGCTCACCCCTGGTTACTGAAAACCTCAAAGAGTTAGCCAAAGGACCAAATCTGAGACAGGACAGGCCATTTCAGGGAAAGTCAGTTTGTCAGAGGACACTCCAGATAGTCACAGACCTACTTGGTGGAAGTAGGTACCTTTGTGGGTGTGGGTGTGTGTTTCTGGTTATGTCTCATGGTCTGAGAATAGGTAGGAAAGGCAGTTTGTTTGGTTTGTACTGAACTGCTTCTAGAATGTCATTTGACAAGGAGAGTGTTTCTATATCTGTGTATCACACTGTGTCTGTGGATATAGATATTAAAAAAGAGAATGCATCAATGAATGTTTTCTGTCTAGTAGACAGCTTTCCAGCATTCATCCTGCCCAATTTATGAATAGAGTGTGGCTAGCCTTATTGATGTGCAACACCTGCTACCTTCCTAAGTTCCTGTTTTTTTTTCTGAATTCTGGCCACTCTGCTTTAGGTCTTTTGCTTACCTAATGTTCTGTTGCCCTGAATGTCAGGAAGGTCTTTGCCTCAGGCCAAACTTTGGGGAACCCTGAAGAAAACAGTTTTCAAATGGAAATGAATGGGCATCACCTGTGTTTCTTTGCTTAAATGCTTTGGGAAAGGATGTGTCTGAATCAGCCTCTTCGCCCTGTGTGAGGCTGTGGCTTAGATTCTCAGCACCTAATGGATCATAAGAAAGATCCCATATGTGCATCCAAAACCAAAATGGCAATAAGATCAGTCATTGTGGATGAAGTCACTTGCCTTCCTCTGTTAGGTTCCTGACCTCCATCAAGTGAGAATAGGGATCCGTTGGGTCAAATGAGTTCTTAAAAGCCCTGCAGAGGTGCTTGGGTTTTCTCATGACTCCAAATCGCATAAAGAATCTATACCAGACTGTCAGTAGGCCTCAAATTGGAGAAGCAGAGCAGCATTAATGGCAGGCCTATTTGATCACTCCTGGTTCACCGGAAGTGAGTCCAGGCCACTCTGACTTTAGGCAAAAGAGTGGCAAGGGAGCATATTTTTGACACTGTCTTGAGCTTCATCCGTCATGGAAACCACCAACCAGAGTTTTTGTTAAGTGCCTATATGGAAGAAGATGAGGGCCATGTGGCAGTGTTTTGGTTTTAATTGCGGTTATTTGTGTGGCAGTTGGAAGGGATGACTGGGTCCACCTTGGCTTGAACTCTGGTGTGATTCCCCTTAGATACTGAGTTCCGGAACTGACATCAGAGAAATATTGCCATGAATTGTGTTGGGATTTTAGGAGGCCACGCACAAGAGTTGCCTTTGAAAACTTATCTAGGGCCAGGGTTGTTTTCCACAGAGCACTGGGAATTTCAGCTAGGATATCACATAATTTTATTCTGAAAAACTTGACAGCCAGAGTTGAGAGGCAAAACACACATGGACCTCACATTGTATACCTCAATGGGCCTGGCTTCATGTGACATTATGGCCACTTTTGGGGAAGTCTTGCCTGTGATAGTCCTCCAGAGCTTTCTATGAAATGAGCTTCTTCACCATTTAATGTTTCCTGAATGATTTGAAACCCACAGTGCCTCCAACCTCATCCTTAAAAAATGGCTAGATAAATACCATATAATTTTTTAAATTCCCATGAACAGGTGGCACTGGACATCTTTTGGATGTCCTGTTGCTGATCATGAGTGTACCACACAGTGCCTTGATTGACTGGGTTTCATAAAAATGGTGTAGAACAGAGATGCCAGTAAGTTGGTGCCTGCTGAGTAGTGGGCCTAAAGGAGTGGTGGTCAGGTGTGTGATAAAACATCTGTGGTGGGGCCATGTGGATCCGCATTGTCTTCCAAATGGCTTGTGACAGACATGGCGTAGCCAGCAGACCCTTTTAAGTAAAGGCATCTTGTTATATGGAGAACTTTTAGGGCAATGTTCAGAATCAGGTTGCTATATTCAAGGGGGCAAGCTATATGGGATAGAAGCCTGGTTGCTGCATTCTCTTGCCGACCCTGTCCCACCACACATGACAGAACTCCCTCCAGCACTGTGTCCCAGTTGAACTCCTTGTATTTCGTGAAGCAAATACCAACCTCCCAGTGCAGCTGCAAGAAACCCCAGGAAAAATGGAGGATGACCAAATGGCTTCACGGTTCACAGGGGGGGAGACACATAGTGTCCTAGGGCTACAGTTTACCTACAAAGATAGAATTCAGCACTGCTGCCTCGTGTTCATTGGAAAATAAAAAACCACGTCCTACAGGTCACATAGATGCAGACCCAGCTTTGATGGTCTCACTACAAAGGAAGCTAAAGCTCCTGACAACAACATATATTTCATGTGTCCAACTCAGAGGCTGTTTCTTAATAAGTCTTTATTCCAGCAGAACTCCATGTTTGTGGCGTGTTTACCCTGTCCCTTACTTTTGGATACTCCTCTACCACCTCCAAGGTTGTGAACTCCAGAGCATGTTTTATTCCAGATATATAATCACAGATTTTCAAACTTGTCTCTTCTAATTGTGTCATACTTGGGGAAATGGTTATGTCAAGGCATTGTTCTGGATGAGTGTGGGAGGAATTTTTGTAGCACATATTTGCCTACTCATTGGATTCATTTTCCAATTTTCTTATGGAAATACTTTATCCCTAACATTACTCCATAAGCTACTAGACTCTGACTACTAATCCTAATATGATGGAGAAAAATAACCCAAAGAGATTTAAAATTCAAGCAGTTCAGAAGAGGCATGGTGTACAATTGGACTTGCCTTTTGCATGATAAAGTGTAGCTGTTATAAATCTAGTCAATTTTTTGTTGAAATAGTACTCCATGTGTTTTTAAGTTAACAAATATATAAATTCCTGTCTCCCTTTCTCTGTAGCCTATTCAGCACATGTAATTTTATATGCACATATAGATTCCTACCTGGTATCACATGTACATTCTTTTGAGATGGCTGATTTGGCAGATACAAATTGTGAGCAGAGATCACTCCTACAAAACGCTGTTGGAACTAAAAATTCAAACTATGGGTGAATATTCTAGTTGAACAACATTATACATAAATCCATGCTGAGTAAAATAAATATATTTGGACCTGTGGATGATATATATTTCACAATGAATTTCGATTGGTATA
Organism: Callospermophilus lateralis; assembly: GCF_048772815.1. Taxonomy (NCBI): domain Eukaryota; kingdom Metazoa; phylum Chordata; class Mammalia; order Rodentia; family Sciuridae; genus Callospermophilus; species Callospermophilus lateralis. Next base: position 121,238,208 of record NC_135313.1, on the reverse strand, counting down.
TATATTGCTACTTTTTAATGTCTGTGTGTTATATGTATATATATATATATATATATATATATATATATATATATATATATACACACACACACACACACACACACACACACTCCAGATTTTTCAAAATATGAAATATATGCTTCTTATTATGCACTCTATAAATTCATTCATGTTCATGTATGTGGATTTATAATCAACATTTCAAAAGATTATTCTAAAAATATTCATCCACCCGAAATACATATTGCTTCCTAGTACTGACAACTAACTTTAGTGAATGGTGCATACAAATCCTAATATTTCTACAGGAACTCATCCAGTTTAACATCAATGCAAGTAGATTCCTATGGGATATGATGTGACTTTTGACATTCATTTTTATTCAACACTGGTACTTTACTATTTCTTCAGTTTATGCACATCATAGGATATATATTTCATCCACAAGTTTGCAAATTATAGGCATTTGTTTCACTTTCAATCACTTCCTGTTTCAAAACACATGTATTCCTCCAGGTTTCTTGACGGGTCTTTCAATGAGACTTCTTTCCAAACACTTTATTTTCAATTTCCATAATCACTTTTGAAGCAAAACTCACACACTCTTGATGATAATCCATAACCCTAATGTTAACATTAGATGTACAACTGGTTGGAATGAATGAATGTATATCAATATAAGATTTCTTAAATATTTTCAGATATCAATTCATTCCATTATTTAAAGTGGAATCAGTTATATTATTAATTCACAGTATCGTCTATTCATGCATTATCTCTATATTCATAGACACAGGGTACAACTCATTGAAACCTAATACTAATTTATATCTTCAATATATTCCTCTCAAATGGTGGAAGAAATACTCATGTCACCTGACCTTCATATACATTTTATCACAGTAATATTCAGGATGCAAAAAGCAAAGGTCACACTTATGATTGTACCAAACCTAAATGGAAAGTGAACAGGGATTACTAAAAACATCCTTGTCCAGGTTGCCTAATGCTCTCAAATGAAAGTCCTATTGGTGACTACATATTTGTTTCTTCCAAAGATTATATAATCAAACTCAACCCTTTTGAAAAAGTCTAATCGTGTCACTCAATTTATACTTTGCCTGATTTTGTAATGTCTCAATTGATATCTTCTTTCCTAAATATTTTCCCCAGTTCATCTCTGTGACTGAATCTTCACATGTGGTGACATTTACATTCACTCTCTAACCGAAACCCTATTGCTAAAGAACATTTGTCCAAATCCTATATTCACTCTTCTTCCTAAACCTACCGAATATCTTCCTAATCCTAACTTCGATCACTTTGTGACTGGATGTTCTCTTCTCCATTCAATCATCCCAGGTACAAGGTACTATGCCATTGTATATCGATTTATCTGAGACATCTGTGCAGAAAGTAATTCAAAGCTAAGTATACCAATCAAGGGCCCAATGACCTTCTGGGCTTCAAATCTTACATAGATTTCTGTTTTCATAATTATATTTCACCTATATATTGCTGTAAATATTGCAGGTTCTGAATACCTTTATTCATCCTGCAGAATGATTCCTAACCAAAATCGAATCTGTTATTAACCCTAACCATACACTGTTCCCTCAATCTTACTTTACAGAAGAGCAGAGACAGAGATGGTCTTAAAATACAGGAATGTAAGGGATCTTACACCTGCTAAGAACCTCAAAGGTCCATGCAGAAATGAAGCCTGGAGAAGATGTAGGCAGTTATGAAGGATCTGAGAGAGCAAAAGTCTTCTTCCATGGAAAGCAACCTAGTCAGGATGAAGGATTGTGTCTGAATCAGCCTCTCTATTCTTAATGTAGAGAAGATGGACCAAACCAGGCCTGTGTGGAGAGCTGTTCTCGGGTCCCTATGTTTGATTTAACATTCTAACTTGTGAAAGGGTCACAGGAAGTAGGGGCAGCCTCCATCTCATGGGACCCTTGGAAGCAACTGTTAGGACAAACTGGTTGCCAAGGCAGTGACCTCATTCAGTTCAGGAAGGAAGTGACCTCATCTCACTTCCTTGGTGATGAAACTCTCTGAACTTGGGATCCGGGATGCCAGGCACCCAGAGCCAGTCCCATTCCCAGTCCCAGTTGTCTCACTTGTTTGGATTTACCAATGACAGGGTCAGTCTTTCTTTGTACCTACTGATGTGAGGATGGCCAAATGCCAGGAAAGCTCTGAAGAGCGGCCTTTCCTGAGAAAGCAGGTAGTGGCTCACAGCTCGCTTCTGACAACTTCAAAGAGTTGGCCAAAGAGACCAGATCTGAGATTGGACAGGCCATTTCCGGTGAACACAGCATGGCCCACCAGTCCGAGGACACTCCGGATAGTCACAAACCTACTTGGAAGAAGGAGGTGCCTTTGTGTGTGTGGGTGTGGGTTTGTGGTTTTGTCTCATTTTCTGAGAATAGGTAGGAAAGGCGGTTTATTTGGTTTGGAGTGAATGGTTTTTAGTAAGTCATTTGAAAAGGCAAGTGTTTCTATGTCTGTGTATCCCACTCTGTCCGTGGTTGTAGACATTAGAAAAGAGAATGCATCATTGAATGTGTCCAGTCTAGTAGAAAGCTTCCCAACATTCATCCTGCCCAATTTATGAATGGACTGCAGCTTGCCTTATCGATGGGCAACACCTGCTATCTTCCTAAGTTCCTGTGTTCTTCTTGAATTCTGGCGACTATCCAGAATAGACTCATGGTTTTGTGTTCAAGATATGTAACACCTCCAATCTCTGTGACATGGCCATGTACTGGATAGCTGAAAGAAATAGCGACCATGTCAGAAATCTCAGATATCAGTGTGACCATTAAAGTCTCAGTGGAGAAACCCTGCTTTGGGCCTTTTGATTACCTATTGTTCCGCTGCCCTGAAAGTTTTTGTTTCTCAATGAGTACTGAATAAATGTTGCAGCAGTTGAAACATGTCGCTGTATAGAAGTTCCCTCACCAGGATTTAGTTTCCCCAGTTATCAGGACTGTCAACTTAACCTTTTAATTATCTTGTTACAGTTGTCCCTCCCCATAAGATACAGTGTAATAATTTAATGTCATTTGATCTTGCTAAATCCTTTTACTAGTTGACCTCTGTGTCTAATAGAGAAACCTTTAATTCTGTTACTCAGGGCTGGATAATCGTACTATCAGACACCAAGACTACCTGTGTAGGTTAGGAATATCAGTAGGACTTAACCTAAAAACTTCTGCCTCTGGCAGCTCCTCTTGATAGTCTCTTTTTATAGTTATCAGGCATTCCTGTCTGAGAATCCTTCTTTGTAACTTCCAGTCTCACTTATTTTCGGAGGCTAACATAAAGTGTATACCTTAAAATATTATTATTATTATTATTATTATTATTATTATTATAATTATTAATTAAAATACCCAAGAATGGCTGTATTTTCGTTTTAACTGTCTTTGCTAAGTGTTTAAGATGAAACAGTCAAACTGACTTTTGTTTCTGTCTATTGTATACAGTCAGCTGAGCTTTTATGAGTCAATTTTGGGGAAACTTGAGAGCATCTTCTCAGTTCTGATAGTGCCATTTTTGCTAGGTGGGTCCAGATCTTGCTTGACCATGTGGTTTTCCTCAGAAGCATCAGGATGTCTCCCTTCTCTGATGACTCTCCTCTTCATGGCAAATGCACTGATTGGCTTTCTGTTCTCCAGTGGTCTCATTAATCTCCCTGATCGGGAGGTTATGTGGCCCAGAGTTGCAAAGCTCTTTAGAGAAGTCCCCTGTTCCCTGGATTCAGACTGACTCAGAGGGCAAGAGCAAAATATTGGTTTACTTGACCCTTTTCATTTAACTTTAATTAAATGCTAATCTTAAACATCCAGAAAATAATTTTTAACAGCCTTATATTACAAGTACTGGGGTTTAATGTGTATAACTTTAAAATTATTTATCTGTTTATTAGGTGGGATCTGTATTATTCTGTCTGTCTTGTAGGTGATGACTTATTAACTTAAATTAACCCATGTTGTGTTCTTAAAGCAACACTTCTATAAAACACTGAGAGGGACTCTTTATATCACTTATAAGGAAATTACAATATAAAAATTTTTAACAAGAGTAAAAATACTTAGTTCGTGTAATACCTACCCTTAATTTTTTGGCTGAGTTATACATTATATACCCTGTTTGAGATCCTTGGAATTTTTGCAGAAAAAAAAAACCAATGAAACTTTTGAACATAACTTTAAATGAAATAGAATCTGACCTAATGCTTTCGTAGTCATTCTGACATGTTGTAAGATGGGACACACAGCCTTATCTCAGGTAATGCAGGGGTCATTATGAATCTTAAGTGTTTTAGTTCGAAAGCTGATCTTTGTTTTTTAAATATCATTTTACAAAGTTTACATAAATTGTTTGAGGTCACATGAACATTAGCTAACACCGTATGATATCACATTTAAAACATGAATTAAAGAAAGGCTGAAAGTTTTTAACTTTTACATATTTTAGGCTCTCATTAACTTAAAAATACATTTAAATTGTTCCCCAATGTAAAAAGTAACATAAAACTTTATATGTCTTATTGATAACAGGTAAATAAATCCCCAATATAATTTTTTTACCATATAACTTTAGAACACCAGCTTGATATAATGCTCTTTTCAAGTTTCTACCTTACAGACTTGTATACATGGAAGATATGAGCACATTGATAGCATCACAATTACATTGATGTTTCTACATTAACCAAGTTTAGCTTTTAAAGAAATGGCAGTACAGTTCTCTAAAATAACAGTTCTTATTTTATCAGTTGTTTAATTTTTATGGTTGCTTGCTCTAGAAAAAATAAAACTTAATAAACACAATGTTATGGGTAAACGTATGTTTTCAGAAATTTTTGTCTCTTTAACACATGATTGAATTTTACAATCTTATACAGACTTTAGTACAAACTTGTACACACCTTAGTAAATCAATCAGATATCAAACAAAAGTACTCACGAATGAGTAATCCCATATGAAATTTACTTTACTTATTTATCAAAATATTAGACAATTGTATTGAAAATTGTAAACATTTTTTTTTGTTGTTGTTGAAGGAAAAGTCCTAGAACAAAGGCATATTAGACCTTTTGTAGACATTAATATTTTATTAGATTTTTGAACACCTAGAAAAACTTGTGACATTAAATTTAAAGACATTTATATTTATCTGTTTAACCAATTTAATTTGAAACATTTAAATCACGTGAATTAAAGATCTTTGGTTCCACTTTTTAAAATTTGTTTTTATGAGCGCATTTTTATGGGCGCTTCTTATATATGTTAATTTGTGTATCACATATATGATATAAGGACATATGTATACATTTATATATATATATATATATATATATATATATATATATATATATATATATACATACAACACATAAAGAAGTGTGCACACATAATAATAGTAAAGGCCTTGTAGCTTTTCACTGGTGAAATTTCCATTGCAATGTTTCAAAAACTCCACAGTGGTTCAAAGAGAGAATTGATCAGAAAAACTTTAACCTAGGTCTGTAGGATTAAAATCATGAGCTCAAAAAAAAAAAAAAAAGAAAGAAAGAATCTAAGAAAAAAAAATAAGAGTCCTAGAAAAAATGACTGGCCAGTAATTAGGTGATACCATACAGTTTACATTTTTCCCCCTTAGGCCTCAGACCAGTCTCTGACTGAGCTTGCAGGCTTCTTTCATTTGCATTTCAACATAAGTCCTGGCTGAGGTCTTGAAGGAGTTGGAAAAAACTGCTATTCTGAGCAGACACCTCAGGCCTAAGGCATTTTACCCATAATTTTCAGATTAGGATGTTGAAAATAATGATACAAGTTTAAGATGCAATTCACAAAATATTATATCTTTACATCTTGTTTTGTCAAAAGATATACTATGATTTACTATCCTTGTCCAAATTAATGCACTGGTACACACAGTGACATTTTCCAGGCTACCCAATTCAAAATTGGTGAAAAAAAAGACTGAATGATTGCGAAGTTACTTGCCATCTTGGAAGTAGAGTTCTTTAGTTTTCCATCCTAAGTATTTAAGTTCTCTGGCATGAATTATCTGAAATCATAAATTAACAATTACCTAAAACTGACATTTAACTGCAAGATTATTCAATGATTCAAAAAACTATTCAGATAACAGATTGTTACAATAAAACATCATCATTTAGACACACATTCAGCTAAGATCATTCCCAAGAAACAATTTATAATATCAAAACATTATTGCTCATGTCTTAAAGGGGCAGAAACAAAGACACAAGGAAGACAGAAAGGAGCTCCAGACTATGGTTGACAGACGGAAGCCATTAAAACCGAGCAGATAAGAGAAAAATCTCCTACACCAGTGGCACCATAGATGTCCCCACAAGGGGACCTGATGTTTTCACAGAGGGCAACCTGAAATGTAAAATCAAGGGTCTCCATGGTGACTTTACTGCATTTAGTGTCCCCTTTTTCTTTTTCTCTTTTTTAAGAAGACAGAGGTGGTATAATCCTTACAGTGCTGGAAAGGAAGGAGGGAATTCCCTGATTCAACAGGACTTCAGCAGCTGCTGGGAGTCCCTCAGTCCCTCCTTTTACTTACAGGATTACCTCCTCAGGTTCGGGTCCACCCCACGCACGCTCCATTTCCTAACATTTTAGTAGTCAGCACTCAAAAAGTTCCGGGGTGGGGGGCTATCAAAATTTGTAACTTAAAGTTCGCTTCCTGATCTTGAAGCCAATTAATACCAATTAAATAATGAGGACTGGGTTTAGAGAAAAAGAAAAAGGGAGGTTTATTGCTTTGCTAGCAAAGGAGAAACACAGGGGACTTTGCCCAAAGGTTGTGACTCTCTTGATCTGGAGGGACAAGGGGTTTTAAAGTAGTTTCACTTGTTAGCCTGGGAGATACTCAGTTCTTAGGTCCCAAGCAGGAATTGCCCTCTGCAGTGGGTGTGTTCCAGGCAGCCAGCTTGGGGCTTCTCTCATCCTGCTTAACAAAGGAGGGTAAAGTTCATCATAGTTCCTTAGAACACAGTCCAAAGTGGTGTCAGGCTTACTTGCTTTGTTACCCTTTTTCACGTCCAATATCCTTAAGATTTTACCACAGAAATCACACAACAAAACGCACAAAACCAAACAAACAAATAACATATAGAACACAGAAGAAAACACACACAAAAAAAGAAACCCGGTGCCAAAAGAAAAAAACAGAGGAGCAATGCAACATCTTGTTAAAGGTCTGGGGTAGGAGGGCATGCGTGCGCGTCAGCACCTCTCTACCCTTCCAGAGCAATTCCCTACAGAACAGAACAGAGGACAGAATGATTCTCGTTACTGTCCCAGAGAGGAGTATATGTGAGCCTCCCCAGGTCACCTCTCTGTCATCAGAAGAGATCACCCTTTACCGGATATCAGATGTTATAAAAGTGTCACTTACCTATGTAGGCCTCCTCCACCAGGTGCTTGCTAATAGTTTTAGTGCTTTGGTTCACTGCAGTTCTCCACGGACCGAAGGCTCAATCCAAGGCCTTTAAACATCTCAAGTTGCACACCACCTAGAGTGGCTCTCCAGCCTGGAGCCCTGGAGGGAAGGCCAGCTTCAGAATTTCCAGCAGTCTGGTCTTGTGATCTGGGTGATCTTGTGATCAGGGTCATCTCGCTTTGTAACTCCAAAATGTTAGACCAGGATGCAAGAAAAGACCACTGACTCCAATTGAAATCAAATTAAGGCAAGCTTATTATTTCAACCGGCCAGGCTGCCTCTCCCTTCCAAAAAGGAGGGAACAAGACAGCAACCCCACCTTTCCTATAGCCCAGCTATGTAGCCCAGAAAGATACACAAAAGGGGGGGTTACAGATAAGAGAACTTTGACAAGCATCACACTAATAGTATTTTACATTTTTTTTTTTTTGCTGGCCCCAACATCAGAATTTATGAGGACCATTAGAGCCTCAGAGACTAGTTGTCTGGTCAGGGAAAGAAAATATTTATGAGGTATAACTAAAGTTTCAGAGAGTGCTGCTATCTGGTCAGAGATCCAGGCATGGGTGAGTTGAAGGCACTGGTAAGCATTCCAAGCAGGTTCAGAATTTGCACTAATTTATAGTAAAGCCAAAATTATCTTTTCATGGCTTTGTGGAAAGATGGCTTCCAATTTTAATAAAAGATCAGGTTGGATCTATCAACACTGTCCCTTACTTTTGGAAACTTCCCTACCACCTCCAAGGTTGTGAACTCCTGAGGATTTTGCATTCCTGATATGTATTCACAGATTTTCTAACTCTTCTCCTCTAATTGTGTCTTACTTGGGGCAGAAGTAATGTGAAGGCATTGTTCTGGATGAGAGTGAGAAGAATTTTGTTTAGCACATATTTGCATACACATTGGATTCATTATCTAATTTTCCATTTGAAATACTGAATCCCTGACACTAACCAATAGCTGACTAGTTTCTGACTACAAAACCATTATGATGGACAAAAATAACCCAAACAGAATAGAAATACAAGCAGTTCAGAGGAGGAATGGTGTATAGTTGGACTTGCCTTTTGCATGATAAAGGGTTGGTGTTTTAAATCTAGTAAATTTTCTGTTGAAATAGTTCTCCATGTGTTTTAAAGTTAATGAATATGTGAATTCCTGTCTCCCTTTCTCTGTAGCCTATTCAGCACATGTAATTTTATTTGCACATATAGAATTCTACCTGGTATCACACATACATACTTTTGAGGTGACTGACTAGGAAGATACAAATTTTGAGAAGAGATAACTCCTCCAAAATGCTTTTGGAACTGAAAATTCAAATTATGGGTGAGCTTTCCAGTTGAAAAACATTATACATAAATCCATGTTTACTAAAATAAATACTTTTGCATTTGTTGATGATATAATGATGAATTTCGATTGGCATATATATTGCTACTTTTTAATGTCTGTGTGTGTTTATATATATATATATATATATATATATATATATATATATATATATATATATACACACTCTCCAGATTTTTCAAAATATGAAATATATGTGTGTTATATTCACTCCCTGAATTCATTCATGCTTATGTATGTGGATTTATAATCAACTTTTCACAAGATTATTCTCAGAAATATTCATTCAACTGAAATACATATTTGTTTCCTTGTACTGAAAACTAACTTCAGTGAATGTTGCATACAAATCCTAATATTTCTACAGTAACTGACCCACTTTAACATCATTGCCTGTAGATTCCTATGGGACATGATGTGTATTTTGACATTCATTTTTTTAAAACACTGGTACATTATTATTTCTTCAGTTTACGCACATCATAGGATATATATTTCATCCACAAGTTCACAAACTTATAGGCATTAATTTCACTTTCAATCACTTCCTGCTTCAGTACACATGTATTCCTCCAGGTTTCTTGACTGGTCTTTTCATGAGACTTCTTTCCAAACACATTATTTTTGATTTCCATAATCACTTTGGAAACAAAGCTCACATACTCTTCATGATAAACCATAAACCTAATATTAAAATTAGATGTATAACCGATTGGAATGAATGATTGTTTATCAATATAAAATTTCCTGTGTATTTTCAGATATCAATTCAATCGATTATTTAAAGTGGAATCAGTTATATTATTTATTCACAGTATCGTCTATTCATGCATTATCTCTATATTCATAGACACAGGGTACACCTCATTGAACCCCAATATTAATTCATACGTCTTCAAAATATTGCTCCAAGAAATGGGGGAAGAAATACCCATGTCATCTGATCTACATATACATTTTATCATAGTAATATTCAGGACACAAAAAACAAAGGTCACACTTATGATTGTACGAAACCTAAACGGAATGTGAACATAGATTAGAAAAAACATCCATGTCCAGTTTCCCTAATGCTCTCAAATGAAAATTCTATTGGTGACTACTTATTTGTTTCTTCATAAAATTATATATTTAACCTGAAGCCTGTTGAAAATGTCTAATCCTATCAATCACCTTATCATTTGCCTGATTTCCTAATGTCTCTATTGATATCTGCTTTCCTACATATTTTCCCCAGTTGATCATTGTGACTGACTCTTCACATGTGCTCACATTTACATTCACTCTCTGCCCGAATCCCTATTGCTAAAGAAGTTTTGGTCCAATTCCTATACTCACTCTTCTTTCTAAACCTACCAACTCTCTTTCAAATAATACTGACTGTCCCTTTTTGACTAGAAGTTCTCATCCACATTCCACCATCCAAGGTTTAAGGTCCTATGCCATTGTACATCAATTTATCTGAGGCATCTCTGCAGAACATTACTCAAATCTAAGTATCCCAATCAAGGGCCCAATGCCCTTCTGGGCTTCAAATCTTACCTAGATTTCTGTTTTCTTTCTTATATTTCACTTATACAATCTTGTAAATATTGCAGGTTTCCAATACCATTATTCATCCCGCAGAATGATTCCTAACCCAAATTGAACCTTTTATTAACCCTAACCATACACTGTTCCCTTCCTAGTTGAACAACATTATACATAAATCCATGTTCAGTAAAATGAATATTTTTGAATCTGTGGATGATATATATTTCATGATGAATTTCGATTTTCATATATATTGCTACCTTTAATATCTGTGTGTGTGTGTGTGTGTGTGTGTGTGTGTGTGTGTGTGTATATATATATATATATATATATATATATATATATATACACAGTCTCCAGATTTTTCAAATTTTGAAATATATGTGTCTTATTATACACTCCCTAAATGCATTCATATTCATATATGTGGATTTATAATCAACTTTTCACAAGATTATTCTCCGAAATATTCATCCACCTGAAATACATATTTGTTTCCTAGTACTGAAAACTATCTTCAGTAAATGGTGCATACAAATCCTAATATTTCTACAGTAACTGACCCAGTTTCACATCAATGCAAGTAGATTCCTATGGGACATGATGTGTATTTTGGCATTCATTTTTATTCAACACTGGTACTTTACTATTTCTTCATTTTATGCACATCATAGCATATATATTTCATCCAAAATTTATCAAATTGATAGGCATTTGTTTCACTTTCAATCACATCCTGTTTCAGAACACATGTATTCCTCTATGTTTCTTGACTGCTCTTTTCATGAGACTTCCTTCCAAACACATTATTTTCAATTTCCATCGTCACTTTTGAAGCAAAACTCACACACACGTCATGATAAACTGAAACCCTAATATTACCATTATATGTATAATTGGTTGGAATGAATGAGTGTATATCAATATAAGATTTCCTATATATTTTCAGATATCAATTCAATCCATTATTTAAAGTGTAACCAGTTATATTATTTGTTCACAGTATGGTCTCTTCATGCATTATCTCTATATACATAGACACAGAGTACACCTCTTTGTACCCCCAATACTAATTATATGTCTTCAAAATATTGCTCCCAGAAATGGTGGAAGACATACTCATGACACCTGATATACATATACATTTTATCACAGTTATATTCGGGACAAAAAATGCAAAGTTCGCACTTATGATTGTACTAAAGCCAAAATGGAACGTGATCATGAATTACTAAAAATATCCATGTTCAATTTGCCTAATGTTCTCAAATGTCAATCCTATTGGTTACGTCATTTTTGTTTCTTCCTAAGGTTATATATTCAAACTCAAGCCTGTTGAAAATGTCTAATCGAATTACTCACTTTATACTTTGTCTCATTTTGTAATTTCTTTATTGATATCTGCTTTCCTACATATTTTCTCCAGCTCATCATTGTGACTCATTCTTCACATGTGCTGACATTGACATTCACTCTCTAAATGAAACCCTATTGCTAAAAAAAAATTTTGGTCCGAATCCTATACTCGCGCTTTTTTCTAGACCTACTGACTATATTCCTAATCCTACCTACTGTCCCTTTTTGACTGGATGTTCTCTTCGACATTCAATCATCCAAGGAACAAGGTCCCATGCCATTTTATATCGATTTATCTGAGGCATGTGTGCAGAACATAATGCAAAACTAAGTATCCCAATCAAGGGCCCAATGCCCTTCTGAGCTCCAAATCTTACCAGGATTCCTGTTTTCATACTTATATTTCATCTATATATTCTTGTAAATATCGCAGGTTCCCAATACCATTATTCATCCTGCAGAATGATTCCTAACTCAAATCGAACATGTTATTAACCCTAACCATACACTGTTTCCTCAACCTAACATTACAGAAGATGCAGGAACAGTGTTGGTCTTACAATACAGGAATGTAGGGGATCTTCCACCTGCTAAGAACCTCAAAGATCCATGCAGAAATAATCTCTGGAGAAGATGTATGCAGCTATGAAGTTCACAGAGTTGGTCAAGGAGACCAGGTCTGAGACAAGACAGTCCAATTCGGGAGAACATAGTATTGCCCACCAGTCAGAGAACACTCTGGATAGTCACAGACCTCCTTGGGGGAAGGAGGTGCCTTTGTGGATGTGGGTGTGTGTTTGTGGTTTTGTGTCATGTTCTGAGAATAGGTAGGAAAGGCGGTTTGTTTGGTTTGGTGTGAACTGTTTCTGGTAAGTCATTTGACAAGGTGAGTGTTTCTATTTCTGTGTATCCCACTGTGTCCGTGGTTGTAGAAATTAGAAAAGAGAGTGCATCAATGGATGTTTCCTGTCTAGGAGAAAGCTTCCCAGGATTCATCTTGCCCAATTGATGAATGGACTGTGGCTTGACTTATGGATGGGCAACACCTACTATCTTTCTAAGTTCCTGTTTTCTTCCTGAATTCTGGTCACTTTCCAGAATAGGCTCATGGTTTTGTGTATCAGATATGTACAATCTCCAAGATCTGTGATATGGCCATGTACTGGACAGCTGAAGGGAATGGTGAGCATCTCAGAAAACTCAGATATCAGTGTTACCAGGAAAGTCTCAGTGGAGAAACCCTGCTATGGGCCTTTTGCTTGCCTATTGTTATGTTGCCTGAATGTCAGGAAGGTCTTTGCCTCAGGCCACCCCTTTGTAAAGCCTGAAGAAAAGAGTTTTCAAATGGAAATGAGTGGACATCACCTGTTACTCTTTGCTTAATTGCATTGGAAAGGGATGTGTCTGAATCAGCATTTTGGCCTTGTGTGAGGCTGTGGCTTCGATTCTCAGCACTTGATGAAAGTAAAGAAAGATCCCTTGTGTGCATCCAAAACCAAAATTGCCAAAAGAGCACTCTTTGTGAATGAAGTCTAACCAACTACACTAACAAACTCACAGTGAAAGTAAATAACTTTTGAAGTTGAGGGGACCCCAGTAAACTTTGAAGTAGACACACGGGCAATATACTCAGCCCTTAAGGCCCCATTGGGTCCTCAATCAAATAAAAGGTCTCTATTTCAAGGAGCTAATGGCAGTAAATATCGGGCATGGAAAACAAAGAGGACCATGGACCTGGGGAATGGAAAAATCCATCACTCCTTCCTAGTAATCCCAGAATGCCTGGCCCCATTGATGGGTAGAGATCTGCTCACCAAGCTCTGGGCCATAATAACTTTTAACCCTGAAGGCCCCCAAGTGGAATTTCTAAATCCTTCAGTAAAAACTCCTATAGTCATGGCTCTAAGAAAGTCAGTAGAAAATGTGCATCAACTCACTCACCTTAGTTCAAAGAAACTGCATTCTTTACTGAAGGATCAAGAACAGAGTTTTCTACTAACCGACTCACAGCAGAAGGAAATAACTGAGTGGGTATCAAAAGCCTCTCGGGTTCATCAATTGGTTAATGCTTACCCTTCTTAGCTTCCTGCAGGAAAGAACCTTCGAGGAACCAGACCAGGAAAATTCTCAGAAGTGGACTTTACTGAAATTAAGCCAGCAAGGTATGGACTTAAATATCTCCTAGTTTGTAGATACATTTTCAGTATGTATTGAAACCATCTCAACAAAAAAAAAAAAAAAAAAAAAAAAAAAAAAAAAAAAGAAAGAAAGAAAGAAAGAAAAAAAAGAAAAAAAAAACACGGCGCAAATGGTGGTCAAGATGATCCTGAAAGATATTTTTCCAAAATACGGCCTGCCTAAGGTAATAGGGTCTGATAATGGACTGGTGTTCATGGCCCAGTTAAGTCATGGGTTAACCAGTACCCTGGTGATTAATTGGTAGTTACATTATGCTTATAGATCCCAGAGCTCAGGACAGGTAGAAAAAATAAATAGAACCATTAAAGAGACCTTAATAAAATTAAGCTTAGAGACCAGCATAAAAGATTGGACTATACTCCTGCCTTATGCACTGTTTCATGTAAGAATTACTCCCTCTGTTTCTTTGTGTAACCTCTCCCCCTGTGAAATTCTCTATGTTGCCCCTCCTCCAGTAAGGGACCTAACCCCAACTCAAAAAACTAAGGATCCCTTCCACACCCCCTTGCTTGACAGACTTAAAGCTCTTGAAAGAACTCAGCAATACCTGTTAAAACAGTGGCCACGGCCTACCAACCTGGGGACGAGAGGACTCCACATCGATATCAAGTAAGAGACTTCATCTATATTAGACGACATCACGTGTCATCCCTGGAACCCCGCTGGAAAGGAACATATCACGTGCTATTTATAACACCTACAGCAGTAAATGTAGACGGAATCCCTTCCTGTATCCATGCTTCCCATCTCAAGCCTGTGCCCTGTCCATATTCTTTCTGGAAACTGGAAATGACTGGTAACCCTTTCAAATTGCGTATTTGGCATGAGGATAAGGCTATTGACTCTCCCCTTGGCCACCACTAGTCCTAATCCTCATCAGCCCATTCATCAGCGATGGCTGATCACAAATCCTCATAGAAAAGAAGAACGGTCTATCTCGCTTACAGCCCACATAGGGACCTGTTGGCCATCTCAACACCCAGACATTTGTCAGCTGCCTATAGGTTTTTCTTATTAGGATATCCCTGATAAAGCAGATCCCACTAAAATTCCATTAAATCCCTTCCGTATCATAGATAATGGAAACAAACATTATGAATGTAGAGACACATGAGCCAGATGCAGGTTGGAAGCCTAGATTACTATGTTTTCCCGGAAGACTATCAAAGCCACAAACAGCCACGGCTTTGTGGGGGAAAAGCCGACTTCTTCTATAAGTCATGGGGATGTTAACATACAGGGACTGCCTGGTGGAACCCTTACTCATCATCAAATTCAAAACACAGAATTGGCCATATTACCAATTAGACAATCAAAACCGATGACCCCCAGAGGGGTCTCTAGATCCTCAAATTCTGCGTGACCTTTTTAACTTCTGCAAGTGCTCAAAAGGGTGAAAGGAGATTCCCCTATGTGGAGGACTTTTTCCTCCTTTGCTCACATCCTGAACTATACTTCTCCAATAGATGCTAACCCTCAGCCTTCTGCTCCAGACTCTCTGCTGGCACTCGCACCTGAGAAACCTGATTTCTCCCCTCCAATTACTAGATCAAAAATCAAAACCTCTGCCGGTTCTCAGACAATTGCCTCCTTGCTGAGGTATCCGGTACTCAGGTACCCCTCCACACACTCACTCCTCTCTTCTCCTGTCAGAGCCCGCACCGGGTCCCATCAGGTCCTCTAACCAGCTAACCCAAAGCTCAAACCAGCTGAGGAGATCACTCAGACCCCTATCCATGATGTAATGAAAATGGCCTTTAAAGTTGCTTTGTCATCACTGAAAACAGGTGACTATGAATTTAAAATCCCTCACAGGCTTTTTGGGATACTCACTCCCGTCATCCCCTCTGCTCTATCTGTTCTACTGCTCAAGTTTTTGTTGCTAGGAAAATCTCAAACCCCTTTCCCAATATTCTTTTACATCTCTCCTTCCTCATTCTCCGACCCATAGAGCTGCTCTCAGCCTTGCCTTCCACGTCTTCCCCCTCTGTACCAGGCCCACAGAAAAATCTTAACTGACCTTCTCCAGAAGTCTTCACCATGGCTGACTTTAGAACTTTCAGCAAAAGAGTCCCTAAAAAAGAGTTCACTGTAGATAAACTTCCTCTTTTCGTGTTGCCCTGGTCTACTTGGCAACTGGCTAAAAAAAATCAGCACTTCTGAGCTAGACACACCCTTACTTGTTTTTCAAAAAATATATGAACAAGGCCTCTGACCTTGAGTTGGGGCTTCACAGAGATGGCTACATTTCTAAGATAAAGAAGTTACCAACTAGGCTCCATGGTAACAGCTGGCAGGGAAAAAAAAATCTCTCTCCCTTTCAGGTGTCCTTGAAAAGTTAACTTGCCCAGAACAGAGGAAAAAATAAAAGATAGAAAAACAGCTTTTTGTGAACTTCTGCAGACTGTGAACTTCTGAGCCCCTTCCCTTACATGTTGGGTACAAATTCTGAAACTACCTAAACTTGGGGTTCAGGGGATTAATTAATTACAACAGAAGCAATGCCATCTAAATCCGTTTGCAACCAAATAGGACTGTTTCCCTGTCTTCGGTGCTATCTTAGGTGCCTTGCCTTGTTCCTCCCTACTACAGAAAGATTCTATATACTTAAACATTGTTTATGTTTTCATGAAATGGTCAACAGATGTGATTAATTATGTAATGTTGCAGATGTTTCCCAGAGTGCTCTATCTTGACGCACGTCCATTTAAAGGTCAATTAGGAGGGCATACAACCCAGTTCTGCTGGGAACCTGTAATTCTCACTTTAGCCATCCTATTATGAATAGGAGTTGCTGCAGAAATGGGCAAAGGAACCACTGCCCTAGTCCAAAGGACACAACAAATGACCCAATTAGAAGCAGCAATAGACCAAAACTTAAAGATAATAAAACCTCCATCACAGCTTTACAGGAATGTTTAACCTCTCTCTATGAAGCTGTTTTACAGAACAGGCGAGGGTTAAAACCTCCTCTTCATGAGAGAAAGGGAACTTTGTGGTGCATTGAGGGAAGAATGTTGTTTTTATGCCGGCCACACTAGAGTTGTAAAAGAATCTAGGAGTAAATTAAGAATACGCTTTGAGGAGGGTCAACGAGAGAGAGAGGCCCAAAAAGGGTGGTTTGAATCTTGGCTCACACAGTCCGTCTGGTTAACCATGCTTTCATCAGCCCTGGCTGGTCCATTAATAATCCTTATATTATTGTGAACTGTAGGACCCTTTTGGCTCAATCATGTAGTTTCCTTTCTCCAAGCACAAATTGGACAAGTTAAACTATGGTAATTAGACAACAATATACCACACGAGCAGATATAAAATGTAACACCCATCAATGATCACTTTTATGATTAAAAGAAACCAGAAGAAGAAGTGGGGAATGAAATGTTAATAAAATAGGTACTTGTCAATTCCTGTTTTTCCGTATGCTTAACAAAACACTGTTGAAATCTTGAGAACTGTTTGCTCATCTTGTTCCCAGAATGTGCTGTCCCCAACTGCCAAACTGCAGAATGTACTCAGTCACCCGGTTGAAAGCAAACCACCCACTCGCCCTGACCCATCAATAAACTTTTATCCCTGCCTTCTCCAAGAAAATTATATAAGCTCTGCTTAAGCTGTTCTCAGGGCTCTATTCAAGTGAACTCTGAGCCCTAGCATGCTGGACCCACAATAAAACCTTTTTTGTTGCATGAGACAGTCTCTTGGTGGTCTCTTCCTCCTATACTCGCCCGACCATTACAATATTTTTTTTTAAAGAGAGAGTGAGAGAGGAGAGAGAGAGAAAATTTTAATATTTATTTTTTAGTTATCGGCGGACACAACATCTCTGTTTGTAAGTGGTGCTGAGAATCGAACCCGGGCCGCACGCATGCCAGGCGAGCGCGCTACCACTTGAGCCACATCCCCAGCCCCCATTGCAATATTTCACCTCTATATTCTTAAAAATATCTCAGGCTCCCAATACCATTATTCATCCAGCAGAATGATTCCTAACACAAATCGAACATGTTATTAATCCTAACCATACCCTCTACCCTCAATCTAACTTTACAAAAGAGCAGACACAGAGTTGGTCTTACAATACAAGAATATAGGGGATCTTTCACCTGCTGAGAACCTCAAAGGTCTATGCAGATATGATCTTTTGAGAAGATGTAGGCACCTATAAAGTACCTGAGAGAGCAAAAGTCATCATCCATGGCAAACAACCTGGTCAGGATGAAGGGTTGTGTCTGAATCAGCCTCTCTCTTCTTAATGTAGAGAAGATGGACCAAACCAGGCCTGTGTGGAGAGTTGTTTCCGGGTGCCTATGGTGGATATAACATTCTAACTTGTGAAACTGTCACAGGGAGTAGGAGCAGCTTACATCTCAAGGGACCCTTGGAAGCAACTGTTAGGACAAAGTGGTTGCCAAGGCAGTGATCCCATTCAGTTCCTGAAGGAAGTGACCTCACCGCACTTCCTTGCTGATGGAACTCTCTGAACTTGGGATCCAGGAAGCCAGGCACCCAGAGCCAGTCCCAGTCCCAGTCCCATGTTCTCACTTGTTTGGATTTACCAAGGACAAATCAGTCTTTCTTGGTACCTACTGATGTGAGGATGGCCAAATGCCAAGAGAGTTCTGAAGATGGGCCTTTCCTGGGAAAAAAGGTAGTTGCTCACTGCTGGCTCCTGACAACTTCACAGAGTTGGATAAGGAGAAGAGATCTGAGACAGGACATGCCATTTTGAGGGAGCATACTATGGCCCACCAGTCAGAGGACACTCCAGATAGTCTCAGAATTACTTGGGTTAAGGCGGTGCCTTTGTGGGTGTGGGTGTAGGTTTGTGGTTTTCCCTTGTTCTGAGAATAGGTAGGAAAGGCGGTTTGTTTGGATTTAGTGAACCTTTTCTAGTAAGTCCTTTGACAAGGTGAGTGTTTCTATGTCTGTGTATGCCACTGTGTCCGTGGTTGTAGACATTAGAAAAGAGAATGCCTCTTTTTAAGCTTCCCAGCATTCACCCTGCCCAATTTATGAATGGACTGCAGGTTGCCTTATCAATGGGCTACACCTGATATCTTCCTAAGTTCCTGTTTTCTTTCTGAATTCTGGAGACTCTCCAGAATAGGCTCATGGTTTTGTGTCCAAGTTATGTACCACCTTCAAGCTCTGTGACATGGCCATGTACTGGATAGCTGAAGGGAATGGCGAGCATCTCAGAAAACTCAGAAATCATTGGGACCAGGAAAGTCTCAGTGGAAAAACCCTGCTTTGGGCCTTATGCTTACCTATTGTTCTGTTGCCCTGAATGTCAGGAAGGTCTTTGCCTCAGGCCACACATTTTGGAAGCCTGAAGAGAACAGTTTTCAAATGGAAATGAATGGGCATCACCTGTGGCACTTTGCTTAATTGCTTTGGAAAGGATGTGTCTTATTCAGACTCTTGGCCCTGTGTGAGGTGGTGGCTTAGAGTTCAGCACCTGATGGATCTAAAGAAAGATTCCATGTGTACATCCAAAACCAAAATGGCCAAAGAGCAGTCCTTGTGGATGAAGTCTCTCGCCTTCCTCTGCAAGTTTGCTGACCTCTATCAAGTGAGAATAGGGATCCTTTGAGTCAAATAAGTTCCTCAAAGCCCTGCAGATGCTAGCCCATAGGTGCTTAGGTTTTCTCATGACTTCAATTCACATAAAGAATCTAAATCCCTTAGTCAGTAGGCCTCAAATTGGAGAAGCGGAGCAGTATTAATGGCAGGCCTATTTGATCACTCCTGGTTCACAGGAAGGGTGTACAGTCCACCCTAACTTTAGGCAAATAAGATGCAGGGGAGATTTTTTGGACACTGTCTTGGGGTGAGCCCCTCATGGATACCTCCAGCCAGAAGTTATGATGAGTGTCTAAATGGAAGAAGATGAGGTCATGTGGGAGTGTCTTGGTTTTAATTGTGGTCATTTGTGTGGCGGTTGGAAGAGATGACTGGGTCCACCTGGGCTTAAACTCTGGTGTGATTCCCCTTAGAGACTGAGTTCTGGAACTGACCTCATCGAAGTATTTCCATGAATTGTGTTGGGAAATTTAGGAGGCCACGCATGAGATTCGCCCTTGGAAACCGAGATCTAGGCCCAGGGTGGCTTTCAGCAGAGCACTGGGAATCTCAGCCAGGATATCACATGATTTTATTCTGTACGACTTAGCAGCCATAGTTGAGAGTAAAAACACACATGGACCTCATATTGTAGACCTCAATGCACATTGCTTCATTTGACCTTTTGGCTACTCTTTGGGAAGACTTGCCTCTGAGAGTTCTCCAAACCTTTTATTGAAATGAGCATCCTCATCATTTAATTGTTCCTGAATGAATTGAAACCCACATTGCCTCCAACTTCATCCTTGAAAAATGGCTCTATAAATACCATGATTTTTTTTAAATTTTCATGAACAGGTGGCTATGGAGAACCTTTGAATATCCTGTTGCTGATTACGAGTATACCAGACAGTGCCTTGATTGACTGGGTTTCAAGAAAATGGTGTAGAACAGAGATGCCAGTAATTTGGAGCCTGCTGAATAGTGTGCTTATAGCCGTGGTGGGCAGCTGTGTGATGGAGTATCTGTGGTGGGGCCATGTGGATCTGCCATTGGCTTCAAAATGGCTTGTGGCTGACATAATGCTGCCAGCAGACCCTTATATGTAAAGCCACCTGGTTATATGGAGAGGTTTCAGGGCAATGTTCAGAATCAGGTTGCTATGGTAAAGGGGCAAGCTATGAGGGATAGAACCTTGGTTGGTGCATTCTCCGGCAGACCCTGACCCACCACACGTGACAGAACTCCCTCCAGCCCTGTGTTTCAGTTCAACTCCTTGTATTTTGTGAAGCAAACACCAAACTACCAGTGCAGCAGCAAGAAACACCACAAAATGTGGAGGATGACAAAATGACTTCACAGTCCACACGGGGAGACACTTAGCCCCCAGTCGCCACAGTTTACCTACAAAGATTGAATTCAGCACTGCTGCCTCATGTTCATTGGAAAATATTAAACCATGTCCTTCAGGTCACATAGATGCAGACCCACTTTGATGGTCTCACTCTCACTACAAAGGAAGCTAATGCTCCTGACAACATCATATATTTCAAGTGCCCAAACTCAGAGGCAGTTTCTCAATAAGTCTTTACTCCAGCACAGCTCCATGTTTGTGGAGTGTTTACCCTGTCCCTTACTTTTGGAAACTACTCTACAACCTCCCAGGTTGTAAACTTTTGAGCATATTCCATTTCAGATATTTATTCCCAGATTTTCTAACTCTTCACCTCTAATGATGTATTACTTGGGGCGAGGGTAATGTCAAGGCATTGTTGTGGATGAGAGTGGGAAAATTTTTGTGTAGCACATATTTGCATACACATTGGGTTCATTTTCCAATTTTCCATTTGAAATACTGAATACCTGACACAAACACCTAACCTACTGGACTCTGACTACTAATACTAATAAGATGAAGAAAAACAACCCAAACAGAATAGAATGACAAGCATTTCAGAGGAGGCATGGTGTATAGTTGGACTTGCATTTTGCATTACATAAGGTAGGAGTTATACATCTAGTCAATTTTGTGTTGAAATAGATCTCCATGTGTTTTTTTTCAATTTTTTTATTTTATTTTATTTTATTTTTTTAGTTGGTTGTTAAAAACATTACAAAGCTCTTGACATATTGTATTTTATACATTAGATTCAAGTGGGTTATGAACTCCCATTTTTGCCCCAAATACGGATTGCAGAATCACATCGGCTATACATCCACATTTAAATAATGCGCTATTAGTAACTTTTGTATTCTGCTACCTTTCCTATCCTCTACTATCCCCCCTCCCCTCCCCTCCCAACTTCTCTCTTTACCTCATCTACTGTAATTCATTTCTCTCCTTGTTTATTTTCCCATTCCACTCACAACCTCTTATATGTAATTTTGTGTAACAATGAGGGTCTCCCTCCATTAGCATGAAATTTCCCTTTTCTCTCCCTTCACCCCCAACTCATGTCTCTGTTTAATGTTAATCTTCTTCCTGCTCTTCCTCCCTGCTCTGTTCTTAGTTGCTCTCATTATATCAAATAAGACATTTGGTATTTTTTTTTTAGGGATTTTCTAGCTTCACTAAGCATTATCTGCTCTAGTGCCATCCATTTCCCTGCAAATTCCATGATTTGTCATTTTTTTTTAGTGCTGTGTATTACTCCATGGCGTATAAATGCCACATTTATTTTATTCATTCATCTATTGTAGGGCATCTGGGTTGGTTCCACAGTCTAGCAATTGTGAATAGCGCTGCTATGAACATCGATGTGGCAGTATCCCTGTAATACGCTCTTTTAAGGTCTTCAGGGAATAGTCCAAGAAGGGCAACAGCTGGGTCAAATGGTGGTTCAATTCCCAGCTTTCCCAGGATTCTGCATACTGCTTTCCAAATTGGCCGCACCAGTTTGCAGTCCCACCAGCAATGTACAAGAGTACCCTTTTCCCCACATCCTCACCAGCACTTGTTGTTGTTTGACTTCATAAAGGCTGACAATCTTACTGGAGTGAGATGGTATCTTAGGGTGGTTTTTATTTGCATTTCTCTGACTGCTAGCGATGGTGAGCATTTTTTCATGTACTTATTGATTGATTGTGTGTCCTCCTCTGAGAAGTGTCTGTTCAGGTCCTTGGCCCATTTGTTGATTGGGTTATTTGTTATCTTATTGTCTAATTTTTTGAGTTCTTCGTATACTCTGGATATTAGGGCTCTATCTGAAGTGTGATGAGTAAAAATTTGTTCCCATGATGTAGGCTCCTTATTTACCTCTCTTATTGTTTCTTTTGCTGAGAAAAAAACTTTTCAATTTAAGTAAGTCCCATTTTTTGATTCTTGTTATTAACTCTTGTGCTATGGGTGTCCTATTAATGAATTTGGAGCCCGACCCCACAATATGTAGATTGGAGCAAACTTTTTCTTTTAACACATGCAGAGTCACTGATTTGATATCTAGCTTCTTGATCCAGTTTGAGTTAACTCTTGTGCATGGCGAGAGGAGGGGATTCAGTTCCATTTTGTTACATATGGATTTCCAGTTTACCCAAGACCATTTGTTGAAGATGCTATCCTTCCTCCATTGCATGCTTTTAGCTCCTTTATCAAATATAACATAGTTGTAGCTTTGTGGATTAGTCTCTTGTGTCCTGTATTCTGTACCACTTGTCCACCCACCTGTTTTGGTACCATTACCATGCTGTTTTTGTTACTATTGGTCTGTAATATAGTTTGAAATCTGGTATCACTATACCACCTGATTTACACTTCCTGCTTAGAATTGCTTTTGTATTTCTGGGTCTTTTATTTTTCCATTTGAATTTCATGATTACTTTATCAATTTCTATAAGAAATGCCATTGGGATTTTGATTGGCATTGCATTAAACCTTTAGAGAACTTTTGGTAATATCGCCATTTTGATGATGTTAGTTCTGCCTATCCATGTACAGGGTATATTTTTTCATTTACTAAGATCTTCTTCTACTTCTCTTTTTAGGGTTCTATATTTTTCATTGTATAAATCTTTCACCTCTTTTGTTAGGTTGATTCCCATGTATTTTATTTTTGTGAGGTTGATTTGAATGGACTGTTTTTCCTCATTTCGTTTTCAGAAGTTTTGCCGCTGGTATACAGAAAGGCCTTCGATTTATGCATGTTGATTTTATATGCTGCCATATTGCTGAATCCATTTATTAGTTCTGGTAGTTTTTTTCTGTAGACCCTTTTGGGTCTTCTATGTATAGAATCATGTCACCAGCAAATAGTAATAATTTACGTTCTTCTTTTCCTATGTTCATGCCTTTGATTTCTTTCGTCTGTCTAATTACTCTGGACAGTGTTTCGAGAACTATATTGAATTGAAGTGGGGATAGAGGGTATCTCTGTCTTGTTCCAGATTTTAGAGGGAATGCCTTCAATTTTTCTCCATTCAGAATGATGCTAGCCTGAGGCTTAGCATAGATAGCTTTTACAATGTCAAGGTAAATTTCCGTTATCCCTAGTTTTATTAATGTTTTGAACATAAAGGGATGCTCTACTTTGTCGACTGCTTTTTTTTGCGTCTATCGAGATGATCATATGGTTCTTATCTTTAAATCTATTAATGTGGTGAATAACATGTATTGATTTCTGTATATTGAAACATCCTTGCATCCCAGGGATAAATCCTACTTGATAATGGTGCACAATTTTTTGATGTGCCTTTGTATTCGATTCGCCAGAATTTTATTGAGGATTTTTGCATCAAGCTTCATCAGATATATTGGTCTGTAGTTTTCTTTCTTTGAGGTGTCTTTGTCTGGTTTCAGTATCAGGGTGATTTTGGCCTCATAGAATGAATTTGGCAGGGCGCCCTCTTTTTCTGTTTCCTGAAATAACTTGAAAAGTATTGGTATTAATTTTTCTTTAAAGGTTTTGCAAAATTCCGCTGTATACGCATCTGGTCCTGGGCTTTTCTTGGTTGGTCGTCTTTTGATTGCTTCTTCTAAATCATCCATTGATATTGGTATGTTTAAATTGTGTGTATCCTCCTGACTCAGTCTGGGCAAATCATATGACTTAAGAAATTTACCGATGTCTTCACTATTTTCTATTTTATTGGAATATAGGTTTTCAAAATAATTTCTAATTGTCTTCTGTATTTCTGTAGCATCTGTTGTGATAATGCCTTTTTCATCCTCTATGTTAGTAATTTGAGTTCTCTCTCTTCTTCTCTTCGTTAGCATGGCTAAGGGTCTGTTGATCTTATTTATTTTTTCGAATAACCAACTTTTATTTTTGTTAGTTTTTTTCAATAATTTCTTTTGTTTCAATTTCATTGTTTTCCTCTCTGATTTTAATTATTTCTTTCCTTCTGCTACACTTGCTGTTGTTTTGCTCTTCCTTTTCTAGGGCTTTGAGATGAAGTATGAGCTCATTTATTTGTTGGTTTTTGCTTTTTTTGAGGAATGACCACCAGGCGATGAATTAACCTCTTAAAATTGCGTTCATTGTGTCCCATAGATTCCGATATGTTGTGTCTGTATTTTCATTTATCTCTAAGAATTTTTTGATTCCCTCCTTTATGTCTTCTGTAACCCATGGATCATTCAGTAACATATTGTTCGTTTTCCATGTGATGTAAAATTTTTCCTTCCTTTTTTTATCATTGATTTCCAGTTTCATTCCATTATGATCAGATAAAATGCATGGTATTTTCTCCATCCCTTTATATTTACTGAGGGTTGCCCTATGGCATAATATATGGTCTATTTTTGAGAAGGATCTATGTGCTGCTGAGAAAAAAGTATATCCACCTGATGATGGTTGATATATTCTATATATGTCAGTTAAGTCTAGGTTATTGATTGTGATATTGAGTTCTATAGTTTCTTTATTCAACTTTTGTTTGGAGGATCTGTCCAATGGTGAGAGAGGTGTTGACGTCACCCATAATAATTATGTTGTGGTCTATTTGATTATTGAACTTGAGGAGAATTTGTTTTATGAATGTTGCAACATCATTATTTGGTGCATAAATATTTTAATTGTTTTGTCTTGTTGGTGAATGGTTCTTCTCAACAGTATATAATGTCCTTCCTTATTCCTTTTGATTAACTTAGTCTTGAAGTTGATTTTATTCAATATGAGGATGGCCACCCCTGCTTGCTTACGAGAACCATGTGCATGGTATAAATTTTCCCAACCTTTCACCTTCAGCCTGTGTATGTCTTTTGCATTCAGATGTGTCTCCTGGAGGAAACATATTGTTGGATTTGTTTTTTAATCCAAGTTACCAGCCTATATTGCTTTATTGGAGATTTTAAGCCATAAATGTTTAGTGCTACTATTGATGTATTGTTTGTACTGCCAGCCATGTTTGATTATTTATCTTTGTTTTTTAATTAGTTTGTTTCTCCATGATTAGCTTTCCCCCTTCCCTCTGTCATTACCCAGGCATTTCCCACAGATGGTTTTGGTTGTTGTTGTTCATTTTTTCCTCGTGTAGTGTTTTGTTCAAGAAGCTTTGCAATGCTGGTTTTCTGGCTGCAAATTCTTTTAGCTTTTGTTTATCATGAAAGATTTTTATTTCGTTGTCGTAACCTGAAGGTTAATTTTGCTGGATACAGAATAATTGGTTGGCATCCATTGTCTTTCAGTGTTCGAAATACGTTGTTCCAAGATCTTCTCGCTTTCATCATCTGTGATGAAATATTCATTGTTAACCTTATTGATTTACCGCTGAATGTAATCTGCCTCCTTTTTCTTGTAGCTTTTAAAATTTTCTCTTTGTTCTGTATATTAGATATGTTCATAACAAATGTCTTGGCTTTGGTCTACTGTGATTTTGTGTGCTCAGTGTCCTCTATGCAACTACAATTTGTATATCCGTTTCCTTTTTTATTTCTGGAAAGTTTTCTGTAATTATTTCATTCAGCAGGTTACTCATTCCCTTGGTTTGAATCTCTGTACCTTTCTCTATCCAGATAACTCATAAGTTTGGTGTTTTTATGTTATCCCATATCTCTTGGATGTTTTTCTTGTGATTTTTTACCAGCCTTTCTGTGTTGGCTAGACTCTTTTCAAGATGATATATTTTGTCTTCATTATCTGACTTTCTGGCTTCTACTTGCTCCACTCTGTTAGTGATACTCTCAATTGAGTTTTAATCTGGTTTATCGTTTCCTTCATTTCTAGAATTATTGTTTGATTTTTTTTTATTATCTCTATCTCCTGATAAAGATGGTTAACTTCTTTTTTTATCTGTTTATCTAATTCATTTTCAATGTGTTCTTTCACTGTTCGGATTTGCTGTCTCGTATCCTCTTTAAGGTTCCATTCCATCTGTCTAAGTTATTCCTTGAGTTCTTTATATGACCATTTTTTTTCTGATGACTCTAGGTCCTCCTGAATATTTAGGCTGTCCTTCATTGTTTGTACACCTGTTCTTTCTTGCTTTCTTATGCTGCTCATGTTACTTCTTGTTCTGTTTGAGTGCTGAGTTAGTGCTTACTCTTATAAATTTATTTGATGCTTGGGAGGAAAGATATTAGAAGAGAAGGGAGGAAGTCACTAAAGAGAATGAGAGTAGGCAGGTAGAACTCAAGGAAGGGGGAATAAGAAAATTGAAAAGAAATGAAAAGACAAAAGAAAATAAGAGAAAAAAAGAATGAAAGAAAAATTAAAAAAAAATGATAATAAAGAAATGAAAATTAGAATTAAAAAAAATTAATGATAATAATAAAATTAAAAAATTAAAAAAATAAAAACATTAAAAAAGTTAAAGAAAAACAAGAAAAAAAATGAAAATGAAAGAAAAGGAAGGAAAAACCAAAAACAAAAAAAACCCCAAATTTAAAAAAAATAAATAAATAATAATCCTAATAAATGCAGTCATAGAGTTTGATTAACTTCTCATCCAGTAGATGGTGCTATGCCCACTGGGCCAAGGTTCTCCTCTCAATAGGTGGGAACCAATAACTATGCAGCTGCTCTTCCTCCCAGACTGGGCAGGTGTCCAATCCTGACACCCTAGGGTCTTCTCTTGTGTTTCCTCAAGCCAGGCCCCTCTCACCCGTGACACTCACCACAATACTGGATAGACGCCAGGTTTGCTGCTCCTGGGAGCCCTGTTTTGATGAACGCCTGGGCACACTTTCCTGGTTTGCCTCCCTCAGACCCTAAGTGTGTAGAGCTTGGGGCTGAGAACCCCCAGCGAATTTGCTTGCCCTCCGGGAGCCACGCGCCCGGTAGCTGGTGCAAGAGACCTCAGTTGTCTGCACTGGTGGGAGCGGTTGCCTGGAGTTCTGCACAGCGAGTCCCACGCCACTCCTGATTTTCTCGGTCTGGCTATCGCGCTCATGGTAGAGCTGAGAGGAAACCTTATGGGAGAGCTGGGAGGGGCCCTTAAGGTTTCCCTGCTGTGTGGAGAAAGATGGCTAGGGGATTACACACCTGTTGCCCTGGTTTCAATGAAGTTATCTCCTCCACCCATGATGTCAGTTCTATGCCATGGTGGTATCCCATGTAAATGGTGATCGTCCGTTCCCTTTGCCAGTTGACCAATGCAACGGGTGGGTCCTGACTGTCTCTCCCATGCCCTGCTTCAATCCTTTGGCCACTGCCTATGAAGGCAAGGTTGGCTTCTACCTCTGTAAGTTCAGAAGGGCCGACCAGTTATTTCAGCTGGATCGTTAGTGCTGAGTCACAAAAAGCAGGCAAACCGGAGGTTGAATGAAAAAGATCCGGGCTTGGTGTGTGTTCTGAGGGGCCCAGACTGTTTACCCCAGATTCACGTCAGCGCAGCATTGCCTAGTGATCCTGAGCAAACAGCATTTAGACAGTTTATGACTCCCTATTCCCGCGCAGCTGAAGAGGTCAGAGACTTGATCTCTCCATACCCTCTGCCATTTTGGATTTCTCTCCATGTGTTTTAAACTTAACAAATATGTGAATTCCTGTCTTCCTTTCTCTGTAGCCTATTCAGGACATGTGTTTTGATATGCACATATAGAATCCTAACTTGTATCACACGTACATCCTTGTGAGGTGGCTTACATGGCAGATACAAATTGTGAGAAGAGATGACTATCCTAAACGCTGTTGGAACTAAAAATTCAATCAATGGGTGAGCTCCTAGTTGGACAACATTATACATAAATCCATGTTTATTAAATTGAATTTTTTTGCATCTATGGATGATATATATTTCTCGATAAATTTCGATTGGCATATATATTGCTACTTTTTAATGTCTGTGTGTGTTTTGACATTTTAAAGTTTGTGTGTGTGTTTTGTGTGTGTGTGTGTGTGTGTGTATGTGTGTGTGTGTATATATATATATATATATATATATATATATATATATATACTCTCCAGATTTTTAAAATATGAAATATTTGTGTCTTATATACACTCACTAAATTCATTTATGTTCATGTATGTGGATTTATAATAAACTTTTCACAATATTATTCTCAGAAATATTCATCCTCCTGAAATACATATTTTTTCCTAGTACTGAAAACTAACTTCAGTGAATGGTACATACATATCCTAATATTTCAAGAGTTACTGACCCAGTTTATCATCAATGCAAGCAGATTCCTATGGGACATGATTTGTATTTTTACGTTCATTTTTACTCAACACTGGTACATTACTATTTCGTAAGTTCATGCACATTATAGTATATATATTTCATCTACAAGTTCGCAAATTTATAGGAATTTGTTTCACTTTCAATCACTTCCTGCTTCAGGACACATGTATTCTTCCATGATTCTTGACTGGTCTTTTCATGGGACTTCTTTTCAAACACATTATTTCTGATTTCCATAATCACTTTTTAAGCAAAACTCACTTCCCCTTCATGATAAATTATAACTGTAATATTACCATTAGATGTGAAACTGGTTGGAATGAATGATTGTATACCAATATAAGATTTCTTATATATTTTCAGATATCAATTTAATCCATTATTTAAAGTAAAACCAGTTATATTATTTATTCACAGTATCGTCTATGCATGCATTTTCTTTATATTCATAGACACAGTGTACACCTTTTTATACCCCCAATACTAATGTATACGTCTTCAAAATTTTGGTGGAAAAAATACTCATGTCACTTGATCTACATATACATTTAATCACAGAAATATTCTGGACAAAAAATGCATAGGTCACACTTATGATTGTACCAAAGCCTGAAAGGAAATTAAACATGGATTACTAAAAACATCGATGTCCGGGTTGCCTAATTCTCTCAAATGTCAATCTTATTGGTGACTACATATTTGTTTCTTCTTAAGATTATATATTCAAACTCAACCCTATTGAAAATGTCTAATCCTATCCCTCACTTTATACATTGCCTGATTTCATAATGTCTCTATTGCTATCTACTTTCTTACATATTTTCCCCATTTCATCATAGTGACTGACCCTTCACATGTGCTGATATTTACATTCACACTCTAATTGATAACTTATTGCTGAAGAACTTTTTTTTTTCATTCCTATACTCTCTCTTCCTCCTAAACCTACTGACTATCTTCCTAATCTTACTATCTCTTTTTGACTGGATATTCTCTTCTACATTCAATCATCCAAGATACAAGGTCTTGTGCCATTTTATACCGATTTATCTGAGACATCTGTCAGAACGTAATTCAATGCTAAGTATCCCAATCAAGGGCCCAATGACTTTCTGCGCTTCAAATCTTACTTAGATTTCTTTTTTCATACATATATTTCAACTCTATATTCTTATAAATATCGCAGGTTCCCAATACCATTAAATATCCAGCAGAATGATTCCTAATCCAAATAGAACATGTTATTAACCCTAACCATACACTGTTCCCTCAATCTAACTTTACAGAAGAGCAGGGGCAGAGTTGGTCTTACAATACAGGAATGTAGGAGATCTTCAACCTGCTGCGAACCTCAAAGGTCCATGCAGAAATGATCCCTAAAGAAGATATAGGCAGCTATGAAGAACCTGAGAGAGCAAAAGTCATCTTTCATGACAAAAAAACAGGTCAGGATGAAGGGGTGTGTCTGAAGCAGTAGAAAAGATGGACCAAACAAGGCTTGTGTGGAGAGCTGTTCCCGGGTGCCTATGGTTGATATTCCATTCTAACTTGTGAAAGTGTCATAGGAAGTAGGGGCAGGCTCCATCTCATTGACCCTTGGAAACAACTGTTAGGACAAAGTGGTTGCCAAGGCAGTGACCTCATTCAGTTCTAGACGAAGTGACCTATGTCACATTCTTGTTGATGGAACACTCTGAACTTGGGATCCAGGAAGCCAGGCACCCTGAGGCAGTCCCAGTCCAAGTCCCAGTGGTCTCACATATTTGTATTTAAGAAGGACAGAGTCAGTCTTTCTTGGCAACTACTGAATTGAAGATGGACAAATGCCAGGAAGGCTCTGAAGAGGGGCTTTTCCTGAGAAAGCAGGCAGTGGCTCACCGCTGGCTCCTGATAACTTCACAGTTTTGGCCAAGGAGACCAGATCTGACATAGGACAGCCCATTTCCAGGGAACATAGTATGGCCCACCAGTCAGAGGATGCTCCAGATTGTCACAGACCTATTTGGGAAAAGAAGGTGTCTGTGTGTGTGTGTGTGTGTGTGTGTGTGTGTGTGTGTGTGTGTGTTTGTGATTTTTGTCTCATGTTTTGAGAATATGTTGGAAAGTCGGTTTGTTTGGTTTGAAGTGGACTGTTTCTAGTAAGTCCTTTGAGAAGGCGAGTGTTTCTATGTCTGGGTATCCCACTGTGTTTGTGGTTGTAGACAATAGAAAAGAGAATGCATCAATAGATGTGTCCAGTCTAGTAGAAAGTTTCCCAGCATTCATCCTGCCCAATGTATGAGTGGACTGCAGCTTGCCTTATGGATGGGCAACACCTGTTATCTTCCTGAGTTCCTGTTTTGTTTTTTCCTGAATTCTGCTTACACTCCAGAATAGGCTCATGGTTTTGTGTCCAAGATATGTACCACCTCCAAGCTCTGTGACAAGTCCATGTACTTGATAGCTGAAGGGAATGTTGGGCATCTCTGAAAACTGAGATATCAGTGTAACCAAGAATGTCTCAGTGGTGAAACCATGCTTTGGGCCTTTGCTTACCTGTTGTTCTGTTGCCCTGAATGTCAGGAAGGTCTTTGACTCAGACCACCCCTTTCTGAAGCCTGAAGAAAACGGTATTCAAATGGAAATGAATGGGCATCACCTGTGGCTCTTTGCTTAATTGCTTTGGAAAGGGATGTGTCTGACTCAGCCTCTCGGCCCTATGTGAGGCTGTGGCTTTGATTCTCACCACCTGATGCATCTAAAGAATGAACCCATTTGTGCATTCAAAACCAAACTGGCCAAAAGAGCAGTCATTGTGGATGAAGTCTCTCGCCTTCCTCTGTAAGGTTCCTGACCTCCATCAAGTGAGAATAGTGATCTTTTGGGTCAATTGAGTTCTTCAAAGCCCTGCAGAGGCTAGCCCATATGTGCTTGGGTTTTCTGATAACTCCAATTCACATAAAGAATCTAAAACCCACAGTCAATAGGACTCGAATTGGTGAAGCGGAGCAGTATTAACGGCAGGCCTATTTGATCACTACTGGTTCAGAGGAAGGATGTCCAACCCACACTGATTTTAGGCAAATGAGTAACAAGAGATCTTATTTTGGACACTGTCTGGGCTTCGCCCCTCATAGAAGTCTCCAGCCAGAGGCTATGATGAGTGTATATATGGAAGAAATTGAGGCTCATGTGGGAGTGTTTTGGATTTAATTGTGGTCATTTGTGTGGTGGTTGGAAGATATGACTGTGTCCACCTGCGCTTGAACTCTCGTGTGATCTCCCTTAGAGTCTGAGTTCTGGAACTGACCTCAGAGAAGTATTTCCATTAATTGTATCGGGATTTTTGGAGGCTGTGCATGAGAGTCGACCTTGGAAACTGATATCTAGGCCCAGTGTGGCTTTCCATCGAGCACTGGGAATCTCAGCCAGAATATCACATTATTTTATTCTGAAAGACTTGGCAGCAATAGTTGAGAGTCAAAACACACATTTGCCTTACATTGTAGACCTCAATAGGCCTGGCTTCCTGTGACCTTTGGCCCCTCTTTGAGAAGACTTTCCTGTGTGAGTTCCCAACAGCTTTCATTGAAATGTCCCTCCTCACCATTTAATAGTTCCTGAATGAATTGAAACCCACAGTGCCTCCAACTTCATCTTTGTAAAATGGTTTCATAAATACCATGAAATTTTTGAAATTCCCATGACCAGGTAGAACTGGAGAACCTTTGGATGTCTTATTGTTTATCATGAGTATACTAGACAGTGCCTTGATTGACTCTGTTTCATGAAAATGATCTAGAACAGAGATGCCAGTAAGTTGGTGCCTGCTGAGTAGTGTGCCTAGAGCAGTGGTGTGTATGTGTGTGATAATACATCTCTGATGTGTCCATATGGATTTGCCATTGGCTTCCAAATGGCTTGTGACAGACATGGTGAGGCCAGCAGACACTAATATGTGAGGGCGTCTTGTTATATGCAGAGGTTTCATGGCAATGTTAAGAATCAGGTTGCAATAGACAAGGGGAAAAGCTATGTGGGATAGAAGCCTGGTTGGTGCATTCTCCTGCAGAACCTGACCCACCATATGTGGCAGAACTCCATCCAGCACTGTGTCCCTTTTGAACTCCTTGTATTTCGTGAAGCAAATACCAAACTCCCAATGCAGGAGAAAGAAAAACAATAAAAAAGTGGAGGATGACCAAATGGCTTCACAGCCCAGATGGGGAGAGACTTAGCACGCATTGGTCACATTTTACTTAAAAGAGAGAATTCACCACTGCTGCCTCATGTTCATTAGAAAATAAGAAACCATGTCCTCCAGGTCACATAGAATCAGACCCAGCTTTGATGGTCTCACGACAAAGGAAGCTAAAGCTCCTGAAAACAACACATATTTCAAGTGCCCAACCTCAGAGGCAGTTTATCAAGAAGTCCTTTAGGCCAGCAGAGCTCCATGTTTGTGGAGTTTTTAACCTGTCCCTTACTTATGAAAACTTCTCTACCACATCTAAGGTTGTGAACTCCTGAGCATTTTCCATTCCAGTTATATATTCACAGATTTTCTAACTCTTCTCCACTAATTGTGTCTTACTTGGGGCGAAGGTAATGTCAAGGCATTGTTCTGGATGAGAGAGAGAAAATATTTTGTGTAGCACATATTTGATAGACATTGGATTCTTTTTCCTATTTTCCATTCAAAATACTGAATACCTGACACTAACACATACCCTACTAGACTCTGACTACTAATCCTAATATGATGGAGAAAAATAACCCAAATAGAACAGAAATACAAGCAGGTCAGAGGAGGCATGGTGTATTTTTGGACTTTTCTTTTGCATAATAAATGGTAGGTGTTATAAATCTAGTGAATTTTTATTTGGAATAGTTTTTCATGTGTTTTTAAAATTAACAAATATGTGAATTCCTGCCTCCCTTTCTCTGTAGCCTATACAGCACATGTATTTTCATATGTACATATAGAATCCTACCTGGTATCACACGTACATTTTTGTGAGGTGGCTGACTCAACAGATATAAATTGTGTGAAGAGATTACCCCTCCTAAACGCTGTTGGAACTAAAAATTCAACCTATGGGTGAGCTTCCTAGTACAACAACATTATACATAATTCCATGTTCAGTAAAGTATATATTTTTGCATCAGTAGATGTTATATATTTCATTATAAATTTCGATTGGCACATATATTGCTGCTTTTTTATGTCTCTGTGTGTGTTTTTTTTGTATATATATATATATATATATATATATTCTCCTGATTAATCAAAATATGAAATATATGTGTCTTATATACACTCTCTACATTCATACTTTCATTCATGTTCATGCATGAGGAAATATAATCAACTTTTCACAAGATTATTCTTGGAAATATTCATCCACCTGAAATACATATTTGTTTCCTTGTACTGACAACTCACTTCAGTGAATGGTGCATATAAATCCTAATAATTCTACAGTAACTGACCCAGTTTAACATCAATGCAAGTAGATTCCTATGGGACATGATGTGTATTTTGACGTTCATTTATATTCAACACTGCTACATTAATATTTCTGTGGTTTTTGCACATCATAGGATATATATTTCATCCACAAGTTTACAACTTTATAGGCATTTGTTTCACTTTTAATCAATTCCTGCTTCAGAACACATGTATTCCTCCCGGTTTCTTGACTGGTCTTTTCATGAGACTTCTCTCCAAACACATTTTTTTTTTAATTTCATAAACATTTTTGAAGCAAACCTCACACACTTTTCATGATAAACCATAAATCTAATATCACCATTAGATGCATAACTGTTTGGAATGAATGATTGTATATCAATATTAGGTTTCCTGTATATTTTCAGAAATCAATTCAATCCATTATTTAAAGTTCGAATCAGTTATATTATTTATTCACAGTATGGTCTATTCATGCATTATCTCTATATTCATAGGCACAGGGTACACCTATTTGTACCCCCAATTAATTTATGCATCTTCAAAATGTTGCTTTCCTACATATTTTACCCTGTTCATCATTGTGACTGACTCTTCACATGTGCTGACATTTACATTCACTCTCTACCCGAAACCCTATTGCTAAAGAACTTTTGGTCCAAATCCTATACTCACTCTTTTATCTAAACCTACCGACTATTTTCCTAATCCTACCGAATATCCCTTTTTGACTGGATGTTCTCTTCCACATTCAATAATCCAAATTACAAGGTCCTATGCCATTGTATATCGATTTAACTGAGACAACTGTGCAGGACATAAATCAATGCTAAGTATCCCAATCAAGGGCCCAATGCCTTTCTGGGCTTCAAAACTTACCTAGATTTCTGTTTTCATACTTATATTTCACCTATATATTCTTATAAATATTGCAGGTTCCCAATACAAATATTCATTCCAGAGAATGATTCCTAACCCAAATTGAACATGTTATTAACCCTAACCATACACTTTTCCCTCAATCTAATTTTACAGAAGAGCAGGGAGAGAATTGGTCTTACAATACAGGAATATAGGCGATCTTCCACCTGCTGAAAACCTAAAAGGTCCATTCTGAAATGATCCCTGGAGAAGATGTAGGCAGCTATGAAGGACATGAGAGAGCAAAAGTCATCTTCCATGGCAAACAACCTGGTCAGGTTGAAGGGATGTGTCTGAATTAGCCTCTCTCTTCCTAATGTAGAGAAGGTGGACCAAACCATGCCTGTGTGGAGAGCTGTTCCCCGGTGCCTATGGTTGATATACAATTCTAACTTCTGAATGTGTCACAGCAAGTAGAGGAAGCCTCCATCTTTTGGGAACCTTGGAAGCAACTGTTTAAACAAAGTGGTTTCCAAGGCAGTGACTTCATCCAGTTCTTGAAGGAAGTGACCTCACCTTACATTTTTGGTAATGAAAGTCTGTGATCTTGGGATCCAGGAAACCAGGCACACAGAGTCAAACCCAGTCCATGTCCCAGTGGGCTCACTTGTTTGGATTTAACAAGACAGAGTCACTCTTTCTTGGTACCTACTGATGTGAGGACAGCCAAATGCCTGGAAACTATGAAGACTGGCCTTTCCAGAGAAAGCAGGTAGTTTCTCACCACGGGCTCCTGGCAACTTCACAGAGTTGGCAAAAGAGAGCAGATCAGAGACAGGACACGCCATTATGGGGGAACATAGTATGGCCCACAAGTCAGAGGACACTCCGGATAGTCACAGACCTACTTGGGGGAAGGAGGTGCCTTTTTGGGTGTGAGTGTGAGTTTGTGGTTTTGTCTCATGTTCTGAGAATAGTTAGGAAAGCTGGTTTGTTTGTTTTGGAGTGGACTGTTTCTATTAAGTCCTTTGACAAGGTGAGTGTTTCTGTGTCTATATATCATACTGTGTCCTTGATTGTAGACATTAGAAAAGAGAATGCATCAATGGATGTGTCCTGTCTACGAGAAAGCTTCCCAGCATTCATCCTGTGCAATTTATTAATGGACTGCAGCTTGCCGTATGGATGGGCAACTCCTGCCATCTTCCTAAATTCCTGTTTTCTTCCTGAATTCTGGCCTATCTCCAGAATACGCTCATGATTTTGTGTCCAAGATATGTACCACCTCCATCTCTGTGACATGGCCATGTACTGGATAGCTGATAGGAATGGCGAGTATCTCAGAAAACTCAGATATCAGTATACCCAAGAAAGTCTCAGTGGAGAAACCCTGCTTTGGGCCTTTTGCTTACCTATTCTGTTGGATAGAGTTTTTCGCCTTCCTCAGTAAGGTTTCTGACCTCCATTAAGTGAGAATAGGGATCATTTGGGTCAAGTGAATTCTTTAAAGCCCTGCAGAGGCTAGCCCATAGGTTCATGGGTTTTCTCATGACTGCAATTCACATCTAAGTTTACAGAAGAGCAGGGACAGTGTTGGTCTTACAATACAGGAATGCAGTGGATCTTCCATCTGTTGAGAATCTCAAAGCTCCATGCAGAAATGATCTCTGGAGAGGATGTAGGCAGCTATGTAAGACCGGAGAGAGCAAAAATCATCTTCCATGGCAAACAACCTGGTCAGGATTAAGGGTTGGATCAGAAGGAGCCTATCTCTTCTTAATGTAGAGAAGATGGACCAAACCAGGCCTGTGTGGAGAGCTGTTCCCTTTTGCCTATGGGTGATATACCATTCTAACTTGTGAAAGTGTCACAAGAAGTAGGGGCAGCCTCCATCTCATGGGACCGTTGAAAGCAATTGTTATGACAAAGTGGTTGCCAAGGCAGTGATCTCATTCAGTTCCTGAAGGAAGTGATTTCATCTCACTTCCTTGGTGATGGAACTCTCTGAACTTGGGATACAAAAAGCCAGGCACCCAGAGTCAGTCCCAGTCCTAGTCCGAGTGGTCTCAGATTTTTGGATTTACCAAGGACAGAGTCAGTATTTCTTAATACCTACTGATGTGAGGATGGCCAAATGACAGGAAAGCTCGGAAGAGGGGCTCTTCCTGAGAAAGCAGATAGTGGCTCACTCCTGGCTTCTAACAACTTCACATTGTTGGCCAAGAAGACCAGATCTGAGACAGGACAGGCCATTTCGGAGGATCATAGTATGGCCCATCAGTCAGAGCACACTCCGGATAGTCACAGACCTATTTGGGGGAAGGAGGTGCCATTGCGGGTGTGGGTTTGTGGTTTTGTCTCATGTTCTGAGAATAG
The DNA here is from genome assembly GCF_048772815.1 of Callospermophilus lateralis. NCBI lineage: Eukaryota > Metazoa > Chordata > Mammalia > Rodentia > Sciuridae > Callospermophilus > Callospermophilus lateralis. The sequence continues at coordinate 121,200,448 of NC_135313.1, read as the reverse complement.
GTAGAAAAGGCGGTTTGTTTGGTTTGGAGTGAACTGTTTCTAGTAAGTCGTTTGACAATGCAAGTGTTTCTATGTCTGTGTATCCCACTGTGTCCGTGCTTGTAGACATTAGAAAAGAGAATGCATCAATGGATGTGTCCTGTCTCATAGAAAGCTTTCCAGCATTCATCCAGCACAATTTATGAATTGACTGTGGCTTGCCTTATTGATGGGCGATACATGCTACCTTCCTAAGTTGCTGTTTTCTTCCTGAATTATGGCCAATCTCCAGAATAGGCTCATGGTTTTGTGTCCAAGATATGTACTACCTCCAAGCTCTGTGACATGGCCATGTACTGGATAGCTGAATGGAATGGCGAGCATCTCAGAAAACTCAGATATCAGTGTGACCAGTAAAGTCTCAGTGGAGAATCCCTGCTTTGGGCCATTTGCTTACCTATTGTTCCATTGCCCTGAGAGTCAGGAAGGTCTTTGTCTCAGGCCAACCCTTTGTGAATCCTGAAGAAAAGATTTTTCAAATGGAAATGAATATTCTTTACCTTTGGCTTTTTCCTTAATTGATTTGGAAAGAGATGTGTGTGAATCAGCCTCTTGGCCCTGTGTGATTCTTTGACTTAGATTCTCAGCACCTGATGGATCTAAAGAAAGATCCCATGGGTGCATAAAATCCAAAATGGCAAAAAAAGCAGTCATTGTGGATGAAGTATTTTGCCTTCCTCTGTAAGGTCCCTGAATTCCATCAAGTGAGAATAGGGATCTTTTGGGTCAAATGAGTTCTTCAAATCCATTCAGAGGCTATCCAATAGGTGCTTGAGTTTTCTCATCTTTCCAATTCACATAAAGAATCTTTACCGGACACTCAGCAGGCCTCAAATTGGAGAAGCAGAGCAGTATTAAGGGCAGGCCTATTTGATCACTCCTGGTACACAGGAAGGGTGTACAGGCCACCGAGAACTTAGGCAAATGAGGGGCAACAGAGCTTATTTTGGACACTGTCTTGGGCTACGCTAATGCTATCAAATGTCAATCCTATTGTTGACTTCATATTTGTTTTTTCCTAAGCTCATATATTCATCCTCAACCTGTTGAAAATATCTAATCCCATCACTCACTTTATACTTTTCCTGATTTCCTAATGTCTCTATTGATATCTGCTTTCCTACATATTTTCCCCTGTGCATCATTGTGACTGACTCTTCACTTGTGTTGACATTCACATTGACTCTCTATCCAAAACCCCATTGCTAAAGAACTTTTGTTCCAAATCCTATACTCACTTTTCTTCCTAAACTTACCGACTATCTTTCTAATCCTACTGACTAAAACTTTTTGAATGATGGTTCTCTTCTACATTCAATGATCCAAGTACAGTTCAGGTTTCTATTCAACAGGGTGAGGGAGTAGATTTGCAGTTTGGCAATTGGGGACAGCACATTCTGGCAACAAGATTAGCAAACAGTTCTCAAGATTTCAACAGTGTTTCGTTAAGCGTACAGAAAAACAGGAAGTGACAAGTACATGTTTTATTAACCTTTCATTCCCCACTTCTTTTTCTGGCTACTTTTAATCATAAAAGTGATCATTGTGGGGTGTCACATTCTATGTCTGCTAGTGGGGTATTACCATAATTTTAATTTGTCCAATTTGAGCTTGGAGAAAAGAAATTACATGGTTGAGAAAACAGGGTTTTATAGTTAGCAATAATATGAGGATTATTATTGGACCGGCCAGGGTTGATAAAAACGTAATTAACCAGGGGGACTGTGTAAAAAAAGACTCAAACTACCCTTTTTGTGCCTCTCTCTCTCGTTGTTGCTCTTCAAGGCGTCTTTTTAATTTACTCATAGATTTTTTTTACAACTCCAGTATTGTCTACATAAAAACAATATTCTTCCCTCAATGAAGCACAAAGTCCCCCTTCTGTCATGAAAAGGAGGCCCAACCCTCGATTGTTCTGTAAAACAACTTCAGAGAGAGAGGTTAAAGATTCCTGCAAAGCTGTGATGGAGGTTTCTAAAACCTTTAAGTTTTGATTCATTGCTGCTTCTAATTGGGTCATTTGTTGTGTCCCATGGACCAGAGCAGTGGTTCTTGTGCCCAACCCTGCAGCAACTCTTATTCGTAATAGAATGGCTAAGGTGAGGGACATATGTTCCCAGCGGAACCGGGTTGTATGTCCCCCTCTTTGATCTTCAAATGAACCTGCGTCATGATAGAGCACTCTGGGAAACATCTGCACCATTTCACAATTAATCACATCTGTTGACCATTTCATGAAAACATAAACAATGTTTAAGTATATAGAATTATACTGTTGTAGGGACGGACAAGTCAAGGCACCTAAGATAGCACCAAAGACACAGAAACAGTCTTTTTTGGTTTCAACCAGATTCAGAGGGCATTGCTTCTATTGTAATCAATTAATCCCCTGAAACCCAAGTTTAGGTAGTTTCAGAATTTTGTACCCAACAAGTAAGGGAAGGGGCTCAGAAGTTCACAGTCTGCAGAAGTTCAAAAAAAGCAGTTTTTTTTTCTGTTTTTTCCTCAGTTTGGGCAAGTTAACTTTTCAAGGACACCTGGGTAGGGGTGTCTTCCCTTTCTTTTTTTTCCCCCTGCCAGCTGTTTCCATGCAGCCCAGTTTGTAACTTCTTTATCTTAGAAATGTAGCCATCTCTGTGAAGCCCCAGCTCAAGGCCAGAGGCCTTTATTTCACATATTTTGTGAAAAACTAGTAAGGGTGTGTCTAGATCAGGAGTGCTGAATTTTTTAGCCAGTTGCCAAGGAGACCAGGGCAACGCAAAAGTAGGAAGTTTATCTACAGTGAACTCTTTTATAGAGACTCTTTTGCTGAAAGTCCTAAATCAGCCATGGTGAAGACTTCTGGAGAATTTCAGTTAAGACTTTTATGTCGGCCTGGTACAGAGGGGGAAAATTTGGAAGGCAGGGATAAGAGCAGCTCTGTGGATCTGAAAATGAGGAAGGAGATATGTAAAAGAATATTGGGAGAGGGCTTTGGGATCTTAATAGCAACAAATACTTGAGCAGTAAAACAGATAAAACAGAGGGGGAGATGGGAGTGAGTATCCAAAAAGCCTGTGAGGGACTTTAAATTCTTAGTAACCTGTTTTTAGTGATGACAAAGCAACATTAAAGGCCATTTTCATTATATCTTGTATTAGGGTCTGAGGATTCTTCTCAGTGGGTTTGAGCTTTGTGTTAGCTGGTAAGAGGACCGGGTGGGACCCGGTGCGGGCACTTACAGGAGAGGAGAGGAGTGAGTGAGTGGAGTGGTACCTCAGTACCTGCGACCTCAGCAAGGGGGCAATGGTCTGGGAACCGGTGGAGATTTGGGTTTTTGATCTAGATATTGGAGGGGAGAAATCAAGTTGCTGAGGTGGGAGTGACAGCAGAGAGTCTGGAGCACAAGGCTGAGGGTGAGCATCTATTGGAGAAGCATAGTTCAGGATGTGAGCAAAGGAGAGAGAAGGCCTCCATGTAGCGAAATCTCCTTTCACCCTTTTGAGCACTTGCAGAAGTTAAAAAGGTCACCCCTCTGGGGGTCATCGGTTTTGGTTATCTAATTCGTAATATGGCCAATGCTGTGTACAGAATTTGATGAGGAGTTTGGGTTCCATCTGACAGTCCCTGTATGCTCACATCCCCATGACTTACAGAAGAAGTCTTCTCTCCCCCCACACAGCCGTGACTGTTTGTAGCTTTGATAGTCTGCCGGGCAAACATAGTAATCTTGGCTAGCCAACCTGCATCTGGCTCAAGTGTCCCTACATCTATAATGTTCGTTTCCATTATCTATGATACAAAAGGGATTTAATGGAATTTTAGTGGGATCCTGTTCATCAGGGATATCCCAATAGGAAAGACCTATAGCCAGCTGACAAATGACTGGGTGGAGAGATGGCCACCAGGGGGGCTGTATGCGAGATAGACCATACTTCTTGTCCAGTAGGATTTGTGATCAGCCATCGCAGCTTAAGGGGCTGATGAGGGTTAAGACTACTGGTCGTCAAGGGGAGAATAAATATCTTCCAGGATCTTCTTTACAACCATTTGCGATGTTTCTTTTTTCTTCTTTTTTCTTTCTTATTTTTTTTTTTTTTGATGGGGAAGGCTTCAATACATCCTGAAAATGTATCTTCAAAGACTAGGAGTTATTTAAGTCCATACCTTGCTGGCTTAATTTTAGTAAAGTCCACTTCTCAGAATTGTCCTCGTCTGGTTCCTCGTAGGTGCTTTCCTGCAGGAAGCTTGGAAGTGTAAGCATTAACCAATTAATGGACCTGACAGGCTTTTGTTACCCATTCAGTTATTTCCTTTTGCTGTGAGTAGGTTAGTGTAAATCTGTGTTCTTGATCCTTCACGAATGAATGCAGTTTCTTTCAACAAAGGTGAGTGAGTTGATGGAAATTTGCTACTGACATAGTTAGAGCCATGATTATAGGAGTAGTAACTGAAGGATTAAAAAATTCCACTTGGGGGCCTTCAGGGTTAAAAGTTATTTTGGCCCAGAGCTTGGTGAGCAGATCTCTGCCATCAATGGGGTCAGGCATTCTGGGATTACTAGGAAGGAGTCATGGATTTTTCCTTTTCCCTGGTCCATGGTCCTCTTAGTTGTCAAAGCTCAATATTTACTTCTGTTAGACTCTTGAATTAGAGACCTTTTATTCGGTAGAGGGCCCAATGGGCCTTACGGCCTGAGTATATTGCCCCTGTATCTACTTCAAAGTTTATTGTGTTCACCTCAACTTCAAAAGTTACCTGGAGGTCAGGGAGAGGATCTGAGCAAGGACTTTCTTAGTATTCCTCCAGAGTCAGAATATATGGCTGGTGTGGCTGTCTCTTTCCTAGGGCACTCTTTGGCCCAGTGTCCTTTTTCTTTAGAGTTGGCACATTGATCTGAGGACAGTGGTGGCCTCTAGTGTGTGCCCAGGTATCCCTTCCTGTCTCTCTGTTTCTTAATTTCTGGCCTATTTGTTGTTGTGACCAGGACCTTAGTCAATGTCTTAGTGTGTCTTTTGTTTCTTTTATCCTCGCTCTGCTCCCTTCTCTTCCTCAGTTTTTCTCTTAAAGTATACCTCCTCGGCTTCTCTGACTAAATCCCTCAAAGTCATACCTTGTAATCCATCTAAGCATTGTAACTTTCTTTTAATATCCAGGCAGCTTTCCCAATAAAGGCCATTGTGACAGATGCCTTTTGATCCTCTGCCTGAGGATCGAAAGGAGTATGTCTCTTTTATGCCTACATAATTATCTCTAGGAACATAGAGGGAGATTCATCAGGCCCTTAAATAATCTCTCTTACCTTGGCCAAATTAGTTGGTCACCTACCGGTCACTAAGATACCCACTATTAGAGCCCGGCGATAAGTGGACAGATGCTCCCGACCTTCAAAAGTGTTGGGGTCCCAGTTGGGTCGTTTCAAGAGAAAGCCGGCTTTGAATATGTTGGGAAGTTGTGTCGGTCACGCATTTGGTCCGAGGATCCTTTTTTCTAGCATCCAAGAGGATTCTCTTTTGTTCCTCTGTCATGAAGAGAGTCCCTAGGAGTTGTTGGCAGTCATCCCAAGTAGGTTGGTGTGAAAACATCAATGACTTCACCAGACCTGAGAGCCAGGTTGGGTCCTCGGTAAAAGGGGGATTGTTATTTTTCCATTTATATAGTTCTGAAGAGGAGAAGGCCAATACTGGTAGGCTTGCATTTTTTTCCCCATGGCCATCGTCAATCATTGGCCCGTAGGGATGGAGGGAAAGCAACACGGGAGTTCCAGGGTTTTCAATCATTTGCTACCGGCGAGTTCCTTTAGCAAGTCCAGCTTCCTCTAGGGGAGGAGGGGCTGTGTGTGATGCAGGGGAGTTATCTGGAGGGCTCTGGGCTGGCTTAGCTTTCTCCAATTGCAGAGAGGCTGAGTCAGCAGCTGGAGAATCACTTAGAGGGTGTTGGGTGTTGTGAAACAAGAGTAGAAGATAAGGAGTGGGACGAGAGTCCAGTAGAGTCAAATCTTGTGACTCAGGGAGAACAGAGGGTGGAGGAGGAGGAGGAGCAGAGGGGTTGAGAGATCGTGTGGGAAGGAGAAGGAACGGGGACACAGCAAGGAAAGGCTTTACCCACGGAGGAGGAGATTTGCAGAGGTCCTGCCAAGTTAAGGTATATTCCTGTTTATCAGGATGGCTAATTGGCCCTGGCTGTAAGACAATATCTCTGTCTTTTTAAATTAGTGGGAAGTAGAAAGATCCTTCTAGGGGCCATCCGAATCCAAAGGTGGGCCATTCTGAGGCACACAGAGTCTGCCAGGTCCAGCGTTTTACCGAAAAAGAAAGATTTTGATCCCTTAAGCGGACTTTGGTACAGTGATCAAGGGTCAGGGACAGAGGCATTGAAGTGATCTGTCCCATAATGAAAGATACACAAACAGTAAAAGCAATGACACAGGACACAGACAAGAGAAAACAATAAAGACAGGCAATGGACCTCCAACACTGAGACCAAGACTGAGCAGGGGGCAAAACCCGATGGGCTGGCAATACCGAATCTGAAACAAAATATCACTGAGTCGAGGAGACTGTTATTCCTCAATTCCCGAGTCCTCTGTGGCGTCCCCCAGGGACTTGCCTTGTGGCTCTGTGACATGTCTGCCAGCCACCATCAAAGAGAGCTCACACACTTCATCGACAGCCATTTTGCCAAGCCCTAACCTGAAACCTGAAACCAGAAAGAGGCGCCTTACTTACCCTGAGAGTAGCCCATTGGGGTCTCTCATTCACCGCTGCTGGATTTTGGTGGAACCTCCATATATAAAGATCGGAAGAGCGTTGGGGGAAGAGACCACCAAGAGACCCTCTCATGAAAAAACAAAGGGTTTATTGGGGGTCCAGCCTGCTAGGCCTCAGAGCTCATTTGAATAGAGCAGAGAACCCTGAGAACAGCTTAGGCAGAGCTTATATACTTTCCTTGAAGAGGGCAGGGAGGGAAGTTTATTGATGGGTCTGGGCGGGTGAGCAGTTTGCGTGCAACTGGGTGAGGGAGTACATTCTGCAGTTTGGCAGTTGGGGACCGCACATTCTGGGAAAAAGATTAGAAAACACTTCTCATGATTTAAACAGTGTTTTATTAAGCATACAGAAAAACAGCAAGTGACAAGAATCTATTTTATTAACATTTCACTACCGACTATACTTTGCCAGATTTCCTAAAGTCTCTATTGATATCTGCATTCCTACATATTTTCCCCAGTTCATCATTGTGATTGATTCTTCACATGTGCTGACATTTACATTCACTCAATACCCGAAACCCTGTAGCTAAAGAACTTTTGGTCCAAATCCTATACTCACTCTTCTTTATAAACATACTGACTATCTTCCTAATACTACCGACTATCTCTTTTTGACTGGAAGTTCTCTTTGACAATCAATCATCCAAGTTACAAGGTCCTATGCTTAATACCGCAATCAAGGGCCCAATGCCCTTCTGGCCTTCAAATCTTACCTAGATTTCTGTTTTCAGATTTATATATTTTACCTATATATTCTTGAAAATATTGCAGGTTCCCAATACCATTATTCATCCAGCAGAATGATTTCTATTCCAAATCAAACCTGTTATTAACCCTAACCATACACTGTTCCCTCAATCTAACTTTAGAGAAGAGCAAGGACAGAGTTGGTCTTAAAATACAGGAATGCAGGGGATCTTCCAACTGCTGAGAAACTCAAAGGTCCATGCACAAATGATAACTAGAGAAGTTGTAGGCACCTATGAAGGAACTGAAAGAGCAAAAGTCATCTTTCATTGCAAACAACCTGGTCAGCATGAAGGGATGTGTCTGAATCAGCCTCTCTCTTCTTTATGTAGAGAAGAAGGACAAAATGAGGCCTCTGTGGAGAGCTGTTACCGGTTACCAATGTTTGATATACCATTCTAACTTGTGAAAGTGTCAAAGGAATTAGGGGCAGCCTCTATTTCATGGGACCTTTGGAAGCAAATGTTAGGACAACGTGCTTTCCAAGGCAGTGACCTCATTCAGTTCCTGAAGGAAGTGACCTCACCTCACATCCTTGGTGATGGAACTCTCTGAACTTGGGATCCAGGAATCCAGACACACAAATTTAGTCCCAGTCCCAGTCCCAGTGGTCTCACTTCTTTTGATTTACCAAGGACAGAGTCAGTCTTTCTTGGTACCTACTGATGTGAGGATGGCCAAATGCCAGGAAAGCTCTGAAGAGTGGCCTTTCCTGAGTAAGCAGAAAGTGTCTCACCGCTGTCTCCTGACAACTTCACAGAGTTGGCCAAGGAAACCAGATCTGAGACAGGACAGGCCATTTGATGGGAACATAGTACGGCCCACCAGTCAGAGGACACATCCGATAGTCAGAGACCTATTTTGGGAAAGGAGGTGACTTTGTGGGTGTGAGTGTGTGTTTGTGATTTTGTCTCATGTTCTGAGAATAGGTAGGAAAGGCGGTTTGTTTGGTTTGGAGTGGACGATTTCTAATAAGTGATTTGACAAGGCGAGTGTTTTTATGTCTGTGTATCCCACTGTGTCAATGGTTGTAGACATTAGAAAAGAGAATGCATCAAAGGATGTGTCCAGGCTAGTAGAAAGCTTACCAGAATTCTTTCTGCCCAATTTATGAAAGAAATGCGGCTTGCCTTATGGATGGGTAACACCTGCTCTCTTCCTAAGTTCCTGTTTTCTTCCTGAATTCTGGCCACTCTCCAGAATAGGCTCATGATTTTGTGACCAAGATATGTACCACCTCCAAGCTCTGTGACATGGCCATGTACTGGATAGCTGAAGGGAATGGCGAGCATCTCAGAAAATTCAGATAAAAGTGTGACCAGGAAAGTCTCAGTGGAGAAACACAGCTTTGGGCCATTTGCTAACCTATTGTTCTGTTGCCCTGAATGTCAGGAAGGTCTTTGCCTCAGGCCACCCCTTTGTGAAGCCTGAAGAAAACAGTTTTCAAATGGAAATGAATGGGCATCACCTGTGGCTCTTTGCTTAATTGCTTTGGAAAGGGATGTGTCTGAATCAGCCTCTTGGCCCTGTGTGAGTTTGTGGCTTAGATTCTCAGCACCTGGTGGATGTAAAGAGAGATCCCATGTGTGCATCCAAAACCAAAATGGCCAAAAAGCATTCCTTGTGGATGAAGTCTGTCGCCTTCCTCTTTAAAGTTCTTGAACTCCATCAAGTGAGAATAGTGATCCTTTGGGTCAAATGGGTTCTTCAAAGACCTGCAGAGGTGCTTGTGTTTTCTCATGACTGCAAATCACATAAAAATATATACCTGACACTCAGTTTTCCACAAATTGGAGAAGCATAGAAGTATTAACGTCTAGCATATTTGATCACTCCTATTTCACATGAAGGGTGTCCAGACAACCTTGAATTTACACCAATGAGGGGCAAGGGAGTTATTTTGGACACTCTCTTGGACTCCGCCACTCATGGAAACCTTCAGCCAGAGGTTGTGATTAGTGTCTATATGGAAGAAGTTGAGGGCCATATGGGAGGGTTTTGGTTTTAATTTTGGTCATTTGTGTCCGGTTGGAAGACAAGACTGGGACCACCTGGGCTTGAACTCTGGTGTGATTCCCCTTAGAGACTGAGTTCTGAAACTGAATTCAGAGAAGTATTGCCATGAATTTTGTTGGGATTTTAGGAGTCCACCCATGAGAAACACCCTTGGAAACTGAGATCTAGGCCCAGGGTGGCTTTCCACAGAGCCCTGGGTATCTCAGCCAGAATGTCACATGATTTAATTCTGAAAGACTTGACAGCCATAGTTGAGAGTCACAACACCCATGGACATCATATTGTAGACCTCGATAGGCCTGGCTTCCTGTGACATTTTGGCCACTCTTTGGGAAGCCTTGCCTGTGAGAGTTCTATAGAGCATTCATTGAAATGAGCTTCCTCACCATTTAATGGTTCCTGAATGAATTGAAACCCACAGTGCCTGCAACACCATCCTTGAAAAATGCCTAGATTAATACCATGAAATTTTTGAAATTCCCATGACCAGGTAGCACTGGAGAAACTTTGGATGTCCTGTTGCTGATCGTAAATATGCAAGACAGTGCCTTGATTGAGTGGGTTTCATGAAAATGGTGTAGAACAGAGATGCCAGTATGTTGGAACCTGCTGAGTAGTGGGCCTAGAGCAGTGGTAGGCAGGTGTGTGATAAAAAATTTTTGGTGGGGCCATGTGGATCTGCCATTTGCTCCCAAATGGCTTGTGACTGACATGGTGCAGCCAGTAGACCCTTCCATGTAAAGGCTTTTTGTTATATGGAGATATTTCCGGGCAATGTTCAGAATCAGATTGCTATGGACAAGGGGCCAAGCTATGTGGGATAGAAGCCTGGTTGGTGCATTCTCCTGCAGACCCTGACCAACCACACATGACAGAATTGCCTCCAGAACTGTGTCCCAGTTGAACTTCTTTTATTTCATGAAGCAAATGCCAAAGTCCCAGTGCAGCAGCAAGAAACACCACGAAAAGTGGAGGATGACCAAATGGCTTCCCAGTCCACATGGGAATACCCTTAGCCCCCAGTGGCCACAGTTTACTTACAAAAAGAGAATTCAACACTGCTGCCTCATGTTCATTGGAAAATAAAAAACCATGTCCTCCAGGTCACATAGATGCAGACACAGCTTTGATGGTCTCACTAGAAAGAAGCTAAAGCTCCTGACAACAACATATATTTCAAGTGCCCAAACTCAGAGGCAGTTTCTCAAGAAGTATTTAGGCCAGCAGAGCTCCATGTTTATGGAGTGTTTACCCTGTCCCATACTAGGAAAACTCCTCTACCACTTCCAAGGTTGTAGACTCCTGAACATATTATTCACAGATTTTATTACTCTTGTCCTCTAATTGTGTCTTACTTTGGGCAAAGGAAATGTCAAGGAATTGTTCTGGATGAGAGTGGGAAGATTTTGTTTAGCACATATTTGCATACACATTGGATTCACTTTTCTATTTTACAATTGAAATACTGAATCCCTGACACTAACACATACCCTACTAGATTCTGAATACTAATCCTAATATGATGGAGAAAAATAACCGAAACAGAATAGAAATACAAGCAGTTCAGAGGAGGCATGTTGTATACTTGGACTTGCCTTTTGCATTATGTAGGGTAGGAGTTATAAATCTAGTCAATTTTTTGTTGAAATAGTTTTCCATGTGCTTTTAAAGTTAACAAATATGTGAATTCCTGTATCCCTCTCTCTGTATTCTATTCAGCACATGTATTTTTATATGCACATATAGAATCCTACCTGGTATCACACGTACATTCTTGTGAGTTTCATGACTTGGCAGATAAAAAGAGTGAGAAGAGATCACTCCTCCTAAACGCTGTTTGAACTGAAAATTCAACCTATGGGTGAGCTTCCTAGTTGAAAATAGTTATACATAAATCCATATCCAGTAAAATGAATATTTTTGGATCTGTAGATGATATATATTTCACGGTGTAATTCGATTGGCATATATATTGCTAATTTTTAAAATCTGTGTGTGGTTATACATATATATATATTCTCTGCAGATATTTCACAATATTTAATATATGTGTCTTATTATACACTCCCTAAATTCATTCATGATTATGTATGTGGATTTATAATCAACTTTTCACAAGATTATTCTCAGAAATATTCATTCACCTGATATACATATTTTTTCCTAGCATTGAAAACTAACTTCAGTGAATGGTGCATATAAATCCTAATATTTCTACAGTAACTGACCCAGTTTCACATCAATGCATGTAGATTCCTATGGGACATGATAAGTATTTTGTAGTTCATTTTTATTCAACACTGGTACATTACTATTTCTTCAGTTTATGCACATTATAGGATATATATTTCATCCACAAGTTCACAAATTCATAGGCATTTATTTCACTTTCAATCACTTTCTGCTTCAGAAAACACGTGTTCCGCCATGTTTCAAACTGGTCTTTTCATGAGACTTCTTTCCAAACACATTATTTTTGATTTCCATAATCACTTTTGAAGCAAAACTCACACACTCTTCATGATAAACCATAACCCTAGGATTACAATTAGACATATAACTAGTTGTTATGAATGATTCTATATCAATATATGATTTCTTATATATTTTCAGATATCAATTCAATACATTATTTAAAGTGGAACCAGTTATATTATTTATTAACTGTATGATCTATTCATGCATTATCTCTATATTCATAGACACAGGGTACACCTATTTTTACCCTCAATACTAATTTATAAGTTTTCAAAATATTCCTCAAAAAATGGTGGAAGAAATACTCATGTCACCTGATCTATATATACATTTTATCACAGTAATATTCTGGACTAAAAAATCAAAGGTCACCCTTAAGGTTGTACCAAAGCCTAAATGGAAATTGAGAATGGATTACTAAAACCTTCCATGTCCAGGTGGCCTAATGCTCTCAAATGTCAATCTTATTGGTGACTACATTTTTGTTTCTTCCTAAGATTTTGTATTCAACCTCAAGCCTGTTGAAAATGTCTAATCCTATCACTCACTTTATACTTAGCCTGATTTAGTAATGTCTCTAATTATATCTGTTTTCCTACATATTTTCCCCTGTTCATCATTGTGACTGACTCTTCACTTGTGCTGACATTTACATTCACTTTCTACCTGAAACCCTATTGCTTAAGAACTTTTGGTCTAAATCCTATTCTCACTCTTCTTTGTAAACCCACTGACTATCTTCCTAATCCTACCGACTATCCCTTTTTGAGTGGATGTTCTCTTCGACATTCAATCATCCAAGGTACAAGCTCCTATGCCATTGTATATAGATTTATCTGAGACATTTTTGCAGAAAATAATTCAAAGCTAAGTGTACCAATTAAGGGCCCAATGCCCTTCTGGACTTCATATCTTCCATAGATTTCTGTTTGTATACTTATATTTCACCTATATATTCTTGTAAATATCATAGTTTCCCAATACCATTATTCGTCATGCAGAAGGATTCCTAACCCCAAATTGAACATGTTACTAACCCAAAACCATACATTGTTCTCTCAATCGAACTTTACAGACCAGCAATGACAGGGTTGCTCTTAAAATACAGGAATGTAGGGCATGTTCCAGCTGTTGAGAACATCAAAGGTCCATGCAGAAATGATCCCTTGAGAAGATGTAGGCAGCTACGAAAGACCTGAGAGAGAAAAGTCATCTTCTATGGCAAACAACCTTGTCAGCATGAAGGGATGTGTATGAATCAGCCTCTCTCTTCTTAATGTAGAGAAGATGGACCAAAACAGTGCTAGGTGGAGAGCTGTTCCCGGGTGCCCATGGTTTATATACCATTCTAACTTGTGAAAGTGTCACAGGAAGTAGGGGCAGCCTCCATCTCATGGGACTCTTGAAAGCAATTGTTAGGACAAAGTGGTTGTCAAGGCAATGACCTCATTCAGTTCCTGAAGAAGTGATCTACCTCACTTCCTTGGTGATGGAACTCTCTTAACTTGGGATCCAGGAAGCCAGGTACCCGGAGCCAGTCCAGTCCCAGACCTAGTAGGCTCACTTGTTTGAATTTACCACGGAGAGTGTCAGTCTTTCTTGGTACCTACAGATGTGAGGATGGCCAAATACCAGGAGAGCTCTGCATAAGGGCCTTTCCTGAGAAAGTAGGTAGTGGTTCACCGCAGGCTCCTGACAACTTCACAGAGTTGGCCAAGGAGACCAGATCTGAGATAGGACAGGCCATTTTGGGGGAACATAGTATGGCCCACCACTCAGAGGAAACTCCCGATAGTCAGAGAGTTACATGGGGGAAGGAGGTGTCTTTGTGGGTGTGGGTATGATTTTGTGGTTTTGTCTCATTATCTGAGAATAGGTAGGAAAGACGGTTTGTTTGATTTGGAGTGGTCTTCTTCTTGTAGGTCATTGGACAAGGCGAGTGTTTCTGTGTCTGTGTATCCCACTGTGTCCGTTGTTGTAGACATTAGAAAATAGAATGCAACAATTGATATGTCCTGTATAGTAGAAAGATTCCCAGCATTCATCCTGCCCAATTTATGAATGGACTACAGCTTGCCTTATCCATGGGCAACACCTGCTATCTTCCTAAGTTCCTGTTTCTTCCAGAATTCTCACCACTCTCCAGAATAGTCTCATGGATTTGTGTCCAAAATATGTACCACCTCCAAGCTCTGTGACATTGCCATGTCCTGGATAGCTGAAGGGAATGGCGAGCATCTCAGAAAACTCAGATATCAGTGTGACCAAGAAAGTCTCAGTGGAGAAATCATGCTTTCGGTCTTTTGCTTATCAATTGTTCTGTTGCCCTGAATGTCAGGAAGGTCTTTGCCTCAGGCCACCTCTTTGTGAAGCCTGAAGAAAACAGTTTTCAAATGGAAATGAATGGTCATCACCTGTGGCTCTTTGCTTAAATGCTTTGGAAACGGATGTGTCTGAATCAGCCTCTTGGCCCTGTGTGAGGTTGTGGCTTAGATTCTCAGCACCTGATGGATGTAAAGAGAGATCCCATGTGTGCATCCAAAACTAAAAAGGCCAAAAGAGCAATTATTGTGAATGAAATCTCTCGCATTCATTTGTAAGGTTCCTGACCACCATCAAGTGAGAATACAGATCCTTTGGATCAAATGAGTTATGCACAGCCCTGCAGAGGCTAGTCTATAGGTTTTTGGGTATTCTCATGGCTCCAAATCATATAAAGAATCTATACCTGACAGTCAGTAGGCCTCAAATTGGAGATGCAGAGCAGTATTAACAGCTGGCCTATCTGATCACTCCTGGTTCAGAGGATGGGTGTCCAGGCCACCCTGACATTAGGCAAATGAGGGGCAAGGGAGCTTATTTTTGACACTGTCTTGGGCTGCACCCCTCATGAAAAACTCCAGCCAGAGGTTATGATAAGTGTCTATATGGAGGAAGATGAGGGCCATGTGGGAGTGTTTGGTTTTAATTGTGGTCATTTGTTTGGCGGTTGGAAGAGATAACTGGATCCACCTGGGCTTGAACTCTGGCATGATTCCTCTTAATGACTGAGTTCTGGAATTTACCTCAAAGAAGTATTGCCATGAAATGTGTTGGGATTTTAGGAGGCCACGCATGAGAATCGCCCTTGAAAACTGAGATCGAGGGCCAGGGTGTCTTTCCACAGTGCACTGGGAATCTCAGCCAGGATATCACATGATATTATTCTGAAAGACTTGGCAGCCATAGTTGAGAGTCTAAACACACATGGAACTCATATTGTAGACCTCAATGATCCTGGCTTCATGTGACTTTTTGGCCACTCTTTGGGAAGCCTTGCCTGTGAGAGTTCTCCAGAGATTTCATTTAAATGAGCTTCCTCACCACATAATGGTTCCTGCATTAATTGAAACGCACATTGACTCCAACTTCAACCTTCAAAAATGGCTAAATAAATACCATCAAATTTCTGAAATTCCCATGACCAGGTGGCACTGGAGAACCTTTGGATATCCTGTTGCTGATCAGGAGTGAAATAATTCCCCACGCAATGACTCTTCACTGGGAGAATTCCAATTTTATTGATAAAAGCTGTGTGCTTATATAGAACTAAGGGGAGATGGTAGGGCTTAGATAAATGGCAGCAACCCATTTATTGGCAAGAGCTCCAGAGCCCAGGAATTAGTTCTCATTGGGGCTAAGGCTCCCCACAAGCGAGATTTGAAATTGGCGCTGGCGGGAGAGTTCACAAGGGCGGGAACTTTTTGCGCCACTGCAGAAATGAAGAAGGTAGGAAGAAGAAGTCCTTAGGCGCCATGTTCGGGTTTTTCTCTGGGGTATGGCTGCCATTTATTCTTTTCCCAACATTCCACCCTTTTTGTTTTCTTAGGAAGTGGGGTGTCGTTTGTCAGATCTGGCTGCTTCCTGCTGTTTGGGGGTGGTGTGGGGCCTAGAAAGAGAAGTGGAGGAATGCTCAGGGGGCAGGTATGGGGATATCATGGCAGCCAGAAATAAAACCCAGTGGCTATAGACAGCTACTTTCATAGGGGTGAAGTCAATGAATGTTCCCTGAAGCCAAAGTTGTCGATGGCATGGAACCAGTCCTGGATGAAAGAGATTGTTGGTATCAGCCACTGGTCCTCTAACAGAGACTAGGAAATACTGGAAGCGTTGCCTGGACATGGCGTCACCAGCACCTGAAGAAGATCAGAGCGAATAAAAACAGAATGAAGATAAAAATTAAAGCAAATGTCAATTTTTGGCAGAAGTTCCATGTTGGGGGACTGACATAGAAGAGGTCAAGGGCCATGAGAAAGCTTAGAAGGTGGTAAAGACTCATGAATTTTGGATGGCAGATTAAGAGGTTCTCCGAGCTCGTTGTCTCCCGCTGTCTGATACCCATTGCATTCCATCGTGCCTGGTAGTGAGCTTCATCACTGAGTTAACTGTTCTATTGGAGATGTTGGGGGTTCATCGGTCATCAGAGGCTGGTAGTGCCTAAGCAAAAGCTGGTTGAAAGCTTGATTAGGAATTTTTTGCAGTTGTGTTTGAAGGCACTTCATTATGAAGGGCAAGGGAGCACAAAAAAGGAGCATCCCAATAAGGGGCCCCAAGATATGTAGTAAGTACATGGCAAGATAGGATTGGAAGAACCCCGTTATGGGATTGGAGGAGGTAGGTTTGAGCAATTGGGTAGATAATTCCTGCAATTTAACAACATTTTTTTTCTATTAGCCCAGATTCATTAACATAATAGCAACATTCCTCTCTGAGGAATAGGCATGTAACCCCTCTTTCTGCAGTGAGAAGATCAATTGCCCTTTGGTTCTGTAAAGCCACTTGTACCAATGAAGTAACCTGCCGCTGCAAGGAACCCAGAGACTCAGCCATGGTATTGAGTGTTTCCTGCAGTTTTTGTTGAAGGTCATTGGATGCCCATAGAGCATGACCTATAGCTCCACCAGAGAGTCCGAGACTCGTCACTGAGGTTGTTAAAATGAGGCCTACCAGAACCGGCAGAAAGACGACCCTACGGGTGCGGGAAGGTAGGGTCAACTGTCGGAATTCGGTGGGAGTATAAAAAGATAGCTGAGGAACTACAGTAACCAAGAAACAGGTGCCAGAGACATTGATCGTTGAGGTACTTAAAGACCCATTACACCAGAGGAAATGTCCAGGTTGCATAAACACAGGGCTCTATGGGGTGCTGTAGCTCAAGGAACAAATGGGTAAAGGATTCATTATTGGCAGGTGGAAACAGATGAAAGGAAATAAAGTATTGGTGGAATAGCTTTCCCACAGTGGGATACGTGTCACATGTAGGGGTTGTCCTTTTTAGATAAATTTTTGGTTTTTGCTGGAATACTTCCTGCCACTAATGGGACTGCTGCTAGAAGTGGACGACTAAGTGAAGCACAGAGAAAGCACTGAGAAGTAGGCACAGAAAGAGGGGTGGAGTTTAATAATCAAAAAGTTTGGTGTAGCAAATTGAGCCATGTGGGAGGGGGACCTGAGGGGGTTGAAGGCTCTGAATCCTCTTTGGATGAGCTATGGATACGATCTCGAAGTTTTGATTCTGACTCCTTAATGTGTTCGACTACCTGGATGCTTGCCTTAGGTGGCGTAATGAGGGTGCGGCCAATAGTCATCCACCCTGTGAGTCTGCCTGAGTTTGTCCGAGCATAGACAGCAAACTCAACATATCCCCAATGTTTGGCCTTGGGGTCAGGTTTATCTAAAATATACCATCCATTGTTATCGGATGAAGAGCCTTTATGCCACTTTATGTAACTAGAATTCCACCCTTCAGGGTAACCAAGTGAGTGGTAAGAATAGCTCCCACATTCATCATGGAACCTGCATGACCAATATGGGCACCCATTATATATCTCAGGCCACCAATGACAATAGTCTTTTGTTTGATCAAAAAGGAAGCAAATGAAAGGCCAGTTCCAGCTACCAGGGACGAAGGTCCTTGAAGGTGACAATTTTAGGGAAATAGAGGTGCAGTTGTGGATGAAGCAAGTAGTTGCATCCACTGCGCGGACCTTCTGCATGCCACGTTCTGAGTATCGTTCCTGAAGAGTGAATAAATGCATGGTAGGTGAGGAGGGTAAAGACCAGTCCTGACAGAGCACAGAAAATAAGCAGAGCACAAAAAACAAGCAGTTAGAGAAGACTAGGGTGTTGGGAGAGCTCATTGTGCCTTCTTTAAGAGGAATTGGGCTGCAAGAAAAACCGTGTGAGCCGCAACTTAAATGGGTGAGATGGGTGTGGAGAGCAGGAGTAAAGGGGAGGTTCAGGAGGTGATTCCTGGAGTTCCTCTGGGGTGGCCCTGTCATCAGCAGGTGGGGCCTCCTGGTTATGTGGCTTCAACCTAGACATGTGAATCCAGGGAGTGAGACGGTTGTCTTGTAAGGAGAGTTTGGCGGCGGTGGGGGTACAGAGAATGACAGGATAGGGGCCTTCCCATTTTGCGGCAAGAGTCCCTTTCTCCTCTGGGGTATTATAATAGACTAGACTAACAGGTGTTAAGGGAGGAGTGTTTGGAGAGGAGACTGGGTCCGGAAGAAGCCAGTCCTGATATTTCCAGAGTTCTGAGCGGAGATGAAGCAAGAGAGGCAAAGACAAATCTCGGGTGAGAGATCCTAGTGAAATGACCAACCCAGGGGTTATAAGAGGTCTTCCATACATTATCTCAAAAGGAGACAGTAAAGATGGTTTCCTAGGGAGAGCTCTGATTCGAAGCAAAGCCAAGGGAAGGAGTTTGACCCAGTCTATGTTTAATTCCATTGTCAATTTGGTAAGGACTTCCTTTAGAATATGATTTACCCTTTCCACTTTCCCTGAAGCCTGGGGGAAATATGGACAGTTGAAATGCCATTTGAAGGAGAGGGCTTGAGAGACCTTTTGTGTGATCCTAGAAGTAAACTCAGGGCCATTGTCATATTGTAGGGAAGTGGGCATACCAAACCTGGGGATGATGTCTGTCAGTAAGATTGAAGCTAAAGTGGAAGCCTTTTTATTGGAAGTGGGAAATGCCTCAACCCAACCTGAGAAAGTGTCCACAATGACAAGGAGGTATTTAGTGCCCCATACTGTGGGCATGTTGGTGAAGTCTACCTGCCAGTAAGCAGCGGGGATGTGTCCCCGGGCTTGGTGGGAAGGGAAAGGTTTGGGCCTTAAAGGAGTATGAGGGTTGGTCCTCTGACAGATCTGACAATTAGAGGCTATATTCTGTAGCATGGCTTGTCAGAGGGGGTGAGGGAGAAGAAACTCTGTAAAAAGAGGGTCAAAGACTGAGAATTGGAAAGGAATAGAGTATGAAGGAACTTGAAAAGATGCTTGTTCTTACTGAAAGAAGTAGGGGCTTCAGATGAGCAGTCTAAAGTGGCCATTATATGTCCCCCATGGGGGCCATAATTGGAAGTGGTAGCAGCCATTCATGCTGCCTGGTCAGCTTTGGCATTGCCCTAAGTGATAAGAGAGCTGTCCTTCTGATGGGACGTACAATGGACAACTCCCAACTGGGTGGGTAAGTGGGAGGCCTCTATCAGATTGGTTATAAGAGCTGAATTAGTGATCGCATTACCTTTGGTGGTAAGTAGGCCTCGCTTCTTTCAAATTGCAGCATGGGATAATAAGATATGGAAGACATATTTTGAATCAGTTTAGAGGGTGAGGGATTTGCCTTGTGCTAGAAGGCAGGCACGAGTGGATGCTATAAGTTCAGCCTGCTGGTCTGTAGTTCCTGAAGGCAAAACTTTGGCCTCTATAATCTCAGTGGCTAAAAATACAGCGTATCCAGAGTAATGAGTTCCGTTCTGCCTAAAGAAACTGCTGTCAGTAAACCAGATAAGGTCAGGCTTGGTGAGTGGTCTCTCAGAAATGGAAGAATGACAGGGGAGAAAATCATCTAAGGTTTCCAAGCAATTATGAGTTGGTGTGTGAGACATGGGAGTCATTGGGAGCAGTGAGGCAGGGTTCAGTGCAGAGCAGGGGAGGAAAATAATATTAGGGTTTTCCCAAAAGGAAGTGAGGAGCAACAGAACTCTTGATGTAGGGAGGGTTTGAAGGCCCTTTTAAGCTAAAATATCCTTCAAGTGATGTGGGGAGTGGATAGTTCAAGGGGCCCCAAAAGTCAGCTTAGAGGCTTCTTTGTGTAAAATTTGTCCAGTAGCCAGAGCTCTTAAGCAAGGGGCCCACCCACGGATGGTAGGGTCTAGTTTCTTGGACAAATATGACACAGGTGCAAATGTAGGCCCATAGTTTTGACCTAAGACCCCAAGTGCTTGCCCCCCTTTTTCATGGACATATAGATGAAATGTTCTTGAAAGATCTGGAAGGTGAAGAACAGGTGCCTTTAAGAGGAGTTGCTGAAGCCTGCGGAAGTGGTAGATGGGAGAGGAGGCAAGAGATTCACTAGGGGGTCCCTTTGCTAGGTCATACAGGGGTTTGGAGAGAAGAGAATAATTTGGGATCCAGGCCCTAAAATAACCTGCTAATCCTAGGAATGATAGTATTTTGGCTTTTGTATAGGGCACTGAAAGATCACAGAGGAGTTGCCTCCTATCCAGTGTTATTTCCTTTTTCCCGGGTGTAAGGCAAAAACCAAGATAGGTGACCGAAGACTGGGAAACCTGGGCCTTGTGGGGAGACTCCCTATATCCCTTGTCTTTTAGGAATTTAAGAAGCTGAGTGGTGTGGGATTGAGAGTGTTCCCAGAAGGACTACATAGAAGAAGGTCATAGACATATTGAAGGAGAGTAGAGTCAGGACAGGTTAGGTGAAAGGATGTGAGGTCCTGGGCAAGAAATTGGCCAAAGAGATGGGAGCTATTCCTGAATCCCTGTGGGAGGACAGCCCAGGTAAGCTGATGAGAATGGCCGGTGTGAGAGACAGTCCATGAAAAAGCAAAGATATCCTGAGATTCTGAGAACAAGGGAATAGAAAATAATGCATCTTTTAAATCTAGGACTGAGAAGTGAGTAGTAGTGGCAGGGATCTGAGAGAGGAGGGTGTAAGGGTTTGGCACTAGCGGGTGGATGGGGTCCACAGAGGAGTTGACAAGGCAAAATTCTTGATCCAGCCTGTAGGACACATTATGTTTCTTAACTGCCAGAATGGGTGTGTTGAAAGGAGAGTGTGTAGGCCTAAGATACCCCTTTCGTAATAAATCCTGGATGATGGGTTCTAATCCAAGGAGGGATGTGGTTGTGAGTGGATATTGTGGTTGACTAATATATCTTGAAGGGTCCCGTAAGACAATATGAATAGGACTGCATTTAGCCATAAAGGGTGTAATTGTGTCCCAAACCTCAGGGTTAAATGGTTTAGATAGTCGTGGGAGAGTGCATGAAGGAGGTGTATCTGCCCCTAGGAATATCATGAGGAAATTAGAGGTAGGAGAGGTGTGGGGTGATATGTGAATTGTGACTTTTAATAGTGAGAGTATGTCCCTTCCCAGAAGGGGAATGGGGCAATGGCTCATAACGAGAAAGGAGTGAGTGAAGGACAAAAGGGATCCCTGCATATAACATGATGGGGGGGGGGGTTTGAGGAAAAAGCTTTTTACCTCCTACCCTGACAATAGGAGTTTTTGAGGGTGTGGTAGGACCCTAATACTCTCTCAAGATCGAAAAAGCGGCACCAGTATCCAAGAGGAAGTTAATGAAGCATCCATCCCCCAGGAAGGTGACCCTAGGCTCTTGATTCTTGATGGTAATAGTCTGGAGGGAAGGCCCAGGATTCTGTCAATCCTCCTCTGCCAAGCCCAGGTGAGGCTGGGGTAGCTGGGTGGCAGACCAACCTCCCTTCTGGGTTGTTGGGCAGTCTGCCCCCCAGTGTCCACTTTGATGGCATTTTGCACAGGGGTTGTAGGGTGTCCTCGGCGAAGAACAATTCCTGGTCCAATGTTCCTCCTTACCACATTTGAAGCAAGCTCCAGTGGGTGTCATATTGGGAAGGCATGGTGATGGCCTTCTCTGAATGAGCTGGGCCAACATTTGGAATTTGGCATTTTCAGCCCTCTGCCTATGGCATTCACTTTCATCCTCTCTACCATGAAAAACCTTGAAAGTGAGAGCAAGGATTTTGGTCTGAGGAGTAGCAGGGCCCTGTTCAAGCTTTTTAAGCTTGCTTTAATGTCAGGGTAGCTTTGGGCCAGAACATATGTCATTAAGACATGACGGCCATCAGGGGTTTCTGGGTCGAGGTTTGTGTACTGTAGAAGGGCCTTGGTTAGTCTATCCAGGAATTCTGAAGGTGTTTCCTCCTTCCTTTGAATGACCTCCTGCACCTTTTGAAAGTTAACAGCCTTGCAGGTGGCCTTTTTCAGGCCCGCCAAGAGGCAGAATGTAAAAAGGTCACTAGACTGTAAGCCCATAGGGGATCCTGCTCTGGGACAGCATGAGGGCCTGTGGGTGTTTAGGATTGGTCCTATAATTTTCATCAGCATGGGCTTGGGCTAGCTCCCAGATCCATTGCCTTTTCTTGGGGAGAAGTTTATTGGCCAAGAGCATGTAGATGTCATGATGAGTGAGGCTATATGCTTGCAGTACCCATTGAAACTCCCGAATGTAAGTGGTGGTGTCAGTGGTGAAAGAGCCTAACTTCCTCTCTAGCTGAGTAATGTCCGACATGGAGAAGGGCACATGGACTCTGATGACACCCTCGGGACCAGCTACCTCACAAAGGGGTGCGATTGTCTTGGGGGTTGGAAGGAGTCCCTTAGACCTGGTAACAGGAGGACTAAAAGAGGCAGGCGGTGGACAGGAAGGAGAGGAAGGGGAAGGGAGTGTCTCTGTGGAAGAGGAGGAGGTGGATCAGGCAGAAGAGGGCGGAAGGGAGGGGGATGAAATGGAAGGTTGAGGATCCGTGGAATCAGGCAGAGGAAGAGGAGGATTTTGCCGGAGAGAAGGGTCAGTTGGGGCTGGGGGATAAGGTGGGGGTTCATCTGCTGGGTCGAATGAGGAAGAATCTGTGAAGTCAGGAGTAGAACTAAGGGAAAAGAGGGGTTTGCAAGCAAGAAGCACCTGAGAGGGAGGGCAGGAGGAGCAGAGACAGGGTGCTGTGCGGGTAGGCTAAAACATTCAATACAGGGAATCTCACTCCACTTTTTCAGATGCTGGCAGTAATTAAAAAGGTCCAAGAGGTGGTTTGGATCTAAGGAGCCTTCTGGAGGCCAATGATTGCCATTATCCAGTGGATATGTATGCCAATCTTGGGTACAGAATTTGATTAGAAGTTTGGGCTTGATGTCTGGTGTGAGAGAGAGTGTGGCCAGATTTTTTATTAAACATTTGAGAGGTGAGGTTTCAGGTACAGATGAAGAGGTGCCCACAGTCACAGGGAGAGATGGAAGAGAGAGAGAGAGAGAGAGAGAGAGAGAGAGAGAGAGAGAGAGAGAGAGAGAGAGAGAGAATGAATAAGTGTAAGCAAGAGAGACAAAGAGAAAACCCGGACTGGAACGGACTCGGGGAAGCTCAGGGCGAATGGGGGTCAGGTGGGCATCCCCAAAATGACGAGCCGTCATGAGGAAATACAGAGGGCACTACCTGATCGTCACCAGTAAAGTGCGATCTGTGAGACCCAATGGGTTCAGAGCCACGGGCAACCTGACATCAGGAAAGTTTTCGAACGCAGCGGAAGAAGTAAGTAATGAAAACAGAACTCCGGCTCTGGCAGAATGCAGTTCCAGGACGGGAATTCAGTTTTCCCCGAGCAGAGAGGCAGCTTCAGCCAGACACAGCAGCCCCGCAGGAAACAGCAACTCTAGCTGGCAGCGGCAGCAGCAGCAGAGGAGGAAAAACCACAGAGCCTCTCATGTAAACTCACAAGCCTCACACCCCAAAGGGAAACGGATCACCAGAGGGTCCACAGCCACCAGTAAATGTCTTAGTGGGAGGAATTCCCTCCCCCTTACCAGGTGTCTAGAGTGTGACAGAGGATCATGGTCACAAAGCCAGCGGTAGCCCAAAAGGAGTTGGCGAGCCAGGGTCAGGGGAGGCTTACATACAACAAATCAGTGGTGAGTGCAGGAAGCCTGCATCTGAAAAGAGCAGACCAGGACAGAGTGTCACGGTGGAGCAGGGGACGGGGCTCTTGTTGAAAAGAGCTCACCCATATCCTCACACGGGGCACCAGAATGAAAGAACTCCCCACGCAAAGGCACTTCACCAGGAGAATTCCAATTTTATTGCAAAAAACTGTGTGCTTATATAGAACTAAGGAGGAGATGGGAGGGCTTAGATAAATGGCAGGCAATCCGTTTATTGGCAAGTTCTTTCAGATATCAGCTCCGGAGCCCAGGATTTAGTTCTTATTGGGGCTAAGGTTCCCAGCCAGCAAGATTTGACATAGGCGCCAGCAGAAGAGTTCACACGGGCGGGAACATTTCGCAACACTGCAGAAAAGAAGAAGGTAGGAAGAAGAAGTGCTTAGGCGCCATGTTGGGGTTTTTCTCTGGGATATGGCTGCCGTTTATACTTTTCCCAACAATGAGTATACCAGACAGTGCCTTGATTGACTGGTTTTCATGAAAATGGTGTTTAACAGAGATGTCAGAAAGTTGGATCCTGCTGAGTAGTGGGCCTAGAGCAATGGTGGGCATGTGTGTGATAAAACATCAGTGGTGGGACCATGTGGATCTGCCATTGGCTTCCAAATGGCTTGTGACTGACATGGTGAAGCCAGCAGACCCTTATATGTAAAGGCATCTTGATACATGGAGAGGATTCAGGACATTGTTCAGAATCAGGTTGCTATGTTCAAGGGGGCAAGCTATGTGGGATAGAAGCCTGGTTCTTGTATTCTCCTACAGACCCTGACCCACCACATGTGACAGAAATCCCTCACACACTGTGTCCCAGTTGAACTCCTTGTATTTCATGAAGCAAATACCAAACTCCCAGTGCAGCTCCAAGAAACACCAGAAAATAGAGGATGACCATATGGCTTCATAGTCCACAAAGAGAGACATTTAGCCCCAAGGGGCCACAGTTTACCTTCAAAGAGAGAATTCAGCACTGGTGTCTCATGTTCATTGGAAAATAGGAAACCATGTCCTCCAGGTCACATAGATGCAGACCCAGGTTTATGGTCTCACTAGAAAGGAAGCTAAAGCACGTGACAACAACATATATTTCAAGTGCCCAACCTCACAGGCAGAATCTCAAGAAGTCTCTAGGACAACAGACCTCCATGTTTTTGAAGTGTTTACCCTGTCCCTTACTTTTGGAAACTCCTCTAACACTTCCAAGGTTGTGAACTCCTGATCGCATTCCATTCCAGATATGTATTCACGGATTTTCTAACTCTTCTCCTCTAATTGTGTCTTACATGGGGTGAAGGTGTTCAAAGGTATTGTTCTGGATGAGAGTGGGAAGATTATTGTGTAGCACATATTTACATACACATTGGATTCATTTTCCAATTTTCCATTCGAAATACTGAATCCCTGTCAGTAACCCATAGCCTACTAGACTCTGACTACTAATCCTAATATGATGGAGACAAATAACCCAAACATAATATTAATACAAGCAGTTCAGAGGAGGCATGGTGTATAGTTGGTCTTGCCTTTTGCATGATATAGAGTAGGAGTTATAAATCTTGTCAATTGTTTGTTGAAATAGTACTCCATGTCTTTTTAAAGTTAACACATATGTGAATTTCTGTCTCCATTTTTCTGTAGCCAATTCATCACATGTATTTTATATGCACATATAAAATCCTACCTGGTATCACACGTACATTTTTGTGAGGTGGCTAACTTGGCAGAAACAAAGTATGAGAAGAGATCACCCCTCCTAAACGCTTTTGTAACTGAAAATTCTAACTATGAGTGAGCTTTTTAGTTGAACAACATTATACATAAATCCATGTTCAGTAAAATTAATATTTTTGGATAGGTGGATGATATATATTTCACGATGAATTTTGATTGGCATATATATTGCTACTTTCTAATGTTTCTCTGTGTGATATATATATATATATATATATATATATATATATATATATATATATATATATATATTCTCTAGATTGTTCCAAATATAAAATATATGTGTCTTATTATACACTCCCTAAATAATTCACTCATGCTCGTGTATGTGGTTTTATAATCAAATTTTCATACGATTATTTTCAGAAATATTCAACCACCTGAAATATATATTTGTTTTCTAGTACTGAAAACTCACTTCACTGAATGGTGCAAACAAATCCTTATATTTCTACAGTAACTGACCCAATTTAACATCAATGCAAGTAGATTCCAATGGGGCATGATGTGTATTTTGACGTTCATTTTTATTTAACACTGGTACATTACTATTTCTTCAGTTTTTGTACATCATAGTATATACATTTCATCCACAAGTTCACAAATTTAAAGACATTTGAAACACATTGAATCACTTCCTGCTTCAGTACACATGTATTCCTCCTTGCTTTTGACTGGTCATTTCATGAGACTTCTTTCCAAACACATTATTTTCGATTTCCATAATCAATTTTGAAGCAAAACTCACACACACTTTATGATAAACCACAACCCTAATATTACCATTAGATGTATAACTGGTTGGAATGAATGTATGTATATCAATGTAACATTTCCTGTGTATTTTCAGATATCAATTTATTCCAATTTCTAAAGTTGGAATCAGTTATATTATATATTCACACATGGTACACTTATTTGTGCCCCCAATACCAATTTATATCTCTTCTAAATATTGCTCCCAGAAATGGTGCAAGAAATACTCATGTCACCTGATCTACATATAGATTTTATCACAGTAATATTCTGGCCACAAAATGCAAAGTCACACTTACAATTGTGCCAAAGCCTAAATGGAATGTGAGTATGGATTATGAAAATCACCCATGTCCAGGTTGCCTAATGCTCTCAAATGTCAATCCTATTATTGACTACATATTTGTTTCTTCCTAAGATTATGTATTCAACCTCAAGCCTGTTGAAAATGTCTAATCCTATCAATCACTTCATCATTTGCCTGATTTCCTAATATCTCTAATGATATCTGCTTTCCTATATATTTTCCCCAGTTCATCATTGTGACTAACTCTTCACATGTGCTGACATTTACATTTTCTGTCTACCTGAAACCCTATTGCTAAAGAACTTTTTGTCCAAATCCTATACTCACTCTTTTTTTCTAATCCTACCAACTATCTTCCTAATCCTACCAACTATCCTTTTTTGACTGGATTTTCTCTTCGACATTCAATTATCCAAGGTACAAGGTCCTATGCCATTATGTATAGATTTATCTGAGACACATGTGTACAACATAATTCAGAATGAAGTATCCCAATCAAGGATCCAATGCCCTTTTGGGCTTCGAATCTTATCTAGATTTGTGTTTTCATACATATATTTCACCTCTATATATACTTATAAATATTGCAGGTTCCCAATACCATTATTCATGCAGCAGAATGATTCCTAACCCAAATCAAACATGTTATTAACCATCACCATACTTTGTTTCCTCAATCTAACTTTACAGAAAAGCAAGGACAGAGTTGGTCTTATATAGAAATGTAAGAGATCTTCCACCTGCTGAGAACCTCAAAGGTCCATCCAGAAGTGAACCCTGGGGAAGATATAGAAAGCTATGAAGGACCTGAGAGAGCGAAAGTCATCTTTCATGACAAAAAAAAAAAAACAGGTCAGGATGAAAAGGTGTGTCTGAAGCAGTCTCTCTCTCCTTAATGTAGAGAAGATGGACCAAACCAGGCCTGTGTGGAGAGCTGTTCACGGGTGCCTATGTTTGATATACCATTCTTACTTGTGAAAGTGTCACAGGAAGTAGGGGCAGCCTCCATCTATTGGGACACTTGGAAGCAACTGTTAGGACAAAGAGGTTGCCAAGGCAGTGACCTCATTCGTTTCCTGAAGGAAGTGACCTATATCACTTTCTTGGTGATGGAACTCTCTGAACTTGGGATCCAGGAAGCCAGGCACCCAGAAGCATTCCCAGTCCCAGTCTCAGTGGCCACACATGTTTGGATTTACCAAGGACAGAATCGGTCTTTCTTGGTAACTACTGATGTGAGGATGGCCAAATTCCAGGAGAGCTCTGAAGAGGGGCCTTTCCTGAGAAAGCAGGTAGTGTCTCACCACTGGCACATGACAACTTCACAGTGTTGGCCAAGGAGACCAGATCTGACATAGGACAGCCCATTTCAGGGAAACGTAGTATGGCCCATCAATCAGAGGACACTCCAGATAGTCACAGACCTACTTGGGGGAAGGAGTTGACTTTGTGGGTGTTCGTGTGAGTTTGTGGTTTTGTCTCATGATCTGAGAATATGTAGGAAAGTCGGTTTGTTTGGCTTGGAGTGGACTGTTTCTAGTAAGTCTTTTGACAATGTGAGTGTTTCTATGTCTGCTTATCCCACTGGGTCCATGGTTGTAGACATTAGAAAAGAGAATGCATCAATGGATGTGTCCTGTCTAATAGAAAGCTTCACAGCATTCATCCTGTCCAATTTATGAATGGATTGTGGCTTGCCTAATGGATGGGCAACAACTACTATCTTCCTAAGTTCCTGTTTGTCTTCTTGAATTCTGGCCACTCTCCAGAATAGGTTCAGGGTTTTGTGTCCACGATATGTACCACCTCCAAGCTCTGTGACATGGCCATGTACTGGATAGCTGAAGAGAATGGGATCATCTCAGAAAACTCAGATATCATTCGAGAAACCCTGCAATGGGCCATTTGCTTACCTATTGTTCTGTTGCCCTGAATGTCAGAAAGGTCTTTGCCTCAGGCCACCCCTGTGTGAAGCCTGAAGGAAACGATTTTCAATGGGAATTAATGGGCATCACCTGTTGCTCTTTGCTTAATTGCTTTGGAAAGGGATGTGTCTGCATCAGACTCTTGGCCATGTGTGAGGCTGTTGCATAGATTCTCAGCACCTGATGGATCTAAAGAAAGTTCCCATGTGTGCTTCCAAAACCAAAATGGCCAAAAAAGCAGTCATTGTGGACGAAGTCTCTCGCCTTCCTCTGTAAGGTTCCTAACCTCCATCAAGTGAAATAGGGATCCTTTGTGTCAAATGAGTTCTCAAAACCCTGCAGATGATAGCCCATATGTGCTTGGGTTTTCTCATGATTCCAATTCACATAAAGAGTCTATATCCGAGAGTCAGTAGGCCTCAAATTGGAGAAGCAGAGCAGTATTTATGGCAGGCCTATTTGATCACTCCTGGTTCTCAGGAAGGGTGTCCAGGCAACCCTGACTTTAGGCAAATTAGGGGCAAGGGAGGTTATTTTGTACACTGTCTTGGGCTGAGCCCCTCATGGAAACCTCCAGCCACAGGTTATGATGAGTGTCTATATGGAAGAAGATGAGGGCCTTGTGGGAGTGTTTTGGTTTTAATTGTGGTCATTTGTGTAGTGCTTGGAAGTGATGACAGGGTATACCTGGGCTTGAACTGTGGTGTGATTCCCCTTGGAGACTGAGTTCTGGAACAGATCTCAGAGAAATTTTGCCATGAACTGTGTTCAGATTTTAGGAGGCCGCACATGGGATTCCCCCTTGGAAACTGAGATCAAAAACGAGGGTGACTTTCCACAGAGCCTTGGAATCTCAGCTAAGATATCACATAATTTTATTCTGAAAGATTTGGCAGCCATCTTTGACAGTCAGAACACCCATGGACGTCACATTGAAGACCTCAATGGGCCTTGCTTCATGTGACCTTTTGACCACTTTATGGGATGACTTGCCTGTGAGAGTTCTCCAGAGATTTCATTGAAATGAGCTTCCTCACCATTTAATGGTTCCTGAATGAACTGAAACCCACAGTGCCTCCAACTTCATCCATGAAAAATGGCTAGATAAATACAATAAAATTTTTGAAATTCCCTTAACCGGGTGGCACTGGAGAACATTTGGATGTCTTTTTCCTGATCATGAGTGTACAAGAGAATTCCATGATTGACGGGGTTTCATGAAAATGGTGTAGAACAAAGATGCCAGTAAGTTGGACCTTGCTGAGTAGTGGGCCTATTGCAGTGATGGGCAGATGTGTGA
Source organism: Callospermophilus lateralis (assembly GCF_048772815.1). NCBI lineage: Eukaryota > Metazoa > Chordata > Mammalia > Rodentia > Sciuridae > Callospermophilus > Callospermophilus lateralis. The sequence goes on along the minus strand of NC_135313.1, from coordinate 121,170,364 downwards.
TAATACATCTGTGGTGTGGCCATGAGAATTTTCCATTGCCTTCAAAATGGCTTGAGACTGATATGGTGCAGCCAGCAGACCCTTCTTGTTATATGGAGAGGTTTCTGGGCAAAGTTCAGAGTCAGATTTCTATGGACAAAGGGGCAAGCTTTGTGAGATAGAAGCCTGGTTGGTGCATTCTCCTGCAGACCCTGACCCACCACAAGTGACAGAACTCCCTCCAATACTGGGTCCCAGTTGAACTCGTTGTATTTCATGAAGCAAATACCAAACTCCCAGTGCAGCTGCAAGAAACACCACGAAAAGTGGAGGATGACCAAATGGCTTCACAGTTCACACGGGAAGACACTTAGCACCAAGTGGCCACAGTTTACCTACAAATAGAAAATTCAGCACTGCTGCCTCATGTTCATTAGAATACAAGAAAGCATGTCCTCCAGGTCACGTAGATGCAGACCCAGCTTTTATGGTGTCACTAGAAAGGAAGCTAAATCTCCTTACAACAACATATATTTCAAGTGCCCAAACTCAGAGGAAGTTTCTCAAGAAGTCTTTAGGCCGGCAGAGCTCCATGTTTTTGGAGTGTTTACCTGTTAGACCAGGACGCTGAAAAAGACCACTGACTCAAATTAAAATCAAATAAAATTAAGCTTATTATTTCCACCGGCCGTGCTGCCTCGCCCTCCCAAAATGGTGGGAACAAGACAGCAACCCCAGCTTTCCTACAGCCCAGCTTTATAGCCGAGAAAGTTTCACAAAAGGGGGGTTACAGATGACAGAACTCTGGTAAACATCACACTAAAGGTAGTTTACAATTTTTTTGCTGTCCCTACATCAGAATTCATGAGGACCATTAGAGCCTCAGAGAGGGTTGTTGTCTGGCCAGAGAAGGCAAATATTTATGATGTGTCACTAAAGTTTTAGAGAGAGCTGCTATCTGGTCAGAGAGTCGGGCATGCGTGAGTTCAAGGCGCGGGCAGGCATTCCACGCAGGTTCAGAATTTGAAGTAATTTATGGTAAAGCCAAAATTATCTTTTCATGCCTTTGTGGCATGATGGCTCCCAATTTTAATAAAAGATCAGCTTGGGTCTACAATTCCCCCCTTTTCTCTGTGTCCCTTTCAAATCTTTGATAGATTAGGGGAAGAGCACTGAGGAAATTTTAATTTCTCAGGTAAGAGTCTCCAAATTTTTAGAACTCACTCAAAACCGATCTCCCTGATTTTACCTGACTTAATTAATTACTTATATTGATAGTCTATTTATCTTTCTCTCTATTGCTGTAAGAAGAGTAGCATCACTAATTTTTTCTTCTTCTGTCCTGAGACAGGGTGACGTGAGTGGGCTCGGCGTGAGGGACATGAGTTGCCTATTAGAAGTCAGTTGAGAGACATGAGTTGCCTTTTAGAAGTCAGTTCGGTTTGAAGTCAGGTTGGGGAAGAACAGATTGTAAAGTTTTCTGTGAATGGGTTCTTCTATGAGTGAAACAAAAACCATGAGTACTGAATAAATGTTGCAGCAGCTGGAACATGTCACTGTATAGAAATTCCCTCACCAGTCTTTAATATCCCCAGTTATCAGGACTGTCAACTTAATATTTAACTTTAAGTGTTACAGTTGGCCCTCCCAATAAGACACAATTTAATAATTTAATGTCATCTGATCTTGTAAAATCCTTTTACTAGTATGACCTCTGCGTCTAATAGAGAAACCTTTAATTCTGTTACTCAGGGCTGGATAATTGTACTAGCAAACACCAAGCCTACCTGTGTAGGTTAGGAATATCTGTAGGTCTTAAACTGAAAACTTCTGCCTGTGGCAGCTCTTCTTGATAGTCTCTTTTTATAAGTATTAGGCATTCCTGTCTGAGAATCCTTCTTTGTAGCCTCCAGTCTTACTTATTTTGGGAGGATAAGATAAAGTGCATACCTTAAAATATTATTATTATTATTTTTATTATTATTATTATTATTTAAAATGCCCAGGAATGGCTGTATTTTGGTCTTAACTGTCTTTGCTAAGTGTTTAAGATGAAGCAGTCAAACTGACTTTTGTTTCTATCTATTGTTAGCAGTCAGCTGAGCTTTTGTGGGAATCAATTCTGGGGAAACATGAGAGGAGATTCTCAGTTCTGCTAGTGCCATTTGCGCTAGGTGGGTCCAGGTCTTGCTTGACCATTTGGCTTTCCTCAGAAGCATCATGGATGTCTCCTTTCTCTGATGACTCTCCTCTTTGTAACAAATGCTCTGATTGGCTTTCTGTTCTCCAGTGGTCTCATTAATCTCCCTGATCAGGAGGTTATGTGGCTCAGAGTTGCAAAGCTCTTTAGAGAAGTCCCCTGTTCCCTGAATTCAGACTGACTCAGAGGGCAAGAGCCAAATATTGGTTTTCTTGGCCCTTTTCATTTAACATTAATTTTAAATCCTAATCTTAAACATCCAGCAAATAAATTTTAACAGCCTTATATTAAGTGTACTGGGCTTTAATGTCTATAACTTTATAATTACCTTTTTATTAATTGGGATCTGTATTATTCTGTCTGTATTGTAGTTGATGACCTATTATCTTGAATAAACCCATGTTGTGTTCTTAAAGCAACACATTTGTAAAACACTAACAGGGAATCTTTAGATCACTTATAAGAAAATTTCAAACTAAAATTAACAAAAGTAAAAATACTTAGTTGGTGTAATATCTTCCCTGAATTTTTTGGCTCAGTTATACATTATATCCCCTGTTTGAGATCCTAGGAATATTGACAATAAAAAAAAACTTTTTAACATAACTTTAAAGAAATATTATCTGACCTACTGGTTTCATAGTCATTCTCACATGTAGTAAGATGGGACACACAGCCTTATCTCAGCTAAGGCAGGGCTCTTTATAAATCTTAAGTATTTTAGTTCTAAATCTGATCTTTATTTTTAAATATCATTTGACAAAGTTTACATAAATTGTTTGAGGTCACATGAACATTAGCTAACACCATATGATATCACATTTAAAACATGAATTAAAGAAAGCCTGAAAGTTTCTAACCTTTACAAAGATTAGGCTCTCATTGACTTAAAAATACATTTAAATTGTTCCCCAATGTGAAAAGTAACATAAAACTTTACATATCTTATTGATAACAGGTAAATAAATCCCCAATATATTTTTTACCACACAACTTCAGAGCACCAGCTTGATATAATGCTCTTTTAACGTTTCTACCTTACAGACATGCATACCTGTAAGATATGAAAACATTAATAGCATAACAATTACATTTATGTTTCTACATTAATCAAGTTTGGCTTTTAAAGAAATGGCAGTACAGTGCTCTAAAATAACAGTTCTTATTTAATCAGTTGTTTAATTTTTATGGTTGCTTTCTCTAGAAAACATAAATCTTAATAAACTCAATGTTATGGGTAAACTTATGTTTTAAGAAATTTTTGTCTCATTAACACATGACTGATTTTTACAATCTTATACAGAGTTTACTAAAAAAATACAGATCTTAGTAAATCAATCAGATATCTAACAAAAGTACTCATGAATGAGTAATCCCATATCAAATTTACTTTACTTATTTATCAAAAAGTTAGAGAAATGTACTGAACAGTTTAAACCATTTTTATGTTGAAGGAAAGGTACTAGAGCCAAGGCATATTAGACATTTTGTAGATGTTAATATTTTGTTAGATGTTTGAACACCTAGAAAACTTTGTAAGCTTAAATTAAAAGACATTTGTTTTTATCTCTTTATCCAATTTAAATTGAAACATTTAAATCATGTGAATTAAAGATCTTTGGATCCACTTTTTAAAATTTGTTTTTATGAGCGCTTTTTTTTATGAGCGCTCCTTATATATGTTAATTTGTGTATCATATATATGATATACGGACATTTGTATATTTAGACATACAACACATAACAAAATTTTGCACACATAATAATAGTAAAGGCCTTGTAGCTTTTCGCAGGTGAAACCTTTATTGCAATGTTTCAAAAAGTCCACAGTTGGTCAAAGATAGAACTGATCAGAAAAACATTAACCTAGGTCTGTATGCTCAAAATCATGAGGTCAAAAAACATAAAGTATCTAAGAAAAAAAAAATAAAAGTCCTAGAAAAAATGACTTGCCAGTAATTAGTAAATACCATACAATTTACCTTTTTTTCCCTTAGACCTCAAATCAGTCTCCTACAAAGCTTGCAGGCTTCTTTCATTTGCATTTCAACATAAGTCATGGCTGAAGTCTGGAAGGAGCAGGAAAAAAACTGCTATTCTGAACAGACATCTCAGGACTAAGGCATTTTAACTATAATTTTCAGGTTCGGATGTTGAAAATTATGATACAAGTTTAAGATACAATTCACAAAATTTTATATCTTTACATCTTGTTTTGTCAACAGACACCATACTATGATTTACTATCCATGTCCAAATTAATGCACTGGTACACACAGTGAAATTTTCCCAGGCTACCCAATTCAAAATTGGTGAAAAAAAAAGACTGTATGATTGGGAAGTTTCTTGCCAACTTGGAAGTAGAGTTCTTCAGTTATCCATCCTAAGTATTTAAGTTCTCTGGCATGAATTATCTGAAATCATAAACTAAACAATTACCTAAACCCGACTTTTAACTGCAAGATTGTGCAATGCTTCAAAAACCCATTCAGATACCAGATTGTTAAAATAAAACATCATCATTTAGACACACATTCAGCTAAGATCATTTCCAAAAAACAATTTATAATATCAACACATTATTGCACATGCCTTAAAGGGCCAGAAACAAAGACACAATACAGACAGAAAGGAGGTCCAGACTATGGCTGTCAGACAGAACCCTTTAAACCAGAGCAGATAAGAGAAAAATCTTCTACACCAGTGGCACCATAGATGTCCCCACAAGGGGACCAGATGTTTTCACAGAGGGGCAACCTGAAATGTAAAATATAGTGTCTCCATGGTGACTTTACTGCATTTAGTGTCCCTTTTTTCTTTTTCTCCTTTTCTAACAAGACAGAGGTGGCATAATCCTTACAGTGCAGGGAAGGAAGGAGGTAATTCCCTGAATCAACAGGGCTTTGGCACCTGCTGGGAGTCCCTCAGTTTCTCCTTTTACATACAGGATTAGCTCCTCTGATGCAGTTCCACACCAAGCATGCTCTATCTCCTAACATTTCAGTAGATAGCTCTCACAAAGTTCCGGGGCAGAGGGGGGGTACAAGATTTGTAACTTAAAGTTTGGTTCCTGACCTTGAAGCCAATTAATACCAATTTAATAATGAGGACTGGGTTTTGAGAAAAAGAAAAAATGAGGTTTATTGTCTGGCTAACAAAGGAGAAACACAGGGGACTCTGCCAAAGTTGTGACTCTCTTTATCTGGAGGGACAAGGGGTTTTAAAGGAGTTTCACTTGTTAACCTGGGAGATACTCAGTTCTTAAGTCCCCAGCAGGCATTGCCCTCTGCAATGGGTGTGCTCCAGGCAGCCAGCTAGGGGCTTCTATCATCCTGCTTTACAAAGGGGGATAAAGTTCATTGCAGTTGCTTAAAACACAGTCCAAAGGGGTGTCAGGCTTACTCTCTTTATTTCTGATTTTCATGTCCAATATACTTAAGTTTTTACCACCAAAATCACACAACAAAACGAACAAAAACAAACAAACAAAAAAAACAAAAAATAGAACACAGAACACAAATAAACAGAAACCCGGCGCCTAAACACAGAAACAGGGGAACAGTGCAACATCTTGCTAAAGCTCCAGGGTAGGAGCGCGTGCGTGCCCGTCGGCACCTCTCTACAGGTCCAGAGGAATTCCCTACAGAACAGAACAGAGGACAGAAAAATTCTCGTTACTGTCCTGGACAGAAGTATATGTGAGCCTCCCCGTGCCAAATCTCTGTCATCAGAAAAGATTTCCCTTAACCGGATATCAGATGTTATAAAGGAGCCACTTACCTATGGAGGCCTCCTCCATCAGGTGCTTGCTAATAGTTTTAGTGCAGAGGTTCACTGCAGTGCTCCCTGGACTAAAGGCTCTCTTCCAAATATAAAGAAGATGGACCAAATCAGGCCTGTGTGGAGAGTGGTTCCTTGGTTCCTATGGTTGATATACCATTCTAATTTGTGAAAGTGCCACAGAAAATAGGGTAAGCCTCCTTCTCATGGTATGCTTGAAAGCAACTGTTTGGATAAAGTGGTTGCCAAGGCAGTGACCTCATTCAGTTCCTGAAGGATGTGACCTCACCTCAATCCCTTTGTAATGGAACTCTCTGAACTTGGGATCCAGGGAGCCAGGCACACAGAGTCAGTCTCAGTCCCAGTCCCAGTGTCTCACTTGCTTCGATTAAGCAAGGACAGAGTCAGTCTTTTTTGGTACCTACTGATGTGAGGATGGTCAAATGCCAGGAGTTCTCTGAAGAGGGGCCTTTCCTGAAAAAGCAGGTAGTGGCTCACAGCTGGCTCCTGAACACTTCACAAAGTTGGACAAGGAGACCAGATCTGAGACAGGACATGCCATATTGGGGGAACATAGTATGGCCCAGCAGTCAGAGGATACTCTGGAGAGTGAGAGACCTACTTGGGGAAGGAGGTGCCTTTGTGGTTTTGGATGTGTGTTTGTGGTTTTGTCTCATGTTCTAAGAATAGGCAGTAAAGTTGGTTTGTTTGGTTTGGAGTGAACTTTTTCTAGTAAGTTGTTTCACAAGGCGAGTGTTTCTATGTCTGTGTATCCCACTGTGTCCGTGCTTGTAGACATTAGAAAAGAGAATGCATCAATGGATGTTTCCTGTCAAGTAGAAAGCTTCCCAGCATTCATCCTGTCCAATTTATGAATGGACTAGGGCTTGCCTTATCGATGGGCAACACCTGCTATTTTCCTAAGTTCCTGTTTTCTTGCTAAAATCTAGCCACTCTCCAGAATAGGTTCATGCATTTGCGTCCACGATATGTACCACCTCCAAGCACTGTGACATGGACATGTACTGGATAGCTGAAGAGAATGACAAGCATCTCAGAAAAGTCAGATATCAGTGTGACCCGGAAAGTCTCAGTAGAGAAACCCTGCAAACGGCCTTTTGATTACCTATTGCTCTGTTGTTCTGAATGTCAGGAAGGTCTTTGCCTCAGGCCACGCTTTTGTGAAGCCTGAAGAAAACAGTTTTCAAACGGAAATGAATGGGCATCACTCGTGGCTCTTTGCTTAATTGCGTTGTAAAGGGATGTGTCTGAATCAGCCTCTTGGCCCTGTGTGAGCCTGTGGCTTAGATTATCAGCACCTGATGGATCTGAAGAAAGATCCCATGTGTGGATCCAAAATCAAAATGTCCAAAGAATCAGTCATTGTTGATGAAGTCTCTCGCATTCCTCTGTAAGGTTCCTGACCTCCATCAAGTGAGAAAAGGGATCCATTGGCTCAATTGAGTTCTTCAAAGCCCTGCAGATGCTAGCCCATAGGTTCTTGGGTTTTCTTATCAATCCAATTCAAATAAAGAATCTAAACCCCACAGTCAGTAGGCCTCAAATTGAAGAACAGAGCTGTATTAATGGCAGGCATATTTGATCACTCCTGGTTCACAGGAAGGGTGTCCAAGCCACTCTGACTTTTGGCAAATGAGGGGAAAGGGAGATTATTTGGGACACTGTCTTGTGCTGCGCCTTTCATGGAATCCTCCTGCCAGAAGTTATGATGAGTGTCTATTTGGAAGAAGATGAGTGCCATTTGGGAGTGTTTTGGTTTTAATTGTGGTCATTTGTGTGGCGGTTGGTAGAGATAATTGGGTCCACCTTGTCTTGAACTTTGGTGTGATTCCTCGTAGAGACTGTGTTTTGGAACTGACCTCTGAGAAGGTACAAGGTGCTGTGTCATTGTATATCCATATTTCTGGGACATCTCTACGGAACATAATTCAAAGCTAAGTATACCAATCAAGGGCCAAATGAACTTCTGGGCTTCAAATCTTACCTAGATTTCTGTTTTCATACTTATATTGAAAGGTTAATAAAATAGGTACTTGTCACTTTCTGTTTTTCTGTATGCTTAATAAAACACTGTTGAAATCTTGAGAACTGTTTGCTATTCTTGTTCCCAGAATGTGCTGCTCCCAACTGCCAAACTGCAGAATGTACTCCATCAACCATTTGCACGCAAACCGCCCACTCGCCCTTACCCATCAATAAACTTCCCTCCCTGCCCTCTCCAAGGAAAATATATAAGCACTTCTTAAGCTGTTCTCAGGGATCTCTGCTCTATTCAAGTGAGCTCTGAGCCCTTGCATGCCGGACTCCCAATAAACCCTTTGCTGTTGCATTAGACAGTCTCTTGGTGGTCTCTTCCACCGACGCTCACCCGACCTTTACTTCTGGTGGCCCCAGCGAGATCCGGCAGCTGCAGATGAAAGACCCCCAACGGGCTCCTCTGGGGGTAAATAAGGCCCCTCTTTCTGGTTTCAGGATTCAGGTTAGGGTTTGACAAAATGGCTATTGGTAAAGAGCGTGAGCTCTCTCCCACGGTGGCTGACACACATGTCACAGAGTCACAGGCCATGTCCCTGGGGGATGGACTCGGGAAATCGAGGAACCATAGTCTCCTCGACTCAGTGATATTTTCTTTCACAGTCGGAATTGCCAGCCCATCAGGTTTTGCCGGCTACTCAGTCCTGGTCTCAGTATTGGACGTCCATTGCCTGTCTTTATTGTCTTGTCTTGTCTGTGTCGTGTGTTGTTGCTTTCACTGTCTGTGTATATTTTATTATCGGCCAGAGCACTTCAATACCTCTGTCCCTGACCCTTAATCACTGGACCAAAGTCTGCTTAAGGGCTCAGAATCTTTCTTTTTTAGTAAAACACCAGACCTGGCAGATTCTGTGTCTCAGAATAACCCACCTTTGTAGTCGGATGGCCCCTAGAAGGATGTTTCTACTTTGCCCTAATTTGAAAAGTCTGAGATATTGTCTTTCAGCCGGGGCCACATAACCATCCAGATCAATAGCCATATGTCTTAACTTGTCAGGACCTCTGCAAATCTCCTCCTCCATGGGTGAAGCCTTTCCTTGTCCCTGCACCCACTCCTACTCCTTCCCCTACAATTCGATCTCTCAAACTCTCTGCTCCTCAACCTACACCCTCTGTTCACCCTGAGTCTCAAGACTCTACTCGTCCTTATCCTCTGCCCTTGTCCCCCAACCCCCAAAACCCTGTAAGTAATTACCCTGCTGCTGACTCAGCGTCTCCACCATTCGAGGAAGCCAGGATGGCCCAGCGCCCTCCAGATGACTGTCCCATGGCACACACAGCCCCTCCTTCCCTGGAGGAAGCTGGCCCGGCTAAAAAAACTCAGAGAACTCGCCAACATTTTCACACCTTCCTACTTGGGTTGACTGCCAACAACTCCTAGGGACTCTCTTCATGACAGAGGACTGAAAGAAAAACCTCCTGGAAGCTAGAAAAAATATCCTCGGACCTGATGGGCGACCAACACAACTTCCCAACATAATCAAAGCCGGCTTCCCCTTAAACCAACCCAACTGGGACCCCAAAACCTTTGAAGATAGGGAGCATCTGTCCAATTTTTGCCAGGCTCTAATAGCGGGTATCCAAGGGGCCGCTAGGTGACCAACTAATTTGGCCATGGTAAGAGAAATTATTAAAAGGCCTGATGAATCTTCCTCTATGTTTCTAGAGAGAATTATGGAGGCATATAAGAGATATACTCCTTTCGATCCTCAGGCAGCAGATCAAAAGGCATCTGTCACGATGGCCTTAGTTTGGGAAGCTGCCATGGATATTAAAAAAAAAAAAAAAGTTAAAAGAGAGATTTAGTCAGAGAAGCAAAAAAGTATACTATAAGAGAGAAACAGGGAAAAAGAAAGGGAGCAAAGGGAGGATGAGAGAAGCAAAAGAAAGACTAAGGCATTGACTAAGATCCTGGTCACAACAAGAAAGAGGCCAGAAATTAAGACATAAGGTGACAGGAAGGGACACCTGGGCCCGTGCCAGAGGCCACCCCTGGCCTCAGATCAATGTGCCTACTGTAAAAAAAAGGACACTGGGCCAAAGAGTGCCCTATAAAGAGACAGACACGCCAGCCAGCCATTCTGACTCTGGAGGATGACTAAGAAAGTTGGGGCTCAGATTCCTTCCTCTAGCTCAGGGTAACTTTTGAAGTGTAGGGGACCCCAGTAAACTTTGAAGTGAATACAGGGGCAGTATACTCAGCCCTTAAGGCCCCATTGGGCCGTCTATCAAATAAAAGGTCTGTAGTTCAAAGGGCTAATGGCAGTAAATATCGGGCTTAGACTACTAAGAGAACCATGGACATGGGGAAAGGAAAAATCCATCACTCCTTCCTAGTAATCCCAGAATGCCCGCACCCATTGATGGGCAGAGATCTGCTCACCAAGCTCTGGGCCAAAATAACTTTTAACCCTGAAGGCCCCCAAATGAAATTTCTAAATCCTTCAGTAAAACCTCCCATAGTCACGGCTTTAACTATATTAGTAGAAGATGAACATCCACTCTTCACACCCCCCAAGACTGATCAAACAGGCAAGATACCCCAGAAATGGATAACAGATTACCCAGATGCCTGGGCAAAAACTGCTGTGTTAGGCCTGGCCGTGAAACAACCTCCAATAACAGTGGAGTTAAAAACCTCAGCCTCCCCAATCAATGTCAAATAATATCTTCTAAGCATAAAAATCTAAAGATGGGATAAGGCCCTATATTCAGAAATATCTGGCCTTAAAGGTCCTAAGGCCCTGTCAATTGGCCTGGAACACTCCCCTGCTATTAGAAGAAAAAGCCAGGAACCGGGGACTATCACCCTGTTAAAGACCAAAGAGAGATCAACAACAGAGTGCAGGACATTCACCCCATGGTACCTAATCTGTTCAATCTGCTTAGCACTCTGAACCCTGAGCAGAAATGGTATACTGTTCTGGACTTAAAACAATCTTTCTTTTGCTTGCCTCTGCATAAAGATAGTCAGTTGCTGTTTGCTTTTGGGTGGGTAGACCCAAAAACCGGAAAGTCTAGTCAACTAACTTGGACTAGACTCCCAGAGGGGTTCAAAAACTCCCCCACTCTCTTTGATGAAGCCCTCCACAGAAATCTCAACAATTTCAGAACTACACACCCCGAAGTCACCCAGCTTCAATACGTGGATCACCTGCTACTGGCATCCAACACCAAGGAAAACTGTGAACTGGGACCCAAGCACTATTATCCGAGCTTGCTCAACTCGGGTATAGAGCTTCTGCCAAAATTGCCCAATTTGCCAGCAAGAAGTAATCTTCCTCGACTCTTTCCTAAGGGGCGGTAAACGATGGCTCACTGAGCCCAGAAAACAAACCGTTGAGCAGATACCAACCCCTTCTTACAGCAGACAACTAAGAGAGTTTCTTGCAATTGCTCGGTTTTGCAGGTTATGGATAAATGGGTTTGCGTCCTTAGCTGCTCCTTTATACCCGCTGTTAAAAAGAGATGCCCAATTCCAATGGACCCCTGAGTACCAGGAAGTTTTAGATAACATCTAAGGACACTGACACTGAACGCCTCAACTTTACTGAGCTCAGCCTGCAATTACAGAAAGCCCTACACTACGTTAAAAATGTACGTCAACTCACTCACCTTGGTTCAAAGAAACTGCAGGCATTCCTGTAGAATTAAGAATAGAGTTTTCCACTAACCGACTCGCAGCGAAAGGAAATAACTGAACCGGTAACAAAAGCCTGTCGGGTCAGTCAATTGTTTAATGCTTACCCTTCCAAGTTCCTTAGAGGAAAGCACCTACGAGGAACCAGACCAGGACAATTCTGGGAAGTGGACATTACTGAAATTAAGCCAGCAAGGTATGGACTTTAATATCTTCTAGTCTTTGTAGATACATTTTCAGGATGGATTGAAGCCTTACACACACACACACACACACACACACACACACACACACACAGAAAAAAAAAAAAAAAAAAAAAAAACAACGGCGCAAATGGTTCTCAAGAAGATCCTGGAAGATATTTTTCCAAGATACGGTCTGTCTAAGGTTATAGGGTCTGATAATGGACTTGTGTTCATGGCCCAGGTAAGTCAGGTTTGGATTAATTGTAAGTTACATTATGCTTATATACCCCAGAGCTCAGGAGAGGTAGAAAAAATAAAAAGAACCATTAAAGAGACCTTAATGAAATTAAGCTTAGAGACCGGCATAAAAGATTGGACTATGCTCCTGCCTTATGCAATGTTTCATGAGAGAAATACTCCCTCTGTTTCTTTGTGTAACCTCACCCCTTATGAAATTCTCTATGATGCCCATCATCCAGTAAGAGACCGAATCCCCAACTCTAAGGCCTAACAATCCCTTCCACACCCCTTTCTTGACAGACTTAAAGCCATTGAAAGAACTCAGTGATAACTGTGGAAACAGCTGGCCACTGCCTACCAACCTGGGGACGAGGGGATTCCACATCAATATCAAGGAAGAGACTTCGTCTACATAAGACAACATCAGGTGTCATCCCTAGAACCCCGCTGGAAAGGAACATACCAGGTGCTACTTATAACACCTACAGCGGTAAAAGTAGACAGAATCACTTTTTGGATCCATGCCTCTCATCTCAAGCCTTCGCTGTGTCCAGACTCTGGTTGGAAACTGGAAAAGACTGATAACCATTTCAAATTGCGTATTCGCTATGTGGACAAGACTATAGACTCTCCCCTTGGCCACCAGTACTCCTAACCCTCATCAGCCTGTTCAGCAGTGAAGGCTGATCTCAAATCCTACTAGACAAGAAGTATGGTCTATCTCGCATACAGCCCCCTTAGGGACCTGGTGGCTATCTCTCCACCCAGATATTTTTCAGCTTGGTATAGGTCTGTCCTATTGAGATAACCCTGATGAAGAGGATCCCACTAAAGTTCCATTAAATCCCTTCCGTACCATAGATAATTGAAACAAACATTATGGATGCACGGAAACGCGAGCCAGATTCAGGTTGGCTAGCCTAGATTACTATGTATGCCCGGCGGACTATCAAAGCCACAAACAGCCATCGCTGTGTTGGGGAAAAGCCAACTTCTTGTGTAACTCATGGGGATGTGAGCATACAGGGGCTGCCTGGTGGAACCCAAACTCCTCATCAAATTCAGTACACAGCATTGGCCATATTACCAATTAGACAACCAAAAACTATGGCCCCCAGAGGGTTCTCTAGATCCTCAAATTCTGTGTGACATTACTAACTTCGGCAAGTGCTCAAAAGGGGAAAATTCCCCTATGCGGAATCCTTTTCCCTCCTTCACTCACATTCTGTACTATGCTTCTCCAATAGTTCCTCACCCTCAGCCTTCTGCTCTAGACTCTCTGCTGTCACTCCCACCTCAGCAACCTGATTTCTCCCCTCCAATTACTAGATCAAAAACCCAAACCTCCGCCAGTTCTCAGACCATTGCCCCCTTGCTGAGGTAGCAGGTACCGAGGTACCCCTCCACTAACTCACTCCTCTCTTTTTCTGTCTGTGCCTGCACTAGGTCCCAACAAGTCCTCTGAGAAGCTAAACCAAAGCTCAAACCAGCTGAGAAAAGCCCTCAGACCCCTATCCAAGATGTAATAAAAATGGCCTTTAAAGTTGGTTTGTCATCACTGAAAACAGGTTTCTAAGAATTTAAAGTCCCTCACAGGCTTTTTGGAATACTCACTCCCATCTTCACCTCTGCTCTACCTGTTCTACTGCTCAAGTTTTGTTCCAGGATAATCCCAAACCCCTTTTCCATTATTCTTTTACATCTCATCTTCCTCATTCTGAGATCCACAGAGCTGCTCTCAGCCTCGCCTTCCCCGTCTTCCCCCTCTGTACCAGGTCCATAGATATGTCTTAAATAACCTTCTCCAGAAGTCTTCACCGAGGCTTACATTAGGTCTTTCAGCAAAAGAGTCCCTCTGAAAGAGTTCAATGTAGATAAACTTCCACTTTTCGTGTTGCCCTGTTCTACTTGGCCACTGGCTGGAAAAATCACCACCCCTAAGCTTGACACCGCCTTACTAGGTTTTCACAAAATATGTGAACAAGGCCTCTGGCCTTGAGCTGGGGCTTCACAGAGATGGCTACATTTCTAAGATAAAAAAGTTACCAACTGGGCTTCATGGTGACAGCTGGCAGGGACAAAAACAAAAGAGACAAAAAAGCTCTCCCTTTCCAAGGTGTCCTTGAAAAGTTAACTTGCCCAGAACAGAGGAACAAAAACAGAAACAAAAACTGATTTTTGTGAATTTCTACAGACTGTGAACTTCTGAGCCACTTCCCTTACAGGTTGGGTACAAATTCTAAAACTACTGAAACTTGGGGTTCAGGGGATTAATTGATTACAACAGAAGCAATGCCCTCTAAATCCGGATGCAACCAAATAAGACTGTTTTCCTGTGTTTGGTGCTATCTTAGGTCCCTTTCCTTGTCTGTCCCTACAACAGTATAATTCTATACACGTTAACATTATTTATGTTTTCATAAAATGTTCAATATATGTGATTAATTATGTAATGATGCAGATGTTTTCCAGAGTTCTCTATCATGACGTAGGTTCATTTAAAGATCAAATAGGGGGGCATACAACCCGGTTCCACTGGGAACCTGTATCCCTCACTTTAGCCATCCTATTAGAAATAATAGTTGCTGAAGGGGTGGGCTAGTCCATGAGACACAACAAAGACACAATTAGAAGCAGAAATAGGCCAAAGCTTAAAGACATTAAAAACCGACATCACAGCTTTACAGGAATTTTAACCTCTCTCTTTCTGAAGTTGTTTTACAAAGCAGGCGAGTGTTGCACCTCCTCTTCATGAGAGAAAGGTGCCTTTTTGCTTGCATTGAGGGAAGAATGTTGTTTTTATGCCGACAATACTGGAGTTGTAAAAGAATCTATGAGTAAATTAAGAAAACGACTTGAAGAGCATCAAAGAGAGACAGAGGCCCCAAAAGGGAGGTTTGCGTCTTGGTTCACATAGTGATCTGATTAACTACGCTTTTATCTGCCATGGCCGGTCCATTATAAATCCTCATATTATTGCTAAATGTAGGACCCTGTTTGCTCAACCGTGTAGTTTCCTTTCTAAACCAAATCGAACCTGTTATTAATCGTAACCATACACTGTTCTCTGAATCTAATTTTACAGAAGAGCAGGGACAGTATTGGTATTAAAATACAGGAATATAGAATATCTTCCACCTGCTGAAAACCTCAAAGGTCCACGCAGAAATGATCCCTGGAGAAGATGTAGGCAAGTATGAAGGACCTGAGAGAGCAAAAGTCTTCCGTGGCAAACAACCTGCTCAGGATGAAGGGATGTGTCTGAATCAGCCACTCTCTTCTTAATGTAGAGAAGATGCACCAAAGCAGGCATGTGTTGAGAGCTGCTCCTGCATGCCTATGGTTGACATACCACTCTGACCTGTGAAAGTGTCACAGGAAGTAGGAGCAGCCTCCTTCTCATGGGAACCTTGGAAGCAACTGTTAGGACAAAGTTGTTGCCAAGGCAGTGACCTCATTCAGTTCCAAAAGGAAGTGACCTCACCTAACTTCCTTGGTGATGGAACTCTCTGAACTTGGAATTCAGGAAGCCAGGCACCCAGAGCCAGTCCCAGTCCCAGTCCCAGTGGTCAAACTTATTTTGATTTACCAAGAACAGACTCAGTCTTTCTTGGGACCTACTGATGTAAGGATGGCCAAATGCAAGGAAAGCTATGAAGAGGGGTCTTTCCTGAGAAAGCAGGCAGTGGCTCACCGCTGGCTCCTGACAACTTCACAGAGTTGGCCAAAAAGACCAGATTTGAGACAGAACAGGCTATTTCCAGGGAACATAGTAAGGCCCACCAGTCAGAGGACACTCCGGAAAGTCACAGACCTACTTGGGGAAAGGAGGTGCCTTTGTGGTGTGGGTGTGGGTTTGTGGTTTTGTCTCATGTTCTGAGAAAAGGTATGAAAGGCGGTTTGTTTTGTTTGGAGTGAACTGTTTCTAGTAAGTCGTTTGACAAGGCGAGAATTTCTATGTCTGTGTATCCCACTGTGTCCGTGTTTGTGGACATTAGAAAAGAGAATGCATCAATGAATATGTCCTGTCTAGTAGAAAGCTTCACAGCATTCATCCTGCCCTATTTATGAATGGACTGCAGCTTGCCTTATTTATGTGCAACACCTGCTATCTTCCTTAGTTCCTGTTTTATTCCTGAATTCTGGCCAATCTCCAGAATAGGTTCATGGTTTTCTGTTTAAGATTTGTACAACCTCGAAGCTCTGTGACATGACCATGTACTGTATAGCTGAAGGGAATGGTGAGCATCTCAGAAAACTCAGATATCAGTGTGACCAGGAAAGCCTCAGTGGAGAAACCCTGGTTGGGGCCTTTTGTTTACCTATTCTTCTGTTGCCCTGAATGTCAGGAAGGGTTTTTCGTCAGTCCACAACTTTGTGAAGCCTGAAGAAAACAGTTTTCAAATGGAAATGAATGGGCATTACCTGTGGCTCTTTGCTTAATTGCTTTCGAAAGGATGTGTCTTAATCAGCCTATTTACCCTGTGTGAGGCTGTGGCTTAGATTCTCAGCTCCTGATGGATCTAAAGAAAGATCCCATGTGTACATCCAAAACCAAAATGGCCAAAAGAGCAGTCCTTGTGGATGAAGTCTCTCGCCTTCCTCTGTAACTTTCCTGACCTCCATCAAGTCAGATTAGGGATCCTTTGGGTCAAATGAGTTCTTCAAAGCCCTGCAGAGGCTAGCCCATAGTTGCTTGGGTTTTCTCAAGACTCCAATTCACATAAAAAATCCAAACCCCACAGTCATTTGGCCTCAAATTGAAGAAGCGGAGCAGTATTAACGGGAGGCCTCTTTAATCTCTCCGGGTTCACAAGAAGGGTGTCCAGGCCACCCTGAATTTAGGCAAATTAGGTGCAAGAGAGCTTATTTTGTACACGGTCTTGGGCTGTGCCCCTCATGGAAAACTCCAGCCATAGGTAATTGTGAGTGTCTATATGGAAGAAGATGAGCGCCACTTTGGAGTGTTTTGGTTTAAATTGTGGTCATTTGGGTGGCGGTTGGAAGAGATGACTTTGTCCATATGTTCTTGAGCTCTGGTGTGATTCCCTTAGAGTATGAGTTCTGGAACTGACCTCAGAGAAGTATTGCCATGAATAGTGTTGAGATTTTCGGAAGCCAGGCATGAGCGTCGCCCTTGGAAACTGAGTTCTAGGCCCAGGGTGGATTTCCACAGAACACTGAGCCTCTCAGTCAGGATACCACAAATTTTAGTTGAGAGTCAAAACTCATATGGACCTTACATTGTAGACCCAAATGGGCATAACATCATATGATCTTTTGGCCACTCTTTGGGAAGCCTTACCTGTGAGTGTTCTCCAGAGATTTCATTGAAATAAGCTTCCTAACCATTTAGTGGTTCCTGAAAGAATTGAAACTCACAGTGCCTCCAAATTCATCCTTGAAAAATGGCTAGATAAATACCATAAAATTTTTGAATTTTGCATCACCAGGTGGCACTGGAAAACGTTTTGATGTCCTGTTGCTGATCATGAATATACCAGACAGTGCCTTGATTGACTGGGTTTCATGTAAATGGTATAGAACAGAGATGCCAGTAAGTTGGACTCTGTTGAGTAGTAGGTTAGAGCAGTGGTGGGCAGGGATGTGATAAAACATCTGTGGTGGGGCCATGTGGATCTTCCCTTGGCTTCCAAATGGCTTGTGACTGACATGGTGCAGCCAGCAGAACCTTCCATGTAAAGGCAAGTTGTTATATGGAGAGGTTTCAGGACATTGTTCAGAATCATGTTGCTATGGTCAAGGGGGCAAGATATGTGGGATTGGATCCTGGTTCTTGTATCCTCCTGCAAAACCTGACCCACCATACATAACAGAACTTCCTCTTGCACTGTGACCCAGTTGAACTCCTTTTATTTCGTGAAGTAAATACCAAACTCCCAGTGCAGCAGGAAGAAACACCACGAAAATGAAAGATGACCATATGGCTTCACAGTGCACACCGGCACACATTTAGCCCCCAGTGGCCACAGTTTACCTAAAAAGAGAATTCAGCACTGCTGCCTCATGTACATTGGGAAATGAGAAACCATGTCCTCCAGGTCTCATAGATGCAGACCAAGCTTTTATGGTCTCCCTAGAAAGGAAGCTAAAGCTCCTGACAACAAAATATTTTTCAAGTGCCCAACCTCACAGGCAGTTTCTCAAGAAGTCTCTAGGCCAGCAGACCTCCATGTTTGTGGAGATTTTACCCTGTCCTATACTTTTGGAAACTACTCTACCACTTCCAAGGTTGTAAGCTCCTGAGCATTTTCCATTCCACATATTTATTCACAGATTTTCTAAATCTTCTCCTCTAATTGTGTCTTACTTGGGGTGAAGAAATTGTCAAGGCATTGTTCTGGATGAGAGTGGGAATAATTTTGTGTAGCACATATTTACATACACGTTGGATTCATTGTTCAATTTTCCATTCGAAATACTGAATCCTTGACACTAACCCATACCCTACTAGACTCTGACTACTAATTCTAATATGATGGAGAAAAATAACCCAAACAGAATAGAAATACTAGCATTTCAGAGGAGGCATGGTGTATAGTTGGTCTTGACTTTTGCATGATATACGGTAGGAGTTATAAATCTTGTCAATTTTTTGTTGAAATAGTTCTGCATGTGTTTTTAAAGTTAACACATATGTGAATTCCTGTCTCCATTTTTCTGTAGCCTATTCAGCACATGTATTTTTATACGCACATATAGAATCCTACCTGGTATCACACGTATATTCTTGAGAGGTGGCTAACTTGGCAGATACAAAGTGTGAGAAGAGATCACTCCTCATTAATGCTTTTGGAACTGAAAATTCAGACTATGAGTGAGCTTCTTAGTTGAAGAACATTATACATAAATCCATGTTCAGTAAAATTAATATTTTTGCATCTGTGGATGATATATATTTCACAATGAATTTTAATTGGCATATATATTGCTACTTTTTAATGTCTCTGTGTGTGTTTTGTGTGTGTGTGTGTGTGTGTGTGTATATATATATATATATATATATATATATATATATATATATACTCTCTATATTTTTCAAAATATAAAATATATGTGTCCTATTATACACTCCCTAAATTCATTCTTGTTCATGTATGTGGTTTTATATTAAACTTTTCATAACATTATTTTAAAAATATTCATCCACCTGAAATACATATTTGTTTTCTAGTACAAAAAAGTTACTTCAGTGAATGGAGCAAAAAAATCCTTATATTTTTACAGTAGCTGACCCACTTTAACATCAATGCAAGTAGATTCCTATGGGACATGATGTGTATTTTGACGTTCATTTTTATTAAACACTGGTACATTACTATTTCTGCAGTTTTTGTACATCATAGAATATACATTTCATCCACAAGTTCACAAATTTAAAGAAATTTGTAACACATTCAATCACTTCCTGCTTCCGAACATATGTATTCCTCCTTGTTTTTGACTGGTCATTTCATGAGACTTCTTTCCAAACACATTATTTTCGATTTCCATAATCAATTTTGAAGCAAAATTCACACACTCTTTATGATAAACCACAACCGTAATATTACCATTAGATGTATTACTGGTTGGAATGAATGTATGTATATCAATACATGATTCCTGTGTATTTTCAGATATCAATTCAATCCATTATTAAAAGTTGGAACAAGTTATATTATTTATTCGCAGTATGGTCTATTCATGCATTATCTCTATATTCATACATACATGGTACACCTATATGTACCCCCAATACTAATTTATACCCCTTCAAAATATTGCTCCAAGAAATGGTGCAAGAAATACTCATGTCACCTGATCTACATATACGTTTTATCACAGTAATATTCTGGCCACAAAATGCAAAGTCACACTTACGATTGTACCAAAGCCTAAATGGAATGTGAGTATGGATTATGAAAGTCACCCATGTCCACTTTGCCTAATGCTCTCAAATGTCAATCCTATTGGTGACTACATACTTGTTACTTCCTAAGATTATATATTCAATCTCATGCCTGTTGAAAATGTCTATTGCTATCACTCACTTTATACTTTGCCTGATTTCCTAATGTCTCTATTGATATCTGCTTTCCTACATATTTTCCCCAGTTTATCACTGTGACTGACTCTTCACATGTGCTGACATTTACATTTTCTGTCTACCTGAAAACCTATTGCTAAAGAACTATTTGTCAAAATGCTATACTCACACTTTTTCCTAATCCTACCAACTATCTTCCTAATCCTGCCGACTCTCCCTCTTTGAATGGTTGTTCTCCTCAACATTCAATCATCCAAGGTATCAGGTCCTATGCCATTGTGTATAGATTTAACTGAGACATCTGTGCAGAACATAATTAAAAGCTAAGTATCCCAATCAAGGACCCAATGCCCTTCTGGGCTTCAAATCTTACCGAGATATCTGTTTTCATTCATATATTTCACCTATATAATCTTATAAATATCGCAGGTTCCCAATACCATTATTCATCCAGCAGAATAATCCTAACCCAAATCAAACATGTTATTAACCGTAACCATACACTGTTCCCTCAATCTAACTTTACAGAAGAGCAGGGACAGAGTTGGTCTTACAATACAGGAATGTAGGAGATCTTCAACCTGCGGAGAACCTCAAAGGTCCATGCAGAAATGATCCCTAAAGAAGATGTAGGCAGCTATGAAGGACCTGAGAGTGCGAAAGTCATCTTTCATGACAAAAAAAAAAAAAACAGGTCAGGATGAAGGGGGTGTGTCTGAAGCAGTCTCTCTCTTCTTAATGTAGAAAAGATAGACCAAACAGGCTTGTGTGGAGAGCTGTTCCCGGGTGCCTATGGTTGATATTCCATTCTAACTTGTGAAAGTGTCATAGGAAGTAGGGGCAGGATCCATCTCATGGACTCTTGGAAGCAACTGTTACGACAAAGTGGTTGCCAAGGCAGTGACCTCATTCAGTTCTAGACCAAGTGACCTATGTCAATTTCTTGTTGATGAAACACTCTGAACTTGGGATCCAGGAAGCCAGGCACCCTGAGGCAGTGCCAGTCCAAGTCCCAGTGGTCTCAAATGTTTGGATTTAAGAAGGACAGAATCAGTCTTTCTTGGCAACTACTAAATTGAAGAGGAACAAATGCCAGGAAAGCTCTGAAGAGGGGCTTTACCAGAGATAACAGGCAGTGGCTCACCGTTGGATCCTGATTACTTCACAGTTTTGGCCAAGGAGACCAGATCTGACATAGGACAGCCCATTTCGAGGGAACATAGTATGGCCCACCAGTCAGAGGACGCTCCGGATAGTCACAGACCTATTTGGGGAAAGAAGGTGCCTTTGTGGGTGTGTGTGTGTGTGTGTGTGTGTGTGTGTGTGTGTGTGTGATTTTGTCTCATGTTTTGAGAATGTGTAGGAAAGTCAGTTTGTTTGGTTTGGAGTGGACTGTTTCTAGTAAGTCCTTTGAGAAGGCGAGTATTTCTATGTCTGGGTATCCCACTGTGTCCGTGGTTGTAGACAATAGAAAAGAAAATGCATCAATAGATGTGTCCTGTCTAGTAGAAATCTTCGCAGAATTCATCCTGTCCAATTTATGAATGGACTGCAGGTTACCTCATGGATGGGCAACACCTACTACCTTCTTACATTCCTGATTTCTTCCTGAATTCTGGCCACTCTCCCATAGGCTCATGGTTTTGTGTTCAAGATATGTATCTCATCCACAATCTGGGACATGGCCATGTACTGGATAGCTGAAGAGAATGGTGAATATCTCAAAAAACTCAGATATCAGTGTGACCAGGAAAGTCTCAGTGGAGAAAATCTGCTTTGGGATTTTGCTTACCTATTGTTCTGTTGCCCTGAATGTAAGGAAGGTCTTTGCCTAAGGCCACACATTTCCAAAGCCTGAAAAAAACAGTTTTCAAATGGAAATAAATGGGCATCACCTGTGGCTCCTGGCTTAATTGCTTTGCAAAGGGATATGTCTGAATCAGCCTCTTAGTACACTTTGAAATTATCGCTTCGATTCTCAGCACCTGATGGATCTAAAGAAAGATCCCATGTGTGCATCCAAATCCAAAATGGCCAAAAGAGAAGTCATTGTGATGAAGTCTTTTGCCTTCCTCTGTAAGGTTCCTGATCTCCATCAAGTGAGAAGAGGGATCTTTGGGTCAACTGAGTTCTTCAAGCACTGCAGAGGCTAGCCCATAGGTGCTTGGGTTTTCTCATGACTGCAAATCACATAAAGAAACTATACCCGACAGTCAGTATGCCTCAAATTGGAAAAGCGGAACAGTATTAATGGCAGGCCTCTTTGATCAGTCCTGGTTCACAGGAACGTTGTCCAGGAAACACTGACTTTAGACAAATGAAGGGCAAGGGAGCTTATTTTGACACTGTCTTGGGCTGTGTGCCTCATAAAAACTTCCAGCCAAGGTAATGATGAGTGTCTATATGGAAGAAAATGAGGGCCAGGTGGGAGTGTTTTGGTTTTAATTCTGGTCATTGGTGTGGCGGTTGGAAGAGATGACTGGGTCAACTGGGCTTGAACTCTGGTGTGTTTCCACGTAGAGACTGAGTTCTGAAACTGATCTCAGAGAAGTACTGCCATGAATTGTGTTGGGATTTTAGGAGGCCATGCATGAGAGTTGCCCTTGGAACCTGAGATCTAGGACCAGGGTGGCTTTCCACAAAGAACTGGAAATCTCAGTCTGGATATCACATGATTATATTCTGAAAGACTTGGCAGCCATAGTTGAGAGTCAAAAGACATAGGACCTCACATTGTAGACCTCAATGGTCCTGGCTTCAAGTGACCTTTTGTCCACTCTTTGGAAAGCCTTGCCTGTGAGAGTTCTCTATAATTTTCTTTTAAATGAACTTTCTCAACATTTAATGGTTCCTGAATAATTGAAATCCACAGTGCATCCAACGTCATCCTTGAAAAATGGCTAGATAAATACCACGAAATTTTTGAAATTTCCATGACCACGTGGAACTGCAGAAATTTTCGATGTCCTGTGGCTTATCATGAGTGTACCAGACAGTGCCTTGATTGACAGGGTTTCATGAAAATTGTTTAGAACAAAGATGCCAGTATTTTGGAGCCTGCTGAGTAGTTGGCCCAGAGCAGTGGTGGACAGGCGTGTGATAAAACATCATGGTGGGGCCATTTGGATCTGCCATTGGCTTCCAATGGCTTGTAACTGACAGAGTACAGACATCAGACCCTTATATGTAAAGGCATCTTGTTATATGGCGTACTTTCAGGGCAATGTTCAGAATCAGGTTGCTATGGACAAGGGGGCAATCTTTGAGAGATAGAAGCCTGGTTGGTGAATTTTCTTGCAGACCCTGACACACCACACGTGACAGAACTACCTCAAGCACTGTTTCCCAGTTGAACTCCTTGTATTTCGTGAAGCATGAACCAAACTCCAAGTGCAGCAGCAAGAAACACCATGAAAAGTGGAGGATGACCAAATAGTTTCACAGTCCACACGGGGAGACAATAAGCCCCCAGTGGCGTGGCCACAGTTTACCTACAAAGAGAGAATTCAGCACTGCTGCCTCGTGTTCATTGGAAAATAAGAAACGTTGTCCTCCAGGTCACATAGATGCAGACCCAGCTTTGAGGGTCTCACTACAAAGGAAGCTTAACTCCTGACAACAACCTATATTTCAGTGCCCAACTTCACTGGCAGTTTCTCAAAAAGTTTTAGGCAAGCAGAGCTTCATGTTTGTGGAGTGTGTACCCTGTCCTTACTTTTGGAAACTCCTATACCACCTCCAAGTTTGTGCACTCCTGAGCATTTTCGATTCCAGAAATGTAATCACAGATTTTGTAACACTTCTACTCTAATTGTGTCTTCCTTGGGGCGAAGGTAATGACAAGGCATTGTTCTGGATGAGAGTCGGAAGATTAATTTTCCTATTTTCCATTTGAAATTCTGAATCCCTGACACTAACCCATATTCTACTAGACTCTGACTACTAATCCTAATATTATGGAAGAAAATAACCCAAACAGTACATCAATACTTGCAGTTCAAAGTTGGACTTGCCTTTTGAATGATAAAGGGTAGGTGTTATAAATCTATTCAATATTTAATTGAAATAGTTCTCCATGTGTTTTTAAAATTAACAAATATGTGAATTACTGTCTCCCATTATCTGCAGCCTATTCAGCACATGTATTTTTATATGCACAAATAGAATCCGACAAGATATCACACGTACATCTTTGTGAGGTATATGACTTAGCAGATACAAAGTGTGAGAAGTGATAACTCCTCCTAAACGCTGTTGGAACTGAAAATTCAACCTATGGGTGAGCTTCCCAGTGGAACAACATTATACATAAACCCATGTTCATTAAAATGAATGTTTTTGCATCTTTATGATATATATTTCATGATGAATTTCGATTGGCATATATATTGCTACTTTTTAATGACTGTGTTTGTTTGTGTGTGTGTGTGTGTATATATATATATATATATATATATATATATATATATATATATATATACTCTCCATATTTTTAAAAATATGAAATATATGTGTCTTATATACACTCCCTAAATTCATTCATGTTCATGTATGTGGATTAATAATCAACTTTTCACAAGATTATTCTTAGAAATATTCATCCACCCGAAATACATATTTGTATCCTAGTACTGAAAACTAACTTCAGTAAAAGCTGCATACAAATCCTAATATGTCTACATTAACTGACACAGTTTAACATCAATGCATGTAGGTTCCTATGATACATGATGTGTATTTTGACGTTAATTTTTATTCCACACTGGTACATTACTATTTCTTCAGTTTATGCACATCATAGTATATATATTTTATTCACTAGTTAGCAAATTTATAGGCATTTGTTTCACTTTCAATCACTTCCTGCTCCAGAACACATGTATTCCTCTATGTTTCTTGACTGGTCTATTCATGAGACTTTATTCCAAATATATTATTTTCGATTTCCATAATCAATTTTGAACCAAAACTCACACACCCTTCATGATAAACCATAACCCTAAGATGATCGTTAGATATATAACTGGTTGGAATGAATGATTGCATATCAATATAAAATTTCTTATAAATTTTCAGATATTTATTCAATCCATTATTTAAAGTGGATCCAGTTATATTATTTATTCACAGTATGGTCTATTCATGCATTATGTCTATATTCATAGAAACAGGTTACACCTATTTGTACCCCCATACTAATTTGTAAGTCTTCAAAATATTGCTCCAAGAATTTGTGGAAGAAATACTCTTGTCATCTGATCTACATACACATTTTATTACAGAAATATTCTGGACACAAAAAGCAAAGGTCACACTTACAATTGTACCAAAGCGTAAATGGAAAGTGAGCATGGATTACTAAAAACATACATGTCCAGGTTGCCTAATGCTCTCAAATATCATTTCTGTTTTTGGCTACATATTTGTTTCTTCCTAAGATTATATATTCAACTTCAAACCTGTTGAAAATGTCTAACCCTATCTCACAATTTATACCTTGCTTGATTTCCTAATGTCTCTATTGATATCTGCTTTCCTATATTTTTCCCCAGTTCATCATTGTGACTGACTTTTCACATGTGCTTACATTTACATACACTCTCTACCCGAAATACTATTGCTAAAGAACTTTTGGTCCAAATGCTATACTCACTCTTCTTTCTAAACCTACCAACTACCTTCCTAATCCTACCGACTATCGGTTTTCGACTGGATGTTCTCTTCAACATTCAATATCCAAGGTACAAGGTCCGATGCCAGTGTATATTGATTTATCTCAGACATCTGTGCTGCACATTACTCAAAGCTAAGTATCCCACTCAAGTCCCCAATGCCCTTCTGGGCTTCAAATCTTACCTAGATTTCTGCTTTCATACTTATGTTTCACATATATACTCTTGTAAATATCGCATTTTGCCAATACCATTATTCATCCCGCAGAATGATTTGTAACCCAAATTGAACATGTTATTAACCCTAAGCATACACTGTTCCCTCAGTATAACTTACTTAAGAGCAGGGACAGTGTGGGTCTTACAATATAGAAATGTAGATGATCTTCCACCTGCTGAGAACCTCAAAGATCCATGGAGAAATGATCCTTGCAGAAGATATAGGCAGCTATGTAGGACCTGAGAGAGCAATAGTCATCTTCCATGGCAAACAACCTGGTCAGGATTAATTGATGGTCTGAATCAGCCTCTCTCTTCTTAATGAAGAGAAGATGAACTGAACCAGGCCTCTGTGGAGAGCTGTTCCCTGGTGCCTATGGTTGATATACCATTCTAACTTCTGAATGTGTCACAGGATGTTGGGGCAGCCTCCATCTCATGGGAACCCTGGAAGCAACTGTTAGCACAAAGTGGTTACCAAGGCAGTGACCATATTCAGTTCCTGAAAGAAGTGACCTCACTTCACTTCCTTGGTGATGGAATTCTCTGAACCTGGGATCCCGGAAGGAAGGCACCATGAGCCAGTCCCACTCCCAGTTCCAGTGGGCTAACTTGTTTGCTTTTCCCAAAGACATAGTCAGTCTTTCTTGGTACCCAGTGATGTGAGGATGGCCAAATGCCAGCAGAGCTCTGAAGAGGGGACTTTCCTGAGAAAGCAGGTAGTGGCTCACCGTTGGCTCCTGACAACTTCACAGAGTTGGCCAAGGAGACCAGATCTGAAACAGGACAGGCCATTTTGGGGTAACATAATATGGCCCAACAGTCAGAAGACACTCCGTTTAGTCACAGACCTATTTGGGGGAAGGAAGTGCCTTTGCCGTTGTAGGTGTGAGTTTGTGGTTTTTTCTCATGTTCTGAGAATAGGTAGTAAAGGTGGTTTGTTTGGTTTGGAGTGGACTGTTTCTAGTAAGTCATTTGACATGGTGAGTGTTTCTAGGTCTGTGTATCCCACTGTATCCGTGGATGTAGACATTAGAAAAGAGAATGCATCAATGGATGTGTTTCTCTAGTTGAAAGCTTCCCCACATTCATACTGCCCAATTATTGAATGGACTGCAGCTTGCCTTATGGATGGGCAACATCTAATATCTTCTAAAGTTCCTGTTTTCTTCGTGAATTTTGCCCACTCTCCAGAATAGGCTCATGGTTTTGTTTCCCAAATATGTAACACCACAAGGTTCTGTGACATGGCCATGTACTGGATAGCTGAAGGGAATGCGAGCATCTAAGAAAACTCAGATTTCAGTGTGACCAGTAAAGTCTCAGTGGAGAAACCCTTCTTTGGGCCATTTGCTTACTTCTATTTCTATTACCCTGAATGTCAGGAAGGTCTTTGCCTCAGGCCAATCCTTTGTGTAGCCTGAAGAAAACTGTTTTCATATGGAAATGTATGGACATCACCTGTGCCTCTTTGCTTAATTGATTTGGAATGGGATGTGTCTGAATCAGCCTCTTGTCCTTGTATGAGGTTGTGGCTTAGATTATCAGCACCTGATGGATCTAAAGAAAGATCCCATGTGCTTCCAAAACTAAAATGGCCAAAAGAGCAGTCATTGTGGATGAATATTTTTGCCTTCTTGTTTTAGGTTCCTGACCTCCATCAAGTGAGAATAGGTATCCTTTGGGTCAAATGAGTTCTTGAAATCCCTGCAGAGGCTACCCCATATTTGCTTGGGTTTTCTCATGACTCCAAATCACATAAAGAATCTATACCCTACAGCCAGTAGGCCTCAAATTGGAGAAGTGGAACACTTTAACAGCAGGAATATTTGATCATTCCTGGTTCACAGGAAGAGTGTCCAGGCCATCATGATTTTAGGCAAATGAGGGGCAATGAGCTTATTTGGACACTACCTTGGGCTCATAGAAACCTCCAGCTAGAGGTTATGATGAGTGTCTACATGGAAGAAGATGATGGCCCTGTGGGAGTGTTTTGATTTTAATTGTGGTCATTTTTTGGCGGATGGAAGGGATGACTGGGTCCACCTGGGCTTGAACTCTGGTGTGATTCCCCTTAGAGACTGAGTTCTGAAACTGACCTCAGAGAAGTATTGCCATGATTTGTGTTGGGATTTTAGGAGGCTACGCATGAGACTCACTCTTGGAAACTGAGATATAGGCCCAAGGTGGTTTCCACAGAGGCCTGAGAATCTCAGCCAGGATATCATATGATTTTATTCTGAAAGACTTGGTAGCCATATTTGAGAGTCAAAACACACATGGACCTCACATTGTAGACGTCAATTGGCCTGGCTTTAGGAGACCTTTTGGCAACTGTTTGAGAAGCCTTGACTGTGAGAGTTCTCCAGAGCTTTCATTTTAATGAGCTTTCTCAACACTTAATGGTTCCTGAATGAATTGAAACCCACAGTGCCTCTAACTTCATCCTTGAAAAATTGCTAGATAAATACCATGAAATTTTTGAAATTCCCATGACCAGGTGGCACTGCAGAAACTTTTGATGTCCTGTTGCTGATCATTTGTATACCAGACAGTGCCTTGTTTTTGACTGGGTTTCATGAAAATGGTGTAGAACAAGAGAAGCCAGTAATTTGGAGCCTGCTGAGTAGGGGGCCTAGAGCAGTGGTGGGCAGGTGTGTGATAAAACATCATGGTGGGGCCATCTGAATCTGCCATTGGCTTCCAAATGGCTTGTGACTGATATAGTGCAGACATCAGACCCTTATATGTAAAGGCATCTTGTTATATGGAGAGTTTTCAGGGCAATATTCAGAATCAGGTTGCTATGGTTATTGGGGCAAGCTATGTGGGATTGAAGCCTGGTTGGTGCATTCTCCTGCAGACCCTGACCCACCACACGTGACAGAACTCCCTCCAGCACTGTATTCCAGATGAACTCTTTATGTTTTGTGAAGCAAATACCAAATTCCCAGTGCAACAGCAAGAAATACCAAGAAAAGTGGAGGATGACCAAATGTCTTCACAGTCCCCACCGGGAGACACTTAGCTTCCAATGGACACAGTTTACCTACAAAGAGAGAATTGAGCACTGCTGCCTCATGTTCATTGGAATATAAGAAACAATGTGTTTCGGTCACATAGATGCAGACCCAGCTTTGATGGTCTCACTGCAAAGGAAGCTAAAGCTCATGACAACAACATATATTTCAAGTGCCCAACCTCAGAAGCCGTTTCCCAAGAATTCTTAGGCCAGCAGAGCTCCTTGTTTGTGGAGTGTTTACCCTGTCCTTTACTTTTGGAAACTCCTCTACCACCTCCAAGGTTGTGAACTCCAGAGCATCTTCCATTTCATATATGTATTCATAGATTTTCACACTTTTCTACTCTAATTGTGTTTTACTTGGGGCGTAGGTAATGTCAAGGCATTGTTGTGGATGTGAGTGGGAAGATTTTTGTGTAGCACATATTTACATACACATTGGATTAATTTTCCAATTTTCCATTTGAAATACTGAATCCCTGACACTAACCCATACCCTACTAGTCTCTGACTAATAATCCTAATATGATGGTGAAAAATAAGCCAAAAATAGAAGAAACACAAGCAGTTCAGAGGACGCATGGTGTATAGTTGGAATTGCCTTTTGCATTATATAATGTAGGAGTTATAAATCTAGTCAATTTTTTGTTGAAATAGTTCTACATGTGTTTTTAAAATTATCAAATATGTGAATCCCTGTCTCCCTTTCTCTGTAGCCTATTCAGCACATGTATTTTTATATGCACATATAGAATTCTACCTGATATCACTCGTATACACTTGTGAGGTGGCTGAATTGGCAGATGCAAATTGAGAGAAGAGATCACTCCTCCTAAACGCTGTTGGAACTGAAAATTCAACCTATGGGTGAGCTTCCTAGTTGAAAAACATTATACATGAATCCATGTTCAGTAAAATGAATATTTTTCGATCTGTGGATTATATACATTTCATGATGAATTTCTATTGGCATATATATTGCTACTTTTTTTTTCTTTTATTGGTTGCTCAAAACATTACAAAGCTCTTGACATATGATATTTCATACATTAGATTCAAGTGGGTTATGAACTCCCATTTTTACTCCAAATACAGATTGCAGAATCACATTAGTTACACATCCATATTTTTACATAATGCCCTATTAGTTACTGTTGTACTCTGCTACCTTTCCTATACTCTACTATCCCCACTCCCCTCTCTTCCTATCTTCTCTCTGTACCATACCTACCGTAATTCATTTCTCTCTTTGTTTATTTTCCCACAACCTCTTAAATGTAATTTTGTGTAACAATAAGTGTTTCTCTCCATTACCATGCAATTTCCCTCTTCTCTCCCTTTCCCTCCCACCTCATGTTTCTGCTTAATGTTAATCTTTTCTTCATGCTCTTCCTCCCTGCTCTGTTCTTAGTTGCTCTCATTATATCAAAGAAGACATTTGGTATTTGTTTTTTAGGGATTGGCTAGCTTCACTAACCATAATCTGCTCAGTGCCATGCATTTCCCTGCAAATTCCATGATTTTGTCATTTTTTAGTGCTGCGTAATTCTCCATAGTATATAAAAGTCACATTTTTTTATCCATTCATCTATTGAAGGGCATCTGGGTTGGTTCCACAATGCAGCAATTGTGAATTGTGCTGCTATGAAAATCGATGTGGCAGTATCCCTGCAGTATGCTCTTTTAAGGTCTTCAGGGAATATTCTGAGAAGGGCAATACCTGGGTCAAATGGTGCTTCCATTTCTAGCTTTCCCAGGAATCTCCATACTGCTTTCCAAATTGGCCGCACCAGTTTCAGTCCCACCAGCAATGTACAAGAGTACCCTTTTCCCCACATCCTCGCCAGCACTTGTTGTTGTTTGACTTCATAATGGCTGCCAATCTCACTGGATTGAGATGGTATTTTAGGGTGGTTTTTATTTACATTTCTCTTACTGCTAGAAATGGAGAGCATTTTTTCATGTACTTGTTAATTGATTCTATGTCCTCCTCTGAGAAGTTTCTGTTCAGGTCCTTGGCCCATTGGGTTATTGGTTATCTTATTGTCTAATTTTCTGAGTTCTTTGTATACTTTGTATACTCTGGATGTTAGGGCTCCATGTGAAGGGTGAGGACTAAAAATTTGTTCCCAATGTGTAGGCTCCATATTTACCTCTCTTATTGTTTCTCTTTCTGAGAAAAAAAAAATTCAGTTTAAGTAAGTCCCATTTGTTGATTCTTATTATTAACTCTTGTTCTATGAGAGTCCTATTAAGGAATTTGGAGCCTGACCACACAATATGTAGATCGGAGCCAACTTTTTATTCTATCAGATGCAGAGACTCTGATTTAAATCTAGCTCCTTGATCCACATTGAGTTAACTTTTGTGCATGGCAAGAGGTGGGGATTCAGTTTCATTTTGTTGCATATGGATTTCCAGTTTACCCAACACCATTTGATGAAGATGCTATCCTTCCTCCATTGCAGGCCATTAGCTCCTTTATCAAATATAAGATAGTTGTAGCTTTTTGGATTAGTCTCGGTGTCCTCCATTCTGTACCATTGGTCCACCCGCCTGTTTTGGTACCAGTACCATGCTGTTTTTGTTATGATTGCTCTGTAATATAGTTTGAAATCTGGTATCGCTATACTGCCTGATTCACACTTCCTGCTTAGAATTGCTTTTGCTATTCTGGGTCTTTTATTTTTCCATTTGAATTTCATGATTGCTTTATCTATTTCTACAAAAAATTCCTTTGGGATTTTGATTGGCATTGCATTAAACCTATAGAGAACTTTTGGTAATATCGCCATTTTGATGATGTTAGTTCTGCCTATCCATGAACAGGGTATATTTTTCCATCTTCTAAGATCTTACTCTATTTCTCTTTTTAGGGTTCTGTAGTTTGCATTATATAACTCTTTCACCTCTTTTGTTAGGTTGATTCCCAAGTATTTAATTATTTTGAGGAAATTGGGAATGCAGTGTTTTGACTCATTTTTGTTTCAGAAATTTTGTCGCTGATATACAGAAATGCCTTTGATTTATGCATGTTGATTTTATATCCTGCCACATTGTCGCATTCATTAATTAGTTCTAGTAGTTTTTTCTGTCGACCCTTTTGGGTCTTCTATGTATAGAATCATGTCATCTACAAATAGTGATAATTTAAGTTCTTCTTTTCCTAATTTTATGCCTTTAATGTCTTTCATCTCTCTAATTGCTCTGGCCAGTTTTTCGAGAACTATATTGAATAAAAGTGGTGATAGAGGACATCCCTGTCTTGTTCCAGATTTTAGAGGGAATGCCTTCAATTTTTCTCCAATCAGAATGATGCTAGCCTGAGGCTTAACAAAGTTAGCTTTTACAATGTCGAGGTAAGTTCCTGTTATCCCTAGTTTTTAAAATGTTTTGAACATAAAGGAATGCTCTACTTTGTTGAATGGTTTTTCTTTGTCTATCGAGATGATCATATGGTTCTTATGTTTAAGTCTATTGATGTTGTGAATAACATTTATTGATTTCCAGATATTGAACCCTCCTTGCATCCCAGGGATGAATCCAAGTTGATCATGGTGCACAATTTTTTTGATGTGCCTTTGTATCCAATTCGCCAGAATTTTAATTAGAATTTTTGCATCTAGGTTCATCAGAGATATTGGTCTGTAGTTTTCTTTCATTGAGGTGTCTTTGTCTGGTTTCAGAATCAGGGTGATGTTGGCCTCATAGAATGAATTTGGCAGAGCTCCCAGTTTTTCTATTTCCTGAATAACTTGAAAAGTATTGGTATTAATTCTTCTTTAAAGGTTTTGTAAAACTCTGCTGTATGCCCATCCGGTCCTGGGCTTTTCTTGGTTGGTAGTCTTTTGATTGCTTCTTCTACTTCATCCATTGATATTGGTCTGTTTAAATTGTGTGTTTCCTCCTGACTCAGTCTGGGCAAATCATATGACTTAAGAAATTTATCGATGTCTTCACTTTTTTCTACTTTATTGGAATACAGGTTTTCACAATAATTTCTAATTTTCTTCTGTATTTATGTAGCATCGGTTGTGATATTGCCTTTTTCATCCCGTATGTTAGTAATTTGAGTTCTCTCTCTTCTTCTCTTCGTTAGCATGGCTAAGGGTCTGTCAATCTTATTTATCTTTTCAAAGAACCACCTTTTAGTTTTGTTAATTTTTTCAATAGTTTCTTTTGTTTCAATTTCGCTATGATTTTGATTATTTCTTGCCTTCTGCTACATTTGCTGTTGTTTTGCTCTTCCTTTTCTAGGGCTTTGAGATGAAGTGTGAGCTCATTTATTTGTTTTTTTTTTTTTTTTCTATTTTGAGGAATGACCTCCAGGCGATGAATTTACCTCTTAAAACTTCTTTTCATTGTGTCCCATAGAATCTGATATGTTGTGTCTGTATATTCATTTATCTGTAAGAATTTTTTGATTTCCTCTTTTATGTCTTCTGTAACCCATTGATCATTCAGTAACATATTCTTCATTTTGCATGTGATGTATGATTTTTTTCTTCCTTCTTTTATCATTGGTTTCCAGTTTCATTCCATTATGATCACAAAAAATTTATGGTCTTATCTCCACCCCTTTATATTTACTGAGGGTTGCCCTATGGCATAACATATGGTCTATTTTTGAGAAGGATCCATGTGCTGCTGAGAAAAAAGTATATCCACTTGATGATGATTGATATATTCTATATATGTCAGTTAAGTCTAGGGTATTGATTGTGATATTGAGTTCTATTGTTTCTTTATTCAACTTTTGTTTGGAGGATCTGTCCAATGGTGAGAGAGGTGAGTTGAAGTCACCCATAGTTATTGTATTGTGGTCTATTTTATTCTTGAACTTGAGGAGAATTTGTTTTATGAACATCACAGCACCATTATTTGCTGCGTGAATATTGATAATTGTTATGTCTTGTCGGTGAATGGTTTCTTTTAACAGTATATAATGTCCTTCCTTATCCCTTTTGATTAAATTAGTCTTGAGGTCGATTTTATTCGATAGGAGGATGGCCACCCCTGCTTGCTTATGAGGACTGTGTGCATGGTATAAATTTTCCCAATCTTTCACCTTCAGCCTGTGTATGTCTTTTCCATTCAGATGTGTCCCTTGGAGGCAACATATTGTTGGATTTTTTTTTTATTTCAAGTTACAAGCCTATGTCACTTTATTCGAGAGTTTAAGCCATTAACATTTAGAGTTACTATTGATATATGGTTTTTACTGCCACCCATGTTTGCTTATATCTTTTTTTTTAATTAGTTTGTTTCTCCATGATTAGCCTTTCCCCCGCCCTCTGTCATTACTGAGGCACTTCTCACTGATGTTTTTCGTTGTTGATTTTCATTTCTTCCTCATGTAGTGTTTTGCTCAAGATGCTTTGCAATGCTGGTTATCTGGCTGCAAATTCTTTTAGCTTTTGTTTATCATGAAATATTTTTATCTCGTTGTCTTACCTTAAGGTTAATTTTGCTGGATACATAATTCTTGGTTGGCATCCATTGTCTTTCAGTGTTTGAAGTACGTTGTTCCAGGATCTTCTCACTTCCATCGTCTATGATGAAAAATCCATTGTTAACCTTTTTGGTTTACCCCTGATTGTAATGATTGTAATCTGCCTCCTTTCTCTGGTAGCTTTTAATATTTTCTCTTTGTTCTGTATATTGGATATCTTCATAACAATGTGTCTTGGCATTGGTCTACTGTGATTTTGTGTGCTCGGTGTCCTGTAAGCATCTACAATTTGTTTATCCGTTTCCATTTTAATTTCTGGAAAGTTTTCTGTAATTATTTAATTCAGCAGATTTCTCATTCCCTTGGTTTGAATCTCTGTACCTTCCTCTATCCATATGACTCATTAGTTTGTTTTTTTTTTATGTTATCACATATCTCTTGAATGTTTTCTCATAATTTTTTACAGCATTTCTTTGTTGGCTAGACTTTTTTCAAGATGATATATTTTGTCTTTATTATCTGACTTTCTGTCTTCTACTTGCTCTACTCTGTTAGTGATACTCTCAATTGAGTTTTTAATTTGGTTTATCATTTCCTTGATTTCTAGAATTATTGTTTGATTTTTCTAATAATCTCTATCTCCTGATAAAGATTCTTAATTTCTTATTTTATCTGTTTATGTAATTCATTTTCAATGCGTTCTTTCACTGTTTGTTTTTGTTGTCTCGTATCCTCTTTAAGGTTCAATTCCATCTGTCTAAGGTATTCCTTGAGTTCTTTATATGACCATTTTTCTGATGACTCTAGGTGCTCTTGAATATTTAGGCTGTCCTTCATTGTTCGTACTCCTTTTCTTCCTTGCTTTTTTATGCTGCTCATGTTACTTCTTGTTCTGTTTGACTATTGAGTTACTGCTTACTCTTATAAATTTATTTGATGCTTGGGAGGAAAGATATTAGAAGGGAAGGGAGAAGTCACTATAGAGAATGAGAGTAGGAAGGTAGAATTCAAGGAAGGGGGAATAAGAAAATTGAAAAGAAATGAAAAGACCAAAGAAAAAAATAGAAAATAAAGAAAGAAAATTTTAAGTAATAATGATGATTAAAAAATTGAAAATTAAAATTTAAAATTATAATAATAATAATAAAATAAAAAATTAAAAAATAAAAACATTAAAAAAAGTTAAAGAACAACAACAACAAAAATGAAAATGAAAGAAAAAGAAAAAATACAAATAAAAAAATAATAATAATACATGCAGTCCTAGAGTTCAATTAACTTCTCTTCCAGTAGGTGGAGCTGTGTGCACTGCGCCAAGATTGTTCTCTCAATAAGTGGGAACCAATCACTGTGCAGCAGCTCTTCCTCCCAGACTGGGCGGGTCTCCAATCCTGAGAGCCTAGGGCCTTCTCTTGTGCTTCCTCAAGCCAGGCCCCACTCACCTGTGATGCTCACCACAATACTGGTTACAAGCCAGGCCTCTGCTCCTGGTAGCCCTGATTCCATGAACGCCTGGGCACACTCTCCTTGTTTGCCTCCCTCAGACCCTAAGTTTGTAGAGCTTGGGGCTGAGAACCCCCAGCGAATTTGCTTGCCCTTCAGAAGCCATGGCCCCGGTAGGTGGTGTAAGAGACCTCAATTGTCAGCACTGGTGGGAGCGGTAGCCGGGAATTCCACGCCGCAAGTCCCGAGCCAATCTTGATTCCCTAGGTCTGGGTATCGCGCTCCTTGGAGAGCTGGGAGGGGCCATTACGGGAGAGGTGGGAAGGGCCCTTGAGGTTTCCCTGTGGTGTTGAGAGAGATGGCAATGGGATTACACATTTGTCGCGCTGGTTTCAATGAAGTAATCTCCTCGGCCTGTGACGTCAGTTCTCTGCCATGGTGGTATCCCATTCAAATGGTGAACGTTCATTCCCTTTGCTGGGTGACCAATGCAACAGGTGGGTCCTGACTATCTCTCACAAGCCCCATTTCAATCCTGTGGCCACTGCCTATGAAGGCTCAGTTGGCTTTTAACTCTTTCAATTCAGAAAGCCCGACCAGTTACTTCAGAGGGAATGTTAGTGCTGAGTCACAAAAACCAGACGAATCTAAGCTTGAATGCAGCCAATCCGGGCTTTGTGTGTGTTCTGAGGGGCCCAGACTGTTCGCCCAGATTCACAACAGGTCAATATTGCCTAGTGATTCTGAGCAAACAGCATTTAGACAGTTTACCACTCCCTATGCCCGCGCAGCTGAAGAGATCAGACACTTGATTTCTCCATGCCTGCCTTCATAATGGATCTCCTGTATTTCTACTTTTCAATATCTGTGCATTTGCGTGTGTGTGTGTATATATATATATATATATATATATATATATATATATATATACTCTTTAGATTTTTCAAAATATGAAATATATGTGTCTTATTATGCACTCCCTAAATTCATTCATATTCATATCTGTGGATTTATAATCAACTTTCCACAAGATTATTTTCAGAAATAATCATCCACCTGAAATACATATTGTTTCCTAGTAGTGAAAACTAAATTCAGTGAATGGTGCATAAAACCCCTAATATTTCTACAGTTACTTAGCCAGTTTAAAATCAATGCAAGTAGATTCCCAGGGGACATAATGTGTATTTTGACTTTCATTTTTATTCAACACTTGTACGTTACTATGTCTTCACTTTATGCACATTATGGGATATATATTTCAGTCACAAATTAGAAAATTTATAGGCATTTGTTTCACGATCAATCACTTCCTGATTCAGAACACATGTATTCCTCCATGTTTCTTGACTGGTCTTTTCATGAGACTTCTTTCCAAAGACATTATTTTTGTTTAACATCATCACGTATAAAGCAAAACTCAAACACCATTCATCATAAACCATAATCCTAATATTACCATTAGATATATAACTGGTTGGAATGAATGATTGTATATCAATATAAGATTTCTTATATATTTTCACATATCAATTCAATCCATTATTTAAAGTGAAATCAGTTACGTTATTTATTCATAGTATGGTCTATTCATGCATTATCTCTATATTAATAGACACAGGGTACACCTCTTTGTACCCCTAATACTAATGTATACGTCTTCAAAGTATTGCTCCCAGAAATGGTGAAAGAAATACTCATGTCACCTGATCTACATATACATTTTATCACAGTAATATTCTGAACAAAAAAAAAAAAACATAAAAATGTCACACTTATGATTGTACCAAAGCCTAAAAGGAAGGTGAACGTGGATAACTAATAACATCCATGTCCAGGTTGCCTAATGCTCTCTAATGTCATTCCCATTCATGACAACATATTTGTTTTTTCCTATGATTATGTATTCAAACTCAACCCTGTTAAAAATGTCTAATCCTATCACTCACTTTATACTTTGCCTGATTTCGTAATGTCTCTATTGACACCTGCTTTCCTACATATTTTCCCCAGTTCATCAAAGTGACTGACTCTTCACATGTGCTGACATTTACATTCACTCTCTAAACGAAACCCTATTGCTAAAGAAGCTTTTTATTCCAAATCTTATACTCACTCTTCTTCCTAAACCTACTGACTATCTTCCTAATCCTAGTGACTATCCCTTTTTGACTGGATGTTCCCTTCTACATTCAATCATCCAAGGTACAAGGTCCAATGCCACTGTATTTCGATTTAACTGAGACAATTGTACAGAACATAATTCAACACTAAGTATCCAAATCAAGGGCCCAATGCCCTTCTGGGCTTCAAATCTTTCTTAGATTCCCGTTTTCATACATATATTTCACCTATATATTCTTATAAATATCGCAGGTTCCCAATCTCATTATTCATCCTGCAGAATGATTCCTAACCCAAATCGAACATATTATTAACCCTAACCATACACTAACTTTACAGGAAAGCAGGAACAGTGTGGGTATTAAACTACAGGAATCTAGGGGATCTTCACCTGCTGAGAAACTCAAATGTTCATGCAGAAATGATCCCTGGTGAAGATGAAGGCAGCTATGAAGTACCTCAGAAAGCAAAAGTCATCTTCTATGGCAATTATCCTGGTCAGGATGAAGGGTTGTGTCTGTATCAGTCTCTCTCTTCTTAATGTATAGAACATGGACCAAACCAGTCCTGTGTGGAAGCTGTTCCCGGGTGCTTATGGTTGATATAACATTCTAACTAGAGAAAGTGTCCCATAAAAATCAGGGCAGCCTCCACCTCATGGTACTTTTGGAAGCAACTGTTAGGACAAAGTGGTTGCCAAGAGAGTGACATCATTCAGATCCTGAAGGAAGTGATCTCACCTCACTTCCTTGGTGATGGAACTCTCTGATCTTGAAATCCAGGAAGCCAGGCACGCAGAGACATTCCCTGTCCTAGTCCCAGTGGTCTGACATGTTTGGATTTACCAAGGACAGAGCCAGTCTTTCTTGGTACCTACAGATGTGAGGATGGCCAAATGCCAGGAAACCTCTGAAGAGGGGCTTTTCCTGAGAAAGCAGGTAGTGTCTCACCGCTGGCTCTTGAGAACTTCACAGAGTTGGCCAAGCAGACATGATCTGAGACAGGAGAGGTCATTTCGTAGGAACATAGTATGGCCCACCAGTCAGAGGACACTCCGAGGAGTCACAGATCTACTAGGGGGAAGGA
This sequence comes from Callospermophilus lateralis, assembly GCF_048772815.1. NCBI lineage: Eukaryota > Metazoa > Chordata > Mammalia > Rodentia > Sciuridae > Callospermophilus > Callospermophilus lateralis. The sequence goes on along the minus strand of NC_135313.1, from coordinate 121,131,217 downwards.
GGTGCCTTTGTGGGTGTTGGTGTTAGTTTGTGGTTTTGTCTCATGTTCTGAGAATAGGTAGAAAAGGCGGTTTGTTTGGTATGGAGTGGAATATTTCTATTAAGTCCTTTGACAAGGCGAGTGTTTCTATGTGTGTGTATCTCACTGAGTTTATTGTTGTAGTCATTAGTAAAGACAATGCATCAAAGGATGTGTCCTGTCTAGTAGAAAGCTTCCCCGCATTCATCCTGCCCAATTCATGAGTGGACTCTGGCTTGCCTTATGGATGGGCAACACCTACAAGCTTCCTAATTTCCTGTTTTCTCTCTCAATTCTGGCCACTTTCCAGAATAGTATCATGGTTTTGTGTCCAAAATTTGCACCTCCTCCAAGATCTGTTACATGGCTATGTACTGGATAGCTGAAGAAAATGGCTAGCATCTCAGAAATCTCAGATATCTGTTGACCAGGAAAGTCTCAGTGGAGAAACCCTGCTTTGGTCCTTTTGCTTACCTATTGTTCTGTTGAATGTCAGGAAGTTTTGCCTCAAGCCACCACTTTGTGAAGCCTGAAGAAAAGAGTTTTCAAATGGAAATGAATGGGCATCACCTGTGGCTCTTTGCTTAATTGCTTAGGATTGGGATATGTCTGAATCAGCCTGTTGGCCCTGTGTGAGTCTGTGGCTTAGATTCTCAGCACCTGATAGATCTAAAGATAGATCCCATGCGTGCATCTAAAACCAAAATGGCAAAAAGATCAGATATTGTTGATGAACTCTCTTGCCTTCCTCTGGTAGGTTCCTGATATCCATCAAGTGAGAATAGGGATCCTTTGGGTCAAATGAGTTCTTCAAAGCCCTGCAGAGGCTAAGCCATAGGTGCTTGATTTTCATGACTCCAATTTACTTAAAGAATCTAAACTCCAAAGCTAGAAGGCCTCAAGTTGGAGAAGTCAAGCAATATTAAAGGCAGGCCTATTTGATCACTCCTGGTTCAAAGGAAGAGAGTCCAGGCGACCCTGACTTTAGGCAAATGAGGGTCAGAAATCTTATTTTGGACACTGTCGTGGGCTGCGTCCCTTATGGAAACCTCCAGCCAGAGGATATGATGAGTGTCTATATAGAAGAAGATGAGGGCCATGTGAGAGTGTTTGGTTTTAATTGTGGACATTTGTCTGGTGGTTGGAAGAGATCACTGGGTCCACCTAGGCTTGCACTCTGGTGTGATTCCCCTTAGAGACTGAGTTCTTTTACTGATCTCAGAGAATTATTGCCAGGAATTGTGTTGGAATTTTAGATGGCCAGGCATGAGAGTTGCCCTTGGAAAGTGACATCTAGGCACAAGTTGACTTTCCACAGAGCACAGGGAATCTCAGCCAGGATATCACATGATATTATTCTTAAAGATTTGGCAGCCATATTTGAGAGTCGAAACACACATGGACCATACATTGTAGACCTCAATGGTCCTGGCTTAATCTGAATTTTGGCCACTTTTGGAAGCCTTGCCAGTAAGAATTCTCCAGAGTTTTCATTGAAATGAGCTTCCTCACCATTTCATGGTTTCTGAGTGAATTGAAATCCACAGTGCCTCCAACTTCATCCTTGAAAATTGGCTAGATCAATACCATGAAATTTTTGAAATTCCCATGACCGGTAGCACTGGAGAACATTTGGATGTCCTGTTGCTGATCATGAGTATAAAAGAGAGTGCCTTGATTGACTGGGTTTTATGAAAATGGTGTTGAACAGAGATGCCAGTAAGTTGGATCCTGTTGAGTAGTTGTACTAGCGTAGTGGTTGGCAGGTGTGTAATAAAACATCTGTGGTGGGGGCATGTGGATCTGCCATTGGCTTCCAAATGGATTGTGACTGACATTTTGCAGCCAGTAGACCCTTATATGTAAAAGCATATTGTTATATGGAGAGGTTTTAGGGCAATATTCAGAATCAGGTTGCTATGGTCAATGGGGCAAGCTATGTGGGATAGAAGCCTGGTTGGTGCATTCTCCTGACGAACCTGACCCACCACACTTGACAGAACTCACTTCAGCACTGTGTCCCAGTTGAACTCCTTGTATTTTATGAAGCAAATACCAAACTCCCAGTGCAGCAACAAGAAATACCACGAATAATGGAGGATGACCAAATGGAATTACAGTCCACAAGGGGAGACACTTAGACCCCAGTGGCCACAGGTTACCTACAAATAGAAAATTCAGCACTGCTGCCTCATGTTCATTGGAAAATAAGAATCCATGTCATCCACATCACATAGATGAAGACTCAGCTATGATGGTCTCACAACAAATGAAGCTAATGCTCCTGACAACAGCATATATTTCAATGCCCAACCTCAGAGGCAGTTTCTCCAGATGTTAGGCTGGCACAACTTCATGTTTGTGGAGTTTTTACCCTGTCCCTTACTTTTGGAAACTCCCCTACCACCTGCAAATTTGTGAACTCCTGAGCATTTTTCATTCCACATATGTATTCACAGATTTTCTAACTCTTCTCTTCTAATTGTGTCTTATGTGGGGCGAAGGTAATGTCAAGGCATTGTGCTGAATGAGAGTGGGAAGATTTTTGTGTAGCACATATTTGCATACACATTGGATACATTTTCCAATTTTCCATTCGAAATACTGAATCCCTGACACTAACACATACCCTACTAGACTTTGACTTCTAATCCTAATATGGTGGAGAAAAATAACCCAAACAGAATAGAAATACAAGAGGTTCACAGGAGGCATGGTGTACAGTTGGACTTGCCTTTCGTATGATAAATGGTAGGGGTTATAAATCTAGCGAATTTTAATTGAAATAGTTCTCCATGTGTTTTAAAAGTTAACAAATATGTGAATAACTGTCTCCCTTTCTCTGTAGCCTATTCATCACATGTATTTTTATATGCACATATCGAATTCTACCTGGTATCACTCGTACATTTTGTGAGGTGGCTGGCTTGGAAGATGCAAATTGTGAGAAGAGATCACTCCTACTAAACGCTGTTGGAACTGAAAATTCAACACATGAGTGAGCTTCTTAGTTGAACAACATAAATCCATGTTCATTAAAATGAATATTTTTGGATCTGTGGATGATATATTATTTCATGGTGAATTTCGATTGGCATACATAATGCTACTTTTTAATGTCTGTGAGTGTATATATATATATATATATATATATATATATATATTCACTCTCCAGATTTTTCAAAATATGAGGTATATTTTTTTATTATATACTCCCCAAATTCATTCATATTCATGTATGTGAATTTATAATCAAGTTTTCACAAGAATATTCTCAGAAATATTCATCCACCTGAAATACATATTTGTTTCTTAGTACTGAAACTAACTTCGGGGGATCATATGATGGTGGTGAAGGGAGTGCATCACCCCCATGTACTGCGTCACTGTGAGGGAGAATGACGAGTAATAACGGCTAAAACCTATCTTGTTAGAAATTTCCAGCAAAATTAGGGTGCTCCAAAACCTAGTGGACATATTTCCATCTCACAAGGATCAGCTACTTGGGCTCAAACATGAGTGATTTGTCCACACGGAGGGTCATGCTGCTTATTCAGGAAATCAGTCTGCGGCTAGAGTCTGTGGCGCGCACTGGGAAACGAAGAGATAGCAATGCAAATATACAGCGGTGTGGATTGTGTGGGCTCCTGCCAGGTATGCAATCACTGTGCTAAGTGCTGAATTCTGGGTTTGAGATGGGGAAGGATGTGGTCCAATTCGGTTCTCCACACCGGTCAGACCACAGAGGAAGCCAGCGGCCACCATCTTGGAGAGCTGATGTCACCATTCCTGTTTTCGACTGATGGAAGCTCATTCAGCTATAGAACAGGTAATTTCAGGATGCCATTCACCTTTGTGTCGCAGACAAATTACTCAGGCTCAGTGCTAAAGAACCTGCAGAAACTCCGTCTTGGAGCCTGGTCCTATTAGAACATACACCAAGCCCAGAGCAGCCGAATTCCACCTCTCGGAACTGATCTGGCCCAGGGATAAAGAACCCGTGGAAACTGCTTCTCGGTCCTGGTCTTGCTGAATACTGTGGAGGTAAATATCAACCGAGCCTTCATAGGCAGTGGCAACAGGATTGAAACGCGGCTTGTGAGGGCCTGTCAGGACTCACCCATTGCTTTGGTCACCCAGAAAAGGGAATGAAATGCTGCCTTTCACATGGGATACCAACATGGCAAATTTCTGATGTCATCAGAAAGCAGCAGAGGAGATAACTTCATTGATACCAGCAGTGACAAAAACAGTTGGTCTCCTGGTGAAGAAAGTGAGTCACAAACACCCGGGTCTCTCTCACTTTGTCATCAAGCCAGAGGGGCAGAGCAGAGCAGCCGCCCGCGCCTGGAACAGACCCAGTGACCCGCAGGTATGGTAGTCACGTCACCCCAATTGGAGTAGTTGCAGAGCAGAGCCTTCTCCCTCGCCTAGTACAATCCCAGTGGGTCACCGGCATGGTAGTCACATCACCCCAATAGGAGTAGGGGCTGAGCAGAGCCTTTGCCCACGCCCAGAACAGGCCCAGCAACTTGCCAGCATGGTAGTCACGACACACCAATTGGAGTAGGGGCAGAACAGATCTGTAGCCCGTGCTCACAAGGTAGGCAGACCTGCAACCAACCAGCGGACCAAGCCCAGCGGCCCGCCGGCGTGGTAGTCACGTGACCCCAATTGGAGTAGAGGTAGAGCAGAGCCGCCACCCATGCCTGCAAGGTAGGCAGACCTGCGACCGATCGGCAGAACACCGCAGGGGTCCACGGGCATGGTAGACACGTCACACCAATAGGAGGAGGGGCAGAGCGGAGCCGCCTCCCGCGCCTGCATGATAAGCAGACCTGCGACCGATCAGAAGAACAGGCCTAATGGCCCATCAGCGTGGTAGATAGATCACCCCAATTGGAGGAGCAGCACAGCTACCCTCGCCTCTGCAAGGAAGACTTTTCAAATATACAAGAGCAATATAAATATATAGGGGGAACATTTCAAAATCACAACAGTTTCACAAGCAGAAAGAAACGCGAGTAGTATGAAAAGACAAGGAAAAAAGAACCACAAGCAATGCAGGTCAACACAACTTTAGAAGAGGTAATAGCTGCAGCAGATGGAATGTCAGATAAAGAACTCAGGATATACATGCTTCAGATTATCTGGAGTCTCAAGGAAGACATTAGACAGCAAAATCAGACAATGAAAGATCACTTTGACAATGAATTACATGAACAAATCCAAGAAGCAAAAGATCAACTATACAGGGAGATAGAGGTTGTAAAAAATAACAAACAGAAATCCTACAAATGCAGGAAGCAATAAACCATCTTAAAAACTCAATTGAGAATACTACCATCAGAGTAGATCACTTAGAAGATAGAACATCAGACAATGAAGACAAAGTATTTCAACTTGAAAAGAACAAAGACAGCTCAGCAAAACTGTTAAGAAACCATGAACAGAACATCCAAGAAATATGGGATAACATAAAGAGACCAAACTTAAGAGTCATTGGGATACAGGAAAGTATAGAGGTCCAAACCAAAGGAATGAGCAAGTATTCAATGAAATAATACGAGAAAACTTCCCAGACTTGAAGAATGAGACAGACTCCCAAGTTCTAAAAGCCTACAGGACGCCGAGTGTGAAAAATCATAAGAAATCCACACCTAGACAGATCATAATGAAGATGCCCAACTTACAGAATAAGGAGAGAATTTTAAAAGCTACAAGAGAAAGGAAGCAGATTACATTTAGGGGTAAACCAATCAGGATAACAGCTGATCTTTCAACACAGACTCTGAAAGCTAGAAGATCCTGGAATGACATTTTTCAATCACAGAAAGAAAATGGGTTCCAACCATGTACTGTGTATCCAGCGAAATTAAGCTTCAGGATGGAAGATGAAATTAAAACTTTCCACGATATACAAAAGTTAAAAGAATTTGTAGCTAGAAAACCATCTCTTCAAAACATCCTCGGCAAAATATTACAGGAAGAGTAAATGGAAAATAATGAAAACCAACAGTGGGAGGTAGGACATTAAAGGAGGAAAATAATCAAAGAGGAAAACAATCCATGTTTAATAACATAAATAAACAAATATGGCTGGAAGAACAACACTTATCTCAATAATAACCGTAAATGTTAATGGCTTAAACTCACCAATTAACAGACACAGGCCAGTAGAATGGATCACAAAACAAGACCCAATAATATGCTGCCTACAGGAGACGCATTTGATAAGAAAAAGACATACATACACTGAAGGTGAATGCTTGGGAAAAATCATATCACTCATATGGACTTCAGAAAAATGCAGGAGTGTCCATACTCATATCAAATAAAATAGATTTCAAGCCAAAGTTAATCAAAAGGGATAAAGAGGGACACTACATACTGCTCAAGAGAACCATACACCAGCAAGACATAACAATCATAAATATATATGCCCCAAACAATGGTGCAGCTATGTTTATCAAACAAACTTTTCTCAAGTTCAGGAGTCTAATAGACCACCATACAATAATCATGGGAGACTTCAACAAAGCTCTCTCACCACTGGACAGGTCTTCCAAACAAAAGTTGAAATAGGAAACTATAGAACTCAATAACACAATTAATAACCTAGACTTAATTGACATACATAGAATATACCACCCAACATCAAGCAGTTACATTTTTCCTCAGCAGCAAATGGATCCTTCTCAAAAATAGATTATATATTATGTCACAGGGCAACTCTTAGACAATATAAAGGAGTAGAGATAATACCATGCATCTTATCTTATCATAATGGAATGAAACTAAAAATCAAAGATAAAAGAAGGAAGGAAAAATCATGCATCATTTGGAGAATGAACAATAGGTTACTGAATGATCAATGGGTTATAGAAGACATCAAGGAGAAAAATAAAAAATTCTTAGAGAAAAATGAAAACACAGACACAATATATCAAAATCTATGGGACACATTGAAAGCAGTTCTAAGAGGAAAATTCATTGCTTGGAGTTCATTCCTTAGAAAAAGAAAAAACCAACAAATAAATGATCTCATACTTCATCTCAAAATCTTAGAAAAACAAGTGCAAACAACAGCAAAAGAAGTAGAAGGAAAGAAATAATTAAAATCAGAGCAGAAATTAATGAAATCGAAACAAAAGAAACAATTGAAAAAATTGACAAAAATAAAGTTGGTTCTTTGAAAAAATAAATAAAATGGACATACCCCTAGCCATGCTAACGAAGAGGAGAGAGAACTCAAATTACTATCATACGGGATGAAAAAGGCAATATCACAACAGATATTTCAGAAATACAGAAGATAATCAGAAATTACTTTGAATCCTTATACTCCAATATAATAGAAGATAGTGAAGGCATCTAAAAATTTCTTAAGTCATATGATCTGACCAGAGTGAGTTAGGAGGATATAGACAACCTAAACATACCAATATCAATTGAGGAAATAAAAGAAACCATCCAAAGACTACCAACTAAGAAAATCCCAGGACCGTATGGGTATACAGCAGAGTTTTACAAAACCTTTAAATATGAACTAATACCAATACTTTTCAAGCTATTTCAGGAAATTGAAAAAGAGGGAGATCTTCCAAATTCATTCTACGAGGCCAATATCACCCTTATTCCTACACCAGATAGACACTTCAAAGAAAGAAGACTAAAAACCGATATCTCTAATGAACCTAAATGCAAAAATCTTAAATTAAATTCTTGCGAATCAGATACAAAAACATATCAAAAAAATGTGCACCATAATCAAGTAGGATTCATCCCTGGGATGCAAGGAGGGTTCAATATACGAAAATCAATAAATGTTATTCACCACATCAATAGACTTAAAAATAAAAACCATATTATCATCTAGATAGATGTAGAAAAAGCATTCGACAAAGTACAGCATCCCTTTATGTTCAAAACTCTAGAAAAACTAGGAATAACAGGAACATTCCTCAATATTGTAAAAGCAATCTATGCTAAACCGCAGGCTAGCATCATTCTGAATGGAGAAAAATTGAAGACATTCCCTCTAAAATCTGGAACACGACAGGGATGCCCGCTCTCACCACTTCTGTTCAATATAGTTCTCAAAAGACTGGCCAGAGCAATTAGACAGATGAAAGAAATTAAAGGCATATAAATAGGAAAAGAATAACTGAAATTATCACTATTTCAGATGACATGATTCTATACCTAGCAGACCCAAAAGGGTCTACAAAGAAACTAATAGAGCTAATAAATGAATTCAGCAAAGTGGAAGGATATAAAATCAACACGCATAAATCAAAGGCATTCCTGTATATCAGTGACAAATCCTCTGAAATGGAAATGAGGACAACCACTCCATTCACAATATCCTAAAAAAAAAAAAAGGGAATCAACCTAACAAAAGTGGTGAAAGTCTTATACAATGAAAACTACAGAACCGTAAAGAGAGAAAGAGAAGAAGATCTTAGAAGATGTAAAAATATACCCTGTTCATGGATAGGCAGAACTAACATCATCAAAATGGCGATATTACCAAAAGTTCTCTATAGGTTTAATCCAATGCCAATCAAAATCCCAAAGGCATTTCTTGTAGAAATAGAGAAAGCAATCATGAAATTCATATGAAAAAATAAAAGACCCAGAATTGCAAAACAATGCTAAGCAGGAAGTGTGAATCAGGCGGTATAGTGATACCAGACTTCAACCTATACTACAGAGCAATAGTAACAAAAATAGCATGGTACTGGTACCAAAACAGGCAGGTGGACCAAAGGTACAGAATAGAGGACACAGAAACCAATCCATAAAACTACAACTATCTTATATTTGATAAAGGGGCTAAAAGCATGCAATGGAGGAAGGATAGCATCTTCAATAAATGGTGTTGGGAAAACTGAAAATCCATATGTAACAAAATGAAACTGAATCCCTTTCTCTCGCCATGCACAAAAGTTAACTCAAAATGGATAAAGGAGCTTGATATCAAATCAGAGACACACTGTCTGATAGAAGAAAAATTTGGTTACAATGTACATACTGTGGGGTTGGGCTCCAAATTCCTCAATAGGACACCCATAGTACAAGAGTTAATAACTAGAATCAACAAATGGGACTTACTCAACTAAAAAAGTTTTATCCCAGCAAAAGAAACAATAAGAAAGGTAAATAGGGAGCCTACATCCTTGGAAGAAATCTTTACTACTCACACTTCAGATAGAGCCCTAATATCCAGAGTATACAAAGAACTCAAAAAATTAGACAATAAGATAACAAATAACCCAATCAACAAATGGGCCAAGGACCTCAACAGACACTTCTCAGATGAGGACATACAATCAATCAACAAGTACATGAAAAAATGCTCACCATCTCCAACAGTCAGAGAAATGCAAATCAAAACCACCCTAAGATACCATCTCACTCCAGTAAGATTGGCAGCCATTATGAAGTCAAACAACAAGAAGTGCTGGCAAGAATCCACATTCCTGCCAAGAGGTACACTTGTACATTGCTGGTGGGACTGCAAATTGGTGCAGCCAATTTGGAAAGCAGTATGGAGATTTCTTGGAAATCTGGGAATGGAACCACCATTTGACCCAGCTATTCCCCTTCTTGGTCTATTCACTAAAGACCTAAAAAGAGCATGCTACAGGGACACTGCTACATCGATGTTCATAGCAGCACAATTCACAACAGCAAGACTGTGGAACCAACTTAGATGCCCTTCAATAGAATAATGGATAAAAAATTGTGGCATTTATACACAATGGATTATTACTCTGCATTGAAAAATGAAAAAATCATAGAATTTGCAGGGAAATGGATGGCATTAGACTAGATTATGCTAAGTGAAGCTACACAATTCCTATAAAACAAATGCCAAATGTCATCTTTGATATAAGGAGAGTAACTAAGAACAGATAGGGATGAAGAGCATGACAAGATGATTAAAATTAAACAGGGATGAGAGGTGGAAGGGAGGGAGAAGGGAAATTGCATGGAATTGGAAGGAGACCCTCTGGGTTATACAAAATTACATACAAGAGGAATTGAGGGGAAAGGGAAAAATAATACAAGGGGGAGAAATTTATTACAGTAGAGGGAGTAGAGAGAGAAGTGGGGAGGGGCAGGGAGGCCAGGGGGGATAGTAGAGGATAGGAAAGGCAGCAGAATACAACAGACACTAGTATGGCAATATGTGAATCAATGGATGTGTAACTGATGTGATTCTGCAATCTGTATACAGGGTAAAAATGGGAGTTCATAACCCACTTGAATCAAAGTGTGAAATATGATATATCAAGAACTATGTAATGTTTTGAACAACCATAAATAAAAAAAAACTATCTTTGGTGAATAATGCACGCAATTCTAATATTTCTACAGTAACTGACCCAGTTTAACATCAATGCAAGTAGATTCCTATTGGACATGATGTGTATTTTGACGTTCACTTTTATTCAACACTGGCACATTACTATTTCATCAGTTTATGCACATAACAGGATATATATTTCATTCACAATTTAGAAAATTTATAGGCATTTGTTTCACTTTCAATCACTTCCTGCTTCAGAACACATGGATTCCTCCATATTTCTTGACTGGTCTTTTCATGAGACTTTTTTCCAAACATATTATTTTCGATTTCCATAATCACTTTTGAAACAAAACTCACACACACTTCACGATAAACAATAACCCTAAGATTACCATTAGATATATAACTGGTTGGAGTGAATGATTGCATGTCAATATATGATTTCCTATATATTTTTAGATATCAATTTAATCCATTATTTAAAGTGGAACCTGTTATAATATTTATTCACAGTATGGTCTATTCATGCATTATCTCTATATTCATAGACACAGGGTACACCACTTTGTACCCCCAATACTAATTTATATGTCTTCAAATATTGCTCCCAGTAATGGTGGAAGAAATACTCATGTCATATGATCTACATATACATTTGATCACAATATTTTTCTGGGCACAAAATGCAAAGATCACACTTATGATTGTAACAAATCCTAAATGGAAAGTGAACACGGATTACTAAAACGATAAATGTCCAGGTTGCCTAATGCTTTCAAATGTCATTCCTATTGGTGACGACATATTTGTTTCTTCCTAAGATTATGTATTCAATCTCAACCCTATTGAAAATGTCTAATCCTATCACTCACTGTATAATTGCCTCATTTCGTAATGTCTGTATTGATATTTTCCTTTCTACATATTTTCCCCAGTTCATCATTGTGACTGACTCTTCACATGTGCTGAAATTTACATTCACTCAATAACCAAAACCCTACTGCTACAGAACTTTTGCTACAAATCCTATACTAACTCTATTTCCTAAACGTGCTGACTACCTTCGAATTCCCATCAACTATCTCAATTTGAGTGGATGTTCTCTTCTAAAATCAATCATCCAAGGTGTAAGGTCCTATGCCATTGATTATCGATTTATCTGAGACATCTGTGCAGAACGTAATTATAAGCTAAGTATCCCAATCAAGGGCCTAATGCCTTTCTGGGCTTCAAATCTTACCTAGATTTCTGTTTCCATACTTATATTTCACCTCTATAATCTTATAAATATCGCAGGTTCCCAATACTATTAATCATCCTTCGCAATGTTTCGTAACCCAAACTGAACATGTTATTAACCCTAACCATACCTCTTCCCTCAATCTAACTTTGCAGTAGAGCAGGGACAGAGTTCGTCTTACAATACAGGAATGAAGGGTATCTTCCTCCTGCTGAGAACCTCAAATGTCCATGCAGATTTGATCCCTGGAGAAGATGTAGGCAGCTATGAAGGACCTGAGAGAGCAAATGTCATCTTCCATCGCAAACAACCTCTCCAGGATGAAGGGTTGTGTCTGAATAAGCCTCTCTCTTGTTAATGTAGAGAAGATAGACCAAACCAGGCATGTGTGGAGAGCTGTTCCTGGGTGCCTATGGTTGATATACCATTCTAACTTGTAAAAGTGTCACAGAAAGTAAGGGCAGCCTCCATCTCATAGGACTATTTTAAGCAACAGTTAGGACAAAGTGGTTGCCAAGGCAATGACCTCAAAGAATTCCTGAAGGAAGTAATCTCACCTCACTTCCTTGGTGATGGAACTCTCTGAACTTGGAATCCGGGAAGCCAGGCACCCAGAGCCAGTCTCAGTCCCAGTCCCAGTGGTCTTATTTTTTGGATTTACCAAGGACAGAATCAGTCTTTCTTGGTACCTACTGAAGTGAGGATGAACAAATGTCAGGAAAGCTCTGAAGAGGGGCCTTTCCTGAGAAAGCAGATAGTGGCTCACTGCTGCCTAGTGACAACTTCACAGATTTGGCCAAGGAGACCATATCTGACACAGGACAGGCGATTTCATCAGAACATAGTTTGGCCCACCAGTCAGAGGACACTCCCAATAGTCACAGACCTACTTGGGGGAAGGAGCTTCCTTTGTGTGTGTGGGTGTGGGTTTGAGATTTTGTCTCATGTTCTGAGAATAGGTAGAAAAGGCGGTTTTTTTGGTTTGTAGTGAACTGTTTCTGGTAAGTCGTTTGACAAGGCCAGTGTTTCTTTGTCTCTGTATCCCACTGTGTCCGTGGTTTTAGATATTAGAAAAGAGAATGAATCATTGGATGTGTCCTGTCTAGACTCAACTTGCGCAATTTATGAATGGACTGCGGCTTGACTTATGGGTGGACAACTCCAACAATCTTCCTAAATTCCTGTTTTCTTCCTGAATTCTGGCCACTCTCCAGAATAGGCTCATGGTTTTGTGTCCAAAATATGTACCACCTCCAAACTCTGTGACATGGCCATGTACTGGATAGCTGAAAGAAATGGGAGCATCTCAGAAAACTCAGATATCAGTTTGACCAGAAAATTCTAAGTGAAGAAACCATGCTTTGGGCCTTTTGCTCACCAATTGTTCTGTTGCCCTGAATGTCAGGAAGGTCTTTGCCTCAGGCCACACCATTGTAGAGCCTAAAGAAACAGTTTTCAAATGGAAATGAAAGGACATCACCTGTGGCTCTTTCCTTAATTGCTTTGGAAAGGGATGTGTCTGAATCATCCTTTTGGCCCTGTGTGAGACTGTGGCTTAGATTCTCAGCACCTGATGGATCTAAAGAAGGATCCCATGTGTGAATCCAAAACCAAAATGGACAAAAGAGCAGTCAGTGTGGATGAAGTCTCTCGCATTCCTCTGTAAGGTTCCTGTCCTCCATCATGTGAGAATAGTGATCATTTGGTTCAAATGTTTTCCTCAAAACCCTGCAGAGGCTAGCCCATAAGTGCTTGGTTTTTCTCAAGACTCCAATTCACATAAAGAATCTAAAACACACAGTCAGTAGGCCTCAAATTTTAGAAGCAGTGCCATATTAATGGCAGGCCTATTTGATCACTCTTGGTTCACTGGAAGGATGTCCTGGCCACCCTGATTTTAGGCAAATGAGGGGCAAGGGAGGTTATATTGGACACTGTCTTGGGCTGCACCCCTCATGGAAACCTCCAGCCAGAGGTTATGATGATTGTGTAAATGGAAGAAGATGAGTGCCATGTGGAAGTGTTTTGGATTTAATTGTGGATATTTGCGTGACAGTTGGAAAACATAACAAGGTCTACCTGGGCTTGAACTCTGGTGTGATTCCCCTTATAGACTGAGTTCAGGAACTGATCTCAGAGAAGTATTGCCATGTATTGTGTTGTGATTTAAGAGGCCATGTATGAGAGTCACCCTTGGAAGCTGAGATCTAGCCCCAGAGTGGCGTTCTACAGAGCACTAGGAATTTCAGCCAAGATATCACATGATTTCATTTGAAAGACTTGGGAGCCATAGTTGAGAGTGAAAACACACATGGACCTCATATTGTAGACCTCAATGGGCCTTGCTTAATGTGACCTTTTGGCCATTCTTTGGGAAGCCTTGCCTGTGAATGTTCTCCAGAGCGTTCATTGAAATAATCTTGCTCACCATTGACTGGTTCCTGAATGAATTGAAACCCACAGTGACTCCAACTTCATCCTTGAAATATGTCTAAATAAATACCATAAAATTTTTGAAATTCCCATGACCAGGTGGCACTGGAGAACTTTTTGGATGTCCTCTTGCTGATCATGGATGTACCAGACAGTGCCTTGCTTGACTGGGTTTCATGAAAATGGTGTAGAACAGAGGTGCCAGAAAGTTGCAGCCTGCTAAGAAGTGGGCCTATAGCTGTGGTGGGCAGGAGTGTGATAAAACATCTGTGTTGGAGCAATGTGGATCTTCCATTGGCTTCCAAATGGCTTGTGGATTACATGAAGCAGACAGCAGACCCTTGTAATTAAAGGCATCTTGTTATATGGAGAGGATTCAGGGCAATGTTCAGAATCAGGTTGCTATGGACAAGGATGCAATGTGGCAAGCTTTGAGGGATAGAAGCGTGGTTGGAGCATTCTTCTGCAGACTCTGAAACACCACACATGACAGAACTCCCTCCAGCACTGTGTCTCAGTTGAACTCCTTGAATTTCATGAAGCAAATACCAAACTCCCAGTTCAGCAGCAAAAACCCCACAAAAAGTGGAGGAGGACCAAATGGCTTCACAGTCCAACGGGGAGAAACTTAGCCCCCAGAGGCCACAGTTTACCTAAAAAGAAGAAAATCAACACTGCTACCTCATGTTCATTGGAAAATAAGATACCATGTCCTCCACGTCACATAGAGGCAGACCCAGCTTTGATGGTCTCACTACAAAGGAAACCAATTCTCCTGACAACATATTTTTCACGTTCCCAAACTCAGAGGCAGTTGCTCTAAAAGTTTTTAGGCCAGCAGAGCTTCATGTTTGTGGAGTGTTTACCCTGTCCCTTACTTTTGGAAACTCCTCTACAACCTCCAAGGTTGTGAACTCCTGAGCATTTTCCATTCCAGATATGTATTCACTGATTGTCTATCTATTCTCCTCTAACTGTGTCTTACTTGGGGTGAAGGTAATTTCAAGGCATTGTTCTGGATGAGAGTGGGAGGATATTTCTGCAGCATATATTTGCATACAAATTGGATTCAATTTCCAATTTTCCTTTTGAAATACTAAATCCCTGACACTAACCCATACCTACTAGACTCAGACAACTCATCCTAATATGATAGAGAAAAATAACCTAAATCTATAGAAATACAAGCAGTTCATTGGAGGCATGTTGTATAGTTGGACTTGCATTTTGCATTATACAAGGTAGGAGTTATAAATCTAGTCAATGTTTAATAGAAAAGGATCTCCATGTGTTTTTAAAGTTAACAAATATGAGAATTCATGTTTCCCTTTCTCTTTAGCCTATTCACACTTGTATATTTATATGCATATATAGAATCCTACCAGGTATCACACGTACATCTGTGTGAGGTGGCTGACTTGGCAGATACAAATTGTGAGAAGAGATCACTCCTCCTAAACGCTGTTGGAACTGAAAATTCAAACTATAGGGAGCGTCCTAGTAGAACAACATTATACATAAACTCATGTTCAGTAAAATAAATATTTTTGCATCTGTGGATGATATATATTTACTGATGAATTTCGATTGGCATTTATATTGCTACTTTTTAATGTCTGTGAGTGTTTTGTGTGTGTGTGTGTGTGTGTGTGTGTATACACTCTCCAGATTTTTCAAAATATGAAATATATGTGTCTAATATACACTCTCTAAATTCATTCATGTTCATGTATGTGGATTTTTAATCAACTTTTCGCAAGATTATTCTCAGAAATATTCATCCACCTGAAATACATATTTGTTTCCTAGTACTGAAAACTAAATTCAGGGAATGATGCATACAAATCCTAATTATTCTACAGTAACTGACCCAGTCTAACATCAATGCAAGTAGATTCCTATGGGACGTGATATGTAATTCTTTATTCATTTGTATTCGACACTGGTACATTATTATTTCTTCAGTTTTTGCACATCATAGGATATACATTTCATCCACAAGTTCACAAATTTATAGGCATTTGTTTCAAATTTAATCACTTTTTGTTTAGAACACATGTATTGTCAGGGTTTCTTTACTGGTATTTTCATGAGTCTTCTTTCCAAACACATTATTTTCGATTTTGAAGCAAAACTCACACACTCTTCATGATAAACCAAAACACGAATATTACCATTTAGATGTATAACTGCTTGGAATGAATGATTGTATATCAATATACGATTTCCTGTAATTTTTCAGATATTAGATCAATTCATTTTTTAAAGTTGAAAAAAGTTATATTATTTATTCACATTAGGGTCTATTCATGCTTTATCTCTATATTCATAGACACAGGGTACACCTCTTTGTACCCCCGATTCTAATTTTACATCTTCAATATATTGCTCGCATAAATGGTGGAACACATACTCATGTCACCTGATGTACATATACATTTTATCAAACTAATATTCTGGACAAAAAAATGTAAAGGTCACATTTATGATTGTACCAAAGCCTAAATGTAAAGTGTACATGGATTACTAAAAACATCCATGTCCAGGTTGCCTAATGCTGTCAATTGTCAATCCTATTGGTGACTACATATTTGTTTCTTCCTAATTTATATATTCAAACTCAACCCTGTTGAAAATGTCTAATCCTATCACTCACTTTATACTTTGCCTGATTTCATAATGTTTCTATTGATATCTGCTTTTCAACATATTTTCCCAAGTTGATCCTAGTGACTGACACTTCATATGTGCTGACATTTACATTCACTCTATAATCGAAACCCTATTGCTAAAGAACTTTTGGTCCAAATCCTATACTCACTCTTCTTTCTAAACCTACCGACAATCTTCCTAATCCTACCGACTATCCCTTAATGACAGGATGTTCTCTTCTACATTCAATCATCCAAGGTAAAAGGTCCTATGCCATTGTATATTAAATTATCTGAGACAACTTTGCAGAGCATAATTCAAAGCTAAGTATCCCAATCAAGGGCCCAATGTCCTTCTGGGCTTCAAATCATACCTAGATTTCTGTTTTCATACTTCTATTTCACCTCTATATTCTTGTAAATATTGCAGGTTCCCAATACCATTATTCATCGCACAGAATGATTTGTAACCCAAATCGAACCTGTTATTAACCCTAAACATACACTGTTCCCTCAATCTCATTTTACAGAAGAGAAGGAACAGAGTGGTTTTTATAATACAGGAAAGTTGGGGACCTTCCACCTGCTGAGAACTTCAAAGGTCCATGCAGAAATGATACCTGAAGAAGTTGTAGGCAGGTATGAAGGACCTGAGAGAGCAAAAGTCATCTTCCATGGCAAACAACCTGGTCAGGATGAAGGGATATGTATGAATCAGCCTCTCTCTTCTTATTGTAGAGAAGATGGACCAAATCAGGCCTCTGTGGAGAGCTGTTCCCGGGTGCCAATGGTTGTTATACCCTACTACCTTGTGAAAGTGTCACAGGAAGTAGGGAAGCCTCCATCTCATGGGACCTTTGGAAGCAAGTGTTAGGACAAAGTGGTTGTCAAGGCAGTGACCTCATTCAGTTCCAAAGAAAGTGACATACCTCATTTCCTTGGTGATGGAACTGTCTGAACTTGTTATCCAAAAAGCCAGGCACCAAGAGGCAGTCTCAAATCCCAGTCCCAGTGGGCTCACTTGTTTGGATTTACCAAGGACAGAGTCAGTTTTCTTGGTACCTTCTGATGTGAGGATGGCCAAATGCCAGAAAAGCTCTGAAGACGGACCTTTCCTGAGAAAGCAGGTAGTGGCTCACCACTTTTTCCTGACAACTTCACAGAGTTGGCAAAGGAAACCAGATCTGAGAGAAGACAGACCATTTCAGGGGAACATTGTATGGCCCACCAGTCAGAGGACACTCTGGATAGTCACAGACCTACTTGGGGGAAGGAGGTGCCTTTGTGGGAGTGGGTGTGGGTTTATTGTTTTGTCTCATGTTCTGAGAATAGATGGGAAAGGCGGTGTGTTTGGCTTGGAGTGGACAGTTTCTAGTAAGTCGTTTGACAAGGCGAGTGTTTCTATGTCTGTGTATCCCACTGTGTCCATTGTTGTAGACATTGGAAAAGAGAATGCATTAATGGATGTGTCCTGTCTAGTGTAAATCTTCCCATAATTCAACCTGCCCAATATATGAATGGAGTGCAGCTTGTCTTGTCGATGTGCAACACCTGCTACCTTTCTAAGTTGCTGTTTTCTTCCTGAATTCTGGCCACTCTCCAGAATAGGCTCATGGATTTGTGTCCAAAATATGTACCACCTCCAAACTCTGTGACATGGCCATGTACTGGATAGCTGAAGAGAATGGCGAGCAACTCATAAAACTCAGATATCAGTGTGACCAGGAAAGTCTCAGTGCAGAAACCCTGCTTTGGGCCTTTTGCTTACTTATTGTTGTTTTGCACTGAATGTCAGGAAGTTCTTTGCCTCAATCCACCCCTTTGTGAAGCCTGAAGAAAACAGTTTTCAAATGGAAATGAATGGCATCACCTGTGGCTCTTTGCTTAATTGCTTTGGGAAGGGATGTGTCTGAATTAGTCTCTTCGCCATGTGTGTGGCTATGACTTAGATTCTCAGCACCTGATGGATCTAAAGAATGATCCCATTTGTGCATCCAAAACCATAATGGCAAAAAAATCATTCATTATGGATGAAGTCTCTTGCCTTCCTCTGTTAGGTTCCTGAACTCCATCAAGTGAGAATAGGGATTCTTTGGGTCAAATGAGTTCTTCAATTCCCTGCAGAGGTGCTTGGGTTTTTGCATAACTCCAAATCACATAAAGAATTGATACCTGAAATCAGTAGGCCTCAAATTGGAGAAACACAAAAGTATTAACGGCAGGCTTATTTTATCACTCTTGGTTCACAGAAACGGTGTCCAGGCCACCCTGACTTTAGGCAAATGAGGGGCAAGCGAGCTGATTTTGGACACTGTCTTGGCTTTTCTCATGACCCCAATTCACATAAAGAATCTAGACCCCACTCTCAGAGAGCCTCAAATTGGATAAGCGGAGCAGTATTAAGGGCAGGCCTATTTGATCACTGCTGGTTCACAGGAAGGGTGCCCAGGCCACCCTGAAGTTAGGCAAAAGAGGTGCAAGAAGCTTATTTTGGACATTTTCTCTGGCTGCACAACTCATGGAAAACTCCAGGAAGAGGTTATGATTAGTGTCTATATGGAAGAAGAATAGGGCCATGAGGGAGTATTCTGGT
This sequence comes from Callospermophilus lateralis, assembly GCF_048772815.1. Taxonomy (NCBI): domain Eukaryota; kingdom Metazoa; phylum Chordata; class Mammalia; order Rodentia; family Sciuridae; genus Callospermophilus; species Callospermophilus lateralis. Next base: position 121,111,961 of record NC_135313.1, on the reverse strand, counting down.
TTTAATTGTTTTCATTTGAGTCGCGGTTGGAATAGTTGTCTGGGTCCACCTGGACTTGAACTCTGGTGTGATTCTCCTTATAGACTGAGTTCTGGAACTGACCTGAGAGAAGTATTGCCATGAATTGTGTTGGGATTTTAGGAGGCCAGGCATGAAGTTGCCATTGGAACCTGAGATCTAGGCACAGGTTGGCTTTCCACAGAACACTGGGAATCTCAGCCAGGATATTACATGATTTTATTCTGAAAGACTTGGCATGCATTATTGAGATTCAAAACACACATGGACCTCGCTTTATAGACCTCAATTGGCCTCGCTTCATGTGACTTTTTGGCCACTCTTTGGGTAGCCTTGCCTGGGAGAGTGCTCCAGAGCTTTCCCTGAAATTAGGTTCCTAACCCTTTAATGGTTCCTGAATGAATTGAAACCCACAGTGCCTCCAACTTCATCCGTGAAAAATTGCTAGATAATTACCATGAAATTTTTAAAATTCCCATGACCAGATGTCACTGGAGAACCTTTGATGTCCTGTTGATGATCATGAATATACCAGACAGGGCCTTGATTGACTGGGTTTCATGAAAATGGTGTAGAACAGAGATGCTAGTAAGTAGGAGCCTGGTGAGTAGTGGGCCTAGAGAAGTGTTATGCAAGTGAGTGATAAAACATCTGTGATGGAGTCATGTGGATCTTCCATTGGCTTCCAAATGGCTTGAGACTGACATGGTGCAGCCATCAGACCCATATACGTAAAGGCATATTTTTATATGGAAAGGTTTCAGGGCAATGTTCAGAATCATGTTGCTATTGTCAAGGGGGCAAGCTACGTGGGATAGAACCCTGGTTGGTGCATTCTCCTGGAGACCCTGCCAACCACAGCTGACAGAACTCCCTTAAGCACTGTTTCCCATTTGAACTCGTTGTATTTCATGAAGCAAACACCAAACTCCCGGTGCAGCAGCAAGAAACACCACGATAATTGGAGGATGACTATGTTGTTTCACAGTCCACACGGGGAGACACTAAGCCCTCAGTGGCCACAGTTTACCTACAAATAGAGAATTCAGCACTGCTGCCTCATTTTTATTGGAAAATAAATAACCATGTCCTCCAGGTCACATAGATGCAGATCGAGCTTTGATTGTCTCACTACAAATAAAGCTAAATCTCCTGAAAACAACATATATTTTAAGTGCCCAACCTCAAAGGCAGATTCTCAAAAAGTCTTTAGGCCAGCAGAGTTCCATGTTTGTGGAGTGTTTACCCTGTCCCTTACTTTTGGAAACTCCTCTACCACCTCCAAAGATGTGAAATCTGGAGCATTTTCCATTCCTGATAGGTATTCACAGATTTTCTAACTCTATTCCTCTAATTGTGTCTTACTTGGGGCGAAGGTAATGTCAAGGCATTGTTCTGGAGGAGAGTGGGAAGAATTTTCTGTAGCATATATTTGCATACACATTAGATTCAGTTTTCTATTTTCCATTCAAAATACTGAATCCCTGACTCTAACCCATACCCGACCAGACTCTGACTACTAATTCTAATATGGTGGAGAAAACTAACCCAAACAGAATAGAAATACAAGCAGTTCAGAGTAGGCCTGGTGTATTGTTGGACTTGCCTTTTGCATGATAAAGAGTTGGAGTTATGAATCTAGTCAATTTATTGTTGAAATAGTTGTCCATGTATTTTTAAGGTTAACAAATATGTGAATTTCTGTCTCCCTTTCTCTGTATTCTTATATGCACATATAGATTCCTACCTGGTACCACACGTACATTCTTGTGAGGTGGCTGACTTGGCAGATACAAATTGTTAGAAGAGATCACTCCTACTAAACCTGTTGGAATTGAATATTCAACCTATGGGTGACCTTGCTAGTTGAACAGCATTATACATAAATCCATGTTCAGTAAAATTAATATTTTTAGATCTGTGGATGATATATATTTTATAATGAATTCTGATTGACATATATATTGCTACTTTTTTGTCTGTGTGTGTTTTGTATATATATATATATATATATATATATATATATATATATATATATATATATCTCCAGATTTTTCAAAATATGAAATATATGTGTCTTATATACACTCCCTAAATTCATTCATGTATATGTATGTGGATTTATAATCAACTATTCACAAGATTATTCTGAGAAATATTCATCCACCTGAAATTTGCCTAATGCTCTCAAATGTCAAACCTATTTGTGACTACATATTTGTTTCTTCCTAAGATTATATATTTAAACTCAACCCTGTTCAAAATATCTAATCCTATCACTCACTTTATACTTTGCCTGATTTCATAATGTCTCTATTGATACCTGCTTTCCTACATATTTTCCCCAGTTCATCATTGTGACTGACTCTTCACCTGTGCTGACATTTACATTCACTCTCTAATCGAAACCCTATTGCTAAAGAACTTTTTTTCCAATTCCTATACTCACCCTTCTTCCTAAAAGTACTTACTATCTTCCTAATGCTAAAGACTATCCCATTTTGACTGGATGTTCTCTTCTACATCCAGTAAATGTGGGGCGAGCTTGAGAGGAGGAGACCACCAACAGATGTTCTACTGGATGTTCTCTTCAATCATCCAAGTAAATGTGGGGCGAGTTTCAGAGGAGGAGACCACCAACAGACTATCTCATGCAACATCAAAGGGTTTTTTGGGTGTCCAGCATGCTGGGGCTCAGAGATCACTTGAATAGAGCAGATAGCCCTGAGAATAGCTTAAGTAGAGCTTATATACTTTCCCTGGAGAGGGCAGGGAGGGAATTTTATTGATGGGTCAGGGTGAGTGGGTGGTTTGCGTGCAACTGGGTGAGGGAGTACATTCTGCAGTTGGGCAGTTGGGGACAGAACATTCTGGGAACAAGATCTGCAAGCATTTCTCAAGATTTCAACAGTGTTTTGTTAAGCATACAGAAAAACAAGAAGTGACAAGTACCTATTTTATTAACCTTTAATTCCCCACTTCTTCTTCTGGCTACTTTTAATCATAAAAATGATCATTGGAGGGTGTCACATTCTATGTCTGCTAGTGGGGTATTACCATAAGTTTAACTCGTCCAATTTGAGCCTGGAGAAAAGAAATTACACGGTTGAGCAAACAGGGTTTTATAGTTAGCAATAATATGAGGATTATTATTGGACAGGCCAGGGTTGATAAAAACGTAGTTAACCAGGAGGAGTGTGTGAACCAAGACTCAAGCCACCCTTTTTGGGCCTCTCTCTCTTGTTGATGCTCTTCAAGGTGTCATTTAAATTTACTCATAGATTCTATTACAACTCCAGTATGGTCAGCATAAAAACAACATTCTTCCCTCAATGCAGCACAAAGGCCCCCTTCTCTAATGAAGAGGAGGTCCAACCCTCAACTTTTCTGTAAAACAACTTCAGAGAGAGAGGTTAAAGATTCATGCAAAGCTCTGATTGAGGTTTCTAACATCTTAGTTTTGCTCTATTGCTGCTTCTAATTTGGTCATTTGTTATGTCCCATGGACAATGACAGTGGTTCCTGTGCCCACCCGTGCAGCAACTCCTATTACTAATAGGATGGCTAAAGTGAGGAATACATGTTCCAAGTGGAACCGGTTGTATGCCCCTCCTATTTGATCTTCAAACGAACCTGCGTCATGATAGAGCACTCTGGGAAACATCAGCACTATTTCAAAATTAATCACATCTGTTGACCATTTCATGAAAACATAAAAATGTTTAAGTATATAGAATTATGCTGTTGTAGGGACAGACAAGGCAAGGCACCTAAGATAGCACTGAAGACAGGGAAACAGTCCTAATTTGTTGCAACCGGATTCAGAGGGCATTGCTTCTGTTGTAATCAATTAATCCCCTGAAACTCAAGTTTAGGTAGTTTCAGAATTTTGTACCCAACATATAAGGGATGGGGCTCAGAAGTTTACAGTCTGCAGAAGTTCCAAAAAGCAGTATTTGTTTCTGATTTTTCCTCTGTTCTGGGCAAGTTAAATTTTCAAGGACACATGGGAGGGGGAGAGCTTTTTATTCCCTTTCTTATTTTCCCCCTGCCAGCTGTTGCAACGGAGCCCAGTTGGTAATTTATTTATGTTAGAAATGTAGCCATTTCTCTGAAGCCCCAGCTGAAGGCCAGAGGCCTTGTTCACATATTTTTTGAAAAACTAGTTAGGGGTTGTCTAGCTTAGAAGTACTGAGTTTTTTAGCCAGTGGCCAAGTAGAACAGGGCAATACGAAAAGAGAAAGTTTATCTACATTGAACGCTTTATAGAAACTCTATGCTGAAAGTTCTAAAGTCAGCCATGGTGAAGACTTCTGGAGAAGGGCATTTAAGACTTTTCTGTGGGCCTGGTACAGAGGGGGAATACAGGGAAGGTGGGGCTGAGAGAAGCTCCGAGGATCTGAGAATGAGGAAAAAGAGAGATGTAAAAGAATAATTGGAAAGGGGTTTGGGAATTTCCTAGCAACAAAACTTGAGCACTAGAACAGGTAGAGCAGAGCAGAAAACGGAGTGAGTATCCCAAAATCCTGAGAGGGACTTTAAATTTTAGTAACCTGTTTTCAGTGATGACAAAGCAACTTTAATGGCCATTTATATTACATCTTGGATAAGGGTCTGAGAGCTCTCCTCAGCTCGTTTGAGCTTTGGGTTAGCTGGAAAGAGGACCTGGTGGGACCCGGTGAGGGCACTGACAGGAGAAGAGAGGAATGAGTCGGTGGAGGGGTACCTCAGTACCTGCTACCTCACAAGCGGGCAATTGTCTGAGAACTGGTGGAGGTTTGGGTTTCTGATCTAGTAATTGGAGGGGAGAAATCAGGTTGCTGAGGTGGGAGTGACAGCACAGAGTCTGGAGCAGAAGGCTGAGGATAAAAATCTATTGAAGAAGCATAGTTCAGGATGTGAGTGAAGGAGGGAAGAGGCTTCCACATAGGGGAATCTCCTTTCACCCTTTTGAGCACTTGCAGAAGTTAAAAAGGTCACGCAAAATTTGAGGATCTAGAGACCTCTCTGGGGGCCATCCTTTTTCTGTTGTCTACTTGGTAATATGGCCAATGCTGTGTACTGAATTTGATGAAGTATTGGGGTTCCATCAGGCAGCCCCTGTATGCTCACATCTCCATGACATACAGAAGAAGTCGGCTTTTCCACCACACAGCCGTTACTGTTTGTGGCTTTGATAGTTTGCCAGGTAAACATAGTAATCTAGGCTAGCCAACCTGCAACTGGCTCGCGTGTCCCTACATCCATAATGTTTGTTTCCATTATCTATGGTACAGAAGGGATTTAATGGTATTTTAGTGGGATTTTATTCATCAGGGATATCCCAATAGAAAAGACCTATGGCCAGCTGACAAATGTCTGGGTGGAGAGATGGCCACCAGGTCCGTAAGGGGGCTGTATGCGAGATAGATTATACTCTTTTCCAGTAGGATTTGTGATCAGCCATCGCTGCTTAACAGGCTGATGAGGGTTAGGACTACTTGTGGCCAAGGGGAGAGTATATAACCTTATCCACATGGCGAATACACAATTTGAAACTGTTACCAGTCTTTTCCAGTTTCCAGAAAGATTCTGGACAAGGAGCAGGCTTGAGATGAGAGGCATGGATCCAGGAAGTGATTCTGTATACCTTTACCACTGTAGGTGTTATAAGTAGCACCTGGTATGGTCCTTTCCAGCGGGGTTCCAGGGATGACACCTGATGTCATCTTACATTGATGAAGTCTCTTATTTGATATGGATGTGGAATCCCCTGGTACACAGTTTGGTAGGCAGTGGCCAGCTATTTTCACTGGTATCACTGAGTTCTTTCAAGAGCTTTAAGTCTGTCAAGCAAGAGGGTGTGGAAAGGATCCTTAGGTCTTACAGTTGGGCTTAGGACCCTTACTGGATGAGGGCCACCATAGAGAATTTCTCAGGCGGTAAGGTTACTCAAAGAAACAGAAAGATTTTTTCTTGCATGAAACATTGCATAAGGCAGGAGCATAGTCCAATCTTTTATGCTGGTCTCTAAGCTTAATTTCGTTAAGGTCTCTTTAATGGTTCTATTAATTCTTTCTACTTGTCCTGAACTCTGGGGTCTATAAGCACAATATAACTTCCAATTAATCCCCAGGTTCCTGGATAACCCCTGACTTACCTGGGCCATGAACTTCGGTCCATTATCAGATCCTATTACCGGCTTAGCTTCCTCCAATGGTAGAGAGGCTTTGTCAGCAGCAGGGGAATCTCTTAGAGTGTGTTTTGTATTAGGGGACGAGGGCAGGGGATAAGGAGGGGAAGAGGAGTCCAGTAGAGTCAAATCTTGTGACTCAGGAAGAACAGAGGGTGGAGGAGGAGGAAGAGGTGAGGGTTTGAGAGATCATGGGGGAAGGAGTATGAGCAGAGGCATGGGCAAGGAAAGGCTTCACCCATGGAGGAGGAGATTTGCAGAGGTCCTGCAAAGTTAAGATATATGGCTGTTGATCAGGATGGCTATGTGGCCCTGGCTGAAAGACAATATCTCTGACTTTTTAAATTAGTGGGAAGTAGAAAGATCTTTCTAGGGGCCATACTACTCCAAAGATGGGCCATTCTGAGGCAAAGAGAGTCTGCCAGGTCAAGCGTTTTACTAAAAAAAGAAAGATTATGAGCCCTTAAGCGGACTTTGGTTCAGTGATCAATGGTCAGGGACAGAGGCATTGAAGTGCTCTGTCCCATAATGAAAGGTACACAAACAGCAAAAGCAAAGACACATGACACATATAAGACAAGACCATAAAGACAGGCAGTGGACGTCCAACACTGAGACCAGGAATGCGTAGCCGGCAAAACCCAATAGGATGGCAATACCGAATCTAAAACAAAATATCACTGAGTCGAGGAAACAATTGTTCCTTGATTTTCCAAGTCCTCTGAGGGGTCCCCCAGGGAGGTGCCCTGTGTCTCTGTGACACGTCTCTCAGCCACCGTCGGAGAGAGCCCAGGCTCTTCATCGCCAGCAATTTTGCCAAGCCCTAACATGAAACCTGAAACCAGAAAGAGGCGCCTTACTTGCTCGAGAGGTGCCCGTTGGGGTCTCTCATCTGCCACTGCCAGAACTCGGTGGAACCTCAATATGTAAAGGTCAGGCGAGAGTCGGAGGAAGAGACTACCAAGAGACTGTCTCATGCAACAGCAAAGGGTTTTTTTGGGTCCAGCTTGCTGGGGCTCACAGCTAACTTAAATAGATTAGAGAGATCTGAGAACAGCTTATGCAGAGCTTACATACATTTCTTGGAGAGCAAAGGGAGGGAAGTTTACTGATGTATAAGGGTGAGTTGGCGGTTCGCGTGACACCGAGTGAGGCAGTACATTCTTCAGTTTGGCAGTTGGGAACAGTACATTCTAGAACAAGATTAGCAAACATTTCTCAAGATTTCAACAGTGTTTTGTTAAGCATACAGAAAAACAGGAAATTACAAGTACCTATTTTATTAACCTTTCACTACCGACTATCCCTTTTTGACTGGATGTTCCTTCTACATTAATTCATGCAAGGTACAAGGTCCTATGCCATTGTATATCGATTTATCTGAGACATCTCTGCAGAACGTAATTCAACGCTGCGTATCCCAATCAAGGGCCCAATGCCCTTCTGGCCTTCAAATCATACTTAGATTTCTTTTTTCATACACATATTATACCTATATATTCTTATACACATAGCAAGTTCCCAATACCATTATTCATCCAGCACAATGAATTCTAACCCAAATCAAACATGTTTTTAACCATAATCATACACTGTTCCCTCAATCTAACTTTATAGAAGAGCAGGGAAAGAGTTGTTTTTACAATACAGAAATGTAGGGAAACTTCCACCTGCTGAGAACCTGAAAGGCCCATACAGAAATGATCACTGGAGAAGATGTAGGCAGCTATGAAGGACCTGAGAGACCAAAAGTCATCTTCCATGGCAAACAACCCGGTCAGGATAAAAGGTTGTGTCTGAATCAGATTCTCTTCTTAATGTAGAGAACATGGACCAAAACAGGCCTGTGTGGAGATCTATTCCTGGGTGCCTATGGTTGATATACCATTCTAACTTGTGAAAGTGTCACAGGAATTAGGGGCAGCCTCAATCTCATGGGACCCTTGGAAGCAACAGTTAAGACAAAGTGGTTGCCAAGACAGGGACTTCATTCAGTTCAGGAAGGAAGTGACCTCACCTCTCTTCCTTGGTGATGGAACTGTTTGACTTTGGATCCAGGAAGCCAGGCACCCAGAGCCAGTCCCAGTCCCCGTCCCTGTGGTCTCACTTGTTTGGATTTACCAAGGACAGTCAGTCTTTCTTGGTACCTTCAGACGTGAGAAGACCAAATGCCAGGAAAGCTCAGAAGCGGGGCTTTTCTTGAGAAAGCAGTTAGTGGCTCACCGTTGGCTCCTGAGAAGTTCACAGAGTTTGCCAAGGAGACCAGATCTGAGACAGGACAGGCCATTTTGGGGGAACATATTATGGCCTACAAGTCAGAGGACACTCCGGATAGTCAAAGACCTACTTGGGGGAAGAAGGTGCCTTTGTGGGTGTGGTTGTGTGTTTGTGGTTTTGTCTCATTTTCTGAGAATAGGTAGGAAAGTCAGTTTGTTTCGTTTGAAGTGGACTGTTTCTAGTAAGTCATTTAACATGGTAAGTGTTTCTCTGTCTGTGTATCTCACTGTGTCCGTGGGTGTAGACATTAGAAAAGAGAATTCATCAATGGATGTGTCGTGTCTAGTAGAAAGCTTCTCAGCATTCATATTGCCCCATTTATGAATGGACTGTAGCTTGCCTTATTGATGTGCAACACCTGCTATCTTCCTAAATTCCTGGTTTCTTCCTAAATTCTGGCCAATCTCAAGAATAGGCCTATGGTTTTGTCTCCAAGATATTTACCAACTCAAAGCTCTGTGACATGGCAATGTACTGGATAGCTGTAGGGAATGGGTAGCATCTCAGAAAACTCAGATATCAGTGTGACCAGAAAAGTCTCAGTGGAGAAACCCTGCTTTGGGCCTTTTGCTTACCTATTGTTCTGTTGCCCTGAATGTCAGGAAGGTCTCTGCCTCTGACCACCCTTTTGTGAAGCCTGAAGAAAACAGTTTTCAAATGGAAATGATTGGGCATACCTGTGGCTCTTTTCTTAAGTGCTTTGGAAAGGGATGTGTCTGAATCAGCTCCCTGGCCCTGTGTGTGGCTGTGGCTTAGATTCTCAGCACCTGATGGATCTAAAGAAAGTTCCCATGTTTGCATCCAAAGGAAAAATGGCCAAAAGAGCAGTCATTGGGATGAAGTCTCTCGACTTCCTCTGTAAGGTTCCTGAACTCCATCAAGTGAAAATAGGGATCCTTTGGGTCAAATGAGTTCTTCAAAACCTGCAGAGGCTAGCCCATATGTGCTTGGTTTTTTCATGACTAAAATTCACATAAAGAATCTAAACCCCACAGTCAGTAGGCCTGAAATTGTAGAACTGGAGCGGTATTAATGGCAGGCCTATTTGATCACTCCTGGTTCACAGGATGGATGTCCAGGCCACCTTGACTTTAGGCAAATGAGGGTCAAAGGAGCTTATTGTGGACACTGTCTTGGTCTGCGCCCCTCATGGAAACCTCCAGCCAAATTATGATGAGTGTCAATATGGAAGAAGATGAGGGCCATATGGGAGTGTTTTTGTTTTAATTGTGGTAATTTGTGTGGTAGTTGGAAGAGATGACTGGGATCACCTGGGCTTGAACTCTGGTGTGATTCCCCTTAAAGAATGAGTTCTGGATCTGACCTCAGAGAAGTATTGCCGTGAATTCTTTTGGGATTTTACTAGGCCACGCGTGAGAATCGCCTTTGGAAACTGAGATCTAGGCCCAGGATGGCTTTCCACAGAGCTCAGGGATTCTGAGCCAAGATATCACATGATTTAATTCTTAAAGACTTGGCAGCCCTATTTGATAGTCCAAACAAATATGGACCTCACATTGTAGACCTCAATGTGTCTGGATTCATGTGAACTTTTTGCCAGTCTTTTGGAAGGCATTTCTGTGAGTGTTCTCCAGAGCTTTCATTGAAATGAGCTTCCTCACCATTTAATGGTTCCTGAATTAATTGAAACCCACAGTGCCTCTAACTTCATTTTTGAAAAATGACTAGATTAATACCATGAAATTTTTGAAATTCTCATGACCAGGTGGCACTGGATAAACTTTGGATTTCCTGTTGCTGATCATGAGTGTACCAAAGAGTGCCTTGATTGACTGGGTTTCGTGAAAATGGTGTAGAACAGAGATGCCAGTAATTTGGAGCCTGCTGAGTAGTGGGCGTAGAGAAGTGGACTGTATTTGTGTAAATAAATATTTTTGGTAGGACCACCTGGATCTTCCATTGGCTTCGAAAGACTTGCGACTGACATGGTGCAGGCTGCAGACCTTTATATGTAAAGGAATCTTGTCATATGGAGAGGTTTCAGGACAATGTTCAGAATCAGGTTGCTATAGTCAAGGGGAAAGCTATGTAGGATAGAAGCCTGGTTCGTACATTCTCTTCGCGACCCTGACCAACCACACATGACAGAACTCCCTCCAGCATTTTGTCCCATTTGAACTCCTTGTATTTCGTGAAGCAAATACCAAACTCCCAGTGCAGCAGTAAGAAACACCCTGGAAAGTGGAGGATCACCAAATGGCTTCACAGTCCACACGGAAAGACACTTAGCTCCCAGTGGCCACAGTTTACCTACAAAGGGAGAATTCAGAACTGCTCCCTCATATTCATTAGAAAATAAGGACCATGTCCTCCAGGTCATAGAGATGCAGACCCAGATTTTATGGTGTCACTGCAAACGAAGCTAAATCTCCTGACAAGTACATATATTTCTTGTTCCCAACCTCAGAGGAAGTTTCTCAAGAAGTCTTTAGGCCAGCACAGCTCCATTTTTCTGTATTGTTTACCCTCTCCCTTACTTTTGGAAACTGTTCTACCACATCCAGTGTTGTGAACTCCTGAGCATTTTCCAATCGACATATATATTCACAGATTTTCTAACTCCTCTCCTCTAATTGTGTCTTACTTTTAGCAATGGTTATGTCAAGGCATTGTTCTGAATGAGAGAGGGAAGATTTTTGTGTATCACATTTTTGCATACACATTAGATTCATTTTTCTTTTTTCCATTTGAAATCCTGAATCCCTGACACTAACCCATACCCTACTAGACTCTGACTACTAATCCTAATATCATGGAGAGAAAGAAACCTAACCGAATAGAAATAAAGGCCTTTCATAGGAAGCATGGTGTATACTTCTATTTGCCTTCTGCATTATCAAGAGTATGTGTTTTAATTCTAGTCAACTTTTCATTGTAATATTTCTCCATGATTTTTTAAAATTATCACATATATAAATTCCTGTCTCCCTTTCTCTGTATCCTATTCAGCACATGTATTTTTTTATGCATATATATAATATCCTACATGGTATCACACGGACATTCTTGTGAGCTCCCTGAGCTTGGAATATAAAATTGTGAGAACAGATGACTCTCCCTAAATAATGATGGAACTGAAAATTCAACCTATGGGTGAGCTTCCTAGTGAAAAACACTATACATAAATCCATGTTCAGTAGAATGAATATTTTTGGATATGTGGATGAATTATATTTCATGATGAATTTCGATTGGCATATATATTGCTAAATATTAATGTGTGTGTGCATGCGTGTGTGTGTGTGTGTGCATGTGTGTGTGTGCGTGTGCGTGTGTGTGTGTGTGTTTGTGTATATTTTTTTTTAAAATCTGGAAAATATATATATATATATATATATATATATATATATATATATATATTCTCCAGATTTTAAAAAAATATGAAAAATATGTGTCTTATTATACACTCCCTAAATTCATTTATATTCATGTATGTGGGTTCAAAATCCAATTTTTACAAGATTATTTTCAGCAATATTTATACACCTGTAATACATATTGGTTTCCTACTACTGAAAACTAAGTTCAGTAGGTGGTGCATACAAATCCTAATATTTCTACAGTACCCGACCCAGGTTTAACATCAATGCAAGTAGATTGCTATGGGACATGATGTGTATTTTGAAGTTCATTTTTACTGAACACTGGTACATTACTATTTTTTCAGTTTATGGACATCATAGGATATATTTTTTCATCCACAACTTCACAAAATTATAGGCATTTGGTTCACTTTCATTTACTTAATACTTCAGAACACATGTATTCCTCCATGTTTCTTTACTGGTCTTTTCACTAGACTTCTTTCTAAACACATTATTTTTGATTCCATAATCATTTTTGAAGCAATACTCACTCTTCACGAATAAACCGTAACCCTAATATTACCATTACATATATAACTGGTTGGAATGATTGTATATATATCAATATAAGATTTCCAATATATTTTCAGATTCAAACTCAATCCATTATTTAAAGTTGGAACCAGTTTTATACTTTATTCACAATATGGTCTATTCATTCAACATCTCAATAATCATCAACACAAGGTACACCTATTTGTATCACCAGTACTAATTTATAATTTTCCAGAATATTACTCCCCATAATGGTGGAAGAAATACTCATGTCACCTTATCTACATATACATTTTATTACGGTAGTATTCTGGACACAAAATGCAAAGGTCACACATATGATTGTACCAAAGCCTAAATGGAAAGTGACCATGGATTACTAAAAACATCCATGTCCAGGGTGCCTAATGCTCTCAAATGTCAATCCTATTGATTACTACATATTTGTTTCTTACTAAGATTATATATTCAACCTCAAGCCTGTTGAAAATGTCTAATCATATTACTCACTTTATACTTTGCCTGATTTCCTAATCTTTCTATTGATATCTGCTTTCCTACATATTTTTCCCAGTTCATCATTGTGACTGTCTCTTCACATGTGCTGACATTTACATTCACTCTCTAACTGAAACCCTATTGCTAAAGAAGTTTTGGTCCAACTCCTAGATTCACTCTTCTTCCTAAACCAACTGACTATCTTCTTAATCCTACAGACTATCCCTTTTTGACTGGATGTTCTCTTCTACATTCAATCATCTGAGTTACACGGTCCTATGCCATTGTATATCGATTTATCTGAGACCTCGGTGCAGAACATAATTCAAGTTAAGTATACCAATCAAGGGTTCTGTTGCCCTGAATGTCAGGAAGGCCTTTGCCTCAGGCCACCCCTTTGTGAAGCCTGAAGAAAAAATTTTCAAATGGAAATAAATGGGCATCTCCTGTGGCTCTTTGCTTAATTGCTTTGGAAAGGGATTTGTCTGAATCTGCCTCTTGGCCCTGTGTGAGGCTGTGGCTTAGATTCTCAGCACCTGATGGATCTAAAGAAAGATCCCATGTGTGCATTCAAAACGAAAATGGCAAAAAGAGCAGTCATTGTGGATGAAGATTTTTGCCTTTGTCTGTTACCTTTGACCCCCTTCAAGTGAGAATAGGGATCCTCTTTGTCAAATGAATTCTTCAATGCTCTGCAGATGTGCTTGGGTTTTCTCATGACTCCAAATCACATAAAAAATCTATACCTGACATTCAGTAAGCCTCAAATTATAGAAACAGAGTGGAATTAATGGCAGGCCTTTTTGATCACTCCTGGTTCACAGGAAGGGTTTCCAGGCCACCCTGACTTTAGGGAAATTAGAGGCAAGGGAGCTTATTCTGGAAATTGTCTTTGGTTGCGACCCTCATGGAAACTTCCATCCAGAACTTTTGATGAGGATCTTTATGGACGAAGATGAGGGCCATGTGGGAGTTTTTTTGTTTTAATTGTGGTCACTTTTGTGGGGGTTGGAAGAGATGACTTGGTCCACCTGGGCTTGTACTCTGGTGTGATTACCCTTAGAGCCTGAGTTCTGGAACGTACCTCATAGAAGTATTGAAATGAATTGTGTTGGTTTTTAGGAGGCCACGCATGATTGTCACCCTTTGAAACTGAGATCTAGGCCCAAGGTGGCTTTCCACAGAGCAATGGGAATCTCAGCCAGGAAATCACATGATTTTTTCTGAAAGACTTTGCAGCCATTGTTGGCCCTCGGAAGCAAGAAGGAGTGGCCATACTCATATCAAATAAAATCAACTTAAAACCTAAGTTAATCAAAAGTGATAAAGAAGGACACTATATACTGTTAAAAGGCACCATTCACCAACAAGACATAACAATTATCAATTTGTATGAACCAAACAATGGTGGTGCAAAGTCATAAAACAAACTCTCCTCAAGTTCAAGAGTCATATAGGCTATAACACAATAATTACGGGTGACTTCAGCACACAACTCTCGCCATTGGACAGATCCTCTAGAGAAAATCTGAATTAAGAAACTCAATAGCACAATCAATAATCTAGACTTAACCAACATATATAGAATATATCAAACATCATAAAGTAGATACATGTTCTTCTCAGCAGCACATTGGTCCTACTCAAATATAGACCATATATTATGCCATATGGAAACTCTTAGTAAATATAAAAGTATGGAGATAATACCATGCACCATATCGGATCATAATGGAATGAAACTTGAAATTAATGATTGAAGAAGGAAGGAAAAATTCTACATCACATGGAAAATGAACAATATGTTACTGAATGATCAATGGGTTACAGAAGACATAAAGGAGGAGATAAAAAATTTCTTAGAGACAAATGACAATACAGACACAACATACTGGATTCTATGGGAAACAATGAAAGCAGTTTTAAGAGGGAAATTCATTTCTTGGAATTCTTTCCTCAAAAAAAGAAAAAAACAACAAATAAATGATCTCACACTAGATCTCAAAAACCTAGAAAAAAAGAGCAAAACAACAAATGTAGTAGAAGACAAGAAATAATTAAAATTAGAGGAGAAATCAACAAAATTGAAACAATTGAAAAAATAAATTTGGTTCTTTGAAAATAAATTAAATCGACAGGCCCTTAGCCATGCTACTGAAGAGAATTAGAGAGAGAACTCAAATTACTAACATATGGGATAAAAAAGGCAATATCACAACAGACACTACAGAAATACAGAAGATAATTAGAAAGTATTTTGAAACCCTATATTCCAATAAAATAGAAGATAATGAAGATATCGATAAATTTCTTATGTCATATGATCTGCCCAGATTGAGTCCGGAAGACACACACAATTTAAATAGACCAATAACAAAGGAAGAAATAGAAGAAACCTTCAAAAGACTACCAACCAAAAAAAGCCCTGGACCAGATGGTTATACAGCAGAGTTCTACAAAATGTTCAAAAATAAATTAATACCAATACTTTTCAAGCTATTTCAAAAAATAGAAAAAGAAGGAGTTCTTCCAAATTCATTCAATGAGGCCAACATCACCCTGATCCCAAAACCAGACAAAGACACTTCAAAGAAAGAAAATTACAGACCAATATCTCTAATAAACTTGGATGCAAAAATTCTCAATAAAATCCTGGCAAATCAAATACAAAAGCATATAAAAAAATTGTGCTTCATGATCAAGAGGGATTCATCCCAGGGATGCAAGGCTGGTACAACATACGGAAATCAATAAATGTAATCCATCACATCAATTGACTTAAAGAGAAGAACCATATGATCATCTCGATAGATGCAGAAAAAGCATTCTACAAAGTACAGCATCCCTTTATGTTTAAAACTCTATAAAAACTAGGAATTATAGGTACTTACCTCAACATGGTAAAAGCTATATATGCTGAACCTCAGGCTAGCATCATCCTAAATGGAGAAAAACTGAAGGCATTCCATCTAAAATCTGGAACAAGACAGGGATGCCCTCTATCACCACTTCTATTTAATTTAGTTCTTGAAATACTATCCAGAGCAATTATACAGACAAAGGAAATTAAAGGCATAAAAATAGGAAAAGAAGAACTTAAATTATCGCTATTTGTGGATGACATGATTATATATTTAACAGACCCAAAAGGGTCTACAAAGAAACTGCTAGAGTTCATAAATGAATTCAGCAAAGTGGCAGGATATAAAATCAACACGCATAAATCAAAGGCATTCCTGTATATCAGCAACAAAACTTCTGAAATGGAAATGAGGAAAACCACTCCATTTACAGTATACTCAAAGAAAATAAAAAACTTGGGAATCAACCTAACCAAAGAGGTGAAAGATTTATACAATGAAAACTACAGAACCCTAAAGAGCGAGATAGAAGAAGATGTTAGAGGATGGAAAAATATGCCCTGTACATGGATAGGCAGAAATAACATCATCAAAATGGCGATATTACCCAAAGTTCTCTACAGGTTTAATGCGATGCCAATCAAAAACCCAATGACATTTCTTGTAGAAATAGATAAAGTAATCATGAATTTCATATGGAAAAACAAAAGACCCAGAGGAGCGAAAGCAATTCTAAGCAGGAAGTGTTAATCCAGAGTTCAAACTGTACTACAAAGCAATAGTAACAAAAACAGTGTGGTACTGGTATCAAAACAGGCAGATGGACCAATGGTAGAGAATAGAGGACACAGAGACAAATCCACAAAATTACAACTTTCTTATATTTGAAAAAGGGCCTAAAAGAATGCAATGGAAGAAGGTTAGCATCTTCAACAAATGGTGCAGGGACAATTGGAAATTCATATGCAACAAAATGAAACTGAATCCCTTTCTCTCACAATGCACAAAAGTTAACTCAAAATGGATCAAGGAGCCAGATATAAAATCAGAGACACTGCGTCTGATAGAAGAAAAAGTTGGCTACGATGTACATACTGTGGGGTTGGGCTCCAAATTCCTTAATAGGACACCCATAGCCCAAGAGTTAATAAAAAGAATAAACAAATGGGACTTACTTAATCTAAAAAGTTTTTCCTCAGCAAGAGAAACAATAAGAGAGGTAAATAGAGAGCCTACATCTTGGGAACAAATTTTAACCCCTTACACTTCAGATAGAGCCCTAATATCTAGAATATACAAAGAACTCAAAAAATTAAACAATGAGATAACAAATAACCCAATCAACAAATGGGCCAAGGATCTTAACAGACACTTCACAGAGGAGGACATACAATAAATCAACAAGTACAAGAAAAAATGCTCACCATCTCTAGCAGTCAGAGAAATGCAATCAAAACCACCCTAAGATACCATCTCACTCCAGTAAGATTGGCAGCCATTATGAAGTCGAACAACAATAAGTGTTGGAGAGGATGTGGGGTAAAGGGTACACTTGTACACTGCTTGTGGGACTGCAAATTGGTGAGTCCAATATGGAAAGCAGTATGGAGATTCCTGGGAAAGCTGGGAATGGAACCACCATTTTACCGAGATATCGCCCTTCTCAGACTCTTCCCTGAGGATCTTAATAGAGAGCAGTATAAGGATACTGCCACATCAATGATCATAGCGGCACAATTCACAATAGCTAGACTGTGGAACCAACCTAGATGCCCTTCAATAGACGAATGGATAATAAAAATGTGGCATCTATACACAATGGAGTATTACATGGCACTGAAAAATGACAAAATCATAGAATTTGCAGGAAAATGAATGGCATTAGAATAGATTATGCTAAGCGAAGCTATCCAATCCTTAAAAAACAAATGCCAAATGTTTCCTTTTATATAGAGAGAGCAAATAAGAATAGAACAGGGAGGAAGAACATGAGAAAAACATTAAAACTAAACAGAGATGAGTGGGGGGAGAGAAAGGGAGAGAGAAGGAAAAGCATATGGAAATGGTAGGAGACTACTCAATGTTACACAAAATTGCATATAAGAGGTTGTGAGGCTAAAGAGGGGAAAACAAGGGAGAGAATTAAACAACAGCAGATGAGGTAGAGAGGGAAGATGGGAGGGGAGGGGGAATAGTAGGGGATAGGAAAGGTAGCAGAATACAACAGTAACTAGTATGCTATTATGTAAAAACGTGAGTGTGTAACTGATGTGATTCTGCGATTTGTATTTGGGGTAAAAATGGGAGTTCATAACCCAATTGAGTCAAATGTATGAAAGATGATATATCATGAGCTTTATAATGTTTTGAACAACCAAAAAAAAAAAAAAAAGAATTGAATTTCCAATATTTGACTCATTTAACAACTTTATTTTTTAATAAAATTGTCTTTTATTTGTTATCTTACTTGCTGGTATCTGCCTTTCAGTTTTAAAAAACTATGTGCTGTAGCCATTCATCCATGTAGTATGTAACAGAAAATTTTGAGTGTCTCCATATAACCAGATTGGCAAGGCATCAAGGTTTCCTTCACAAACAAGGTGAAGGCTTTGCCATTAGAAATTTAATATTCTGCAAAACAATTTTTTTTTAACTTTCCAATTAAATTTCCAAAAAATTTTAGAAAAAGAAGAATCTAAACCCCACAGTAAGAAGGCCTCAAAGTGGAGAATTGGAGCATTTACGGCAGGCCTATTTGATCACTCCTGGTTCACAGGAAGCATGTCCAATCCACCCTGACGTTAGGCAAATGAGGGGCAAGGGAGCTTATTTTGGGCACTGGTTTGGCTGTGCCCCTCATGGAAAACTCCATCCAGAGGTTATGATGTGTGTCTATATGGAAGAAGATGAGGGCCATGTGGGAGTGTTTTGGTTTTAATTGTGGTCATTTGTGTGGTAGTTGGAAGAGATGACTGGGTCCACCTGGGCTTGAACTCTGGTGTGATTCCCCTTAGAGAATGAGATTTGGAACTGACTTCAGAGAAGTATTGCCATGAATGTTGTTGGGATTTCAGGAGGCCACGCATGAGAGTCGCCCTTGGAAACTGAGATCTAGGCCCAGGGAGGCTTTCCAGAGAGCACTGGGAATCTCAGCTAGGATATCACAGGTTTTATTCTGAAAGACTTGGCAGCCATCGTTGAGAGTCAAAACACACATGGACCTCACATTGTAGACCTCAATGGGCCTGGCTTCATGTGACCATTTGGCCACTCTTTGGGAAGCCTTGCCTGTGAGAGATCTCCAGATCCTTCATTAAAATGAGCTTCCTCAACATTTAATGGATTCTGAATGAATTGAAACCCACAGTACCAACAACTTCATCTGTGAAAAATAGTTAGATAAATACCATGAATTTTTAGAAATTCTCATGACCAGGTGGCACTGGAGAACCTTTGGATGTCCTGTTGCTGATCATGAGTATACCAGACAGTGCCTTAATTGACTAGGTATCATGAAAATGGTGTAGAACAGAGATGCCAGTAAGTTGGACCCTGCTGAGTAGTGGGCCTAGAGCAGTGGTGTGCAGGTGTGTAATAAAACATCTGTGGTGGGGCCATGTGGATCTGCCATTGACTTTCAAATGCCTTGAGACAGACATTGTGCAGCCAGCAGACCCTTCTATATAAAGGCATCTTGTTATATGGAGATTTTTCACGGCAATGTTTAGAATCAGGTTGCTATGGTCAAGGGGCAAGCTATGTGGGATAGAAGCCTAGTTGGTGCATTCTCATGCAGACACTGACGCACCACACGTGACAGAACTCCCTCCAGCACTGTGTCCCACTTGAACTCTTTGTATTTCGTGAAGCAAATAACAAACTCCCAGTGCAGCAGCAAGAAACACAACGAAAAGTCGAGGATGACCAAATGGCTTCACAGTCCACATGGGGAGACACTTAGCCCCAGTGGCCACAATTTAGCTACAAAGAGAGAATTTAGCACTGCTGCCTCATGTTCATTGGAAAATAAGAAACCATGTCCCCCTGGTCACATAGATGCAGACCTAGCTTTGATGGTCTCACTACATCGGAAGTTAAAGCTCCTGACAACAACATATATTTCAAGTGCCCAAGCTCAGAGGCAATTTCTCAAGAAGTGTTTAGGCCAGCAGATTTCCATGTTTGTGGAGTGTTTACCATGTCACTTACTTTTGGAAACTGCTCTATCAACTCCAAGGTTGTGAACTCCTGAGCATTTTCCATTTTAAATATATATTCACAGATTTTCTAACTCTTCTCCTCTAATTCTGACTTACTTGGGGTGAAGGGAATGTCAAGTCATTGTTCTGGATGAGAGAGGGAAGATTTTTTTGTAGCACATATTTGCATACACATTGGATTCATTTTCCAATTTTCTGTTTGAAATACTGAATTCCTAACACTAACCCATACCCTACTAAACTCTGACTACTAATCCTAATATAATGGAGAAAAATAACCCAAACAGAATAGAAATACAAGTATTTCAGAAGAAGCATGGTGTATAGTTGGACTTACCTTTTGCATGATATAAGGTAGGAGTTGTAAATCTAGTCAATTATTTGTTGAAATAATTCTCCATGTGTTTTTAAAGTTAAGAAATATGTGAATTCCTGTCTCCCTTTATCTGTAGCCTATTAAGCAAATGTGTTTTTATATGCACAAATAGGATCCTACCTGGTTTCACATGTACATTCTTGTGAGGTGGCTGACTTGGCAGATACAAATTGTGAGAAGAGATCACTCCTCCTAAACGCTGTTTTAACTGAAAATTCAACCCATGGGTGAGCTTCCTAGATGAACAACACTATACATATATTCATGTTCAGTAAAATGAATATTTTGGGATATGCGGATGAGTAATTTTTCATGATGAATTTCAATTGGCATATATATTGCTACATTATAATGTGTGTGTTTGTGTGTCTATATATACGTAATATATATATATATATATATATATATATATATATATATATATATATATATATATATATTCTCCAGATTTACCAAAATATGAAATATATGTGTCTTCTTATACACCGCCTGAATTCATTCATATTCATATATGTGGATTTATAATCAACTTTTAACAAGTTTGTTCTCAGAAATATACATCCACTGAAATACATATTTGTTTCCTAGTACTGAAAACTAACTTCAGGGAAGGGTGCTTACAAATCCTAATATTTCTACAGTAACTGACCAAGTTTAACATCAATGCAAGTAGATTCCTATTGGATATGATGTGTTTATTAAAGTTCATTTTTATTCAAACCTGGTACGTTATTATTTCTTCAGTTTGTAGACATCATAAAATATATCCTTTCATTCACAAGTTCACAAATTTATAAACATTTGGTTCACTTTCAATAACTTCCTCCTTCAGAACACTGATATTTCTCCATGTTTCTTGACTGGTCTTTTCACTAGACTTCTTTCTAAACACATTATTTTCGATTCCATAATCATTTTTGAATCAAAACTCACACACTATTCATGATAAACGGTAACCCTAATATAACCATTAGATATATAAGTGGTTGGAATGAATGTATGTATATCAATAAATGATTCCCTCTATTTTTTCAGATATCAATACAATCCATTATTTAAATTTGAAACCAGTCATATAATTTATTCACAGTATGGTCTATTAATGCATCATCTCTATATTCATCAACACAGGGTAAGCCTATTAGTATCCCCAGTACTAATTTATATCTTTTCAAAATATTTCCCCCAGAAATGGTGGAAGAAATACTCATGTCACCTGATTTTCATATACATATTATCACAGTAATATTCTGGACACAAAATGCGAAGGTCACCCTTATGATTCTACCAAAGCCTCAATGGAATGTGAACATGGATTACTAAATATATCCATGTCCAGGTTGCCTAATGCTCTCAAATGTCAATCTTATTGGTGACTACAAATTTGTTTCTTCTTAAGATTATGTATTCAACCTCAACCCTGTTGAAAATGTCTAATCCTATCACATTATACTTTGCCTGATTTCCTAATGTCTCTATTGATGTCTGCTTTCCTACATATTTTCCCAAGTTCATCATTGTGCCTGACTCTTCACATATGGTGTCATTTATATTCACTCTCTAACCAAAACCGTATTGCTAAAGAACATTTGGTCCAAATCCTAGACTCACTCTTCCTCCTAAACCTACTGACTATCTTCCTAATCATACACACAATCCCTTTTTGACTGGATGATCTCTTCTACATTTAATCATCTGAGGTACAGGGTCTTATGCCATTGAATATCAATTTAACTGAGACCTCGGTGCACAACATAACTCAAGCTAAGGATCCCATTCAAGGGTCCAAATCCTTCTGGGCTTCAAATATTACCTAGATTTCTGTTTTCATACTTACGTTTTACCTCTATATTCTTATAAATATCGCTGGTTCCCAATACCATTATTCATCCAGCAGAATGATTTCCAACCCAAATCGAACATGCTATTAACCCTAACCATACAATGTTCCCTCAATCTCACTTTACAGAAGAGCAGGGACAAAGTTGGTATTACAATACAGGAAGTTAGGAGATCTTCCACCTGCTGAGTACCTCAAAATCCATGCAGAAATGATCCCTGGAGAAGATGCAGGCAGCTATGAAGGACCTGAGAGAACAAAAGTCATATTCCATGTCAAACAACATGGTCAGGATGAAAGGATGTGTCTGAGTCAGCCTCTCTATTCTTAATGTAGGGAAGATGGACCAAACCAGGCCTGTGTGGAGAGCTGTTCCCAGGTGACTATGGTTTCTTTACCATTCTAGCATGTGAAAGTATCACAGGAAGTAGGGCAGCCTCCATGTCAGGAGACAATAGGAAGAAACTGTTAGGACAAAGTGGTTGCCAAGACAGTGACCTCATTCATTTCCTGAAGGTAGTGACCTCACCTCACTTCCTTGGTGATGGAGCTCTCTGAATTTTGTGATCCAGGAAGCCAGGCACCCTGAGCCAGTCCCAGTCCCAGTCGCAGTGGGCTCATTTCTTTGGATTTACCAAGGACAGAGTCAGTCTTTCTTGGTACCTACTGATGTAAGGGTTGCCAAATACCAAGAAAGCTCTGAAGAAGGGTCTTTCCTGAGAGGATAGGAATTGGCTCACCACTGCCTCCTTACAACTTCACAGATTTGACCAAGGAGACCAGATCTGAGACAGAAAGGCCATTTCTGTGGAACATCGTATGTCCTACAAGTCAGAGGACACTCCAGATAGTCACAGACCTACTTGGAAGAAGGAGGTGCATTTGTGGGTGTTGGTTTATATTTGTGGTTTTTTCTCATGATCTGAGAATAGGTAAAAAAGGAGGTTTGTTTGGTTTGGAGTGGACTCTTTCTAGTAAGTCATTAGACAAGGAGACTGTTTCTGTGTCTGTGTATCCCACTGTGTTTTTCTTTGTAGATATTAGAAAAGAAAATAGCTCATTGGGTGTGTCGTGTCTAGTAGAAAACTTTCCAGTATGCATCCTTCCCAATTAATGAATGGACTGAGGCTTGCCTTATCCATGGGCAACACCTGCTATCTACCTAAGTTCTCATTTTTTTCTTGAATTCTGGCCACTCTCAAGATTAGTATCATGTATATTTGTACAAGATACCTACCACCTCCAAGCTCTGTGACATGGCCATGTACTGGATAGCTGAAGGGAATGGCGAGCATCTCAGAAAACTAACATATCAGAGTAACCAGGAAAGTCTCCTAGGAGAAACCCTGCTTGGGGCCTTTTGATTACCTATTGTTCTGTTGCTCTGAATGTCAGAAAGGTCTTTGCCCTAGGCCAAACCTTAGTGAAGCCTGAAGAAAAAAGTTTTCAAATGGAAGTGAATGGGAATCACCTGTGGCTTTTTACTTCATTGCTTTGGAAAGGGATTTGTCTGAATCAGCCTCTTGGCCCTGTGTGAGCCTGTGGTTTAGATTTTCAGCACCTGATATATCTAGAGGAAGATCCCATGTGGGCATCCAATACCAAAATGGAAAAAAGATCAGTCATTGTGGATGAAGCCTCTCGCCTTCCTCTGTAATATTCCTGACCTCCATCAAGTGAGAATAGGGATCATTTGTGACAAATGAGTTTATCACAGCCCTGCAGAGGCTGGACAATAGGTGCTTGCGTTTTCTGATGACTCCAATTCACACAAAGAATCTATACCCCAAAGTCAGTAGGCCTCAAATTTGAGAAGTGGAGCAGTATTAACAGCAGTCCTATATGATCACTTCTGTTTCACAGGAATGTTGTCCAGGCGACCCTGACTTTAGGCAAATGAGGGGCAAGGGAGATTATTTTTGACACTGTCTTGGGCTGTGCCCCTCATGGAAACCTCCAGCTAGAGGTTATGATTAGTGTCTATATAAAAGAAGAAGAGGGCCCTGTGGGAGTGTTTTGGTTTTAATTGTCGTCATTTGTGTGGCAATTGGAAGAGATGCCTGGGTCCACCTAGGCTTGAACTCTGTTGTGATTCCCCTTAGAGACTGAGTTATGGAAGTGAACTCAGAGAACTTTTGCCATGAATTGTGTTTTGATTTTTGGAGGCCACGCATGAGATTCGCCATTGGAAACTGAGATCTAGGCCCAGGGTGACTTTCCACAGAGCACTGGGAATCTCAGCCAGGATATCACAAGATTTTATTCTGAAAGATTGTCAGCCATAGTTGAGAGTCAAAACACACATGGAATTCACATTGTAGACCTCAATGGGCCTGGCTTCATGTGACCTTTTGCCCACTCTTTGGGAAGCCTTGCCTGTGAGAGTTCTCCAGAGCTTTCATTGAAATGAGATTCCTCACCTTTTAATGGTTCCTCTATAAATTGAATCCCACAGTGCCTCCAACTTCATTATTGAAAAATATCTAGATAAATACCATGAATTTTTTGAAATTACCATGACCAGGTTGCACTGGAGAACCTCTGGATGTCCTGTTGCTAATCATGATTGTACCAGACAGTGCCTTGATTGACTGGGTTTCATGAAAAAAGTGTAGAACATAGATGCCAGAAAGTTGGAGCCTGCAGACTAGTGGGCCTAGAGCAGTGGAGTGTAGGTGTGTGAAAAAAACATTTGTGGTGGGGCCACGTGGATCTGCCATTGGCTTAGAAATGACTTGTGACTGACATGGTACAGCCAGCAGACCCTTCTATGTAAAGGCATCTTGTTATATGGAGAGGATTCCTGCCAATGGTCAGAATCAGGTTGCTATTGTCAAGTTGAAAAGCTATGTGGGATTGAAGCCTCACTGGTGCATTTTACTAACCCACCACACGTGAGAGTACATCCTCCAGCACTGTGTCCCAGTAGAACTCCTTGTATTCCGTGAAGCCAATACCAAACTCACAGTGCAGCAGTAAAAAACACCACGAAAGTGGATAATGACCAAATGGCTTTACAGACAACACAGTTAGATACTTAGACCCCAGTGGCCAAAGTTTACCTACAAAGAGAGAATTCAGCACTGCTGCCTCATGTTCACTAGAAAATAAAAAACCATGTCATCCAGGTCACATAGATGGAGACGCAGAATTGATGGTCTCACTACAAAAGAAGCTAAAGCTCCTGACAACAATATATATTTTAACTGCCCAACCTCAGAGGCAGTTTCTCAAAAAGTCATTAGGCCAGCAGAGCTCCATATTTGTGGAGTGTTTACCCTCTCCCTTTTTGTAACCCGTTCTACCTCCTACAAGTTTGTGAACTCCTGAGCATTTTCCTTTCCACATATGTATTCACAGATTTTCTAACTTTTCTCCACTAATTGTGTCTTATTTGGGGCGAAGGTAATGTCAAAGCATTGTTCTGGATGAGAGTGGGAAGATTTTTGTGTAGCACATATTTGGATACACATTAGATTCATTTTCCTATTTTCCATTTGAAATACTGAATCCCTGACACTAACCCATACCCTACTAGACTCTGACTACTAATCAAAATATGATGGAGAAAAAGAAACTTAACAGAATAGAAATACAGGCCTTTCATAGGAGGCATGGTGTATACTTGGACTTGCCTTCGGCTTTATCAATGGTATGTGTTATAAATCTAGTCAACTTTTCATTGTAATACTTCTCCATGAGTTTTTAAAATTAACACATATGTAAATTTCTGTCTCCCTTTCTCTGTAGCCTATTCATCACATGTATTTTTTAATGCATCTTTAGAATTCTACCTGGTATCACATGTACATTCTTGTGAGCTCGCTTATTTTGGAAGATACAAATTGTGAGAAGAGATCGCTCCCTCTAAATACTGATGGAACTGGAAATTCAACCTATGGGTGAATTTCCTAGATGAACAATAATATGCATAAATAAATGTTCAGTAAAATGAATATTTTTGGATACGTGGATGATATCTATTTTATTATGATTTTCGAATGGCATATATATTGCTACATTTGAATATCTGTGTATGTGAGTATCTATTTATTGATCTATCTATCTAGATATAGATATCTACTCTTTAGATTTTCCAAAATATGAAATATATGTGTCTTATTATACACTTTCTAAATTTACTCATGTGTGTGTATGTGTATTTATAATCAAATTTTCACAAAATAATTCTTAGAAATATTCATCCACCTTAAATACATATTTATTTCAAAGTACTGAAAACTAAATTCAGTGAATGGTGCATACAAATCGTAATATTTCCACAGTGACTGACCCAGTTTCACATCAATGCAAGTAGACACCTATGGGACCATGATGTGTATTTTGAAGTTCATTTTTATTCAGCACTGATACATTACTATTTCTGCAGTTTATGGACATTATAGGATATATCCTTTCATCCACAATTTCACAAATTTATAGGCATTTGGTTCACTTTCAATCACTTCCTACTTCAGAACACATGTATTCCTCCATGTTTCTTGACTGTTCTTTTCATGAGATTCTTTCGAAACACATTATTTTTGATTTCCATAATCATTTTTGAAGCAAAACTCAGACACTCTTCATGATAAACCATAATGCTAATATTACCATTAGATGTATAACTGGTTAGAATGAATTTATGTATATCAATATAAAATTTCCTATATATTTTCAGATATCAATTCAATCCATTATTTAAAGTTTGAACCAGTTATATTATTTATTCACAGTATGGTCTATTAAGGCATCATCTCTATATTCATAGACCGATGGTATACCTATTTGTATCCCCAATATTAATTCATAAGTCTTTAAAATATTGCTTTAAGAATTGGTGGAAGAAATACTCTAGTCACCTGATATACATATACATTTCATCACAGTAATATTCCTAACACAAAATGCAACGGACACACTTATGATTTTACCAAAGCCTATATTGAACGTGAGCATGTATTACTAAAAACATCCATGTCCTGATTAACTAATGATCTCAAATATCATTCCTATTGGTGACTACATATCTGTTTCTTCCTAAGATTAAATATTGAAATTGAACCCTGTTAAAAATGTCTTATCCTATCACTCACTTTGTACTTTGCCTGATTTCCTAATGTCTCTATTGATATCTGATTTCCTACACATTTTCCCCAGTTCATCACTGTGACTGACTCTTCAAATATGCTGACATTTACAATCACTCTCTAACAAAACCCCTATATCTAAAGAATTTTTGGTCCAACTCCTCGACTCACTAAAATCGGTTTTTCAAAGCCCTGCAGAGGGTAGCCCATAGGTGCTTGGGTTTTCTCATGACCCCAATTCACATAAAGAATCTATGCCCCACAGAGAGTAGCACTCAAATTGGAGAAGTGGAGCAGTATTAATGCCAGGCCTATTTGATCACACCTGGTTCACAGGAAGGGTTTCCAGGCCACCCTGACTTTAGGCAAATAAGGGGCAAGTGAGCTTATTTTGGACACTATCTTAGGCTGCGCCCCTCATGGAAACCTCCAGCAAGAGGTTATGATGAGAGTTTATATTGAAGAAGATTAGGGCCATGTGGGAGTGTTTTGGTTTAATTGTGGTCATTTGTGTGGTGATTGGAAGCGATGACTCGGTCCACATGGGCTTGAACTCTGGAGTGATTCCCCTTAGAGACTGAGTTCTGGAAATGAACTCAGAGAAGTATTGCCATGAATTGTGTTGGGATTTTAGGAGGCCACACATGAGAGTTGCCCTTGGAGACTGAGATCTAGGCCCAGGATAGCTTTCCAAAGAGCACTGGGAATCTCAGACAGGATATCACATGACTTTATTCTGAAAGATTGTCAGCCATAGTTGAGAGTCAAAACACACATGGACCTCAATTGTAGACCTCAATGGGCCTGGCTTAATGTGACCTTTTGGCCACTCTTTGGGAAGCCTTGCCTCTGAGAGTTCTCCCGAGCTTTAATTGAAATAAGCTTCCTCACCATTTCATGGTTCCAGAATAAATTGAAAGCCACAGTGCCTTCAACTTCATCCTTGAAAATTGGCTAGATAAATACCATGAATTTTTTAAATTCCCATGAACAGGTGGCACTGGAGAACCTTTGGATATCTGTTGCTGATCACGAGTGTACCAGACATTGCATTGATTGACTGGGTTTCATGAAAATGGTGAGAACAGAGATGCCAGAATGTTGGAGCCTGGTGACTACTGGGCCCAGAGCAGTGGTGGGCAGGTGTATGATAAAACATCTGTCGTGGGGACACGTGGTTCTGCCATTGGTTTCTGAATGACTTGTGACTGACATGGTGTAGCCAGCAGAACCTTACAAGTAAAGGGACCTTGTTATATGGAGAGGTTTCAGGGCAATGTTCAGAATCAGGTTGCTATGGACATGGGTGCAAGCTTTTTGGGATAGAAGCCTGGTTGGTGCATTCTCCTGGAGACCCTCACCCACTACACGTGAGAGTACTCCCTCTAGCACTGTGTCCCAGTTTTTCTCCTTGTATTACGTGAAGCCAATACCAAACTCCCAGTGCAGCAGTAAGAAACACAACGAAAAGTGGAGTATGACCAAATGGCTTCACAGATCACATGGTTAGACACTTAGACCCCAGTGTCCTCAGTTTACTAACAAAGGGAAAATTCAGAACTTCTGCCTCATGTTCAATAGCATATAAGGAACCATGTCACCCAGGTCACATAGATGCCGACCCAGGTTTGATGGTCTCAATACAAAGGAAGCTAAAGCTCCTGACAATAACAAATTTTTCAAGGACCCAAACTCAGAGGCAGTTTCTCAAAAACTCATTAGGCCACCAGAGTTCCATGTTTGTGGAGTGTTTACCCTGTACCTTAGTTTTAGAAATTCCTCTACCACCTCCAAGGTTGTGAACTCCTGAGCATTTTCTTTTCCAGATATATATTCACAGACTTTCAAACTCTTCTCCACTAATTGTGTATTACTTGTGGCGAAGGAAATATCAAGGCATTGTTTTGGAGGACAGTGGGAAGATTTTTGTCTAGCAAATATTTGCATACACATTAGATTCATTTTCCTATTTTCCATTAGAAATACTGAATCCCTGTCACTAACCTATACCCTACTAGACTCTGACTACTAATCTTAATATGATGTAGAAAAAGAAACCTAACAGAATAGAAATGCAGGCCATTCATAGGAGGCATGGTGTATACTAGGACTTGCCTTCTGCTTTATCAAGTGTATGTGTTATAAATCTAGTCAACTTTTCATTGTAATACTTCTCCATGAGTTTTTAAAGCTAACACATATGTACATTTCTGTCTCCCTTTCTCTGTAGCCTATTCATCTCATGAAATTTATTATGCATATATAGTATCCTACCTGGTATCACACGTACATTCTTGTGAGCTTACTGTTTTAGGAAGATACAAATTGTGAGAAGAGATCACTTCCCCTAAATACTGATGGAACTGAAAATTCAACATATTGGTGAATTTCCTAGATGAACAGCATTATACATAAATCCATGCTCAGTAAAAAGAATATTTTTGGATATGAGGATGATATATATTTCATGATGAATTTTGATTGGCATACATATTACTACATTTTAATGTCTGTGTTTGTATCTTTATATATATATATATATATATTTTTTTCTCCACATTATTCAAAATATGAAATATATGTGTCTTATTATACACTCACTAATTTAACTCATGTTCCTATATGTGGATTTATAATCAAAATTTTACAAGATTATTCTCAGAAATATTCATCCACATGAAATACATATTTATTTCCCAGTACTGAAAACTAACTTCGGTGAATGGTGCTCACAAATCCTAATATTTGTACAGTAACTGACCCAGTTTAACATCAATGCAAGTAAAATCCTATGGGACATGATGTGTATTTTGAAGTTCATTTTTATTCAACACTGGTACATTACTATTTCTTCAGTTTATGGACATCATAGGATAATACTTTTCATCCACATGTTCACAAAACTGTACGCATTTGGTTCACTTGCAATTACTTCCTGCTTCAGAACATATGTATTCCTCCATGTTTCTTGACTGTTCTTTTCATGAGATTCTTTCCAAACACATTATTTTCGATTTCCATAATCATTTTTGAAGCAAAACTCCTACACTCTTCATGATAAACCATAATTCTAAAATTACCATTAGATGTATAACTGGTTAGAATGAACTTATGTATATCAATATAAGATTTCCTATATATTTTCAGATGTCAATTCAATCCATTATTTAAAGTTTGATCCAGTTATATTATTTATTTACAGTATGGTCTATTAAGGCATCATCTTTATAATCATAGGCACAGGGTACACGTACTTGTGTCTCCAATACTAATTTATAAGTCTTAAAATGTTGCTTTCAGAAATGGTTGAAAAAATACTGTAGTAACCTGATATACATTTACATTTCATCACAGTAATATTCCTGACAAAAAATGCAACGGACGCCCTTATGATTGTACCAAAGCCTAAATTTAATGTGAGCATGTATTACTAACAACATCCATGTCCTGATTAACTAATGATCTCAAATATCATTCCTATTGGTGACTACATATTTGTTTCTTCCTAAGATTATATATTCAAACTCAACCCTGTTAAAAATGTCTTATCCTATCACTCACTTTGTACTTTGCCTGATTTTCTAATGTCTCTATTGATATCTGCTTTCCTACACATTTTCCCCAGTTCATCACTGTGACTGACTCTTCACATATGCTGACATTTACATTCACTCTCTAACCAAAACCCTATATCTAAATAACTTTTGGAACTATCCCTTTTTGTCTGGACGATCTCTTCCTCATTCAGTCATCCAAGGTACAAGGTCCTATGCAATTGTATATCGATTTATCTGAGACAACTTTGCGGAAATAATTCAAAGCTAAGTATCCCAGTCAAGGGCCCAGTGTTCATCTGGGTTTCAAATCTTTCCTAGATTTCTGTTTTCATACTTCTATTACACCTATATATGCTTGTAAATATCGGAGGTTCCCAATACCATTATTCATCTTGCAGAATGATTCCTAACCCAAATCGAACATGTTATTAACCCTAACCATGCACTGTTCCCTCAATTTAACTTTACGAAGAGCAGGGACAGAGTTGGTGTTATAATACAGGTAGGTAGGGGATCTTCCACCTGTTGAGAACCTCAAGTTCCATGCAGAAATAATCCCTGGAGAAGATGTAGGCAGCTATGAAGGACCTGAGAGAGCAACAGTCATCTTCCTTGGTAAAATACCTGGTCAGGATGAAGCGATGTGTCTGAATAAGCCTCTCTCTTCTTAATGTAGAGAAGATGGACCAAACCAGGTCTGTGTGGAGAGCTGTTAAAATGTGCCTATGGTTGATATACCATTCTATCTTGTGAATGTGACACAGGAAGTAGGGGCAGCCTCTCTCTCATGGGACCCTTGGAAGCAAATGTTAGGATAAAGTGGTTGCCAAGGTCGTGACCTCATTCAGTTCCTGAAGGAAGTGACCTACCTCACATCCTTGGTGATGGAACTCTCTGAACTTGGGATCCAGGAAGCCAGGCACTCAGAGCCAGTCCCAGTCCCAGTCCCAGTGGGTTCACTTGTTTGGATTTACCAAGGACAGAGTTGGTCTTTCTTGGTACATACTGATGTGTGGATGGCTAAATGCCAGGAAAGCTCTGAAGAGGGGCCTTTCCTGAGAAAGCAGGTAGTGACTCACTGATTGATACTGACAACTTTACAGAGTTGGTAAAGGAGACATGATCTGAGACAGGACAGTTCATTTCGAGGGAGCAGAGTAAGGCCCATCAGTCTGAGGACACTCTGGATAGTCACAGACCTACTTGGGTAATGGAGGTGCCTTTGTGGGTGTGGGTGTGAATTTGTGGTTTTGTATCATGTTCTGAGAATAGGTAGGAAAGGCAGTATGTTTGGTTTTGAGTGGACTGTTTTTAGTAAGTCATTTGACATGGCGAGTGTTTCTATGTTTGTGTATCCCACTTTTTCTGTGGTTGTAGATATTAGAAAAGTGAATGCATCTATGGATGTGTCCTGTCTAGTAGAAAGCATCTCAGCACACATCCTGCCCAATTTATGAATGGACTGTGGCTTGCCTTATATGGGCAACACCTACTTCTTACCTTAGTTCCTGTTTTCTTCCTGAATTCTGGCCACTCTCCAGAATAGGCTCATGTTTTTTGTCCAAGATATGGACCTCCGTCGAGTTCTGTGACATGGCCATGTGCTGGATAGATGAAGGGAATTGGGAGAATCTCAGAAAACTCGGATATCAGTGTGACCAGTAAAGTCTCAGTAGAGAAACCCTGCTTTGTGCCTTTTGCTTACCTACTGTTCTGTTGACCTGAATGTCAGGAAGGTCTTTTCCTCAGGCCACCAGTTTGTGAAGCCTGAAGAAAACTGCTTTCAATTGGAAATGAATGAGCATCACCTGTGGCTCTTTGCTTAATTGCTTTGGAAAGGGATGTGTCTGAATCATCCTTTCGGCTCTGAGAGAGGCTGTGGCTTTGATTTTAAGCACCTGATGGATTTAAAGAAAGATCCCATGTGTGCATCCAAAACCAAAATGGCAAAAAGATCAGTCATTGTGGATGAAGTCTCTTGCTTCCTCTGTTAGGTTCCTGACCTCCATCAAGTAAGTATAGGGATCCTTTAAGACAAATGAGTTCTTCAAAGCCCTGCAGCAGTGCTTGGGTTCTCACATGACTCCAAATCACATAAAGAATCTATATCTCACAGTCAGTAGGCTTCAAAATGAAGAAACAGAGCAGTATTACTGGCAGGCCTATTTGATCAATCTTGGTTTACAGGAAGGTGTCCAGGAAACCCTGACTTTAGGAAAATGAGGGGCAAGGGAACTTATTTTGGACACTGTCTCGGGCTGCGCCCCTTATGGAAACCTCCAGCCAGAGGTTATGATGAATGTCTACATGGAAGAATATGAGGGCCATGTGGGAGTATTTTGGTTTTAATTGAACATATTATTAACCCTAACCATACACTGTTCCCTCAATCTAAGTATTCAGAAAAGCAGGGACAGATTCGGTCTTACAATAGAGGAATGCAGGGGATCTTCTACCTGCTGAAAACTTCAAAGTTCCATGCAGAAATGATCCCTGGAGAAGATGTAGGCAGCTATGAAGGACCTGAGAGAGCAAAAGGCATCTTCCATGGCAAACAACCTGGTCAGGATGAAGGGTTGTGTCTGAATCAGATTCTCTCTTCTTAATGTAGAGGAGATGAACCAAACTAGGCCTGTGTGGAGAGCTGTTCCCAGGTGACTATGGTTTCTATACCATTCTAACTTTTGAAAGTGTCACAGGAAGTAGGGACATCCTCCATGTTATGAGACCTTAGGAAGCAAATGTTAGGATAAATTGGTTGCCAAGGTAATGACCTCATTCAATTCTTAAAGGAAGTGACCTCACCTCACATCCTTGTTGATGGAACTCTCCAAATTTGGGTTCCATGAAGCCAGGCAACCAGACCCAGTCCCAGCACCAGTTCCAGTGTTCTCACTTGTTTGGATTTTCCAAGGACAGAGTCAGTCTTTTGTGGTACCTACTTATGTGAGAATGGCCAAATTCCAGGAAAATTCTGAAGAGGGGCCCTTCCGGAGAAAACAGGTAGAGGCTCACTGCTGGCTCCTGACAACTTCACAGAGTTGACCAAGGAGTCCAGATCTGAGACAGGACAGACCATTTCTGGGGAACATAGTATGACCCTCCAGTCAGAGGACACTCTGGATAGTTCCAGACCTACTTCGGGGAAGAAAGTGCCTTTGTGGTTGTGGGTGTGGGTTTGCGGTTTTTTCTTTTGTTCTGAGAATAGTTAGGAAAGGGGGTGTGTTTGGTTTTGAGTGAACTGTTTCTACTTTGTCCTTTGACAAGGCGAGTGTTTTTAGGTCTGTGTATCCCACTGTGTCCGTGGTTGTAGACAGTAGAAAAGAGAATGCCTCAATGGGTGTATCCTCTCAAGGAGAAAACTTCCCAGCATTCATCCAGCACAATTTATGAATGGAGTGTGGCTTGCCTTATCAATGGGCAACACCAACTATCTTCCTACGTTCCTGTTTTCTTCCTGAATTCTGGCCACTCTCCAGAATAGGCTCATGATTTTGTGTCCAATATATGTACCACTTCCAAGCTCTGTGACATGGCTATGTACTGGATAGCTGAAGGGAATGGCAAGCATTTCAGAAAACTCAGATATCAGTGTAGCCAGTAAAGTCTCAGTGGATAAACCCTGCTTTGGGCCTTTTGATAACCTATTGTTATGTTGCCCAGAATAGCAGGAAAGTCTTTGTCTCAGGCCACCCCTTTGTGAAGCCTGAAGAAAACAGTTTTCACATGGAAATGAATGGGCATTACCTTTGTGTTTACAATAAAACCTTCACAGATTTGGCTCTCATTAAGTTAAACATACTTTTAGATTGTATCTCAGTGTAAAAAGTAACATGGAACTGTACATATCTTATTGATAACAAGTCCAATTATAGAACACAAATGATATACATAAATCTCCAACATGTTTTTCTTTTAAGCCTAGAATTACCATACAACCTTAGAACACTATCTTGATACAATGGTCTTTGGAAGCTTCTACCTTACAGACATGTATACCTGGAAGATATGAACACATTAACACCAAAATTACATTGATGTTTTTGTATTAAACAAGTTTAGATTTTAAAGAAATAACATGGCACAATTTTATAAAAACAGTACTTGTTTTACCAGCTGTTTAATTTTTTTAAGATTACTTGCTCAAAACTTACACATATAACCAAGTTACACACACCTTTTTTATATTATTTACTTAAACCCTTTTAATTACTTAATCATATAGACTCTCTTATCCAGAAACACATTTTTTCTCTGTTAGATCTATATCTAGAACCTTTTAGTTTCTCTTTTCCATCTACTAACCTCTTTCTGTTCACATTTCAATACAATACTTGTAAATTTCTGAATTTAAGCAGATTATTTTATAGACATCTACATTTTATTAGGGCCTTTTTGAAAACCTAGAAAACTTATAGGCCTAATTTTAAAGACATCTTTATTTTTATCTGTTTAGCCAATTTGAATTAAAACATATGAATCACGTGAATCAAAGACATTTGAATACATTTTTAAATTTTTCATGAGCGCTCCTCATCTGTCAATTGTCATATCACTGCATGATATATGGACATACACACATACAGACATACTAACATACAACACGTAACACAAATGTAACACATAACACAATAGTAAAGGCCTTGTAGCTTTTCCAGGTGAAATCTCCATTGCAATGCTAAAAACTCCATAGTCAATCAAAAATAGAACTTATCAGAAAACATTAACCCATCAGCAGAATCAAGATCATGAGCTCAAAAAAAAAATTACAGAATCTAAGAAAAGCAAGAGTCCTAAAAAAGATGACTGGCCAGTAATTAGTAAATACCATATAATATACTTTTTTGGTTAGGTCTAGTTTGAGTTCAGGTAAAAAGACACTTTTACTCTTTTTATTTGTCTCCTGCTGAGTGCTGCAGGCTTCTTTTATTTGCATATCAACTTAAGTCCTGGCTGCGGTCTGGAAAACTGGAAAGACTGGAATTCTGAGCAGAAACCTCAGGCCTAAGGCATTTTAGCTATAAGTCATAATTTCCAGGTTTGGATGTTGAAAATTTTGATGCAAGTTTAAGATGTATTTCTCAAAATTTTATATCTTTAGATTTTTCTACACTAGAAAAACTTGCTCACACAAAACTGAAAATAGGATCATTTTTTGATAATATTAAAGCCACCATCAGAAGAAGTTTCTATAGGATCATTAAGCCCCTTTCTTTGTTATGAAGTTTCTAATAGTATTAAGTTACATTAAATTGGCTGAAAAATTTTTAAAAAGAACCACACACTACCATGTGTATCCGAAATTAAGCTTTAAAAATTTCCAAGACTGTTGCTAATTAATGTCATTTCAATAAGCCAGAGCAACGTTTTAATTTAGTACCATTTTTTAAAATCTTAAACACTGATGGGAATAGATACCATATCATAATTTATTATCTCTGCCCAAGTTAATGCACTGGTATATCTAGTGAAATTTTTTCAGGCTGCCTAGTTCAACATTAAAACTCTTTAATTTGTTTTTTTTTAATAAGTATTTAAGTTTCCTAGCATGAACAACCTGACATAAAACTAAACAATTGTTTAAACCCAACTTTTAACTGTAAGATAGTGCAATGCTTTAGAAACCCATTTAGATACCAGATAGTTAAAATGAAAAAATCATTTTTAGATACACATTCACCCTAGATCATCCCCAAGAAACAATCTATAATATCAACATATTAATGCATTCATTGTCCCATTTGTTAAGTAAACAGAGGTGGATAAATCCTTAAAGTGCACGTAAGGAATAAGGGAGTTCCCCACAGCAAAATGGCTCTGGCAGCTGCTGGGAGTCCCTTAGCCTCACCATTTACTTACAGGATTAGTTCCTCTGGTTTGCATTGACCCCAGGCACCAGGCATATTCTATGTCTCCCAACTTTGCAGTAGTCAGCTCCCAAAAATTTCATCCTCTGGTTGCAGTTGTTTTGAGTGCTAGGCTTCCCCAAGAGGGCAGAGTGGGGTTTATTTTAAGTCCCCTCTGGGGTGTCAAAATTTATGAGTGAAGGCTTGGTTCCCATCCCAAAGCCAATTAATGCCAATTTAATAATGAGGACAGGGTTTTGAGAAAATAATGAGGACAGGGTTTTGAGAAAAGTTGAAGCGAGATATCAAAGTTAGAAGAAGAGGGTGGCCATGTGAGAGTGTTTTGATATTAATTTTGGTCATTTGTGTGACGGTTGGAAGAGATAACTGGGTCCACCTGGGCTTGAATTCTTGAGTGAATCCCCTTAGAGACTGACTTCTGGAACTAAACTCAGAAAAGTATTGCTATGAATTGTGGTGATATTTTAGGAGGCCAAGAATGAGATACGCCCTTGGAAACTGAGATCAAGGCCGAGGGTGGCTTTCCACAGAGCACTGGGAATTTCAGCCAAGATATCCCATGATTTTATTCTTAAAGACTTGGTAGCCATAGTTGAGAGTCAAAACACACATGGACCACACATTGTAGACCTCAATGGGCCTGGCTATATCTAACCTTTTGGCCACTCTTTGGGAAGCCTTGCCTATGAGAGTTCTCCAGAGTTTCATTGAAATGAGCTTCCTCAACATTTAATGGTTCTTGAAACCCACAGTGCATACAAACACAATAGAAATACAAGCAGTTCAGAAGAGGCATGGTGAATAGTTGGACTTGCCTTTTGCATTATGTAGGGTAGGTGTTATAAATCTAGTTAATTTTTAATTGAAATAGTTCTCCTTGTGTTTTTAAAGTTAATAAATATGTGAATTCATGTATCCCTTTCTCTGTAGCTTATTCATCACATGTATTTTTATATGCATATATAGAATCCTACCTGGTATCACACGTACATTCTTGTCAGGTGTCTGACTTTGCAGATACAAATTGTGAGAAGTGATCACTCCTCCTAAACACTGTGGGATCTGAAAATTCATCCTCTGTGTGAGCTTCCTAGTTGAACAATATTATACATAATTCCATGTTCAGGAAAATGAATATTTTTCGATCTGTGCATGATATATATTTCATGATGAATTTCGATTGGCATATATACTACTACTTTTTAATGTGTGTGTGTGTGTGTGTATACACACTCCAGATTTTTTTAAATATTAAATATATGTGTGTTATTATACACTCCTTAATTTCATTCTAGTTCATGTATGTGGATTTATAGTCAACATTTCACAAGATTATTCTCGGAAATATTCAACTTCCTGAAATACTATTTGTTTCCTATTACTGAAAATTAACTTCAGTGAATCGTGCATACAAATCCTAATATTTCTACAATAATTGACCGAGTTTCTCATCTATGCAAGTAGATTCCTATGGGACATGATGTGTATTTTTATGTTCATTCTTATTCACCACTGGTATTTTACTATTTCTTCAGTTTATGCACTTTATAAGATATATATTTCATCCACAAGTTAGCAAAATTATAGACATTTGTTTCACATTCAATCATTTTCTGCTTCGGAACACATGTATTCCTCCATGTTTCTTGACTGGTCTTCTCATGAGACTTCTTTCCAAATACATTATTTTCGATTTACATAATGACATTTGAAGCAAAACTCACACACCCTTCATGATAATCCATAACCCCAATATTACCATTAGATGTATAACTTGTTGGAATGAATGATTTTATATCAATATATTATTTCTTATATATTTTCAGATATCAATTCAATCCATGATTTAAAGTGAAACCAGTTATATTATTTATTCACTGTATGGTCTATTCATGCTTTTTCTCTATATTCATAGACACAGGGTACACCTCTTTGTAAACCCAATACTAATTTATACGTCTTCAAATTATTGCTCCCCGAAAAGGTGGAAGAAATACTCATGTCACCTTATCTACATATACATTTTATCACAGTAATATTCTGGACACAAAAAGAAAAGGTCACACTTATGTTTGTACCAAAGCCTAAATGTAAAGTGAATATGGATTACTAAAAACATCCATGTCCAAGTTGCCTAATGCTCTCAAAAATCAATCCTATTTGTGACAATATATTTGTTTCTTCCTAAGATTATATATTCAAATTCAACCCTTTTGAAAACATCTAATCCTGTCTCTCACTTTATACTTTTCCTGATTTCATAATGTCTCTATTGATTGCTTTCCTCCATATTTTCCCCGGTTCATCATTGTGACTGTCTCTTCACATGTGCTGACATTTCCATTCACACTCTAATTGAAACACTATTGCTAAGGAAATTTTGTTCCAAATCCTATACTCACTCTTCCTCCTAAACCTACTGACTATCTTCCTAATCCTACCGATTAACCCTTTCTGACTGGATGTTCTCTTCTACATTCAATAATCCAAGGTATAGGGTCTTATGCCATTGTATATCGATCTCTCTGAGACATCTCTGCAGAACATAATTCAATGCTAAGTATCACAATCCCTTGATCCCAATGCTAAGTATCACAATCCCTTGAAGCCCAATCCACTTCTGGGCTTCAAATTTTACTTAGATTTCTGTTTTCATACATATATTTCACCTCATTATTCTTGTACAATTATTCATCCAGCAGAATGATTCCTAAACCAAATCGAACATGTTATTAACCCTAACCATACACTGTTCCCTCAATCTAACTTTACAGACAAGCAGGGACAGAGTTGGTCTTACAATACAGGAATGTAGGGGATCTTCCACCTGCTGAGAACCACAAAGGTCCATGCAGAAATGATCACTGGAGAAGATGTAGGCAGCTATGAAGGACATGAGAGAGCAAAAGTCATCTTCCCTGGCAAACAACATGGTCAGAATGAAGCGTTGTTTCTGAATCAGCCTCTCTCTTTTTTATGTAGAGAAGATGGACCAAACCAGGCTTGTGTGGAGAGCTGCTCCCGGGTGCCTATGGTTGATATAGCATTCTAACTTGTGAAAGTGTCACAGGAAGTAGGGGCAGCCTCTTTCTCATGGTAGCCTTGGAAGCAACTGTTAGGACAAAGAGGTTGCCAAGGCAGTGATCTGATTCAGTTCCTGAAGGAAGTGACCTCACATCACTTCTTTGGTGATGGAACTCTCTGAACTTGGGATATAGGAAGACAGGAACCCATAGCCAGTCCAGTCCCAGTCCCAGTGGTCTCACTTGTTTGGATTTACCAAGGACACAGTCAGTCATTCTTGGTACCTACTGATGTGAGGATGTCCAAAACGCAGGATAGCTCTGAAGAGGTGCTTTTCCTGAGATAGCAGGTAGTGGCACACTGCTGGCTCCTGACAACTTCACACAGTTGTGCAAGGAAAGCAGATCTGAGACAGGAAGGCCATTTCTTTGGAACATACTATGGCCCACTAGTCAGTGCAAACTCCAGATAGTCACAGACCTACTTGGGAGAAGGAGGTGTCTTTGTGGGTGTGGGTGTGGATTTGTGAATTTGTCTCATATTCTGAGAATAGGTAGGAATGGCGGTTTGTTTGTTTTGGCGGGACCTGTTTGTAGTAAGTCCTTTGACAAGGTATGTGTTTGGATATCAGTGTATCCCACTGTGCCCCTGGTTGTAGACATTAGAAAAGAAAATGCATCAATGGATGAGTCCTGTCTAGTTGAAATCTTCTCAGCATTCATCCTGCCCAATTTATGAATGGACTGTGACTTGTCTTATAGATGGGCAACACCTACTATCTTCCTAAGTTCCTGTTTTCTTCCTGAATTGTGGGCACTCTCCAGAATAGGCTGATGGTTTTGTGTCCAAAATATGTACCACCTCCAAGCTCTGTGACATGGCCATGTACTACATAGCTGAAGGGAATGGTGAGCATCCCAGAAAACTCAGATATCAGTGTGACCAGGAAAGTCTCAGTGGAGAAACCCTGCTTTGGGCATTTTGCTTACCTATTGTTCTGTTGCCCTGAATGTCAGGAATAACTTTGCCTCAGGCCACCCCTTTGTGAAGCCTGAAGAAAACAGTTTTCAAATGGATATAATTGGGCATCACCTGTGTCTCTTTGCTTAATTGCTTTGGAATGGGATGTGTCTGATTCAGGCTCTTGGCCCCCTGTGAGGCTGTGGCTTAGATTCTCAGAACCTGAGGGATATAAAGAAAGATCTCTTTTGTATCCAAAACCAAAATGGCCAAAATAGCAGTCATTGTGGATGAAGTCTCTAGACTTCTTCTAAGGATCCTGACCTCCATCAAGTGAGAATCAGGATCTTTTTGGTTAAATGAGTTTTTCAAAGCCCTGCAGAGGCTAGCCCAGAGGTGCTTGGTTTTTCTCATGACTCCATTTAACATTAAGAATCTAAACCCAAGAGTCAGTAGGCCTAAAATTGGAAAATTGAAGCAGTATTAACAGCAAGCCTTTTTGATCACTCATGGTTCACAGGAAGGGTGTCCAGGCCACCATGACTTTAGGCAAATGAGAGGCAAGGGAGCTTATTTTGGATACTGTCTTAGGCTGCGCAACTCATGAAAACCACCAGCCAGTGGTTATGATGTGTGTCTATATGGAAGAAGATGAGGGCCATGTCTGAGTGTTTTGGTTTTAATTGTGGTCATTTGTGTGGCATTTGGAAGAGATGACTGGGTCCACCTGGGATTGAACTCAGGTTTGATTTACCTTAGAGACTGAGATCTGGAACTGACCTCAGAGAAGTATTGCCATGAATTGTGTTGGGATTTTAGCAGGCCATGCATGAGAGTCGCCCTTGGAAACTGAGATCTAAGCCCAGGGTTCCTTTCCACAGAGCACTGAGAATCTCAGCCAGGATATCACATGATTTTATTTTGAAAGACTTGGCAGCCATAGTTGAGAGTCAAAACACACATGGACCTCACATTGTAGACCTCAAAGGGCGTGGCTTCATGTGACCTTGGGACACTCTTTGGGAAGCCTTGCCTGTGAGAGTTCTCCAGAGCTTTCATCGAAATGAGCTTACTCAACATTTAATGGCTCCTGAATGAATTGAAACCCACAGTGCCTCCAACTTCATCCTTCAAAAATGGCTACATAAATACCACCAAATTTTTGAAATTCCCATGACCAGGTGGCACTGGAGAATCTTTGGATGTCCTGTTGCTGATCATGAGTGTACCAGAAAATGCCTTCATTGACTGCGTTTCATGAAAATGGTGTAGAACAGAGATGCCAGTAAGTTGGAGCCTGCTGAGTAGTGGGCCTAGAGCAGTTGTGTGCAGTTGTGTGACAATATATCTGTGGTGGGGTCATGTGGATCTTACATTGGCTTCCAAATGGCTTGTGACTGACATGGTGCAGCTAGCAGAACTTTGTATGTAAAGGCATCATGTTACATGGAGAGTTTTCAGGGCAATGTTCAGAATCAAGTTCCTATGGTAAAGGGGGCAAGCAATGGGGGATAGAAGCCTGGTTGGTGCATTCTCCTGCAGACCCTGACACACCATACGTTACAG
Source organism: Callospermophilus lateralis (assembly GCF_048772815.1). Lineage (NCBI taxonomy): Eukaryota > Metazoa > Chordata > Mammalia > Rodentia > Sciuridae > Callospermophilus > Callospermophilus lateralis. Next base: position 121,069,754 of record NC_135313.1, on the reverse strand, counting down.
GACTCCCTCCAGCATTGTGTCCCAGTTTAACTCCTTGTATGTCATGAACCAAATACAAAACACCCACTGCAGCAGCAAGAAACACCACGAAAAGTGGAGGATGACCAAATGATTTCAAAGTCCAGACGGGGAGAAAATTATCCCCCAGTGCCCACAGTTTAGCTATAAAGAGTGAATTCAGCACTGCTGCCTCATGTTCATTGGACAATAATAATTCATGTCCTCCAGGTCACAAAAATGCAGACCCAAGTTTGATGGTCTCACTACAAAGGAAGCTAAATCTTCTGACAACAACATATATTTCAAGTACCCAACCTCATTGTCAGTATCTCCAGAAGTGTTTAGGCCAGCAGAGTTCCATGTTTGTGGAGTTTTACCCTGTCCCTAAGATTTGGAAACGTCCCTTCTACCTCAAAGGTTGTGAACTACTGAGCATTTTCCATTCTACGTATGTATTCACAGATTTTCTAACTCTTCTCCTCTAATTGTTTCGTACATGGGGCGTGGTTATTTCAAGCCATTGTTCTGAATGAGAGTGGGAATTTTTTTGTGTGTAGCACATATTTGCATACACATTGGATTCATTTTCCAATTTTCCATTCGAAATACTGAATCCCTGACACGAACCCATACCCTACTAGACTCTGCCTACTAATTCTAATATGATGCAGAAAAGTAACACAAACAGAATTGAAATACAAGCAGTTCAGAGGAGGCATGGTGTATAGTTGATCTTGCCTTTTGCATGATGAATGTTAGGTGTTATAAATTCAGTCTATTTTTAATTGAAATAGATCTCCATGTGTTTTTAAAGTTAACAAATATGTGAATTCCTGTCTCCCTTTGTCTGTAGCCTATTCAGCACATGTATTTTTATATGCACATATCAAATCCTACCTCGTGTCACACCTACATTCTTGTGAGGTGACTGACTTGGGAGATACAATTTGTGGGAAGACATCACTCCTCCTAAACACTGTTGGAACTGAAAATTCAAATAATGGGTGAGCTTCCTAGTAGAACAACATTATACATAAATCCCTGTTATAAAAATTGAATATTTTTGGATCTGTGATTGATGTATATTTCATGGTGAATTTCGATTTGCATATATGTTGCTACATTTTAATATCTCTGTGTGTCTGTGTGTGTATACACACACACACACACACACACACACACACACTCTCCAGATTTTTCAAAATATGAAATATATGTATCTTATTTACACTCCCTAAATTCATTTATGTTCAAGTATGTGGATTTATAATCAACTTTTCACAAGATTTTTCTCAGAAATATTTATCCACCTGAAATACATATTTGTTTCCTAGTACTGAAAACTAACTTCAGTGAATGGTACATACAAATCCTGTTGATAGCCACAGCCAAGGGTCTCCAGTAAGGACCATATGTACTATTGAACAACCAAAGGCAGGCATGGTCCCTAAGCCACATGCTTGTTGTTTAAACAGAGAGGGGGTGATGTTGAGAGCCACAGCCAAAGGGGCCTCAGAAAACCTCCAGCCGCCAGCAAACTTCCAGCTGCCGGCTGATGATTGGCTCACAGCGGCCCCAGCAACATCTACCTGATTGGCTCCTCTGCGGTGATGCTCATTGCAGATGCTCATTGAGCTGTTTCCCCTCCCTTTCAAACTGCCAGTGGATGATTGGCTCACAGAGGCCCCAGCAACATCTAGCTGATTGGCTCCTCTGTGGTGATGCTCAATGGGATGTTTCCCTGCCCTTTCAGACAACGGAGCTGCTCATTGGTGGACTTTTTTGGCTCCGCCCATGTGACCCAGCCAATCGGCCACAAAAGGAGGAGGCTTGTGGTTGAGGGAGAGGCTTGTGGGAAGACTGTGGTGGCAGTTGGGCTCTGAGGGTTTTTCCTGAGAAGCTGTTTGGTTTGGCTTGTGTGGTTCTAAAAATAAAGTTAGTTTCTTTTGACAATTGGCTCCTGCATTGTGCCCAGCCAGACTGATGATAATCATGTAAAATGTTGATTTTAAATCCACATACATGAACTTGAATGAATTTAGGGAGTGTATAATAAGACATATATTTCATATTTTGGAAAATCTGGAAAATCTGGTGAGTATATATATATATATATATATATATATATATATACATACATATATATACACACACACACACACACAACAATAAAATGTAGCAATATATATGCCAATCGAAATTTATCATGAAATATATATCATACACATATCTAAAAATATTCATTTTACTGAACATGGATTTATGTATGATGTTGTTAACTAGGAAGCTCACCCATAGGTTGAATTTTCAGTTCCATCAGTATTTAGGGGAAGTGATCTATTCTCAAAATTTGTATATTCCAAAGTCAGTGAGCTCACAAGAATGTACTTGTGTTACCAGGTAGGAGTCTATATATGCATAAAAATATACATGTTCTAAAGAGGCTACAGAGAAAAGGAGACAGGAATTTACATATGTGTTAACTTTGAAAACTCATGGAGAAATATTACAATGAAAAGTTGACTAGATTTATAACACATATCCTTGATAAAGGAGAAGGAAAATCCAAGTATACACCATGCCTCCTACAATAGGCCTGAAATTCTATTCTGTTAGGTTTCTTTTTCTCCATCATTTTAGGATAAGTAGTCAGAGTCTAGTAGGGTATGGGTTAGTGTCGGGAATTCAGTATTGCAAATGGAAAATAGGATAATGTATTCAATGTGTATGCAAATATGTGCTACACAACAATCTTCCCACTCTCACCTAGAACAATGCTTTGACATTACCTTTGCCCCAAGTGAGACATATTTAGAGAAGAAGAGTTAGAAAATCTGTGAATACATATCTGGAATGGAAAATTCTCAGGAGTTCTCGACCTGAGAGCAGGTAGAGGAGTTTCCAGAAGTAAGGGACTGGGTAAACACTCCACAACCATGGAGCTCTGCTGGAAAAAAGACTTCCGGAGAAACTGCCTCTGAGGTGTGGCACTTGAAATATATGTTGTTGTCAGGAGCTTTGTCTTCATTTGTAGTGAAACCATCAAAGCTGGGTCTGAATCTATGTGACCTGGAGAACATGGTTTCTTATTTTCCAATGAACCTCAGGCAGCAGTGCTGATTTCTCTCTTTGTAGGTAAACAGAGGCCACTGGGCCAAAGTGTCTAACCGTGTGGACTGTGAAGCCATTTAGTCATCCTCCAATTTTCATGGTGTTTCTTGGTGCTGAACTGGGAGTTTGGTATTTGCTTCAAGAAATACAAGGAGTTCAACTGGGACACAGTGTTGGAGGGAGTTCTGTGACATGTGGTGGGTCAGAGTCTCCAGGAGAACGCACCAACCCGGCTTCTATCCCACATAGCTTGCCCCCTTGACCATAGCAACCCGATTCTGAACATTGCCCTGAAACCTCTCCATATAACAAGATGCCTTTGCATATAAGGGTCTGCTGGGTGCACCATGTCAGCTAAAAGCCATATGGAAGTCAATGGCAGATCCACATGGCACCACCATAAATATTTTATCACACACCTGCACACCAGAGCTCTGAGCCAACTACTCCGCAGTCTCCATCTAACCGGCATCTCTGTTCTACCCCACTTTCATTATACCCAATCAATCAAGGCACTTTCTGGTACACTAATGATCAGCAACAGGACATCAAAGGTTCTCCAGTGCCACCTCATCATGCGAATTTCAAAAATTTCATGGTATTTATCTAGCCATTTTACAAGGATGAAGTTGGAGGCATTGTGAGTTTCAATTCTTTCAGGAATTATTCAATGTTGAGGAAGCTCATTTCAATGAAAGTTCTGGAGAACTCTCACAGGCAAGGCTTTCCAAAGAGTGGCCAAATAGTCACATGAAGCCAGGCCAATTGAGGTCTACAATGTGAGGTCCATGTGTGTTTTGACTATCAACTATGTCTGGCAAGTATTTCAAAATAACATCATATGATATTCTGTCTGAGATTCCCAGTGCTCTGTGGAAAGCCAACCTGGGCCTAGATCTCAGTTTCAAAGGGCGACTCTCATGGGTGGCCACCTAAAATCCCAACACAAATCATGACAATACTTCTCTGAGGTCAGTTCCAGAACTCAGACTCTAAGGGGAATCACACCAGAGTTCAAGCCCTGGTGGACCCAGTCATCTCTTCCAACTGCCACATAAATGACCACAATGAAAACCAAAACACTCCCAAATGGCCCTCATTTTCTTCCATATAGACACTCATCATAACCTCTGGCTTGACGTTTCCTTGAGGGGAACAGCCCAAGACAGTGTCCAAAATAATCTCCCTTTCCTCTCATTTGCCTAAAGTCAGGGTGGCCTGAACACCCATTCGGTAAACCAGGAGTGATCAAATAACCCTAACTTTAATACTGCTCTGCTTCTCCAATTTGAGGCCTACTGTCTGTGGAGTATAGATTCTTGATGTGAATTGGAGTAATGAAAAAAACCAATAACCCATTGGCTACCCTCTGCAGGGTTTTGAAGAACTCATTTGACCCAATAAATTCCTATTCTCATTTTACGGAGGTCAGGAACGTTACAGAGGAAGGTGAGAGACTTCATCCTCAATGAATGCTTTTTGGGCCATTTTGATTTTTGATGTGCCTTCTGGAATGTTACATTTTTTTTTTTGGTTTTAGTGCCTTCTGGAATGTTACATAATTTTTTTCTTTAGACATTATTGCCAGAGTTCCTATCTTCATCCCAGTGCAGGTGAAATCAAAGATAATACCAATCTACAGTTTCTGCAATAGCCATCCCTGTATTGCTTGCAGAACTTGCCTGGAGACATTGTGAACTCACCTAAATGCATTGTGAACTATCTGTTGGTGCAGCGACTTGTGGTAGTGTTGGGGTATATTTGCTGATGATGTCATCGGTGGTACAATTTTTCCAAAAGGAGCCTTCAATTGGCTTGGTGTATCTTCCTCCCTTCTGCATGTCATGAGGGTCCAGCTAAAATTTGGGGGTCCAACAGAGGTGAGGCAAAGAACCTCACCCACCCCCGCTGGTACAAAGACCTCTCCATAGGTGTGGCTCTATACTGGACCGGTAGTCAGTGACGGGTAAGATCCAATTGCAATGGTACCAACCTAACGGGTAAAGACCATATGTACTATTGACAACCTAAGGCAGGCACGGTCCCTAAGCCACATGCGTGTTGTTTAAACAGAGAGGGGAAGATGTTGAGAGCCACAGCCGAAGGGGCCCCAGCAAAATTCCTGCTGCCAGCAAACTTCCAGCTGCCGGCTGATGATTGGCTCAGAGCGGCCCCAGCAACACCTAGCTGATTGGCTCCTCTGCAGTGATGCTCAGTGGGCTGTTTCCCTGCCCTTTCAGACCACAAAACTGCTCATTGGGGGACTTTTTTCACTCCGCCCACATGACCCAGCCAATCGGCCTCAAGAGCAGGAGGATTGTGGGAGGCGGAGAGAGGCTCCTGTGGGAGGGAGAGGTTTTGGGAAGCCAGTGGTGGCAGTTGGGGCTCTGAAGGTTTTTCCTGAGAGGCTGTTTTGTTTGGCGTGTGTGGTTCTAAAAATAAAGTTAGTTTCTTTTGACAAGTGGCTCCTGATTGTGCCCAGCAAGACTGCGGCATTATCCTAATATTTCTACAATAACTGACCCAGTTTAACATCAATGCAAGTAGATTCCTGTGGGAGAGGACATGATGTGTATTTTGACGTTCATTTTTATGTAACAGTGGTACATTACTATTTCTTCAGTTTACGCACATCATAGGACTTATATTTGATCCACAAGTTCACAAATATATAGGCATTTGTTTCACTTTCAATCACTTTCTGCTTCAAAACACATGTATTCCTCCAGGTTTCTTGACTGGTCTTTTCATGAGACTTCTTTCCAAACACATTATTTCCGATTTCCATAATCATTTTTGAAGCAAAACTCACACATTCTTCATGAAAAACCATAATGCTGATATAACCATTAGATATATTACTGGTTGGAATGAAGGATTGTATATCAATGTAAGATTTTCTGTAAATTTTCAGATATCAATTCAATGCATTATTTAAAGTTAGATCCAGTTATAATATTTATTTACAGTATGGTCTATTCATGCATTATCTCTATAATTATAGACAGAGTGTACACCATTTTTACCTCCAAAAATAATTTATACGTCTTCAAAATATTGCTCCCAGAAATGGTGGAAGAAATACTCATGTCACCTGATCTACATATACATTTTACCACAGTAATATTCTGCACACAGAAAGAAGAGGTCAAACTTATGTTTGTACCAAAGCCTAAATGGAAAGTGAGCATGGATTACGGAAAACATCCATGTCCATGTTGCCTAATGCTCTCAAAAGATCATCCTATTGGTGACTACATGTTTGTTTCTTCCTAAGATTATATATTCAAACTCAAGCCTGTTGAAAATGTATAATTCTATCACTCACTTTATACTTTGCCTGATATCCTAATGTCAATTGATATCTGCTTTCCTACTTTTTTTCCCCAGTTCATCCTTTTGACAGACTCTCCACATGTGCTGACAATTACATTCACTCTCTATCCGAAACCCTATTGCTAAAGGTCTTTTCATCCAAATCCTATACTCACTCTTCTTTCGAAACCTACCGACTATCTTACTAATCCTACAAATTATCCCTTTTTGACTGGATGTTCTCTTCAACATTCAATCAACCAAGGTACAAGGAATTATGCCATTGTATATCGATTTATCTGAGACATCTGTGCAGAATATAATTCAAAGCTAAGAATCCCAGCCAAGGGTCCAATGCAATTCTGGGCTTCAAATATTACCTAGATGTCTGTTTTCATACTTATATTTCACTTATATTCTTATAAATATCGCACGTTCCCAATACCATAATTCATCCCACAGAATGATTCCAAATCCAAATGGAACATGTTATTAACCCTGACCATACACAGTTCTCTCAATCTAACTTTACTGAAGAGCAGGGAAGGAGATGGTCTTTCAATACAGAAATTAGGGGATCTTCCACTTGCTGAGAACCTCCAAGGTCATTAAAGAAATGATCCCTGGATTAAATGTAGGCAGCTATGAATGACGTCAGAGAGCAAAAGTCATATTCCACGACAAACAACCTGGTTAGCCTGAAGGGATGTGTCTGAATCAACATTTCTTTTCTTAATGTATAGAAGATGGACCAAACCAGGCCTATCTGGAGAGCTTTTTTTGGGTGCCTATGGTTGATATACCATTCTAACTTGTGAAAGTTTCACTGGTAGTAGGGGCAGCCTCCAACTCATTGGACTCTTGGAAGCAACTGTTAGGACAAATTGGTTGCCAAGGCAGTAACCTAATTCAGTTCCTGAAGGAAGAGACCTACGTCACTTCCTTGGTGTAGGAATTCTCTGAACTTGGGATACATGAAGACAGGCACCCAGAGCCAGTCCCAGTCCCAGTCCCAGTGGGCTCACTTGTTCGGTTTTACCAAGGACAGGGTCAGTCTTTCTTGGTACCTACCCATGTGAGGATGGCCAAATGCCAGGAGAGCTCTGAAGAGGGACCTTTTCTGGGAAAGCAGGTAGTGGTTCACCACTGGCTCCTGACAACTTCACAGAGTTGGCCAAGGAGACCAGATCTGAGTCAGGACAGGACATTTCGGGAGAACATTGTATGGCCCACCAGTCAGAGGACACTCTGGATAGTCACAGACCTACTTGGGGGAAGGAGGTGCCTTTGTGGGAGTGGTTGTGGTTTTGTGGTTTTGTCACATGTTCTGAGAATAGGTAGGAAATGCAGTTTGTTTGGTTTGGATTGGACTGTTTCTAGTAAGTCGTTTGACATGTGAGTGTTTCTATGTCTGTGTATCCCACTGTGTCTGTGGTTGTAGACATTAGAAAAGAGAATGAATTAATGGATGTGTCCTGTCTAGTAGAAAGCTTCCCAGCATTTATCCTGCCCAATTGATGAATGGACTGCAGCTTGCCTTCTGGATGGGCAATACCTACAATCTTCCTAAGATCCTGTTTTCTTCCTGAATTCTGGCCACTCTCCAGAATAGGCTCATGGTTTTGTGTCCAAGATATATACCACCTCCAAGCTCTGTGACATGGCCATGTACTTGATAGCTGAAGTGAATGGGGAGCATCTCAGAAAACTCAGATATCAGTGTGACCAGGAAAGTCTCAGTGGAGAAACCCTGCTTTGGGTCTTTTGCTTACCTGTTCTTCTGTTGCCCTAATGTCAGGAAGGTCTTTGCCTCTGGCAACCCCTTTGTGAAGCCTGAAGAAAACAGTTTTCAAATGAAAATGAATGGGCATCACCTGTGGCTCTTTGCTTAATTGCTTTGTAAAAGGATGTGTCTGAATCAGCCTCTTGGTTCTGTGTGAGGTTGTGGCTTAGATTCTCAGCACCTGATGCATCTAAAGATAGATTCAATGTGTGCATTCAAACCAGAAATGGCAAATGAGGCTTTTGCCTTCCTCTATTAGATTCCTGACCTTCATCAAGTAAGAATCGGGATCCTTTAGTTCAAATGAGTTCTTTGAACCCCTGCAGAAGTGCTTGGGTTTTCTGATGACTCCAAATCACATAAAGAATCTATACCTGACAGTCAGTAGGCCTCAAATTGGAAAAGCAGAACAGTATTAACACCATGCCTATTTGATCAGTTCTCGTTCACAGGAAGGGTGTGTAGGCCACCCTGACTTTCAGCAAATGAGGGGCAAGGGAGCTTATTTTGGTCAGTGTCTTGGTCTGTGCCCCTCATGGAAACCTCCAGCCAGAGGTTATGATGAGTGTCTATATGGAAGAACATGAGGGCCATTTGGGAGTGTTTTGGTTTTAATTGTGGTCATTTGTGTGGCGGTTGGAAAAGATGACTGCGTCCACCTGGGTTTCAACTCTTGTGGGTTTCCCCTTGGAAACTGAGTTCTGGAACTGACCTTAGAGAAGTATTGCCATGAATTGTGTTGGGATTTTCGGAGGCCACGCATGAGAGTCACCCTTGGAAACTGAGATCTAGGCCCAGGGTGGCTTTTCACAGAGCACTGGGAATCTCAGTGAGGATATCACTTGATTATATTCTGAAAGACTTGGCAGCAATAGTTGAGAGTCAAAACACACATGGACCTCACATTGTAGACCTCAATGTGGCTGGATTTATGTGACCTTGGGCCACTCTTTCGGAACACTTGCCTGTGAGAGTTCTCTAGAGCTTCTATTGAAATGAGCTTCCGCAACATTTAATGGTTCCTGAATGAATTGAAACCCACAGTACCTCCAACTTCATCCTTGAAAAATGGCTAGAAAAAACCATGAAATTTCCATGAGCAGCTGGCACTGGAAAACCATTTGTTGTCCTGTTGCTTATCATGAGTATACAAGACAGTGCCTGGTTTGACTGAGTTTCATGATAATGGTGTAGAAAAGAGATGCCAGTAAGTTGGAGCCTGCTGAGTAGTGGGCCAAGAGCAGTAGAGTGTAGGTGTGTGAAAAAACATCTGTCATGGGGCCACGTGGATCTGCCATTGGCTTAGAAATGGTTTGTGACTGACATGATGCAGCTAGCAGACCTTTGGATGTAAAGGCATCTTGTTGTATGGAGAGGTTTCAGGGCAATGTTCAGAATCATGTTGCTACAGTCAAGGGGGGAACTATGTGTGATAGAAGACTGCTTGGTACATTCTCCTGCCGATCCTGACCACCACACGTGACAGAACTCCCTGCAGCACTGTATCGCAGTTAAACTCTTTTATTTCGTAAAGTAAATACCAAACTTTCAGTGCAGCATCAAATAACATGACGAAATGTGAAGGATGATCAAATGGCTTCACAGTCCACACGAAGAGACACTTAGCCCCCAGTAGCCCCAGTTTGCATGCAAAGAGAGAATTCAGCACTGCTGCCTCGTGTTCATAGGAAAATAAAAAAACATGTTCTTCAGGTCTCATAGATGCAGACTCAGCTTTGATGGTCTCACTACAAAGGAAGCTAAAGCTCCTGACAACAACATATATTTCAAGTGCCCAACCTCAGAGGCATTTTCTCAAGAAGCCTTAAGGCCGACACAGCTCCATATTTGTGGTATTTACCCTGTCCCTTACTTTTGGAAACTCCTCTACCACCTTCAAGGTTGTGAACTCCTAAGCATTTTCCATTCCAGATATTTATTATAAACTCAAACAACAACAAGTGCTGGCGAGGATGTGGAGAAAAGGGTACACTTGTACATTGCTGGTGGGACTGCAAATTGGTGCAGCCAAATTGGAAAGCAGTATGGAGATTTCTTGTACAGCTGGGAATGGAACCACCATTTGACCCAGGTATTCCCCTTCTCAGTCTATTCCCTAAAGACCTAAAAAAAATGATACAGGGACACTGCTACATTGATGTTCATAGCAGCACAATTTACAATAGCAAGAGTGTGGAACCAACCTAGATGCACTTCCATAGATGAATGGATAAAAAATGTGGCATTTATACACAATGGAGTATTACTCTGCATTAAAATATGACAAAATCATATAATTTGCAGAGAAATGGATGGCATTAGAGCAGATTATGCTAAGTGAAGCTAGCCAATCCCTAAAACCAAATGCCAAATGTCTTTATTGATATAAAGAGAGTAACTAAGAACAGAGTATTGACGAATTGAATGAGAAGAAAATTAACATTAAACAGGGATGAGAGGAGGAAGGGAAAGGGAGAGAGAAGGGAAATTGCATGGAAATAAAAGGAGACCCTCAGGGTTATACAAAATTACATACAAGAGGAGGTGAGGGAAGGGAAAAAATTATACAAGGGGGAGAAATGAATTACAGTAAAGAGGTAGAGAGAGAAGAGGGGAGGGGAGGTAAGGGGAGTGGGATAGTAGAGCTTAGGAAAGGCAGCAGAATACGACAGACACTAGTATGGCAATATGTAAATCAATGGATGTGTAACTGATGTGATTCTGCAATCTGTTTACGGGGTTAAAATGGGAGTTCATAACCCACTTGAATCACAGTGTGGAATATGATATACCAAGAACTATGTAATGTTTTGAACAAGCATAAATAATAATTAAAAAAAAAAAGAAAAGTAACTTTGGTGAATGGTGCAAAGAAATCCTAATATTTCTACAGTAACTGACACAGTTTAACATCAATGTGAGTAGATTCCTGTGGGACATGATGTGTATTTTGATGTTAATTTTTATTCAGCAGTGGTACATTACTATTTCTTCAGTTTATTCACATCATATTATAATATTTCATCCACAAGTAAGCAAATTTATCGTCATTTTTTTTCAATTTCAATCACTTCATGCTTCAGAACTCATGAATTCCTCTGTGTTCCTTGACTGGCCTTTTCATGAGACTTCTTTCCAAACACATTATTTTCGATTTTCTTAATCACTTTTGAAGCAAAACTCACACAAACTTCATGATAAACCGTACCCTAATATTAACATTAGGTGTATAACTGGTTGTCATGAATGATTGCATATCAATATAAGATTTCTTATATATTTTCAGATATCAATTCAATCCATTATTTAAAGTGGAACAAGATATATTATTTATTGAAATTAAGGTCTATTCATGCATTATCTGTATATTCATAGAAACAGGGTACACCTCTTTTTACCCCCAATGCTAATTTATACGTCTTCAAAATACTGCTCCTAGAAATGGTGGAAGAAATAATCATGTCATCTGATCTACATATACATTTTATCACAGTAATATTCTGAAAACAAAATGCAAAGGTCCCACTTAGGATTGTACCAAAGCCTAAATGGAAAGTGAACATGGATTACTAACAACATCCATGTCCATGTTGCCTAATGCTCTCAAATGTCAATCCTATTGGTGACCTTCATATTTGTTTCTTTCTAAGATTAGATCTTCAATCTCAACCCTGTTGAAAATGTCTTATCCTATCACTCACTTTATACTTTGCCTGATTTCCTAATGTCTCTATTGATATCTGCTTTTCTACAAATTTTCCCCAGTTCATCATTGTGTCTGATTTCTTCATATGTGCTGACATTTATATTCACTCACTGCCCGAAAAAAAAATTGCTAAAGAACTTTTGTTACATATCCTATACTAACTCTACTTGCTAAACATAACGACTATCTTCTTAATCCTACCGACAATCCCTTTTGACTGGATGTTCTCTTCAGCATTCAATCATCCAAGGTTCAAGTTCCTCTGCCATTTTATATCGATTTATTTGAGACATGTGTGCAGATAGTAATTCAAAGCTAAATATCCCAATAAACGGCCCAATGCCCTTCTGGGATTCAAATCTTACTTTAATTTCTGTTTTCATACATATATTTAACCTCGATATTCTTATAAATATCACAGGTTCCCAATACCATTATTCATCCAGCAGAATGATTCCTAACCCAAATCGAACATAAATTAACCCTAACCATACACTGTTCACTCAATCTAACTTTACAGAAGAGCAGAGACAGATTGTTCTTACAATACAGGAATGCAGGGGATCCTCCACCTGTTAAGAACCTCAAAGGTCCATGCAGAAATGATCACTGGAGAAGATGTAGGCAGCAATGAAGGACCTGAGAGACAAAAAGTCATGTTCCATGGCAAACAACCTGGTTAGGATGAAGGGTTGTGTCTGAATCAGCCTCTCTCTTCTTAATGTAGAGAAGATGGACCAAACCAGGCTTGTGTGGAGAGCTGTTTCCGGGTGCCTAAGGTTGATATACCATTCTAAGTTGTGAAAGTGTCAAAGGAAGTAGGGGCAGCCTCCATCTCATGGGACCCTTGGAAGCAACTGTTAGGACAAAGTGGTTGCCAAGGCAGTGACCTCATTCAGTTCTTGAAAGAAGTGACCTACCTCACTTCCTTGTTGATGGAACTTTCTGAACTTGGGACCGAGGAAACCAAGCACCAGAGCCAGTCCCAGTCCCAGTCCAAGTGGTCTCATTTGTTTGGAATCACCAAGGACATAGTCAGTCTTCTTGGTACTGACTGAGGTGAGGATGGCCAAATGCCAGGAAAGATCTGAACAGGGGCCTTTCCTGACTAAGCAGGTAGTGGCTCACCGCTGGATCCTGACTGCTTCACAGAGTTGGACAAGGAGACCAGATCTGAGACAGGACAGACCATTACCGGGGAACATAGTATGGCAAACCTGTCAGAGGACACTCCGGATAATCACAGCCCTACTTGGGGGAAGGAGGTGTCTTTTTGAGTGTGGGTGTGTGGTTTTGTCTCTGTTCTGAGAATAGGTAGGAAAGGAGGTTTTTTGGTTTGGAGTGAACTGTTTCTAGTAAGTCGTTTTACAAGGTGAGTGTTTCTATGTCTGTGTATCCCACTGTGTCCGTGGTTGTATACATTAGAAAAGAGAATGCATCAATGCATGTGTCCTCTCTAGTAGAAAGCTTCCCAGCATTCATCCTGCCCAATTAATGAATGGAGTGTGTTTTCCATATCGATAGGCAACACCTACTACCTTTTTAAGTCCCTGTTTTCTTTCTGAATTCTGACAACTCTTCAGAATAGGCTCTTGGGTTTGTGTCCAAGATATGTACTACCTCCAATCTCTGTCACATGGCCATGTACTGGATATCTGAAGGGAATGGCCAGCATCTCAGAAAACTCAGATATCAGTGTGACCAAGAAAGTCTCAGTGGAGAAACCCTGCTTTGGGCCTTTTGCTAACCTATTGTTCTGTTGCCCTGAATCTCAGGATGTCTTTGCCTCTGGCCACCCCTTTGGGAAGCCTGAGGAAAACATTTTTCAAATGGAAATGAAGGGCATCACCTGTGTCTCTTTGCTTAATTGCTTTGGAAAAAGATGTGTCTGAATCAGCCTCTTAGCCCTGTGTGAGACTGTGGCTTAGATTCTCAGCACCTGATAGATCAAAAGAAAGATCCCATGTGTGCATCCAAAACCAAAATGGCAAATATTCACTCATTGTGAATGAATTCTTTTACCTTCCTCTGTTAGGATCCTGACTTCCATCAAGTGAGAATAGGAATCCTTTGGGCCAAATGAGTTCTTCAAATCTCTGCAGAGGGGCTTGGGTTTTCTCATGACTCAAATTCACATAAAGAATCTAAACCAGAGAGTCAGAAGGCCTCAAATTGAAAAACCCGAGCAGTATTAATGGCAGGCCTATTTGATCACTCCTGGTTTACAGGAAGTGTGTCCAGGCCACCTTGATGTTAGACAAATGAGGGGAACAGGACCTTAATTTGGACACTGACTTGGGCTGTGGACCTCATTGAAAACTCCAGCCAGACGTTATAAGGAATGTCTATATGGAAGAAGGTGAGGACCATGTGGGAGTGTTTTGGTTTTAATTGTGGTCATTTGTGTGGCGGTTGGAAGAGATGACTGTTTCACTTTGCTTGAACTCTTGTGTGATTCCCCTTAAAGACTGAGTTCTTGAACTGACCTCAGAGAAGTATTGCCATGAATTGTGTTGGGATTTTAGGAGGCCACACATGAGAGTCGCCCTTGGAACCTGAGATCTAGGCCCAGGTTGGATTTCCACAGAACACTGGGAATTTCAGCCCGGATATTACATACAATTTTTCTTAAAGACTTGGCAGCCATATTTGAGTTTAAAGCACACATGGACCTCACATTGTAGATATCAATGGGCCTGGCTTTATGTGACATTTTGGTCACCCTTAGGGAAACCTTGCCTGTGAGAGTGCTCCAGAGCTTTCTTTGAAATTAGCTTCTTCACCATTTAATGGTTCCTGAATTAATTGAATCCCTCAGAGCCTCAAACTTCATCCGTGAGAAATGGCTAGAAAATTACCATGAAATTTTTGATATTTTCATGATCAGCTGGCACTGGAAATACTTTGGATCTCCTGTTTCTGATCCTGAGTATACCAGACACTGCCTTGATTGACTTTGTTTCATGAAAATGGTGTAGAACAGATATGCCAGTAAGTTGGAGCCTGGAGAGTAGTGGGCCTAGAGCAGTGGTATGCAATTGTGTGATAAAACATCTGTGTTGCGGCCATGTGGATCAGCCATTGGCTTCCAAATGGTTTGTGACTGACATGGTGCAGCCAGCAGACCCATATATGTAAAGGCATCTTGTTATATGGAGAGGATTCACTGCAATGTTCAGAATCATGTTGCTATTCTCAAGGGGGCAATCTACATGGGATAGAACCTTGGTTGGTGCATTCTCCTGAAGACCCTGACTCACCAAACCTTAAAGAACTCCCTCCACCACTCTGTCCCATTTTAACTCCTTGTATTTCTTGAAGCAAATACCAAACTCCCAGTGGAGGAGCGAGAAACACCACGAAAAGTGGAGGATGACCAATTGGCTTCACAGTCCACACTGAAAGACACTTAGACCCCAGTGTCCATAGTTTACCTACAAAGAGAGAATTCAGCACTGCTGCCTCATGTTCATTGGATAATAAGAAACCATGTCCTCCAAGTAACATAGATGCAGACCCAGATTTGATGGTCTCTCTACAAAGGAACTAAATCTCCTCACAACATCAAATATTTCAAGTGCCTACCCTTAGAGCCAGTTTCTCAAAAAGTATTTAGGCCAGCAGAGCTACATGTTTGTGGAATGTTTACCCTGTCCCTTACTTTTAGAATCTTCTCTACCACCTCCAAAGTAGTAAACTCCTGAGTATTTTCCATTCCAGATATATATTCACAGATTTTCTAACTCTTATCCTCTAATTGTGTCTTACTTGAGGAGAATGTAATGTCAAGGCATTGTTCTGCATGAAAGTGGGAAGATTTTTGTGTAGCACATATTTGCATAGACATTGGATTCAATTTCCTATTTTCCATTAGAAATGCTGAATCCCTGAAACTAACATATACCCTATTAGACTCTGACTACTAATCCTAATATAATGGAGAAAAATAACACAAACAGAATAGAAATACAAGCAGTTTAAAGGAGGTATGTTTTATAGTTGGAGTTGCCTTTTGCATGGTATAGTGTAGCAGTTATAAATCTAGTCAATTATTTGTTGAAATAGTTCTCCATGCGTTTTTAAAGTTAACAAATAAGTGAATTCCTGTCCCCCTTTCTCTGTAGCCTATTCAGCACATGTATTTTTATTTGCACATATAGAATCCTACCTGGTACCACACGTACATTCTTGTGAGGTGGCTGACTTGGCAGATACAAATTGGAAGAAGAGATCACTCCTCCTAAACGCTGCTTGAACTGATAATTCAAATGTGAGTGAGCTTTCTAGTTGAACAACATTATACATAAATCCATGTTCAGTAAAATGAATATATTTGGATCTGTGGATTATATACATTTCATGGTGAATTTCGTTTGGCATATATATTGCAATTTTTAATATCTCTCTCTGTGTGTGTATATAATATATATATATATATATATATATATATATATATATATATATATATATAGAGA
Organism: Callospermophilus lateralis; assembly: GCF_048772815.1. Classification (NCBI taxonomy): domain Eukaryota; kingdom Metazoa; phylum Chordata; class Mammalia; order Rodentia; family Sciuridae; genus Callospermophilus; species Callospermophilus lateralis. The sequence continues at coordinate 121,053,364 of NC_135313.1, read as the reverse complement.
GAGAGAGAGAGAGAGAGAGAGAGAGAGATAGATAGATACACTCTCAAGATTTTTCAAAATATGAAATATGTGTCTTATTACACACTTCCTAAATTCATTCATATTTATGTTGTGGATTTATAATCAACTTTTCACAAGATTATTCTCAGAAATATTCATCCACCTGAAATACGTATTTGTTTCTTAGTACTGTTTCCACCCCAGATATGCATTCACGGATTTTCAAACTCTTCTACTCTAATTGTGTCTTACTTGGGGTGAAGGTAATGTAAAGGCATTGTTCTGGATGAGAGTGGGAAGATAATTGTGTAGCATATATTTTATACACATTGGATTCATTTTCCTATATTCCATTGAAAATACTGAATCACTGACAATAACCCATACCCTACTATACTCTGTCTACTAATCCAAATATGATGGAGAAAAACAACCCAAACAGAATAGAAATACAAGCAGTTCAGAGGAGGGATGGGGTATAGTTGGACTTGCCTTTTGCATGATAAATGGTACGTGTTATAAATCTAGTCAATTTTTAATTGAAATAGTTCTCCATGGGTTGTTAAAGTTAACAAATATGTAAATTCCTGTCTGCCTTTCTCTGTAGCCTATTCAGCACATGTATTTTTATATGCTTATATAGAATCCTACCTGGTATCACACGTTCATTTTTGTGAGGTGACTGACTTGGCAGATACAACTTGTGAGAAGTGATCACTCCTCTAAACTCTGTTGGAACTGAAAATTCAAACTATGGGTGAGCTTCCTAGTAGAACAACATTATACATAAATCCTTGTTCAGTAAAATAAATATTTTTGCATCTGTGGATGCTATATATTTTATGATGAATTTCGATTGGCGTATATATTCCTACATTTTAATGTCTGTGTGTGTGTTGTGTGTGTGTGTGTGTGTGTGTGTGTGTGTGTATATATATATATATATATATATATATACACACATATATATGTATATACACATATATATTTATGAATATATATATATATATATATATATATATATATATATATATACACTATCCTGATTTTTAAAATATGAAATATATGTATCTTAAATACACTCCCTAAATTCATTCATGTTAAAAAATGTGGATTTATAATCAACTTTTCACAAAATTATTCTCAGAAATATTCATCCACCTGAAATACACATTTGTTTCATAGTTCTGAAAACTAACTTCAGTAAATGGTGCTTACAAATCCTTATATTTGTACAGTAACTGACCCAGATTAACATCAATCAAGTAGATTCGTATGGGACATGATGTGTATTCTGACGTTTATTTTCATTCAACACTGGTACATTACTATTTCTTCAGTTTTTACAAATCATAGGATATATATATTTCATCCACAATTTCACAAATTTATACGCATTTGTTTCACAATCACTTCCTGCTTCATAAAACATGTATTCCTCCAGTTTTCTTGACTGGTCTTTTCATGAGACTTCTTTCCAAACACATTATTTTCGATTTCCATAATCACTTTTGAAGCAAAACTCACACACCCTTCATGATAAACCATTACCTTAATGTGGCCATTAGATATATAACTGGTTGGAATGAATGTTTGTATGTCAATATAAGATTTCTTGTATTTTTTCAGATATAATTTCAATCCATTATTTAAAGTCGGAACCAGATATATTATTTATTCACAGTATGGTCTATTCATGCATTATCTCTATATGCACAGACAAAGGGTACACCTCTTTTTACCCCCATTACTAATTTATACGTCTTGAATATGTTGCTGCCAGAAATGGTGGAAGAAATAGTCATGTCACCTGATCTACATATACGTTTTATCACAGTAATATTCTGGACAAAAAAAGCAAAGGTCACACTTAAGATTGTAGCAAAGACTAAATGAAAAGTGAGCATGGATTACTAAACATTCATGTCCATGTTGCCTAATGCTGTCAAATGTCAATCCTATTGGTCACTACATATTTGATTCTTTCTAAGATTATAAAGTCAAAATCAACCCTGTTGAAAATATCTAATCCAATCACTCACTTTATACTTTGCCTGATTTCGTAATGTCTCTATTGATATCAGCTTTCCTAACTATTTTCCCCAGTTCATCATTGTGACTGTCTCTTCACTTGTGCTGACATTAACATTCACTGTCTACCGGAAACCCTATTGCTAAACAACATTTGGTCCAAATCCTACACTCACTCTTCTTTCTAATCCTACTGAGAATCTTCCTAATCCTACCGACTATCCCTTTTGACTGGAAGTTCTCTTCTTCATTTAATCATCCATGGTACAAGGACCTAAGCCATTGTATATCGATTTATCTGACACATCAGTGCAGAACATAATTCAAAGCTACGTATCCCAATCAAGGGCCCAATGCCCTTTTGGGCTTCAAATCTTAGCTAGATTTCTGTTTTCATACTTATATTTCACCTATATATTCTTGTAAATATCGCAGTTTCCCAATACCATTATTCATCCCACAGAAAGATTCCTAATCCAAATCGAACCTGTTAGTTAACCTAACCATACACTATTCAGTCAATTTAACTTTACAGAAGAGCAGGGATAGAATTGGTCTTACAATACAGGAATATAGGGGATCTTCCACATGCTGAGAAACTCAAAGGTCCATGCAGAAATGATTCCTGGAGAAGTTGTAAGCAGCTATGGAGGACCTAAGAGAGCAAAAGTCATCCTCCATGGCAAACAACCTGGTCAGGATGAAGGGTTGTGTCTGAATCAGCTCCTCTCTTCTTAATGTAAAGAAGATGGACCAAACCAGGCCTGTGTGGAGAGCTGTTCCCAGGTGCCAATGGTTGATATACCATTCTAACTTGTGAAAGTGTCACAGGAGGTAGGGGCAGCCTCCATCTCATGGGACCCTTGAAAGCAATTGTTAGGACAAAGTGGTTGCCACGGCAGTAGCCTCATTCAGTTCCTGAATGAAGTGACCTACCTCTTTTCCTTGATGACGGATCTCTCTGAACTTGGGATGCAGGAAGCCAGGCACCCAGAGTCAGTCCCAGTTTCTTTCCCAGTGGGCTCAGTTGTTTGGAATAACCAAGGACAGAGTAAGTCTTCCTTGGTACCTACTGATGTGAGGATTGCCAAATGCCAGGAGAGCTCTGAAAAGGGGAATTTCCTGAGAAAGCAGGTAGTGGCTCACCACTGGCTCCTGAAAACTTCACAGTGTTGGCCAAGGAGACCAGATCTGAGAAGGACAGGCCATTTCAAGGAAACATAGTATGGCCCATCAGTCAGAGTACATTCCAATTAGTCACAGACCTACTTGAATAAAGGAGGTGTCGTTGTGGGTGTGGTTGTGATTTTGTGGTTTAGTCTCATGTTCCAAGAATAGGTAAGAAAGGCGGTTTGTTTGCTTTGGAGTGGACTGTTTATAGTAAGTCATTTGACAAGGCGATTGTTTGTATGCCTGTGTATCCCACTGTGTCCGTGGTTGTAGACATTATAAAAGATAATGCATCAATGGATGTGTCCTGTATAGTAGAAAGCTTGCCAACATTCATCCTGCCCAAATTATGAGTGGACTGCAGGTTGCTTTAGGGACGGGCAACACCTACTATCTTCCGAAGTTCCTGTTTTCTTCCTGAATTCTGGCCACTCTCCAGAGTAGGCTCATGGTTTTGTGTCCAAGATATGTACCACCTCCAAGCTCTGTGACATTGCCATATACTGGATAGCTGAAGGGAATAGCAAGCATCTCAGAAAACTCAGATATCAGTGTGACAAAGAAAGTCTCAGTAGAGAAACCCTGCTTTGTGCCTTTTGCTTACCTATTTTTCTGTTGCTCTGATTGTCAGGAAGGTCTTTGCCTCAGGCCACCAATTTGTGAAGCCTGAAGAAAACTGTTTTCAAATGGAAATGAATGGGCATCACCTGTGTATCTTTGCTTAATTGCTTTGGAAAGGAATGTGTCTGAATCAGCCACTTGGCCCTGTGTGAGGCAGTGGCTTAGATTCTCAGCACCTGATGGAACTAAAGAAAGATCCCATGTGTGCTTCCAAAACCAAAATGGCAAAAAGATCAGTCATTGTGTATGAAGTATCTTGCCTTACTCTGATAGGTTTCTGATCTCCATCAAGTGAGAATAGGGATCCTTTGGGTCAAATGAGTTCTTCAAAGCCCTGCAGAGGCTAGCCCATATGAGCTTGGGTTTTTTCATTACTCCAAATCACATAAAGAATCTATACCTGACAGTCAGTGGGCCTCAATTTGGAGAAGCAGAGCAGTATTAATGCCAGGCTTATTTTATCACTCCTGGTTCACAGGAATGGTGTCCAGGCCTAGCTGACTTTAAGCAAATAAGAGACAAGGGAGCTTGTTTTGGATACTGTCTTGTGCTGCGCCCCTCATGGAAACCTCTAGCCAGAGGTTATAATGAGTGTCTATATGGAAGAAGGTGAGGACCATGTGGGAGTGTTTTGGTTTTAATTGTGTTCATTTGTGTAGTGGTTGGAAGAAATGACTGGATCCACAAGGGCTGGAACTTTGGTATGATTCCCCTTAGAGACTGAGTTCTGGAACTGACCTCAGAGAAGTATTGTCATGAATTGTGTTGCGATTTTAGAAGGCCACGCATGAGAGTCGCCCTTGGAAACTGAAATCTAGGCCAAGGGTGGCTTTCGACTGATCACTGGGAATCTCAGCCAGGATATCACATGATTTTATTCTGAAAGACTTGACAGGCATAGTTGAGAGTCAAAACACACATGGACCTCACATTGTAGACCTCAATGGGCTGGGCTTCATGTGACCGTTTGGCTACTCTTTGGGAAGCCTTGCCTTTGAGAGTTCCCCAGAGCATTCATTGAAATGAGGTTCCTCAACATTAAATGGTTCCTGAATAAATTGAAACCCACAGTTTCTCCAACTTCATCCTTGAAAAGTGGCTAGAGAAATACGCTGAAATTTTTGAAACTCCCATGACCAGGTGGCACTGGAGAACCTTTGGATCTCCTGTTGCTGATCATGAGTGTACCAGAGAGTGCCTTGATTGACTGGGTTTCATGAAAATGGTGAAGAACAGAGATGCCAGTAAGTTGAGACTGCTGAGTAGTGGGCCCAGAGCAGTGGTGTGCAGGTGTGTGATAAAATATCTGAGGTGGGGCCGTGTGAATTTCCATTTGACTTCAAAATGCCTTTTGGCTGCCATGGTGCATTCAGCAGAACCTTACATGTAAAGGCATCTTATTATATGGAGAGGTTTCAAGGCAATGTTCAGAATCAGGTTGGTATGGTCAAGGGGAAAGCTATGTGAAATAGAAGCCTGGTTGGTGCATTCTCCTGCAGTTCCTGACCCACCACACATGAAAGAACTCCCTCCAGCACTGTGTCCCAGTTGAACTCCTTGTATTTCGTGAAGCAAATACCAAACTCCCTGTGCAGCACCAAAAAACACCACAAAAATGGAGGATGATCAAATGGCTTCACAGTCCACACGGGGAGACACTTAGCCCCCAGTGGCCACAGTTTACCTACCAAGAGAGAATTCAGCACTGTTGCCTCATGTTCATTGGAAAATAAAAAAAACATGCTCTCCATTCACATAGATGCAGACCCAGCTTTGATGGTCTCACTAGAAAAGAAGCTAAACCTTCTGACAACAAAATATATTTAAAGTACCCATCCTCAGAGGCAGTTTCTCAAGAAGTCTTTAGGCCGGCAGAGCTCTATGTTTGTGGAGTGTTTACCTCTTAGACCAGGATGTAATAAAATAACACTGACTCCAATTAAAATCAAATTAAAGTAAGCTTATTATTTCCACTGGCTGGGCTGCCTCTCCCTCCCAAGATTGCGAGAACCAGAGAGCAAACCCACCTTTACTACAGCCCAGGTTTGTAGTCCAGAAAGTTACACAAAAATGGGGTAACAGATAACAGAACTCTGACAAGCATCACACTAATGGGAGTTTACATTTTTTTTTTTGCTAGCCCCAACATCAAAATTTATGAGGACCATTAGAGCCTCAGAGAGGATCATTTTCTGGCCACAGAAGGCCAATATTTATGAGGTGTGACAAAGTTTTAGAGAGGGCTGCTATCTGGTCAGAGAACCATGCACGGGTGAGTTCAAGGCACGGGCAGTCATTCCAAGCAGGTTCAGAATTTGCAGTAATTTACAGTAAAGCCAAAATGATTTTTTCATGGCTTTGTTGCAAGATGGCTCCCAATTTTAATAAAAGATAAGGTTGTGTCTATCATTCCTCCCTTTTCTTATGTGTCCCTTTGTAATCCTTGATAGGTTAGGGGAAAAGCACTGAGGAAATTTTAATCCCTCAGTTAACAGTCTCCAAATTTTTAGAACTCACCGAAAACCAGTCTCCCTGATATTACCTGACTTAATTAATTACTTATATTGATAGTCTATTTATTTTTGGCTCCATTGGTGTAAGTAGAGAGTCGTCTCTCATTTTGGCTTTTTCTCAGCTGAGAGAGGGTGACATGAGTGTGCATAGCGTGAGGGACATGAGTTGCCTTTTTGAAGTCAGTTGAGGGATATGAGTTGCCTTTTAGAAGTCAGTTCTTTTTGAAGTCTTGTTGAGGAAGAACAGGTTGTAAAGTCATCTGGGGATGGGTTCTTCTATGAGAGAAACAAAAAACATGAGTATTGAATAAATGTTGCAGTAGCTGGATCATGTCACTGTATGAAGTACCCTCACCAGTCTTTAATATCCCCAATTATCAGGACTGTCAACTTAATATTTAACTTTTAGTGTTACAGTTGTCTCTCCCCATAATATACAGTTTAATAATTTAATGTCATCTGATTTTGCAAAATCCTTTTACTAGTATGACCTGTGTGTCTAATAGAGAAACATTTAATTCTGTTACTCAGGGCTGGATAATCGTACTAGCAAACACCAAGCCTACCTGTGTAGGTTAGGAATATCTGTAAGCCTTAAACTAAAAACTTCTGCCTCTGGCAGCTCCTCTTGATAGTCTCTTTTTATAGTTATCAGGCATTCCTGTCTGAGAATCCTTCTTTTAGCTAACAGTTTTACTTAATTTGGGAGGCTAACATAAAGTGTATACCTTAAAATATTATTATGATTATGATTATTATTATTATTATTTAAAATGCCCAGGAATGGCTGTATTTTGGTTTTAACTGTCTTTGCTAAGTGTTTAAGATGAAGCAGTCAAACTGACTTTTGTTTCTATCTATTGTTAGCAGTCAGCTGAGCTTTTATGGGAGTCATTCCTTGGGAAACTTGAGAGCAGCTTCTCAGTTCTGCTAGTGCAATTTGAGCTAGGTGGGTCCAGGTCTTGCTTGACCATGTGGCTTCCCTCAGAAGCATCAGGGATGTCTCCCTTTCCTGATGACTCTCCTCTTTGTAGCAAATGCACTGATTGGCTTTCTGTTCTCCAGTGGTCTCATTAATCTCCCTGATCGGGAGGTTATGTGGCCCAGAGTTGCAAAGCTCATAGAGAAGTCCCCTGTTCCCTGGATTCAGACTGACTCAGAGGGCAAGAGTCAAATATTGGTTTTTTGGCCCTTTTCATTTAACTTTAATTTTCAATCCTAATCTGAAACAACCAGCAAATAAATTTTAACAGCCATATATTAAGAGTACTGCGCTTTAATGTTTATAAGTTTATAATTATTTATATTTTATTAATTGGGATCTTATTATTCTGTCTGTCTTGTAGTTGATGACTTATTATCTTAAATTAACCCATGTTGTGTTCTTAAAGCAACACTTCTGTAAAACACCAAAGGGAATCTTTAGATCACTTATAAGGAAATTAAAAAATAAAATATTTTTAACAAGAGTAAAAATACTTAGTTCATGTAATAGCTACCCTGAATTTTTTGGGTGAGTTATATATTATATGACCTTTTTGAGATCCTAGTAATCTTGACAGAAAAAAAAATTGAACATAACTTTAAATGAAATAAAATCTTACCTACTGCTTTCGTAGTCATTCTCACATGTAGTAAGATGGGACACAGAGTCTTATCTCAGGTAAGCAGGGCTCCTTATCAATCTTAAATGCTTTAGTTCTAAAGCTGATCTTTGTTTTTAAAATATAATTTTACAAAGTTTACATAAATTGTTTGAGGTTGCATGAACATTAGCTCACATCATATGATATCACATTTAAAACATGAATTAAAGTACGGCTGAAAGATTTTAACCTTCACATAGATTAGGGTCTCATTAACTTAAAAATACATTTAAATTGTTCCACAATGTAAAAAGTAACATAAATCTTTACACATATTATCGATAACAGGTAAATAAATCCCCAATATATATTTTATTTACTATACAACTTCAGAACACCTGCTTGATATAATGCTCTTTTAAAGTTTTTACCTTATAGAGTTGTATAACTGGAAGATATGAGCACATTAATCGCATCACAATTACATTGATGTTTCTACATTAACCAAGTTTAGCTTTTAAAGAAATGGCAGCACAGTGCTCTAAAATAACAGTTCTTTTTTAAACAGTTGTTTAATTTTTATGGTTGCTTGCTCTAGAAAATTTAAATCTTAATAAACTAAATGTTATGGGTAAACTTATGTTTAAGAAATATTTGTCTCTTTAACACATGACTGATTTTTACAATTTTATACAGTCTTCAGTACAAACTTATACAGACCTTAGTATATCAATCAGATATCAAACAAAAGTACTCATGAATGAGTAATCCCATATGAAATTTACTTTACTTATTTATCAAAATATTAAACAAATGTTTTGAACAGTGTAAACCATTTTTTTGATTGAAAGAAAAGTCCTGGAACAAAGGCATATTAGACCTTTTGTAGATATTAATACTTTATTAGATTTTTGAACACCTAGAAAAACTTGTAAGCTTAAATTTAAAGACATTTATATTTATCTGTTTACCCAATTTAAATTGAAACATTTAAATCATGTGAATTAAAGATCTTTGGATCCACTTTTTAAAATTGTTTTTATGAGTGCTTTTTAATATGAGTGCTCCTTATATATGTTAATTTGTGTATCATATATATGATAAACGGACATATGTATATATATATATATATATATATATATATATATATATATATATATATATATACACATACAACACATAACAAATTGTGCACACATAATAAAAGTGAAGGCCTTGTAGCTTTTCACAGGTGAAATCTCCATTGCAATGATTTAAAAATTCCACAGTTGGTCAAAGATATTACTGATCAGAAAAAACATTAACCTAGGTCTGTAGGAGCAAAATCATGAGCTCAAAAAATAAATAAAGAATCTAAGGAAAAAATTATGAGTCCTAGAAAAAATGACTGGCCAGTAATTAGTAAATACCATACAATTTACCTTTTTTTTTCCTTAGGCCTCAAATAAGTCTCCTACTAAGCTTACAGGCTTCTTTCATTTGCATTTCAAAATAAGTCCTGGCTGAGGTCTGGAAGAAGCAGGAAAAATGGCTATTCTGAGCAGAAACCTTAGGCCTAAGGTATTTTAACCATAATTTTCAGGTTAGGATGTTGAAAATTATGATACAAGCTTAAGATACAATTCACAAAATTTTATATCTTTACAAGTTGTTTTGTCAACAGATATCATACTATGATTTAGTATCCTTGTCCAAATTAATGCACTGGTAAACACAGTGACATTTTCCCAGGCTACCTAATTTAAAATTGGTTAAAAAAAAGACTGAATGATTGGGAAGTTTCTTGCCAACTTGGAAGTAGAGTTCTTTAGTTTTCCATCCTAAGTATTTAAGTTCTCTGGCATGAATTATCTGAAACCATAAACTAAACAATTACCTAAACCCGACTTTTAACTGCAAGATTGTGGAATGCTTCAAAAACCCATTCAGATACCAGATTGGTACAATGAAACATCATCATTTAGACACACATTCAGCTAAGATAATTTCCAAGAAACAATTTATAATATTAACACATTATTGCACATGTCTTAAAGGGCCAGAAAAAAGGCACAAGACAGACAGAAATGAACTCCAGACAATGGCTGACAGACAGAACCCATTAAAACAGAGCAAATAGAAAAATCTCCTTCCCCAGTGGCACCACAGATGTCCCCAGAAGGGGACCAAATGTTTGCACAGAGGAGCAACCTGAAATGTAAAATAAAGTGCCTCCATGGTGACTTTACTGCACTTAGTGTCCCCTTTTTTTTCTCTTTTTTTAAGAAGACAGAGGTAGCATTATCCTTACAGTGCAGGGAACGAAGGAGGGAATTCCCTGAAGCAACAGGGCTTCGGCAGATGCTGGGAGATACTCAGTTCTTCATTCCCCAGCAGGCATTGCCATCTGCACTGGGTGTGCTCCAGGCAGCCAGCTAGGGGCTTCTCTCATTCTGCTTAACAAATGGTGGTAAAGTTCATCAAAGTTCCTTAAAACACAGTCCAAAGGGGTGTCACGCTTACTAGCTTTGTTACCGATTTTCACATTCAATATCCTTAAGATTTTATCACAGAAATCACAAAACAAAATGCACAAAAACAAACAAACAAAAAACATATAGAATACAGAACAAAACACACACACACACACACACAAAAAACAGAATCCCGGTGCCAAAACAGAAAAACAGAGGAGCAATTCAACATCTTGCTAAAGCTCTGGGGTAGGAGCGCGTGCGTGTCCCTCGGCACCTCTCTAACCTTCCAGAGGAATTCCCTACAGAACGGAACAGAGGACAGAACGATTCTCATTACTGTCCTGGACAGGAGTGTATGTGAGCCTCCCCAGGCCACCTCTCTGTCATTAGAAGAGATCTCCCTTAACCAGATATAAGATGTTATCAAGGTGCCACTTACCTATGGAGGCCTCCTCCACCAGGTGCTTGCTAATAGTTTCAGTGCGGTGGTTCACTGCAGTGCTCCCCAGACCGACGGCTCACTCCAAGGCCTTGGAACATCTCAAGTTGTGCACCCCCCTAGAGTGGCTCCCCAGCCCGTAGCCCTGGAGGGAAGGCCAGCTTCATAATTTTCAGCAGTCTGGTCTTGTGATCTGGTCGGGCAGGGTCATCTCACTGGGGAACTCCAAAATGTTGGACTAGGATGCAAGAAAAGACCACTGACTCCAAATAAAATCAAATTAAGGCAAGCTTCTTATTAAAACCGGCCAGGCTGCCTCTCCCTCCCAAAATGGCGGGAACAAGACAGCAACACCACCTTTCCTACAGCCCAGCTATATAGCCCAGAAAGTTACACAAAAAGGGGGTTACAGATAACAGAACTTTGAAAGCATCACACCAATGGTAGTTTACATTTTTTTTGCTGGCCCCAACATCAGAAATTATGAGGACCATTAGAGACTCAGAGAGGGTCGTTGTCTGGCCTGGGGAGGCCAATATTTATTAGGTGTCACTAATGTTTCAGAGAGCACTGTTATCTGGTCAGAGAGCCAGGCATGGATGAGATCAAGGCACGGGCAGGCATTCCAAGCAGGTTCAGAATTTGCAGTAATTTATAGTAAAGCCCAAATTATCTTTTCACGGCATTCTGTCAAGATGGCTCCCAATTCTAATAAAAGATCAGGTTGGGTCTATCAAGCCTGTTCTTTACTTTTGGAAACTCCTCTACAACCTGCAAGGTTGTGAACTCCTAACCATTTTACATTCCAGATATGTATTCACAGATTTTCTAACTCTTGTCCTCCAACTGTGTCTTACTTGGGGTGAAGGTAATATCAAGGCATTGTTCTGGATGAGAGTGGGAAGATTTTTGTGTAGCACATATTTGCATACACATTTAGGAGATCACTACCTAAACACTGTTGGAACAGAAAATTCAATCTATGGGGCAGCTTCCTAGCTGAACAACATTATACATAAATCCAAGTTCATTAAATAAATAGTTTTGGATCAGTGGATGATATATATTTCAAGATGGATTTAAATTGGCATATATATTGCTACATTTTAATGTCCATGTGACTTTTGTGTTTATAATGTTTTGTGATTTATGTGGATTTATAATCAAATTTTCACAAGATTATTCTCAGAATTATTCATCCAACTTAAATACATACTTTTTTCCTAGTACTGAAAAGTAACTTCAGTGAATGGTGCATAAAAATCCTAATATTTCTACAGTAACTGACCCAGATTAACATCAATGCAAGTAGATTCCTATGGGACATGATGTGTATTTTGATGTTCATTTTTATTCAACACTGGTACATTACTATTTCTGCAGTTTATGCACATTATATATAGCATGATATATAATGTTCAATCACTTCCTGCTTGAGAACATATGTATTCTTACAGGTTTCTTGACTATTCTTTTCATGAGACTTCTTTCCAAACACATTATTTTTGATTTCCATAATCACTTTTGAAACAAAACTCGCACACCTTTCAGGATAAACCACAACCATAATATTACCATTAGATGTATAACTGGTTGCAGTGAATGATTGTATATCAATATGAGATTTCTTTTATATTTTCAGATATCAATATTATTTAAAGTGGAACCACTTATATTATTTACACAAAGTATGGTTTATTCATGCATTATCTGCATATGCATAGACACAGGGTACACCTATTTGTACCCTCAATAGTAATTTATACGTCTACAAAATATTGCTACAGAAATGGTGGAAGAAATACTCATGTCACCTGATCTACATATACATTTTATCACAATAATATTCTAGACACAAAATGCAAAGGTCACACTTATGATTTTACCAAAGCCTAAATAAAAAGTGAGCATGGATTAATAAAAACATCCATGTCCTGGTTACCTAATGCTCTCAAAAGTCAATCCAATTTGTGACAACATATTAGTTTCTGCCTAAGATTATATATTCAGACTCAAACCGTTGAAAATGTCTAAACAAATTACACACTTTACACTTTTACTGACTTCCTAATGTCTCTATTTATATCTGCTTTCCTACATATTTTCCCCAATTCATCACTGTGACTGACTCTTCACATGTGCTGACATTTACATTCACTCTCTACCCGAAACCTTATTTGTAAAGAACTTTTGGTACAAATCCTATACTCACTCTTCTTTCTAAACCTACTGACTATCTTGCTAATCCGACAGACTATCCCTTTTTTATTGGATATTCTGTATGTTTTTCAATCATCCAGTGTATAAGATCCTATTTCTTTGTATATCGATTTATCTGAGACATCTGTGCAGAATATAATTCAAAGCAAATTATGCTACTCAAGAGCCCAATGTCCTACTTGGCTTCAAGTCTTCCCTAGATTTCTGTTTCCATACTTATATTTCACTTATATATTCTTGTAAATATCTCAGGTTCCCAATACCATTATTCATCCAGCAGAATGATTCCTAACCCAAATAGAACATGATATTAACACTAACCATACACTGTTCCCTCAATCTAACTTTACAGCAGTGCAGGGATAGAGTTGGTCTTACAATACAGGAATATAGGGGATCTTCCACCTGCTGAGAATCTCAAAGACCCATGCAGAAATTATCCCTGAAGAAGATATAGAATGCTATGAAGGACCTGAGAGAGCAAAAGTCATTTTCCATGGCAAACAACCTGGTCAGGATGAAGAGATGTGTCTGAATAAGCCTCTCGCATTTTAATGTAGACAAAATGGACCAAACCAAGCCTGTGTGGAGATCTCTCCCCCAGTACCTATGGTTAATATACCATTCTAACTTGTGAAAGTGTCACAGGAAGTAGGAGCAGCCTCCATCTCATGGGACCCTAGGAAGAAACTGTTAGGACAAAGTGTTTGCCAAGGCTGTGAGCTCATTCAGTTCATGAAGGAAGTGACCTACCTCACTTCTTTGTGATGGAACTCTCTGAACTTGGGATCCCGGAAACCAGGCACCCAGGGCCAGGCCCAGTAACAGTCACAGAGATCTCACTTGTTTGGATTTATCATGGAAAGAGTCAGTCTTTCTTGGTACCTACAGATGTGAAGATGGCCAAATGCCAGAAAAAATTAGAAGAGGTGTCTTTCCTGAGAAAGCAGTTAGTGGAGGCTCAAAGCTGGCTCCTGACAACTTCACAGAGTGGGCCAAGGAGTCCAGATTTGAGAACAGACAGGACATTTCTGGTGAAAAAAGAATGGCTCACCAGGCAGAGGACACTCCGGTTAGTAACAGACCTTCTTGGGGGAAGGAGGTGCATTTGTGGGAATGAGTGTGGGTTTGTGGTTTTGTCTCATGTTCTGAGAATAGGTAGGAACGTTGGTTTGTTTGGTTTGGAGTGGACTGTTTCTATTAAGTCATTTGACAAGGCAAGTGTTTCTATGTCTGTGTATCCCACTGTGTCCGTGGGTGTAGACATTACAAAAGAAAATGCATCAATGGATGTGTCCTGTCTAGGAGAAAGCTTCCCAACATTCCCGCTGCCCAATTTATAAAAGGAAAGAGGATTGCCTTATTTGTGGCAAGACCTGCAATCTTCCTAAGTTCCTGTTTTCTTCCTGAATTCTGGCCACTCTCCAGAATAGGCTCATGATTTTGTGACCAAGATAGGTACCACCTCCAAGCTCTGTGACTTGGCCATGTACTGGATAGCTGAAGGGAATGGCGAGAATCTCAGAAAATTCAGATATCAGTGTTACCAGGAAAGTCTCAGTGGAGAAACCCTGCTTTGGGACTTTTGCTTACCTATTGTTCTATAGCACTGAATGTCAGGAAGGTCTTTGCCTAAGGCCACCTCGTTGTGAAGCCTGAATAAAACAGTTCTCTAATGTAAATGAATGGGCATCACCTGTCCCTCTTTGAGTAATTGATTTCGAAAGGGATTTGTCTGAATCAGCCTGTTGGCCCTGTGTGAGGCTGTGGCTTAGATTCTCAGCACCTGATGGATCTAAAGAAAGATGCCATGTGTGCATCCAAAACCAAAATGGCCAAAAGAGCATTCATTATGGATGAAGTCTCTCGCCTTCCTCTGTAAGTTTACTGACCTCCATAAGGTGAGAATAGGAATCCTTTGGGTCAAATGAGTTTTTCAAAGCCCTTCAGAGTCTAGCCCATTGGTGCTTGGGTTTTCTCATGACCCCAATCCACATAAAGAATCTAAACTCCACAGTCAGTAGGCCTCAAATTGGAGAAGTGGAACAGTAATAATGGTAGGCCTATTTGATCATTCCTGGTTCACAGGAAGGGTTTCCAGGCCACCCTGACTTTAGGCAAATGATGGGCAAGGGAGCTTATTTTGGACACTGTCTTGTCCAGCGCCTCTCATAGAAACCTCCAGCTAGAGGTTATGATGAGTGTCTATGTGGAAAAGTTGAGGGCCATATGGGAGTGTTTTTGTTTAAATTTTGGTCATTTGTGTGGCGTTTGGAAGAAATCACTGGGTCCACCTGGGCTTGAACTCTGGTGTGAATCTCCATAGAGACTGAGTTCTGGAACTGACCTCAGAGAAGTATTGTCATGAGTTTTGTTGGGATTTTAGGAGGCCACGCATGAGAGTAGCCCTTATAAACTTAGATCAAGGCCACAGAGCACTGGGAATCTCAGCCAAGATAATCCATGATTTTCTTCTTAATGTCTTGGCAGCCATAGTTGAGAGTCAAAACACACATGTACCTCACATTGTAGACTTCAATTGGACTGGCTTCATGTGACCTTTTGTCCACTCTATGGGAAGCCTTGCCTATGAGAGTTCTCCAGAGTTTCATTGAAATGAGCTTCCTCAACATTTAATGGTTTTTGAAACCCACAGTTCCTCCAACTTCATCCTCGAAAAATGGCTAGATAAACACCGTGAAATTTTTGAAATTCCCATGACCAGGTGGCACTGGAGAATCTTTGGATGTCCTATTGCTGATCATGAGTGTATCAGACAGTGCCTTGACTGACTGGGTTTCATGAAAATTGTGTAGAACAGAGATGCCAGTAAGTTGGAGCCTGCAAATTAGTGGGCCTAGAGCAGTGGTGTGAAGGTGTGTGATAAAACATGTGTGGTGGGGCCATGTGGATCTGCCATTGGCCTCCAAATGGCTTGTGACTGACATGGTACAGCCAGCAGAACCTTCCATGTAAAGGCATCTTTTTATTTAGGGAGATTTCAAGGCAATGTTCAGAATCAGGCTGCTATGGACAAAGGGGCAACCCATGTGGGATAGAATCCTGGTTGGTGCATTCACATGCAGACCGTGACCTCCACACATGACAGAACTCCCTCTAGCACTGTGTCCCAGTTGATCTCCTTGTATTTCATGAAGAAAATACCAAAGTCCCAGTGCAGCAGCAAGAACCACCACAAAAAGTGGAGGAGGACCAAATGGCTTCACAGTTCACACGGTGAGTCACTTAGCTGCTAGTGGCCATAGTTTAACTACAAACAGAGTATTCGCACTGCTGCCTCATGTTCATTGAAAAATTAGAAACAATGTCCTCCAGGTCACATAGATGCAGACCCAGCTTTGATGGTCTCACTAGAAAGTAAGCGAAAGCTACTGACAACAACATATATTTCAAGTGCCCTACCTCAGAGGCAGTTTATCAAGAAGTCTTTAGGCCAGCAGAGCTCCATGTTTGTGGAGTGTTTACCATGTGCCTTACTTTTGGAAACTGCTCTACCACTTCCAAGGTTGTGAACTCCTGAGTATATTCCATTCCACATATGCATTCACAGATTTTCTAACTCTTCTCCTCTAATTGTGTCTTACTTGGGGCGACATTAATGTCAAGGCATTGTTGTGGATGAGAGTGGGAAGATTTTTGTGTAGCACATATATGCATACACATTGGATTCATTTTCCAATTTTCCATTCGAAATACTTAATCCCTGACACTAACTCATAAACTACTAGACTCTGACTGCTAATCCTAATATGATGGAGAAAACTAACCCAAACAGAATAGAAATACAAGCAGTTCAAAGGAGGCATGGTGTATAGTTGGACTTGCCATTTGCATTATGAAGGGTAAGTGTTATAAATCTAGTTAATTTTTAATCGAAATAGTTCTCCTTGTGTTTTTAAAGTTAATAAATATATAAATTTCTGTCTCCCTTTCTCTGTAGCCTATTCAGAACATGTATTTTTATATGCACATATAGAATCCTACCTGGTATCACATGTACATTCTTGTGAGGTGGCTGACTTGGCAGATACAAATTATGAGAAGAGATCACTCCTCCTAAACCCTGTTGGATCTTAAAATTAAACCTATGGGTGAGCTTCCTAGTTGAACAACATTAAACATAAATCCATGTTCAGTAAAAGAAATATTTTTGCATCTGTGGATGATATATATATATTTCATGATAAATTTTGATTGGCATATATTTTGGTAATTTAATCTCTCTGTGTGTGGTTTTTTTGTATATATATATATATACTCTCCATATTTTTCAAAATATGAAATATATGTGTCTTATATACACTCCCTAAATTCATTCATGTTCATGTATATGGATTTATAATCAACTTTTCACAAGATTATTCTCAGAAATATTCATCCACCTGAAATACATATTTGTTTCCAGTACTGAAAACTAACTTCAGTTAATGTTGCATACAAATACTAATATTTGTACAGTAACTGACCCAGTTTAACATCAATGCATGTAGATTACTATGGGACATAATGTGTATTTTGACGTTCATTTTTATTCAACACTGGTACATTACTATTTCTTCAATTTATGCACATCATAGGATATATATTGCATCCACAAGTTAGCAAACTTATAGGCATTTGTTTCACTTTCAATAACTTCCTGCTTCAGAACACATGGATTCCTCCAGGTTTCTTGTCTGGTCTTTTCATGAGACTTCTTTCCAAACACATTATTTTCAACTTCCATAATCAGTTTTGAAGCAAAACTCACACACTCTTCATGATAAACCATAATCCTAATATAACGTTTAGATGTATCACTGGTTGGAATGAATGTATGTGTATCAATATAAGATTTCCTGTATATTTTCAGATATCAATTGAATCCATTATTAAATTTGGAACCCATTATATTATTTATTCACAGTATCGTCTATTCATGCATTATCTCTATATTCATATCACAGGGTACACCTATTTGTACCCCCAATATTAATTTGTACATTTGGACACAGAAGCAATGGTCACACTTATTATTTTACCAATGTAAATGTCAGGCGAGCATCGGAGGAAGAGACTACCAGGGACTGTCTAATGCAACAGCCAAAAGTTTATGGGGGTCCAGCATTCTGGGGCTCAGAGCTCCCTTGAATAGAGCAGAGAGCCCTGAGAACAGCTTAAGCAGAGCTTATATACTTTCCTTGGAGAGGGCAGGGAGGGAAGATTATTGATGGGTCAGGGCGAGTGGGCAGTTTGCGTGCAAATGGGTGAGGGCGTACATTCTGCAGTTTTACAGTTGGTACAGCACATTCAGGGAACAAGATTAGCAAACAGTTCTCAAGATATCAACAGTGTTTTGTTAAGCATACCGTAAAACTGGAAGTGACAATTACCTATTTTATTTACCTTTCATTCCCCACTTTTTTTTCTTTACATTAAATCATAATAATGATCATTTGGGATGTCACATTTTATGTCTGCTAGTGTGGTATATTGATTTCTGATTACCATAAGTTTAACTTGTCCAATTTGAGCTTGGAGAAAGGAAACTACACGGTTGAGCAAACAGGGTCCTACAGTTAGCAATAATGTGAGGATTATTAATGGACCGGCCAGGGCTGATAAAAGCGTAGTTAACCAGGGGGACTCTGTGAACCAAGACTCAAACCACCCTTTTTGGGCCTCTCTCTCTTGTTGATGCTCTTCAATGCATCTTCTTAATTTAGTCATAGATTCTTTTACAACTCCAGTATGGTAGGCATAATAACAACATTCTTCCCTCAATGCAGGACAAAGGCCCCTTCTCTCATGAAGAGGAGGTCGAACCCTCGCCTGTTCTGTAAAACAACTTAAGAGAGAGAGGTTAATGATTCTTGTAAAGCTGTGATGGTGGTTTTTTAATATCTTTAAGTTTTGGTCTTTTGCTGCTTCTAATTGGTTCATTTGTTGTGTCCCATGGATTAGGGCAGTGGTTCCTGTGCCCACCTCTGCAGCAACTACTATTCCTCATAGGATGGCTAAAGTGAAGGATACAGGTTGCCAGTGGATCCGGGTTGTATGCCCCCCTATTTGAAATTTAAATGATCCTGCCTCATGATAGAGCACTCGGGGTAACATCTGCACCATTACATAATTAATCACATCTGTTGATAATTTTATGAATAAACAATGTTTAAGTATATATAATTATACTGTTGTAGGTATGGACAAGGCAAGGCACCTAAGATAGCACTGAAGACAGGGAAACAGTCCTATTTGGTTGCAACCGGATATAGAGGGCATTGCTTCTGTTGTAATCAATTAATCCCCTGAATCCCAAGTTTAGGTAGTTTCAGAATTTTGTACCCAACATGTAAGGGAAGGGACTCAGAATTCAGAGTCTGCAGAAGTTCACAAAAAGCAGCTTTTGGTTCTGTTTTTTTTCCTCTTCTCTGGGAAAGATAACTTTTTAAGGACACCTGGGAGGGGGAGAGCTTTTTTCTTCTCTTTTATTTTCTCCCTGCCAGCTGTTACCATGGAGCCCAGTTGGTAACTTCTTTATCTTGGAAATGTAGCCATCTCTGGAAGCCTCAGCTCAAGGCCAGAGGCCTTGTTCACATATTTTGTGAAAAACTAGTAAGGGGGTGTCTAGCTTAGAAGTGCTGATTTTTCCAGCCAGTGGCCAAGTATAACAGAGCAACACGAAAACAGGAAGTTTATCTACACTGAACTCTTTTATAGGGACTTTGTTGCTGAAAGTCCAAAAGTCAGCCACGATGAAGACTTCTGGAGAAGGCCATTTAAGATTTTTCTGTGGGCCTGGTACAGAGGGAAAGACGGGGAAGGCGAGGGGTGAGAGCAGTTCTGTGGTTCTGAGAATGAGGAAAAAGAGATATAAAAGAATAATGGGAAAAGGGTTTGGGATTTTCCTGCCAACAAAACTTGAGCAGTAGAACAGGTAGAGCAGATGGGAAAACGGGTGTGAGTATCCCAAAAAGCCTGTGAGGGACTTTAAATTCTTAGTAACCTCTTTTTAGTGATGACAAAGCAACTTTAAAGGCCATTTTCATTACATCTTGGATAGGCGTCTGAGGGCACTCCTCAGCTGGTTTGAGCTTTGGGTTAGCTGGTAAGAGGACCTGTTGGGACCCGGTGTGGGCACTGACAGGAGAAGAGAGGAGTGAGTGGGTGGAAGGGTACCTCAGTACCTGCTACCTCAGCAAGGGGGCAATAGTCTGAGAACCAGCGGAGGTTTGGGTTTTTGATCTAGTAATTGGAGGGGAGAAATCAGGTTGTTGATGTGAGAGTGACAGCAGAGAGTCTGGAGCAGAAGGATCTATTGGAGAAACATAGTTCAGGATGTGAGCAAAGGAGGGAAAAGGCCTACACATAGGGGAATTTTCTTCCATCCTTTTGAGCACTTTCCGAAGTTGAAAAAGTCACACAGAATTTGAGGATCTAGAGACCCCTCTGGGGGCCATCGGTATTGGTTGTCTAATTGGTAATATGGCCAATGCTGTGAACTGAATTTGATGAGGAGTTTGGGTTCCACCAGGCAGCCCCTGTATGCTCACATCCCCATGACTTGCGGAAGAAGACGGCTTTTCCCCCACACAGCAGTGGTTGTTTGTGGCTTTGATAGTCCACCGGGCAAACATAGTAATCTAGGCTAGCCAACCTGCATCAGGCTTGCGTGTCCCTACATCCATAATGTTTGTTTCCATTATCTACGGTACGGAAGAAATTTAATGGAATTTTAGTGGGATCCTCTTCATCAGAGATATCCCAATTGGAAAGACGTATACCCAGCTGACAAATATCTGGGTGGAGAGATGGCCACCAGGTCCCTAAGGGGGCTGTATGCGAGACAGACCATACTTCTTGTCTAATAGGATTTGTGATCAGCCATCGCTGCTGAATGGGCTGATGATGGTTAGGACTAGTGTTGGCCAAGGGGAGAGTCTATAGCCTTATCCACATGGTGAATATGCAATTTGAAAGGGTTACCAGTCTTTTCCACTTTCAAGCCAGAGTCTGGACAGGGCACAGGCTTGAGATGAGAATTAGGATCCAGGAAGTTATTTCGTCTACCTTTACCACTGTAGGTTTTATAAGTAGCACCTGGTATGGTCCTGTCCAGCGGGGTTCCAGGGATGACACCTGATGTCATCTTATGTGGACGAAGTTTCTTCTTTGATATCGATGTGGAGTCTTCTCTTCACCAGGTTGGTAGGCAGTGGCCAGCTGTTTTGACAGGTATCGCTGAGTTCTTTCAAGAGCTTTAAGTTCGTCAAGCAAGGGGGTGTGGAAGGGATTGGTAGGTCTTAGAGTTGGGGTTAGGTCCTTACTGGAAAAGGGGCCCCATAGAGAATTTCATAGGAGGTGAGGTTACACAAAGAAACAGAGGGAGTATTTCTTGCATGAAACAGTGCATAAGGCAAAAGCATGGTCCAATCTTTGATGCCCTTTCTAACCTTAATTTTGTTAAGGTCTCTTTAATGGTTCTATTAATTTTTTTTAACCTGTCCTGAGCTCTGGGGTCTATAAGCACAATGTAACTTCCAATTTATCCCCAGGGTCCTGGCTAACCCCTTACTTACCTGGGCCATGAACGCCTGTCCATTATCAGACCCTATTACCTTAGGTAGGCCGTATCATGGAAAAATATCTTTCAGGATTTTTTACCACCATTTGTGCCTTTTTTTGTGTGGGGAAGGCTTCAATACATCCTGAAAATATATCTACAAATACTAGGAGATATTGAAGTTCATACCTTGCTGGCTTAATTTCAGTAAAGTCCACTTCCCAGAATCGTCCTGGTCTGGTTGCTCATAGGTGCTTTCCTGCAGGAAGCTTGGAAGGGTAAGCATTAACCTATTGACAGAACGAACAGGGTTTTGTTACCCGTTCAGTTATGTCCTTTCGCTGTGAGTCGGTTAGTGGAAAACTCTGTTCTTGATCTTTCAGGAATGCCTGCAGTTTCTTTGGACCAAGGTGTGTGAATTGATGTACATTTTTAACGTAGTGTAGGGCTTTCTGAAATTGCAGGCTTGGCTCAGTGAAGTTGAGGAGTTCAGTACCAGTGTCATAAGATGTTATCAAAAGCTTGCTGGTGCTCAGGGGTCCATTGGAATTGGGCATCTCCCTTTAACAGCGGGTATAAAGGAGAAGTTAAGGATGCAAACACAGGAATCCATAACCTGCATAACCCAGTAGTCCCAAGAAACTCTCTGTGTTGTCTGCTGCTAGTGGGGGGAGGGGGTTATCTGCACAACCGTTTGTTTTCTGGGCTCAGTGAGCCATCGTTTACCACCCCTAAGGGAATAGCCCAGGAAGACTACTTCTTGCTGGCAAATTTGGGGTTTTTTGGAAGAAGCTCTATACCCGAGTTGAGCAAGCTTATATAATAGTGCTTGGTTCCCAGACTCACAGTTTTCCTTGGTGTTGGCTGCAGTAGCAGGTCATCCACGTATTGAAGCTGGGTGACTTCGGGGTGCATAGTTCTGAAGTTCTTGACATCTCTGTGGAGGGCTTCATCAAAGAGAGTGGGGGAGTTTTGAACCCCTGTGGGAGTCTAGTCCATGTTAGTTTACCATACGTTCTGGTTTCTGGGTCTACCCACTCAAAAACAAACAGCAACTGACTGTCTTTATGCAGAGGCATGCAAAAGATAGCATCTTTATGTCCATACCATTTCTACTCAGGGTTCAGAGTGATAAGCAGATTGTACAAATTATTTACCGTGGGGTGAATGTCCTGTACTCTGTTGTTGATCTCTCTTAGGTCTTGAACGGGGGATAGTCCCCAGTTCCTGGATTTTTTACTGGTAGCAGGGGAGTGTTCCAGGCCAATTGACAGGGCCTTAGGACCCTAAGGCCAGATATTTCTGAATATGGGGCCTTATCCCATCTTTAGCTTTTTTGCTCAGAGGATGTTGTTTGACATTGATTGGGGAGGCTGAGGTTTTTAACTCCACTGTTCTTGGAGGTTGTTTCATGGCTAGGCCTAACCCAACAATTTTTGCCAAGGCATCTGAATAATCTGTTATCCATTTCTGGGGTAGCTCGCCTGTTTGATCAGTCTTGGGGTGTGTGAAAAGTGGATGTTCATCTTCGGCTGACATTTATAAAGCCATGACTATAGAAGTTTTTAATGAAGGATTTAGAAATTTCATTTTGGGGCCTTCGGGGTTAAAAGTTGTTTTGGCCTGTTGCTTACTGAGCAGATCTCTGCCCATCAATGGGGCCAGGCATTCTGGGATTACTAGGAAGGAATGTTGGATTTTTCTTTTCCCCATGTCCATGGTCCTCTTAGTTGTCTAAGTCTGATATTTACTACTGGTAGCCTTTTGAACTAGAGACCATTTATTTGATAGAGGGCCCAGTGGGGCCTTAAGGCCTGAGTATACTGCTGCTGTATCTACTTCAAAGTTTATGGGGTCCCCTTCACTTCAAAAGTTACCCTGAGCTCGGGGAATGGATCTGAGCCCCGACATTCTTAGTTAACCTCCAGAGTCAGAAAGGCTGTCTGGCGTGGCTGTCTCTTTCTAGGGCACTCTTTGGCTCAGTATCCTTTTTCTTTACAGTAGGCACATTGATCTGAGGCCAAGGGTGGCCTCTGGTGGGGATCCAGGTATCGCTTCTTGTCTCCCTGTTTCTTAATTTCTGGCCTATTTATTGTTGTGACCAGGACCTTAGTTAGTACCTTAATCTGTTTTTTTCATCTCTCATCCTCCCTTTGCTCCCTTTCGTTCTCTCTGTTTCTCTCTTATAGGATACTTTCTCGGCTACTCTGACTAAATCTTTCAAAGTCATATCTTGTAATCCATCTAAGTATTGTAACTTTCTTTTAATATCCAGATCAGCTTGCCCAATGAAGTCCATCATGACATATGCCTATTGATCCTCTGCCTTAAGATTGAAAGGAGTATATCTCCTATATGCCTCCATAATTCTCTCTAGAAACATAGAGGGATATTCATCAGGCCCTTGAATAATCTCTCTTACCTTGGCCAAATTATTTTGTTGCCTAACCGCCAGTTGGAAACCCACTATTAGGGCCCGGCAATAAGTGGACAGATGCTCCCAACCTTCAAAGGTGTCGGGGTCCCAGTTGGGTCAGTTCAAGGGGAAGCCGGCTTTGATTATGTTGGGAAGTTGTGTTGGTCACCCATCTGGTCCGAGGATATTTTTTTCTAGCTTCCAGGAAGTTTCTCTCTCGTTCCTCTGTCATGAAGAGAATCCCTAGGATTTGTTGGCAGTCATCCCAAGTAGGCAGGCGTGAAAACGCCAGGGAGTTCTTTGAGTTCTTTTAGCAGGGCCAGCTTCCTCCAGGGAAGGAGGGGCTGTGTATGTGACAAGGGGGAGTCATCTGGTGGGCGCTGGGCCAGCCTAGCTTCCTCCAATGGCGGAGAGGCTGAGTCAGCAGCAGGGGAATCACTTAGAGGTTGTTGGGGGTTGGTGGATGAGGGCAGCGGATAAGAAGGGGAGGAGAGTCCAGTAGAGTCTTGAGACTCAGGGAGAACAGAGGGTGGAGGAGGAGGAGCAGAGGGTTTGAGAGATAGAATCATGGTGGAAGGAGTAGGAGTGGGGGCAGAGACAAGGAAAGGCTTCACCCATGGAGGAGGAGATTTGCAGAGGTCCTGCAAAGTTAAGATATATGGCTGTTGATCTGGATGTCTATGTGTCCCCGGTTGAAAGACAAAATCTCTGACTTTTCGAATTAGTGGGAAGTAGATTTTTCTAGGGGCTATCCAACTCTGAAGGTGGGTCATTCTGAGGCACAGAGGGTCTGCCAGGTCCAGCGATTTACTGAAAAAGAAAGATTCTGGGCCCTTAAGCAGACTTTGGTCCAGTGATCAAGGGTCAGGAAGAGAGGTGTTGAAGTGCTCTGTCCCAAAATGAGAGATACACAAACAGTGAGAGCAACGACACACTACACTGACAAGACAAGACAATAAAGACAGGCAATGGACGTCCAATACTGAGGCAAGGACTGAGTAGCCAGCAAAACCTGATGGCCTGGCAATAAAGAATCCGAAGCAAAATATCACTGAGTCAAGGAGACTATTGTTCCTCAATTTACGGAGTCCTCTGGGGCATCCCCCAGGGACGTGGCCTGTGGCTCTGTGACACGTATGTCAGCCTCTGTCAGAGAGAGCTCACGCTCATCACCGATAGCCATTTTGCCAAGCCCTAACCTGAAACCTAAAATCAAAAAGAGTTCCCTTACTTACCCTGAAAAAAGCACCTTGGGATCTTTCATCCACCGCTGCCGGATCTTGCTGGTGCCTCCAGATGTAAAGGTCGGGCAAGCATCGGAGGAAGAGACCACCAAGAGAATGTCTCATGCAACAGTAAATGGTTTATTATGGGTCCAGCATTCTGGGCCTCAGAGCTCACTTGAATAGAGCAGAGAGCAATGAGAACAGCTTAAGCAGAGCTTATATGCTTTCCATGGAGAGGGCAGGGAGGGAAGTTAATTGATGGGTCAGGGCAAGTGGGTGGTTTGCGTGCAAACGGGTGAGGTTATACATTTGCAGTTTGGCAGTTGGGGACATCACATTCTGGAAACAAGATTAGCAAACATTCCTCAAGACTTCAACAGTGTTTTGTTAAGCATACAGAAAAACAGTAAGTAACAAATACCTATTTTATTAACCTTTCACCAAAGCCTAAATGGAAAGTGAGCATGGATTACTAAACACATCCATGTCCAGGTTGCCTAATGCTCTCAAATCAATCCTATTGGTGACTACATATTTGTTTCTTCTTAAGATAATATATTCAACCTTAACCCTGTTGAAAATGACTAATCCTATCACTCACTTTATATTTTGCCTGATTTCCTAATGTCTCTATTGATATCTGCTTTCCTACATATTTTCCCCAGTTCATCATTGTGACTGACTCTTCACATGTGCTGACATTTACATTCACTCTCTATCCGAAACCCTATTGCTAAAGAACTTTTGGTCCAAATGCTATACTCACTCTTTTTTCTAACATACTGACTATCTTCCTAATCCTAAAGACTATCCCTTTTTGACTGGATGATCTCTTCGACAATCAATCATCCAAGGTACAAGGTCCTATTCCATTGTATATTGATTTATCTGAGACATCTGTGCAGAACATAATTCAAAGCTAAGTATCCCAATCAACAGCCCAATGCCCTTCCTGGATTCAAATCTTATCTAGATTTCTGTTTTCAAACTTATATTTCACCAATATATTCCTGTAAATATCGCAAGTTCCCAATGCCATTATTCATTAAGCAGAATGATTCCTAACTCAAATCAAACATGTTATTAAGCATAACCATACATTGTTCCCTCAAACTAACTTTACAGAAGAGCCGAGACAGAGTTTGTCTTACAATACAGTAATGTAGGGGATCTTCCACCTGCTGAGAACATCAAAGGACCATGCAGAAATTATACCCTGAAGAAGTTGCAGGCAGCTATGAAGGACCTAAGAGGGGAAAAGTCATATTCCATGGCAAACAACCGGGTCAGTATGAAGGGATGTGTCTGAATCAGCATCTCCTTTCTTAATGTAGAGAACTGATCAAACCATGCCTGTGTGGAGAGCTATTTCCAGGTGCCTATGGTTGATATACCATTCTAACTTGTGAAAGTGTCAAAGGAAGTAGGGGCAGCCTCCATTTCATGGGACCTTTCGGAGCAACTGTTAGGACAAAGTGGTGGCCAAGGTAGTGGCCTCATTCAGTTCCTGAAGGAAGTGACCTCACCTCTCTTCCTTGGTGATCAAAAACTCTGAAATTGTGATGCAGGAAGCCAGGCACCCAGAGCCAGTCCCAGTCCCAGTCCCAGTGGTCTCACTTGTTTGGATTTACCAAGGACAGAGTCAGTCTTCCTTGGTACTGACTGATATGAGGATTGTCAAATGGCAGAAGAGCTCTGAAGAGGGGCCTTTCCTGAGAAAGCAGGTATTGGTTCACCGCTGGCTCCTGACAACTTCACAGAGTTGGACAAGGAGACCAGATCTGAGAAAGGACAGGCCATTTCAGGGGAACATAGTATGGCCCACCAGTTAGAGGACACTCCGGATGGTCACAGACCTACTTGGGTTAAGGAGGTGCCTTTGTGGGTGTGGAGTGAGTTTGTGGTTTTCTCTCATGTTCTGAGAATAGGTAGGAAAGGCAGTTTGTTTGGGTTGGAGTGGACTGTTTCTAGTAAGTCGTTTGACAAGGCTAGTGTTTCTATGTCTGAGTATCCCACTGTGTCTGTGGTTGTAGACATTAGAAAAGAGAAGGCATCAAAGGATGTGTCCTGTCTAGGAGAAAACTTCCCAGCATTCATCCTGCCTAATTGAAGAATGGACTGTGGTTTGCCTTATGGATGGACAACACCTACTAAATTCCTAAGTTCCTGTTTTCTTCCTGAATTCTGGCCACTCTCCAGAATAGGCTCATGGTTTTGTTTCCAAGATATGTACCACCTCCAAGCTCTGAGACATGTCCATATACTTGATAGCTGTAGAGAATGGGAACATCTTAGAAAACTCAGATATCAGTGTGACCAGTAAATTCTCAGTGGAGAAACCCTGCTTTGGTTCATTTGCTTACCTATGGTTCTGTTGTCCTGAATGTCAGGAAGGTCTTTGCCTCAGGCCACCCCTTTGTGAAGCCTGAAGAAAACAGTTTTCAAATGAAAATGAATGGGCATCACCTGTGGCTCTTTGCTTAATTGCTTGTAAAAGAATGTGTCTAAATCAGCCTCTTGGCCCTGTATGAGGTTGTGGCTTAGATTCTCAGCACATGATGGATCTAAAGATAGATTCCATGTGTGCAATCAAAACCAAATGGCCAAAAATCTGTCATTGTTGATGAGTCTCTTGCCTTCCTCTGTTAGGAATCTGACCTCTATCAAGTGAGAATAGGGATCCTTTAGATCAAATGAGTTCTTTGAAGAACTGCACAGGTGCTTGTGTTTTCTTGTGACTCCAAATCACTTAAAGAATCTATCCCTGAGAGTCAGTAGGCCTCAAATTGGAGAAGCAGAGCAGTATTCATGGCAGGCCTATTGGATCACTCCAGGTTCACAGGAAGGGTGACCATGCCACCCTGACTTTAGGCAAATAAGGGGCAAGGAAGATTATTTTGGACACTCTCTTGGGATGCGTCCCACATGAAAAACTCCAGCCAGAGGTAATGATGAGTGTCTATATGGAAGAAGGTGAGGACCATGTGGGAGTGTTTTGGTTTTAATTGTAGTCATTCGTGTGCCAGTTGGAAGAGAAGACTGGATCCACCTGGGCTTGAACTCTGGTGTCATTCCCCTTAAACAGTGAGTTCTGGATCAATCATCAAAGAAGTATTGCCATGAATTGTGTTGGGAATTTAGGAGGCCACGCATGAGAGTCTCCATTGGAAACTGAGATCTAGTCCTAGGGTGGCTTTCCACAGAGCACTGGGAATCTCAGCCAGGATATCACATTATTTTATTCTGAAAGACTTGGAAGCCATATTTGCTAGTCAAAACACACATGGACCTCAATTGTAGACCTCGATGGGCCTGGATTCATGTGACCTTTAGGCCACTCTTTGGGAAGCCTTGCCTGTGAGAGTTCTTCAAAGCTTTCATTGAAATGAGCTTCCTCACCATTGCATGATTCCTGAATGATTTGAAAGCCATAGTGCTTCCTACTTTATAATTGAAAATTGGCTAGATAAATACCATGAAATTTTTGAAATTCCAATGACCAGGTGGCAATGAAGAACCTTTGGATGTCCTGTTGCTGATCACGAGTGTACCAGACAGTGCCTTGATTGACTGGTTTTGATGAAAATGGTTTAGAACAGAGATCTCAGTAATTTGGATCCTGCTGAGTATTGGGCCTAGAGCAAAGGTGAGCAAATGTGTGATAAAACATCTGAGGTGGGGCAATGTGGATCTGCCATTGGCTTCCAAATGGCTTGTGACTGACATGGTGCAGCCAGCAGACGCTTATATGTAAAGGCAACTTGTTATATGGAGAGGTTTCAGGGCAATATTCAGAATCAGGTTGCTATGTT
The DNA here is from genome assembly GCF_048772815.1 of Callospermophilus lateralis. Lineage (NCBI taxonomy): Eukaryota > Metazoa > Chordata > Mammalia > Rodentia > Sciuridae > Callospermophilus > Callospermophilus lateralis. Next base: position 121,024,311 of record NC_135313.1, on the reverse strand, counting down.
CAAGGGGGCATCCTATGTGGTATACAAGCCCTGTTGGTGCATTCTCCTGCAGACCCTGATCCACCACACGTGACAGAACTCACTGTAGCACTGTGTCCCAGTTGAACTTCTTGTATTTCGTGAAGCAAATACCAAACTCCGAGTGCAGCAGGAAGAAACATTATGAAAAGTGGAGGATGATGAAATGGCTTCACAGTCCACATGGGGAGACACTTAGCCCCCAGTGGCCACAGATTACCTACAAAGAGAGAATTCAGCACTGCTGCATCATGTTTATTGGAAAATTATAAACCATGTCCTCCAGATCACAGAGATGAAGACCCAGCCTTGATGGTCTCACTAGAAAGGAAGCTAAAGCTCCTGACAACAACATATATTTCAAGTGCCCAACCTAGAGGCAGTTTCTCCAGACGTCTTTAGGCAGGCAAATCTCCATGTTTGTAGAGTTTTTACACTGTCCCTTACTTTTGGAAACTCCTCTACAATCTCCAAGGTTGTGAACCCTAAGCATTTTCAATTTCAGATATGTATTCAAAGATTTTCTAACTCTTCTCCTCTAATTGTGTCTTTCTTGGGGTGAAGGTAATGTCAAGGCATTGTTCTGAATGAGAGTGGGAAAATTTTTTTGTAGTACACATTTGCATACACATTGATCCATTTTCCAATTTTCTATTCGAAAAACTGAATCCCTGACACTAACTCATACCCTACTAGACTCTGACTACTAATCCTAATATGATGGAGAAAAATACCCAAAAAGAATGAAAATACAACCAGTTCAGAGGAGGCCTGGTGTATAGTTGGACTTCCCTCTTGCATGATAAAGGGTCGGTTTTATAAATCTACTCAATTTTTAATTGAAATAGTCCTCCATGTGTTTTTTTTTAAGAGAGAGTGAGAGAGGAGAGAGCGAATTCTATAATATTTATTTTTTAGTTATCGGCGGACACAACATCTTTGTTTGCACGTGGTGCTGAGAATCGAACCCATGCCGCACGCATGCCAGGCGAGCGCGCTACCACTTGAGCCACATCCCCAGCTCTCTCCATGCGTTTTTAAAGTTAACAAATATGTGAATTCCTGTCTCCCTTTCTCTGTAGCCTATTAAGCACATGTACTTTTTATATGCACATATAGATTCCTACTTGGTATCACACGTATATTTGTATGAGTTGGCTGACTTGGCAGAAACAAATTGTAAGAAGAGATTAGTCCTCCTAAACGCTTTTGGAACTGAAAATTAAAACTATGGGTGAGCTTCCTATTAGAACAATATTATACATAAACCCATGTTTAGTAAAATAAATATTTTTGCATCTTTGGGTGATATATATTACATGATGAATTACGATTGGCATATATATATTGATACTTTTTAATGAATTTTTGTGGTTTTTTTGTATATATATATATATATATATATATATATATATATATACACACTCTACAGATTTTATAAAATATGAAATATATGTGTCTTATATACACTCTGTAAATTAATTCATGTTCATGTATGTGGATTAATAATCTACTTTTCACAAGATTATTCTCAGAAATAATCATCTACCTGAAATACATATTTGTTTCCCAGTGCTGAAAACTAACTTCAATCAATGGTGATTACAAATCCTAATATTTCTACAGTAACTGACCCAGTTTAACATCAATGCAAGTAGATTCCTATGGGACATGATGTCTATTTTGATGTTCATTTTAATTCAACACTGGTACATTACTATTTCTTCAGTTTTTGCACATCATAGGATATATATTTCATTCACAAGTTCACAAATTTATAGAAATTTGTTTCACTTTTAATCACTTCCTGCTTCAGAACACATGTATTCCTCCATGTTACTTGACTGGTCTTTTCATGATACTTCTTTCCAAACACATTATTTTCGATTTCCATAATCAATTGTGAAGCTAAACCCACACACTCCTCAAGATAAACCATAACATTAATATTACCATTAGATGTATAAGTGGTTGGAATGAATGTGTGTATATCAATATAAGATTTCCTGTACATTTTCACATTTCAATTCAATCCATTATTAAAGTTGGAACCAGGTATGTTATTTATTCACAGTATGGTCTATTAATGCATTATCTCTATATTCATAGACACAGTGTACACCTCTTTGTTCCACCAATACTAATTTATACCTCTTCAAAACATTGCTCCCAGAAATGGTAGAAGAAATATTTATGTCACCTTATCTATATATATCTATATATCTATATCTATATCTATCTATATCTATCTATATCTATCTATCTATATATATATATATGTATATATATATATATATATATATATATATATATATATATATATATATTTCTTTTTTTATCTCAGTAATATTCTGGACACAAAAATCAAAGGTCATGCTCATGATTGTATCAAAGCCTAAATGGAAAGTGAGCATGGATTACTAAAAATAACCATGTCCAGGTTGCCTAATGCTCTCAAATGTAAATCTTATTGGTGACTACATATTTGTTTCTTTCGAAGATTATATATTCAACTTCAAGCCTGTTGAAAATGTCTAATCCTATCACTCAGTTTATACTTTGCCTGATTTCCTTATATCTCTATTGATGTCTGCTTTCCTACATATATTCCCCAGTTCATCATTGTGTCTGACACTTCACATATGCTGACATTTACATTCAATGTCTACCCGAGACCCTATTGCTAAAGAAATTTGGTCTAAATCCTATACTCACTCTTATTTCTAAACCTACTGACTACCTTCCTAATCCTACTGACTATTGCTTTTTGACTCGATGTTCTCTTCGACAATTAATCATCCAAGGTATAATGTCCTAAACCATTGTATTTCAATTTATTGGAGACATATATGCAGAACATAATTCAAACCTAAGAATCCCACTCAAGGACCCAATGCCCTTCTGACTTCGAATCTTACCTAGATTTCTGTTTTCATACTTACATTTCACCTATATATTCTTGTAAATATCACAGGTTCCCAATACCATTATTCATGCAGCAGAGAGATTCCTAACCCAAATCAAACATGTTATTAACCCTAAACATACACTGTTCCCTCAATCTAACTTTACAAAAGAGGAGGGACAGAGTTGGTCTTACAATACAGGAATGTAGGGGATCTTCCACCTTCTGAGAACGTCAAAGGTCCATGCAGAAATGATCCCTGGAGAAGATGTAGGCAGGTATGAAGGACCTGAGAGAGGAAAAGTCATCTTTTATGGTAAACAACTTGGTCAGGATGAATGGATGTGTCTGAATCAACCTCTATCTTCTAAATGTAGAGAAGATGCACCAAATCAGGCCTGTGTGGAGAGCTCTTCTCAGGTGCCTATGGTTGATATACCATTCTAACTTGTGAAAGTGTGACAGAAAGTAGGGACAGACTCCATCTCATGGGACCCTTAGAAGTAACTGTTAGGACAAAGAGGTTGCCAAGGCAGTGACCTCATTCAGTTCCTGAAAAAATTGACCTCACTTCACTTCCTTGGTGATGGAACTCTCTGATCCTGGGATCCAGGAAGAGAGGCACCCAGAGCCAGTCGCAGTCCCAGTTCCTGTGGTCTAAACTTGTTTCAATTTACCAAGGACAGAGTCAGTCTTTCTTAGTACCAACAGATGTGAGGATGGCCAAATGCTAGGAAAGCTCTGAATAAAGGCCTTTCCTGAGAAAGCAGGTATTGGTTCACCGCTGGCTCCTGACAACTGCACAGAGTTGGCCAAGGAGACGAGATTTGAGATACAACAGGCCATTTTGGTGGAATATAGTATGGCCCACCATTCAGAGGACACTCCACAAAGGAGGTGCCTTTGTGGGTGTAGGTTTGTGTATGGTTTTTTCTCATGTTCTGAGAAGATGTAAGAAAGGCTGTTTGTTTGAATTGGCGTGGACTGTTTCTAGTAAGTCCTTTGACAAGGCGAGTGCTTCTATGTCTGTGTATCCCACTCTGTCCGTGGTTGTAGACATTAGAAAAGAAAATGCATCAATGTATGTGTCCTGTCTAGGAGAAAGCTTCACAACATTCATCCTGCTCGATTTATTAATGGACTGCGGCTTTCCTTATTGAAGGGCAACACCTGCTATCTTCCAAAGTTTCTGTTCACATTCTGAATTCTGGACACTCTCCAGAATTGCCTCATTGTTTTGTGTCCAGGATATGTACTACCTCCAAGCTATGTGATATGGCTATGTACTGGATAGCTGAAGGGAAAGGCGAGCATCTCAGAAAACTCAGATATCAGTGTGACCAGGAAAGTCTCAGTGGAGAAACCCTGCTTTGTGCCTTTTGTTTACCTATTGTTCTGTTGCCCTGAATTTTAGGAAGGTTTTTGCCTCAGACCACTCCTTTGTGAATATCAATTCAATCCATTATTTAAAGTGGAACCAGCTATACTGTTTATTCACAGTATGGTCTATTCATGCATTATCTGTATATTCATAGACACAGGGTACAGCTTTTTGTACAAGCAATACTTATGTATATGTCTTCAAAATATTACTCGCAAAATGGTGAACGAAATACTCATGTCACCTAATCTACATATACATGTTATCACAGTAATATTCTGGACACAAAATGAAAGTTCACACTTATTATTGTAGTAAAGCCTAAATGGAAAGTGAACATGGATTACTTCCATGTTCGGGTTGCCTAATGCTCTCAAATATCAATCCTATTGGTGACTACATATTTGTTTCTTCCTAAGATTATATATTCAAAATCAACCCTGTTGAAAATATCTAATCATATCACTCACTTTATACTTTGCCTGATTTTGTAATATCTCTTTTTTTTAATGTTAGGATGAGCCAATTTAGTATTTTTTTTTAATTTTTATTTTTTTCATCTTTCATACATTTGATTCAAGTGAGTTATGCATTTCCATTTTTACCCCAAATACAGATTGCAAAATCACATCAGTTACATATTCACAATGTTTACATAATGCCATATTAGTGACTGTTGTATTCTGCTGACTTTCCTATCCCCTACTATCCCCCCTCCCCTCCCCTTTCATCTTCCCTCTCTACCTCATCAGTTGTTGTTCAGTTCTCTCCCTTCCCACCACCTTTTCCCTCACAACCTCGTATATGTGATTTTGTATAACGATGAGGGTTTCCTTCCGTTTCTATGCAATTTCTCTTCTCTCTCCCTTTCCCTCCCATCACTTGTCTCAGTTTAATGTTAATATTTTCCTCATGCTCTTTCCCTATGTTCAGTTCTTAGTTGCTCTCCTTAAATCAAAGAAGACATTTGGCATTTGTTTTTTAAGCATTGGCTAGCTTCACTTAGCATAATCTGCTCTAATGCCATCCATTTCCCTGCAAATTCCATGATTTTGTCATTTTTTAGTGCTGCATAATACTCCATTGTGTATAGATGCCACTTTTTTTTATCCTTTCATCTATTGAAGGGCATCTAGGTTGGTTCCACAGTCTAGTTATTGTGAATTGTGCTGCTATGATCATTGATGTGGCAGTATCCCTATAGCATGCTCTTTTATGTTCCTCAGGGAATAGCCTGAGGAGGGCAATACCTGGGTCAAATGGTGGTTCCATTCCCAGCTTTCCCAGGAATCTCCATACTGCTTTCCATAATGGCCACACCATTTTGCAGTCCCACCAGCAATGTACAAGTGTACCCTTTTCCCAACATCCTCGCCAGCACTTATTATTGTTTGACATCCTAATGGCTGCCTATCTTACTGGAGTGAGATGGTATCTTAGGGTGGTTTTGATTTGCAATTCTCTGACTGCTAGAGAAGGTGAGAATTTTTTCATGTACTTATTAATTGATTGTATGTCTTCTTCTGAGAAGTGTCTGTTCAGGTCCTTGGCCCATTTGTTGATTTTGTAATATCTCTATTGATATCTGCTTTCCTACATATTTTCCCCTGTTCATCATTGTGACTGACCCTTCAAGTGTGCTGATATTTACTTTCACACTTTCACCCAAACCCTATTACTAAAGAACTTTTGTTCCAAATCCTATACTCACTCTTCTTTGTTAACCTACTGAATATCTATCTAATCCTACCGACTATCCCTTTTTGACTGGATGTTCTCTTCGAATTTTAATCATCCAAGGTACAAGGTCCTATGCCATTGTATATCGATTTATCTGAGATATCTGTGCACAATGTAAATCAAAGCTAAGTATCCCAATGAAGGGCCCATTGCCCCTCTGGGCTTCAAAATTACCTAGACTTCCTTTTTTCATTTATATATTTCACCTCTATATTTTTAAAAATATCGCAGTTTCCCAATACCATTATTCATCCAGCAGAATGATTTCTAACCCAAATCAAACATTTTATTAACCCTAAGAATACACTGTTCCCTCAATGTAAATTTAATGAAGAGCAGGGACAGAGTTGGTCTTACAATACAGGAATGCAGGGGATCTTTCACCTGTTGAGAACCACAAGTTCAATGCAGAAATGATTCCTGGAGAATATGTAGTCAGCTATGGAGGACCTGAGAAAGCAAAAGTAATCTTCCATGGCTAAATACCTGGTCAGGATGACGGGATGTGTCTGAATCAGAACCTCTCTTCTCAATGTAGAGGAGATGGACCAAACCAGGCCTGTGTGGAGAGCTATTACCGGGTTCCTATGGTTGATATACCATTCTAACTTGTGAATGTTTCACAGGAAATAGGGGAAGCCTCCATCTAATGAGACACTTGGAAGGAACTGTTAGGATAAAGTAGTTGCCAAGGCAGTGACCTCATTCAGTTCCTGAAGGAAGTGACCTCACCTTACTCCCTTGGTGATGGAACTCTCTGAACTTGGGATCCTGGAAGCCAGGCACACAGAGCCAGTCCCAGTACCAGTCTCAGTGGGTTCGCTTGTTTGGAATTACCAAGGACAGAGTCATTCTTTCTTTGTACCTACTGATGTTATAATGGCCAAAAGCCAGGAGAGCTCTGAAGAGGGGCCTTTCCTGAAAAAGCAGGTAGTGGCCCACCGCTGGCTCCTGACAACTTCATAGAGTTGGCCAAGGAGACCAGATCTGAGACAGGACAGGACATTTCGGGGGAACATTGTGTGGCCCACCAGTCAGAGGACACTCCATAGAGTCACAGACCTACTTAGGGTAAGGAGGTGCCTTTGTGGGTGTGGTTGTGAGTTTGTGATTTTCTCTCATGTTGTGAGAATAGGAAGGAAAGGTTGTTTGTTTGGTTTGGAGTGAAGTGTTTCTCGTAACTCATTTGAAAAGGCGAGTGTTTCTATGTCTCTGTATCCCATGGTGTCCGTGGTTGTAGACATTAGAAAAGAGAGTGCATCAATGGATGTGTCCTGTCTAGTAGAAAGCTTCCCATTTCATCCTGCCCAATTTATGAATGGATTGTGGCTTTACTTAAAGATGGGCATAACCTACTACATTCCTAATTTCCAGGTTTCTTCATGAATTCTGTTCACTTTCCAGAATAGGTTCATGGTTTTGTGTCCAACATATGTACCAACTCCAAGCTCTGTGACATGGCCATGTACTGGATAGCTGAAGGGAATGGCGAGCATCTCAAAAAACTCAGATATCAGTGTGACCAGGAAAATCTCAGTGGAAAAACCCTGCTTTTGACATTTTGCTTATATATTGTTCTGTTGAACTGAATGTCAGGAAGTTCTTGCTCTGGCCACCCCTTTGTGAAGCCTGAAGTAAACAGTTTTCAAATGGAAATGAATAGGCATCACCTGTGGCTCTTTGCTTAATTGCTTTGGAAAGGGATGTGTCTGAATTAGCATCTTGGCCCTGTGTGAGGTTGTGGCTTAGATTCTCAGCACCAGATGGATCTAAAGAAAGATACCATGTGTGCATCCAAAACCAAAATGGCAAATAGACCAGTCATTGTGGATAAAGTCTCGCTTTCCTCTGTGAGGTTCCTGACCTCTATCAAGTGAGAATAGGGATCCTTTTTGTCAATTGAGTTATTCAAAGCCCTGCAGAGGTGCTTGGGTTTTCTCATGACTCTAATTCACATAAAGAATCTATACCTCTATCTCAGGAGGCCTCAAATAGAAGAAGCAGTGCAGTATTAATGGCATGCCTATTTGATCACTCCTGGTTCACAGGAAGTATGTCCAGGCCACCCTGACTTTAGGCAAAAGAAGGGCAAGGGAGCTTATTTTGGACACTGTCTTGGACTGCGCCCCTCATAGAAACCTCCAGCCAGAGGTTATGATGAGTATCTATATGGAAAAAGATGAGGGCCATGTGGGAGTGTTTTGGTTTTAATTGTGGTCATTGTGTGGCAGTTAAAGGAGATGCCTGGGTCCACATGGGCTTGAACTCTGGTGTGATTACACTTAGAGAGTGTATTCTGGATCTGATCTCAGAGAACTTGTGCCATGAATTGTGTTGGGATTCTAGGAGGGCATGCATGAGAGTCTCCCTTGGAAACTGAGATCTAGGCCCAGGGTGGCTTTCCACAGAGCACTGGGAATCTCAGCCAGGATATCACATGATTTTTTTTTCTGAAAGACTTGGCAGGCATAGGTGACAGTCAAAACACACATGGACCTCACATTGTAGACCTCAATGGGTCTGATTTCATGTGACTTTTTGGCCACTCCCTGGGAAGCCTTGTCTGTAACAGTTCTACAGAGCTTTCATTGAAATGAGGTTTCTCATCATTTAATGGTTCCTATACGAATTGAAATCCACAGTGCCTCCAACTTCATCCATGAAAAATGGCTAGATAAATACAATAAAATTATTGAAATTTCCATGACCAGGTGGCACTGGAGAAAATTTGGAAAACCGGTTGCTGATCATGAGTATACCAGACAGTGCCTTGATTGACTAGGTTTCATCAAAATGGTGTAGAACAGAGATGCAAGTAAATTAGAGCCTGCTGAGTAGTGGGCCTAGAGCAGTGGAGGGGAGGTGTGTGATAAAACATCTGTGGTGGGGCCATGTTGACCTTCCATTGGCTTCCAAATGCCTTGTGACTGACATGGTGCAGCCAGCAGGCCCTTATATGTAACGGCATCTTGTCATATAGAGAGGCAATGTTGAGAATTATGCTGCTATGGTCAAGGGGAAAAGCTATGTGGAATAGAAGCATTGTTGGTATATTCTCTTGCAGACCCTGACCCAACACACATGACAGAACTCCCTCAAACACTGTGTCCCAGGTGATCTTTTTTTACTTCATAAGCAAATACCAAACTCCCAGTGCAGCAGCAAGAAACACCAGGACAAGTGGAGGATGACCAAATGGCTTCACAGTCCACACGCAGAGACACTTAGGCCCCAGTGGACACAGTTTACCTACATAGAGAGAATTCAGCACTGCTGCCTCATGTTCATTGGAAAATATGAAACCATGTTCTCCAGGTCGCATAGATGCACACCCAGCTTTGATGGTCTCAGTACAAAGAAAGCTCCTTACGAAAACATATATTTCAAGTACCCAACCTCAGAGGCAGTTTCTCAAGAAGTCTTTAGGGCAGCAGAGCTCCATGTTTGTGGAGTGCTTACCCTGTCCCATACTTTTGGAAACTCCTCTATGACCTCCAAGGTTGTGAACTCATGAGAATATTCATTTCCAGATATGTACTCACAGAATTTTTAACTCTTCTCCTCTAATTGTATCTTACTTGGGACGAGGGTAATGTCTAGGCATTGTTCTGAATGAGAGTGGGAAGAATTTTGTGCAGCATATATTTGAAATACTGAATCCCTGACACTAACCCATTCCCTACTAGACTCTGACTACTAATTCTAATATGATGGAGAAACATAACCCAAACAGAATAGAAATACAAGCATTTCAGAGGAGGCATGGTGTATAGTTGGACATGACTTTTGAAATATATAGGGTAGGAGTTATAAATCTAGTCAATTTTTAATTGAAATAGTTCTACATGTGTTTTTAAAGTTAACAAATATATGAATTACTGTCTTCCTTTCTCAGTAGCCTATTAAGCACATGCGTTTTAATATGCACATATAGAATCCTACCTGGTGTCACACGTACATTCACGTGAGGTGGCTGACATGGCACATACAAATTGTGAGAAGTGATCACTCCTCCTAAACACTGTTGGAACTGAAAATTCAACCCATGGGTGAGCTTCCTATTTGAACAAACTTATATAAAAATCCATATTCATTAAAATGAATATTTTTGGATATGATGATGATATACATTTCATGATGAATTTCAACTGGCATATATATTGCTATTTTTAATGTCTGTGTGATATATATATATATATATAACATGTGTCTTATTATACACTCCCTAAATTCATTCATATTGATGTATTTGGATTTATAATCAACTTTTCACAAGATTATTCTCAGTAATATTCATCCACCTGAAATACATATTTGTTTCCTAGTACTGAAAACAAACTTTTTTGAATGGTGCAAACATATCCTAACATTTCTACAGTAACTGACCCTGTTTAACATTAATTCAAGTAGATTACTATGGGACATGATGTGTATTTTGATGTTCAATTTTATTCAACACTTCTACATTACTATTTATTCACTTTATGAATAATGCACATCATAGGATATATATTTCATCCACAAGTTAGCAAATTTATAGGCATTTGTCTCACTTTCACTTTGTGCTTCAGAACACATGTATTCATCCATGTTTCTTGACTGATCTTTTCATGAGACTTCTTTCCAAACACATTATTTTCGATTTCCATAATCACTTTTGAAACACTTCAAATGTTACCTTGAGCTTGGGGAGGGAATCTGAGCCCCGACTTTCTTAGTCATCCTCCAGAGTCAGAATGGCTGGCTGGTATGGCTGTCGCTTTTTAGGGCAATTTTGGCCCAGTGTCCTTTTTTCTTTAGAGTAGGCACATTGATCTGAGGCCAGGGTGGCCTCTGGCATGGGCCAATGTTATCCCTTCTTGTCTACCTGTTTCTTAATTTCTGGCCTATTGGTTGTTGTGACCAGGACCTTAGTCAACGCTTTAGTCTGCCTTTTGTTTCTTTTATCCTTCCTTTGCTCCCTTCTCTTCCTCAGTTTCTCTCTTATAGTATACGCTCTTGGCTTCTCTGACTAAATCTCTCAAAGTCATATTTTGTAATCAATCTAGCTTTGTAACTTTGTTTTAATATCCAGGCCAGTTTGCCCAATAGAGGCCATCGTGACAGATGCCTTTTTATTCTCTGCCTGAGGATCAAAAGGAATATATCTCCTATATGCCTCCATAATTCTCTCTAGAAACATAGCGGGAGATTCATCAGGCCCTTGAATAATCTCTCTTACCTTGTCCAAATTAGTTTGTCGCTAGCGGCTGCTTGGAGACACACTATTACAGCCTGGTGATAAGTGGACAGATGCTCCCTACCTTCAAAGATTTTGGGGTCTCAGTTGGGTGGGTTCAAGGGAAAGCCGCCTTTGATTATGTTGGGAAGTTGTGTCGGATGCACAACTTGTTTGAGGATATTTTTTTCTAGCTTCCTGGAGGATTCACTGTTGTTCCTCTGTCATGAAGAGAATCCCTAGGAGTTTTTGGCAGTCATCTGAAGTAGGCTGGTGTGAAAACATCAATGACTCAACCAGACCTGAGAGCCCGGTGGGGTCCTCAGAAAAAGGGGGATTATATTTTTTTTAAGTTATATAGGTCTGACGAAGAGAAAGGCTAATACTGGTAGGCTTGCATTTTTTCCCCGTGGCCATCTTCAATCATTGGCCCATAGGGATGGAGGGGGAGCATCCCGAGAGTTCCAGGGTTTTCAATCATTCACCGCCAGCGAGATCCTTTAGACGGTCCAGCTTCCTCCAAGGGAAGAGGTGCTGTGTGTACCGCAAGGGAATTATCTGGAGGGCGCTGGGCCGGCATAGCTTCCTCCAATGGAGGAGAGGCTGAGTCAGCAGCAGGGGAATCACTTAGAGGGTGTTGGAGGTTGGGGGACAAGGGCAGGGGATAAGGACGGGAAGGAGAGTCCAGTAGAGTACAATCTGGTGACTCAGGGAGAACAGACGGTGTAGGAGGAGGAGGGGCAAAGGATTTGAGCGTTCCTGGGGGAAGGAGTCAGAGTGGGGGCAGGGGCAAGGAAAGGCTTCACCCATGGAGGAGGAGATATGCAGAGTTCCCACCGAGTTAAGAAATATGGCTGTTGATCCAGATGGCTATGTGGCCCCGGCTGAAAGACAATATCTCTGACTTTTTTAAATTAGTGGGAAGTAGAAAGATTTTTCTAGGGGTCTTCCAAATCCAAAGGCGGGCCATTCTGAAGCACAGAGAGTCTGCGACATCCGGCGCTTTACTGAAAAAGAAAGATTCTGAGCCCTTAAGCGGACTTTGGTCCAGTGATCAAGGATCAGGGACAGAGGCATTGAAGTGCTCTGTCCCATAATGAAAGATACACAAACAGTTAAAGCAATGAAACATGACACAGACAAGACAAGGCAATGAAGACTGGCAATGGACGTCCAACACTGAGACCAGGACTGAGGAGCCGGCAAAACCCAATTGACTGGCAATACCGAATCCGAAAAAAAAATATCACTGAGTCCAGGAGACTATCTCGTCCCCATAAATTTACGGGAAGATGATCCAATACATATGGCTGTAGAGTTCCTTCACATCCTTCAGGATCCTTCCAATCTAATACCATTGCACTTCTATGGGGATTAGACGCCACTCCTAGGCCTCAAAGCGTTTGAGTGGCTTGTTGTAATGGCCAATGTTTTGGCCATTCTTGACGAGAGATGATGCTAAGGTCTGCTTCTGTATCCAGTAGCCCATTAAATTCATGCCCTTGAATATTTAGTTTTAGCATGGGGCCAGAATCTAAATTTAAAGAAAGCATAGCCCAATCTACACCTGTGGAGCCTAATCACTTGGAACCTCTTTCTACAGTACGACTAGGAAATTTTTTATGTAGGCTGGGTATTATTAGTAACTGTGCTATTCTATCTCCTGGTGAAATTACTGATATACCCTTTGGAGAACTGGCTATAATTTTTATTTCACCTTCATAGTCGAGATCAATTACCCCAGGACTTATCATAAGTCCTTTTAGAGTAGAAGAGCTGCGTCCCAATAATTAGCCTACTGTTCCTTTGGGAAGAGGTCCTTTTACCCCTCTGGAAATGAATTGAACTCCCATCTCTGCAGTTAGTACTGCTCTGGCGGAGGCACAGATGTCCAACCCTGCACTCCCTCTGGTTTGTCAGATGAGGGATCTCATGGACAATGTGTCCTGGGCACTACCTTGATGGGGTTGCTGGGTTTCTCCAGTGCTGCGTATATTTGTGGTTTTGGGCCCCGGAGCATTGAGCCCCCTTGTCCAATTTTTGGCAATGGAGCTCCATGTCTTTGTCCATGATATAGTGGATAAACACCTGGTCCTTGTTCGTTTTTTGATAATGGTGTACCCTCTATGGTGGTTTGAGAACAGCATTCATTAGCCCAAAGTCTCCCTCTACGGCATCATGGACAAATACCTGGTATTCTACTCCTTTGATACCTAGTTTTGTTAAACCCTCCTCCTATGGGACAATTCCTTTTAAAATGGCCTGTTTCTTCACAATTGTAGCATGTTCTTGGCGTGGCATCTAAAGCCTGTTTTACTGCAGCTTCCACAATTTGCCCTTGTTCATTAATGTCTCTGGCATCTAAAGCATGTTTTACTGCAGCTTCCACGACTTGCTCTTGTTCTTTAATGTCTCTACATAATTTAATATATGTGTTTAAATCTTCATATTTCCAAGGTCTAATGATATCTTTGCACCAACGATTCGCTTGCTCATAAGCCAGTCGTTTTAGTAATGGCATTGCTTGTTGTGTATTTCCAAAAACTCTGGTAGCTGTTTGAATAAGAATATCTACAAATTCAGCATAAGGTTCATTAGCTCCTTGTATTACCTTAGATAATTGACCTTGTAAACCTCCATGTCCTTGTAAAATCTTCCATGCCTTAATTGCATCTATAGCAATCTGTGCATATACACCAGGATCATATGCACATTGCTGCTGCTGATCCTCATTAGGTCCCTTTCCTAACAATATATCTAGATTTCTCTGAGGATAACTAGCTGCTGCATTTTGCCTAGCCGTCTTCTTGCAAAATTCCTCATTGGCAATCTTCCATAACAGGTATTGTCCTCCATTTAGCACAGCTTTACACATATTAGCCCAATCTGCTGGCTTCATGTTCATGTTGTTAATGGATTCGATAATGCTTACAGTGAAGGGTGCTTGAGGACCATAGGTTGTTACAGCCTCTATTAGCTGCTTCACTGTTTTGAAATTTAAAGCATGGTAATCTCATTGCCCTCCTGCCTCAAATACTGGGCATGTTAATATTTGAGATCTTTTCTCAGGATCCCAACTATCAACTGCGGGGGTTGGGGGCCTCCTAGCATATGGAGGTGGCCTTGTCAGTTGGACACTTACTTCCTCTGGTGATAGAAAGGTGTTAGTAGCAGTCTCCTGTAGAGGTGGTGCTGTTGGTTTGACACTTACATCCTCTGGTGATAGAAAGGTGTTAGTAGTAGTCTCCTGTTGTAACTTTCCCCCTGATGGCTTTTTCTGTTTTACACTTTCTTCCTCTGTCTGACTGGCTTGAAAGGCCTTCTCTTTTACTTGAATTTTTTCCTCTGTCTGATTAGTTCGAGAGACCTTTTCTTTTACTTGAATTTTTTCCTCTGTCTGACTAACTTGAGAGACCTTCTGTTTTACTTGAATCAATATGTCTTCTCCTTCCTCTACCATTGTCTGAACTGAAGGCTTTCCACTAAGCAAACAAGGTACAAACGTCCACAATAGCAATGTGCCAACTGGCAGAGTCCCTGGGCTTTTCTTTTCTATTCTTTTTAAATCTTCACCATGATGGTTCCATTGTGATATATTTAACAACTCCTCCTGAAAAAGCCATGGGCTACATTTTGTATTGTATCAACGTATGCCCTGACTTTTCTTGACTTTACTGAGATGCCTCCTACCTCTAACAATTTACTGAACACTCTTTCAGTTTTTTTTTTTTTTTACTAATTTCTGATCCCGTATTTCTACTATAATTCAACCCAACAAGATGACACCAAACAAAACAGCTCCTCAGGAAAAGCCGTCAGAGCCCAACTGCCACCACAGGCTTCCCACAAGCCTCTCCCTCAAACACAAGTCTCCTCCTCTTGAGGCCGATTGGCTGGGTCGTGTGGGCGGAGCCAAAAAAAGTCCCCCAATGAGCAGTTCCGTGGTCTGAAAGGGCAGAGAACCAGCCCAATGTGCATCACCACAGAGGAGCCAATCAGCTAGATGATGCTGGTGCCGCTGTGAGCCAATCATCAGCCGGCAGATGGAAGTTTGCTGGCAGCTGCAAGTTTGCTGGGGCTCCTTTGGCTGTGGCTCTCAACAGATTATTCTCAGAAATATTCAAACACCTGAAATACATATTTGTTTCCTAGTACTGAAAACTAACTTCAGTGAATGGTCCTTATATATCCTAATATTTCTATAGTAACTGACCAAGTTTAACATCAATGCAGTTAGATTCCTATGGGACATGATATGTATTTTGAAATTCATTTTTATTCCACACTGGTACATTACTATTTCTTCAGTTTATGGACATCATAGGATATATCCTTTCATCCACAAATTCACAAATTTATAGGCATGTGGTTCACTTTCAATCACTTCCTATTTCAGAAAACATGTATTCCTCTATGATTCTTTAGTGGTCTTTTCACTAGACTTCTTTCTAAAAACATTATTTTCGATTCTATACTCATTTTTGAAGCAAAACTCACACACTCTTCATGATAAACCGTAACCCTAATATTACCATTAGATGTATAACTGGTTGGAATGAATGTATATATATCAATATAAGATTTCCTATATATTTTCAAATATAATTTCAATGCATTATTTAAAGTTGGAACCAGTTATATAATTTATTCACAATATGGTCTATTCATGCATCATCTCTTATTCATCAACACAGGGTACGCCTATTTTATCCGCAATACTAATTTATAAGTTTTCAAAATATTGCTCCTCATATTGGTGGAAGAAATACTCATGTCATCTGATCTACATATATATTTTACCACAGTAATATTCTTGACACAAAATGCAAAGGTCACACTTATGATTGTACTAAAGCCTAAATTTAAAGTGAGCATGGATTACTAAAAACCTCCATGTCTAGGTTCCCTAATGCGCTCAAATGTCAGTCCTATTGGTGACTAAATAATTGTTTCTTCCTAAGATTATATATTCAACCTCAACCCTGTTGAAAATGTCTAATCCTATCACTCACTTTATACGTTGCCTGATTTCCTAATGTCTCTATTGATACATATTTACTCTCTTTCCTACATATTTTCCCCAGTTCATCATTGTGACTGACTCTTCACATGTGCTGACATTTACATTCACTCTCTAACTGAAATCCTATTGCTAAAGAATTTTTGGTCCAACTCCTAGACTCACTCTTCTTCCTAATCCTACTGACAATCTTCCTAATCCTATGGACTATCCCTTTTGGACTGGATGATCTCTTCTAAATTCAGTCATCTGAGGTACAGCATCCTATGCCATTGTAAATGAATTTATCTGAGACCTCGGTGCAGAACATAATTCAAGCTTAGTATGCCAATCAATCGCCAAATGCCCTTCTGGGCTTCAAATCTTACCTAAATTTCTGCTTTCTTACTTATATTTCACGTCTATATTCTTATAAGTATCACAGGTTCCCAAACCATTATTCATCCAGCAGAATGATTCCTAACCAAAATCGAACATGCTATTATCCCTAACCATACAATGTTCCATCAATCTAACTTTACAGAAGAGCAGGGACCGAGTTGGTCTTACAATACAGGAAGGTAGGGGATCTTCCACCTGGTGAGAACCTCAAAAGTCTATGCAGAAATGATCCATGGAGAAGATTTAGGCAGCTATTTAGGACCTGAGAGAGCAAAAGTCATCTTCCATGGCAAACAACCTAGTCAGGAGGAATGGATGTTTCTGAATCAGCCTCTCTCTTCTTAATGTAGAGAAGTCAGACCAAACCAGGCCTTTGTGGAGAGCAGTTCCCAGGTGCCTATGGTTTCTATACCATTCTAATTTGTGAATGTGTCACAGGAAGTAGGGGCAGCCTCCATCTTATGAGAACCTAGGAAGCAACTGTTAGGACATATTGGTAGCCAAATCAGTGACCTCATTCAGTTCCTGAAGGAAGTGACCTCACCTACTTTCTTGGTGATGGAATTCTCTGAATTTTGGATCCAGGAAGCCAGGCACCCAGAGCCATTACCCGTCCAAGTCCCAGTGGTCTCACTTTTTTGGATTTACCAAGGATCGAATCAGTCTTTCTAGGTACCTATTCATGTAAATGTGGCCAAATTCCAAGAAAGCTCTGAAGAGGGGCCTTTCTTGACAAGACTGGAATTGGCTCACCACTGCCTCCTGACAACTTCACAGAGTTGGTGAATGACACCAGATCTGAGACAGGAAAGGCCATTTCGGAGGAACATCGTATGGCCTACAAGTCAGAGGACACTCAGAAGAGTCACAGACCTACTTGGGGGAAGGAGGTGCCTGGGTGTGTGGATGTCAGTGTGTGGTTTTGTCTCATGTTCTGAGAATAGGTAAAAATACGTGATTTATTTCTTTTGGAATGGACTGTTTCTAATAAGTCATTTGACATGGTGAGTGTTTCTATTTCTGTTTATCCCACTGTGTCCGCGGTTGTAGACATTAGAAAAGAGAATGCATCAATGAATATGTCCTGTGTAGTAGAATGCCTCCCAGCAATCAACCTGTCCAATTTATGAAAGGACTGCGGCTTGCCTTACCAATGGGAAACACCTACAACCTTCCTAAGTTCCTGTTTTCTTCCAGAATTCTGGCCACTAGCCAGAATAGGTTCAGCGTTTTTTATCCATGATATGTACCACCTCCAATCACTGTGACATGACCATGTACTGAATAGCTGAAGGGATTAGCATGGCGAGCATCTCAGAAAACTCAGATATCAGTGTGGCCAGGAAACTCTCAGTGGAGAAACCCTGCTTTGGGCCTTTGCTTACATTTTGTTCTGTTGCCCTGAATGTCAGGAAGGTATTTGCCTCTGGCCACCCCTTTGTGAAGACTGAAAAAAACAGTTATCAAGTGGAAATGAATGAGGATCACCTGTGGCTCTTGGCATAATTGCTTTGGAAAGGGAGGTGTCTGAATCAGCCACTTGGCCCTGTGTGAGGCTCCGGCTTAGATTCTCAGCACCTGATGGATCTAAAGAAAGATCCGATGTGTGCATCCAAAACCAAAATGGCAAAAAGATCAGTCATTGTGGATGAAGTCTCTAGCCTTCTTCTGTGATGTTCCTGACTCCATCAAGTGAGAATAGGGATCCTTTAGGTCAAATGAGTTCTTCAAAGCCCTGCAGAAGTGCTTGGATTTTCTCATGACTCCAAACCACATAAAGAATCTATACCTGACATTCAGTAGGCCTCAAATTGGAGAAGCAGAGAAGTATTAATGGCAGGTCTATTTAATCACTCCTGGTTCACAGGAATGGTGTCCAGGCCACCCTGACTTTAGGCAAATGAGGGCCAAGGGTGCTCATTTTGGTCACTGTCTTGGGCTGCGCCCCTCATGGAAACCTTCAGCCAGAGGTTATGATGAGTGTCTATATGGAGAAGATGAGGGCCTTGTGGGAGTGTTTAGGTTTTAATTTTGGTCATTTGTGTGGCAGTTGGAAGAAATGACTGGGTCCAACTGGGCTTGAACTCTGGTGTGAGTTCAAGGGGACTTATAAACTGAGTTCTGGAACTGAACTCAGAGAAGTATTGCCATGAATTGTGTTGGGATTTTAGCAGGCCACACACGAGAGTCGCCCTTATAAACTGAGATCCAGGTCCAGGGTGGCTTTCCACAGAGCACTGAGAATCTCAGCCTGGATATCACATGATATTTTCTAAAACACTTGGCAGGCATACTTGAGCGTCAAAACACACATGGACCTCACATTGTAGACCTCAATAGTCCTGGATTTATGTGACCATTTGGTCACTCCTTGGGAAGACTTGCTTGTGAGAGTTTTCTAGAGGTTTTATTGAAATGAGCTTCCTCACCATATAATGTTTCCTGAAAAAATTGAAACCCACAGTGCCTCCAACCTCATGCTTGAATAATGGCTACATAAATACCATGAAATTTTTTAAATTCCCTTGACCAGGGTGCACAGGAGAACCTTTGGATATACTGTTGCTGACAATGAGTGTACCAGACAGTTCCTTGATTGACTGGGTTTCATGAAAATGGTGTAGAAAAGAGATACCAGTAAGTTCAAGCCTGCTGATTTGTGGACCTAGAGCAGAGATGTGCAGTTTTGTGATAAAACTTCTGTCGTGGGGCCTTGTGGATCTGCCTTTGACTTCCAAATGGCTTGTGGCTGACATGGTGCATCCAGCAGACCCTTATATGTAAAGGCATCTTTTTATAAGGAGAGGTTTAAGGGAAATGTTCACAATCAGGATATTATGGTCAAGGGGGCAAACTATGTGGGATAGAAACCTGGTTGGTGCATTCTCCTGCTGACCCTGACCCACCACACATGACAGAACTCCCTCCAGCACTGTGTTCCAGTTGAGCTCCTTGTATTCCATGAAGCAAATACCAAATTCCCAGTGCAGCACCAAGAATCACCACGAAATGTGGAGGATGACCAAATGGATTCACAGTCAACATGTGGATACACTTAGCCCCCCGTGGCCACAGTTTACCTACAAAGAGAGAATTCAGCACTGCTGCCTCATGTTCATTGGAAAATAAGAAACCATATCTACAAGGTCACAGAGATGAAGACCCAGCTTTGATGGTCTCCCTAGAAAGGAAGCTAAAGCTCCTGACAACAACATATGTTTTAAGTGCCCAACCTCAGAGACAGTTTCTCAAGAAGTCTTTAGGCAGGCAGAGGTCCATGTTTGTGGAATGTTTACCCTGTCCCTTACTTTTGGAAACTCCTCTACCACTTCCAAGGTTGTGAACTCCTGATCGTATTCCATTCCAGATATGTAGTCACGGATTTTCTAACTCTTCTCCTCTAATTGTGTCTTACTTGGGGCGAAGGTGATATCTAGGTGTTATTCTGGATGAGAGTGGGAAGATTTTTGTGTACCACATATTTGCATACACATTAGATTCATTTTCCTATTTTCCATTCGATATACTGAATCCCTGACACTAACTCACACTCTACTAGACTCTGATTACTAATCCTAATATGATGGAGGAATGTAACCCAAACATTATAGAAACACAAGCAGTTCAGAGAAGGCATGGTGTATAGTTGGACTTGCTTTTTGCATGATAAATGGTAGGTGTTATAAATATAGTCAATTGTTAATTGAAATAGTTCTCCATTGTTTTCAATGTTAACTTATTTCTGAATTCCTGTCTCCATTTCTCTGGAGGCTATTCAGCACATGTATTTTTATATGCACACATAGAATCCTACCTGGTATCACATGTACATTTTTGTGAGGTGGCTGACTTTGCAGATACAAATTGTGAGAAGAGATCACTCCTCCTAAACGCTTTTGCATCTTAAAATTTCACCTATGGTTGAGGTTCCTAGTTGAACAACATTATACATAAATCCATGTTCACTAAAATGAATACTTTTTAATCTGTGGATGATATATATTTCATGATAAATTTTGATATGCATATATATTTATATATTGCTACTTTTTAATGTATCTGTGTTATATATATATATATTATACACCATCCTGATTTTTTAAAATATGAAATATATGTGTCTTATATACACTCCCTAAATTCATTCATGTCATGAATGTGGATTTATAATAATATGTTCACAAGATTATTCTCAGATATATTCATCCACCTGAAATATATATTTGATTCCTAGTACTGAAAACTAACTTTAGTAAATGGTCCTTTCAAATCCTAATGTTTCTACAGTAACTGACCCAGTTTAACATCAATGCAAGTAGATGCCTATGGGACATGATATGTATTTTGACATTTATTTTCATTCAACACTGGTATATTACTATTTTTATCAGTTTTTGCACATCATAGGATATATATTTCATCCACAAGTTAGGAAATTTATACGATTTTTTTTATACTTACAATCACTTCCTGCTTCAGAACACATGCATTCCTCTATGTTTCTTGACTCGTCTTTTCATGAGACTTCTTTCCAAACACATAATTTTTCATTTTCATAATCACTTTTGAAGCTAAACTCACACACCCTTCATGATAAAACATAACCCTAATATGACCATTAGATGCATAACTCGTTGGAATGAATGATTGTATATCAATATAAGATTTCTTATATATTTTCAGATATCAATTCAATACATGATTTAAAGTGGAAACAGTAATATTATTTATTCACAGTATTGTCAATTCATGCATTACTTCTATATTCATAGACAGAGGGTACAACTCTGTGTACCCCCAACACTAATTTATACGTCTTCAAAATATTGCTCCCAGAAATGTTAGAAAAAATACTAATGTCACCTGATCTACATATACATTTTATCACAGTAATATTCTGATCACAAAATGCAAAGGTCAAACTTATGATTGTAACAAATCCTAAATGGAAAGTGATCCTGGATTACTAAAAACATCCATGTCCAGGTTGCCTAATGCTCTCCAATGTCAATCATATTGGTGACTACATATTTGTTTTTTCCTAAGATTATATATTGAAACTCAACCTTGTTGATAATGTCTAATTCTATCATTCACTTTATACTTTGCCTGATTTCATAATGTGTGTATTGATATCTGATTTCCTACATATTTTCTCCAGTTCATCATTGTGACTGACTCTTCACATGTGCTGACATTTACATTCACTCTCTAACCGAAACCCTATTGCTAAGGAACTTTTGTTCCAAATCCTATACACAGTTTTCTTCCTAAACCTACCAACTATATTCCTAATCCTACCGACTATCCCTTTTTGAATGGATGTTCTCTTCTACATTTAATTATCCAAGTAAAGGTCGGGTGAGGTAGAAGGAAGAGACCACCAAGAGACTATCTCATGCAACAGCAAAGGGTTTATTGGGGGTCCAGCATGCTGATGCTCAGAGCTCACTTGAATAGAGTAGAGAGCCCTTAGAACAGCTTAAGCAGAGCTTATACACTTTCCTTGGTGACGGCAGGGAGGGAAGTTTATTGATGGGTCAGGGCGAGTGGTCAGTTTGCATGCAACCCAGTGAGGGAGCACATTCTGCAGTTAGTCATTTGGGGACAGCACATTCTGGGAACAAAATTAGCAAACATTTCTCAAGATTTCAACAGTGTTTTGTTAAGCATACAGGAAAAAAGGAAGTGAAAAGTGCCTATTTTATTAACCTTTCATTCCCCACTTCATCTTCTGGCTACTTTTAATCATAAAACTGATCATTGCGGGGTGTCACATTCTATGTTTGCTAGTGGAGTATTACCATAAGTTTAACTCGTCCAATTTGAGCTTGGAGAAAAGAAATCACACGGTTGAGCAAACAGGGTTGTATAGTTAGCAATAATATGAGGATTATTATTGAACTGGCCAGGGTTGATAAATGCGTAGTTAACCAGGGGGACTGTGTGAACCAAGACTCAAACCACCCTTTTTGGGCCTCTCTCTCTCATTGTCACTCTTCAAAGCATCTTTTTAATTTACTCCTAGATTTTTTTACAACTCCAGTATGTTCGGCAAAAACACAACATTCTCCATCAATGCAGAACAAAGGCCCCCTTCTCTCATGAACAGGAGGTTCAACCCTCGCCTGTTCTGTAAAACAACTTCAGAGAGAGAGGTTAAAGATTCCTGCAAAGCCAAGATGCAGGTTTCTAATATCTTTAAGTTTTGGTCTATTGCTGCTTCTAATTGTGTCATTTGTTGTATCCCATGGACCAAGGCAGTGGTTCTTGTGCTCACGCCTGCAGCAACTCCTATTCCTAATAGGATGGCTAAAGTGATGGATATATGTTCTCAGTGGAACCGGGTTTTATGCCCCCTTATTTGATCTTCAAATGAACCTGCATTATGATAAATCACTCTGGGAAACATCTGCATCTTTACACAATTAATCACATCGTCTTGACAATTTCATGAAAACATAAACAATGTTTAAGTCTATATAATTATACTGTTCTAGAGAGGGACAAGGCAAGGCACCTAAGATACTACCAAAAACAGGGAAACTTTCCATTTTATTTGCAACCGGGTTCAGAGGGCATTACTTCTGTTATAATCAATTAATTCCCTGAAACCCACGTTTAGGTAGTTTCAGAATTTTGTACCCAACATATAAGGGAAGGGGCGCAGAAGTTCACAGCCTGCAGAAGTTCACAAAAAGCAGATTTTTTTTCTGTTTTTTTCCTCTGTTCTGGGCAAGTTGACTTTTCAAGGACACCTGGGTGAAGGAGAGCTTTTTCTTCCCTTTATTTTTTCCCCCTTCCAGCTGTTACCATGGAGCCTAGTTGGTAACTTCTTTATCTTAGAAATGAAGCCATCTCTGTGAAGCCCCACCTCAATGTCAAAGGCCTCGTTCACATATTTTGTGAAAAACTAGTAAGGGGGTGTCTAACTTAGGAGTGCTGATATTTTTATCCAGTGGCCAAGTACAACAGGGCAACAGGAAAAGAGGAATTTTATCTACTTTGAAGTCTTTCATGGGGACTCTTTTGCTGAAAGTCCTAAAGTCAGCCATGCTGAAGACTTCTGTAGAAGGTCAGTTAATGTTTTTCTGTGGGCCTGGAACAGAGGGGGGAGATGGGGAAGGCGTGACTGTGAGCAGCTCCGTGGATCTGAGAATGAGGTAGCAGAGATGTGAAAGAATACTGGGAAAGGGGTTTGTGATTTTCCTAGCAACAAAAAGGTGAGCAGTAGAACAGGTAGAGCAGAGGGGAAGATGGGAGTTAGTATCCCTAAAAGCCTGTGAGGGACTTTAAATTCTTAGTAACCTGTTTTCAGTGATGACAAAGAAACTTTAAAGGCCATTTTCACTACATCTTGGATAGGGGTCTGAGGGTTCTCCTCAGCTGGTTTGAGCTTTGGGTTAGCTGGTAAGAGAAACTGGTGGGACCCGGTGCGGGCACTGACTGGAGAAGAGAGGAGTGATTCGGTGGAGGGTTACCTCAGTACCTGCTACCTCAGCAAGGGGGCAATGGTCTGAGATATGGGGGAGGTTTGGGGTTTTGATCTAGTAATTGGAGGGGAGAAATCATGTTGCTGAGGTGAGAGTGACAGCAGGGAGTCTGGAGCAGAAGGCTGAGTGTGAGGACCTATTGGAGAAGCATAGTTCAGGATGTGAGCGAAGGAGGGAAAAGGCCTCCACATAGGGAAATCTCCTTTCACTCTTTTGAGGACTTTCAGAAGTTAAAAAGGTCATGCAGAATTTGAGGATCTAGAGACCCCTCTAGGGGCCATCGGTTTTGGTGATCTAATTGGTAATAGGGCCAATGCTGTGTACAGAATTTGATGAGGAGTTTGGGTTCCATCATGCACTGCCTGTATGATCACATCCCTATGACTTACAGAAGAAGTCGGCATTCCCCCCACACAACCGTGACTGTTTGTGGCTTTGGTAGTCCACCAGGCAAACATAGTAATCTAGGCTAGCCAACCTGCATCTGGCTCGCGTGTCCCTACATCCATAATGATTGTTTCCATTATCAATGGTGCAGAATGGATTTAATGGAAATTTAGTGGGATCCTCTTCATCAGGTATATCCCAATAGAAAAGACCTATAGCCAGCTGACAAATGTCTGGGTGGATAGATGTCCACCAAGTCCCTAAGTGGGCTGTATGTGAGATAAATCATACTTCTTTACCAGTAGGATTTGTGATCAGCCATCGCTGATGAACGGGTTGAATAGGTTTAGGACTACTGGTGGTCAAGGGGAGAGTCAATAGCCTTAGACACAGGGTAAATACACAATTTGAAAGTTTTACCAATCTTTTCCAGTTTCCAGCCAGAGTCTGGACAGGGCGCAGGCTTGAAATGAGAGGTATGGATCCAGGAAGTGATTCTGTCTACCTTTACTGCTGTAGGTGTTATAAGTAGCACCTTGTATCGTCATTTCCAGTGGGGTTCCAGGGATGACACCTGATGTCGACTTATGTAGATGAAGTCTCTTACTTGATATCGATGTAGAGTCCACTCGTCCCCAGGTTGATAGGCATTGGCCATCTGTTTTCACAGGTATCCCTGAGTTCTTTCAAGAGCTTTAATTCAGTCAAGCAATGGGGTGTGGAAGGAATCGTTAGGTCTTAGAGTTGGGGTAAGGTCCCTTACTGAAGGACGGGCACCATGGACAATTTCATAGGGGGTGAGGTTACACAAAGAAACAGAGGGAGTATTTCTTCCATGAAATAGTGCATAAGGCAGGAGCATTGTACAATCTATTATGCAGGTTTCTAAGCTTAATTTCGTTATAGTCTCTTTAATGGTTCTATTCATTCTTTCTACCTGTCCTGAACTCGGTGGTCTATAAGCACAATGTAACTTTTAATTAATCCCCAGGGTCTTGCCTAACCCCTGACTTACCTGGGCTACAAACGCCAGTCCATTATCAGACCTTATTACTTTAGGCAGGCCGTATCTTGTAAAAATATCTTTCAGGATCTTCTTGACGACCATTTGCGCTGTTTCGTTTTTTTTTTTTTTTTTTTTCCTGGAAAAGGCTTCAATCCATCCTCAAAATATATCTACAAAGACTAGGCGATATTTAATTTCAAACCTTGCTGGCTTAATTTTAGTAAAGTCCACTTCCCAGAATTGTCCTGGTCTGGTTCCTCGTAGGTGCTTTTTTGCAGGAAGCTTGGAAGGGTAAGCATTATCCATGACAGACCTGACAGGCTTTTGTTACCCATTCAGTTATTTCCTTTTGCTTTTAGTAGGTTAGTAAAAAACTCTGTTCTTGATCCTGCAGGAATGAATGCAATTTCTTTGAACCAAGGTGAGTGAGTTGATGTACATTTTCTACTGACATATTTAGAGCCGTGACTATAGGAGTTTTTACTGAAGGATTTAGAAATTCCACTTGTGGGCCTTCAGGGTTAAAAGTTATTTTGGCCCAGAGCTCGGTGAGCAGATCTCTGCCCATCAATGGGGCTGGGCATTCTGGGATTACTAAGAACGAGTGATGGATTTTTCCTTTCTCCTGGTCCATGGTCCTCTTAGTTGTCCAAGCACGATTTTTTCTGCCATTAGCCCCTTGAATTAGAGACCTTTTATTTGATTGAGAGACCATTGAGGCCTTAAGGGTAGAGTATATTGCCCCTGTATCCACTTCAAAGTTTGCGGGGGTCCCCTCCACTTCAAAATTTACCCTGAGCTCTCGGAGGGGATCTGAGCCCCAAAGTTCTTAGTCATCCTCCAGAGTCAGAATGGCTGGCTAGAGTGGCTGTCTCTTTCAATGGCACTCTTTGAAGCAGTGTCCTTTTTCTTCACAGTAGGCACATTAAATTGAGGCCAGGGGTGGCCTCTAGTGTGGGCCCCAGTATCCCTTCCTGTCTCCATGTTTCTTATTTCTGGCCTATTTGTTGTTGTGACCAGGACCTTAGTCAATGCCTTAGTCTGTCTTTTGTTTCTTTTATCCTCCCTTTGCTCCCTACTCTTCCTCAGTTTCTCTCTTATAGTATACCTTCTCGGCTACTCTGACTAAATCTCTCAAAGTCATATCTTATAATCCATCAAAGCATTGTAACTTTCTTTTAATATCCAGGGCAGCTTGCCCATAAAGGCCATCTTGACAGATGCCTTTTGATCCTCTGCCTGAGGATCGAAAGGAGTATATCTCCTATATGCCTCCATAATTCTCTCTAAAAACATAGAGGGAGATTCATCAGGCCCTTGAATAATCTCTCTTAACTTTGCAAAATTTGTTAGTCACCTAGCGGCCACTAAGATACCCACAATTAGAGCCCAGCGATAAGTGGACAGATGCTCCCTACCTTCAAAGGTGTTGGGGTCCCAGTTTCGTCGATTCAAGGGAAAGCCGGGTTGAATATGTTGGGAAGTTTTGTAGGTCACCCATCTGGTCAGAGGATATTTTTCTCTAGCATCCAGGAGGATTCTCTTTTGTTTCTCTTTCATGAAGAGACAACCCTAGGTGTTGTTGGCAGTCATCCCAAGTAGGCTGGTGTGAAAACATCAATGACTCAACCACACCTAGGAGCCGGGTGGGGTCCTCGGTAAAAGGGTGATTTTTATTTTTCCAGTTATATTGGTCTGAAGAGGAGAAAGGTAAATACTGGTAATCTTGCATTTTTCCTCCAAGGCCGTTGTCAATCATTGGCCCCTAGGGATGGAGGGGGAGCATCATTCGAGTTCCAGGTTTTTCAATCATTCACCGCTGGTGAGTACCTTTAGCCGGGCTAGCTTCCTCCAGAGGAGGAGGGGCTGTGTGTGCCACAGGGAAATTATCTGGAGGGCCCTGGGCTGGCTTAGTTTCCTTCAATGGTGGAGAGGTTGAGTCAGCAGCAGGGGAATCACTTAGAGGGTATTGGTCTTTGGGGGACATGGGCAGGAGATAAGGAGGGGGACGAGAGTCCAGTAGAGTCAAATCTTGTGACTCAGGCAGAACAGAGGGTGGAGGTGGAGGAGGAGCAGAGGGTTTGAGAGATCATGGGGGAAGGAGTAAGAGCGGGGGTATGGGCAAGGAAATGCTTCACCCATGGAGGAGATTTGCAGAGGTCCTGCCAAGTTAAGATATATGGCTGTTGATCCAGATGGCTATGTGGCCCTGGCTGAAAGACAATATCCTCTGACTTTTTAAATTAGTGGGAAGTAGAAAGATCCTTCTAGGGGGCATCCGAATCCAAAGGTGGGCCATTCTGAGGCACAGAGAGTCTGCCAGGTCCAGAATTTTACTGAAAAAGAAAGATTCTGAGCCCTTAAGTGTACTTTGGTCCAGTGATCAAGGGTCAGGGACAGAGGCATTGAAGTGCTCCGTCCCATAATGAAAGATACACAAACAGTAAAAGCAACGACACACGACACAGACAAGACAAGAAAATAAAGACAGACAATGGAACTTCCAACACTGAGACCAGGAATAAGTATCTGGCCCAACCCGATGGGCTGGTGATACTGAATGTGAAACAAAATATCACTGAGTTGAGGAGACTATTGCTCCTCGATTTCCAGAGTACTCTGGTGCATCCCCCATTGATGTGGCCTGTGGCTCTGTGACACGTATGTCAGCCACCGTCGGAGAGAGGTGACACTCTTCATTGACAGCCATTTTGCAAAGCCCTAACCTGAAACCTGAAACCAGAAAGAGGCACCATACATACCCCAAGAGGAGCCTGTTGGGGTCTCTCATTCGCCGCTGCCGGATCTCAGTGGAACCTCCATATGTAAAGGTCAGGCGAGCAACGGGTGAAGAGACCACCAAGAGACTGTCTCATGCAAAAGCGAAGGGTTTATTGGGGGGTCCAGCATGCTGGGGCTCAGAGCTCACTTGAATAGAGCAGAGAGCCCTGAGAACAGCTTAAGCAGAGCTTATATACTTTCCTTGGAGAGGGCAGAGAAGGAACTTTATTGTTTGGTCTGGGCGAGTGAGCAGTTTGCGTGCAACCGGGTGAATGAGTACATTCTGCAGGTTGGCAGTTGGGGACAGCACATTCTGGGAACAAGATTAGCAAACAGTTCTCAAGATTTCAAAAGTGTTTTGTTAAGCATACAGAAAAACAGGAAGTGACATTTACCTATTTTACTAAATTTTCATTACTGAATATACTTTGCCAGATTTCGTAATGTCTCTATTGAGATCTGCTTTCCTACATATTTTCCCCAGTTCATCATTGTGACTGACTCTTCACATGTGCTGACATTTACATTCACTCTATACCCGAAACCCCATAGCTAAAGAACTTTTGGTGCAAATCCTATACTCACTCTCTGTTCTAAACTTACCGACTATCGACCTAATCCTACCGAATATATTTTTTTTTAAATTTTTTTTCTTAAAGAAAGAGTTAGAGAGAGAGAGGGAGAGAGAGAGAGAGAATTTTTTAACATTTATTTTTTTTAGTACTTGGCAGACAAAACACCTTTGTTTGTACGTGGTGCTGAGGATCGAACTCGGGCCGCACGCATGACAGGCGAGCACGCTACCACTTAAGCCACATCCCCAGTCCCCCGACAATCCCTTTTTGACTGGAAGTTCTCTTTGACAATCAATCATCCAAAGTACAAGGTCCTATGCATTTGTATATTGATTTATCTGAGACATCTGTGCAGAAAATAAATCAAAGCTAAATATTGCAATCAAGGGCCCAATGCCCTTCTGGGCTTCAAATATTACCTTTATTTCTGTTTTTGTACTTATATTTCACCTATATATTCTTGTAAATATCGAAGGTTCGCCATACCATTATTCATCCAGCAGAATGATTCCTAACCCCAATCGAAACTGTTATTAACCCTAACCATACACTCTTCCCTCAATCTAACTTTACAGAAGAGCAGGGACAGAGTTGGTCTTACAATACAGGAATGTACGGTTTCTACCAACTGCTGAGAAACTCAAAGGTCCACGCAAAAATGATCCCTGGAGAAGTTGTAGGCAAATATGTAGGAACTGAGAGAGCAAAAGTCATCTTCCATTGAAAACAACCTGGTCAGATGAAGGGATGTGTCCGAATCAGCCTCTCTCTTCTTAATATGGAGAAGAAGGACCAAACCAGGCCAGTGTGGAGAGCACTTCCCGGGTGCCTATGGTTGATATACCATTCTAACTTGTGAAAGTGTCACAGGATGTAGGGGCAGCCTCCATTTTATGGGACACTTTGAAGCAACTGTTAAAACAAAGTGGTTGCCAAGGCAGTGACCTCATTCAGATCTTGAAGGAAGTGACCTCACCTAACATCCTTGGTGATGGAACTCTCTGAACTTGGGATCCAGGAAGCCAGGCACCCAAATCCAGTCTCAGTCCCAGTCCCAGTCCCAGTGGTCTCAATTGTTCGGATTTACCAAGGACAGAGTCAGTCTTTCTTGCTACCTACGGAGGTGAGGATGCCCAAATGCCAGGAAAGCTCTGAAGAGTGGCCTTTCCTGAGAAAGCAGTTAGTGGATCACTGCTGGCTCCTGAGAACTTCACAGTGTTGACCAAGGAGACCAGATCTGAGACAGGACAGGCCATTTCGGGGTAACATAGTATGGCCCACCAATCAGAGGACACTGGATAGTCACAGACTGACTTGGGGGAAGAAGGTGTCTTTGTGGATGTGGGTGTTGGTTTGTGGCTTTGTCTCATGTTCTGAGAATTGGTAATAAAGGCGGTTTTTTGGTTTGAAGTGAATTGTTTCTAATAAGTCTTATGAAAAGCTGAGTGTTTCTAAGTCTGTGTATCCCACTGTGTCCATGGTCCTAGACATTAGAAAAGAGAATGCATTAATGGATGTCTCCTGTCTAGTAGAAATATTCCCAAAATTCATCCTGCCAATTGATGAATGGACTGCGACTTGCCTTATGAATGGGCAACACCTACTATCTCCCTAAGTTTCTATTTTGTTCCTGAATTCACTCCACTCTCCAGAATAGGCTCATGGTTATGTGTCCAATATATATACCACCTCCAAGCTCTGTGACATGGCCATGTACTGGATAGCTAAAGGGAATGGCGAGCATCTCAGAAAACTCAGATATCAGTGTGACCAGGAAAGTCTCAGTGGAGAAATCCTGCTTTGGGCCATTTGCTTACCTATTGTTCTGTTGTCCTGAATTTCAGGAAGCTTTTTGCCTCAGACCACCCCTTTATGAAGCCTAAAGAAAAGAGTTTTCGAATTCAAATGAATGGGCATCACCTGTGTCTCTTTGCTTGATTGCTTTGGAAAGGGATGTGTCTGAATGAGCCTCATGACCCTGTGTGAGGCTGTGGCTTAGATTCTTAGCACCTGATGGATCTAAAGAAAGATACCATGTGTGCATCCAAAATCAAAATGGCCAAATGAGCAGTCATTGTGGATTAAGTCTTTTGCTTTCCTCTGTTAGGTTTCTGAAATCCATCAAGTGAGAATAGGGATCCTTTGGGTCAAATGAGTTCTTCAAACCCTGCAGAGACTAGCCCAGAGGTGCTTGGCTTTTCTCATGACCCCAAATCACATAAAGAATCTATACCTGAAAGTAAGTAGGCCCCAAATTGGAGATGCAGAGCAGTATTAAGTGCAGGCCTATTTAATCACTCTTGGTTCTCAGGAAGGGTGTCCAGGCCACCCTGACTTTAGGCAAATGAGGGGCAAGGGAACTTATTTGGATACTGTCTTTGTCTGCGCCCCTCATGGAAATTTCCAGCCAGAGGTTATAATAAGTGTCTATATGGAGGATGTTGAGGGCCATGTGGGAGTGTTTTGGTTTTAATTCTGGTCATTTGTGTGGCGGTTGGAAGAGATGACTTACTTCACCTGGGCTTGAACTCTGGTGTTATTCCTCTTAGAGACTGAATTCTGGAACTGTCCTCAGAGAAGTATTTCCATGAATTGTGTTGGGATTTTAGGAGGCAACACATGAGAGTCATCCTGAAAACTGAGATCTAGGCCAAGGTGGCTTCCACAGAGCACTGGGAATCTCAGCCAGGATTTCACGTGATTTTATTCTGAAAGTCTTGGCAGCCATATTGAGAGTCAAAACAAACATGGACCTCACATTTTAGACCTCAATGGGCCTGGATTCATGTGAAATATTGGCCACTCTTTGGGAAGCCTTGCCTGTGAGAGTCCTCCAGAGATTTCTTTGAAATGAGCTTCCTCACCATTTAATGTTTTCTAAATAAATTGAAACCCACTTCATCTTTGAAAAGTAGCTAAATGCATACCATGAATATTTTGAAATTTCCATGACCAGGTGGCAATGGAGAAACTTTGGATGACTTGTTGCTGATCATGAGTGTACCAGACTGTGCTTGGATTTACTTGGTTTCATGAAAACAGTGTAGAAAAGAGATCCCAGTAAGTTGGAGACTGCTGAGTAGTGGGCCTAGAGCAGTGGTGTGCAGGTATGTGATAAAACATCTGTGGTGGTACCATGTGGATCTGCCCTTGGATTCCAAATGGCTTGAGACTGACATGGTGGAGTCAGCAGACCCTTATATATAAAAGCATCTTGTTATATGGAGAGGTTTCAGGGCAATGTTCAGAATCAGATTGCTATGGACAAGCGGGCAAGCTATGTGGGGTAGAAGCCTGGTTGGTGCATTTTCCTGCAGACCTTGACCCACTTTTGTTCCAAATCCTATACTCACTCTTCTTCCTAAACATACTAACTATCTTCTTAATCCTACCGAGTATCCCTTTTTGACTGGATGTTCTCTTCTACATTCAATCATTCAAGGTACAAGGTCTTATGCTATTGTATATTGATTTATCTGAGACATCGGTGCAGAATGTAATTCAACGCTAAGTATCACAATCACGGGCCCAATGCTCTTCTGGGCTTCAAATCTTACTTTGATTTCTTTTTTCATACATATATTTCATCTCTATATTCTTAAAATAATCAGAAGTTTCCAATACCATTATTAATGCAGCAGAATAATTCCTAACCCAAATGGAACATGTTATTAACACAAACCATACACTGTTTGTGTTAATAACATGTTTACAGAAGAGCAGGGACATTGTTGATCTTACAATACAGCAATGTAGTGGATCTTCCATCTGCTGAGAACCTCAAAGCGCCATGCAGAAATGATCCCTGGAGAAGATGTAGGTAGGTATGAAGGACCTGAGAGAGCAAAAGTCATCTTCCATCGCAAACAACCTGGTCAGGATGAAGGGATGTTTCTGAATCAGCCTCTCTCATCTTAATGTAGAGAAGATGGACCAAACCAAGACTGTGTGGAGAGCTGTTCCTGGTTCCCTATGGTTGATATACCATTCTAACTTGTGAAAGTGTCACAGGAAGTAGGGGCAGCCTCCATCTCATGGGACCGTTGGAAGAAACTCTTAGGACAAAGTGGTTGCCGAGGCAGTGATCTCATTCAGTTCCTGAAGGAAGTGACCTCAACTCACTTCCTTATTGATGGAACTCTCTGAACATGGGATCCAGGACGCCAGGCACCCAGATCCAGTCCCAGTCCCAGTCCCAGTGGTCTCACTTGTTTGGTTTTACCAAGGACAGAATCAGTCTTTCTTGGTACCTACTAAGGTGAGGAGGCCAAATGCCTGGAAAGCTCGGAAGAGGGGCTTTTCCTGGAAAAGCAGGTAGTGGCTCACTCCTGGCTCCAGACAACTTCACAGAGTTGGCCAACGAGACCAGATCTGAGACAGGACAGGACATTTCGGGGGAACATAGTGTGGCCCACGAGTCAGAGGATACTCCCGATAGTTTCATACCTATTTGGGGGAAGAAGGTGTCATTGTCGGTGTGGGTGTGGGTTTGTGGTTTTGTCTCATGTTCTGAGAATAGGAAGGAAAGTCAGTTTGTTTGGTTTGGAGTGAACTGTTTTTAGTAAGTCGTTTGACAAGGCAAGTGTTTCTGGGTCTGTGTATCACACTGTGTCCCTGCTTGTAGACATTAGAAAAGAGAATGCATCAATGGATATGTCCTGTCTAGTAGAAAGCTTCCCAGCATTCATCCTGCCCATTTTATGAATGGACTCTGGATTGCCTTATTAATGGGCAATACCTGCTACCTTCCTAAGTTGCTGTTTTCTTCCAGAATTCTGGACACTCTCCAGAATAGGCTCATGGTTTTGTGTCTAAGTTATGTACCACCCCCAAGCTCTGTGACAAGGCAATGTTCTGGATAGCTGAAGGAAATGACGAGGATCTGAGAAAACTCAGATATCAGTTGACCAGGAAAGTCTCAGTGGAGAAACCCTGCTTTGGGCCATTTGCTTACCTATTGTTCTGTTGCCTTGAGAGTCAGGAATTCTTTGTCTCACGCCACCCCTTTGTGAATCCTGAAGAAAATAGTTTTCAAATGGAAATAAATGGGCTTCACCTTTGGCTCTTTCCTTAATTGATTTGAAAAGAGTTGTGTCTGAATCAGCCTCTCGGCCCAGTGTGATTCTTTGACTTAGATTCTCAGCACCTGATGGATCTAAAGAAAGATCCCATGTGTGCATCCAAATCAGAAATGGCAAAAAGAGCTGTAATTGTGGATGAAGTCTTTTGCCTTCCTCTGTAAGGTTCCTGAATTCCACCAAGTGAGAATAGGGATCATTTGGGTCAGATGAGTTCGTCAAAGCCCTTCAGAGGCTATCCCGTAGGTGCTTAGGTTTTCTCATCACTCCAATTCACATAAAGTATCTTTAACTGACACTCAATATTCCTCAAATGGGAAAAGTGGAGCAGTATTACGGGCAGGCCTGTTTGATCACTCCTGGTACAAAGGAAGGGTGTCCAGGCCACCCTGAATTTAGGCAAATGAGGAGCAACAGAGCTTATTTTGGACACTGTCTTGGGCTGCGTCCCTCATGGACACCTCCAGACAGAGGTTATGATGAGTGTCAATATGGAAGAAGATGAGGGCCATGTGGGAGAATTTCGGTTTTATTGTGGTCATTTGTGTGGCAGTTGGAAGAGATGACTGGGTCCACCTCGGCTTGAACTCTGGTGTGATTCCCCTTAGAGACTGAGTTCTGGAACTCACCTCAGAGAAGTGTTGCCATGAATTGTTTTGGGATTTGAGGAAGCCACGCATGAGAGTCATCCTTGGAAACTGAGATCAAGGCCCAGGGTAGCTTTCCACAGGGCACTCTGATCTCAACCAGGATATCACATGATTTTATTCTGAAAGACTTGGAAGCCATTGTTGAGAGTCAAAACAGACAATGACAACACATTTTAGACCTCAATGGCCCTGGCTTCATGTGACCTTTTGGCCACTCTTTGGGAAGCCTTGCCTGTGAGAATTCTCCAGAACTTTCATTGAAATCAGCTTCCTCAATATTTAATGGTTCCTGAATGAATTGAAACCCACAGTGCATCCAACTTCATCCTTGAAAAATGGCTAGATAAATACCATGAAAATTTTCAATTTCCCATGACCAGGTGGCACTGGAGAACCATTGGATATTCTGTTGCTGATCATGAGTGTACCAGACAGTGCCTTGATTGATTGGGTTTCATGAAAATAAGTTGGAGCCTGCTGAGTAGTTGTCCTAAAGTAGTGGTTGGCAGGTGTGTGAAAAAACATCTGTGGTGGGACCATGTGGATCTGCCATTGGCTTCCAAATGGCTTGTGACTGACATGGTGCAGTCATCAGACCCTCCGATGCACATGCATCTTGTTATATGGTGAGGTTTCAGGGCAATGTTTACAATAAGGTGCTATGTTTAAGGGGGCAAGCTATGTGGGATAGAAGCCTGGTTGGTGCATTCTCCTGCATACCCTGACCCACCACGCCTGACAGAACTCGCTCCAGCACTGTGTCCCAGTTGAACTCCTTGGATTCCACGAAGCAATTACTAAACTCCCAATGCAACAGCAATAAACACAAATAGAATCCTAACTGGTACCACACCTACATTCTTGTGAGGTGAACGACTTGGCAGATACAAATTGTGAGAGAAGATCACTCCTCCTAAATGCTGTTGGAACTGAAAATATAACCAATGGGTGAGCTTCCTAGTTTTACAACATTATACATAAATCCATGTTCAGTAAAATGAATATTTTTAGATCTGTGAATGATATATATTTCATGATGAATTTCGAATAGCATATATATTGCTAGTTTTTAATGTGTGTGTGTATGTATATGTATGTGTGTGTGTGTGTGTATATATATATATATACACACACACATTCTCCAGATTTTTCAAAATATGAAATATTTGTATCTTAATAAACACTCCCTTAATTCATTCATATTCATGTATGTGGATTTATGATCATCTTTTCTAAATATTATTCTCAGAAATATTCATCCACCTGAAATACTTTTTTGTTTTTAGTACTGAAAACTAACTTCAGTGAATGTTGCATACAAATCCTAATATATCTAGAGTAACTGACCCAGTTTAACCTCAATGCAAGAAGATTCATATGGAACATGATGTGTATTTTGATGTTCATTTTAATTCAACACTGGTACATTACTATTTCTTCAGTTTATGCACATCATAGGATATATATTTCATCAAAAAGATCACAAAATTATAGGCATTTTTTAACTTTCAATCACTCCCTACTTTAGAACACATGTATTCTTCCATATTTCTTGACTGGTCTTCTCAAGATTCTTTTTTCCAAACACATCATTTTCGATTTTCATAATCACATTGGAGCAAAACTCACACATCCTTCATGATAAACCATAACCCTAATATTAACATTGATGTATAACTTGTTGGAATGAATGATTGTATATCAATATAAGATTTTTCATATTTTCAGATATCAATTCAATCCACCATTTAAAGTGGAACCAGTTATATTACTTATTCACAGTTGGTCTATTCATGCATTATCTCTATATTCATAGACACAGGGTACTCCTGTTTGTACCCCAAATACTAATTTATAAGTCTTCAAAATATTGCTCCCAAACATGGTGGAAGAAATACTTTTGTCACCCAATCTATATATACATTTTATCACAGTAATATTCTGGACACAAAATTCAAAGGTCAAACTTATATTTGTACCAAAGCCTAAATGGAAAGTGAACATGGATTACTAAAAACATCAATGTCCAATTTGCCTAATGCTCTCAAATATCAATCCTATTGATGACTACATATTCGTTTCTTCCTAAGATTATATATTCAAACTCAACCCTGTTGAAAATGTCTAATCCTATCACTGACTTTATACTTTGCCTTATTTTGTAATGTCTGTATTGATATCTGCTTTCCAACATATTTTCTCCAATTCATCATTGTAACTGACTCTTCACTTGTGTTGACATTTACATTCACTCTGTAACCGAAACCCTATTGCTAAAGAACTTTATACTCACTCTTCTTCTTCCTAAACCTACCGACTATCTTCCTAATTTTACCGACTATCACTTTTGAATGGATGTTCTCATCTACATTCAATCATCCAAGTAAATGTAGGGCGAGTGTCAGAGGATGAGACCACCAAGAGACTATCTCATGCAACAGAAAGGGTTTATTTGGGGTCCAGCATGCTGGGGCTCAGAGCTCACTTGAATAGAGCAGAGAGCCCTGAGAACAACTTAAGCAGAGCTTACATAATTTTCTTGGAGAGGGCAGGGAGGGAAGTTTATTAATGGGTCAGGGCGAGTTAGTGGTTTGTGTGTAAACGGGTGAGGGAGTACATTCTGCAGTTTTGCAGTTGGGAACAGCACATTCTGGGAACAAGATTAGGAAACATTTCTCAACATTTCAACAGTGTTTTGTTAAGCGTACAGAAAAACAGGAAGGTACAAGTACATATTTTATTAACATTTCATTCCCCACTTTTTTTTTTCTGGCTACTTTTAATCATAAAAGTGATTGTTGGGGGGGTGTCACATTTTATGTATGCTAGTGGGGTATTAACATAAGTTTAACTTGTCCAATTTGAGCTTGGAGAAAAGAAATTACATGGTTGAGAAACAGGGTTTTATAGTAAGCAATAAAATGAGGATTATTATTGGACCGGCCAGTGTTGATTAAAACGTAGTTAACCAGGGGGACCGTGTAAACCAGGACTCAAACCACCAATTTTGGGTCTCTATCTCTCCTTGATGCTCTTCAAGGCATCTTTTTAATTTACTCATAGAGTTTGTTACAACTCCAGTATGGTCGACAAAAAAAAAAAAAAAAAAAAAAAAAAAAACATTTTTTCCTCAATGCAGCACAAAGGCTCCCTTCTCTAATGAAATGGAGGTCCAACCCTCGACTTCTCTGTAAAACAACTTCAAAGAGAGAGGTAAAAGATTCCTGCAAAGCTGTGATGGAATTTTCTAATATCTTTAAGTTTTGATCTATTGCTGCTTCTAATTGTGTCATTTGTTGTGTCCCATGGACCAGGGCAGTGGTTCCTGTGCGAACCCAGGCAGCAACTCCTATTCATAATAGAATGGCTAAGGTGAGAGATATATGTTCCCAACTGAACCGGGTTGTATGCCCCTCTATTTGATCTTCAAATGAACCTGAGTCATAATAGAGCACTCTGGGAAATATCTGCACCATTACACAATTAATCACTTCTGTTGACCATTTCATAAAAACATAAACAACGTTTAAGTATATAGAATTATATTGTTGTAGGGACAGACAAGGCAAGGCACCGAAGGTAGCACCAAAGACAAGGAAACAGTCATATTTGGTTGAAACCAGATTCAGAGGGCATTGCTTCTGTTGTAATCAATTAATCCCCTGAAACCCAAGTTTAGGTAGTTTCAGAATTTTGTACCCAACATGTAAGGGAAGGGGCTCTGAAGTTCACAGTGTGCAGAAGTTCACAAAGAGCGGTTTTTGTTTCTGATTTGTCCTCAGTTCTGGGCAAGTTAAATTTTCAAGGGCACCTGAGTGGGGGAGTGCTTTTTTTCCCCTTTTTTTTACCCCTGCCAGCTGTTTCCATGGAGCCCAGTTTGTAACTTATTCATCTTAGAAATGTAGCCATCTCTATGAAGCCCCAGCTCAAGGCCAGAGGCCTTGATCACATATGTTGTGAAAAACTAGTAAGGGTGTGTCTAGCTCAGGAGTGCTGTTTCTTTTCAGCCAGTTGCCAGGTAGACCAGGGCAACACAAAAAGAGTAAGTTTATCTACACTGAACTCTTTTATAGGGACTCTTTTGCTGAAAGTCCTAAAGTTACCCATGGTGAAAACTTCTGGATAAGGTCAGTTAAGACTTTCCTGTGGGCCTGGTACAGAGGGGGAAGACGGGGAATGCAGGGCTGAGAGCAGTTCTTTGGATCTGAGAATGAGAAAGGAGAGATGTAAAAGAATAATGGAAAAGGGTTTTGAGATCTTCCTAGCAACAAAAATATGAGTAGTAGAACGGGTAGAACAGAGGGGGAGATGGGAGTGAGTATCCCAAAAAGCCTGTAAGGGTCTTTAAATTCTTAGTAACCTGTTTTCAGTGATGACAAAGCAACTTTAAAGGCCATTTTCATTACATCTTGGATAGGGGTCTGAGGTCTCTTCTCAGCTGGTTTGAGCTTTGGTTTAGCTGGTAAGAGGACCTGGTGGGACCCAGTGTGGGCACTGACAGGAGAAGAGAGGAGCGAGTGAGTGGAGGGTTACCTCAGTAACTGCTACCTCAGCAAGGGGGCAATGGTCTGAGAAACGGTGGAGGTTTGGGTTTTTAATATAGTAATTGGAGGGGAGAAATTAAGTTGATGAGGTGGGAGTGACAACAGAGAGTCTAGAGCAGAAGGCTGAGGGTGAGCATGTATTGGAGAAGCATTGTTCACGATGTGAGCAAAGGAGAGAAAAGGCCTCCACATAGAGGAATCTCCTTTCACCCTTTTGAGCATTTGCAGAATTTAAAAAGGTCACACAGAATTTGAGGATCTAGAGACCCCTCTGGTGGCCATCGGTTTTGGTTGTCTAATTGGTATTATGGCCAATGCTGTGTACAGAATTTGTTGAGGAGTTTGGCTTCCATGTGGTATTCCCTGTATGCTCACATCCCCATGACTTACAGAAGATGTCGGCGTTCCTTGCACACAGCCTTGACTGTTTGTGGATTTGATAGTACACTGGGCAAACATAGTAATCTAGGCTAGCCAACCAGCATCTGGCTCGCGTGTCCCTACATCAATAATGTTTGTTTCCATTATCTATGGTATGAAAGGAATTTAATGGAATTTTAGTGGGATCCTCTTCATTGGGGATAACCCAATAGGGAAGACCTATACGCAGATGACAAATGTCTGGCTGGAGAGATGGCCACCAGGTCCCTAAGCGGGCTGTATGCAAGATAGACCATACTTCCTTTCCAGTAGGATTTGTGTTCAGCCATCGCTGCTGAACAGGCTTATGAGGGTTAGGACTACTGGTGGTCAAGGGGAGAGTCTATAGCCTTATCCACACAGCGAATCCACAATTTGAAAGGGTTTCCAGTCTTTTCCAGTTTCCAGACAGAGTCTGGACAGGGCACAGGCTTGAGATGAGAGGTAGGGATCCAGGAAGTGATTTTGACTACCTTTACCCTGTAGGTGTTATAAGTAGCACCTGGTATGGTCCTTTTCAGCGGAGTTCCAGGGATGACACCAGATGTCGTCTTACATAGACGAAGTCTCTACTTGATATCGCTGTAGAGTCCCCTCATCCCCAGGTTGGTAGGCAGTGGCCATCTGTTTTCACAGGTATCCCTGAGTTCTTTCAAGAGCTTTAAGTCTATTAAGCAAGGGGGTGTGGAAGGAATTGTTAGGTCTTAGAGTTGGGGTAGGTCCCTTACTGGAGGAGGGACAACATAGAGAATTTCACAGGGTGTGAGGTTACACAAAGAAATAGATTGAGTATTTCTTGCATGAAACAGTACATAAAGCAGGAGCATAGTCCAATCTTTTATGCCGGTCTCTAAGCTTAATTTCGTTATGGTCTCTTTAATAGTTCTATTCATTCTTTCTACCTGTCCTGAACTCGGGGGTCTGTAAACACAATGTAACTTCCAATTGATCCCCAGGGCCCTTGCTAACCTCTGAGTTACCTGGGCCACGAACTCCGGTCCATTATCAGACCCTATTACTTTAGGCAGGCTGTACCTTGGAAAAATATCTTCCAGGATCTTCTTGACCACAATTTGCGCTGTTTCATTTTTTTTTTTTTTCTTTTCTTTTTTTTGGCGGGGGGAAGGCTTCAATCCATCCTGAAAATGTATCTACAAAGACTAGGAGATATTTAAGTCCATTCCTTGCTGGCTTAATTTCAGTAAAGTCCACTTCCCAGAATTGTCCTGGTCTGGTTCCTCGTAGGTGCTTTCCTGCAGGAAGCTTGGAAGGGTAAGAATTAACCAATTGATGGACCCAACAGGCTTTTGTTATCCATTCAGTTGTTTCCTTTCACTGTGAGTCGGTTAGTGGAAAACTCTGTTCTTGATCCTTCAGAAATGAATGCAGTTTCTTTGAACCAAGGTGAGTGATTTGATGTACATTTTCTACTGACATAGTTAGAGCCGTGATTATAGGAGTTTTTACAGAAGGATTTAGAAATTCAACTTGGGGGTCTTCAGGGTTAAAAGTTATTTTGGCCCAGAGCTTTGTGAGCAGATCTCTGCCAATCAATGGGGCCGTGCATTCTGGGATTACTAGGAAGGAGTGATGGATTTTTTCTTTCCCCTTGTCCATGGTCCTCTTAGTTGTCCAAGCCCGATATTTACTGCCATTAGCCCCTTGAATTAGAGACCTTTTATTTGATAGAGGTTCCAATGGGGCCTTAAAGGCAGAATATATTGCCCCTGTATCCACTTCAAAGTATACTGGGGTCCTCTCCACTTCAAAAGTTAACCAGAGCTCCGGGAGAGGATCTGAGCCCCGACTTTCTTAGTAATCCTACAGAGTC
The DNA here is from genome assembly GCF_048772815.1 of Callospermophilus lateralis. Taxonomy (NCBI): domain Eukaryota; kingdom Metazoa; phylum Chordata; class Mammalia; order Rodentia; family Sciuridae; genus Callospermophilus; species Callospermophilus lateralis. The sequence continues at coordinate 120,982,883 of NC_135313.1, read as the reverse complement.
AGAATGTCCAGCTGGCCTGGCTGTCTCTTTCTAGGGCACTCTTTAGCCCAGTGTCCTTTTTTTTTTTAGAGTAGGCACATTGAATTGAGGCCAGAGATGGCCTCTAGTGTGGGCCCCGGTGTCCCTTCCTGTCTCCATGTTTCTTAATTTCTGGTCTATTTGTTGTTGTGACCAGGACCTTAGTCAATGCCTTAGTCTGTCTTTTGTTTCTTTTATCCTCCCTTTGCTTCCTACTCTTCCTCAGTTTCTCTCTTATAGTATACCTTCTTGGATTCTCTGACTAAACCTCTCAAAGTCATATCTTGTAATCCATGTAAGCATTGTAACTGTCTTTTAATATCCAGAACAGCTTGCCCAATAAAGGCCACCATGACAGATGCCTTTTGATTCTCTGCCTGAGGATCGAAAGGAGTAAATCTCCTATATGCCTCCATAATTCTCTGTAGGAACATGGAGGGACATTCATCAGTCCCTTGAATAATCTCTCTTACCTTGGCCAAAATAGTTGGTTGCCTAGCGGCCACTAAGATACCCACTATTAGAGCCCGGCAATAAGAGGAAGGATGCTCATTACCTTCACAGGTTTTGGGGTCCCAGTTGGGTCGGTGCAAGGGAAAGGCGGCTTTGCATATGTTGGGAAGTTTTGTCGGTCACCCATCTGGTCCGAGAATATTTTTTTCTAGAATCCAGGAAGATTCTCTTTTGTTCCTCTGTCATGAAGAGAGTCCCTAGGAGTTGTTGGCAGTCATCCCAAGTAGGCTGGTGTGAAAACATCAATGACTCAACCACACCTGAGACCCAGGTGGGGTCCTCGGTAAAAGGGGGATTGTTATTTTTCCAGTTATTTAGGTCTGAAGAGGAGAAAGGTAAATACTGGTAGGCTTGTATTTTTCCCCCATGGTTGTCATCAATCATTGTTCCTTAGAAATGGAGAGGGAGCATCACGGGAGTTTCAGGGATTTTAATCATTCAACGCCGGCAAATTCCTTTAGCCGGGCCAGCATCCTCGAGGGGAGGAGGGGCTGTGTTTGCCGCAGGGGAGTTATCTGGAGTGCGCTGGGCTCGCTTAGCTTCCTCCAATGGCGGAGAGGCTGAGTCAGCAGCAGGGGAGTTACTTAGAGGGTGTTGGGGGTTGGGGGACGAGGGCAGGGAATAAGTAGTAGGACGAGAGTCCAGTAGAGTCAAATCTTGTGACTCAGGGAGAATAGAGGATGAAGGAGGAGGAGAAGCAGAAGGTTTGAGAGAGCATGAGGGAAGGAGTAGGAGCGGGGGCAGGGGCAAGGAAAAGCTTCACACATGGAGGAGGAGAATTGCAGAGGTCCTGCAAAGTTAAGATATATGTCTCTTGATCCTGATGTCTATGTGGCGCTGGCTGAAAGTCAATATCTCTGACTTTTTAAATTAGTGGGAAGTAGAAAGATCCTTGTAGGAGCCAACTGAATCCAAAGGTGGGCCATTCTGAGGCACAGAGAGTCTGCCAGGTCCAGCGTTTTACTGAAAAAGAAAGATTCTGAGCCCTTAAGCGGACTTTGGTGCAATGATCAAGGTTCAGGGAAAGAGGCATTGAAGTGCTCTATCCCATAATAAAAGATAAACAATCAGTAAAAGCAACGACACACGACACAGACAACACAATACAATAAAGACAGGCAATGGACGTCCAACACTGAGACCAGGACTGAGTAGCCGGCAAAACCCGATGGGCTGGCAATACCGAATCTGAAACAAAATATCACTGAGTCGAGGAGACAATTGTTCCTCGATTTCCCGAGTCCTCTGGGGAGTCCCCCAGTGACGTGGCCTGTGGCTCTATGACATGTCTGTCAGCCACCATTGGAGAGAGCTCACACTCTTCATCAACAGTCATTTTGCCAAGCCCTAACCTGAAACCTGAAACCAGAAAGAGGCGCCTTACATACCCCGAGAGGAGCCCATTGGGGTCTCTCATCTGCCGCTGCAGGATCTCGGTGGAACCTCCATATGTAAAAGTCGGGCGAGCTTCCGGGGAAGAAACCACCAAGAGACTGTCTCATGCAAAAGCAAAGGGTTTATTATGGGTCCAGCATGCTGGGGCTCAGAGTTCACTTGAATAGAGCAGATAGCCCTGAGAACAGCTTAAGCAGACCTTATATACTTTCCTTGGAGAGGGCAAGGCAGGATGTTTATTGATGGGTCCGGGCGAGTGAGCTGTTTGTGGGCAACCGGGTGAGGAAGTACTTTCTGCAGTTTGGCAGTTGAGGACAGCACATTCTGGGAACAAGATTAGCAAACAGTTCTCAAGATTTCAACAGTGTTTTATTAAGCATACAGAAAACAGGAAGTGATAAGTACCTATTTTATTAACCTTTCACTACCGACTACACTTTGCCAGATTTCCTAATGTCTCTATTGATATCTGCTTTCCTACATATTTTCCCCAGTTCATCATTGTGACTGACTCTTCACATGTGGTGACATTTACATTCACTCTATACCCGAAACCCTATAGCTAAAGAACTTTTGGTGCAAATCCTATGCTCACTCTCCTTTCTAAACATACCGACTATCTTCCTAATCCTACCGATTATCCCTTTTTGACTGGAAGTTCTCTTTGACAATCAATCATCCAAAATACACGGACCTTTGCAATTGTATATTGATGTATCTGAGACATCTGTGCAGAAAATAAATCAAAGCTCAGTATCACAATCAAGGTCCCAATGCTCTTCTGGGCTTCAAATCTTACCTAGATTTCTGTTTTCATACTTATGTTTCACCTATATATTTTTGTAAATATCGCAGGTTTCCAATACCATTATTCATCCAGCAGAATGATTCCTAATGCAAATTGAACCTGTTATTAACCCTAACCATACACTGTTCCCTCAATCTAACTTTACAGAAGAGCAGGGACAGAGTAGGTCTTACAATACAGGAATGTAGGGGAACTTTCTATTGCTAAGAAATTCAAAGGTACATGCAAAAATGATCCCTGGAGAAGTTGTAGGCAGCTATGAAGGAACTGAGTGAGCAAAAGTCATCTTCTCTTGCAAACAACCTGGTCAGGATGAAGGGATATGTCTGAATCAGCCTCTCTCTTCTTAATGTAGAGAAGAAGGACCAAACCAGGCTGTGTGGAGAGCTGTTCCCGGTTTCCTATGGTTAATATAGCATTCTAACTTGTGAAACTGTCACAGGAAGTAGGGGCAGCCTTCATTTCAGGGGACCCTTGGAAGCAACTGTTAGGACAAAGTGGTTGCCAAGGGTGTGAGCTCATTCAGTTCCTGAAGGAAGTGACCTCAGACCTCACCTCACATCCTTGGTGATAGAACTCTCTGAACTTGGGATCAAGGAAGCCAGGCACCCAAATCCCATTCCAGTCCCAGTAGCAGTGGTCTCACTTCTTTGGATTTACCAAGGACAGAATCAGTCTTTGTTGGTACCTACTGATATGAGGATGGCCAAAAGCCAGGAAAGCTCTGAAGAGTGGCCTTTCCTGAGAAAGCAGGTAGTGGATCACCACTGCCTCCTGACAACTTTACAGAGTTGGCCAAGGAAACCAGATTTGAAACAGGACAGGCAATTTCAGGGGAACATAGTATGGCCCAATAGTCAGAGGACACTTCAGATAGTCAGAGACCTACTTGGGGGAAGAAGGTGCTGTGTGGGTGTGGGTGTGTGTTTGTGCTTTTGTCTCATGTTCTCAGAATAGGTAGGAATGGCGCTTTGTTTGGTTTGGAGTGAACTGTTTCTTATAAGTGATTTGATAAGGCAAGTGTTTCTATGTCTGTGTATCCCATTGTGTCCGTGGTTGTAGACATTAGAAAAGAGAATGCATGAATGGATGTGTCCTGTCTGGTAGAAAACTTCCCAGCATTCATCCAGCCGAATATATGAATGCACTGCGGCTTCCCTTATCGATGGGCAACACCTGCTATTTTCCTAAGTTCTGGTTTTATTTTTGAATTCTGGCCACTCTCCAGAATAGGCTCATGGTTTTGTTTTCAAGAGAAGTACCACCTTCAAGCTCTGTGACATGGCCATGTACTGGATAGCTGAAGGGAATGGCGAGCAACTAAGAAAACTCAGATATCAGTGTGACCAGTAAAGTCTCAGTGGAAAAACCGTGCTTTGGGCCTTTTGCTTACCTTTTGTTCTATTCCCCTGTATGTCAGGAATTTCTTTGCATCAGGCCACCCCTTCGTGAAGCCGGAAGAAAACATTTTTCAAATGGAAATAAATGGGCCTCACCTGTGGCTCTTTGCCTAATTCCTTTAGAAAGGGGTGTGTCTGAATCAGCCTCTTGGCCCTGTGTGAGGCTGTGGCTTAGATTCTTAGCACCTGATCGATATAAAGAAAGATCCCATGTGTGAATCCAAAACCAAAATGCCCAAAAGAGGAGTCATTGAGGATAAAGTCCCTTGCCTTCCACTGTAAGGTTCCTGAACTCCATCAAGTGAGAATAGGGATCCTTTGGGTCAAATGATTTCAAAGCCCTGCACATGCTAGCCCAGAGGTGCTTGTGTTTTCTCATGACTCCAATTCACATAAAGATTCTAAACCCCACTGTCAGTAGGCCTCAAATTGGAGAAGCAGAGCAGTATTACGGCAGGCCTATTTGATCACTCCTGGGCCACAGGAAGGGTGTCCAGGCCACCCTGACATTAGGAAAATAAGGGGCAAGGAAGCCTATTTTGGACACTGTCGTGGGCTGTGTCCTTCATGAAAACTTCCAGCCAGAGGTTAAGATGAGTGTCTATATGCAATAAGATGAGGGTCATGTGGGAATGTTTTGGTTTAATTTTGGTCATTTGTGTTGGGGTTGGAAGACATGAGTAGGTCAACCAGGACTTGAAATCTGGTGTGATTCCCCTTAGAGACTGAGTAATGGAACTGAACTCAGAGAAGTATTGGCATGAATTGTGTTGAGTTTTTAGGAGACCACACATGAGACTCGCCCTTGGAAACTGAGACCTAGGCCCAGGGTGGCTTTCCACAGAGCACTGGGAATCTCACCCAGGATATCACAAGATTTTATTCTGAAAGACTTGGCAGCCATAGTCAAAACACACATAGACCTCACACTGTAGACCTCAAGGGGCCTGGCTTCATGTGACTTTCTGGCGACTCTATGGGAAGACTTTCCTGTGAGTGTCCTCCAGAGATTTCATTGAAATGAGCTTCCTCACAATTTAATGGTTCCTAAATGAACTGAAACCCACAGTGCCTCCAGCTTCCACCTTGAAAAATGGCTAGATAAGTACCATGAAATTTTTGAAATTCCTATGACCAGGTAGCACTAGAGAACCTTTGTATGCCCTGTTGCTGATCATGAGTGTACCAGAAAGTGCCTTTATTGACTGAGTTTCATTAAAATGGTGTAGAACAGAGATGCCAGTAAGTTGGATACTCCTCAATTGTAGGCGCAAGCTGTGGTGTGCAGGTTTGTGATAAAACATCCATGGTGGGGCCATGTGGATCTGCCATTGCTTCCAAATGGCATGTGACTGACGTGGTGCAGCCAGGAAACCCTTATATGTAAAGGCATATTGGTATATGGAGAATTTTTAGGGCAATGTTCAGAATCAGGTTGCTACGGACAAGGGGACAATCTATGTGGGCTAGAAGCCTGGTTGGTGCATTCTCCTGCAGACCATGACCCACTACACATGACAGAACTCCCTCCAGCACTGTGTCCCAGTTCAACTCCTTGAATTTTGTGAAGAAATTACCAAACTCCCAGTGCAGCAGCAAGAAACACCACGAAAATTGGAGAATGACCAAATGCTTTCACAGTCCACACGGGGAGACACTTAGACCCCAGTGGTCACAGTTTACCTACAAAGAGAAAATTCAGTACTGTATCCTAGTGTTCATTGGAAAATAAGAAACCACGTCCTCCAGGTCACATAGATGTAGACCCAGCTCTGATGGTCTCACTAGAAAGAAAGCTAAAGCTCCTGACAACAACATATATTTTGAGTTCCCAACCTCAGAGGCAGTTTCTCAAGAAGTCTTTAAGCCAGCAAAGCTCCAAGTTTGTGGAGTGTTTACCTTGTCCCTTACATTTGGAAACTCCTCTACTACATCCAAGGTTGTGAACTCCTTTGCATTTTCCATTCCAGATATATATTCACAGATTTTCTAACTCTTCTCCTCTAATTGTGTCTTATTTGGGGCGAAGGTAATGTGAAGCCATTGTTCTGGATGAGAGTGGGAAATTTATTGTGTAGCCGATTTTTGCATAAACATTGGATTCATTTTCCTTTTTTCCATTCAAAATACTGAATCCCTGACACTAACCCATACCCTACTAGACTCTGACTACTAATCCTACTATGATGGAGAATAATAACACAAACAGAATAGAAATACAAGCCGTTCAGAGGAGGCATGGTGTATAGTTGGACTTGCCTTTTGCATGATAAACGGTAGGTGTTATATATCTAGTCCATTTTTCATTGAAATAGTTCTCTATGTGTTTTTTTTCCTTTAATTTTTTTGTTGGTTGTTCAAAACTTTACGTATTTCTTGAAATATCATATTTCACACTTTGATTCAAGTGGGTTATGAACTCCCATTTTTACCCGGTACACAGGTTTCAGCATCACATCTGTTACACATCCACTGTTTTATGTATTGCAATACTAGTGTCTGTTGTAGTCTGCTGTCTTTCCTATCCTCTACTATCCCCCATCCCCTCCCCTCCCATCTTCTCTCTCTGCCCCATCTACTGTAATTCATTTCTCCCCATTGGTTTTTTTCCCCCTTTCCCCTCACTTCCTCTTGTATGTAATTTTATATAACCATGAGGGTCTCCTTCCATTTCCATGCAATTTCCTTCTCTTTCCTTTTCTCTTCCACCTGTCACCCCTGTTTAATGTTAGTCTTCTTCTCATGCTCTTCCTCCCAACTCTGTTCTTAGTTACTCTCCTTATATCAAAGAAAACTATTGGCATTTGTTTTTTTAGGGATTGGCTATCTTCACTTAGCATAATCTGTTCTAATGCCATCTATTTCCCTGCAAATTCTATAATTTTGACATTTTTTAATGCAGAGTATTACTCCATTGTGTATAAATGCCACATTTTTTTCCATTCGTCTATTGAAGGGCATCTAGGTTGGTTCCACACTCTTGCTATTTTGAATTGTGCTGCTATGAACATCAATGTAGCAGTGTCCCTGCAGCATGCACTTTTTAGGTCTTAGGGAATAGACCGAGAAGGGGAATAGCTGGGTCAAATGGTGGTTCCATTCCTAGCTTCCAAGAAATCTCCATACTTCTTTCCAAATTGGCTGCACCAATTTGCAGTCCCACCAGCAATGTACAGGTGTACCTTTTCCCCACATCCTCGCCAGCACTTGTTGTTTGACTTCATAATGGCTGCCAATCATACTGGAGTGAGATGGTATCTTAGGGTGGGTTTGTTTTCCATTTTTCTGACTGCAAGAGATGGTGAACATTTTTTCATGTACTTATTGATTGATTGTATGTCCTCATCTGAGAAGTGTCTGTTCAGGTCCTTGGAACATTTGTTGATTGGGTTATTCGTTTTCTTATTGTTTAATTTTTTGAGTTCTTTGTATACTCTGGATATTAGGGGTCTATCTGAAGTGTGAGGAGTGAAGATTTGTTCCCAGGATGTAGACTACTTATTTACCTCTCTTATTGTTTCTTTTGATGAGAAAAAACTTTTTAGTTTGAGTAAGTCCCATTTGTTGATTCTAGTTATTAACTCGTGTGCTATGGGTGTCCTATTGAGGAATTTGGAGCCCAACCCCACAGTATGTAGATCATAGCCAACTTTTTCTTGTATCAGATGCCGTGTCTCTGATTTGATATCAAGCTCCTTGATCCATTTTGAGTTAACTTTTGTGCATGACGAGAGAAATGGATTCAGTTTCATTTTGTTGCATATGAATTTCCAGTTTTCCCAGAACCATTTGTTGAAGATGCTATCCTTCCTCCATTGTATGCTTTTAGACCCGATTGGCATTGCATTTAACATATAGAGAACTTTTGGTTATATTGCCATTTTGATGATGTTAGTTCTGCCTATCCATGAACATAGTATATTTTTCCATCTTCTAAGATCTTCTTCTATTTCTCTCTTTAGGGTTCTGTAGTTTTCATTTTATAAGTCTTTCACCTCTTCTGTTAGGTTGATTCCAAAGTATTTTATTTTGGGGGGGGATATTTTCAATTGAGTGGTTGTCCTCATTTCTATTTCAGAGGATTTGTTGCTGATATACAGGAATGCCTTTGATTTATGCGTATTGATTTTATATTCTGCCACTTTGGTGAATTCATTTATTAGCTCTAATAGTTTCTTTGTATACCTTTTTGGGAATGCTAAGTATAGAATCATGTCATCTGCAAATAGTGATAATTTACGTTTTTCTTTTCATTTTTTTATGCCTTTGATTTCTTTAATCTCTCTAATTGCTCTGGCCAGTGTTTTGAGAACTATGTTGAACAGGAGTAGTGAGAGAGGGCATCCCTATCTTCTTCCAGATTTTAGAGGGAATGCCTTCAATTTTTCTCCATTCAGAATGATGCTAGCCTGAGGCTTAGCATAGATTGCTTTTACATTATTGAGGTATGTTCATGTTATCCCTATTTTTTCCAGAGTTTTGAACATAAAGGGATGCTGTACATTGTCGAATGCTTTTTCTGTATCTATCAAGATGATCAAATGGTTCTTATTTTTAAGTCTATAGATGTGATAAATAACATTTATTGATTTCTGTATATGGAAACAGCCTTGCATCCCAGGGATGAATCCTACTTGATCATGGTGCACAATTTTTTAATGTTTTTGTATCCGATTCGCCACAATTTTATTGAGGATTTTTGCATTTTTTCTGAAATAGCTTGAAAAGTATTGGTATTAGTTCCTCTTTAAAGGTTTTGTAAAACTCTGCTGTATACCCATCCGGTCCTGGGCTTTTCTTAGTTGGTAGTCTTTTGATGGTTTATTCTATTTCCTCAATTGTTATGGGTCTGTTTAAGTTGCCTATATCCTCCTGACTCAATCTGGGCAGATTATATGACTTGAGAAATTTATTGATGCCTTCACTATCTTCCATTTTATTGAAGAATAAGAATTCAAAATAATTTTGGATTATCTTCTGTATTTCTGAACTATCTGTTGTGATACTGAGTTCTTCCTCTTCTTTTCTTTGTTAGCTTGGCTAAGGGTCTGTCGATTTTATTTATTTTTTCAAAGAACTATCTTTTAGTTTTGTCAATTTTTTCAATTGTTTCTTTTGTTTCGATTTTATTAATTTCAGCTCTGATTTTAATTATTTTTTGCCTTCTACTTCTTTTGCTGTTGTTTTGCTCTTTTTTTTCTAGGATTCTGAGATGAAGTATGAGATCATTTATTTGTCGTTTTCTTTTTTTTTTTTTTCCTTTTGTTAAGGAATGAAATCCAAGCAATGAATTTTGTTCTTAGAACTGCTTTCAATGTGTCCCATAGATTCCGATATGTTATGTCTGTGTTTTCATTTATCTCTAAGAATTTTTTAATTTCCTCCTTGGTGTCTTCTATAACCCATTGATGATTCAGTAACCTATCTTTCATTCTCCAAGTGATGCATGATTTTTCCTTACTTCTTTTATCGTTGATTTTCAATTTCATTCCATTATGTTCAGATAAGATGCATGGTATTATCTCTACTCCTTTATATTGTCTAAGAGTTGCCCTGTGACATAATATATGATCTATTTTTGAGAAGGATCCATGTGCTGCTGAGAAAAAAAGTGTAACTGCTTGATGTTGGGTGGTATATTCTATATATATCATAAGTCTGGGTTATTAATTGTGTTATTGAGTTCTATAGTTTCATTATTCAACTTTTGTTTGGAAGATCAGTCCAGTAGTGAGAGAGGTGTGTTTGAGTCTCCCATGAGTATTGTATGGTGGTCTATTAGACTCTTGAACTTGAGAAGAATTTGTTTGATGAACATAGCTGCATCAATTTTTGGGGCATATATATTTATGATTGTTATGTCTTGTTGGTGTATGGTTTCCTTGAGCAGTATGTAGTGTCCCTCTTTATCCCTTTTGATTAACTTTGGCTTGAAATCTATTTTATTTGATATGAGTATGGAAACTTCTGCTTCTTTCCGAAGTCCATATGAGTGCTATGATTTTTCCCAACTTTTCACCTTCAGTCTATGTATATCTTTTCCTAACAAATGCGTCTCCAGTAGGCAGCATATTGTTGGGTCTTGTTTTGTGATCCATTCTACTAGCCTGTGTCTCTTAATTGGTGAGTTTAAGCCATTAACATTTAGGGTTATTATTGAGATATGGGTTGTTCTTCCAGCCATATTTGTAAATTTATGTTACTAAACATGGTTTTTTTTCCTCCTTGATTATTTTTCCCCCTTTACTGTCCTACCTCCCACTGTTGGTTTTCATTGTTATTTTCCATTTCCTCTTCCTGTAATGTTTTGCCAAGGATGTTTTGAAGAAATCGTTTTTTAGCTGCATTCTTTTAACTTTTGTTTATCGTGGAAAGTTTTAATTTAATCTTCTATCCTGAAGCTTAATTTCACTGGATACACAATTCTTGGATGGAACCCATTTTCTTTCAGTGTTTGAAAAATGTTATTGCAGGATCTTCTAGCTTCCAGAGTCTGTGTTGAAAGATCAGCTGTTATCCTGATTGGTTTACCACTAAATATAATCCGCTTCCTTTATCTTGTAGCTTTTAAAATTCTCTCCTTATTCTGTATGTTGGGCATCTTCATTATAATATGTCTAGGTGTGGATCTCTTATGATTTTGCACATTTGGCATCCTGTAAGCTTCTAGGATATGCGATTCTGTCACATTCTACAAGTCTGGGAAGCTTTCTCCTTTATTTCATTGAATATATTGCTCATTCCTTTTGTTTGGACCTCTATACCTTCCTGTATCCCAATGACTCTTAAGTTTGGTCTTTTTATGTTATCCCATATTTCTTGGATGTTCTGCTCATGGTTTCTTAAAAGTCTTGCTGAGCTGTCTGTGTTCTTTTCAAGTTGAAATAATTTGTCTTCATTGTCTGATGTTCTATCTTCTAAGTGTTCTACTCTGCTGGTAGTATTCTCAATTGAGTTTTTAAGTTGGTTTATTGATTCCTGCATTCCTAGGATTTCTGTTTGTTTGATTTTATAATCTTTATCTCCCTGTATAGTTGATCTTATGCTTCTTGGATTTTTTTATGTAATTCATTATCAAGGTGATCTTTCATTGTGTAATTTTGCTCTCTAATGTCTTCCTTGAGACTCCAGATCATCTGAAGCATGTATATCCTGAGTTCTTTATCTGACATTCCATCTGCTGCAGATATTACCTCTTCTAAAGTTGACTTTACCTACATTGCTTAGGGTCCTTTCTTTCCTTGTATTTTCATACTGTTCATGTTTCTTTCTGCTAGGTGAAACTGTTGTGTTATTGAATTTTTCCCCTATATATCTATATTGCTCTTGTATAGTATCAAAGTCTCGCTCGCAGGCACGGGTCGTGGCTCTGCCCCTCCTACAATTGGGACAATGTGCCTACCACACCAGCAGGCTGCTGGGCCTGTTCTGTCAGTCGGTAGCTGGTCCGCCTACCTTGAAGGTGAGAGCAACAGCTCTGCCCCTATGCAGGCACTGGACCTGTTCTGCCAGTGGGTCGCAAGTCGGGATACTTTGCAGGCATGGGCGGCAGCTTTGACCATTCGCGGGCTACTGGGTCTTTTTTGTCTGTCCCTTGCAGGTCTGTCTACCTTGCAGGCACGTGTGGCTGCTCTGCCCCTCCCCCAACCGGGACGATGTGTCTACCATGCTGGCGGGCCATAGACCTGGTCTGTCGGTGGTCGCAGGTCCACCTACCTTGCAGGCGCGAAGGGTGTCTCTGCCCCTCCGCAGATTGCTGGGCCTGTCCTGCTGTGGGTCACAGGTCTGCCTACCTTGCAGGCCCAGCGGCATTGCCCCTCCCCCAACCAGGGCGATGTGTCTTCCACGGTGGCGGGCCACTGGTCCTGTTCAGCCGGTGGGTCGCAGGTCCGCCTACCTTGAATGAGCGATTGGCAGATCTGCCCCTCCCTCTCTCAATGTGTTTTTAAAGTTGACAAATATGTGAATTCCTGTCTCCCTTTCTCTGTAGCATATTCAACACATGTATTTTTATATGCACATATAGAATTCTACCTGGTGTCACACGTACAATTTTGTGAGGTTGCTGACTTGGCAGATACAAATTATGAGAAGAGATCACTCCTCCTAAACGCTGTTGGAACTTAAAATTTAAGCTATGGGTGAGCTTCCTAGTTGAACAATGTTACACATAAATCCACGCTCAGTAAAATGAAGATTTTTGGATCTGTGGATGATATATACTTCATGAAGAATTTCAATTGGCATATGTATTGCTACTTTTTAATGTCTGTTGTGTGTGTGTGTGTATATATATATATATATATATATATATATATATATATATACACACACACTCTCCATATATTTCAAAATATGAAATAGATGTGTCTTATGTACAGTCCCAAAATTCATTTATGTTCATATATGTGGAATTATAATCAAATTTTCACAAGATTATTCTCAGAAATATTCATCCACCTGAAATATATATTTGTTTCTTAGGACTGAAAACTAACTTCAGTGAATGGTGCATTCAAATCTTAATATTTCTACATTAACTGACTCAGTTTAACATCAATGCAAGAAGATTCCTATGGGACATGATGTTTATTTTGACATTCATTTAGTCAACACTGGTACATTACTATTCCTTCAGTTAATGCACATCATTGGATATATATTTCATCTACAAGTTCGCAAATTCATAGGCATTTGTTTCACTTTCAGTCACTTCCTGCTTCAGAACACATGTATTTCTCCAGGTTTCTTGACTGGTCTTTTTATGAGACTTTTTTCCAAACAAATTATTTTCAATTTCCATAATCAATTTGAAGCAAAACTCACACACTCTTCATGATAAACCATAATCCTCATATTACCATTAGATGTAAAACGGGTTGGAATGAATGGTTGTGTATCAATATAAGATTTCCTGTATATTTTCACATTTCAATTCAATCCATTATTTAAAGTTGGATCCAGTTATATTATTTATTCACAGTATGGTCTATACATGCACATTCTCCATATTCAAAGACAAAGAGTACACCTGTTTGTACCCCGAATACTAATTTACACGTCTTCAAAATATTGCTCCCAGAAATGGTGGAAGAAATACTCAGGTCACCTTATCTACATATACATTGTATCACAGTAATATTCTGGACAAAAAAAGCAAAAGTTACACTTATGATTGTACCAAAGCCTAAATTGAAACTGAACATGGATTACTAAAAACATCCAGGTCCAGGTTGCCTAATAGTCTCAAATATCAATCCTATTGGTGACTACGTATTTGTTTCTTCCTAAGATTATATATTCAACCTAAATGCAGTATATAATGTCTAATCCTATCACTCACTTTATACTTTGCCTGATTTCCTAATGTCTCTATTGATGTCTGCTTTCCTAAATATTTTCCCCAGTTCACCATGTGAGTGACTCTTCACATGTGATGATATTTACTTTCACTTTCTAACCGAAACCCTATTGATATAGAATTTTTGGTCCAAATCCTGTACTCACTCTTCTTCTGAAAGCTACTGACTATCTTCCTAATCTTACTGAGTTTCCCTTTTTGAGTGGAAGTTCTCTTTTCCATTTAATCATCCAAGGTACAAGGTCCTATGCCATTGATTATCGATTTATCCGAGACATATATGCGGAACATAATTCAAAGCTAACTATCACAATCAACAGTTCAATGCCCTTCTGAGCTTCAAATCTTACCTAGATTTCTGTTTTCATACTTATATTTTATGTCTATGTTTTAATAAATATCACAGGTTCCCAATACCATTATTCATCAAGCAGAATGATTCCTAACCCAAATCAAACATGTTATTAAACCCTAAACATACACTGTTCCCACAATATCACTTAACAAATGACCAGGGACAGTGTTGGTCTGAAAATACAGGAATCTAAGGGATCTTCCATATGCTGAAAACCTCAAAGGTCCATGCAGATGTGAACCCTGGAGAAGATATAGGCAGCTATGAAGGACCTTAAAGAGCAAAACTCATCTTCCATTGCAAACAACCTGGTCAGGATGAAGGGTTGTATCTGAATGAGCCTCTTTGTTCTCAATGTAGAGAAAATGGACCAAACCAGGCCTGTGTGGAGAGCTGTTCCTGGGTGCCTATGGTTGATTCACCATTCTAACTTGTGAAAGTGTCACAGGAAGTAGGGGCAGCCTCTATCTCATGGGACCCTTAGAAGCAACTGTTAGGACAAAGTGATTGCCAAGGCAGTGTCCTCATTCACTACCTGAAGTAAGTGATCTCACCTCTCTTCCTTGGTGATGGAACTCTCTGAACTTGGGATGCAAAAGCCAGGCAACCAGAGCCAGTCCCAGTCCCAGTCCCAGTGAGGTCACTTGTTTGGATTTACCAAGGACAGAGTCAGTGTTTCCTGGAACCTATTGATGTGAGGATGGCCAAATGCCAGGAGAGCTTTGTAGAGGGGCCTTTCCTGAGAAAAAGGTACTTGCCCACTTCTGGTTCCTGACAACGTCACAGATTTGGCCAAGGAGACCATATCTGAGACAGGACAGGACATTTGGGGAAACATAGTATTGCCTACCAGGAAGATGACACTCAAGATAGTCACAGAATTACTTGGGGGAAGGAGGTGTCTTTGTGGGTGTGGGAGTGAGTTTGTGGTTTTATCTCATGTTCTGAGAATAAGTAGGAAAGGCAGTTTGTTGGGTTTGGAGTGGACTGTGTCTAGAAATTCCTTTGACAATGAGAGTGTTTCTATGTCTGTGTAACTCTGTGTCCGTGGTTGTATTCATTAGAAAAGAGAATTCATCTATGGATATGTCCTGTCTAGTAGAAAGAATTCCAGCATTTATCCTGCCTAATTTATGAATGGACTGTGACTTGCCTTATCAATGGGCAACACGTACTATCTTCCTAAGTTCCTGTTTTCTTTCTGAATCTGGCCACTCTCCTGAGTAGGCTCATGGTTTTTTGTCCAAGTTATGTACCACCTCCAACCTCTGTGACATGGCCATGTATTCTATAGCTGAAAGGAAAGGGAGCATCTACGAAAACTCAGATATCAGTGTGACAAGGAAAGTCTCAGTGGAGAAAACCTGCTTTGGGCCTTTTGCATCCCTATTCCTCTGTTGCCCTGAATGTCAGGAAGGTCTTTGCCTCAGGCCACCCCTTTGTGAATCCTGAAAAAAACAGTTTTCAAATGGAAATGAATGGGCATCACCTGTGGCTGTTTGCTAAAATGCTTTGAGAGATATGTGTGTGAATCAGCCTCTTGGCCATGTGTGAGGCTGTGTCTTCGATATTCAGTGCCTAATGGATCTTAAGAAAGATCCCATGTGTGCATCCAAAATCAAAATGTCTAAAAAATCAGTCATTGTAGATGAAGTTTATTGCCTTTCTCTGTTAGGTTCCTGACTTCCATCAAGTGAATTTGGGGATCCTTTGAATTAATCGAGTTCTTCAAAGCCCTGCAGAGGCTAGCCCATAGGTGCTTGGGTTTTCTAATGAATCCAAATCACATAAAGAATCTATACCTGACAGTCAGTAGGCCTAAAATTGGAGAAGCAGAGCAGTATTAGTGGCAGACCTATTAAATCACTCCTTGTTTACAGGAATTGTGTCCAGGTCACACTGACTTTAGGCAAATGAGGGCAAGGGAGATTATTTCAGACTCTGTCTTGTGCTTTACCCCTCATGAAAACCTCCAGCCAGAGGTAATGATGAGTGTCTATATGGAAGAAGATGAGGGCAATGTGGGAGTGTTTTGGATTTAATTGTGGTTATTTATTTGGCTGTTGGAAGAGAAGACTGGGTCCACCTGGGATTTAACTCGGGTTTGATTCACCTTAGAGACTGAGTTCTGGAACTGACCTCAGAGAAGTATTGACATGAATTGTGTTGGGATTTTAGGAGGCCACGCATTAGAGTTGCCCTTGGAAACTGAGATCTAGGCCCAGGGTGGCTTTCCACAAAGCACTGAGAATGTCAGCCAGGATATAACCTGATTTTATTCTGAAAGACTTGGCAGGCATATTTGAGAGTCAAAACACTCATGGACCTCACATTGTAGACCTCAATGGTCCTGGCCTCATGTGACCTTTAGGCCACTCTTTGGGAAGCCTTGCCTGTGAGACTTCTCCAGATCTTTCATTGAAATGTGCTTCCACAACATTTAATGGTTCATGAATGAATTGAAACCCACTGTGGCTCCAAATTCATCTATGAAAAATGGCTAGATAAATAACATGAAATTTTTAAAATTCCCATGACCAGGTGGCACTGGAGAACAGTTAGATCTCCTGATGCTCATCATGAGTGTACCAGACTGGGCCTTGATTTACTGGGTTTCATGAAAATGGCATAGAACAGAGATGCCAGTAAGTTGGAACCTTCTGAGTAGTGCGCCTTGAGCAGTTGTGGGTAGGTGTGTGACAAAACATCTGTGGTGGGGCCATGTGGATCTGCCATTGGCTTCCAAATAGCATGTGATTGACTTGCAGCAGCCAGCAGACCCATTTATATAAAGGCACCTTGTTATATCGAGAGGTTTCAGGGCAATGTTCAGAATTAGGTTGCAATGGAAAAGGGGGCAATGTAGCAAGCAATGAGTGATAGAAGCCTGGATGGTGCATTCTCCTGCAGACTCTAACCCACCACAAGTGACAGAACTCCCTGCACCACTGTGTCCCAGTTGAACTCCTTGTATTTTGTGAAGCAAATATCAAACTCACTGTGCAGCAGCAAGAAACACCACGAAAAGTGGAGGATGACCAAATGGCTTCAGAGCGACACGTTGAGACACTAAGCCCCCAGTGGCCACAGTTTACCTACAAAGAGAGAATTCAGCACTGCTGCCTCATGTTCATTGGAAAATAAGAAAACATGTCGTCCAGGTAACATAGATGCAGACCCATCTTTGATGGTCTCACTAGAAAGAAAGCTAAAACTTCTGACAACAACTTATATTTCAAGTGCCCAATCTCACATGCAGTTTCTCAAACAGTCTTTAGGCCAGAAGAACTCCATGTTGGTGTTGTGTTTCCTATGTCCCTTGCTTTTGGAAACTCCTCTACCATCTCGAAGTTTGTGAACTCCTGAGCATTTTCCATTCCAGACATGTATTCACAAATTTTCTAACTCTTCTCCTCTAATTGTGTCTTACTTGGAGCGAAGGTAATGTCAAGGCATTGTTCTGGATCAGAGTGGGAAGTTTTGGGTTGCACATATTTGCACACACATTGGATACAATTTCCAATTTTCCATTCAAAATACAGAATCCCTGACACTATCCCATACCCTACTAGACTCTGACTACTAATCCTAATATGATGGAGAAAAATAACACGAACAGAATATAAATACAAGCAGTTCAAAGGAGGCATGATGTATATTTGGACTTGCCTTTTGCATGATAAAGTTTATGTGTTATTAATCTAGCCAATTTTTAATTAAATAGTTCTCCATGTGTTTTTAAAGTTAAAAATATGTGTATTACTGTATCCCTTTCTCTGTAGCCTATTCAACATATGTATTTTTATTTGCACATACCGAAAGCTACCTGGTATCACACCTACATTTTTGTGAGGTGGCTTCCTCAGCAAATTCAAATTGTGAGAAGAGATCACTCCTCCTAAACGCTTTTAGAACTGAATATTCAACCTATGGGTGAGCTTCCTAGTTGAACAAAATTATACATAGATCCATATTTTCTAAAATATATATTTTTGCATTTGTGGATGATATATATTTCACGATGAATTTTGATTGGCATATATATTACTACATTTTAAAGTCTGTGTGTGTGTTTTGTGTGTGTGTGTGTGTATATATATATATATATATATATATATATATATATATATATATAGTCTCCAGATTTCTCAAAATATGAAATACATGTGTCTTATTTAGAGTCCCAAAATTCATTCATGTTCATGTATGTGGATTCATAATAAAATTTCCACAAGATTATTCTCAGAAATATTCATCCACCTGAAATACACATTTGTTTCCTAGTACTGAAAACTAACTACAGTGATTGGTGCCTTCAAATCCTAATACTTCTACAGTAACTGAACCAGTTTAACATCAATGCATGTAGAATTCTATTGGACATGATGTGTATTTTGACGTTCATTTTTATTCCACACTGGTACATTCCTCTTTCTTAAGTTTATGGACATCATAGGACATATATTTCATCAACAATTTCGCAAATTCATAGGCATTTGTTTCACTTTCAATCGCTTCCTGCTTCAGAACACGTGTATTCCTCCAGGTTTCTTGACTGGTCTTTTCATGAGACTTCTTTCCAAACAAATTATTTTCAATTTCCATAATCAATTTGAAGCAAAACTCACACACTTTTCATGATAAACCAAAATCCTCATATTTCCATTAGATGTATAATGGGTTGGAATGAATGATTGTATATTAATATAAGATTTCTTATATATTTTGACATTTATTTCAATCTATTATTTCAAGTTGAAACCAGTTTTATTATTTATTCACAGTATGGTCTATTCATGCATTTCCTCTGTATTCATAGACACAGGGTGCACCTTTTTGTAGCCCCGATACAAATTTATACATCTTCAAAATATTGCTTCCAGAAATGGTGGAAGAAATACTCATGTCACCTGGTCTACACATACATTTCATCACAGTAATATTCTGGACACAAAATTCAAAGGTCACACTTATGATTCTACCAAATCCTAAATAGAAAGTGAACATGGATAACTAAAAACATCCATGTCCAGGGTGCCTTATGCTCTCAAATGTCAATCTTATTGGTGACTACATATTTGTTTCTTCCTAAGATTATATGTTCAACCTCAACCCTGTTGAAAATATCTAATCCTATCACTCACTTTATACTTTGCCTGATTTCCTAATGTCTCTATTGATATCTGCATTCCTACATATTTTCCCCACTTCATCATTGTTAGAGACCCTTCACATGTGCTGTTATTGAAATTCACTCTCTAACCGAAACCCTATTGCTAAATAACTTTTGGTCCAAATCCTATACTCATTGTTCTTCCGATACTTACCGACTATTTTCCTGATCCTACTGACTATCTCTGTTTGAGGGGATGTTCTCTTCTACATTCAATCATCCAAGGTACAAGTTCCTATGCCATTGTATATCAATTTATCTGAGATATCTGTGCAGAACGTAATTCAAGCTAAGTAATCCAATCAAGGACCCAATGACTTTCTGGACTTCAAATCTTACCTGGATTTCTGTTTTCATACTTATATTTCACCTATATATTCTTGTAAGTATGGCCGTTACCCAATACCATTATACATCCCGTAGAATGATTCCTAACCCAAATCGAACTGGTTATTAAGCCTAACCATACACTGTTCCCTCAATCTAATATTACAGAAGAGCTGGAAGAGAGTTGGTCTTACAATGCAGGGATGGAGGGGATCTTCCACCTACTTAGAACCTCAAAGGTACATGCAGAAATTATCCCTGGAAAACATGTAGGCAGGTATGAAGGACCTGAGAGAGCAAAGGTCATCTTCCATGGCAAACAGCCTGGTCAGGATGAAGGGTTGTGTCTGAATCAGCCTCTCTCTTCTTAATGTAAAGAAGATGGACCAAACCAAGCCTGTGTGGAGAGCTGTTCCTGGGTGGCTATGGTTGATATACCATTCTGACTTGTGAAAATGTCACAGGAATTGGGGCAGCATCCATCTCATGGGACCCTTGGAAGCAACTGTTAGGGAAAAGTGGTTGCCAAGGCAGTGACCTCATTCAGTTCCTGAAAAAAGTGACCTCACCTCACTTCCTTTGTAATGGAACTCTCTGAACTTGGTAACCAGGAAGCTAGGCCCCCAGAGCCAGTCCCAGTCCCAGTTGGCACACTTGATTGTATTTACCAAGGACAGAGTCAGTCTTTATTGGTACCAACTGATGTGAGGATGGCCAAATGCCAGGAAAGCTATAAAGACGGGTGTTTCCTGAGAAAGCAGGTAGTTGTTCTGGCAAAGACACCAGATCTGAGAAAGTACAGGCCATTTCGTGGGAACATAGTATGGCTCACCAGTCAGAGGAAACTCCGGATAATCAAAGACCTACTTCTGGGAAGGAGGTGCTTTGTGGGTGTGGGTGTGAGTTTGTGGTTTTGTCTCATGTTCTGAGAATAGGTTGGAATGGTGGATTGTTTGTTTTTTAGTGGATTGTTTCTAGAATGTCGTTTGACACGGCGAGGGTCTCTAAAAGTGTATCCCACTGTGTCCGTGGTTGTTGAAATTTGAAAAGAGAAAGCATCAATGGAAGTGTCCTGTCTAGTAGAAAGCTTCCCAGCATTCATCCTGTGCAATTGATGAATGGACTGCAGCTTGCCTTATGAATGGACAACACCTACTATCTTCCTAAGCTCCAGTTTTCTTCCTGAATTCTGGCCACTCTCCGGAATAGTCTCATGGTTTGGTGTCCAATATATGTACCGCTTCCAAGCTTTGTTACATGGCCATGTACTGGATAGCTGAAGGCAATGGGAGCATCTCAGAAAACTCAGATATCAGTGTGACCAGTAAAGTCTCAGTGGAGAAACCCTGCTTTGGGCTTTTGCTAACCTATTGTTCTGTTGCCCTGAATGTCAGGAATTTCTTTGCCTCAGGCAACCCCTTTGTAAAGCCTGAAGAAAACAGTTTTCAAATGAAAATGAATGGGCATCACCTGTTGCTCTTTGTTTAATTTCTTAAAAAGGGATGTGTCTGAATCAGCCCCTTGGCCCTATGTGAGGCTGGGGCTTAGATTCTCGGCACCTGATGGATCTACAGAAAGATCCCTTCTCTGAATCCAAAACCAAAATGGCCAAAAGAGCAGTCAATGTGGATGAAGTCTCTTGTCTTCCTCTGTAAGTCCTGACCTCTATCAAGTGAGAATAGATATCATTTGGGTCAAATGAGTTCTTCAAAGCCCTGCAGAGGCTAATGCATAGGTGCTTGGATTTTCTGATGACTCCAATTCACACAAAGAATTTTTACTTAACAATCAGTAAGAGTCAAAACGGAGAAGCAGAGCAGTATTAAGGGCAGGCCTATTTGATCACTCCTGGTTCACAGGAAGGGTGTTTAGGCCACCCTGACTTTAGGCAATTGAGGGGTAAGTGAGCTTATTTTGGACACTGTCTTGGGCTGCACCCCTCATGGAAACCTGAAGCAAGAGGTTATGATGAGTGTCT
The DNA here is from genome assembly GCF_048772815.1 of Callospermophilus lateralis. Taxonomy (NCBI): domain Eukaryota; kingdom Metazoa; phylum Chordata; class Mammalia; order Rodentia; family Sciuridae; genus Callospermophilus; species Callospermophilus lateralis. The sequence goes on along the minus strand of NC_135313.1, from coordinate 120,961,555 downwards.
CTATGGCAGAAGATGAGGGTCATGTGGGAGTGTTTTGGTTTCAATTGTGGTCATTTGTTTGGCAGTGGAATAGGCCAGTAATGAGATTCACCCTTGTAAACTGAGATCTAGCCAATTCCTTGGGAAAAATTGCCTGTGAGAGTTCTCCAGAGCTTTTATTGAAATGAGCTTTTTCACCATTTAATGGTTCCTGAATGAATTGAAACCCACAGTGCTTCCAACTTCATCCTTGAAACGTGGCTACATAAATACCATGAAATTTTTGCCATTCCAATGACCAGGTGGCACTGGAGAACCTTTGATGTCCTTTTGCTCATCATGAGTGTACCAGACAGTGCCTTGATTGTCTGGGTTTCATGAAAATGGTGTAGAACAGAAATGCCAGTAACTTGTAGCCTACTGAATAGTGGGCCTAGAGCGGTGGTGTGCAGTTGTGTGATAAAACATTTCTTGTGGGGCCATGTGGATCTGCCATTGCTTCCAAAGGGCTTGAGACTGACATGGTGCATCCAGCAGAAACTTATATGTCTGAAACCACTCCATGTAAAGGCATCTTTTTATATGGAGATTTTCAGGGCAATGTTTAGAATCAGGTTGCTATGGTCAAGGGGGCAATCTATGTGGGATAGAATCCTGGTTGGTGAATTCTCCTGCAGACCCTGACCCACCACACATGACAGAACTCCCTCCAGCACTGGGTCTCAGTTGAACTCATTTTATTTAGTGAAATAAATACCAAACTCCCAGTGCTGTGGCAAGAAACACCATGAAAAGTGGAGGATGACCAAATGGCTTCACAGTCCACACGGGGAGACACTTAGCCTTAAGTGGCCACAGTTTACCTACAAAGAGTGAATTCAGCACTGCCGCCTCATGTCTTTTGGAAAATAAGAAACCATGTCCTCCAGGTTACATAGATGCAGACACAGCTTTGATGCTTTCACTAGAAATGAAGCTAAAGCTCCTGACAAAAACATATATTTCAAGGATCTTCTAGCTTTCAGAGTCTGTGTTGAAATATCAGCTGTTATCCTGATTGGTTTACCCCTAAATGTAATCTGCTTCCTTTCTCTTGTAGCTTTTAATATTCTCTCTTTATTCTGTACGTTGGGTATCTTCATTATAATGTGTCTAGGTGTGGATCTCTTATGATTTTGCACATTCGGTGTCCTGTTGGCTTCAAGGACTTGGGAGTCTGTCTCATTCTTCAAGTCTGGGAAGTTTTCTCGTATTATTTCATTGATTACATTGCTCATTCTTTTGGTTTGGACCTCTATACCTTCCTGTATCCCAATGACTCTTAAGTTTGGTCTCTTTATGTTATCCCATATTTCTCGGATGTTCTGTTCATGGTTTTTTAACAGTCTTGCTGAGCTGTCTATGTTCTTTTCAAGTTGAAATACTTTGTCTTCATTGTCTGATGTTCTATCTTCTAAGTGTTCTACTCTTATGGTAGTATTCTCAATTGAGTTTTTAAGTTGGTTTATTGCTTCCTGCATTTCTAGGATTTCTGTTTGTTATTTTTTACAACTTCTATCTCCCTGTATAATTGATCTTTTGCTTCTTGGATTTGTTTGTGTAATTCATTGTCGAAGTGATCTTTCATTGTCTGCTTTTGCTGTCTAATGTCTTCCTTGAGACTCCAGATCATCTGAAGCATGTATATCCTGGTTCTTTATCTGACATTCCATCTGCTGCAGCTATTACCTCTTCTAAAGTTGTGTTGACCTGCATTGCTTGTGGTCCTTTTTTCTTTGTCTTTTCATACGGCTCGCGTTTCTTTCTGCTTGGTGAAACTGTTGTGATTTTGAAATTTTCCCCCTATATATTTATATTGCTCTTGTATATTTGAAAAGTCTTCCTTGCAGGGGCGGGGGTTGGCTGTGCTGCTCCTCCAATTGGGGTGATCTATCTACCACGCTGATGGGCCGCTGGGCCTGTTCTCCTGATCAGTCGCAGGTCTGCCTACCTTGGAGGCGTGGGCGATGGCTCTTCTCTTCCCCTACTCCAATTGGGGTGACTTGACTACCACGCCGGCGGGTGGGTGGACCTGTTCTGCGGTCGGTCACAGGTCTGCCTACCTTGTGGGCATGGGCGATGGATCTGCTCTGCCCCTACTCCAAATGGGGTGAAGTGTCTGCCGTGCTGGCAGGCCCCTGGGCCTCTTCTGCTGGTCGGGTGCAGATTTGTCTACCTTGAGGGCGCGGGTGGTGGCTCTGCTCTGCCGCTACTCTAATTGGGGTGTCGTGACTACCAAGCCGGCAGGTTGCTGGGCCTGTTCCGGGCACGGGCAAAGACTCTGCTCTGCCCCTACTCCTATTGGGGTGATGTTACTACCATGCTGGTGGACCACTTGAATTGTACTAGGCGCGGGAGAAGGCGCTCCTCTGCAACTACTCCAATTGAGGTGACGTGACTAACATGCCTGCTGGTCGCTGGGCCTGTTCTGGGCACCTGCGGCGGCTCTGCTCTGCCTCTATTCCAATTGGGGTGAAGTGATTATCATGCAGGTGTGTCGCTGGGCCTGTTCCAGGCACGGGCAGCGGCTCTGCTCTGCCCCTCTGGCTTGATGACAAAGTGAGAGAGACTCAGGTGTTTGTGACTCACTTTCTTTACCAGGAGACTAACTGTTTCTGTCACCGCTGGTATCAATGAAGTTATCTCCTCCACTGCTTTCTGATGATATCAGATCTCTGCCATGTTGGTATCCCATGCAAAAGGCAGCATTTCGTTCCCTTTTCTGGGTGACCAAAGCAATGGGTGAGTCCTGACTGGCCCTCACAAGCCCCGTCTCAATCCTGTTGCCACTGCCTATGAAGGCTCGGTTGATATTTACCTCCACATTGTTCAGCAAGACCCGGACCGGGAAGCAGTTTCCACGGGTTCTTTAGCCCTGGGCCAGATCAGTTCGGGGAGGCCAAATTTGGCCGCTCTGGGCTCGGTGTATGTTCTAATAGGAGGAGGCTCCAAGACGCAGTTTCTGCGGGTTCTTTAGCACTGAGCCTGAGTAATTTGTCTGCGAGACAAAGGTGAATGGCATCCTGAAATTACCTGTTCTATAGCAGAATGAGCTGCGATCAGTCGAAAACAGGGATGGTGACGTCAGCTCTTCAAGATGGTGGACGCTGGCTTCCTCTGTGGTCTGACCGGTATGGAGAACCGAATTGGACCGCATCCGTCCTCGTCTCAATCCCAGAATTCAGCACTGAGCACAGTAATTGCATAGCTGGCAGGAGCCCACAGAATCCGCATCACTGTATATTTGCGATGCTATCTCGTCGTTTCCCAGTGCGCGCCACAGACTCTAGCTGCATGGCAATTTGCTGAATAGGCAGCATAACCCTCCATGCGGACAAATCAGTCGCGTTTGAGCCCCCGTAGCTGATCCTCGTGAGATGGATATATGTCCACTAGGTTTTGGAGCACCCCAATTTTCCTGGAAAATCCTAACAAGATAGGTTTCAGCCATTCTAACTCGTCATTCTCCCGCACAGTGACGTGGTACATGGGGGTAATGCACTCCATTTGCCGACATCATGTGATCCCCCAAAGTTAGTTTTCAGTACTAGGAAAAAAATATGTATTTCAGGTGGAGGAATATTTCTGAGAATTATCTTGTGAAAAGATGATTATAAATCCACATACATGAATATGAATGAATTTAGGGAGGGTATAAAAAGAAAAATATACTAAATATTTTGAAAAATCTGGAGAGTGAATATATATATATATATATATATATATATATATATATATATATATATACACACACACACACACACACAGACACACACACACACACACAGATATTAAAAAGTAGCATTATGTATGTGAATTGAAATTCACCATGAAATATATATCATCCAAAGATCCAAAAATATTCATTTTAATGTACATGGATTTATGTTGTTCAACTAAGAAGCTCAACCATATGTTGAATTTTCAGTTCCAACAGCGTTTAGTAGGAGTGATCTCTTCTCACAATTTGTATCTGCCAAGCCAGCCACCTCACCAAATGTATGACTGATACCAGGTAGAATTGTATATGTTCTTATAAAAATACATGTGATGAATAGGCTACAGAGAAAGGGAGACAGTTATTTACATATTTGTTAACTTTTAAAACACATGGAGAACTATTTCAATTAAAATTCGCTAGATTTATAACACTTACCATTTATCATACGAAAGGCAAGTCCAATTATACACCATGCCTCCTGTGAACCTCTTGTATTTGTATTCTGTTTGGGTTATTATTCTCCATCAAATTAGGATAAGAAGTCAAAGTCTAGTAGGGTATGTGTTAGTGTCAGGAATTCAGTATTTCAAATGGAAAATTGGAAAATGTATCCAATGTGTATACAAATATGTCCTACACAAAAATCTTCCCACTCTCATTCAGAACAATGCCTTGACATTACATTCGCTCTACATAAGACACAATTAGTTGAGAAGATTTAGAAAATCTGTGAATACATATGAGGAATGGAAAATGCTCAGAAGTTCACAAATTTGGAGGTGGTAGAGGAGTTTCCAAATGTAAGGAACAGGGTACACACTCCAAAAACATGAAGTTCTGCCAGCCTAACATATGAAGAAACTGCCTCTGAGGTTGGGCAATGAAATATATGCTGTTGTCAGAAGCAATAGCTTCATATGTAGTGAGACCATCAAATCTGGTTCTGTATCTATGTTACCTGGAGGACATGGTTTCTTATTTTCCAATGAACATGAGGCAGCAGTGATAAATTTTCTATTTGTAGGTACACTGTGGTCACTGGATTCTAGGTGTCTCCCCATGTGGACTGTAAATTCATTTCGTCATCCTCCACTTTCGTGGTGTTTCTTGCTGCTGCACTGGAAGTTTGGTATTTGCTTCATTAAATACAAGGGTTCAACTGGGACACAGTGCTGAAGTGAGTTCTGTCAAGTGTGGTGGGTCGGGTTCTGCAGGAGAATGCACCAACCAGGCTTCTATCCCACATAGCTTGCCCCATTGACCATAGCAACTTGATTCTGAACATTGCCCTGAAACCTCTCCATATTACAATATGCTTTTACATGTAAGGTTCTACTGACTGCAAAATGTCAGTCACAATCCATTTGGAAGCCAATGGCAGATCCACATGCCCCCACAACAGATGTTTTTTCACACACCTGCCAACCACTGCTCTAGTACAACTACTCAGCAGGATCCAACTTACTGGAATCTCGGTTCTACACCATTTTCATAAAACCCAGTCAATCCAGGCACTGTCCTGTATACTCATGATTAGCAACAGGACATCCAAATGTTCTCCAGTGCTACCCAGTCATGGGAATTTCAAAAATTTTATGTTATTGATCTAGCCAATTTTCAAGGATTAAGTTGGAGGCACTGTGGATTTCAATTCACTCAGAAACCATTAAATGGTGAGGAAGCTCATTTCAATGAAATCTCTGGAGAATTCTTACAGGCAAGGCTTCCAAAAGTGGCCAAAAGTCAGATTAAGCCAGGCCCATTGAGGTCTACAATGTATGGTCCATTTGTGTTTTGACTCTCAAATATGGCTGCCAAGTCTTTAAGAATAATATCATGTTATATCCTGGCTGAGATTCCCTGTGCTCTGTGGAAAGTCAACTTGGGCCTAGATGTCACTTTCCAAGGGCAACTCTCATGCATGGCCATCTAAAATTCCAACACAATTCCTGGCAATAATTCTCTTAGATCAGTAAAAGAACTCAGTCTCTAAGGGGAATCACACCAGAGTGCAAGCCTATGTGGATGCAGTGATCTCTTCCAACTGCCAGACAAATGTCCACAATTAAAACCAAAACACTCTCACATGGCCCACATCTTCTTCCATATAGACACTCATCATATCCTCTGGCTGGAGATTTCAATAAGAGATGCAGCCCACGACAGTGTCCAAAATAAGCTCCCTGCCCCTCATTTGCCTAAAGTCAGGGTGGCCTGGACTCTCTTCCTGTGAACCAGGAGTGATCAAATAGGCCTGCCTTTAATATTGTTTGGCTTCTCCAACTTGAGGCCTTCTAGCTTTGGGGTTTAAATTATTTAAGTGAATTGGAGTCATAAAAATCAAGCACCTATGGACTAGCCTCTGCAGGGCTTTGAAGAACTCATTTGACACAAAGGATCCCTATTCTCACTTGATGAATATCAGGAACCTACCAGAGAAAGGCAAGAGAGTTCATCAACAATATCTGATCTTTTTGCCATTTTGGTTTTGGATGCACGCATGGGATCTATCTTTAGATCCATCAGGTGCTGAGAATCTAAGCCACAGACTCACACAGGGCCAACAGGCTGATTCAGACATATCCCAATCCTAAGCAATTAAGCAAAGAGCCACAGGTGATGCCCATTCATTTCCATTTGAAAACTCTTTTCTTCAGGCTTCACAAAGTGGTGGCTTGAGGCAAAAAACTTCCTGACATTCAACAGAACAATAGGTAACAACAGGCTTGAGTTTGAATATATTATCATAGGAAAAAACAAATATGTCATCACGAATGGGAATGACATTTGAGAGCATTAGGCAACCTGGACATGGATGTTATTAGTTATCAACGTTCACATTCCTTTTAGGCTTTGGTACAATCATAAGTGTGACATTTTATTTTTTTTTGTTCAGAATATTACTGTGATAAAATGTATATGTAGATCAGGTGACATGAGTATTTCTTTCACCATTTCTGGGAGCAATAATTTGAAGACGTATACATTACTATTAGGGGCACAAAGAGGTGTAACCTGTGTCTATGAATATAGAGAAAATGCATGAATAGACCATACTATGAATAAATAACATAACTGATTCCACTTTAAATAATGGACTGAAGTGATATGTGAAAATATATAAGAAATCTTATATTGATATACAATCATTCATTCCAACCAGTTATATTTCTAATGGTAATATTAGGATTATGGTTTATGATGAATGGTGTTTGAGTTTTGCTTTATAAGTGATGATGTTAAACGAAAATAATGTGTTTGGAAAGAAGTCTCATGAAAAGACCAGCCAAGAAACATGGAGGAATGCATGTGTTCTGAATCAGGAAGTGATTGATCATGAAACAAATGCCTATTAATTTTCTAATTTGTGACTGAAATATAAATCCTATGATGTGCATAAACTGAAGACATAATAACGTACAAGTGTTGAATAAAAATGAAAGTCAAAATACACATCATGTCCCCTAGGAATCAACTTGCATTGATTTTAAACTGGCTACGTAACTGTAGAAATATTAGGGTTTGTATGCACCATTCACTGAATTTAGTTTTCAGTACTAGGAAACAATATGTATTGCAGGTGGATGATTATTTCTGAGAATAATCTTGTGGAAAGTTGATTATAAATCCACAGATATGAATATGAATGAATTTAGGGAGTGTATAATAAGACATATATTTCATATTTTGAGAAATCTGGAGTGTATATATATATATATATATATATATATATATATATATATATACACACACGCACATGCACAGATATTAAAAAGTAGCAATACAGGAGATCCATTATGAAGGCAGGCATGGAGAAATCAAGTCTCTGATCTCTTCAGCTGCACGGGCATAGGGAGTTGTAAACTGTCTAAATGCTGTTTGCTCAGAATCACTAGGCAATGTTGACCTGTTGTGAATCTGGGGCGAAAAGTCTGGGCCCCTCAGAACACACACAGAGCCCGGATTGGCTGCATTTAAGCATAGATTCGTCTGGTTTTTGTGACTCAGCACTAACATTCCTGCTGAAATAACTGGTCGGGGTTTCTGAATTGACAGAGTTAAAACACAACTGAGCCTTCATAGGCAGTGGCCACAGGATTGAAATGGGGCTTGGGAGAGATAGTCAGGACCCACCCGTTGCATTGGTCACCCAGCAAAGGGAACGAACGGTCACCATTTTAATGGGATACCACCATGGCAGAGAACTGACATTACAGGTGGAGGAGACAACTTCATTGAAACCAACGCGACAAGTGTGTAATCCCATTGCCATCTCTCTCAACACCACAAGGAAACCTCAAGGGCCCTTCCCAGCTCTGCCGTAATGGCCCCTCCCAGCTCTCCCAGGAGCGCGATAGCCAGACCTAGGAAATCAGGATTGGCTCGGGACTCCCGGCGCGGAATTCCCGGCTACCGCTCCCACCAGTGCTGACAATTGAGGTCTCTTACACCACCTACCGGGATCATGGCTCCCGAAGGGCAAGCAAATTCGCTGGGGCTTCTCAGGCCAAAGCTCTACAAACTTAGGGTCTGACGGAGGCAAACAGGGAGAGTGTGCCCAGGCGTTCATTAAAACAGGGCTACCAGGAGCAGAGGCCTGGCGTGTAACCAGTATTGTGGTGAGCGTCAAAGGTGAGCGGGGACTGGCTTGAGGAAGCACAAGAGAAGCCCCTAGGCACTCAGGATTGGAGACCCGCCAAGTCTGGGAGAAAGAGCTGCTGCACAGTGATTGGTTCCCACTTATTGAGAGGAGAAGCTTGGCCCAGTTCACACAGCTCCACCTACTGGAAGAGAAGTTAATTGAACTCTAGGACTGCATGTATTATTATTATTATTTTATTTGTATGTTTTTCTTTTTTCTTTCATTTTCATTTTTGTTGTTGTTCTTTAACTTTTTTAATGTTTTTTTTTATTTTTTTTATTTCATTATTATTATTATTTTAAATTTTAATTTTCATTTTTTAATTATCATTATTACTTAAAATTTTCTTTCTTTATTTTCTATTTTTTTATTTTGTCTTTTCATTTCTTTTCAATTTTCTTATACCCCCTTCCTTGAATTCTACCTGCCTACTCTCATTCTCTTTAGTGACTTCTTCCCTTCCCTTCTAATATTTTTCCTTCCCAGCATCAAATAAATTTATAAGAGTAAGCAGTAACTCAGTAGTCAAACAGAACAAGAAGTAACATGAGCAGCATAAAAAAGCAAGGAAGAAAAAAAGTACAAACAATGAAGGACAGCCTAAATATTCAAGAGCATCTAGAGTCATCAGAAAAATGGTCATATAAAGAACTCAAGGAATACCTTAGCAGATGGAATGGAACCTTAAAGAGGATACCAGACAACAAAAACAAACAGTGAAAGAACGCATTGAAAATGAATTACATAAACAGATAAAATAAGAAATTAAGCATCCTTATCAGGAGATAGAGATTATTAGAAAAATCAAACAATAATTCTAGAAATGAAGGAAATAATAAACCAAATTAAAAACTCAATTGAGAGTATCACTAACAGAGTGGAGCAAGTAGAAGACAGAATGTCAGATAATGAAGACAAAATATATCATCTTGAAAAAACTCTAGCCAAGAAAGAAATGCTGTAAAAAATTATGAGAAAACATCCAAGAGATATGGGATAACATAAAAAAAACAAACTTCTGAGTCATCCGGAAAGAGGAAGGTACAGAGATTCAAACCAAGGGAATGAGTAACCTGCTGAATGAAATAATTAGAGAAAACTTTCCAGAAATAAAAATGGAAACAGATAAACAAATTGTAGATGCTTCCAGGACACTGAGCACACAAAATCACAGTAGACCAATGCCAAGACACATTGTTAGGAAGATATCCAATATACAAAACAAAGAGAAAATATTAAAAGCTACCAGAGAAAGGAGGCAGATTACAATCAGGGGTAAACCAAAAAGGTTAACAATGGATTTTTTTATCACAAATGCTGGAAGTGAGAAGATCCTGGAACAACGTACTTCAAACACTGAAAGACAATGGATGCCAACCAAGAATTATGTATTCAGCAAAATTAAGCTTAATGTAAGACAACGAACTAAAAATATTTCATGATAAACAAAAGCTAAAAGAATTTGCAGCCTGAAAACGAGCATTGGAAAACATCTTGAGCAAAACACTACACGAGGAAGAAGTGAAAATCAACAATGAAAACCATCAGTGGGAAGTGCCTCAGTAAAGACAGAGGGCGGGGGAAAGCTAATCATGGAGAAACAAACTAATTAAAAAAAAAGATATAAGCAAACATGGGTGGCAGTACAAACCATATATCAATAGTAACTCTAAACGTTAATGTCTTAAACTCTCCAATAAAGTGACATAGGCTTGTAACTTGAATTAAAAAAAAACAAATCCAACAATATGTTGCCTCCAGGGGACACATCTGAATGGAAAAGACATACACAAGCTGAAGGTGAAAGATTGGGAATATTTGTACCATGCACACAGTCCACGTAAGCAAGCAGGGGTGGCCATCCTCCTATCGAATAAAATCGACCTCAAGACTAATTTAATTAAAAGAGATAAGGAAGGACATTATATACTGTTAAAAGAAACCATTCACCGACAAGACATAACAATTATCAATATTCACGCAGCAAATAATGGTGCTTCGACGTTCATAAAACAAATTCTCCTCAAGTTCAAGAATCAAATAGACCACAATACAATAATTATGGGTGACTTCAACTCACCTCTCTCACCATTGGAGAGATCCTCCAAACAACAGTTGAATAAAGAAACTATAGAACTCAATATCACAATCAATAAACTTGACTTAACTGACATATATAGAATATATCAACCATCATCAAGTGGATATACTTTTTTCTCAGCAGCACATGAATCCTTCTCAAAAATAGACCATATGTTATGCTATAGGGCAACCCTCAGTAAATATAAAGGGGTGGAGATGATACCATAAATTTTTTGTGATCATAATGGAATGAAACTGGAAACCAATGATAAAAGAAGAAAGAAAAAATCATACATCACATGCAAAATGAACAATATGTTACTGAATGATCAATGGGTTACAGAAGACATAAAGGAGGAAATCAAAAAATTCTTAGAGATAAATGAAAATACAGACACAACGTATCAGATTCTATGGGACACAATGAAAGAAGTTTTAAGAGGTAAATTCATCGCCTGGAGGTAATTCCTCAAAAAAAGAAAAAAAAAACAACAAATAAATGAGCTCACAATTTATCTCAAAGCCTAGAAAAGGAAGAGCAAAACAACAGCAAATGTAGCAGAAGGCAAGAAATAATTAAAATCAGAGCGAAATTGAAACAAAAGAAACTATTGAAAAAATTAACAAAACTAAAAGTTGGTTCTTCAAAAAGATAAATAAGATCGACAGACCCTTAGCCATGCTAACGAAGAGAAAAAGAGAGAGAACTCAAATTACTAACATACGGGATGAAAAAGGCAATATCACAACAGATGCAACATAAATATGGAAGAAAATTAGAAATTATTTGGAAATTGTATTCCAATAAAATAGAAAATAGTGAAGACATCAATAAATTTCTTAAGTCATATGATTTGCCCAGACTGAGTCAGGAGGAAACACACAATTTAAACAGACCAATATCAATGGAGGAAGTAGAAGAAGCAATCAAAAGACTACCAACCAAGAAAAGCCCAGACCGAATGGGTATACAGCAGAGTTTTACAAAACCTTTAAAGAAGAATTAATACCAATACTTTTCAAGTTATTCAGGAAATAGAAAAACTGGGAGCTCTGCCAAATTCATTCTATGAGGCCAACATCACCCTGATTCTGAAACCAGACAAAGACACCTCAAAGAAAGAAAACTACAGATCAATATCTCTGATGAACCTAGATGCAAAAATCCTAATTAAAATTCTGGCGAATTGGATACAAAGGCACATCAATAAAATTGTGCACCATCATCAACTAGGATTCATCCCTGGGATGCAAGGCTGGTTCAATATATGGAAATCAATAAGTGTTATTCACAACATCATTGGACTTAAAGATAAAAACCATATGATCATCTCGATAGACGCAGAAAAACCATTCAACAAAGTAGAGCACTTCGTTATATTCAAAACATTTTAAAAACTAGGGATAACAGGAACTTACCTCGACATTGTAAAAGCTATCTATGTTAAGCCTCAGGCTAGCATCATTCTGAATGGAGAAAAATTGAAGGCATTCCCTTTAAAATCTGGAACAAGACAGGGATGTCCTCTATCACCACTTCTATTCAATATAGTTCTCGAAAAACTGGCCAGAGCAATTAGAGAGATGAAAGACATTAAAAGCATAAAAATAGGAAAAGAAGAACTTAAATTATCACTATTTGCAGATGACATGATTCTATACATAGAAGACCCAAAAGGGTCTACAGAAAAAACTACTAGAACTAATATATGAATGCAGCAATGTGGCAGGATATAAAATCAACATGGATAAATCAAAGGCATTTCTGTATATTAGCGACAAAACTTCTGAAACAAAAATGAGAAAAAACACTGCATTCCCAATTTCCTCAAAATAATTAAATACTTGGGAATCAACCTAACAAAAGAGGTGAAAGATTTATATAATGCAAACTATAGAACCCTAAAAAGAGAAATAGAATAAGATCTTAGAAGATGGAAAAATATACCCTGTTCATGGATAGGCAGAACTAACATCATCAATATGGCGATATTACCAAAAGTTCTCTATAGGTTTAATGCAATGCCAATCAAAATCCCAAAGGAATTTTTTGTAGAAATAGATAAAGCAATCATGAAATTCAAATGGAAAAATAAAAGACCCAGAATAGCAAAAGCAATTCTAAGCAGGAAGTGTAATCAGGCAGTGTAGCAATACCAGATTTCAAATTATATTACAGAGCAATCATAATAAAAACAGCATGGTACTGGTACCAAAACAGGCGGGTGGACCAATGGTACAGAATGGAGGACACAGAGACTAATCCAAAAAGCTACAACTATCTTATATTTGATAAAGGAGCTAATGGCCTGCAATGGAGGAAGGATAGCATCTTCATCAAATGGTGTTGGGTAAACTGGAAATCCATATGCAACAAAATGAAACTGAATCCCCTCCTCTCGCCATGCACAAAAGTTAACTCAAAGTGGATCAAGGAGCTAGATTCAAATCAGAGTCTCTGCGTCTGATAAAAGAAAAAGTTGGCTCCGATCTACATATTGTGTGGCAGGCTCCAAATTCCTTAATAAGACACCCATAGAACAAGAGTTAATAACAAGAATCAACAAATGGGACTTACTTAAACTGAATTTTTTTCTCTCAGAAAGAGAAACAATAAGAGAGGTAAATATGGAGCCTACATCATGGGAACAAATTTTTAGTCCTCACCCTTCACATGGAGCCCTAATATCTAGAGTATACAAAGTATACAAAGAACTCAGAAAATTAGACAATAAGATAACCAATAACCCAATGGGCCAAGGACCTGAACAGAAACTTCTCGGAGGAGGACATAGAATCAATTAACAAGTACATGAAAAAATGCTCTCCATTTCTAGCAGTAAGAGAAATGCAAATAAAAACCACCCCAAAATACCATCTCAATCCAGTGAGATTGGCAGCCATAATGAAGTCAAACAACAACAATGCTGGCGAAGATGCGGGGAAAAGGGTACTCTTGTACATTGCTGGTGGGACTGAAACTGGTGCAGCCAATTTGGAAAGCAGTATGGAGACTCCTGTGAAAGCTTGGAATGGAAGCACCATTTGATCCAGCTATTGCCCTTCTTGGACTATTCCATGAAGACCTTAAAAGAGCATACTACAGGGATACTGCCACATCGATTTTCATAGCAGCACAATTCACAATTGCTACACTGTGGAACCAACCCAGATGCCCTTCAATAGATGAATGAATAAAAAAAAATGTGACTTTTATATACTATGGAGGATTACGCAGCACTAAAATATGACAAAATCATGGAATATGCAGGGAAATGCATGGCACTAGAGCAGATCATGCTTAGTGAAGCTAGCCAATCCCTAAAAAAACAAATACCAAATGTCTTCTTTGATATAATGAGAGCAACTAAGAACAGAGCAGGGAGGAAGAGCATGAAGAAAAGATTAACCTTAAGCAGAAACATGAGGTGGGAGGGAAAGGGAGAGAAGAGGGAAATTGCATGGTAATGGAGAGAGACACTTATTGTTACACAAAATTACATATGAGAGGTTGTGGGAAAATAAACAAGGAGAGAAATGAATTACAGTAGGTATGGTAGAGAGAAAATATGGGAAGAGAAGGGAGGGGGGATAGTAGAGTATAGAAAAGGTAGCAGAATACAACAGTAACTAATAGGGAATTAAGTAAAAATATGGATGTGTAATTGATGTGATTCTGCAATCTGTATTTGGAGTAAAAATGGGAGTTCATAACCCACAAGAATCTAATGTATGAAATATGATATGTAAAGAGCTTTGTAATGTTTTGAGCAACCAATAAAAAAAGTAGCGATATATATGTCAATAGAAATTCATCATGAAATATATATAATCCACAGATTGAAAAATATTAATTTTACTGAACATGAAATTTTGTATAATGTTATTCAACTAGGAAGCTCACCCATAGGTTGAATTTTCAGTTCCAACAGCGTTTAGGAGTAGTGATCTCTTCTCTCAATTTGCATCTGCCAATTCAGCCACCTCACAAGTGTATACGAGTGATATCAGGTAGGATTCTATATGTGCATATAAAAATACATGTGCTGAATAGGCTACAGAGAAAGGGAGACAGGGATTCATATATTTGTTAATTTTAAAAACACATGTAGAACTATTTCAACAAAAAATTGACTAGATTTATAACTCCTACAAAATATAATGCAAAAGGCAATTCCAACTATACACCATGCCTCCTCTGAACTGCTTGTATTTCTATTCTTTTTGGGTTATTTTTCACCATCATATTAGAATCATTAATCAGAGTCTAGTAGGGTATGGGTTAGTGTCAGGGATTCAGTATTTCAAAAGGAAAATTGAAAAATGAATCCAATGTGTATGTAAATATATGCTACACAAAAATCTTCCCACTCACATCCAGAACAATGCCTTGACATTACCTTCACCAAAGTAAGACACAATTATAGTAGAAAAGTGTGAAAATCTATGAATACATATATGGAATGGAATATGCTCAGGAGTTCACAACCTTGGAGGTGGTAGAGGCGTTTCCAAAAGTAAAGGACAGGGTAAACACTCCACAAACAATGAGCTCTGCTGGCCTAAGACTTCTTGGAATACTGCCTCTGAGGTTGGGCACTTGAAATATATGTTGTTGTCATGAGCTTTGGCTTCCTTTGTAGTGAGACCATCAAAGCTGGGTCTGCATCTATGTGACCTGGAAGACATGATTTCTTATTTTCCAATGAACATGAGGCAGCAGTGCTCAATTTTCTCTTTGTGGGTAAACTGTGTCCACTGGAGGCTAAGTGTCTCCCGGTGGGAACTGTGAAGACATTTGATCATCCTCCACTTTTCGTGGTGTTTCTTGCTGCTGCACTGGGAATTTGGTACTTGCTTCACACAATATAAGAAGTTCATCTGGGATACAGTGCTGGAGGGTGTTCTGTCACGTGGGGTGGGTTAGCGTCTGCAGGAGAATGTACCAACCAGGCTTCTATTCCACATAGCTTGTCCCAATAACCATAGCAATCTGATTATGAACATTGCCCTGAAACCTCTCCATATAACAAGATGCCTTTACATACAAGGGAATGGAGCCTGCGCCATATCAGTCACAAGCCATTTGTAAGCCGATAGCCAATCCACATGGCCCCACCTTAATGTTTCATCACACACCTGCCCACCACTGCTCTAGGCCCACTACTCAGCAGGCTCCAAATTCCTGGCATCTCGTATTCTACACCATTTTCATGAAACCCAGTCAAACAAGGCACTGTCTGGTATACAAATGATCAGCAACAGGACATCCAAAGTTTCTGCAGTGCCACCTGGTCATGGGAATTTCAAAAATTTTATGGTATTTATCTAGCAATTTTTCAAGGATGAAGTTAGAGACACTGTGGGTTTGAATTCATTCAGGAACCGTTAAGTGTTGAGAAAGCTCATTTCAATGAATGCTCTGGAGAACTCTAAAGTCAAGGCTTCTCAAAGAGTTGCCAACAGGTCACATGAAGCCAGGCCAATTGACATCTACAATGTGAGGTCGATGTGTGTTTTGACTCTCAAATATGGCTACCAAGTCTTTCAGAATAAAATCATGTGATATCCTGGATGAGATTCCCAGGCCTCTGTGGAAAGGCACCCTGGGCCTAGATCTCAGTTTCCAAGAGTGAGTCTCATGCGTGGCCTCCTAAAATCCCAACACAATTCATGGCAATACTTCTCTGAGGTCAGTTCCAGAACTCAGTCTCTAAGGGTAAATCATACCAGAGTTCAAGTCCAGGTGGACCCAGTCATCCCTTCCAACTGCCACAAAAATGACCAAAATTAAAATGAAATCACTCCCACAAGGCCATAATCTTCTTCCTTGTAGACACTCATCATAACCTCTAGCTGAAGGTTTCAATGAGCACAAGGTAGTGTCCAAAATGAGCTCACTTGCCCCTCATTTGCCTAAAAACATGGTGGCCTGAACACTATTCCTGTGAACCAGGAGTGATCAAATATTCCTGCTGTTAAAGTGTTCCGCTTCTCCAATTTGAGGCCTACTGGCTGAAGCCTATAAATTCTTGATGTGATTTGGAGTCATGAGAAAAGCCAAGCTCATATGGGCTAGCCTCTGCAGGGATTTCAAGAACTCATTTGACCCAAAGGATCCCTATTCTCACTTGATGGAGGTCAGGAACCTAAAACAAGAAGGCAAAAAAATTCATCCACAATGACTTCTCTTTTGGTCATTTTGGTTTTGGAACCACATGGGATTTTTCTTTAGATCCATCAGGTGCTGAGAATCTAAGCCACAACCTCATTCAAGGACAAGAGGCTGATTCAGACACATTCCATTCCAAAGCAATTAAGCAAAGAGCCACAGGTGATGTCCATTCATTTCCATATGAAAACAGTCTTCTTAAGGCTACACAACGGGGTGGCCTGATTCAAAGACTTTCCTGACATTCTGGGTAATAGAGACAGAAGTAAGCAAATGGCCCAAAGAAGGGTTTCTCCACTGAGACTTCACTGGTCACACTGATATCTGAGTTTTCTAAGATGCTCCCATTCCCTTAAGCTATCCAGTACATGGCCATGTCACAGAGCCTTGTGGTGTTACATATGTGGGACTCAAAACCATGAGCCTATTCAGAAGAGTGGCTGGAATACACGAAGAAAACAGGAACTTAAGAAGATAGTAGATGTTGCCCATCCATAAGGCAAGCTGCAGTCCATTCATCAATTGGGCAGTAAGAATGCGGGGAAGTTTTCAACTAGAGACAACGCATCCATTGATGCATTCTCTTTTCTAATGTCTACAACAATGGATACAGTGGGATACACAGACATAGAAACACTCACCATGTCAAACGACTTACTAGAAATAGTCCACTCCAAACCAAACAAACCACCTTTCCTAGCAATTCTCAGAACATCAGAAAAAACCACAAACTCACGCTTACAACGGCAAAGGCAATTCTTTCCCCCAAGTAGGTCTGTGATTATCCGGAGTGTCTTCTGACTGGTGGGCCATATTATGTTCCCCAAAAATGGCCTGTCCTGTTTCAGATCTGGTCTCCTTGGCAAATTCTGTGAAGTTGTCAGGAGCCAGTGGTTCGCCACTACCTACTTTCTCAGGAAAGGCCCCTCTTCAAAGCTCTGCTGAAATTTGGCCATCCTCACATCAGTAGGTGCCAAGAAAGACTGACTATGTCTTTGGGAAAAGCAAACAAGTTAGCCCACTGGGAATCGGAGTGAGACTGGCTCTGGATGCCTGGCTTTCTGGATCCCAAGTTCAGAGAATTCCATAACCAAGGAAGTGAAGTGAGGTCACTTTTTTCAGGAACTGAATATGGTCACTGCCTTGGTAACCACTTTGTCCTAACAGTTGCTTCCAAGGTTCCCATGAGATGGAGGCTGCCCCAACATCCTGTGACACATTCAGAAGTTAGAATGGTATATCAACCATAGGCACCCGGGAACAGCTCTCCACACAGGCCTGTATTGGTCCATCTTCTCTACTTTAAGAAGACAGAGGCTGATTCAGACATCAATTCATCCTGACCAGGTTGTTTGCCATGGAAGATGACTATTGCTCTCTCAGTTCCTACATAGCTGCCTACATATTCTCCAAGGATCATTTCTCCATGGATCTTTTAGATTCTCAGCAGGTGGAAGATCATCTACATTCCTATATTGTAAGACCCACTCTGTCCCTGCTCTTCTTTAAGTTGTATTGAAGGAACAGTGAATGGTTAGGGTTAATAATAGGTTCGATTTGGGTTACGAGTCATTCTGCGGGATGAATAATGGCATTGGCAACCTGCGATATTTACAAGAGTATATATGTGAAATATAACTATGAAAGCAGAAATCTAGGTAAGATTTGATGCCCAGAAGGGCATTGGGGACTTGAGTGGGATACTTAGCTTTGAGTTATGTGCTGCACAGATGTCTCAAATAAATCAATATACACTGGCATCGGACCTTGTACTTTGGGTGATTGAATGTTGAAGAGAACATCCAGTCAAAAAGCGATAGTCAGTAGGATTAGGAAGGTAGTCGGTAGGTTTAGAAAGAAGAGTGAGTATAGGATTTGGACCAAAAGTTCTTTAGCAATAGGGTTTCGGGTAGAGAGTGTATGTAAATGTCAGTACATGTGAAGAGTCAGTCACAATGATGAACTGGGGAAAACATGTAGGAAAGCAGATATCAATAGAGACATTAGGAAATCAAGCAAAGTATAAAGTGTGTGATAGGGTTAGACATTTTCAACAGGTTTGAGGTTGAATATATAATCTTAGGAAGAAACAAATATGTAGTCACCAATAGGATTGATATTTGAGAGCATTAGGCAACCTGGACATTGATGTTTTCAGTAATCCATGCTCACTTTCTATTTAGGCTTTGATACAATTGTAAGTTTGACCTTTGCTTTTGGTGTCCAGAATATTTCTGTGATAAAATGTGTATGTAGATCAGGTGACATGAGTATTTCTTCCACCATTTCTTGGAGCAATATTTTGAAGACTTATAAATTAGTATGGTCGTACAAAGAGGTGTACCCTGTTTCTATGAATATACACATAATGCATGAATAGACCATACTGTGAATAAATAATATAACTGGATCCACTTTAAATAATGGATTGAATAGATATCTGAAAATATATAAGAAATGTTATATTGATATACAATCATTCATTCCAACCAGTTATATATCTAATGATCATCTTAGGGTTATGGTTTATCATAAAGGGTTTGTGAGTTTTGTTTCAAAATTGATTATGGAAATCGAAAAAAACGTATTTAGAAAAAAAGTCTCATGAATTGACCAGTCAAGAAACATAGAGAAATTCATGTGTTCTGGAGCAGGAAGTGATTGAAAGTGAAACAAATGCCTATAAATTTGCTAACTAGTGAATCAAATATATATTCAATGATGTACATAAACTGAAGAAATAGTAATGTACCAGTGTGGAATAAAAATTAACGTCAAAATACACATCATGTTCCATAGCAACCTACATGCATTGATGTTAAACTGGGTCAGTTAATGTAGACATATTAGGATTTGTATGCACCTTTCACTGAAGTTAGTTTTCAGTACTAGGAAACAAATATGTATTTCGGGTGGATGAATATTTCTAAGAATAATCTTGTCAAAAGTTGATTATTAATCCACATACATGAACATGAATGAATTTAGGGATTGTATATAAGACACATATATTTCATATTTTTAAAAATCTGGAGAGTATATATATATATATATATATATATATATATATATATATATATATATATATAAATATACACACACACACACTGAAACATAGACATTAATAACTAGCAATATATATGCCAATCTAAATTCATCATGAAATATATATCATAAAGATTCAAAAACATTCATTTTACTGAACATGGGTTTTTGTATAATGTTGTTCTACTGGGAAGCTCACCCATAGGTTGAATTTTCAGTTCCGACAGGGTTTAGGAGGAGTGATCACTTCTCACACTTTGTATCTGCTAAGTCATGTAATTCACAATAATGTACGTGTGATACCATGCAGGATTCTATTTGTGCATATAAAAATATATGTGCTGAATAGGCTCCAGAGAATGGGAGACAGTAATTCACATATTTGTTAACTTTCAAAACACATGGAGAACTATTTCAATTAAAAATTGACTAGATTTATAACACCTACCCTTTATCATGCAAAAGGCAAGTCGAACTCTGAACTGCATGAACTTATGTACTGTTTTATTTATTTTTCTCCATCATATTAGGATTAGTAGTCAGAGTCTAGTAGAATATGGGTTAGTGTCAGGGATTCAGAATTTCGAATGGAAAATAGGAAAATTAATCCAATGTGTATGCAAATATGTGCTACAACAAATCTTCCCACTCTCATCCAGAACCATGCCTTGACATTACCTTCGCCCCAAGTAAGACATAATTAGAGGAGAAGAGTTACAAAATCTGTGATTACATTTCTGGAATGGGAAATGCTCAAGAGTGCACAAACTTGGAGGTGGTATAGGAGTTTCCAAAAATAAGGACAGGGTACTCACTCCACAAACATGGAGCTCTGCTTGCATAAACTTTTTGAGAAACTGCAACTGAGGTTGGGCACTGAAATATAGGTTGTTGTCACGAGTTAAGCTTCCTTTGTAGTGACACCCTCAAAGCTGGGTCTGCATCAATGTGACCAGGAGGACAAAGTATCTTATTTTACAATGAACACGAGACAGCAGTGCTGAATTCTCTCTTTGTAGGTAAACTGTGGCCAGTGGGGGCTTAGTGTCTCCCCGTGTGGACTATGAAGCCATATGGTCATCCTCCATTTCGTGGTGTTTCTTCCTGCAGCACTGTGAGTTTGGTATTCACTTCATGAAATACAAGGAGTTCAACTGGGATAAAGTGCAAGAGGGAGTTCTGTCACGTGTGGTGGGTCAGGGTCTGCAGGATGATACAAGAACCAGGCTTCTATCCCACATAGCTTGACCCCTTGACCATAGCAACCTGATTCTGAACAATGTCCTGAAATCTCTCCATATAACAAGTTGCCTTCACACGGAAGGTTCTGCTGGCTTCGCTATGTCAGTCACAAGCCATTTGGAAGCCAATGGCAGATCCACATGGCCCCACCACAGATGTTTTATCACATACCTGCCCAACACTGCTCTAGGCTCACTACTCAACAGAGTCCAACTTACTGACATCTCTGTTCTACACCATTTACATGAAACCTAGGAAAACAAGACACTGTCTGGAATATTCATGATCAGCAACAGGTCATCCAAAGGTTCTCCAGTGCCACCTGGTGATGGGAATTTCAAAAATTTCTTGGTATTTATCTAGCCATTTTTCAAGGATGAAGTTGGAGGCACTGTGAGTTTCAATTCATTCAGGAACCATTAAATGGTTAGGAAGCTCATTTCAATGAAAGCTCTGGAGAACACTCACAGGTAGGGCTTCACAAAGAGTGGTGAAAAGATCACATGATGTTTAGCTCATTTAGCTCTACAATGTGAGGTCCATATGAGTTTTGACTCTCAACGATGGGTGCCAAGTCTCTCAGAATAAAATTATGTGGTATCCTGGCTGAGAGGCCCAGTGCTTTGTGGAAAGCCACTCTGGGCCTAGAACTCAGTTTCCAAGGGCGACACTCATGCCTGGGTTTGGATTCTTTATGTGAATTGGAGTCTTGAGAAAACCCAAGCAACCATGTGCTAACCTCTGCAGGGCTTTGAAGATCTCATTTGACCCAAAGGATCCCTATTCTGACTTGATGGGGTTCAGGAAAGTTACAGAGGAAGGCGAGAGACATCATCCACAAGGACTGCTCTTTGGCCATTTTGGTTTTGGATGTACACATGGGATCTTTCTTTATATCCATCAGAAGGTGAGAATCTAAGCCACAGCCTCACACAGGGCAAATAGGCTGATTCAGACACATCCTCTCCAAAGCAATTAAGCAAAGAACCACAGGTAATACCCATTCATTTCCATTTGAAAACTGTTTTCTTCAGGCTTCACAAAGTGGTGGCCTGAGGAAAAGACCTTCCTGACATTCAGGGCAGCAGAAGAATAGGTAAGCAAAAGGCCCCAAGCAGGGTTTCTCCACTGAGACTTTACTGGTCACACTGATATCTGAGTTTTCTGAGATGCTCGCCATTCCCTTTACCTATCTAGTACATGGTCATTTCACAGAGCTTCGTGGTTGTACATATCTTAAACACAAAACCATGAGCCTATTTTGGAGAGTGGCCAGAATTCAGGAAGAAAACAGGATCTTAGGAAGATAGTAGGTGCTGCCCATCAATAAGGCAAGCTGAAGTCCATTAATAAATTGGGAAGGATGAATGCTGGGAAGCTTTCTACCTGACAGGACATATTCATTGATGCATTCTCTCTTCTAATGTCTACAACCACGGGCGCAGTGGGATACACTGACATAGAAACACTCGCTTTGTCAAACGACTTACTAGAAACCTTTCACTCCAAACAAAACAAACCTTCTTTCATACCTATTCTCAGAACATGAGACAAAACCACAAAGTCACACCCACATCACAAAGGCACCTCCTTCCCCCATGTAGGTCTGTGACTATCCGGAGAGTCCTCTGACTGGTGGGCCATACTATGTTTCCGGAAATGTCCTGTTCTGTCTCAAATCTGGTCTTGTTGTCCAACTCTGTGAAGTTTTCGGGATCCAGTGGTGAGCCAATGCCTGCTTTCTCAGGAAAGCCCCCTCTTCATAGCTTTTCTTGCATTTGGCCATCCTCACATCAGTAGGACCCAAGAAAGACTGAGTCTGTCCTTGGTAAATCAAAATAAGTTTGACAACTGGGACTGGGACTGGGACTGGCTCTGGGTGGCAGGCTTCCTGGATTCCAAGTTCAGAGAGTTCCATCACCATAGAAGTTAGGTGAGGTCACTTCCTTTAGGAACTGAATGAGGTCACTGCCTTGGCTACAACTTTGTCCTAACAGTTGCTTCTAAGGTTCCCATGAGAAGAAGGCTGCACTTACTTTCTGTGACACTTTCACAAGTTAGAATGGTATGTCAACCATTGGCACGCAGGAGCAACTCTCAACACATCCCTGCTTTGGTCCATCTTCTCTACATTAAGAAGAGAGTGGCTGATTCAGACACATCCCTACATCATGAGCAGGTTGTTTGCCATGGAAGACTTTTGCTCTCTCAGGTCCTTCATAGTTGACTACATCTTCTCCAGGGATCATTTCTTCATGGACCTCTGAGGTTCTCAGCAGGTGGAAGATCCTCTATATTCCTGTATTTTAAGACCAACTCTGTCCCCGCTCTTCTGGAAAATTAGATTGAGAGAACAGTGTATGTTTAGGGTTAATAACAGGTTCAATTTGGGTGAGAAAAGAAACTACATGGTTGAGTAAACAGGGTCCTACAGTTAACAATAATATGAGAATTATTAATGGACCAGCCTGGGTGGATAAAAGCGTAGTTAACCAGGTGGACTATGTGAACCAAGACTCAAACCTCCCTTTGGGGGCCTCTGTCTTTCTTTGACACTCTTCAAGTCATTTTCTTAATTTACTCATAGATTCTTTTACAACTCCAGTATTGTCGGCATAAAAACATCATTCTTTCCTCAATGCAAGCAAAAAGGCACCCTTCTCTCATGAAGAGGAGGTCCAACACTCGCCTGCTCTGTAAACAACTTCAGAGAGAGAGAGGTTAAAATTCCTGTAAAGCTGTGATGTCGGTTTTTAATGTCTTTAAGCTTTGGTCTATTTCTGCTTATAATTGTGTCTTTGTTGTGTCTCATGGACTAGGGCAGTTGTTCCTGTGCCCAACCCTTCAGCAACTATTATTCCTAATAGGATGGCTAAAGTGAGGGATACAGGTTCCCGGTGGAACCGGGTTGTATGCCCCCCTATTTGATCTTTAAATGAACCTGCGTCCTGATAGAGCACTCTCGAAAACATCTGCATCATTACATAATTAATCGCATCTATTGACCATTTTATGAAAACATAAATAATGTTAAAGTGTATAGAATTATACTGTTGTAGGGACGGACAAGGAAAGGCACCTAAGATAGCACCAAAGACAGGAAAGCAGTTTTATTTGGTTGCATCCGTATTTAGAGGGCATTGTTTCTGTTGTAATCAATTAATCCCCTGAACACCGAGTTTTGGTAGTTTTAGTATTTGTACCCAACATGTAAGGGAAGGGGCTCAGAAGTTCACAGTCTGCAGAAATTCACACAAATCAGTTTTTGTTTCTGTTTTTTTCCTCTGTTCTGTGCATGTTAACTTTTCAAGGACACCTTGGAATGGGAGAGCTTTTTTGTCTCTTTTTTTTTCCTCCTTGCCAGCTTTCACCATGGAGCCCAGTTGGTAACTTTTTTATCTTAGAAATGTAGCCATCTCTGTGAAGCCCCAGCTCAAGGCCAGAGTCCTTGTTCACATATTTTGTGAAAAACTGGTAAGGCGATGTCTAGCTTAGGGGTGGTGATTTTTCCAGCCAGTGGCCAAGTAGAACAGGGCAACACGAAGAGTGGAAGTTTATCTCCATTGAACTTTTTCAGAGGGACTCTTTTGCTGAAAGACCTAAAGTAAGCCTTGGTGAAGACTTCTGGAGAAGGTCATTTAAGACATTTCTGTGGACCTGGTACAGAGGGGGATGACAGGGAAGGCGATGCTGAGAGCAGCTCCGTGGATCTGAGAATGAGGAAGGAGAGATGCCAAAGAATAATGGGAAAGGGGTTTGGGATTTTCCTAGAACAAAAACTTGAGCAGTACAACAGGTAGTGCAGAGGGGAAGATGGGAGTTAGTATTCCAAAAAGCCTGTGAGGGACTTTAAATTCTTAGAAACCTGTTTTCAGTGATGACAAATCAACTTTAAAGGTCATTTTCATTACATCTTGGATAGGGGTCTGAGGGCTCTTCTCAGCTGGTTTGAGCTTTGGCTAAGCTTGCTAGAGGACTTGGTGGGACCTAGTGCAGACACTGACAGGAAAAGAGAGGAGTGAGTTGTGGACGGGTTCCTCGGTACCTGCTTCCTCAGCAAGGGGGCAATGTTCTGATATCCAGTGGAGGTTTGGGTTTTTGATCTAGTAATTGGAGGGGAGAAATCAGGTTGCTGAGGTGGGAGTGAAAGCAGAGAGTCTAGAGCAGAAGGCTGAGGGTGAGGAACTATTGGGGAAGCATAGTACAGGATGTGAGCGAAGGAGGGAAAAGGATTCCACATAGGGAAATTTCCCCCTTTTGAGCACTTGCCGAAGTTAAAAATGTCATGCAGAATTTGAGGATCTAGAGAACCCTCTGGGGGCCATAGTTTTTGGTTGTCTAATTGGTAATGTGGCCAATGCTGTGTACTGAATTTGATTAGGAGTTTGGGTTCTACCAGGCAGCCCCTGTATGCTCACATCCCCATGACTTACACAAGAAGTCAGCTTTTCCCCCACACAGCCGTGGCTGTTGGTCGCTTTGATAGTCTGCCGGGCATACATAGTAATATAGGCTAGCCAACCTGCATCTGGCTCACGTGTCCCTGCATCCATAATGTTTGTTTCAATTATCTATGGTACAGAAGGTATTAATGGAATTTTAGTGAGATCCTCTTTATCAGGTATATCTCAATAGGAAAGACCTATACCGAGCTGAAAAATGTCTGGGTGGAGAGATAGCCACCAGGTCCATAAGGGGGCCGTTTAGGTCTCTTTAATGGTTCTATTTATTTTTTCTACCTGTTCTGAGTTCTGGGGTATATAAGCGTAATGTAACTTCCAATTAATCCACAGGGTCCTGGTTAACACCTGACTTACCTGGGCCATGAATATCAGTCCATTATCAGTCCATTAGGCAGATCGTATCTTGGAAAAATATCTTTCAGGATCATCTTGAAAACCATTTGCGCCGTTTTTTTTTTTTTTTTTTTTTTTTTGTGTGTGTGTGTCTGTGTGTGTAAGGCTTCAATCCATCCTGAAAATGTATCTACAAAGACTAGGAGATATTTAAGTCCATACCTTGCTGGCTTAATTTCAGTAATGTCCACTTCCCAGAATTGTCCTGGTCTGGTTCCTCATAGGTGCTTTCCTCTAGGAAACTTGAAAGGGTAAGCATTACCCAATTGACGGACCTGAAAGGCTTTTGTTACCCGTTCAGTTATTTCCTTTCGCTGTGAGTTGGTTAGTGGAAAACTCTGTTCTTAATCCTACAGTAATGCCTGCAGTTTCTTTGAACCAAGGTGAGTGAGTTGATGTACATTTTTAACGTAGTGTAGGGCTTGCTGTAATTGCAGGCTGAGCTCAGTGAAGTTGAGGCGTTCAGTGTCAGTGTCCTTAGATGTTATCAAAAACTCCCTGGTCCTCAGGGTTCCACTGGACTTGGGCATCTTCCTTTAACAGCGGGTATAAAGGAGCAGCTAAGGACGCAAACCCAGGTATCCATAACCTGCAAAAGCCAGCAGTCCCAAGAAATTCTCTGAGTTGTCTGCTGTAAGATGGGGGTGGTATCTACACAATGGTTTGTTTCCTTGGCTCAGTGAGCCATCGTTTACTGCCCCTAAGGGAATAGCCCAGGAAGATTACTTCATGCTAGCAAATTTGGGCCTTTTTGGCTGAAACTCTATACCCGAGTTGAGCAAGCTCATATAATAGTGCTTGGGTCCCAGACTCACAGTTTTCCTTGGTGTTGGCTGCCAGTAGCAGGTCATCCATGTATTGAAGCTGGGTAACTTCAGGGTGTGTAGTTCTGAAGTTGTTGAGATCTCTGTGGGGGGCTTCATCAAAGAGAGTGGGGGAGTTTTTGAATCCCTGTAGGAGTCTAGTCCAAGTTAGTTGACCAGACGTTTTGGTTTCTGGGTCTACCCACCCAAAAGCAAACAACAACTGATTATCTTTATGCAGAGGCAAGCAAAAGAAAGCATCTTTTAAGTTCAGAACAGTATATAATTTCCGCTCAGGGTTCAGAGTGCTATGCAGATTGTACGGATTAGGTACCTTGGGGTGAATGTCCTGCACTCTTTTGTTAATCTCTCTTAGGTCTTTAATGGGGCAATAGTCCCGGTTCCTGGCTTTCTTTTTTTCTAGTAGCAGGGGAGTGTTCCAGGCCGATTGACAGGGCCTTAGGACCCCTAAGGCCAGATATTTCTGCATATGGGGCCTTTTCCCACCTTTAGTTTTTTTGCTTAGAGGATATTATTTGACATTGATTGGGGAGACTGAAGTTTTTAACTCCACTGTTATTGGAGGTTGTTTCATGGCCAGGCCTAACCCAGCACTTTTTGCCCAGGCATCTGGGTAATCTGTTATCCATTTTTGGGGTAGCTTGCCTGTTTGATCAGTCTTGGGGCGTGTGAAGGGTGGATGTTCATCTTCTACTGACATTTATAAAGCCAATACTATAGGAGTTTTTACTGAAGTATTTAGAAATTTCATTTGGGGGCCTTCATGGTTAAAAGTTATTTTGGCCCGGAGCTTGATGAGCAGGTCACTGCCCATCAATGGGTCCGGACATTCTGGGATTCCTAGGAAGGAGTGATGGATTTTTCCTTTCCCCAGGTCCATGGTCCTCTTAGTTGTCTAAGCCCGATATTTACTGTCATCAGCTCTTTGAACTAGAGACCTTTTATTTGATAGAGGGCCCAATGGGGCCTTAAGGGCTGAGTATACTTCTCCTGTATTCACTTCAAAGTTTACTGGAGTCCACTCCACTTCAAAAGTTACCCTGAGCTAGGGGAAGGGATCTGAGCCCCGACTTTCTTAGTCATCCTCCAGAGTCAGAATGCCCAGCTTGCGTGGCTGTCTCTTTATAGGGAACTCTATGGCCCAGTATCCTTTTTCTTTAGAGTAGGCACACTGATCTGAGGCCAGGGGTGGCCTCTGGCATGGGCCCTTCCTGTCACCCTATGTCTTAATTTCTGGCCTCTTTCTTGTTGTGATCAGGACCTTAGTCAATGCCTTAGTCTGTCTTTTGCTTCTATCATCCTCCCTTTGCTCCCTTTCTTTCTCACTGTTTCTCTCTTATAGTATACTTTCTCGGCTTCTTTGACTAAATCTCTCTTTTAATTTTTTTTTAATATCCATGGCAGCTTGCTCAATTAAGGCCATCATGACAGATGCCTTTTAATCCACTGCCTGAGGATCGAAAGGAGTATATCTCTTATATGCCAACAGGATTCTCTCTAGAAACATAAAGGGAGATTCATCAGGCCTTTAAATAATTTCTCTTACCATGGCCAAATTAGTTGGTCACCCAGCTGCCCCTTGGAGACCCGCTGTTAGAGCCTGGCAATAATTGAACAGATGCTCCCTATCTTCAAAGGTGTTGGAGTCCCAGTTGGGTGGGTTTAAGGAGAAGCCAGCTTTGATTATGTTGGGAAGTTGTGTTGGTCGCCCATCAGGTCTGAGGATATTTTTTTCTACATTCCAGGAGATTTTTCTCTCATTGCTCTGTCATGAAGAGAGTCTCTAGGTGGTGTTGGCAGTCACACCAAGTAGGCAGGTGTGAAAACGTCGGTGAGTTCTCTGAGTTCTTTTAGCCGGGCCAGCTTCCTCCAGGGAAGGAGGGGCTGTGTGTGCTGCGGGACACTCATCTGGATGGCGCTGGGCCAGCCTAGCTTCCTCGAATGGTGGAGAGGCTGAGTCAGCAGAAGGAGAATCACTTAGAGGGTGTTGGGGGTTGGGAGACTAGGGCAGATGATAAGGAGGGGGAGGAGAGTCCAGTAGAGTCTTGAGACTCAGGGAGAACAGACGGTGGAGGAGGAGGAGCAGAGAGTTTGAGAGATAGAATTGTGGGGGAAGGAGTAGGAGCAGGTGCAGGGACAAGGAAAGGCTTGACCCATGGAGGAGGAGATTTGTAGAGGTACAGACAAGTTAAGATATATGGCTGTTGATCTGGATGTCTATGTGGCCCCTGCTGAAAGACAATATCTCGGACTTTTCAAATAAGTGCGAAGTAGAAAGATCCTTCTAGGAGCCATCCGACTGCAATGGTGGGTCATTCTGAGACACAGAATCTGCCAGGTCTGGCGTTTTACTGAAAAAGAAAGATTCTGAGCCCTTAAGCAGATTTTGGTCAAGTGATCAAGGGTCAGGGACAGAGGCATTGGAATGATCTTTCCCATAGTGAAATATACACAGACAGTGAAAGCAACGACACACAACACAGACAAGACAATAAAGACAGGCAATGGACGTCCAATACTGAGACCAGGACTGACTAGTCGGCAAAACCTGAAGGGCTGGCAATACCGAAGCAGAAACAAAATATCACTGAGTCGAGGAGACTATTGTTCCTCGATTTCCCGAGTCTATCCCCCAGGGACATGGCCTGTGGCTCTGTAACATGTGTGTCAGCCACCATGGGAGAGAGCTCACGCTCTTTACCAATAGCTGTTTTGCCATACCCTAACCTGAAGCCTGAAACCAGAAAGATGGGCCTTATTTACCCCCAGAGGAGCCCGTTGGGGGTATTTTGTCTGCAGCTGCCGGATCTCGCTAGGGCCACCAGATGTAAAGGTTGGGCGAGCATCTGCGGCAGAGACCACCAAGAGACTGTCTCATGCAACAGCAAAGGGTTTATTGGGAGTCTGGCATGAAGGGCTCAGAGATCACTTGAACAGAGCAGAGAGCCCTGAGAACAGCTTAAGAAATGCTTATATATTTTCCTTGGAGAGGGCAGGGAGAGAAATTTATTGATGGGTAATGGTGAGTGGGCGGTTTGCGTGCATCTGGTTGACGGAGTACATTCTGCAGTTTGGCAGTTGGGGACAGCACATTTTGGGAACAAGAATAGTAAACAATTATCAAGATTTCAACGGTGTTTTGTTAAGCATACATGAAAAACAGGAAGTGACAAGTATCTATTTTATTAACCTTTCAATATAAGTATGAAAACAGAAATCTAGGTAAGATTTGAAGTCCAGAAGTTCATTTGGCCCTTGATTGGTATACTTAGCATTGAATTACGTTCTGTAGAGATGTCCTAGAAATATGGATATACAATGTCATAGGACCTTGTACCTTCTCGGAGGTCAGTTCCAAAACACAGTCTCTAAGGGGAATCACACCAAAGTGCAAGCCAAGTTGGACCCAGTTATCTCTTCCAACTTCCACACAAATGACCGCAGTTAAAACCAAAACAATCTCACATGACACTCATCTTCTTCCATATAGACACTCATCATAACTTCTTGCAGGAGGATTCCATGAGAGGCACAGCACAAGACAGTGTCCCAAATAATCTCCCTTTCCCCTCATTTACCAAAAGTCAGAGTGGCCTGGACACCCTTCCTGTGAACCAGGAGTGATCAAATATGCCTGCCATTAACACAGCTCTGTTCTCCAATTTGAGGCCTACTGACTGTCGGTTTAGATTCTTTATTTGAATTGGATTCATAAGAAAACCCAAGAACCTATGGGCTAGAATCTGCAGGGCTTTGAATAACTCATTTGACCCATTGGATCCCTATTCTCACTTGAGGGATGTTAAGAACCTTACGGAGGAATGCGAGAGACTTCATCCACAATGACTGATTTTTGGCCATTTTGATTTGGATCCACACATGGGATCTTTCTTACGATCCATCAGGTGCTGAGAATCTAAGTTCTAGGCTCACACAGGGCCAAGGGGCTGATTCAGACACATCCCTTTCCAAAGCAATTAAGCAAACAGCCACAGGTGATGCCCATTCATTTCCGTTTGAAAACTGTTTTCTTCAGGAATCTCGAAGGCGTGGCCTGAGGCAAAGACCTTCCTGACATTCAGGGCAACAGAACAATAGGTAATCAAATGGCCAATTGCAGGGTTTCTCCACTGAGACTATCCTGGTCACACTGGTATCTGAGTTTTCTGAGATTCTTGCCAATTCCTTCAGCTATCCAGTACATGTCTATGTCACAGTGCTTGGAGGTGCTACATATCGTGGACACAAAAGCATGAGTCTATTCTGGAGAGTGGCCAGAATTCAGGAAGAAAACAGGAACTTAGGAAGATAGCCGGTGTTGCCCACTGATAAGGCAAGCCCTAGAGCATTCATTAATTGGGCAGGATGAATGCTGGGAAGCTTTCTAATAGACAGGAAATATCCATTGATGCATTCTCTTTTATAATGTCTACAACCACGGACACAGTGGGATACACAGACATAGAAACACTCGCCTTGTCCAAAAACTGACTAGAAACAGTTCACTCCAAACCAAACAAACCGACTTTCCTACCTATTCTCTGAACATGAGACAAAACCACAAACACACATCCACACCCACAAAGGCACCTCCTTCCCCCAAGTAGGTCTCTCACTCTCCGGAGTGTCCTCTGACTGCTGGGCCATACTGTGTTCCCCCGATATGGCCTGTCCTGTCTCAGATCTGGTCTCCTTGTTCAACTCTGTGAAGTGGTCAGGAGCCAGCTGTGAGCCACTACCTGCTTTTTCAAAAAAGGCCCCTCTTCAGAGTTTTCCTGGCATTTGGCCATCCTCACATCAGTAGGTACCAAGAAAGACTGACTCTGTCCTTGCTAAATCGAAGCAAGTGAGACCACTGGGACTGGGACTGGGATTGGCTCTGTGTGCCTGGCTTCCTGGATCCCAAGTTCAGAGAGTTCCATTACCAAGGAAGTGAGGTGAGGTCACATCCTCCAGGAACTGAATGAGGTCACTGCCTTGGCAACCACTTTGTCCAAACAGTTGCTTCCAAGCGTACCATGAGAAGGAGGCTGACCCTACTTTCTGTGGCACTTTCACAAATTAGAATGGTATATCAACCATAGGCACCAAGGAACAGCTCTCCACTCAGGCCTGGTTTGGTCCATCTTCTCTATATTTGGAAGAGAGCCTTTAGTCCCGGGAGCATTGCAGTGAACCTCCACACTAAAACTAGTAGCAAGCACCTGATGGAGGAGGCCACCATAGGTAAGTGGCGCCTTTAAAACATCTGATATCCGGTTAAGGGAGATCTTTTCTGATGACAGAGATGTGGCCTGATGAGGCTCACATATACTCCTGTCCAGAAAAGTAACAAGAATCATTCTGTCCTCTGTTCTGTTCTGTAGGAAATTCCTCTGGAAGTGTAGAGAGGTGCCGACGGGCACACACGCGCTCCTACCGTGGAGCTTTAGCAAGATATTGCATTGTACCACTGTTTTTCTGTTTAGGCGCCGCGTTTCTGTTTTTCTTTTTTTTGTGTGTGTGTGTTTTGTTCTGCATTCTATTTTTTTTTGTTTGTTTGTTTGTTTGCTTTTGTTCATTTTGTTATGTGATTTCGGTGGTAAAAACTTAAGGATATTGGATGTGAAAATGGGTAATAAAGAGAGTAAGCCTGACACCCGTTTGAACTGTGTTTTAAGGAACTGCGATGAACTTTACCCCCCTTTGTTAAGCAGGATGAGAGAAGCCCCTAGATGGCTGCCTGGAGCACACCCATTGCAGAGGGCAATGCCTGCTGGGGACCTAAGAACTGAGTATCTCCCAGGTTAACAAGTGAAACTCCTTTAAAACTCCTTGTCCCTCCAGATCAAGAGAGTCACAACATTTGGCAGAGTCCCCTGTGTTTCTCCTTTGTTAGCAAAGCAATTAACCTCCCCTTTTCTTTTTCTCAGAACCCATTCCTCATTATTTAATTGGTATAAATTGGCTTCTAGGTCAGGAACCGAACTTTAAGTTACAAATTTGGTACCCCCCCTCCGCCCCAGAACTTTGTGAGAGCAGTCTACTGAAATGTTAGGAGATGGAGCTTGCCTGGGGTGGAACTGAACCAGAGGAGCTAATCCTGTAAGTAAAAGGAGGGACTGAGGAACCCCCAGCAGCTGCCAAAGCCCTGTTGATTCAGGGAATACCCTCCTTCCTTCCGTGCACTGTAAGGATTATGCCACCTCTGTCTTATTAAAAAAGAGAAAAAGAAAAAGGGGACACTAAATTCAGTAAAGTCACCATACAGACACTTTATTTTACATTTCAGGTTGCCCCTCTGTTAAAACATCTGGTCCCCCCCGTGGTGCCACTGGTGTAGTAGATTTTTATGGTGCCACTGGTGTAGTAGATTTTTCTCTTATCTGCTCTGGTTTAAAGGATTCTGTCTCATAACCATAATCTCTACCTCCTTTCTGTCTGTCTTGTGTCTTTGTTTCTGGTCCTTTAAGACATGTGCAATAATGTGTTGATATTATAAATTTTTTCTTGAAAATGATCTTAGCTGAATGTGTGTCTAAATGATGATGTTTTATGATAACAAACTGGTATCTGAAAGGGTTTTTGAAGCATTGCACAATCTTGCAGTTAAAAGTCGGGTTTAGGTAATTGTTTAGTTTAAGATTTCAGGTAATTCATGCCAGAGAACTGAAACACTTAGGATGGAAAACGGAAGAACTCTACTTCCAAGTTGGCAAGTAACTTCCCATTCATTCAGTCTTTTTTTTTTTTTTTTTTTAACCAATTTTGAATTCGGTAGCCAGGGAAAATGTCACTGTGTGTACCAGTGCATTAATTTCGACAAGGATAGTAAACCATTGTATGGTATCTGTTGACAAAATAAGATGTAAAGACATAAAATTTTGTGAATTGTATCTTAAACTCGTATCATAATTTTCAACACCCGAACCTGAAAATTATGGTTAAAATGCCTTAGGCCTGAGGTGTCTGCTCAGAATTGCAGTTTTTTCCTGTTCCTTCCAGACCTCAGCCATGACTTATGTTGAAATGCAAATGAAAGAAGCCTGCAAGCTTAGTAGGTGACTGATTTGATGCCTAACGGAAAAAAAAAGTAAATTGTATGGTATTTACTAATTACTGGCCAGTCATTTTTTCTAGGACTCTTATTGTTTTCCTTAGATACTTTATTATTTTTGAGCTCATGATTCTGAGCATACAGACCTAGGTTAATGTTTTTCTGATCAGTTCTATCTTTGACCAACTGTGGACTTTTTGAAACATTGCAATAAAGATTTCACCCGCGAAAAACCACAAGGCCTTTACTATTATTATGTGTGCACAATTTTGTTATGTGTTGTCTGTCTATATATACATATGTCCGTATATCATATATATGATACACAAATTAACATATATAAGGAGCGCTCATAAAAAAAGCGCTCATTAAAACAAATTTTAAAAAGTGGATCCAAAGATCTTTAGTTCACGTGGTTTAAATGTTTCAATTTAAATTGGACAAACAGATAAAAATAAATGTTTTTAAATTTAAGCTTACAAATTTTTCTAGGTGTTCAAAAATCTAATAAAATATTAATATCTACAAAACGTCTAATGTGCCTTGGTTCTAGGACATTTTCTTCAACATAAAAATGGTTTACACTGTTCAATACATTTCTCTAATATTTTGATAAATAAGTAAAGTAAATTTGATATGGGATTACTCATTCGTGAGTACTTTTGTTAGATATCTGATTCATTTACTAAGGTCTGTATAAGTTTTTACTAAACTCTATACAAGATTTAAAAAATCAGTCATGTGTTAATGAGACAAAAATTTTTTGAAACATAAGTTTACCCATAACATTGTGTTTATTAAGTTTTATTTTTTCTAGAGCAAGGAACCATAAAAATTAAACAACTTATTAAAACAGAACTGTTATTTTAGAGCACTGTACTGCCATTTCTTTAAAAGCTAAACTTGGTTAATGAAGAAACATCAATGTAATTGTAATTCTATTAATGTTTTCATATCTTACAGGTATGCAAGTCTGTAAGGTAGAAACTTTAAAAGAGCATTATATCAAGCTGGTGTTCTGAAGTTGTATGGTAAAAAAATATATTGGAGATTTATTTACCTGTTATCAATAAGATATGTAAAATTTTATGTTACTTTTTACATTGTGGAACAATTTAAATGTATTTTTAAGTTAATGAGAGCCTAATCTATGTAAAAGTTGAAAACTTTCAGGCTTTCTTTAATTCATGTTTTAAATGTGATATTATATGGTGTTAGCTAATGTTCATGAAACCGCAAACAATTTATGTAAACTTTGTCAAATGATATTTAAAAATAAAGATCAGCTTTCGAACTAAAATACTTAAGATTTATAAAGAGCCCTGCCTTACCTGAGATAAGGCTGTGTGTCCCATCTTACTATATGTGAGAATGACTACGAAACCAGTAGGTCAGATAATATTTCTTTAAAGTTATGTTAAAAACAAAAAATGTCAAGATTCCTAGGATCTCAAACAGGGGATATAATGTAATACTCAGCCAAAAAATTTAGGGTAGCTATTACACGAACTAAGTATTTTTACTTTTGTTAATTTTATTTTGAAATTTTCTTATAAGTGATCTAAAGATTTCCTGTTAGTGTTTTACAAATGTGTTGCTTTAAGAACATAACATGGGTTTATTCAAGATAATAAGTCATCACCTACAATACAGACAGAATAATACAGATCCCAATTAATTAAAAGATAATTATAAAGTTATAGACATTAAAGTCCAGTACTCTTAATATAAGGCTGTTAAAATTTATTTGGTGGATGTTTAAGATTAGGATTTAAAATTAAAGTTAAATGAAAAGGGCCAAGAAAACCAATATTTGGCTCTTACCCTCTGAGTCAATCTGAATCCAGGGAACTGGGGACTTCTCTAAAGAGCTTTGCAACTTTGAGCCACATAACCTCCTGATCAGGGAGATTAATGAGACCACTGGAGAACAGAAAGCCAATCAGTGCATTTGTTACGAAGAGGAGAGTCATCAGAGAAAGGAGATATCCCTGATGCTTCTGAGGGAAGCCAAATGGTCAAGCAAGACCTGGACCCACCTAGCGCAAATGGCACTAGCAGAATTGAAACTCTGCTCTCGTGTTTCCAGAATTGACTCCCATAAAGCTCAGCTGACTGTTAACAATAGATAGAAACAAAAGTCCGTTTGACTGCTTCATCTTAAACACTTTGGAAAGACAGTTGAGACCAAAATACAGCCATTCCTGGGCATTTTAAATAATATAATAATAATAATAATAATAATAATAATAATAATATTTTAAGGTATGCACTTTATTTTAGCCTCCCAAAATAAGTAAGACTGGAGGCTACAAAGAAGGATTCTCAGACAGGAATGCCTAATACTTATAAAAAGAGACTATCAAGAAGAGCTGCCACAGGCAGAAATTTCTAATTTAAGGCCTGCAGATATTCCTAACCTACAAAGGTAGGCTTGGTGTTTGCTAGTAGATTATCCAGCCCTGAGTAACAGAATTAAAGGTTTCTCTATTAGACACAGAGGTCATACTAGAAAAAGGATTTTACAAGATCAGATGACATTAAATTGTTAAACTGTATCTTATGGGGAGGGACAACTGTAACACTAAAAGTTAAATATTAATTTGATAGTCCTGATAACTGGGGATATTAAAGACTGGTGAGGGAACTTCTATACAGTGACATGTCCCAGCTGCTGCAACATTTTTTCAGTACTCATGGTTTTTGTTTCTCTCATAGAAGAACCCATACCCAGATGCCTTTACAACCTGTTCTTCCCCAACCAGACTTCAATCCAAACTGACTTGTAAAAGGCAACTCATGTCCCCCAACTGACTTATAAAATTCAACTCATGTTCCTCACACCGTGCCCACTCACTTCACCCTATCTCAGGTCAGAAGAAGAAATAATGATTGACGCCACTCTTCTTACAACAATAGAGAGAAAGATAAATAGACTATCAATATAAGTAATTAATAAAGTCAGGTAAAATCAGGGAGATCGGTTTTGGGTGAGTTCTAAAAATTTGGAGAATCTTTCCTGAGGGATTAAAATTTCCTCAGTGCTCTTCCCCTAATCTATTAAAGATTTGAAAGGGACACAGAGAAAAGGGGGAAATGATAGACCCAACCTGATCTTATATTAAAATTGGGAGCCATCTTGCCACAAAGCCATGAAAAGATAATTTTGGCTTTACCATAAATTACTGCAAATTCTGAACCTGCTTGAAATGCCTGCCCGTGCCTTGAACTCACGCATGCCCAGCTCTCTGACCAGATAGCAGCCCTCTCTGAAACTTTAGTGACACATCATAAATATTTGCCTTCTCTGGCCAGACAACATCCCTCTCTGAGGCTCAAATGGTTCTCTGAATTCTGATGTAGGGACAGCAAAAAAAATCTAAACTACCATTAGTGTGATGCTTTTCAGAGTTCTGTTATCTGTAACACCCCTTTTGTGTAACTTTCTGGGCTATAAAGCTGGGCTGTAGGAAAGCTGGGGTTGCTGTCTTGTTCCGGCTGTTTTGGGAGGGGAGGCAGCATGAAAGGTGGAAATAATAAGATTAATTTAATTTGATTTTAATTAGAGTCAGTGGTCTTTTCTTGTGTCCTAGTCTAACAGTTAACACTCCAAAAACATGGAGCTCTGCCGGCCTAAAGACTTCTTGAGACACTTCCTCTGAGGTTGAGCACTTGAAATATATGTTGTTGTAAGGACCTTTAGCTTGCTTTCTAGTGAGACCATCAAAGCTGGGTTTTAATCTATGTGACCAGGAGGACATGGTTTCTTATATTCTAATGAACATAAGGCAGCAGTGGTGAATTTTCTCTTTGTAGGTAATCTGTGGCCACTGGGTGCTAAGTGTCTCCCCGTGTGGACTGTGAAGCCATTTGTTCATCCTCCACTTTTCGTGGTGTTTCTTGCTTCTGCACTGGGAGTTTGGTATTTGCTTCATGAATTACAATGAGTTCAACTGGGACCCAGTTTTGGAGGGAGTTCTGTCACTTGTGGTGGGTCAGGGTCTGCAGGAGAATGCAACAACCAGGTTATATCTCACAGAGCTTGCCCCCTTGTTCATAGATATCTGACTCTGAACTTTGCCCTGGACCTCTCCATGTAACAAGATGCCTTTACATAGAAGGGTCTGCTGGATGCACAATGTCAGTCACAAGCCATTTGGAAGGCAATGTCAAATCCTCATGGCCACACCACAGATGTATTATCACACACCTGCCCACCACTGCAATAGGCCCACTACTCAGCAGGCTCCAACATACTGGCATCTTTGTTCTACACCATTTTCATGAAACCCGGTCAATCATGGCATTCTCTTGTACACTCATGATCAGCAACAAGACATCCAAAGGTTCTCCAGTGCCACCTGATCATTGGAATTTCAAAAATTTCATTGTATTTATCTAGCCATTTTTCATGGATGAAGTTGGAGACACTGTGGGTTTCAGTTCATTCAGGAAACATTAAATGGTGAGGAAGCTCATTTCAATGAAAACTCTGGACAACTCTCACAGGCAAGTCTTCCCATAGAGTCTTCAAAAGGTCACATGAAGCCAGGCTCATTGAGGTCTTCAATGTGACGTCCATGGGTGTTCTGACTCTCAACTATGGCTGCCAAATCTTTCAGAATAAAATCATGTGATATCCTAGCTGAGATTCCAAGGCTCTGTGGAAAGCCACCCTGTCTTTGATCTCAGTTTCCAAGGGCGAATCCCATGTGTGGCCTCCTAAAATCTGAACACAGTTCATGGCAATATTTCTCTGAGATCAGTTGCAGAACTCAGACTCTAAGGGGAATCACACCAGAGTTCAATCCCAGGTAGACCCAGTCATCACTTCCAACCGCCACATAAATGACCACAATTAAAACCAAAGCACTCCCACAAGGCCCTCATCTTCTTCCATATAGACACTCATCATAACCTGTGGCTCGAGGTTTCCATGAGGGGATCAGTCCAAGAGAGTGTACAAAATAACCTCCCTTGCCCCTCATTTGCCTAAAGTCAGGGTTGCCTGGACACCCTTCCTGAGAACCAGGAGTGATCAAATAGGCCTGCCATAAATACTGCTCTGCTTCCTGAATTTGAGGCCTACTGACTCTCGGGTATATATTCTTTATGTGAATTGGAATAATGAAAAAACCCAAGCACCTATGGGCTATCTTCTGCAGGGTTTGAAGAACTCATTTGACACAAAGGATCCCTATTTTCAATTGATGGAGGTCAGGAACCTTACAGAGAAAGGCGAGAGACTTCGTCCATAATGACTGCTTTTTTGGCCATTTTGGTTTTGGAAGCACACATGTAATCTTACTTTAGATCCATCAGGTTCTGAGAATCTATGCAACAGCCTCACACATTGCCACGAGTCTGATGCAGACACATCCCTTTCCAATGCAATTAAGCAAAGAGCTACAGGTGATGCCCATTAATTTCCATTGAAAACCATTTTTTTTTAGGCTTCACAAAGGGGTGAACTGAGACAAAGACGTTTCTGACATTCAGGGCAACAGAACAATAGGTAAGCAAATGGCCCAAAGCAGGGTTTCTCGAATGATATCTGAGTTTTCTGAGATGATCCCATTCCCTTCAGCTATCCAGTACGTGGCCATGTCACAGAGCTTGGAGGTGGGAAATATTGTGGACACCAAACCATGAGCCTATTCTGGAGAGTGGCCCGAATTCAAGAAGAAAACAGGAACGTAGGAAGATAGTAGTTGTTGCCCATCCATAAGGCAAGCCACAGTCCATTTATAAATTGGGCAGGATGAATGCTGTGAAGCTTCCTACAAGACAGGAAACATCCATTGATGCATTCTCTTTTCTAATGTCTACAACCACAGACACAGTGGGATAAACAGACATAGAAACACTCGCCTTATCAAAAGACTTACTAGAAACGATCCACTCCAAACCAAACAAACCGACTTTCCTACCTATTCCCAGATTATGAGACAAAACCACAAACACAAACGCACACCCACAAAGTCACTGCCTTCCCACAAGTAGGTCTGTAACTATCTGGAGTGTCCTCTGACTGATGGGCCATACTATGTTCCCCCGAAATGGGCTATCCTATGTCAGATCTGCTCTCCTTGCCAACAATGTGAAGTTGTCAGGTGCCAGTGGTGAGCCACTGCCTGCTTTCTCAGGAAAGGCCCCTCTTCAGAGCTCTCTTGGCATTTGGCCATCTTCACATCAGTAGTTACCAAGAAAGACTGACTCTGTCCTTGGTAAATCCAATCATGTGAGACCACTGGGACTGGGACTGGGACTGCCTCTGGGTGCCTGGTTTTTGGATCCCAAGTTCAGAGAGTTCCATCACCAAGAAAGTGATGTAGGTCACTTCCTTCTGGAACTGAATGAGGTCACTTCCTAGGCAGTCACTTTTTCCTAACAATTGCTTCCAAGTGTCCCAATAGATGGAGGCTGCCCCTACTTCCTGTGACACTTTCACAAGTTAGAATGGTATATCAAACATAGCACCCGGAAGCAGCTCTCCACACAGGCCTGGTTTGGTCCATCTTCTCTATATTAAGAAGAGAGACATTGCTTCAGACACACCCTTTCATCCTGACCAGGTTGTTTGTCGTGGAAGATGACTTTTGCTCTCTCAGGTCCTTCATAGCTTCCTCTATCTTCCCCAGGGTTCATTTCTGCATGGACCTTTGAGGTTCTCAGCAGGTGGAAGATTTCTTATGTTCCTGTATTGTAAGAGCAACTCTGTCCCTGCTCTTCTGTAAAGTTAGATTGAGGGCAAAGAGTATGGTTAGGGTTAATAACATGTTTGATTTGGGTTAGGAATCATTCTGCTGGATGAATAATGGTATTGGGAACCTGCGATATTTATAAGTATATATAGAGGTGAAATATATGTATGAAAACAGAAATCTAGGTAAGATTTGAAGCCCAGAAAAGCATTGGATCCTTGATTGGGATACTTATCTTTGAATTATGTTCTGCACATGTGTCTCAGATAAATCTATACACAATGGTATAGGACCTTGTACCTTGGATGATTGAATGTCGAAGAGAACATCCAGCCTAAGAAGGATAGTTGGTAGGATTAGGAAGATAGTTGGTAGAATTAGAAAAAAAGAGTGAGTATAGGATTTGGACAAAATGTTCTTTAGCAATAGGGTTTTGGGTAGAGAGAAAATGTAAATGTCAGCACATGTGAAGAGTTGGTCACAATGATGAATTGGGGAAAATATGTAGGAAAGCAGATATCAATAGAGACATAGGAAATCAGGCAAATGATAAAGTGATTGATTGGATCAGACATTTTCAGCAGGCTTGAAGTTGAATATATAATCTTAGGAAGAAACACATATGTAGTCACCAATAGGATTGACATTTGAGAGCATTAGCCAACCTGGACACGGAAGATTTTTATAATACATACTCATATTCCATTTAGGCTTTGGTACAATCGTAAGTGTGACTTTGCAATTTGTTGCCAGAATATTACTGTGATAAAATGTATATGTAGATCAGGTGACATGAGTATTTCTTGCACCATTTCTGGGAGCAATATTTTGAAGAGGTATAAATTAGTATTGGGGGCACAAATAGGTGTACCATGTGTGTATGAATATAGAGAGAATGATTGAATAGACCATACTGTGAATAAATAATATAACTTGTTCCAACTTTACAAATTGGAATAATTTAATATCTGGAAATACATAGCAAATCTTATATTGATATACATACATTCATTCCAACCAGTTATACATCTAATGATAATATTAGGGTTGTTGTTTATCATAAATTGTGTGTGAGTTTTGCTTCAAAATTGATTATGGAAATCGAAAATAATGTGTTTGGAAAGAAGTCCCATGAAATGAGCAGTCAAAAACAAGGAGGAATATATGTGTTCTGAAGCAGGAAGTGATTGAATGTGTTACAAATGTCTTTAAATTTGTGAACTTGTGGATGAAATGTACATTTTATGATGTACAAAAACTGAAGAAATAGAAATGTACCAGTGTTGAATAAAATTGAACATCAAAATACACATCATGTCCCATAGGAATCTACTAGCATTGATGTTAAAGTGGGTCAGTTACTGTAGAAATATAAGGATTTGTTTGCACCATTCACTGAAGTAAGTTTTCAGTACTAGAAAACAAATATGTATTTCAGGTGGATGAATGTTTCTGAAAATAATCTTATGAAAAGTTGATTATAAAACCACATACATGAACATTAGTGAATTTAGGGAGTGTATAATAAGACACATGTATTTCATATTTTGAAAAATCTAGAGTATATATATATATATATATATATGTATATATATATATATAAATATAACACACACAGATACATTGGAAAGTAGAAAATATATGCCAATCAAAATTCATCGTGAAATATATATCATCCACAGATCCAAAAATATTAATTTTACTGAACATGGATTTATGTATAATGTTGTTCAACTAAAAAGCTCACTCATAGTTTGAATTTTCAGTTTCAAAAGCAGTAAGGAGGAGTGATTTCTTCTCATACTTTGTATCTGCCAAGTTAGCCACCTCACAAAAAAGTACGTGTATTCCAGGTAGGATTTTATATGTGCATATAAAAATACATGTGCTGAATTGGCTACAGAAAAACGGAGACAGGAATTCACATGTGTGTTAACTTTAAAAACACATGGAGAACTATTTCAAGAAAAAAAATTGACAAGATTTATAACTCATACCCTATATCATGCAAAAGGCAAGACCAACTATTCACCATGCCTCCTCTGAACTGCTTGTATTTCTATTCTGTTTGGGTTATTTTTCTCCATAATATTAGTATTAGTAGTCAGAGTCTAGAAGGGCATGGGTTAGTGTCAGGGTTTCAGTATTTCAAATGAAAAATTGGAAAATGTATCCAATGTGTATGTAAATATGTGCTACACAAAAATCTTCCCACTCTCATCCAGAACAATGCCTTGACAATACCTTCGCCCCAAGTAAGACACAATTAGAGCAGAAGAGTTAGAAATTCCGTGAATACATATCTGGAATGGAAAACGATCAGGAGTTCACAATCTTGGAAGTGGTAGAGGAGTTTTCAAAAGTAAGGGACAGGGTAAACACTCCACTAACATGGAATTCTGCTGGCCTAGAGACTTCTGGGAAACTGTCTGTGAGGTTGGGCACTTGAAATATATGTTGTTGTCAGGAGCTTTAGCTTCCTTTCTAGTGAGACCATAAAAGCTGGGTCTGCATCTATGTGACCTGGAAGACATTGTTTCTTTTTTCCCAATGAACATGAGGCTGCATTGCTGAATTCTCCCTTTGTAGGTAAACTGTGGCCCCTGGGGGCTAAATGTCTCCCCGTGTGGACTGTGAAGCCATATGGTCATCTTTTATTTTCGTGGTGTTTCTTGCTGCTGCACTGGAAGTTTGGTATTTGCTTCACGAAATACAAGGAGTTCAAATGGAACACAGTACGGGAGGGAGTTCTGTCACGTGTGGTGAGTCAGGGTCTGCAGGAGAATACAAGAACCAGGCTTCTATCCCACATAGCTTGCCCCCTTGACTATAGCAACCTGATTTTGAACAGTGTCCTGAAACCTCTCCTTATAACAAGATGCCTTTACATATAAGGGTCTGCTGGCTTCACCATGTCAGTCACAAGCCATTTGTAAGCCAATGGCAGATCCACATGGCCCCACCACAGATGTTTTATCACACACCTGCCCACCATTGCTCTAGGCCCACTACTCAGCAGGATCCAACTTTCTGGCATCTCTGTTAAACACCATTTTAATGAAAACCAGTCAATCAAGGCACTGTCTGGTATACTCATTGTTGGAAAAAGTATAAACGGCAGTCATACCCCAGAGAAAAACCCCAACATGGCGCCTAAGGACTTCTTCTTCCTACCTTCTTCTTTTCTGAAGTGGCGCAAAAAGTTCCCGCCCGTGTGAACTCTCCCACTGGCGCCAATTTCAATTCTCGCTGGCGGGGAACCTTAGCCCCAATGAGAACTAACTCCTGGGCTCTGGAGCTGATATCTGAAAGAACTTGCCAATAAACGGGTTGCCTGCCATTTATCTAAGCCCTTCTATCTGCTCCTTAGTTCTATATAAGCACACAGCTTTTTGCAATAAAATTTGAATTCTCCCGGCGAAGTGCCTTTGCGTGGGGAGTTCTTTCATTCTGGTGCCCCGTTTGAGGATACGGGTGAGCTCTTTCCACCAAGAGCCCTGTCCCGGGTGCCGCTGAGACACTCTGCCCTGGTCCGCTCTTTTCAGACGCCAGCTTCCTGCACTCACCACTGATCTGATGTATGTAAGCCTCCCCTGACCCTGGCTCGCCAACTCCCTTCAGGCTACCGCTTGTTTTGTGACTTTGATCCTCCATCACACTCTAGATGCCCGGTAGGGGAGAGGGAATTCCTCCAACCAAGACCTTTACTGGTCACAGTGGACCCTCTGGTGATCCGTTTCCCTTTGGGGCGTGAGGGTTCTGAGTTTACACAAGAGGCTCTGTGGTTTTTCCTCCTCTGCTGCCACTGCTGCTGCCGGCTAGATTTGCTGTTTCCTGCGGGGCTGCTGTGTCTGGCTGAAGCTGCCTCTATGCTCAGGGAAAACTGAACTCCCGTCCTAGAACTGCATTCTGCTGGAGCTGGAGTTCTGTTTTCATTACTGACTTCTTCAGCTGCGTTCGAAAACTTTCCTGACGTCAGGTTGCCCGTGGCTCCAAACCCATTGGGTCTTCCAGATCGCACTTCACTAGCTCCCAGACCCATTGCCTTTGCTCGGGGAGAAGTGTATTGGCCAAGAGCATGTATATGTCAT
Organism: Callospermophilus lateralis; assembly: GCF_048772815.1. Taxonomy (NCBI): domain Eukaryota; kingdom Metazoa; phylum Chordata; class Mammalia; order Rodentia; family Sciuridae; genus Callospermophilus; species Callospermophilus lateralis. The sequence goes on along the minus strand of NC_135313.1, from coordinate 120,917,122 downwards.
GATGAGTGAGGCTATATGCTTGCAGGACCCATTGAAACTCCCGAATTTTAGTGGTGGGTTTAGTGGTAATTGAGCCTACCTTCCTCTCTAGCTGAGTAATGTCTGACCTGGAGAAGGGCACGTGGACTCTGATGACACCCTCGGGACCAGCTACCTCACGAAGGGGTGCAATTGTCTTAGGGGTGGGAAGGAGTCCTTTAGACCTGGTAACAGGAGGACTGAAAGAGGCAGGCCGCGGACAGGAAGGAGAGGGAGGGGAAGGGAGTGTCTCTTTGGAAGAGGAGGAGGTGGAGCAGGCAGAAGAGGACAGAGGGGAGGGGGATAAAATGGAAGGCTTAGCATCCATGGAATCAGGCAGAGGATGAGGAGGGTATAGCAGAAGAGAAGGGACAGATGGGGCTGGGGATAAGATGGGGGTTCATCTGCTGGGTCGAATGAGGAAGAATCTGTGAAGTCAGAAGTAGAAGTAGGGAAGAGAGGGGATTGCAAGCAAGGAGGACCTGAGGGGGAGGGCAGGAGGAGCAGAGACAAGGTGCTGTGTGGGAAGGCTAAAACCTTCAATGCAGGGAATCTCCCTCCACTTTTTCAGACGCTGGCAGTAGTTAAAAAGGTTCCGGGGGAGGTTCGGATCTAAGGAGCATTCTTGAGGCCAATGATTGCCATTATCCAGTGGATATGTAGGCCAATCTTGGGTACAGAATTTGATTAAAAGTTTGGGCTTGATGTCTGGTGTGAGGGAGAGTGTGGCCAGATTTTTTATTAAACATTTGAGAGGTGAGGCTTCAGGTACAGATGAAGAGGTGCCCATTGTCACAGGGAGAGATGGAAGAGAGAGAGAGAGAGAGAGAGAGAGAGAGAGAGAGAGAGAGAGAGAGAGAGGGAGAGAGAGAATAAGAGTAAGCGAGAGAGACAAAGAGAAAACCCGAGCTGGAACGGCTTCCAGGAACAAGTTATATTATTTATTCACAGTATGGTCTATTCAATCATTCTCTCTATATTCATACACACATGGTACACCTAGTTGTGCCCCCAATACAAATTCATAGCTCTTCACTTTCTTGTCAGAATCAAAACTTTGAGATCTTATCCATAGCTCATCCAAAAAGGATTCAGACCCTTCAACCCCCTCAGGTCCCCCTGACACATGGCTCAATTTGTTACACCAATCTCTTCGATTATTAAACTCCACCCCTCTTTCTGTGCCTCCTTCTCAGTGCTTTCTCTGTGCTTCACTTAGTCCCATTAGCGGCAGGAAATATTTCAGCAAAAACCTACAATTTCTCTAAGAAAGGACAACCCCTACATGTCACACGTATCCCACTGTGGGAAAGTTATTCCACCAATACTTTATTTCCTTTCATCTGTTTCCACCTGCCAATAATGAATCCTTTACCCATTTGTTCCTTGAGCTTAAGCACCCAATCGAGCCCTGCGTTTATGCAACCTGGACATTTTCTCTGGTGTAATGGGTCTTTAAGTACCTCAACGATCAATGTCTCTGGCACCTGTTTCTTGGTTACTGTAGTTCCTCAGCTGTCTTTGTATACTCCCACCGAATTCCGACAGTTGGCCCTACCTTCCCGAACCCGTAGGGCAGTCTTTCTGCCGGTTCTGGTAGGCCTCACTTTAACAACCTCAGTGGCGGGTCTCGGACTCTCTGGTGGAGCTATAGGTCATGCTCTATGGGCATCCAATGACCTGCAACAAAAACTGCAGGAAGCACTCGATACCACTGCTGAGTCTCTGGGCTCCTTGCAGTGCCAGGTTACTTCATTGGCACACGTGGCTTTACAGAACCAAAGGGCAATTGATCTTCTAACTGCAGAAAAAGGGGGTACATGCCTACTCCTCAGAGAGGAATGTTGCTATTAGGTTAATGAATCTGGGCTGATAGAAAAAAATGTTGTTAAATTGCAGGATTTATCGACCAAATTGCTCAAACCTAGCTCCTCCAATCCCATAACAGGTTTCTTCCAATCCTATCTTGCCATGTACTTACTACCTATCTTGGGGCCCCTTATTGGGATGCTCCCTTTTTGTGCTCTCTTGCCATGCATAATGAAGTTCCTTCAAACCCAACTGCAAAAAATTTCTAATCAAAATTTCAACCAGCTTTTGCTTAGGCACTACCAGCCTCTGATGACCGATGCACCCCTAACATCTCCAAGAGAACAGTTCACTCAGTGATGAAGCTCACTAAGAGGCACGATGGAATGCAACATCAGACAGCGGAAGGCAACGAGCTTGGAGAACCTTTTAATCTGCCATCCTGGATTCATGAGTCTTTATGACCTTCTAAGCTTCCTCATGGCACTTGGCCTCTTCTATGTCAGTCCCCCAACATGGAACTTCTGCCAAAAAATGACCTTTGCTTTAATTTTTATCTTCATTCTGTTTTTATTCCCTCTGATCTTCTTCAGGTTCTGGTTACGCCAAGTCCAGGCAACACTTCCAGTATTTCCTTGAGTCTCTGTTACAGGACCAGTGGCTGATACCAACAATCTCCTCCATCCAGGACTGGTTTCATGCCATCAACAACTTGTGGCATCAGGGAACTTTCATAGACTTTACCCCTACTGAAGTAGCTATCTATACCACTGGGTTTTATTTCTGGCTGCCATGATATCCCCAGACCTACCCCCTGAGCATTCGTCCACTTCCCTTTCTAGGCCCCACAGCACCCCCACACAGCAGGAAGCAGCCAGAAATGACAAACAACGCCCCACTTTCTAAGAAAACAAAAAGGGAGAAATGTTAGGAAAAGTATAAATGGCAGCCATACCCCAGAGAAAAACCCCAACATGGCACCTAAGGATTTCTTCTTCCTACCTTCTCCTTTTCTGCAGTGGCGTGAAAAGTCCCCACCCTTGTTAACTCTGCAGCCAGCGCCAATTTCAAATCTCACTGGTGGGGAACCTTAGCCCCAATGAGAACTAATTCCTGGGCTCCGGAGCTGATATCTGAAAAAACTTATTCTCAGAACATGAGACCAAACCACAAACCCACAACCACACCCACAAAGGCACATCCTTCCCCCAAGTAGGTCTGTGACTATTCGGAGTGTTCTCTGACTGCTGGACCATACTATGTTCCTCTGAAATGGCCTGTCTTGTCTCAGATCTGGTCTCCGTGGCCAACTCTGTGAAGTTGACAGGAACCAGCGGTGAGCCACTACCTTCTTTCTCAGGAAAGGCCCCTCTTCAGAGCTCTTCTGGCATTTGGACATCTTCAAATCTGTAGGTACCAAGAAAGACTGACCCTGTCCTTGGTAAATCCAAACAAGTGAGACAACTGGGACTGGGACTGGGACTGGCTCGGGGTGCCTGGCTTCCTGGATCCCAAGTTCAGAGAGTTCCAACACCAAGGAAGTGAGGTGAGGTCACTTCCTTCAGGAACTGAATGAGGTCACTGCCTTGGTAACCTCTTTGTTTTAACAGTTGCTTCTTATGGTCCCTTTAGATGGAGGCTGCCCCTACTTCCTGTGACCCTTTCATAAGTTAGAATGGGATATAATCCATAGGCTCTCAGGAACAGCTCTCCATAAGGCCTGGTTTTGTCCGTCTTCTCTATATTAAGAAGAGAGAGGCAGATTCAGACACCAAACTTCATTCTACCAGGTTGTTTTCCATGGAAGATGACTTTTGCTCTCTCAGGTCCTTCATCGCTGCCTACATCTTCTCCAGGGATCATTTCTGCACATACCTTTGAGGTTCTCATCAGGTGGAAGATCCCATACATTCCTGTATTGCAAGACCAACACTGTCACTGCTTTTCTGTAAAGTTAGATTGAGGGAACAGTGTATGGTTAGTGTTAATAACATTTTCAATTTTGGTTAGAAACCATTCTGCTCGATGAACAATGGTATTGAGAACCTGCCATATTTATAAGAATATAGAGGTGAAATATATGAACGAAAAGAGAAATCTAAGTAATATTTGAAGCCCAGAAGGTCATTCGGTCCTTGATTGGGATACTTAGCATTGAATTACGTTCTGCACAGATGTCTCAGATAAATCGATATACAATGGCATAGGACCTTGTACCTTGGATGATTGAATGTGGAAGAGAACATCCAGTCAAAAAGGGATAGTCGGTAGGATTAGGAAGACAGCAGGTAGGTTTAGGAAGAAGAGTGAATATAGGATTTGGACCAAAGTTTTTTAGCAATAGGGTTTCGGTTAGAGAGTGAATGTTAGTGATAGCACATGTGAAGATTCAGTCACAATGATGAACTGGGGAAAATATGTAGGAAAGCAGATATCAATAGACACATTACAAAATCATTCAAAGTGTAAAGTGAGTGACAGCTTTAGACATATTCAACAGGGTTGAGTTTGAATATATAATCTTTGGAAGAAACAAATATGTAGTCACCAATAAAATTTTCATTTGAGATCATTAGGCAACCTGGACATGGATGTTTTTAGTAATCTATGTTCACTTTCCATTTAGGTATGGTACAATCATAAGTGTGAACTTTGCTTTTTCTGTTCAGAAATTACTGTGATAAAATCTATATGTAGATCAGGTTACATGTATTTGTTCCACCATTTCTGGGAGCAATATTTTGAAGACGTATAAATTAGTATTGGGGGTACAAAGAGGTGTACCCTGTGTCTATGAATATAGAGATAATACATGAATAGACCATACTGTGAATAAATAATATAACTGGTCCCACTTTAAATAATGGATTGAATTGATATCTGTAACTAAGTAAGAAATCTTATATTGATATACAATCATTCTTTCCAACCACTTATACATTTAATGGTAATATTAGGGTTATGGTTTATCATGATGGGTGTTTTGCTTCAAATATGATAATGGAAAACGAAAATAATGTGTTTGGAAAGAAGTCTCATGAAAAGAGCAGTCAAGAAACATGGAGGAATACATGGGTACTGAAGCAGGAAGTGATTTGAAGTTAAACAAATGCGTATAAATTTGCTAAATTGTGGATGAAATATGTATCCTATGATGTGCATAAACTGAAGAAATAGTAATGTTCCAGTGTTGAATAAAAATGGACGTCAAAATGCACATCATGTCCCATTGGAATCTAGTTGCATTGATGTTAAACTCGGGTCAGTTACTGTAGAAATATAATGATTTGGCGCTTTTTTTTTGGTGTTATAATACAATTTATTTTAGTACTAGCATGCCACAGAATGTAGAGGAAGGAACAATGGATTTTTAGTTATAGCACTAATGATCTAACATTTAATGACTATTTTCTGGAGTCTAGAAATTACATAAGGCTATGTAACATATTGTTTTTTATTTAACATTCAAAAAAGCTTGGAATTTTGGTAATATTTCTACTTTTTTATTTTTTATTTTTCAGTTGTTGATGGACCTTCATTTTGTTTATTTTTATGTGGTGCTGAGAATAGAACCCAGTGCCTCACACTTGCTAGACAATCATGTTACCACTGAGCCACAAACCCAGCCCCTCCACTTTTTTCCTAACATCGAATATGCCTCTCCCTCTTCTTTACTCACTTTCTTTCTCATTTTCCCCCTTCTCTCTCTTGCTTTTTCATTTTCCATCCATATCAATTTTTCTCTCATGTCATTACAAACAGTATCTTGCTATGAATTTTAAATTTAAGACTGTTTTTTATAGTCATTCTTTTTTCTTGAGAAAATTTTAAAATTATAATCACCTGATCGATATATTACTATACATTTATTATATATATGTATCTATATTCATGCATATGCATTACATATATTATATATGTATATATACATTTATATTTAAAAGTACTTTGATTAGCCTGTTAGATATAATATAGACCATATCTTTCATAATTCTCAACTCTTCCAGAATTAACATCTTACACTGAAAATCAATTAAACATATTTAAGTAAACAGGTATCTTTCTTATTTATCTATACTGATAATTTAAGGTTTTATATCACATTAAGCTATAATATGGCGTAATATATCTTATGAATTAGAGAAAAAATTTTTAAAAAACTTATTATTTAAGGACCACATGCACTGACATTTTAATGGCTTTCTCGTGATTTCAATTTCTATCATTTGTGTATTAATTGCCAAATATTTATTTTAGTACTTTTCATATTCATAATTGATATAAAGTCAATTGTTTAATTCTTCTTGTAAGTAGTTACTTATTACAGCACGGACATTATTAATAATTCTAAATCTTTATAAGAAAAATGGTACAAAGATATTTTCATGCAAAATTAAGAATAATTGCATGCTCTGAATGTTTGATTGTTAATACATATAACAAAGAGCTTTTGATGAGTCTCTTCCCCAGTAAAACATAAAATGCAAAGATATAGTTGGGTATGTATGTCCAAATAAAGACAAGGAGAAATACACATTATTAGCTAGAAACAATTAAATAAAAGATGAAAAGAAAAATTCAACACATTGTATGAACTTGTCAGATGAGGTAGTATTCTGGAAGAATAGCCTAAGGCTAGACCTGGTCCATGACAAAATATTAACTAAAAAAATGAAATATGAAAAATATAGGAAATGCTATGAATTTTTCATGAAGGTAGGTGAATTATCCTTTAATCTCAATTGATGTGCATTTTCAAAAGCCAAATTTTTGGTAAAATAAATTTGTGATAGTTACAACTACACAAAACAAAGTTTCTGCTTAGCAAAATGAATGCATCTCAACCCTTTTTTAGCTGATTTCTTCCCACTCAATTTTAAACCTTTATTTATTTATTCATTTTTATTGGTTGTTCCAAACATTACAAAGCTCATGATATATCATCTTTGATACATTTTTCTCATGTGGTTTATGAACTCCCATTTTTCCCCAAATAAGAATTGCAGAAACACATTGGTTACACATTCACATTTTTACATAATGGCATATTAGTGACTGTTGTATTCTTCTACCTTTCCTGTCCCCTACTATCCCCCCTCCCCTCCCCTCCCATCTTCCCTCTCTACCTCCTGTGCTGTTGTTTAATTCTCTCCATTATTTCCCCCCCATTTCCCCTCACAACCAATTATGTGTAATTTTGTGTATCATTGAGGGTATCCTACCATTTCCATAGCTTTCTGTTCTCTCTCCCTTTCTCTCCCCCACTCGTCTTTGTATAATGTTAATCTTTTCCTCATGCTCTTCCTCCCTTTCTGTTCTTAGTTGCTCTCTTTATATCAAAGAAGACATTTGGCATTTGTTTTTTTTAAGGATTGGCTAGCTTCGCTTAGCATATTCTGCTCTAATGCCATACATTTCCCTGCAAATTCTATGATTTTGTAATTTTTTAGTGCTGCGTAATACTCCATTGTGAGTAGATTCCACATTTTTTTTATCCATTCATCTATTGAAGGGCATCTAAGTTGGTTCCACAGTCTAGCTATTGTGAATTGTGCCGCTATGATCATTGATGTGGCAGTATCCCAATAGTACGCTGTTTTAAGATCCTCAGGGAATAGTCCAAGAAGGGTGATAGCTTGGTCAAATGGTGGATCCATTCCCAGCTTTCCCAGAAATCTCCATACTGCTTTCCAAATTAGCTGCACCAATTTACAGTCAAACCAGCAGTGTACAAGTGTCCCCTTTTCCCCACATCCTCGCCAAAACATACTGTTGTTTGACTTCCTAATGGCTGCCGATCTTACTGGAGTGAGATGGTATCCTAGGGTGGTTTTGATTTGCATTCCTCTGACTGCTAGAGATTGTGAGCATTTTTTCGTGTACTTGTTGATTGATTGTATGTCCTCCTCTGTGAAGTGTCTGTTCAGGTCCTTGGCCCATTTGTTGATTGGGTTATTTGTTATCTTATTTTTTAATTTTTTTAGTTCTTTGTATATTTTGGATATTAGGGCTTTATCTGAAGTGTGAGGGGTAAAAATTTGTTCCCAGGATGTAGGTTCTCTATTTACCTCTCTTATTGTTTCTCTTGCTGAGAAAAAAAAAAACTTTTTAGTTTAAGTAAGTCCCATTAATTTATTCTTGTTATTAACTCTTGGGCTATGGGTGTCCTATTAAGGAATTTGGATCCCGACCCCACAGTACGTAGATCGTAGCCAACTTTTTCTTCTATCAGATGCAGTGTCACTGATTTAATATCTAGCTCTTTGATCCATTTTGAGTTAACTTCCTTGCTTGGCGAGAGAAAGGGATTCAGTGTTATTTTGTTGCATATCGATTTCCAATTTTTCAAGCACCATTTGTTGAAGATGCTATCCTTCGTATATTGCAGGTTTTTAGCCCCTTTTATCGAATATAAGAAAGTTGTAATTTTGTGGATTGGTTTCTGTGTCCTCTATTCTGTACCATTGGTCCACCTGCCTGTTTTGGTACCAGTACCCTGCTGTTTTTGTTACTATTGCTTTGTAGTACAGTTTGAACTCTGGTATCGCTATACCTCCAGATTCAAACTTCCTGCTTAGAATTGCTGTTGCTATTCTGGGTCTTTTGTTTTTCCATATGAATTTCATGATTGCTTTATCATTTCTACAAGAAATGTCGTTGGGATTTTGATTGGCATCAATTTAAACCTGTAGAGAATTTGGGTAATATCGCCATTTTGATGATGTTAGTTCTGCCTATCCATGAATTGGGTATATTTTTCCATATTCTAAGATCTTCTTCTATCTCTTTAGGGTTCTGTTGTTTTCATTTATAAATCTTTCACCTCTTTTGTTAGGTTGATTCCCAACTATTTAATTGTTTTTCCAATTATCTTATTTTCTTTGAGGATATTTTGAATGAAGTGGTATTCCTCATTTCGATTTCAGAAGTTTTGCTGCTGATATACAGGAATGCCTTTGATTTATGCGTGTTGATTGTATATCCTGCCACTTTGCTGAATTCATTTATTAACTCTAGCAGTTCCTCTGTAGACCCTTTGGGTCTGTTAAATATATTATCATGTCATCCGCAAATAGCGATAATTTAAGTTCTTCTTTTCCTATTTTTATGCCTTTAATTTCTTTTGTCTGTCTAATTGCTATGCCTAGTATTTCAAGAACTGAATTAAATAGAAGTGGTGATAGAGGGAATCCCTCTTGTTCCAGATTTTAGAGGGAGTGCCTTCAGCTTTTCTCAATTTAGGATGATTCCAGCCTGAGGTTTAGCATATATAGCTTTTACAATCTTGAGGTAAGTTCCTGTTATCCCTAGTTTTTCTAGTGTTTTCAACATAAAGGGATGCTGAACTTTGTCGAATGTTTTTTCTGAATCTATCGAGATGATCATATGGTTGTTGTCTTTAAGTCTATTGATGTGGTGAATAGCATTTATTGATTTCCGTATAATGAACCAGCCTTGCATTCCAGGGATGAATCCTACATGATCATGGTGCATAATTTTTTTGATATGCTTTTGTATTCGATTCACCAAGATTTTATTGAGAATTTTTGCATCCAAGATTATTAGAGATACTGGTCTGTAGTTTTCTTTCTTTGGAGTGTCTTTGTCTGGTTTTGGGATCAGGGTGATATTGGCGTCATAGAATGAATTTGAAAGAGTTCCTTCTTTTTCTATTTCTTGAAATAGCTTGAAAAGTATTGGTATTAATTCCTTTTTGAAGGTTTTGTAGATCTCTGCTGTATACCCATCTGTTCCATGGCTTTTTTTGCTTGGTAGTATTTTGATGGCTTCTTCTATTTCTTCCTTTGTTATTGGTCTGTTTAAATTGTGTGTGTCTTCCTTACTCAATCTGGGCAGATCGCATGACTTAAGAAGTTTATTGATATCTTCACTATCATCTATTTTATTGGAACATAGGGTTTCCATAGACTTTCTAATTATCTTCTTATTTCTGTAGTGTCTGTTGTGATATTGCCTTTTTCATCCCGTATGTTAGTAATTTGAGTTCTCTTATTTCTTCTCTTCCTTAGCATGGCTAAGGGCCTGTAAATCTTATTTATTTTTTCAAAGAACCAACTTTTAGTTTTATCAATATTTTCAATGTTTTTTTGTTTCAATTTTGTTGATTTCTGCTCTAATTTTAATTATTTCTTGTCTTCTACTACATTTGCTGTTGTTTTGCTCCTCCATTTCTAGGTTTTTGAGGTGTAGTGTGAGTTCATTTATTTGCTGTTTTTTTTCTTTTTTTTGAGGAAAGAACTCCAAGAAATGAATTTCCCTCTAAAAACTGCTATCATTGTGTCCCATAGATTCCAGTGTGTTGTGTCTGTATTGTCATTTGTCTCTACGAATTTTTTTATCTCCTCCTTTATGTCTTCTGTAAACCATTGATCATTCAGTAGCATGTTGTTCATTTTCCATGTGATGTAGGATTTTTTCTTCCTTCTTTTATCATTGATTTCCAGATTCATTCCATTATGATCAGATATGGTGCATGGTATTATCTCCACGACTTTATATTTACTAAGAATTGCCCTATGGCATAATATATGGTCTATCTTTGAGTAGGATCCATGTGCTGCTGAGAAGAACGTGTATCCACTTTTTGATGGCTGATATATTCTATATATGTTGGTGAAGTCTAGGTTACTGATTTTGCTGTTGAATTCTATAGTTTCTTTATTCAGTTTTTGTCTAGAGGATCTGTCTAATGGCTAGAGCTGTGTGTTGAAGTCACCCATAATTATTTTGTTGTAGTTTATTTGACTCTTGAACTTGAGGCGAGTTTGTATTATGAGTGTTGCAGCTCAATTGTTTGGTGCATACAAATTGATAATGGTTATGCATTGTTTGTGCAAGGTTCCTTTTAACAGTATATAGTGTCCTTCTTTATCCCTTTTGATTAATGTAGGTTTGAAGTTGATTTTATTCGATATGAGTATGGCCACTGCTGCTTGCTTCCGAGGGTCATGTGAGTGGTATGATTTTTCCCAAACTTTTAATTTCAGCCTCTGTATGTCTTTACCTATTATATGAGTCTCCTGAAGGCAGCATATTGTTGGATTTTTTTTTTTTTTTTTGATCAAGGTTACTAGCTTATGTCTCTTGATTGGTGAGTTTAGGCCACTGACATGTAAGGTTACAATTGAAATATGATTTGTACTTCCAGTCATGTTTATTTATTTATTTATTTATTTATTTATTTATTTATTTATTTATTTATTTATTTATTTTGGTTAGTTTTTACTTTTTGGTTATTTTCCCCTCCCTTTACTGAGATACCTCCCGCTGCTAGTTTCAGGCATTAGTTTCCAAATCCTCTTCTTGTAGTATTTTGCTCAAAATGCTTTGCACTGCTGGTGTTCTGGCTGTGAATTCTTTTAGCTTTTGTTTATCGTGAGAGACTTAAATTTCATTGTCAAATCTGAAGCTTAACTTTGCTGGATACAGTATTCTTGGTTGGAATCCATTATTTTTGAGCGTTTGAAATACTTTGTTCCAGGATCTTCTTGCTTTCAAAGTTTGTGATGAAAAATCAGTCGTTTACTTAATTGGTTTACCCCTGAATGTAATCTGCCTACTTTCTCTCTTAGCTTTTAATATTCTCTCTTTGTTCTGTATGTCCTTGTTCTGGCTATCTTCATAATTATTTGTCTTCGAGTTGGTCTATTATGGTTTTGAATGCTTGGGGTCCTGTAGGCTTCCAGGATTTGGCAATCCATTACATCTTTCATCTCTGGGAAATTTTCTAGAATTATTTCATTTAATATGTTGTCCATTCCTTTGGTTTGAATGTGTATGCCTTCTTCTATCCCGATGACTCTCAAATTTGTTTTTTTTATGACATCCCATATCTCTTGAATAGATTGCTCATGGGATTTAAGCATCTTTTCTGTGTTTACTATATTCTTTTCAAGTTGATAAACGTTGTCTTCATTATCTGATGTTCTAACTTCTACTTGATCTAGTCTATTTGTAATATTCTTCGTTACAGTTTTTAATTTGGTTTATAGTTTCCTGCATTTCTAGGATTACTGTTTGATATTTCTTTTAAAGGTCTCTATCTCCTGGTAAAGCTCGTTCTTTGCCATTTGAATTTGTTTGTTTATTTGATTTTCAAAATATACTTTTATTGCTTGGACTTGCTGCCTCATGTCTTGTCTAATATTCCTTTCCATCTGAGTTAGGTATGCCTTGAGTTTTTTCCCTATCCCTATTTCTGATGCTTCTCGGTCCTCCTGTAGAATTTAGTTGTCCTGCATTTTTTGCACACCTTTTTTTTCCTTGTTTTTTCATGATGTTCACGTTACTTTTCAGCTCTATTTGATTGCTGTGTTTCTGCTCTATTCAATAGATTTGTTTTGGTTTTATATATCTCTGTTCTCTCTCTTTTGTGTTTGTATACTATGCCTGCAAAAGTGGATTCTGCTTAGAAGGAATTCCGACAGCTGAGCTCCAGTGATGTCACCTGTCTGCTATGGCGGGGCCCAGGCTCCTTGCCGGGGTGTTTGAATGGGGGGGTGGGACTGGACTATCTCTGGTTGGTTTCACCTCCCGGTCGCTGGCGGGCGGGCGGTCTCCAGCCATCCAGTCGTGCAATCAGCGAATGGGCTGTCACCGGCGGGCGGGTGATCTCTAGCTGCCCAATTGCACAGGCAGCCAGCGGGTGATTGGTTGCTGGTGGGCAGGTGTTCTCCAGCCGCCTAGTCACGCGGGTCTGTTTTTTAGTCCCCTGGTTTCCTCTGCGAGTCCTGATTTCCCCTGCTACACCAGATTTCCCCTGAGTGATGCCTCTCGGCAGCTCAAACTGTACTTTTTGCCTGCCGTTTCTTGGGTGTGGAGGGTGTCTATTGGGAACCCTGGCACTCTATTGTTTTGATTTTTTCCGCTTGCCCCACCCATTGCGATGGCTAGACAAGTTTCGTTTTCACCGGTGATGGGAGGGGAAGTTGAAGTTCAGGTGCCACTAGTTTTCCCCCCGTCTTAATGAAGGCTTTCTCTGGTAATCCCTCCCCCGGAAAGCCTAAGAGAGAATTTTTGTGAACTACCTGCTGTATGGGAGATAAGCTGAGTAACACACACCTGTTTTGTTGTTGCAATCTGTCAGAGAGTGGCGGTGGATACTTCAGCTCTCCAAGATGGTGGCTGTTGGTTTCCTCGGTGGATTTTCGGTTGTGGAGGATAGAACTGTAGTGCTTTCTTCCCCATCTGAAATCCTGAACTCAGCCCCGGGCTCAGTGGCGGGTGAGCCAGCCAGATTCCACAGAATCTTCAGCAACGTTTCTCCCTGCATGCTGGTCGCTTCTCGGTGGAGGCCCGCCGCCTGTAGCCACGGCACGGGCCGCACGGATCAGTCACCCCAGATCTTCGGTCGCATAGTTGGCTCTTGTTTGAGACTCAATTACCGGACCTCGGTGGTGGAAATCATTCTTCTAGGTTCCAGGCACACCCATTTTTCTGTAAGATCCTAACAAGATACTTTTTCGTCATTCTAACTCCTTATTCACATGTGAAGTGGCACAGTACAAAGGGTGTGATGCACTCTATTCATGGCCATCTTGCAATGTCAAAATATTAGGATTTGTATGCACCATTTACTGAAGATAGTTTTCAGTACTAGTAAACCAAAATGTATTTCAGGTGGATGAATATTTCTTAGAATAATCTTTTGAAAAGTAGATTATAAATCCACATACATGAATATGAATGAAATTTGGGAGTGCATAATAAGACACATATATTTCATATTTTGAAAAATCTGGAGGATATATATATATATATATATATATATATATATATATATATATATACAGATACACACACAGAGAGACATTAAAAAGTAGCATTATATATGCCAATCGAAATTCATCATGAAATACATATCATCCACAGATTCAAAAATTTTCATTTTACTGAACATGGATTTATGTATAATGCTATTCAAATCGGAGGATCACCCATAGGTTGAATTCTCAGTTCCAACAGCTTTTAGAAGGAGTGATATCTTCTCACAATTTCTATATGCCAAGTCAGCCACCTCACCAAAATTATACGTGTGATACCAGGTATGATTCTATATGTGCATATAAAATTACATGTGCTAAATAGGCTACAGAGAAAGGGAGACAGGAATTCACATTTTTGTTAACTTTTAAAAAACATGGAGAATTCTTTCAACCAAATAATTGACTAGATTCATAACTCCTACCCTATATAATGCAAAAGGCAAGTCCAACTATACACGATGCCTCCTCTGAACTGCTTGTATTTCAATTCTGTTTGGGTTATTATTCTTCATCATATTACGATTAGTAGTCAGAGTTTAGTAGCGTAGGGGTTAGTGTGAGGGATTCACTATTTTGACTGGAAAATTGTAAAATGAATCCAATGTGTATGCAAATATGTGCTACAAAAAATTGTTCCCACTGTCATCCAGAAAAATGGCTTGACATTACCTACTCCCCAAGTAAGACAAAATTAGAGGAGAAGAGTTAGAAAATCTGTGAATACATATCTGGAATGGAATATGCTAAGGAGTTTCCAAAAGTAAGGGACAGGGTAAACACTCCACAAACTGGAGCTCTTCTGGCCTAAAGACTTTTTGTAGAACTGCCTCTGAGGTTGGGCACTTGAAACATATGTTGTTGTCAAGTGCTTTAGGTTCGTTTCTAGTGAGACCAATAAAGGTGGGTCTGCATCTATGTGATCTGGAGGACATGGTTTCTTATTTTCCACTGAACATGAGCAGCAGTGCTGAATTTGCTATTTGTAGCTATACTGTGGCCACTGGGGTCTAAGTGTCTCCCCGTGAGGACTGTGAAGCCATTTAGTGATCCTAAAATTTTCATGGTGTTTCTTGCGGCTTCACTGGGAGTTTGGTATTTGCTTCACAAAATACAAAGAGGTCAACTGGGACACAGTGATGGAGGGAGTTCTGTCACGTATGGTGGGTCAGTTTCTGCAGGACAATGCACCAACCATGCTCCTATCCCACATAGCTTGCCCCATTGACCATAGCAACTTGATTCTGAAACTTGCCCTGAAACTTCTCAATATTACAAGATGCCTTTACATAGAAGGGACTGCTTGCTGCACCATGTCAGTCACAAGACATTTGGAAGCTAATGGCAGATCCACATGGCCCCACCACAAATGTTTTATCACACACCTGCCCACTACTGCTCTAGGCCCAGTACTCAGCAGGCTCCAATTTATTGGCATCTCTGTTCTACACCATTTTCATGAAACCCAGTCAATCAAGGCACTGTCTGGTATACTCATGATCAGCAACAGGACATCCAAAGGTTCTCCAGTGCCACCTGGTCATGGGAATTTCAAAAATTTCTTGGTATTTATCTAGCCATTTTTGAAAGAAGAAGTTGGAGGCACTGTGCGTTTCAAATCAATCCAGAACCATTAAATTTTGAGGACTCATGTTAATGAAAGCTATGGAGAATTCTCACAGGCAAGGCTTCCCAAAGAGTGGCTAAATGGTCACGTGAATCCAGGCCCATTGAGGTCTACAATGTGAGGTCCATGTGTGTTTTGACTCTCAACTATGGCAGCCAAGTCTTTCAGAATAAAATCATGTGATATCTTGGCTGTGATTCCCAGTGCTTTGTGGAAATACAACCTGGGCATACATCTCAGTTTCCAAGGGCGACTCTCATGCATGGACTCTTAACATCCCAACACAATTCATGGCAATACTTCTCTGAGGTCAGTTCCAGAACTCAGTCTCTTAGGGGATTCACACCAGAGTTCATGTCAAGGTGGACCCAGTCATCTCTTCCAACCACCACACAAATGACCACAATTAAAACCAACACACTCCCACATGGCCCTCATGATCTTTCATATAAACACTCTTCATAACCTCTGGTTGTATGTTTCTATGAGGGGCGCAGACCAAGACAGTCTCCAAAATAATCTCCCTTGCCCCTAATATGCCTAAAATCAGGGTGGCTTTGACACCCTTCCTGTGAACCTGGTGTGATCACATAGGCCTGCTGTTAATACTTCTCTGCTTCTCCAATTTGAGGACTACTGACTGTGGGGTTTATATTCTTTGTCTGAATTGGAGACATGAGGAAACCAAAGCACCTACGGGCTAGCCTCTGCAGGGCTTTGAAGAAATTATTTGACCCAAAGCATTCCTATTCTCACTTGATGTAGGTCTGGAACCTCACAAAGGAAGGGGAGAGACTTCATCCAGAATGACTGCTCTTTTGGCTATTTTGGTTTTGGATGCACACATGGGATCTTTCTTTAGATCCATCAGGTGCTGAGAATCTAAGCCTAAGCCTCACACAGGGCCAAAAGGCTGATTCAGACACATCCTTTCAAAGGAATTAAGCAAAAAGCCTCAGGTGATGCCCATTCATTTCCATGTGAAAACAGTTTTTTTTTCAGGCTTCAAAAATGTGTGGCCTGAAGCAAAGACCTTTCAGACAATCAGGGCAGCAGAACAATTGGTAATTAAAAGGCCCAAAGCAGGGTTTCTCCACTGAGACTATCCTGATCACACTGATATCTGAGTTTTCTGAGATGCTCGCCATTTCTTTCAGCTATCCAGTACATGGCGATTTCACAGGGCTTGGAAGTGGTACATATATTGAACACAAAACCATGAGCCTATTCTGGAGAGTGGCCAGAATTCAGGAAGAAAGCAGAAACTTTGAAAGATAGCAAGTGTTGCCCATCGATAAGTCAAGCTGAAATCCATTCATAAATTGGGCAGGATGAATGCTGGGAAGCTTTCAACTAGACAGGACATATCAATTGATGCATTCTCTTTTCTAATGTCTACAACCATGGACACCGTGGGATACACAGACATAGAAACACTCGCCTTGTCAAACGACTTACTCGAAACAGTCTACACCAAACCAAACATATCGACTTTCCTACCTATTCTGAGAACATGAGACAAATCCACAAACTCACACCCACACCCACAAAGGCACCTCCTTCCCCGAAGTAGGTCTGTGACTATCCAGAGTTTCTCTGATTGTGGGCCATATTTTCTTCCCCCAAAATGGCCTTTCCTGTCTCAGATCTGGTCTCTTTGGTCAACATTGTGAAGAACTGAGGACCCGGTGGTGATCCAATACCTGCTTTCTCAGTAAAGGCGACTTTTCAGAGCTTTCTGGCATTTGGCCATCCTCACATCAGTAGGTACCAAGAAAGACTAAATCTGTCCTTGATAAATCCAAGCAAGTGAGAACCCTGGGAGTGGGACTGGGACTGGATTTGGGTGATGGCTTCCTGGATCCCAAGTTCAGAGAGTTCTGCCACCAAGGATGTTAGGTGAGGTCACTTCCTTCAGGAAGTGAATAAGGTCACTGCCTTGGCAACCACGTTGTCCTAACAGTTGCTTCAAAGGGTTCCCATGAAATGGAGGCTGCCCCTACTTCCTGTGTCACTTTCACAACTTAGAATGGTATATCAACCATAGGCACCCGGGAACAGCTCTCAACACAGGCCTGGTTTGGTCCTTCTTCTCTAAATTAAGAAGACAGATGCTGATTCAGACACATTCCTTCATCCTGACCAGGTTTTTTACAATGGAAGATGACTTTTGCTCTCTCAGTTCCTACATAGCTGCCTACAACTTCTGCAGGGATCACTTTTGCATGGACCTTTGAGTTTGTCAGTAGTTGGAAGGAATCCTACATTTTTGTATTGTAAGACCATCTCTGTCCCTGCTCTTCTGTAAAGTTAGATTGAGGCAACAGTGTATGGTTAGGGTTAATAACAGGTTTCATTTGGGTTAGGAATCATTCAGCTGGATGAATAATGGTATTGATAACCTGCGATAATTACAAGAATATATAGGTAAAATATAAGTATGAAAACAGAAATCTAGGTAAGATTTAAAACCCAGAAGTGTATTAAGACCTTGATTTTGATACTTAGCTTTGATTTATTTTCTGCACAGATGTCTCAGGTACATCGATATACAATTGCATTGGACATTGTGCTTTGGATGATTGATTGTCAAAGATAACTTCCAGTCCAAAAGTGATAGTCGGTAAGATTAAGAAGATAGTCGTTAGTTTAGAAAGGAGAGTGAGTATAGAATTTGCACCAAAATTTCTTTGCTATAGCTTTTCGGTATAGAGTAAATGTAAATGTCAGCACATGTGAAGCGTCAGTCACAATGATGAACTGGGAAAAATATGTAGGAAAATAGATATCAATAGAGACATTAGGAAATCTGGCAAAGTATAGTCGTTAGTGAAAAGTTAGTAAAATAGGTAGTTGTCTCTTCATGTTTTTCTGTATACTTAACTTCCCTCCCTGCCCTCCCCAAGGAAAGTATAAAAGCCCTGTTTAAGCTGTTCTCAGGACTCTCTGCTCTATTGAAGTGAGCTCTGAGCCCCAGCATGCTGGCCCCCCAATAAACCCTTTGCTTTTGCATGAGACAGTCTCTTGGATGTCTCTTCGCCTGACACTCGTCCGACCTTTACATATGGAGGTTCCACTGAGTTCTGGCAGCAGTGGACGAGAGACCCCAACAGGCTCCTCTCGGGATTTGTAAGGCGCCTCTTTCTGGTGTCAGGTTTCAGGTTAGTGCTTGGAAAATGGCTGTCAATAAAGAGCGTGAGCTCTCTCTCACGGTGGCTGACAGATGTGTCACAGAGCCACAGGCCACCACCCTGAGGGACACCCCATAGGACTCTGAAAATGGAGGAACAATAGTCTCCTCAACTCAGTGATATTTTGTTTCAGATTCGGTATTGCCAGCCCATCAGGTATTGCCGGCTACTCAGTCCTCGTCTCAGTGTTGAACGTCCATTGCCTGTCTTTATTGTCTTGTCTTGTCTGTGTCATGTGTCGTTGCTTTTACTGTTTGTGCATTTTCCATTATGGGAAAGAGCACTTCAATGCCTCTGTTCCTGACCCTTGATCATGTACCAAATTCCGCTTAAGGGCTCAGAATCTTTCTTTTTCAGTAAACCGGTGGACCTGGCAGACTCTCTGTGCCTCAGAATGGCCCACCTTTGGATTTGGATGGCCCTTAGAAGGATTTTTCTACTTCTCACTAATTTAAAAAGTCAGAGATATTGTCTTTCAGGGAGGGCCACATAGCCATCCAGATCAAAAGCCATATATCTGAACCCGGCATTACCTCTGCAAATCTCCTCCATGGGTGAAGCCTTTCTTTGCCCCTGCCCCCACTCCTAATCCTTCCCCCACGATCTCTCAAACCCTCTGCTCCTCCTCCTCCTCCACCCTCTTTTCTGCCTAAGTCACAAGATTTAACTCTACTGGAATCTCATCCCTCTCCTTATCCCTTGCCCTGGTCTCCCAACCCCCAACACCCTTTAAGTGATTCCCCTGCTGCTGACTCAGCCTCTCCGCCATTGGAGGAAGCTAAGCCAGCCCAGAACCCTCCAGAAAACTCCCCCGCGGCACACACAGCCCCTGCTCCCCTGGAGGAACCTGGCCCGGCTAAAGGAACTCACCGGCAATGAATGATTGAAAACCTTGGAACTCCCATGATGCTCCACCTGCGTCCCTATGTGCCAATGATTGATGATGGCCATGGGGAAAAAATGCAAGCCTACCAGTATTGGCCTTTCTCCTCTTCAGACCTATATAACTGGAAAAATAAAAATCCCCCTTTTACCGAGGACCCCACTCGTCTCTCAGGTGTGGTTGATTCATAGATGTTTTCACACCAGCCCACTTGGAATGACTGCCAACAACACCTAGGGACTCTCTTCATGACAGAGGAACAAAAGAGAATCCTCCTGGAAGCTAGAAAATAATATCCTTGGACCAGATGTGTGACTGACACAACTTCCCAACATATTCAACCTGGCTTTCCCTAGAATCGACGAAACTGGGACCCCAACACCTTTGAAGGTAGGGAGAATCTGTCCACTTATCTCCGGGCTCTAATAGCGGGTATCTTAGTGGCTGCTAGGCGAGCAACTAATTTGGCCAAGGTAATAGAGTTTATTCAAGGGCCTGATGTATCTCCCTCTATGTTTCTAGAGAGAATTAGGGAGGCATATAGGAGATATACTCCTTTTGATACTCAGGCAGAGGCTCAAAAGGCATCTGACATGATGGCCTTTATTGGGCAAGCTGCCCTGGATATTTAAAGAAAGTTACAACACTTAGATGGATTACAAGATATGACTTTGAGAGATATAGTCAGAGAAGCCAGAAAGCTATATTATACAAGAGAAACTGAGGAAGATAAGGAAGCAAAGGGAGGATAAAAGAAACAAAAGACAGACTAAGGAATTGACTAAGGTCCTGGTCACAACAACAAATATTCCAGAAATAAGAAACATGGAGACAGGAAGGGATACCTGGGCCCAAACTAGAGGCCACCCCTGGCCTCAGATCAATGTGCCTACTGTAAAGAAAAAGGACACTGGGCCAAAGAGAGCCCTAGAAAGAGACAGCCACGAGAGCCAGCCATTCTGACTCTGGAGGATGACTAAGAAAGTTGGGGATCAGATCCCCTCCCCGAGCTCAGGTTAACTTTTGAAGTGTAGGGCACCCCAGTAAACATTGAAGTGGATACAGGGGCAATATACTCAGCCATTAAGGCCCCATTTTGCCCTCTATCAAATAAAAGATCTTTAATTCAAGGGGTTAATTGCAGTAAATATCGGGCTTGGACAACTAAGAGGACCTGGGACCAGGGGAAAGGAAAAATCCATCACTTCTTCCAAGTAATTTCAGAATGCCCGGCCCCATTGATGGGCAGAGTTCTGCTCACCAAGCTCCGGGCCAAAATAACTTTTAACCCTGAAGGCCCCCAAGTGGAATTTCTAAATCCTTCAGTAAAAACTCCTATATTCACAGCTCTAACTATGTCAGTAGATAATGTACACCAAATCACTCACCTTAGTTTAAAGAAACTACATTCATTCATGAAGGATCAAGAACAGAGTTTTCCACTAACCAACTCACAGTTAAAGGAAATAACTGAATGGTTAACAAAAACCTGTCAGGTCCATCAATTGGTTAATTCTTATCCTTCCAAGCTTCCTGCAGGAAAGCACCTATGAGGAACCAGACAAAGACAATTCTGGGAAGTGTACTTTACTGAAATAAAGCCAGCAAGTTATGGACTTAAATATCTCCTAGTCTTTGTAGATACATTTTCAGTATGGATTGAAGCCTTTCCCACCAAAAAAAAGAAAAGGAAAAAAAGAAAAAAAAAAAGAAACAGTGCAAATTGTGGTGAAGAAGATCCTCGGAGATATTTTTCCAAGATACGGCCTGCCTAAAGTAATAGGGTGTGATAATGGACCGGCGTTCAAAACCCACATAAGTAAGGGGTTAGCCAGGACCTTGGGGATTTATTGAAAGTTACATTGTGCTTATAGACCCCCGAGTTATGGACAGGCAGAATGAATGAATAGAACCATTAAAGAGACCATAACGAAATTAAGCTTAGTGACTGGCATAAAATATTGGACTATGCTCCTGCCTTATGAACTGTTTCATGCAAGAAATACTCCCTCTGTTTCTTTGTGTAACCTCACCCCCTATGAAATTTTCTATGGTGCCCCTCCTCCAGTAAGGGACCTAACCCCAACTCTAAGACCTAACGATCCCTTTCACACCCCCTTGCTTGACAGACTTAAAGCTCTTCAAAGAACTCAGGATACCTGTGAAAACAGATGGCCACTGCCTAACAACCTGGGGACGAGAGGACTCCAAATCAACATCAAGTAAGATACTTCTTCTATGTAAGACGACATCAGGTGTCATCCCTGGAACCCCGCTTGAAAGGACCATACCAGGTGCTACTTATAACACCTACAGCGGTAAAGGTAGACAGAATCATTTCCTGGATCCATACCTCTCATCTCAAGCCTGCGGCCTGTTGAGACTCTGGCTGGAAACTGGAAAAGACTGGTAATGCTTTCAAATTGTGTATTCGCCATGTGGATAAAGCTATAGACTCTCCCCTTAACCACCAGTAGTCCTAACCCTCATCAGCCCGTTCAGCAGCGATGGCGGATCACAAATCCTACTGGAAAAGAAGTATGGTCTATCTTGTATACAGCCCACTTAGGTAACTAGTGACCATTTCTCCACCCAGACATTTATCAGCTGGCGATACGTCTTTCCCATTGGGATATCCATGATGAAGGGGATGCCACTAAAATTTCATTAAATCCTTTCCGAAACAAAGACAATGGAAACAAACATAATCGATGTAGGGACAAGCGAGCCAGATGCAGGTTTGCTAGCCTAGATTACTATGATTGCCTGGTGGACTATCAAAGCCACATGAAATCACGGCTGTGTGGGGGGAAAGCTGACTTCTTCTGTAAGTCATGGGGATGTGAGCATACAGGGACTGCCTGATGGATCTCAAGCTTCTCATCAAATTCTGTAGAGAAAAGGGAAAGAAAAGAGAAATTGGATGGAAATGGAAGGAGACCCTCATTGTTACATATAAGAGGTTGTGAGGGGAATGGGAAAAAAAAATAAGGAGAGAAATGAATTACAGTAGATGGGGTAGAGAGAGAAGATGGAAGGGGAGGGGGGATAGTAGAGGATAGGAAAGGTAGCAGAATACAACAGTTACTATTATGGAATTATGTAAAAATGTGGATGTGTAATCAATGTGATTCTGCAATCTTTGTAATGTTTTGAATAACCAATAAAAAAAAAAATTCTGTACACAGCATTGGCCATATTACCAATTAGATAACCAAAACCGATGGCCCACAGTGGGGTCTCTAGATCCTCAAATTCTACGTGACATTTTTAACTTCAGCAAATGCTCAAAAGGGTGAAAGGAGATTCCCCTATGTGGAGGCCTTTTCCCTCCTTCGCTCACATCCTGACCTATGTTTCTCCAATAGATCCTCACCCTTAGCCTTCTGCTCCAGACTCTCTGCTGTCACTATCACCTCAGCAACATGATTTCTCCCCTCCAATTACTAGATCAAAAATCCAAGCCTCTGCCAGTTCTCAGACCATTGCCCAATTGCTGAGGTAGCAGGTAATGAAGTACCCCTCCACCAACTCCCTCCTCTCTTCTCCTATCAGTGTCCACATCGGATCCCACCAGGTCCTGTTACCAGCTAACCCAAATCTCAAACCAGCTGAGGAGAGCCCTCAGACCCCTATCCAAGATGCAATGAAAATGGACTTAAAAGTTTCTTTGTCATCACTGAAAACAGGTTACTCAAAATTTAAAGTCCCTTACAGGCTTTTAGTGATACTAACTCCGGTCTTCTCCTCTGCTCTACCTGTTCTATTGCTCAAGTTATTGTTGCTAGGAAAATCCCAAACCCCTTTCCCATTATTCTTTAACATCTCTCCTTCCTCATTCTCAGATCTTCAGAACTGCTGTCAGCCCCACCTACCCCATCTGCCCCCTCTGTACCAGGCCCACCGAAAAGTCTTATCTGACCATATTCAGAAGTCTTCATCATGGCTGACTTTAGGACTCTCAGCAAAAGAGTCCCTATAAAAGACTTCAGAGTAGATAAAATTCCTCTTTTCATGCTGCCCTGTTCTACTTGGCCACTGGCTAAAAAAATCTGCACTCCTAAGCTAGACACCACCTTACTAGTTTTTCACAAAATATGTGTACAAGGCCTCTGGTCATGAGCTAGGGATTCACAGAGATGGCTACATTTCTAAGATACAGAAGTTACAAACTGGGCTCCATGGTAACAGCTGGCAGGGTGAAAATTAAAGGGAAGAAAGAGCTCTCCCTAAGCCAGGTGTCCTTGAAAAGTTAACTTGCCAAGAACAGAGGAAAAAACAGAAAAATAAACTGCTTTTTGTGACCTTCTGCAGACTGTGAACTTCTTTGCCCCTTCCTTTACATGTTGGGTACAAAATTCTGAAACTACCTAAACTTGAGTTTCAGGGGATTTATTGATTACAACAGAAGTAATGCCCTCTGAATCTGGTTGCAAACAAATAGGACTGTTTCCCTGTCTTCGGTACTATCTTAGGCACCTTGCCTTGTCTGTCCCTACACCAGTATAATTCTATATACTTAAACATTTTTTATGTTTTCATGAAATTGTCAACAGATATGATTAATTGTGTAATGGTGCAGATGTTTCCCAGAGTGCTTTATCCTGATGCAGGTTCATTTGAAATTCAAATAGGGGGAAATAAAACCCGGTTCCACTGGGAACATATATCCCTCACTTTAGCCATCCTATTAGAAATAGGAGTTGCTGCAGAGGTGGGCATAAGAACCACTGCCTTGGTCCATGGGACACAACAAATGACACAATTAGAAGCAGCAATAGACCAAAACTTAAAGATATTAGAAACCTCCATCACAGCTTTGCAGAAATCTTTAACCTCTCTCTCTGAAGTTGTTTTACAGAACAGTCGAGGGTTGAACCTCCTCTTCATGAGAGAAGGGGGCCTTTGTTCTGAATTGATGGAAGAATGTTGTGTTTATGCTGACCATTCTGGAGTTGTAAAAAAATCTATGAGTAAATTAAAAGCACAACTTGAAGAGTGTCAACGAGAGAGAGAGGCCAAAAAAGGGTAGTTTGAGTCTTGGTTCACACAGTCCCCCTGGTTAACTACGCATTTATCAACCCTGGCAGGTCCAATAATAATCCTCATATTATTGCTAACTATAAACTCTGTTTGCTCAACCATGTAATTTCTTTTCTCCAATCTCAAATTGGAAAAGTTAAACTTATGTTAATACCCCACTAGCAGACATAAAATGTGACACCCCCCAATGATCACTTTTATGACTAAAAGTAGCCAGAAGAAGAAGTGGGGAATGAAAGGTTAATAAAATAGGCACTTGTCACTTCCTGATTTTCTGTACGCTTAACAAAACACTGTTGAAATCTTGAGAAATGTTTGCTAATCTTGTTCCCAGAACGTGCTGTCCCCAACTGCCAAACTACAGAATGCACTCCCTCACCCGGTTGCGCGCAAACTGCCCACTCGCCCTGATCCATTAATAAAATTTCCTCCTTGCCCTCTCCAAGGAAAGTATATAAGCTCTGCTTAAGCTGTTCTCAGGGCTCTCTGCTCTATTCAAGTGAGCTATGAGCACCAGCACCCAGGACCCCCAATAAACCCTTTGCTGTTGCATGAGATAGATTCTGGGTGGTCTCTTCCTCTGACGCTCACCTGACATTTACTTGGATGATTGAATGTAGAAAAGAACAACCATTCAAAACGGGATAGTCAGAAAGATTAGGAATATAGTTGGTAGGTTTAGGAAGAAGAGTGAATATAGGATTTGGAAAAAAAGTCCTTTAGCAATACAGTTTCATATAGAGAGTGAATGTAAATGTCAGCACATGTGAAGAGTCAGTCACAATGATGAACTGGAGAAAACATGTAGGAAAGCAGATATCAATAGAGACATTATGAAATCAGGCAAAGCATAAAGTTAGTGATAGGATTACACATTCAACAGGGTTGACTTTAATTATATAATCTTAGGAAAAAAGAAATATGTAGTCATCAATAGGATTGACATTTGAGAGCATTAGGCAAGTTGACATGGATGATTTTAGTAATGCAGGTTCACTTTCCATTTAGGTTTTGGTACAATCATAAGTGTGACCTTTTCATTTTGTGTTCAGAATATTACTGTGATACAATGTATATGTAGATCAGGTGACATGAGTATTTCTCGTACCATTTCTGGGAGCAATATTTTGAAGACGTATAAATTAGTATTGGGGATACAAAGAGTTTTACCCTGTGTCTATGAATATAGAGGTTTCCTGGCCTAAAGACATTTTGAGAAACTGCCTCTGAGGCTGGGCACTTGAAATATATGTTGTTGTCAGTAGCTTTAACTTCCTTTGTATTGAGACCATCAAAGCTAGATATGCATCTATGCGATCTGAAGGACATGTGTTCTTATTTTCCAATGAACATGGTGCAGCAGTGATGAATTCTCTTTTTGTAGGTAAACAATGGCCATTGGGGCTAAGCGTCTCCCCGTGTGGACTGTGAAGCCCTTTGGTCATACTCCACTTTTAATGGTCTTTCGTGCTGCTACACTGGGAGTTTGGTATTTGCTTTACAAAATACAAGGAGTTCAAATGGGTCGCAGTGCTGCACGGCATTCTGTCACATGTGGTTGGTCAGTGTCTGCTGGAGAACGCACCAACCAGGCTTCTATCCCACATAGCTTGCGCCCTTGTCCATAGCAACCTGATTCGGAACATTGCCCAGAAACGTCTCCATATACCAAGATGCCTTTTCATATAATTGTTTGCTGGCTGCACCATGTCAGTCACAGGACATTTGGAAGCCAATGGCAGATCTCCATGGCCACAGCACAGATGTATTATCACACACTTGCTAACCACTAGTCTAGGCTCACTACTCAGAAGGCTCCAACTTACTGGCATCTCTGTTCTACATCATTTTCATGAAACCCAGTCAATCAAGGCACTGTCTGGTATACTCCTGATCAGCAAAAGGACATGGAAATGTTTTCCAGTGTCACCTGGTCAAGGGAATGTCCAAAATTTCAAGTTATTTATCTTGCCATTTTTCAAGGATGAATTTGGAGTCACTGTGGGTTTCCCATTTATCCAGGAACCATAAAATTTTGAGGAAGCTCATTTGAATAAAACCTCTGGAGAACTCTCACAGGCAAGACTTCCCAAAGAGGGGGCAAAAGGTCACAAGAAGCCAGGCCCATTGAGGTCTACAATGTGAGATCGATGTGTGTTTTGTCTCTTAATTGTGGCTGCCAAATCTTTAAAAATAAAATTATGTAATATCCTGGATGAGATTCCCATGGCAATGTGGAAAGCCATCCTGGGCCTAGAACTCAGTTTCCAAGGGTGACTCTCATGCGTGGCCTCCTAAAATCCAAACACGACTTCATGGCAATACTTCTCTGAGTTCGGTTCCAGAACTCAGTCTTATGGGGAATCACACCAGTGTTCAAGCCCAGGTGGACCCAGTCATCTCTTCCAACCACCAACAAATGACCACAATTAAAACCAAAACACTCCCAAATGGCCTTCAGCTTCTTCCATATAGACACTCAACATAAATTATATAACTGGTTCCAACTTTAAATAATGGATTGAATTGTTATCTGAAAATATACAGGAAATCTTATATTGATATACAATCATTCATTTCAACCAGTTATACATCTAATGGTAATATTAGGGTTATGGTTTATCATGAAGAGTGTGGGAGTTTTGCTTCAAATTTTTATGGAAATCGAAGATAGTGTGTTTGGAAAGAAGTCTCATGAGAAGAACAGTAAAGAAACCTGGAGGAATACATGTGTTCTGAAGCAGGAAATGATTGAAAGTGAAACAAATGCCTATTAATTTGGGAACCTGTGGATGAAATATATATCCTATGGTGTGCATAAACTGAAGAAATAGTAATATACCAGTGTTAAATAAAATGAACTTCAAAATACACATCATGTCCCATAGGAATCTATTTGCATTGATGTTAAACTGGGTCAGTTACTGTAGAAATATTAGGATTGTATGCACCATTCACTGAAGTTACTTTTCAGTACTAGGAAACAAATATGTATTTCAGGTGGATGTATATTTCTGAGAATAATCTTGTGAAAAGTTGATTATGAATCCACATACATGAACATGAATGAATTTAGGTACTGTATATAGGACACATATATTTTATATTTTGAAAAATTTGGAGAGTATATATATATATATATATATATATATATATATATATATATACACACACACACAAAAAACACAAACACAGACAATAAGAAGTAGCAATATATATGCCAATCGAAATTATTTATGAAATATATATCATCCACTGATGCAAAAATATTTATTTTACTTAACATGGATTTATGTATAATGTTTTTCTACTAGGAGGCTCCCCCATAGGTTGAATTTTCAGTTCCAACAGCGTTTAGGAGAAGTGATCTCTTCTCACAATTTGAATCTGCTAAGTCAGCCACCTCACAAGAATATACGTTTGATACCAGGTAGGATTCTATATGTGCATATAAAATACATGTGGTGAATAGGCTACAGAGAAAGGGAGACAGGTATTCACATATTTTTTAACTTTAAAAACACATGGAGAACTATTTCAATTAAAAATTAGCTAGATTTATAACACCTACCCTATATCATGCAAAAGGCAACTCCAACTATACACCATGCCTCCTCTGAACTGCTTGTATTTCTATTCTATTTGGGTTATTTTTCTCCATCATATTAGGATTAATAGTCATAGTCTAGTAGGGTATGGGTTAGTGCCAGGTGTCCTGGCCGGCAGGACACATGAACATGGGCATCGAACATAGTTGGGGAGGAATGATGTGACAAGAGACAGGAGAGATGACAGCCAGACAGGAGTTCTAATCAAGCTGCAAACTTTTATTGTTCTCACAGGGTGTTTATATGCTGCCGATGGGAAAGTTCTCTTATCGGCAGTTGCTGGATGTCTTCACAGGGTTAGATAACCTCAGGATATTTCAGGAAGACAGATGGCGACAGGATGTCTCAGGGAGATAGATGGTTGTGGGATATCTCCCAGGCAGGATGTCTCCCAGGGGGCTGTTTCTTGTAAGTGTCAGGCTATTCTTTGAAGGAGAACTTCCTTCTAGCCCCTGACATCTCCCCCTTTCTTATATAAAATATTTGACCTACCTTACCGGCCATGTTTTTAGGGGGGGTCAGTGGCTCTGTTTTTCTAGGAGGCCTTAGAATATCTCCTGATCCGAGCGAGCATCTTTACTTGCAGATTTCGTGGTGGCCTTGGCATGTTTTTGGAGGAGATGGCCTTGAAGGGGATGCATGCCAACCGCCATGCACCAGAGCGTGTCACTCAGAGGTCTTGTGTTTGGGGATCCGTGGATCCATCCTTTTGCAGTCCTTCCTTCACCCTCCGATATTATGGCCTAACGTCCTCACTCCATGGGTGCGTCTTCCCCCAAGCCGAGGGGCCCATGTAGACGAACCCTTATGGCAAGGGCAGAAGATGGTTGTCAGAGCTGTTACTTATAGTTTTATGTAAGAAAGAGAGATCTGTGGGGATGTAAACTTGAGAAATAAGCCTGTGAGAAGGGTAGAACATCCTTTTAAAAGTTGACAGCATGGTCTTCCAACTCCAGATGATGACAGTGGATCTGTATGGGCTTAGAGGCCATAATATTAATGTGTTCTTTAACAAATTGTACCACACTGTTTATAATGCAGGGTCCTATGGTCACCATTAAACGTAAACCCAACAAAGGGCCTAATAGGGGAAGAAGGTAGGGTAGAAATCCATTAAGCTTAGTCCAGAGGGGATTTTCAAATAGTTCCCTTCATCTCTTTTCTAGATCTTCTTGAAGCTGCTTAAATTTAGTGCATACTATGACTGATTTATTGGCATAAAAGCAGCATTGTTCCCCTAAGGCCAATCAAATATCTCCCTGGTTAGCAGTCAGCAAATCAAGCCTCGTCTGTTTTGAAGGAACACTTTTGCCAAGAAGTCTATTTGGTCCTACAAATCTTTATTGGTTTCTGATAGAGTTTGTACATCATTTTAAGTTGTTGAGACAGGCGATGGTAAGGGTGTATAGCCATGCCTAAGCCAGTGTACCTGTGCCCACAGCAGCTGTTATTCCAAGGCTGGCAATAAGTGGTAAGGCCTGTATCACCCGCCTCTGTCTTTTGACTAAGGTGTCTAGGCTAGAGGTTCATCTCCTGGGACAATAGTTATATCAGGGAGTAATAAGGCAAGAACACAGCCTCTGGTCCAATTCGCTGGAAGCCTGGGGAAGGCCACATTTCCTCCACACATAACAACTGTGCCATTGGGTGGAAAAAGAGATGGGATGGGTGAGGAATAACTTTGTACTGTTGAGCAATTTCCAAAGAAAGTAATTCCAAAATCCATATCATAGGTATTATTCTGCATTGCGCCTAAAAGACATAATGTAAAAGTGCCTATAGGCTGTACTTTAAAGGGAAATCCGGGTTGGCATGTATTATCATTGTCCATAGTAGAATTAATAGGAACTGCCATAGGCATGCTTGCCCCTGTTGTCATGCAGAGCCAACAATTACCAGCAAGGGTGGGGTTGGAATTATTAAGGAAGGAGAAGGTAGTTTGCAAAATATCTAATGCATTGGTATCTAAACCTGGGAACTGGGATTTCGGCTACATTAAGGGATGATATGTGAGCTCAGGGATTTGGGTTTTCAAAAGTTTGATTATCTGAGGATGCTTGACAGCTTCAGTGGGTCCTCTACCATCAGAGACCCCTGTAGGGGCCTTAATGGGCCAGTAGGAAGGTTTTCTGACAGTGCCTTGGCACCCAGCTGACTGTAGCTTGGTGTATTTGCCTTCTCCTCCCTGGTCAAAGAGAACGGGGGTATAATGAATAGTGGTCCCCCCTGCTTCATGAGTTTTAGTTAGGGAGGCTTCAAAAAATCATTCTCCTTGCTTGTTAACACAAATTGAGGCTGACACATAACAAGAGACATGCATCGCCTGGGTATGCGTACGGGTTGCAGAACAATTTTGGAGAGCTTTACTTGTACTAGGGGGAATAATTATTGGCTTGTTAACACATACGCATTTAGGCTGATGAACTCCTCTGAGTTTATGGTCAACCTCGGCACGGAGGTAAGCCACCTTAGTCATGCAGTCAGCAGTCTGGGTCCAACTAGTGGGAGCCTGAGTCCAAGATCCTCCCTTGCATTCACGGGGGGGGGTGGCAAAAAGGTACTCCATGATGTTGGAAGGTGGAGGGCCAAAGCCTCCATGCACAAACCTGTTCAGCAGAAGTTCCTTAAGCAGGATCCTCACACAGATTGTTGGATGGATCCAAAAAAGAGGAAAATTTGTACTCAGGGGGAGGGCCTCCGTCCCCGGTTTGAGGTAAGTCATTAACCTGTTTAATCAGGCGTTCTGGTAACCATCTTGGGGCTGCTAGCTCTTGGTCCAAAACACAAGCTGAGCCTCGTTCCCAGATGAGAACAGGATCTGGGCGTTTCCATTTATTTGTAAGGGGATTTCGCCACATAACAGGTGGGTGATCAGAATTGGAAAAGGGATGCCAGTGTCTGTCTGCAGTCGAAAGGCCTTCACTGTCTAGGGTAAGAAAAAAAAGGGCAAATAATGCATGGTTAAGGCAATGCCTGTGAGTGGTAAATACAAGGGTGGAAGCCTTAAGGCGGGATAGCCAAGTCTTTAAGGTAAGATGGAACGTTCCACAATGCCTTGGCCCTGAGGTTTGTATTGAATTCCAGTAGTATGACAAAATTGCAAGGTAGCACAAAACTGTTTAAACTTGGCACTGGTATATGGAGGACAATTATCTTTTTTAATATGTATTGGTTTACCCATTATGGAAAAGGCTGAAACAAGATGAGAAAGGATATTTTTGGTAGCCTCTCCAGAATGTGGTGATGCAAAAAAAAAGCTGCTGAAGGTATCAATAGAAACGTGTATATATTTGCTTTTTCCAAATTCAGGAAAATGAGTAACATCCATTTGCCAAACCTGATTTGGCAGTAATCCTCGGGGGTTGAGTGTTGAATGGGGAGGGAGAGAGCTCAAGCAGGGCATTCTTTTACTATTTCTCGTGCCTGTTGCCTGGTAATTTTACAAAGTAATAAAAGGTTCTGGGAATTTATTTGGTGAAGGTTGTTTAGCTCCGTGGCCTTTTGAATGGAGCCACCAAAAATTGGAAAGATGGTAGGAGTTGCTGCATCAGCTTGAGCATTACCTGTGTTAGAGGGCCGGAAAGATCAGACTGTGCCCTGATGTGTCCTAAGAAAAATGGGTATTGTTTGGCCTGAATTAACTGCTGAAGCTGGTGAAACAGAAAGGCAGCATTGGAGGAAGCTTTAATGGCGGGTGAAATCTCCAGCAGGGGCACAGAATGAGCAATGTAGGCACTGTCTGTATGAATATTAACAGGATTATCACAAAATTTTATAAAAACTTGTGTTATGGCAAACAATTCCACAAACTGTGCTGAATGATAGACAGTATCAAAGGTGGTAGGCTGGTTATTGAGAACAAAGTCCGCACAGCCATTACTGGAACCGTCTGTAAAGACAGTAAGGGCTTGAGGACTGGGAGCCTTTTGAGTAATTTTGGGAAAAATAAATGGATGTATCTGGACAAAATGTAAAAGGGTGTCATTGGGGACGTGGTTATCAATTGTTCCCAAATGGCCTGATTGGGTAATACCCCATTCATCCCCTCTCTGTAGTAAAAATTGAGTTTGGTCATTAGTATATGGAATTAGAATATTATCAGGGTCTTTGCCAAAATGTTGTTGAGAAAGCAAACGACCTTTAATAATAATAGAAGCTACCTGAGCAAGATAAACGGTAATAAACTTGGAGGATGTGGTGGATAAATGGAACCAAAGCAAGGGGAAGCCTTTATTTTTAAAATATGGATATCACTGACAAAATTTTTTTGAGGGTATATGAGGAGTGTGTAAAAGAACCAGAACCAGAGGAAGGTAATAAGAAATTTGTGTAACAAACTGTTTGGCAATGGCTTCTGTGACTTGGTTTAATGCCTGTCATGCCTCGGGAGTAAGCTTTTGAGGGGAGGAGGGGTAGGAATCACCTCTCAAAATATCATTAAGGGGCAAAAGTACACAAGTGGGTAATTTTAAATATGTTCTTAGCCATTGAATATCTCCAAGTAATTTTTGAGAATCATTAAGGGTGTGAAGATGGTCCACACGTAGTTGTATTTTAGGAATTTGGATCTGATTATCTTGAAGTTTAAGGCCCAAATAGGTATAAGGGTCCTGTGTTTAAACCTTATCAGGAGCTATCTGTAGTCTCAAGGTAGTAAGGGTTTTCTAAAGGTCCAAGTAACAATTATTAAGGTCATGGTAATTAGGTGCAGCAATTAAAAAATCATCCATATTATGTAAAACATAAAATTGTGGTCATCACTCTCTCACAGGGTCTACTGCTTGAACAACTTATTTTTAGCAAAGACTAGGGCTGTTGGCCATACCTTGGGGAAGAACCTTCCATTGAAATCTCTGCATAGGGCCGTGGAAATTAATGCAAGGGAGACTAAAGGCAAAATAGGGTCTATCCTCAGGATGTAAAGGAATGGTAAAAAAGCAAACTTTTAAGTCAAAAACCATTTTACAATAGTTTTTGGGAATAGCCACTGGTGTGGGAATTCCAGGCAGTACTGCTCCCATCAGGCACATAACTGTATTAATGGCACACAAATATTGTAAAAGACACCACTTGCCTGATTTTTTCTTGATAACACAAATAGGAGTATTCCATGGTGAGGTTGAGGGCTCGACATGGCCGGCTGCCAGCTGTTCCTGCACTAACATGGAGGCAGCCTCCAATTTTTTGGGGGGGATATGGGGGCACTGATCCACCCACACAAGAGTCTGAGTCTCCCAAATAATTTTATCTGCATGGGGTACAGGAGGGTCAGGAACCGACACTAAAAATCAGAATACCTAAGTCCATATGTATTTTTTTATGGGTTTTA
Source organism: Callospermophilus lateralis (assembly GCF_048772815.1). Taxonomy (NCBI): domain Eukaryota; kingdom Metazoa; phylum Chordata; class Mammalia; order Rodentia; family Sciuridae; genus Callospermophilus; species Callospermophilus lateralis. The sequence continues at coordinate 120,883,831 of NC_135313.1, read as the reverse complement.
TAGTCCCCACCAGTCCTTGTCTCAGTCTCACAAGGCCTGTACCAGGGACAAAATTCATACGAAGCATTTGATGAGTCACCATGGAATTGGGACTGGCAAGAATAACTTCCATTTGACTCAAAATATCTCAGTCCCATAGGTTAACATGGAGGTCAGGAACAATGAAAGGAGTGACAGTCACCTTATTACCCTCATTATCAGTCCAGCTAAGAGCCCTAGAACTGACATGGGGATTTTTTGACTCTTAACCCTTTTAGGTCATTCAAGGATGGGGTGATGGGCCAACCTGATGGCCAGTATTTGTGAGAAATAATTGTGGCATCAGCTCCAGTATCTAGAATTCCTTGGAATTCCTTTCCTTCAATAAGTAAGGCAAGGGTAGGTCTATTGTGAGAAATGGGCTGAACCCAATATACATCAGAGGAGCCGAGGGAGGCTGTCCCCCATTGTAGGTTTGGGCGGTGGAAGTGCGTCCTGAATCCAAGGGAAGGAATATTAATTGTGCAAGTCTTGTTCCTGCTGGGATGGCTGCAACTCCATTAATAGCTGTTGCCAGTATTTTTATTTCTCCAGTGAAATCATTATCATTAATGCCAGGGAAGACCTGAACACCATTTAAGGTAGCAGTGGCTCTCCCAAGAATAAGGGCACTCGTATGAGATGAAGGGGGACCCATAATTCTAGTGGGTATTATCTGGTACCCTTGCATTGAGTTTAATATTGTATCGGTGGTGGCACAGAAGTCCAATCATGCGCTGCCTGGGGTGGCTAGTTGGAGGGAGGCAATTGTGGGGAAGAATTTTGTGGTAGGTTTGGAGTTTGGGAGGGAACAAACCTTATTGCCCCTGGTTTTGTCCTGGGGGAGGTCGTGGCCAGGGGCTGGCCCCGCAGGGAATTTCCTGAGAAGCAGGAAGAAATAGGCTGTCTGAGGCCATTTGTCTTAGATCTACATTACTGGCCCAGTGATGACATTTACCACATCTAGAACAAAGGGTAGCTGGGGGCGGTTTAGCCCCAGTTTGAGGAGACGATATTCCTAGGCTTTGTTTGCCTTTCGGACACTTGCGTGCAAAATGGCCAGGTTGTTTACAAGTAAAGCAAGTACATGAGGCAGGATTGTGAAAGGCCTTGGTAAAGGGGGCACATAGGGCGAGACCCATGGCATGGGCTGCACCCACCCCTGCACAGAGTCTAATAAAGTCAGAAAGTTTCCCTTTTTCCTTATGTGGTCGAAGAACATCCTGACATGCCGGGTTGGCATTTTCAAAGGCAAGATGTTTTACAAAAGTTCTTTCACTTTCGCTTGGTCCAAGCAAGCATTCTGCAGCTAGGTTAAGCCGGGGAACAAAGTTTCTATAAGGGTCGTTGGGTCCTTGTCAAATTTTTGCCAAAGAAATGGTAGCCGAGCCCATTTGAGGGAGGCATCTCCAAGCATGTAAGCCAGCCATCTGAATCTGCGCCAAAAGTCCAGCAGGGAAACGTGCCTATTTAGTTTTAGTGTCAAATGGCGCATAGCCCAGTAGCTTAACATAACTTAAGGATTTAGAGGAGGCCTTAGTTAATTTTTTTTGATCAGTTTCCTGACAGTGCTCCTTGAAATCTGCATTCCATAACAGGAAATCTCCGGCACTGAGGGTAACTCAGTCTAAAAATTTCCAATCATTGGGAGTAAGCCATTGTGCGCTGTGGCTTTCTAATAAAGTCAACGTGTAGGGCACAGTGGGGCCATTGTGAGCACAAGTCTTTTTATGTTTTTCAAGAAAACGCAGGCTTAATTTTTTGTAGACACTCTGGGTTCCTTCCTGCCTAGGGGTGAACTCCTCATCCTCTGAGTCCTGATCTCCTTGATCCATTTCCCCGCTTCCTCCTCTTGATCCTCGTCTAAGTCTTTGACCTCAGCCTGGGCAGGCTTATCTATCTGACTGCGGGTGACTGGGAAGGCGAGAACAGGCTGATGGAGCAGCTTAGCCTTTGTATTAGACCACCGTGGGCCAGCTTGCATTGACTCCGTGCCTAAGGCTAATGAACAGAGCTCAGCGTCAAGGGATCTTAATTCTTTTAAAAGTTTGATTTGTTCCCGTCTATGTTGGAGAGACTCTCACAAGGGAGCCAGGCTAGGCAAGGGAAGTGGGGAAAAAATATCTGGGTGGCATTTTGCTCCTGAAGGGCTAGAGCACAAAAGGCAGGAAGGATATAGGAGGTAGGTAGATGTGTAAGTCCTATAGGCTGTGGCAGGGTCCTGAGAGGTGGTGCATCTTCTGAATGGTAGCTTGCTGCTTCCTTCTCCAAGGTGACCTCCGTCCCAGGGGTCAATGTGTCTCTGGGATTTAAAACTTGATAAAGGCTTTTTTTAACCATTGGAGCCTTATTCATTAGGGTGGTATTTTGAGGGGGACCAGGAAGGTTCCCAGGGTCCTGGGGAGACTGAGAAGGGTCAATGTCTATACTAACTGATGGGCATGCTATGGGGAGACGAGAGGTGTTTTGCATAGTCTCTTCTCCAATCCTGACAAGTTGTAAGGTACCATTGTCAAAGGGTGAACTTTTAAGAATTTCATTAATTAAGTTCCAGTAAGAAAAGGTGGGAACTGGCACTTTTTCTGGGCCAAAGATTTCATAATAATCTTTTAAACAGTCTCTTACTCTAAGCCATCTTTTGCCATCAATGGTCACTTCAAGGTGAAACCATGGACACAATTCTTCTATGTATTAGAAGAAAAATTTTAAGTCCTTTTTCTTAACACGCACCCCCCTTGAGGCCTGACAAAAACAAATCATGTGACGAAACTGCTTGTCCCATGGTGGGTCACTCACCGTGCATCATCCCCACTCTCCTCCTGGATCTGTCTCTTGGTGGTGTCTGCTGAGGCAATCGCGAGCTCCACTTGATGAAGTCTTCCAGGAGGACGGGGTTCCCAATCAGTCAAAGGCTCGAGGCCCAGTCAGTGGATGCCAGTAGTCCCAGCTGGAAAGACACATCAACAGGGGCAGCGAACCTAGATGCGGAGGAATGAAGGAACAAGAGACACGTGAGATGACAGCAAGTCAGGAGTTCTGATCAAGCTGCAAACTTTTATTTTTCACACAGGGGCATTTATATGCTGGAGATAGGAAAGCTCTCTTATCTGAAGTTCCTGGATGTTTTCACAAGGTCAGATAAACTCAGGATGTTTCAGGAGGACAGATGGCAACAGGATGTCTCAGGGACACAGTTGGCTACAGGATGTCTCCCAGAAAGGATGTTTCCATGGGGGCTGTTTCTTATAAGTTTCAGGCTATTCTTTGAAGGTGAATTCCTTCTACCCCTGACAGTCAGGGATTCAGTATTTCGAATGGAAAATTGGAAAAAGAATCCAATGTGTATTCAGAACAATGCCTTGACATTACCTTCATCCCAAGTAAGACACAATTTTAGGAGAAGAGCAAGAAAATCTGTGAATACACATCTGGAATGGAAAATGCTCAGGAGTTCACAACCTTGGAGGTGGTATAGGAGTTTCCAAAAGTAAGGGACAGGGTAAAAACTCCACAAACATGGGGCTCTGCCGGCCTAAATATTTCTTCAGAAACTTCATCTGAGGTTGTTTTTAGGAGCTTTAGCTTCCTTTGTAGTGAGACGATCAAAGCTGGGTCAGCATCTATGTGACCTAGAGGACATTGTTTCGTATTTTCCAATGAACATGAGGCAGCAGTGCTGAATTCTCTCTTTGTAGGTAAACTGTGGCCACTGGTGGCTAAGTGTCTCCCAGTGTGGAATGTGAAGCCATTGGTCATCATCCAATTTTTGTGGTGTTTCTTGCAGCTGCACTGGGAGTTTGATATTTGCTTCACGAAATACAAGAAGTTCAACTGGGACACAGTGATGGAGGGAGTTCTGTCACGTGTGGTGGGTAAGGGTCTGCAGGAGAATGCACCAACAAGGCTTCTATCCCACATAGCTTGCCCCCTTGACCATAGCAATCTGATTGTAAACATTGCCCTGAATCCTCTCCATATAACAAGATGCCTTTACATACAAGGGTCTGTGGCTTGTACCATGTCAGTCACAAACCATTTGGAAGTGAAGGGAAGATGCAGATGACCCGACCACAGATGTTTTAACACACACCTGCACACCACTGCTCTAGGCCGACTACTCAGCAGGCTCCAAATTAATGACATCTCTGTTCTACACCATTTTCATGAAACCCAGTCAATCAAGGCACTGTCTGGTACACTGATGGTCATCAATAGGACATCCAAAGGTTCTCCAGGGCCACCTGGTCATGGGAATGTCAAAAATTTAAAGGTATTTATCTAGCCATTTTTCAAGGGTGAAGTTGGAGGCACTGTGGGTTTCAATTCATTCAGGGACGATTAAATGGAGAGTAAGCTCATTTCAATGAAAGCTCTGGAGAACTATCACACGCAAGGCTTCCCAAAGACAGGCCAAAAGGTCCCATGAAGCCAGACCTATTGAGGTCTACAATTTGAGGTCCATGTGTGTTTTGACTTGCAACTATGGATGCCAAGTCTCTAAGAATAAAATCATGTGATATTCTTCCCGAGATTCCCAGGCCTCTGTGGAAAGGCACCCTGGGCCTAGATCTCAGTTTCCAAGAGTGAGTCTCATGCGTGGCCTCCTAAAATCCCAACACAATACAAGGCAATACTTCTTTGAGGTAAGTTCCAGAACTCAGTCTCTAAGGAGAATCACACCAGTGTTCAAGCCCAGGTGGACCCAGTCATCTATTCCAACCGCCACACAAATGACCGCAATTAAAATCAAGACACTCCCACATGGCCCTCATTTTCTTCCATATAGACACTCATCATAACCTCTGGCTGGAGGTTTCCATGAGGGGTACAGCCCAAGACAGTTTAAAAAATAAGCTCCATTGCATCCATTTGCCTAAAGTCAGTGTGGCCGGGACATCCTTCCTGTGAACCAGGAGTGTTCAAAGAGGCCTGCCGTTAATATTGCTCTTATTCTCGATTTTGAGTCCTACTGACTTTGGGGTTTAGATTCTTTATGTTAATCGGAGACATGAGAAAACCCAAGAACCTATGGTCTAGTGTCTGCAGGGCTTTGAAGAACTCATTTGACCCAAAGGATCTGTATTCTCAATGATGGAAGTCAGAAACCTTACAGAGGAAGGCGAGAGACTTCATCCAAAATTACTGCTCTTTTGGCTTTTTGATTTGGATGCACACGAGATTTTTCTTTAGATACATCAGGTGCTGAGAATCTAAGCCACAGCCTCACACAGGGCCAAGAGGCTGATTCAGACACATCCCTTTCCAAAGCAATTAAGAAAGAGCCACAGGTAATGTCCATACATTTCCATTTGAAAACTGTTTTCTTCAGGCTTCAAAAAGGCGTAGCCTGAGGCAAAGACCTTCCTGACATTCAGGGCAACAGAAGGATATGTAAGCAAAAGGCCCAAAGCGGGGTTTCTCCACTGAGACTTTCCTGGTCACACTGATATCTGAGTTTTCTGTGATGCTCATCATTTCCTTCAGCTCTCTAGTACATGGCCATATCACAGAGCGTGGAGGTGGTACATATCTTGGACACAATACCATGAGCGTATTCTGGAGATTGCCCATAATTCAGGTAGAGAACAGGAACTTAAGAAGATATTAGGTGTTGCCCATTCATTAGGCAAGCCGCAGACCATTCATAAATTGGGCAGAATGAATGCTGGGAAGATTTATACTAGAAAGGACACATGTATTTATGCATTCTCTTTTCTATTGTCTACAACCATGGGCACAGTGGGATACACAGACATAGAAAGACTAGCCTTGTCAAACGACTTACTAGAATCAGTTCACACCAAACCAAACAAACCGACTTTCTTACCTATTCTCAGAACATGAGACAAAACCACAAACCAATACCCACACCCACACCCACACAGACCCCCAAGTACGTCTGTGACAATACGGAGTGTCGTTTGATGGTGGGCCATAATAAATTCTCTCATAATGGGCTGTCCTGTCTCAGATCTAGTCTCTGTGGCCAACTTTTTGAAGCTGTAAGGAGCCAGTGGTGAGCCACTATCTGCTTTCTCAGGAAAGGCCCCTCTTCAGACCTTCCTGGCATTTGGCCATCCTCACATAAGTAGGTACCAAGAAAGACTGACTCTGTGTTTGGTAAATCCGAAAAAGTTTGACCACTGGGACTGGGACTGGGACTGCCTCTGGATGCCTGGCTTCCTGGATCCCGAGTTCAGAGAATTCCATCACCAAAAAGTGAGGTGAGGTCACTTCCTTCAGGAACTGAATGAGGTCCCTACCTTGGCAACCACTTTGTCCTAACATTTGCTACCAAGGGTCCCATGAGATGGAGGCTGCACCTACTTACTCTGACATTTTCACAAGTTAGAATGGTATACAACCATAGGCACCCAGGAACAGCTCTCCACACAGGCCTGGTTTGCTGCATCTTCTTTTCATTAAGAAGAGAGAGGCTGATTCTGACACAACCCTTCATCCGACCAGGTTTTTGCCATGGAAGATGACTTTTGCTCTCTGAGGTCCTTAATAGCTGCCTACATCTTCTCCAGGGATCATTTCTTTAATTACCTTTGAGTTTCTCAGCAGGTGACAGATCCCTTAATTTCTGTCTTGTAAGACCAACTCTGTCCCTGCTCTTCTGTAAAGTTAGATTGAGGGAAGAGTGTATGGTTAGGGTTAATAACATGTTCAATCTGTGTTAGGAACTATTCTGCTGGATGAATAATGTTATTGGGATCCTACGATATTTATAAGAATATGTAGGTGAAATATATGTATGAAAACAGAAATCTAAGATTTGAAGCCCTGAAGGGCATTGGGCCCTTCATTGGGATACTTAGTGTTGACTTACTTTCTGCACAGATGTCTCAGATAAATCCATATACAATGGCATAGGACCTTGTACATTGGATGATTGAATGTGGAAGAGAACATCCAGTCAAAAAGGGATAGTAGGTAAGATTAGGAAGATAGTTGGTAGGTTTTGGAAGGAGAGTGAGTATAGAATTTGGAAAAAAAAAAACTTCTTTAGCAATAGGATTTCTCTTAGAGGGTGAAGGTAAATGTCAGCACATATGAAGATTCAGTCACAATGATGAACTTTGGAAAATATGTAGGAAATCACATAATAATAGAGACATTACAAAATCAGAGAAAGTATAAAGTGAGTGATAGGATTAGACATTTTGAACGGGGTTGAGTTTGAATATATAATCTTAGGAAGAAACAAATATGTAGTCACCAATAGGATTGACATTTGAGAGCATTAGGCAATGTGGACATGGATGTTTTTAGTAATCCCTGTTCACTTTCCTTTTAGGCTTTGGTACAATCATAAGTGTGACCTTTGCATTTTGTATCCAGAATATTACTGTGATAAAATGTATATGTAGATCACGTGACACGAGTATTTCTTCCAGCATTTCTGGGAGCAATGTTTTGAAGTCCTATAAATTAGTATTGGTGGTACAAAGAGGTGTACACTGTGTCTATGATTATAGAGATAGTGCATGGATAGACCACATTGTGAATAAATAATATAACTGGTCCCACTTTAAATAATAGATTGAATTGATATCTGAAAATATATAAGAAATCTTATATCGATATACCATCATTCATTCCAACCAGCAATACATCTAATGGTAATATCAGGGTTATGGTTTATCACGAAGCGTGTTTGAGTTTTGCTTCAAAAGTGACATGGAAATCGAAAATAATGTGTTTGGAAAGAAGTCTCATAAAAAGACCCATCAAAAACTTGGAGGAATACATGTGTTCTGTAGAATAAAGTGATTGAAAGTGAACAAAATTCCTATAAATTTGCAATCTTTTGGATGAAATATATTTGCTATGATGAGCATAAACTGAAGAAATAGTAATGTACCAGTGTTGAATAAAATAAATCTCAAAATGCACAACATGTCCCATAGGAATCTATTTGCATTGATGTTAAACTGGTTCAGTTACTGTGGAAATATTAGGATTTGTATGCACCATTCACTGAAGATAGTTTTCAGTACTAGGAAACAAATATGTATTTCAGGTGAATGAATAATTTTGAGAATACTCTTGTGAAATTTTGATTATAAATACACATACTTGAATATGAATGAGTTTAGGGAGTGTATAACAAGACATATTTCATATTTTGAAAAATCTGGAGAGTGTGTGTGTGTATATATATATATATATATATATATATATATATATATATATATATATATATATACACAAACACACAGACATTAAAAATAGCATAATATATTCCAATTGAAATTCACCATGAAATATATGTCATCTACAGATCCAAATATATTTATTTTATTGAATATGGATTTATGTATAATGTTGTTCAACAAGGAAGCTCACTCATAGATTGAATTTTCAGTTCCAACAGCATTTAGGAGGAGTGATCTCTTACAATTTGTATCTGCCAAGTCAGTCACCTCACAAGAATGTACGTGTGGTATCAGGTAAGATTCTATAATTGCATGTAAAAATACATGTGCTGAATAGGCTACAGAGAAAGGGATGCTTTGACATTACAGTCACCGAGACTAAGGCACAATTAGAGGAGAAGAGTTAGAAAATCTGTGAATAAATATCTGGAATGGAATATGCTCAGGAGTTCACAACCTTGAAGATGGTAGAGGAGATTTCAAAAGTAAGGGACAGGGAAAACAGTCCACAAACATGGAGCTCTGGTTCCTTAAATCCTTCTTGAGAAACTGACTCTGAGTTTGGGCACTTTAAATATATGTTGTTGTCGGGAGATTTAGCTTCCATTGTAGTGAGACAATCAAAGCTGTGTCTGCATCTATGTTACCTGGAGGACATGGTTTCTTATTTTCCACTGAATATGTGGCAGCAGTGCTGAATTCTCTTTTTAAGGTAAACTGTGGCAACTGGGGGATAAGTGTATCCACATGTGGACTGTGAGGCCAGTTGGTCATCCTCCACTTTTCGTGGTGTTTTTTGCTGCTGCACTGGGATTTTGGTATTTGCTTCATGATATTCAAAGAATTCAACTGTTACCCGGTGCGTGAGTGAGTTCTGTCACTTTTGGTAGGTCAGGGTCTGCAGGAGAATGCACCAACCAGGCTTATATCCCACATGACTTGCCCCCTTGACCATAGCAACCTGATTCTAAACATTGCCCTGAATCCTGTCCATATAACAAGATGCCTTTACATACAAGGGTCTGCTGGCTTCAACATGTCAGTCACAAGCCATTTGGAAGCCAATGGAAGATCCACATGGCCCCACCACAGTTGTTTTATTACACACCTGCCCACCACTGCTGTAGGCCCACTCCTCAGCAGTCTCCAACTTCCTGGTATCTCTGTTCTGAACCATTTTCATGAAAACCAGTCAATCAAAGCACTGTCTTGTAATCTCATGATCAGCCACAGGATATCCAAAGATTCTCCAGTGCCACCTGGTCATGGCAAGTTTAAAAATTTCTTGGTATTTATCTAGCCATTTTTCAATGTTGAAGTTGGAGGCACTGTTTGTTTCATTTCATTCTGGAACTATTAAATGGTTAGAAAACTCATTTCAATGAATTCTCTGGAGAAGTCTCACAGGCAAGGCTTCCCAAAGAGTGGCCAAATGATCACATGAATCCAGGCCCATTAGGATCTACATTGTGACATCCATGTGTGTTTTGACTCTCATACATGGCTGCCAAGTCTTTCAGAATAAAATCATGTGGTAACCTGGCTGAGATTCCCAGTGCTCTGTGAACAGCCACCCTGGGCCTAGATCTCATTTTCCAAGGGTGACTCTCATGTGAATCCTCCTAAAATCCCAACACAATTCATGGCAATACTTCTCTGAGGTGAGGTCAACAACTCAGTCTCTAAGGGGTACCACAACAGAGTTCAAGCCAAGGTGGACCCAGTCATCCCTTCCAACGGCCACACATGACCACAATTAAAACCAAAACACTCCCACATGGCCCTCATCTTCTTCCATATGGGCACTCATCATTACCTCTGGCTTGAGGTTTCCATGAGGGGCACAGCCCAAGACACTGTCCAAAATAACCTCATTTGCCTAAAGTCAGGGTGGCCTGGACAATTGTCCGGGGAACCAGGAGTGATCAAATAGGCCTGCTGTTAATATTGCTTTGCTCCTCCAATTTGAGGCCTACTGACTGTCAGGTATAGATTCTTTATGTGATTTGGATTCTGGAGAAAACCCAAGCACCTATGGGATAGCCTCTAAAGGGCTTTGAAGAACTCATTTGATCCAAAGGTTCCTATTCTCACTTGATGGAGGTCAGGAACCTTACAGGGGAAGGCGAGAGACTTCTTCCATAATTACTGCTCTTTTGGCTAATTTAGTTTTGGATGCAAACATGGGATTTTCTTTACATCCATCATGTCCTGAGAATCTAAGCCAAAGCCTAACACAGGACCTAGAGCCTGATTCAGACATATCCCTTTCCGATGCAATTAAGCAAAGAGTCACAGGTGATGCCCATTGATTTCCATTTGAAAACTGTTTTCTTTAGGCTTCCCAAAGGGGTGGCCAGAGGCAAAGACATTCCTGACATTGAGGGCAACAGAACAATAGGTAACCAAAGCAATATTTCTCCACTGAGACTTTCCTGATCACACTGATATCTGAGTTTTCTGAGATGCTCGCCATTCCCTTCAGCTATCCAGTACATGGCCATGTCACAGAGCTTGGTGGTGGTACACATCTTGGACACAAAACCATGAGCCTATTCTGGAAAGTGGCCATAATTCAGAAAAAAAAAAAAAAACAGGAACTTAGGAAGATATCAGGGGTTGCCCATCGATAATGCAAGCCACAGTCCATTCATTAATGAGAAGTATGAATCCGGGGAAGCTTTCTACTAGACAGGACACATCCATTGAAGCATTCTCTTTTCTAATGTCTACAACCACGGACACTGTGGGATACACAGACCTAGAAACACTCGCCTTTTCAAACGACTTACTAGAATCAATTAACTCCAAACCAAACAAACTGCCTTTCTTACCTATTCTCAGAACATGAGACAAAACCACAAACCCACACCCACACCGACAAATGCACCTCCTTCCCCCAAGTAGGTCTGTGACTATCTGGAGTGTCCTCTGACTGGTGGGCCATACTATGTTTCCATGAAATAGCCTGTTCTGTCTCAGATCTGTTCTCCTTGTCCAACTCTGTGAAGTTGACAGGAGCCAGCGGTAAGCCACAACCTGGTTTCTCAGGAAAGGGCCCTCTTCAGAGCTTTACTGGCATTTGGCAATCCTCACATCAGTAGGTACCAAGAAAGACTGACTCTGTCCTTGGTAAATCCAAACAAGTGAGATCACTGGGACTGGGACTGGGACTGGCTCTGGGTGCCTGGCTTCCTGGACCACATTTTCAGAGATTTTGAACACCATGGAAGTGACGTGAGGTCACTTCTTTCAGGAACTGAATGAGGTCACTGCCTTGGCAAACACATTGTCCTAATAGTTGCTTCCAAAGGCCCCATGAGATGGAGGCTGCCCCTACTTCCTGTGACACTTTCACAAGTTAGAATTGTATATCATCCATAGGCACTCCAGAACAGCTCTCCACACTGGCCTGTTTTGGTCCATCTTCTCTACATTAAGAAGGTAGAGGCAGATTCAGACACAACCCTTCATCCTGACCAGGTTGTTGGCCATGGAAGGTGACTCTTACTCTCTCAGGTCTTTCATAGCTGCCTACATCTTCTACAGGGATCATTTCTGCATGGACGTTTGAGGTTCTCAGCATGTGGAAGATCCCCTAAATTCCTGTATTGTAAGACCAACTCTTTCCCTGCTCTTCTGTAAAGTTAGATTGAGGGAACAGTGTATAGTTAAGGTTAATAAATGTTCGATTTGGGTTAGGAATTGTTCTGCTGTATGAATAATGTTATTGGGAACCTGCGATATTTATAAGACTATAGAGGTGAAATATAAGTATGAAAACATAAATCTAGGAATGATTGGAAGCCCAGAAGGTCATTGGGCACTTGATTGGTATACATAGCTTTGAATTACATTCTGCACAGATGTTTCAGTTAAATAGATAATCATGGGAATAGGACCTTGTACATTGGATCATTGAATATAGAAGAGAACATCCACTCAAACTGGGATAGTTGGTAGGATAAGGAAGATAGTTGGTAGGTTTCAAAAGAAGACTGAGTAAAGCATTTGGACCAAAAGTTCTTTAGCAATGGGGATTCAGTGAGAGAGTGAATGTCAATGTCAGCACATGTGAAGAGTCATTCACAATGATGAAGTGGAGAAAAGGTGTAGGAAAGCATTTATCAATAGAGACACTAGGAAATCAGGCAAAGTTCAAAGTGTGTGATAGGAAAATACATTTTTAACAGGGTTGAGGTTGAATATATAATGTTAGGAAGAAACAAATATGTAGTCACCAATAGCAATGATATTTGAGAGTGTTAAGGAACAAGGACATGGATGATGTTAGTAATACATGGTCACATTCAATTTAGGCTTTGTTGCAATCATTAGTGTGACCCTTGTATTTTGTGTCTGGAATATTACTGAGATAAATATATATGTATATCAGGTGAGTAGAAAATTCATCATGAAGTACATATCATCTACAGATCCAAAAAAATTCATTTTACTTAACATGGATACATAGGTGAAATATAAGTATGAAAACAGAAATCTAAGTAATATTTGAAGCTCAGAAGTGCATTGGGCAATTGATTGGGATACGTAGCATTGAATTACGTTCTGCATACATATCTCAGATAAATCGATAAACAATGGCATAGGACCTTGTACCTTAGATGATTGAATGTAGAAGAGAACATCCACTCAAAAAGGGATAGTCGATAGGATCAGGAAGATAGTCAGTATGCTTTGGAAGAAGAGTGAGTATAGGATTTGGACCAAAGTTCATTAGCATTAGGGTTTCGGTTAGAGAGTGAATGTCAATGTCAGCACATTTGAAGGGTCAGTCACAATGTTGAACTGGGGAAAATATGTAGGAAAGCAGATATCAATAGAGACATTAGGAAATCAGGCAAAGTATAAAGTGAGTAAAAAAAATAGACATTTTCAACAGTTTTGAGGTTGAATATATAATCTGAGGAAGAAACAAATATGTAGTCACCAATAGGATTGACATTTGAGAGCATTAGGCAACCGGGACATGGATGTTTTTAGTAATCCATGTTCAATTCCCTTTTAGGCTTTGGTACAATCATACGTGTGACTTTTGCATTTTGTGTCCTGAATATTACTGTGATAACATGCATATGTAGAATCAATTGACATGAGTATTTCTTCCACCATTTCTGGGAGCAATATTTTGAAGACGTATAAATTAGTATTGGGTGTACAAAGAGGTGTACCCTGTGTCTATCAATATAGAGATAATGCATGAATAGACCATACTGTGACCAAATAATATAACTGGTTCCACTTTAAATAATGGATTGAATGGATACCTTTAACTAAGTAAGAAATCTTATATTGATATACAATCATTCTTTCCCACCACTTATACATGTAATGGTAATATTAGGGTTATGGTTTATCATGACGGGTGTGTGAGTTTTGCTTCAAAAGTGATAATGGAAATCGAAAATAATGTGTTTGGAAAAAAGTCTCATGAAAAGAGCAGTCAAGAAACATGGAGAAATACATGTGTTCTATAGCAGGAAGTGATTGAAAGTAAAACAAAAGCTTATAAATTATCTAAATTGTGGATGAAATATGCATCCTATCATGTGCATAAACTGGAGAAATAGTAATATACCAGTGTTGAATAAAAATGAACGTCAAAATACACATTATATCCCATAGGAATATTTTGCATTGATGTTAAACTGGGTCAGTTACTGTAGAAATATTAGAATTTTTTTGGTGTTATAATACAATTTATTTTAGCACTAGCATGCCACAGAATGTAGAGGGAAGAACAATGGATTTTCAGTTATAGCATTAATAATCTAACATTAAATGACTATTTTTGGGGAGTGTAGAAATTACATAAGGCTATATAACATTTTTTTATTTAACATTCATAAAACCTTGGAATTTTGGTAATATTTCTAGTTCTTTATTTTTATTTTTTCAGATTGTGATAGACCTTCATTTTATTTATTTGTATCTGGTGCTGAGAATATAACACAGTGCCTCACAAATGGTAGACAAGCATGTTACCACTGAGCCACAAACCCAGCCCCTCCACTTTTATCTTATCATCAAACACTCTTCTCCCTCTTCTTTTCTCACTTTCTACCTCATTTTCTTCCTTCTTTCTCTTCCTTTTTCATTATTCCTCCATATGTATTTTTCTCTCATGTCATTACTAACAGTAGTATGCTATGAAATTTACATTTAAGACAGATTTTTATAGTCATTCTTTTTTCTTGAGAAAATTTTAAAATTATAATCACCTGATAGATATATTACAATACATTAATTATACATATGTATCTATATTCATGCATATGTATTACATATGTTTTATATATGTATATATATATATATATATATATATATATATATATATATATATATTTAAAAGTACTTTGATTAGCCTGTTTGAAATATAATAGACAAAATCTATCTTAATTCTCAAGTCTCCCAGAGTTAACATCTTACAGTGAAAATCAAATAAACATATTTAAGTAAACAGGTATCATTCTTATTTATCAATACTGTGTCCAGAATATTACTGTGATAAAATGTATATGTACATCAGGTGGCATGAGTATTTCTTTCACCATTTTGGCGAGAAAAATTTTGAAAACTTATAAATTAGTACTGGGGATACAAATTGTTGTAACATGTGTTGATGAAACTAGAGATGATGCATGAATAGACAATATTGTGAATAAATTATATAACTATTTCCAAATTTAAATAATGGATTGAATTGATACCTTAAAATATATAGCAAATCTTATATTGATATACATACATTCATTCCAACCAGTTATATATCTAATGGTAATATTAGGGTTACGGTTTATCATGAAGAGTGTGAGTTTTGTTCAAAAATGATTATGGAATCGAAAATAATGTGGTTAGAAAGAAGTCTAGTGAAGAGACCATAAAGAAAAATGGAGTAATTTATGTGTTCTCAAGGAGAAAGTGATTGAAATTGAACCAAATGTCTATAAATTTGTGTACTTGTGGATGTAAGATATATCCTATGATTTCCATAAACTGAAGAAATAGTAATGTGCCAGTGTTGAATAAAAATGAACTTCAAAATACACATCATGTCCCATAGGAATCTACTTGCATTGATGTTAAACTGGGTCAGTTACTGTAGAAATATTAGGATTTGTAAGCACCATTCATTGAAGTTAGTTTTCAGTACTAGGAAAGAAATATGTATTTCAGGTACTTGAATATTTCTGAGAATAATCTTGTGGAAAGTTGATTATAAATTCACATACAGGAACATGAATAAATTTAGGGAGTGTTTAATAATACACATATGTTTCATGTTTTGAAAAAAAAAAAAATATATATATATATATATATATATATATATATATATATATATATATCATGCAGAAATATTTGACAAGATTTATAACACATACCCTTGATTAAGCAGAAGGCAAATCAAAGTATACACCATGCCTCCTATGAAAGGCCTGTATTTCTTTTCGGTTAGGTTTCTTTTTATCCATCATATTAGGATTAGTTTTCAGACTCTAGTCGGGTATGTGTTAGTGTCAGGGATCAGTATTTAAAATGGAAAATAGGAAAATGAATCTAATGTGTATGCAAGTATGTGCTACACAAAAATCTTTCCACTCTCATCCAGAACAATTCCTTGACATTAACTTCGCTCCAAGTAAGACCCAATTAGTGTTGAGGAGTTTGAAAACCTGTGATTACATATGTGGAACTGAAAATGCTCAGGAGTTCACAACATTCGATGTGTTAGAACAGTTTCCAAAAGCAAGGGAGAGGTTAAAAACTGCATAAACATGGAGCTCTGCTTGCCTAAAGACTTCTTGAGAAACTGCCTCTGAGGTTGGGCACATGAAATATATGTAGTTGTCAGAAGATTTAGCTTCTTTTGTAGTGACACCATCAAATCTGGATCTGCATCTATGTGACCTGGAGAAAATCGTTCCTTATTTTCTAATGAACATGAGGAAGCAGTTTTGAATTCTCCCTTTGTAGGTAAACTGTGGTCTCTGGTAGATAAGTGTCTCCCCGTGTGGTCTGTGAAACCATTTGGTCATCATCCTCCATTTTCGTGGTGTTTCTTACTGTGGCACTGGGAGTTTGGTATTGGCTTAATGAAATACAAGTAGTTCAACAAGGACACAGTGCTGGAGGGAGTTCTGTCACGTGTGGTTGGTCAGGGTCTCCAGGAGAATGTTCGAAACAGGGGTCTATCCCACATAGCTTTCCCCCTTGACTATATCAACCGGATTCTGAACATTGCCCTCAAACCTCTCAATATAACAAGATGCCTATACATATAAGGGTCTGTGGCCTGCACCATGTCAGTCACAAGTCTTTTGAAGCCAATGGCAGATCCACGTGATACCACCACAGGTATTAATTCACAAACCTATAGTCCACTGCTCTACACCCACTACTCAGGAGGCTCCAACCTACTAGCATCTCTGTTCTACAACATTTTCATGAAACCCAGTCCATCAAGGCACTGTCTGGTACACTCATGATCAGCAATAGAACATCCAAAGGTTCTCCAGGGCCACCTGGTCATGAAAATTTCAAAAAATTCATGGTATTTATCTAGCCATTTTTCAAGGATGAAGTTGGAGGCACTGTGAGTATCAATTCATTCAGGAACCATTAAATGGTGAGGAAGCTGATTTCAATGAAAGCTCTGCAGAACTCTCTAAGGCAAGGCTTCCCAAAGAGTGGCCAAAAGGTCACATGAAGCCAGGCCCATTGAGGTCTTGAATGTGAGGTTCATGTGTGTTTTCACTCTCAACTATGGCTGCCAAGTCTTTCACAAAAAAAATCATGTGATATCCTAGCTGAGATTCTCAGTGCTCTGTGGAAAGCCATCTTGGGCCTATATCTCAGTTTCCAAGGGCGACTCTCATGCGTGGCCTCATATTATCCCAACACAATTCATGGCAATACTTTTCTGAGGTCAGTTCCAGAACTCAGTCTCTAAGAGGAATCACAGCAGAGTTCAAGCCCAGGTGGACCCAGTCATCTGTTTCAACCGCCACACAAATGACCACAATTAAAACCAAAAGACTCCTACATGGCACTCATCTTCTTCCAAAACACACTCATCATAACATCTGGCTGGAGGTTGCCATGAGGGGCACAGCCAAAAACAGTGTCCAAAATAAGCTCCCTTGCCCCTCATTTGCCTAAAGTCAGGGTGGCTTTGACACCCTTGTTGTGAACCAGAAGTGATCTGTAAGTGTAAAAGAAATTGAAATTAATGTGTAAAATTTAAAGTTTAAAAGACTGGGTGTTGTAAAGTTTCTAAGCTGCAAGATCTGAGTTAAAATGTAAAGGACCTGGTATTGTTACGTTCCTATGCTACACACAAAACCTGAAATTCCTGTAGCTTGTAGGACAATTCCCGTACTGCCCAGTAAATTTTCCCCTGACTGCCTGATTGTTAAATAACCTAGTACCCTTTGTGGCCTGGCACATAGGCATCACAGGGCCTAAACCAATCAGTTTCAATGTGTACCCCACTTTAGAACTGACCTATCACTCCTGCCAGACCTGTTCCCACCAAAGAATGAGCTAATCATGTTTAGGAATTGTTGTTTGATTTTCCCGTGGTGTATGATGATTTTTTAAAGGAGACTGTGATGTATGTAAAGTCCCGCCCTCCCCAAAAAGTGTACTTAAGCACTGCTCAACCCCTGCTTGTGGCTCTGGGCTGCTCTCCCTTCTTGAGTGAGCACGGAGCCCCAGCATGCTGGATTGGAACTCAATAAACGTTTTTTGCTGTTGCATGATCCGCGGTCTCTTGGTGGTCTCTTCCTCCGACATTCGCTGGACCCTTAATTTTGGTGAGTTGGCCGGGAATCGTGCAGCGCCGAACAAGGAGATCCCAACGGACCCCTCTGAGGGTAAGAAAGGCACCTCTTTCGATTTTTCCTTGTGATCGCTCAGAGCTTTTTGTTCAGGTTTGGTTTTTCTGTTTTCGGTTTGGGTTGGCAGAGTGGCTGCCAGCAGAGTGTGTAAGTTCCCCCTGGCTGTGGTGGACAAACGTGTCCTAAAGCCACCGGCCACGTTCTTGCAAGGGACACCTTGAAAAACTCGGGGAGGGACGGATGTGCTCTCATTAGGTGAGGAGATACGGAAGTGCCCTCATTAGGTGAGGAGGGACGGATGAGCCCTCATTAAGTGACTCTGTTGCAAACCCATCAGGTCTTGCTGGCTACTTTTTTCTCTCAGGTTGAATTCACAGTCTGTCTTTGTGGTGTAACCCATCAGGTTATGCCAGTTACTGGGTTCTAATCTTTACTTCTGAACTCGTGTTAAACGTTAACTGTGTGTCCGTGTTTGTGTTACGTTTGTTTTGTCCTTGTCTCTGTTTGAGTAACTCTCATTATGGGACAAAACCATTCCATGCCTCTGTCCCTGAAGCCTTTCCTGGTCGCTGCCTCCAATCTGACCCCTTTGCCCACAATCCTATAACTCAAAACTTCTGCTCCTCCCCCTCTTCCCTCCATTCTCCCTGAGTCACAAGATTGTAGATCTTGGGGTTGCGAACAAACGGGAGCTGCATGATGGTCTTTGTGTGTCTTTTTGTCTGTGTTTCTGTTAAATGTTATGGCATTGTTTGAACCGATGCAAAGTCCCGAGTTCCAACCTGCCTTAGATGTGTGGAAATAACTTTAGCTAAAATTTAACCTAAAGCTTCTCCTGTGAGGGACCAAAAGTCAATAGAACCAACAGCTTTTCTGTTCTCACCTTTTACACCTCTCTTAGCTGTGTTTTAAAGAAATTTGATAAACTTTTCTCCCCTTTGTTAAGCAAGATTAGGGAAGCAGTGATTTCTTTTTTTCCCCGTAGTTGGCTTGAGCACGCCCACTGCAGAAGGAAATGCCTGGGGTCTAAAAACTTTGATATCTCGCTTAAAATTTTCTCAAAACCCTGTCCTCATTATTAAATTGTCATTAATTGGCTTTGGGGATGGGAACCAAACCTTCAGTCATAAATTTTGACACACCAGAGGGGACATTCAATGAACCTCACTCTGCCCTCTTGGGGAAGCCTAGCACTCAAAACAATTGCATGCAGAGCATGAATTTTTTGGAAGCTGACTACTGAAAAGTTGGGAGATATAGAATATGCCTGGTGCCTGGGGTCAAACCACCAGAGGGACTAATCCTGTAAGTAAATGGTGAGGCTAAGGGACTCCCAGCAGGTGCCAGAGCCATTTTGCTGTGGGGAACTCCCTTTCCTTACCTGCACTTTAAAGATTACTCCACCTCTGTTTACTTAACAAAAGGGACAATGAATGTAGTAATATGTTGATATTTTAGATTGTTTCTTGGGGATGATCTTGGCTGAAATTGTATTTAAAAGATGATATTTTTTATTGTAACAATCTGGTATCTAAATGGGTTTCTAAAGCATTGCACTATCTTACAGATAAAAGTTGGGTTTAAAGAAGAGTTTAGTTTGATTTAAGATAGTTGATGCTGGAAAACTTAAATACTTTGGATAAAAAAAAAATAATAAAAGAGTTTTAATTTTGAACTAGGTAGCCTGAGAAAATTTCACTATATATACAAGTGCATTAACTTGGGCAAAGATAATAAATTATGATATGATATCTGTTCCCTTCAATGTGTAAGATTTTTTTAAAAACGTGCTAAATTAAAACATTGGTCTGGCTTAGTGAAATAACATTAATTAGCAACAGTCTTGGAAATTTTTAAAGCTTAATTTCGGATACACATGGTAGTCTGTGGTTGTTTTTAAATTTTTTTTCAAGAAATTTAATGTAACTTACTACTGCTTTAGAAACTTCAGAACAAAGAAAGTGGCTTAATGATCCTAGAGAAACTTCTTCTGATGGTGGCTTTAATATTATCAAAAAATGATCATATTTTCAGTTTTTTGTGGTGAGGCTAAGGGACTCAAGATTTTCTAGTGTAGAAAAACCTAAAGATATAAAATTTTGAGAATTACATCTTAAACTTGCATCATAATTTTCAACATTCAAACCTGGAAATTATGACTTATAGCTAAAATGCCTTAGGCATGAGGTTTCTGCTCAGAACTCCAGCCTTTACAGTTTTCAAGTCCTCAGCCAGGACTTAAGTTGATATGCAAAAAAAAGAAGCCTGCAGCACTCAGCAGGAGACAGATAAAACGGAGTAAAAGTGTCTTTTTACCTGAACTCAAACTAGACCCGAACAAAAAGTACATTATATGGTATTTACTAATTACTGGCCAGTCATCATTTTTGGGACTCTTGCTTTTTCTTAGATTCTGTATTTTTTTTTGAGCTCATGATCTTGATTCTGCAGATGGGTTAATGTTTTCTGATCAGTTCTATTTTTGATCAACTGTGGAGTTTTTAAACATTGCAATGGAGATTTCACCTGAAAAAGCTACAAGGCCTTCATTATTGTGTTATGTGTTACACTTGTGTTACGTGTTGTATGTTGGTATGTCTGTATGTGTGTATGTCCACATATCATGCAGTGATATGACAATTCACAGATGAGGAGCGCTCATAAAATATTTAAAAATTGATATAAATATCTTGGATTCACGTGATTCAAATTGTTCAATTCAAATTGGGTAAACAGATAAAAATAAAGATGTCTTTAGAATTAGGCCTATAAGTTTTCTAGGTGTACAAAAAGGCCCTAATAAAATGTTGATGTCTATAAAATAATCTGCTTAAGTTCAGAAATTTATAAGTATTGTTTCAAAATGTGAACAGAAAGAGGTTCACAGATGGAAAAGAGAAACTAAAAGGTTCTAGATATAGATTTAATAGAGGGAAAATGTGTTTCTCGATAAAAGAGTCTATATGATTAAGTAATTAAAATGGTTTAAGTAAATAATAAAAAGGTTTGTGTAAGTTGGTTATATGTTTAAGTTTTGAGCAAGTAATCTTAAAAAATTAAACAGCTGGTTAAACAAGTACTGTTTTTATAAAATTGTGCCATTTTATTTCTTTAAAAAGCTAAACTTGGTTAATACAAAAACATCAATGTAATTGTGGTGTTAATGTGTTCATATCTTCCAGGTATACAAGTGTGTAAGGTAGAAGCTTCAAAAGAGCATTGTATCATGCTGGCGTTCTAAGGTTGTATGGTAATTCTAGGCTTAAAATAAAAACATGTTGGAGATTTATGTGTATCATTTGTGTTGTATAATTGGACTTGTTATCAAAAAGATATGTACAGTTACATGTTACTTTTTACACTTAGATACAATTTAAAAGTATTTTTAAGTTAATGAGAGCCTAATCTCTGTGAAGGTTTTATTGTAAAACACAAAGGTAATGCCCATTCATTTCCATGTGAAAACTGTTTTCTTCAGGCTTCAGGAAGGAGTAGCCTGAGGAAAAGACATTCCTGATATTCAGGGCAACATAACAATAGGTAATCAAAAGGCCGAAAGCAGGGTTTCTCCACTGAGACTTTACTGGTCACACTGATATCAGAGTTTTCTGAGATGCTTGCCATTCCCTTCAGCTATCCAGTACATGGCCATGTCACAGAGCTTGGAAGTGGTACATACCTTGTACACAAAACCATGAGCCTATTTTGGAGAGTGGCCAGAATTCAGGAAGGATACAGGAACGTAAGAAAATAGTAGGTGTTGCCCAATGATAAGGCAAGCCACAGTCCATTTATAAAATGGGCAGGATGAATGCTTGGAAGTTTTCTCTTTGACAGGACACACCCATTGAGGCATTCTCTTTTCTAATGTCTACAACCGTGGACACAGTGAGATACACAGACATAGAAACACTCGCCTTGTCAAAGGACTAACTAGAAACAGTTCACTCCAAACCAAACAAACCCCCTTTCCTAACTATTCTCAGAACATGAGAAAAAACCACAAACACACTCAAACACCCACAAAGTCACCTCCTTCCCCCAAGTAGGTCTGAAACTACCCAGAGTGTCCTGTGACTGGAGGGCCATACTATGTTCCCCAGAAATGGCCTGTCCTGTCTCAGATCTGGTCTCCTGGGTCAACTCTGTGAAGTTATCAGGAGACAGCAGTGAGCCTCTACCTTCTTTCTCTGGAAGGGCCCCTCTTCAGAACTTTTTTGGCATTTGGCCATCCTCACATCACTAGGTACGACAAAAGACTGACTCTGTCCTTGGTAAATCCAAACAAGTGAGACCACTGTGACTGGAGCTTGGACTGGGTCTGGATGCCTGGCTTCCTGGAACCCAAATTCGGAGAGTTCCATCAACAAGGATGTGAGGTGAGGTCACTTCCTTCAGGAACTGAAAGAAGTCACTGCCTTTGCAACCACTTTGTCATAACATTTGCTTCCTAGGGTCTCATAATATGGAGGATACCCCTACTTCCTGTGACACTTTCACAAGTTCGAATGGAATAGAAACCATAGGCACCTGGGAACAGCTCTCCACACAGGCCTAGTTTGATCAATCTTCCCTACATTAAGAAGAGAGAGGATGATTCAGACACATGCTTTTTACCTGACCGAGTTGTTTGCCATGGAAGATGACTTTTGCTCTCTCAGGCCTTTCATAGCTGCCTGCATCTTCTCCAGGGATCATATCTGCATGGACCTTTGAGGTTGTCAACAGGTGGAAGATCCCCTACACCCCTGTATTGTAAGACCAACTCTGTCCCTGCTCTTCTGTAAAGTTGGATTGAGGGAAAGTGTATTGTTAGAATTAATAACATGTTCGATTTGTGTTAGGAATCATTCTGCTGGATGAATAATGATATTGGGAACCTGCAATATTTATAAGAATATACAGGTAAAATATAATTATGAAAACTGAAATCTAGGTAAGATTTGAAGACCAGAAAGGCATTGGGCCCGTGATTGGGATACTTAGCTTTGAATCATGTTCTGCACAGATGTCTCAGATAAATCAATATACAATGGCATAGGACCTTGTACCTTGGATGATTGATTGTTGAAGAGATCATCCAGTCAAAAAGGGATTTTCGGTAGGATTAGGTAGATAGTCGGTATGTTTAGAAAAAAGAGTGAGTATAGTATTTGGACAAAAAGTTCTTTAGCAATAGGGTTTCGGATAAAGAGTGAATGTAAATGTCAGCACATGTGAAGAATCAGTCACTATGATGAACTGGGGAAAATATGTAGGAAAAGAGATTTCAATAGAGACATTAAGAAATCAGACAAAATATAAAGTGATTGATAGGATTAGACATTTTCAACATGGTTGAGGTTGAATCTATAATCTTGGGAAGAAACAAATATGTACTCACCAATAGGATTGACATTTGAGAGAATTAGGCATCCAAGACATGGATGTTTTTAGTAATCCATGTTCACTTTTCATTTAGGCTTTGGGACAATCCTAAGTGTGACCTTTGCATTTTGTGTCCAGAATATTACTGTGATAAAATGTATATGTAGATCAGTTGACATGAGTATTTCTTCCACCATTTCTGGGAGCAAAATTTTGAAGATATACAAATTATTATTGGGGGTACACAGAGGTGTATCCTGTGTCTATCAATATAGACATAATGCATGAAGAGACCATACTGTGAATACATAATATAACTGGTTCCACTTTAAATAATGGATTGAATTGATATTTGAAAGTATACAAGAAATCTTATATTGATATACAATCATTCATTCCCACCAGTTTTACATCTAATGTTAATATTAGGGTTATGGTTTATCATTACGGGTGTGTGAGTTTTGCTTCAAAAATGATAATGGAAATCAAAAATAATGTCTTTGGAAAAAAGTCTCATGAAAGGAGCAGTCAAGAAACGTGTAGGAATACATGTGTTCTGAAGCAGGAAGTGATTGAAAGTAAAACAAATGCGTATAAATTTGCTAAATTGTGAATGAAATATACATACTATGATGTGCATTAACTGGAGAAATAGTAATGTACCAGTGTTGAATAAAAATGAACGTCAAAATACAATTATATCCCATAGGAATCTTCTTGCAATTATGTTAAACTGGGTCAGTTACTGAAGAAATATTAGAATTTTTTTTGGTGTTATAATACAATTTATTTTAGCACTAGCATACCACAGAATGTCGAGGAAAGAGCAATGAATTTTTAGTTATCGCACTAGTAATCTATCATTAAATGACTATTTTGGGGAGTCTAGAAATTACATAAGGCAATGTAACAATTTTTTTTTATTTAGCATTCATAAAAACTTGGAATTTTGGTAATATTTCTACTTTTTTATTTTTTTTATTTTTTCAGTTGTTGATCGACCTCATTTCATTTATTTATATGTGGTGATGAGAATATAACCCAGTGCCTCACACATGCTAGCCAAGCATGTTACCACTGAGCCAGACTCCCAGACCCTCCACTTTTATCTTAAAATCAAACACTCCTCTCCCTCTTCTTTACTCACTTTCTTCCTCATTTTCCCCCTTCTCTCTCTTCCTTTTTCATTTTCCCTCCATAGGAGTTTTTCTCTCATGTCATTACAAACAGTAATATGCTATGAAATTTATACTTACAAATGTTTTTTATAGTCATTCTTTTTTCTTGAGAAAATTTAATAATTATAATAACCTATAGATATATTACAATACATTTATTATACATATGTATCTATATTCATGCATATGTATTACATATGTTATATATATATACATATATATTTAAAAGTACTTTGATTAGCCTGTTAGAAATAATATAGACCAAGTCTTTCTTAATTTTCAAGTCTTCCAGAATTAACAACTTACAGTGAAAATCAAATAAACATATTTAAGTAAACAGGTATCATTCTTATTTATCAATACTTATCATTAAATTTTTATATTTCATTAAGCTGTAATATGGCATATTAACTCATGAATTAGAGAAATTTCATTTGAACAACATATTATTTAAGGACCATATGCACTGACATTTTAAATGGCTTTCTCGTGATTTTAATTTCTATCAATTGCATATTTATTGCCAAATACTTATTTGATTAATTTTCATATTCATGATTGATATAAAGTCAATTGTTTAATTCTTCTTGTAAGTAGTTACTTATTACAGTAGGGACAGTATTAATAATTCTACATCCTTATAAGAAAAATGGTACAAAGATATTTTCATGCAAAATTAAGAATAATTGTATGCTCTAAATGTTTGATTGTTGATACATGTAATAAAGAGCTTTTGATGAGTCTCTTCCCCAGTAAAACATAAAATGCAAAGATATAGTGGGTATGTATGTCCAAATAAAGATAAGAAAAAATACACATTATCAGCTAGAAACAATCAAATAAAAGATGAAAAGAACAATCCAACACATGGTACGAACTTGTCAGATGAGGTAGCCTAAGACTAGATCTGGTCCATGACAAAATATTCACGAAAAAAATGAAATATGAAAAATATAGGAAATGATATGAATTTTTCATGAAGGTAGGTGGATTATTCTTTAATCTCAATATATGTTCATTTTCAAAAACCAGTTTTCTGGTAAAATAAATTTCTGTTATTTACAACTACACAAAACAAACTTTCTGCTTATCAAAATGAATGCATCTCAACTCCTTTTTAGCTGATTTCTTCCCACTTAATTTTAAACCTTTGTTTATTTATTTTTATTGGTTTTTCAAAACATTACAAAGCTCATGATATATCATCTTTCATACATTTGACTCAAATGGGTTATGAACTCCCAATTTTCCCCAAATACGAATTGCAGAATCACATCAGTTACACATTCACATTTTTACATAATGTCATATTAGTGACTGTTGTCCTCTTCTACATTTATTATCCCCTACTATCCCCCCTCCCCTCCCATCATATCTTCCCTCTCTTCCTCATCTGCTATTCTTCACTTCTCTCTCTTGTTCCCGCCTTTCCCCTCACAACGTCTTATATGTAATTTTGTGTAACAATGAGGGTCTCCTACCATTTCCATATGCTTTCCCTTCTCTCTCCCTTACTCTCTCCCACTCGTCTTTGTTTAATATTAATCTTTTCCTCATGCTCTTCCTCCCTGTTCTATTTTTAGTTACTCTCTTTTTATCAAAGAAGACATTTGGCATTTGTTTTTTTAAGGATTGGCTAGCTTCTCTTAGCATAATCTGCTCTAATGCCATCCATTTCCCTGCAAATTCTATGATTTTGTCATTTTTTAGTGCTGCATCCATCGTGTATAGTTGCCACATTTTTTTATCCATTCATCTATTGAATTGCATCTAGGTTGGTTCCACAGTCTAGCTATTGTGAATTGTGCCACTATGATCATTGATATGGCAGTATCACTTTAGTACACTCTTTTAAGATCCTCAGGGAATAGTCCGAGAAGGGCGATAGCTGGTTCAAATGGTGGATCCATTCCTAGCTTTCCCAGGAATCCCCATACTGCTTTCCATGTTGGCCTCACCAATTTGCAGTCCCACCAGCAGTGTACAAGTGTCCCATTTTCCCCACATCCTCGTAAAAACTTGTTGTTGTTTGACTTCATAGTGGCTGCCAATCTTACTGGAGTGAGATGGTATCTTAGGGTGGGTTTGATTTGCATTTCTCTGACTGCTAGATATGGTGAGCATTTTTTCATGTACTTGTTGATTGATTGTATGTCCTCCTTGGTGAAGTGTCTTTTCAGGTCCTTAGCCCATTTGTTGATTAGGTTATTTGTTATCTTATTGATAATTTTTTTTTTGAATTCTTTGTATATTCAGGATATTAGGGCTCTATCTGAAGTGTGAGGGGTAAAAATTGGTTCCCAGGATGTAGGCTCTCTATTTACCTCTCTTATTGTTTCTCTTGCAGATAAAAAAAAACTTTTTAGTTTAAGTAAGTCTCATTTTTTTATTCTTTTTAATAACTCTTGGGCTATGGGCGTCCTATTAAGAAATTTGGAGCCCGACCACACAGTATGTAGATCGTAGCCAACTTTTTCTTCTATGAAACGCAGTGTCTCTGATTTTATATCTAGATCCTTGATCCATTTTGAGTTAAATTTTGTGCATGGCGAGAGAACGGGATTCAATTTCATTTTGTTGCATATGGTTTTCCAATTTTCCCAGCACCATTTGTTGAAGATGCTATTCTTCCTCCATTGCATGCTTTTAGCCCCTTTATCAAATATAAGAAAGTTGTAATTTTGTGGATTGCTTTCTGTGTCCTCTCTTCTGTACCACTGGTCCACCTGCTTTTTTCAGTACCAGTACCATGCTGTTTTTGTTACTATTGCTTTGTAGTACAGTTTGAACTCTGGTATCGCTATACCTCCAGATTCACACTTCCTGCTTAGAGTTGCTTTTGCTATTCTGGGTCTTTTGTTTTTCCCTATGAATTTCATGATTCCTTTATCTATTTCTACAAGAAATGCCGTTGGAATTTTGATTGGCATTGCATTAAACCTGTAGAGAACTTTGCGTAATATTGCCATTTTTATGATGTTAGTTCTGCCTATTCATGAACAGGGCACATGTTTCCATCTTCTGAGATCTTCTTCTATCTCTCTCTTTAGAGTTCTGTAGTTTTCATTATATAAATCTTTCACCTCTTTTGTTAGGTTGATTCCCAAGTATCTTATTTTATTTGAGGATATTGTGAATAGAGTGGTTTTCCTCATTTCCATTTCAGAAGTTTTGTTGCTGTTATACAGGAATGCCTTTGATTTATGCGTGTTAATTATAAATGCTGCCACTTTTCTAAATTAATTTATTAACTCTAGCCATTTCTTTGTAGACCTTTTTGTGTCTGTTAAATATATTATCATGTCATCTGCAAATAGTGATACTTTAAATTCTTCTTTTCCTATTTTTATGCCTTTAATTTCTTTTGTCTGTTTAATTGCTCTGGCTAGTATTTCAAGAACTAAATTGAATAGAAGTGGTGATAGAGGGCATCCCTGTCTTGTTCCAGATTTTAGAAGGAATGCCTTCAGTTTTTCTCCATTTAGGATGATGCTAGCCTGAGGTTTAGCATATATAGCTTTTACAATGTTGAGGTAAGTTCCTGTTATCCCTAGTTTTTATAGTGTTTTGAACATAAAGGGATGCAGAACTTTGTCAAATGCTTTTTCCTCATCTATCGAGATGATCATATGGTTCTTGTCTTTAAGTCTATTGATGTGGTAAATGGCATTTATTGCATCACAGGGATGAGTCCTCCTTGATGATGGTGCACAATTATTTTGATATGCTTTTGTATTCGATTCATCAGGATTTTATTGAGAATTTTTGCATCCAAGTTCATTAGAGATATTGTTCTGTAGTATTCTTTCTTTGAAGTGTCTTTGTCTGGTTTCGGGATCAGGGTGATGTTGGCCTCATAGAATGAATTTGGAAGAGCTCCTTCTTTTTCTATTTCTTGAAAAAGCTTGAAAAATATTGGTTTTAATTCTTCTTTGAAGGTTTTGTAGAAATCCGCTGTATACCCATCCGGTCCAGGGCTTTTTTTTGGTTGGTAGTCTTTTGATTGCTTCTTCTATTTCTTCCTTTGTTATTGGCCTGTTTAAATTGTTTGTGTCTTCCTGACTCAATCGGGGCAGATCGTATGACTTAAGAAATTTATCAATATCTTCACAATATTCTATTTTATTGGAATATTTTGTTTCAAAATACTTTCTAATTATCTACTGTATTTCTGTAGTGTCTGTTGTGATATTGCCTTTTTCATCCCATTTGTTAGAAATTTGAATTCTCTTTCTTCTGCTCCTCCTTAGCATGGCTAAGGGCCTGTCGATCTTATTTATTTTTTCGAAGAACCAACTTTTAGTTTTATCAATTTTTTCAACGTTTTTTTTTTTGTTTCAATTTCGTTGATTTCTGCTCTAAATTTAATTATTTCTTGTATTCTACTACATTTGCTGTTGTTTTGCTCTTCCTTTTCTAGGTTTTTGAGGTGTAGTTTAAGTTCATTTATTTTTTGTATTTTTCTTTTTCTGAGGAAAGAACTCCAAGAAATGAATTTCCCTCTTAAAACTGCTTTCATTGTGTCCCATAGATTCCAGTATGTTGTGTCTGTATTGTCTTTTTTCTCTAAGAATTTCTTTATCTCCTTCTTTATGTCTTCTGTAACCCATTGATCATTCAGTAGCATGTTGTTCATTTTCCATGTGATGTAGGATTTTTCCTTCTTTCTTTTCTCATTGATTTCCAGTTTCATTCCATTATGATCAGATATGGTGCACGGTATAATCTCCATGCCTTTATATTTACTAAGAATTGCCCTATGGCATAATATATGGTGTATCTTTGAGTAGGATCCATGTGCTGCTGAGAAGAACATGTATCCACTTGATAATGGTTGATATATTCTATATATGTCAGTTAAGTCTAGGTTATTGATTGTGCTGTTGAGTTCTATAGTTTCTTTATTCAGTTTTTGTCTAGAGGATCTCTCTAATGCCGAGAGTGGTGTGTTGAAGTCACCCATAATTACTGTGTTGTAGTTTATTTGACTCTTGAACTTGAGGAGAGTTTGTTTTATGAACGTTGCACCTCCATTGCTTGGTGCATACAAATTGATAATTGTTTTTTTCTTGTTGGTGGATGATTCCTTTTAACAGAATATTGTGTCATTCTTTATCCCTCTTGATTAACTTAGGTTTGAACTTGATTTTATTCCATATGAGTATGGCAAATTCTTCTTGCTTCCGAGGGCCATGTGAGTGTTATGATTTTTCCCAACCTTTTACCTTCAGCCTGTGTATGTCTTTTCCTATCACATGAGTCTCCTGAGAGCAGAATATTGTTGGATTTGTTTTTTTGATGCAGGTTACTAGCACATGTCTCTTGATTGGTGAATTTAGGCCATTAACATTTAAGGTTACAATTGAAATATGATTTGTACTTCCAGTCATGTTTATTTATTTATTATATTTTAGTTTGGATAGTTTTTACTTTTTTGGTTACTTTCCTACCACTTTACTGAGATACTTCCCACTGTTAGTTTTGGGCACTATTTTTTAACTCTTCTTCTTGTAGTATTTTGCACAAAATGCTTTGCAGTGCTGGTTTTCTGGCTGAGAATTGTTTTAGCATTTGTTTATCGTGAAAGACTTTAATTTCATTGTCAAATCTGAAGCTTAATTTTGCTTTATATGGTATTCTTGGTTGGAATTCTTTTTTTTTTCAGCATTTGAATTACATTGTTCCAGGATCTTCTCATTTCAAAGTATGTGATGAAAAATCAGTTGTTAACATAATTGGTTTACCCCTGAATGTAATCTGCCTTTTTTCTCTTATAGCTTTTAATATTCTCTCCTTGTTCTGTTTGTTGGCTGTCTTCATAATTATATGTCTTGGAATTGGTCTATTTTGGTTTTGAATGTTTGGGGTCCTGTAGGCTTCCAGGAATTGGCAATCCAATCCATCGTTCATCTCTGGGAAGTTTTATAGAATTATTTCATTTAATATGTTGTCCATTCCTTTGGTTTGAATCTCTATGCCTTCTTCTATCCTGATGACTCTTAATTTTTTTATGACATCCCATATCATTTGAATAGATTCCTGGTGGGATTTAGGCATCTTTTTTGTGATGACTATATTCTTTTCAAGTTGATAAACTTTGTCTTCATTATCTGATGTTCTGACTTCTACTTGATCTAGTCTATTTGTAATATTCTCGTTTGAGTTTTTAATTTGGTTTATATTTTCCTGCATTTCTAGGATTACTGTTTAATATTTCTTTTTAAGATCTCTATCTCCTGGTAAAGCTCATTCTTTGCCATTTGAATTTGTTTGTTTAATTCATTTTCAAAATATACTTTTATTGCTTGGACTTGCTGCCTCATGTCTTCTCTAATATTCCTTTCCATCTGAGTTCGGTATGCCTTGAGTTCTTTCCCTATCCCTGTTTCTGATGCTTCAAGGTCCTCCTGTAGAATTAAGTTGTCCTGCATTGTTTGTACTCCTTTTTTGCCCTTGTTTTTTCATGATGTTCACGATCCTTTCCAGCTCTATTTGATTGCTGTGTTTCTGCTTTATTCTTTAGATTTGTTTTGGTGTTGTATATCTCTGTTGTCTCTCCTTTGTGTTGGTAAACTATGCCTGCTTAAGTGGATTCCGCTTTGAAGTAATTCCGAAGGCCGAGCTCCAGTGATGTCACCTCTCTGCTTTGGTGGGCCCCACGCTCCTTGCCGAGGTGTCCGAATTGGGGGGTGGGACTTGACTGTCTCTGGTTTGTTTCAGCTCCGGGTCACTGGCAGGTGGGCGGTCTCCAGCCGCCCAATTGCGCGGTTGGTCGCCAGCGGGCAGGCGGTCTCCAGCCGCCCAGTCACGCGGGCAGAAGGTGGGCTGTCGTCGGTGGGTTGGCAATCTCTAGCCACCCAGTCTCACGCTCGGTTGCCGGTGGGTGGGCATTCCTCAGCCACCCAGTCACTCAGGCAGTGGGTGGAATGTCACCTGCGGGCCTGCGGTCTCCAGCCACCCAGTCACAAGGGCCTGGCCTCTAGTCCTTTGGTTTCTCCTGCTTGTCCTGGTTTCTTTTTCTAGACCAGATTTCCCCTGAGTGATGCCTCTCGGCAGTTCAAACTGTACTCTGGGCCTGCCGTTTGTTGGGTGTGGAGGGTGTCTACTGGGAACCCAGACACTCTATTGTTTTGATTTTTTCTGCTTGCCCCTCCCCCAGCACTGGCTACACACGTTTCGTTATCGCCACTGATGGTAGGGGGAGTCGAAAGTCAGGTGTCTCTAGTTTTTCTCGCGTCTTTATGCAGGCTTGCTCTGATAATCCCTCCCCGGGAAAGCCTAGGAGAGATTTTATGCGAATTCTCCGCTGTATGAGAGATGAGCTGACTAACACACACCTATTTTATTGTTGCAATCTATTGGAGAGGGGCGGTGGTTACTTCAGATCTCAAAGATGGTTGCTGCTGGTTTCCTTGGTGGAGTTTCTTTTGTGGAGGGTAGAACTATAACACTTTCTTTTCTGTCTGAATTCCCGAACTCAGCCTGGGGATCAGTGGGAGCTCAGCCAGCAGGATTCCACAGATTCCGCAGCAACATTTCTCCCTGCTTGCAGGTCACTTCTCTGTGGTGCCCCGCCATCTGTAACAGCAGGCCTGGCTGCATGATTCAATCAGCCCTTATCTCTGATTGCACAGTTGGCTATTGGGAACCCCGGCACTCTATTGTTTTGATTATTTTTTCCGCTTGCCCCTCCCTCAGCGCAGGCTAGACAGGTTTTTTTCACCACGGATGGGAGGGGGAGTTGAAAGTCAGGTGCCTCTAGTTTTCCCCTATCTTTATGCAGGCTCGCTCTGATAATCTCTCCCCCAGAAAGCCTAGGAGAGATCTGATGCAAATTTCCCGAAGTATGGGAAATGAGCTGAGTAACAGCACCTGTTTTATTGTTGCAATCTGTAGGAGAGTGGCTGTCGTTACTTCAGCTGACCAAGATGGTGGCCGTTGGTTTCCTTCGTGGAGTTTCCATTGTGGGGGTTAGAACTGTACCACTTCCTTTCCCATCTGAAACCCTGAACTCAGCCCAGGGCTCAGTGGGGACTCTACTGGCAGAATTCCACAGGATCTGCATCAACGTTTCTCCGTGCTTATTGATCGCATCTCGGTGGTGCCCCGCCGTCTGTAGCCACTGGATGGGTCGCACGGATCAGTCAGACAGGATCTCCGGTCGCAGAGTTGGCTCGTGTTTGAGACTCATTTACCAGACCTCAGTGCTAGAAATCCTTCTTCTAGGTTTCAGTGCACCCCCATTTTGCTGTAAGTTCCGAACAAGATAGTTTTTTGTCGTTCTTAGTCGTTAGTCACCTGCGCAGTGGCGCGGTACACTGGGTATGATGCTCTCTATTCACGGCCATCTTGAAATGTCAAAATATTATGATTTGTGTGCACCATTCACTGAAGTTAGTTTTCAGTATTAGAAAACAAATATGTATTTCAGGTGGATGAATATTACTGAGAATAATCTTGTGAAAAGTTCATTATAAATCCTCATACATGAATATGAATGATTTTAGGAAGTGTATAATAAGACACATAAATTTCATATTTTGAAAAATCTGGAGAGTATATATATATATATATATATATATATATATATATATATATATATATACACACACACACAGACATTAAAAAGTAGCAATATATATGCCAATCGAAATTTATCATTAAATATATAACATCCACTTATCCAAAAATATACATTTTACTGAAAATGGATTTATGCATAATGTTGGTCAACTAGAAAGCTCACCCATAGGTTGAATTTTCTGTTCCAACAGAGGTTAGGAGGAGTGATCTCTTCTCACAATTTTTATCTGCCATGTCAGCCACCTCAGAAGAATGTACATGTGATACCAGGTAGGATTCTATTTGTGCATATAAAAATAGATGTGCTTAATAGGCTACAGAAAAAGGGAGAGAGGAATTCACATATTTGTTAATTTTAAAAACACATGGAGAACTATGTCAATAAACATTAACTATATTTATAACTCCTACACAATATAATGCAAAAGGGATGTCCAACTACATACCATGCCTTCTCTGAATTGCTGGTATTTGTATTCTGTTTGGGTTACTATTCTCCATCATACAAGGATTAGTAGTCAGAGTCTAGTAGGGTATGGGTTAGTGTCAGAGATTCGGTATTTCGAATGGAAAATAGAAAAGTAAACCCAATGTGTTTGCAAATATGTGCTACACAAAAATCTTCCCACTCACATTAAGAACAATCCCTTGATATTACCCTCGCTGGAAGAAATACACAATTAGAGAATAAGAGTTAGAAAATCTGTGAATACATACCCGGAATGGAATATGCTCAGGAGTTCACAACCTTGGAGGTGGTAGATGAGTTTCCAAAAGTAAAAGACAAGGTAAACACTCCACAAACATGGAGCTCTGCAGGCCTAAAAACTTCTTGAGATACTACCTCTGAGTTGGGACACTTGAAATGTATGTTGTTGTCAGTAGCTTTAGCATCCAATGTAGTGAGAGCATCAAAACTGGGTCAACATCTATGTGACCTGGAGGACATGGTATCTTATTTTCTAATGAAAATGAGGGAGCAGTGCTGAATTCTCACTTTATAGGTAAACTGTGGCAACTGGGGGATAAGTGTCTCTCCGTGTGGTCTGTGAAGCCATTTGGTCATACTCTACTTTTTGTGGTGATTCTTGCTGCTGCACTGGGAGTTTGGTATTTGCTTCATGAAATACAAGGAGTTCAACTGGGACACAGTGCTGGAGGGAGTTCTGTCACGTGTGGTGGGACAGGGTCTGCAGGAGAATGCACCAACTAGGCTTATGTCCAACATAGCTTCCCCCTTGACCATATCAACCTGATGCTGAACATTGCCTAGAAACCTATCCATATAACAAGATGCCTTTTCATATAAGGGTCTGCTGGCTGCATCATGTCAGTCACAAGCCATTTGAAAGCCAATGGCTGATCCACATGAAACCACCAGAGATGTTTTATCTCATACCTACCCACCTTTGCTGTAGGCCCACTACTCAGCAGGTTCCAACTTACTGGCATCTCTGTTCTACACCATTTTTTTGAAACCGAGTCAATCAAGGCACTTTCTGGTACACTCATGATCAGCAACAGGATCTCCAATGGTTTTCCAGTGCCACCTGGTCATGGAATTTCAAAAATTTTATGGTATTTATCGAGCCCATTTTTCAAGGATGAAGTTGGAGGCACTGAGGGTTTCATTTAATTCAGTAACCATTAAATGGTGAGGAAGCCCATTTCAATGAAAGCTCTGGAGGACTCTCACAGGCAAGGCTTCCCAAAGAGTTGCCAAATGGTCACATGAAGCCAGGCCCATTGAGGTCTACAATGTAAAATCCTTGCGTGTTTTGACTATCAACTATGGCTGCTAATTCTTTCAGAAAAAAATTATGTGATAACCTGGCTGAGATTCCCTGTGCTCTGTGGAAAGCCTTCCTGGGCACAGATCTCAGTTTCCAAGGGTGACTCTCATGCATGGCCTCCTAAAATCCCAACAAAACTCATGGCAATACTTCTCTGAGATCAGTTCCAGAACTCAGTCTCTAAGGGGAATCACACCAGAGTTCAAGACCAGGTGGAGCCCGTCATATTTTCCAACAACCACACTAATAACCACAATTAAAACCAGAACACTTCCACATGGCCATCATCTTCTTCCATATAGACACTCATTTTAACCTCTGGCTGGAGGTTTCCATGAGAAGCACAGCCCAAGACAGTGTCCAAAATAAGCTCCCTTGCCCCTCATTTGCTTAAAGTTGGGGTGGCCTGAACACCTTCCTGTGAACCATGACTGATCAAATAGGCCTGCCGTTAATACTGCTCTGCTTCTCCAATTTGAGGACTACTGACTGTGGTGTTTAGATTCTTCATGTGAATTGGAATCATTGGAATCACCAATGGGCTAGCCTCTGAAGGGCTTTGAAGAACTCATTTGACCCAAAGGCACCCTATTCTCACTTGATAGAGTTCAGGAACCTTACAGAGGTAGGGAGAGACTTCATCCACAAGGACTGCTCTTTTGGCCATTTTGGTTTTGGATGAACACGTGGGATGTATAAGGTGTTGAGTATCTAACCACAGCCTCACACAGGGCCAAGAGCCTGATCCAGACACATCCCATTCCAAAGCAATTAAGCAAAGAGCCACAGGTGATGCCCATCCATTTCCATTTGAAAACTGTTTTCTTCAGGCTTCACAAATGAGTGTCCTGAAGTAAAGACCTTCCTGAAATTCAGGGCAACAGAACAATAGGTAAGCAAAAGGCCCAAAGAAGGGTTTCTCCACTGAGACTTTCCTGGTCCCACTGATATCTGAGTTTTCTTAGATGCTTGCCATTCCCTTCAGCTATCCAGTACATCACCATATCACAGAGCTTGGAGGTGGTATATATCTTGGACACAAAACCATGAGGCTATTCTGGAGAGTTTCCAGAATTCAGGAAGAAAACAGAAACTTAGTAAGAGAGCAGATGTTGCCCTTCAATAAGACAAGCTGCAGTCCATTTGTAAATTGGGCAGGATGAATGCTTGGAAGCTTTCTACTAGACAGGACACATCCATTGATGCATTCTCTTTTCTAATGTCTACAACCACGGACAGAGTGGGATACACAGACATAGAAGCACTCGCCTTGTCAAACGACTTACTGGAAACAGTCCACACCAATCCAAACAAAGAGCCTTTACTACCTATTCTCAGAACATGAGACAAAACCACAAACCCCCACACACACACTCAAAGGCACCTCCTTTGCTCAAGTAAGTCTGTGACTATCCAGAGTGTCCTCGGAATGGTGGGCCATTGTATGTTCCCCCAAAATGGCCTGTCCTGTATCAGATCTGGTCTCCTTGGCCAACAGATTGAAGTTGTTAGGAGCCATGGGTGAGCCACTACCTGCTTTCCCAGGAAAAGCTCCTCTTCAGAGCTTTCCTGTCATTTGGCCATCGTCACATCAGTAGGTACTAAGAAAGGCTGACTCTGTTCTTGGTAAATCAAAACAAGTGAGACCACTGGGACTGGGACTGTGACTGGCTTTTGGTGCCTGTCTTCCAGGATCAAACGTCCAGAGAGTTCCATCACCAAGGAAGTGAGGTGAGGTCATTTCCTTCAGGAACTGAATGAGGTCACTGACTTGGCAACCACTTTGTCCTAACAGTTACTTCTAAGGGTCCCATGAGATGGAGGCTGTCCCTACTTCCTGTCACACTTTCACAGTTAGAATGGTATACCAACCATAGGTACCTGGGAACAGCTCTCCACGCAGACCTGGTTTGGTCCATCTTCTCTACATTAAGAAGTTAGAGGCTGATTCAGACACATCCCTTCATCCTGAACAGATAGTTTGCCATGGAAGATGTCTTTTGTTCTCTCAGGTCCTTCATAGCTTCCTTCATCATCTCAGGGGATCATTTCTGCATATACCTTTGATGTTCTCAGCAGGTGGAAGATCCCCTACATTCCTGTTTTGTAAGACCAACTCGGTCCCTCCTTTTCTGTAAAGTTAGATTGAGGGAAAAGTGTATGTTTAGGGTTAATAACATGTTTGATTTGTTTTAGGAATCTTTCTGCTGGATGAATAATGGTATTGAGAGCCTGTGATATTTACAAGAATATATAGGTAAAATATAAGTATAAAAACAGAAATCTAGGTAAGATTTGAAGCCAGAAGGGAACTGGGCCCTTGAGTGGGATACTTAGGTTTGAATTATGTTCTGCACATGTGTCTCAGATAAATTGATATACAATGGCATAGGACCTTTTACCTTGGATGATTGATTGTCGAAGAGAACATCGAGTCAAAAAACTATAGTGAGTAGCATTAGGAAGATAGTCAGTAGGTTTAGAAAGAAGAGTGAGTATAGGATTTGGACCAAAAGTTCTTTAGCAATAGGGTTTCGGGTAGATAGTGAATGTAAATGTCAGCATATGTGAAGTATCAGTCACAATGATGAACTGGGGGAAATATGTATGAAAGTAGGTATCAATAAAGATATTACAAAATCAGGCAAAGTATGAAGTGAGTGATAGGATTAGACATTTTCAACATGGTTGAGGTTGAATATATAATCTTAGGAAGAAACAAATATGTAGTCACCAATTGGATTTACATTTGAGAGCATTAGGCAACCTGGACATGGATCTTTTTAGTAGTCCACGCTCCCTTGGAGTTTAGGCTTTGATACAATCATGAGTGTGACCTTCGCTTTTTGTGTCCAGAATATTCCTGTGATAAAATCTATATATAGATAAGGTGACATGAGTATTTTTTTCACCATTTCTGGGAGCAATATTTTGAAGACGTATAAATTAGTATTGAAAGGACAAAGAGGAGTACACTGTATCTATGAATATAGAGATAATGCATTAATAGACAATACTGTGAATAAAAAACATAACTGGTTCCAACTTTAAATAATGGATTGAATTGAATCGTGAACATATAGAGGAAATCATATATTGATATACAATTATTCATTCCAACCAGTTATACATCTAATGTTAATATTAATGTTATGGTTCATCATGAAGAGTGTGTGAGTTTAGCTTCGAAATTGATAATGGAAATTGAAAATAATGTATTTGGAAAGAAGTCTCATGAAAAGACCAGTCAAGTAACATGGAGGAATACATGTGTTCTGAAGCAAGAAGTGTTTAAAAGTGAAACAAATTCCTAAATATTTGTGAACTTGTGGATGAAATATATATCCTATGATGTGCAAAAACTGAAGAAATAGTAATGTACCAGTGTTGGATTAAAATGAAGGTCAATATAGACATCATGTCCAATAGGAATCTACTCGCATTGATGTTAAACTGGGTCAGTTACTGTAGAAATATTAGGGTTTGTAAACACCATTGATTGAAGTTAGTTTTCAGTACTGGGAAACAAATATGTATTTCAGGTGGATGAATATTTTTGAGAATAATCTTCTGAAAAGTTGATTATAAATACATATACATGAACATGAATGAATTTACAGAGTGTGTATAAGACACATATATTTCATATTTTGAGAAATCTGGAGTGTATATATATATATATATATATATATATATATATATATATATATATAAATAAACACAAATATACATTAAAAAGTATCAATATATATGCTAATCGTAATTCATCATGTAATATACATCATCCACAAATGCAAAAATATTTATTATACTGAACATGGATTTATGTATAATATTGTTCTACTGGTAAGCTCACACATAGTTTGAATTTTCAGTTCCCACAGGGTTTAGGAGGACTGATCTCTTCTCACAATTTGTATCTGCCAATTCAGCCAACTCATGAAAATGTACGTGTGATACCAGGTAGGATTCTGTATGTGCATATAAAAATACATGTGCTGAGTAGGCTACAGAGAAAGGGAGACAGGAATTCACATATTTGTGAACTTTAGAAAAACATGGAGGACTATTTCAATTAAAAATTGAGTAGATTTATAACACCTACCATTAATCATGCAAAAGGGAAGTCCAACTGTACACCATGCCTCCTCTGAACTGCTTGTATTTTCATTATGTTTGGGTATTATTCTCCATCATATTAGGATTAGTAGTCAGAGTATAGTAGGGTATGAGTTACTGTCAGGGATTCAGTATTTCGAATGGAAAATTGGAAAATGGATCAATGTGTATGCAAATTAGTGTTACACAAAAATTTTCCCACTCTCATTTAGAACAATAACTTGACATTACCTTCACCCCAAGTAAGACACAATTAGAGGAAAAGAGTTAGAAAATCATTGAATTCATACCTGAAATGAAAACTGCTCCAGATTTCACAACCTTGGAGATTTTAGAGGAGTTTCCAAAAGTAAGGGACTATGTAAAAACTCCACAAACATGAAGATTTGCCAGCCTAAAGACGTCTGGAGAAACTGCCTCTAAAATGGACAGTTGAAATATATGTTGTTTTCAGGATCTTTAGCTTTTTTCCTAGTAAGACCATCAAAGCTGTTTATGCATCTCTGTGACCTGGAGGACAGGTTTATAATTTTCCAATGAACATGAAGCATCAGTGCTGAATTCTCTCTTTGTAGGTAAACTATGGCCACTGGGGGCTATGTGTCTCCCCATGTGGACTGTGAACCCATTTCATCATCCTCCACTTTTTATAATGTCTCCTGCCACACTTAGAGTTTTGTATTTGCTTCATGAAATACAAGGAGTTAAATATAACCACAGTGCTGGAGTGAGTTCTGTCACATTTGGTGGGTCAGGGTCTGCAGGAGAATGCACCAACAGGGCTTGTATACCACATAGGTTGCCTCCGTGACCATAGCAACCTGATTCTGAACATTGCCCTTAAACCTCTCCATATAACATGATGCATTTACATACAATGTTCTTCTGGCTGCACCATGTCAGTCACAAGCCATTTGGAAGACAATGGCAGATCCACATGACCCCACTACAGATGTTTTATCACACACTTAATCACCTCTGCTCTAGGCCCACTATTCTGCAGGCTCCAAATTACTGGCATCTCTGTTCTACACCATATTCATGAAAACCAGTTAATCAAGGCACTGTCTGGTACACTCATGATCAGCAACAGGACATCCAAAGGTTCTTCAGTGCCACCTGGTCATTGGAATTTTAAAAATTTCATGGTATTTATCTAGTCAATTTTCAAGGATGAAGTTGGAGGCACTGTTTATTTCAATTCATTCAGGAATCATTCAATGTTGAGGAAGATCATTTCAATGAAAGCTCTGGAGAACTCTCACAGGCAAGACTTCCCAAAGCGTGGCCAAAAGGTCACATGAAGCCACGCCCATTGAGGTCTACAATTGAGGTCCATGTGTTTTGACTATCAATATGGCTGCCAAGTCTTTCAGAATTAAATCATGTGATATCCTGTCTGAGATTCCCAGTGCTCTGTGGAAAGCCACCGTGGGCATAGATCTCAGTTTCCAAGGGCGACTCTCATGCGTGGCCTCTTAAAATCCCCACACAATTTATGGCAATTCTTCTTTGATGTGTGTTCCAGAACTCAGTCTTTAAGGGGAATGACACCAGAGTTCAAGCCCAGGTGGATCCAGTCATCTCTTCCAACTGCCACAAGAATGACCACAATTAAAACCAAAATACACCCACATGGCCCTCATCTTCTTAAATATAGACATTCATCATAACCTCTGGCTGGAGGTTACCATGTGGAATGCATTCCAAGAGAGTGTCCAAAATAATGTCGCTTGCCCCTCATTTGCCTAAAGTCAGCGTGACATGGACACCCTTCCTGTGAACCAGGAGTGATCAAATAGGCCTGCCATTAATACTGCTCTCCTTCTCCAATTTGAGGCCTATTGACTCTCAGGTATAGATTCTTTATGTGATTTGGAGTCTTGAGAAAACACAAGCACCTCTGCAGGGCTTTGAAGAACTCATTTGACCTAAAGGATTCCTATTCACACTTGATGGAGGTAAAGAACAATACAGAGGAAGGCAAGAGACTCATCCACAATGACTGATTTTTTGCCATTTTGGTTTTGATTGCACACATGGAATCT
Source organism: Callospermophilus lateralis (assembly GCF_048772815.1). Lineage (NCBI taxonomy): Eukaryota > Metazoa > Chordata > Mammalia > Rodentia > Sciuridae > Callospermophilus > Callospermophilus lateralis. The sequence goes on along the minus strand of NC_135313.1, from coordinate 120,842,700 downwards.
ATCTTTAGATCTATCATGTGCTGAGAATCTAAGCCACAACCCCACACAGGCCCAAGAGGCTGATTCGGACACATCCCTTTCCAAAGTAATTAAGCAAAGAGCCACATGTTATGCCCATTTATTTCCATTTGAAAACAGTTTTCTTAAGGCTTCACAAAGGGGTGGCCTGAGGCAAAGACCTTCTTGACATTCAGGGCAACATAACCATAACTATGCAAATGAACCAAAGCAGGGTTTCTCCACTGAGAGTTTACTGGTCACACAGATATTTGAGTTTTCTAAGATGTTCCCATTCCCTACAGCTATCAAGTACATGGCCATGTCACAGAGCTTGGAGGTGGTACACATCTTGGACTCAAAACCATGGGCCTATTCTTGAGATTTGCCAGAATTCAGGAAGAAAACAGGAACTTAGAAAGTTAGTAGGTGTTTCCCATGCATAAGGTGAGCCACAGTCCATTCCTAAATCGGGCAGGAAGAATGCTGGCAAGCATTCTACTAGTCAGGACACAGCCTTGATGCATTCTCTTTTCTAATGTCTACAACCACTGACAGAGTGGGAAACACAGACATAGAAGCACTCGCCTTGTCAAACGACTAAATAGAAACAGTCCACTCCAATCCAAACAAACCGCCTTTCCTACCTATTCTCAGAACATGAGACAAAACCACAAACTCACACCCACACCCACAAAGGCACATCCTTAACTCAAGTAGGTCTGTGAATATCCAGAGTGTCCTCTGACTGGTGGACCATACTATGTTCCCCTGAAATGGCCTGACCTGTGTCAGATATGGTCTCCTTGGCTAACTCTGTGAAGGTGTCAGGAGCCAGAGGTGAGCCACTACCTGCTTTCTCAGAAACGGCTCCTCTTCAGAGCTTTCCTGGCATTTGACCATCCTCACATCAGTAGTTACCAAGAAAGACTGACTCTGTCTTTGGTAAATCCAAACAAGTGTGACCACTGGGACTGGGACTGGGACTGGCTATGGGTGACTGGCTTCATGAATCCCAAGTTCAGAGATTTTAATCACCAAGGAAGTGAGGTGAGGTCACTTCCTTCAGGAACTGAATGAGGTTACTGCCTTGGCAACCACATTGTCCTACCAGTGGCTTCCAAGTGTCACATGAGAAGGAGGCTGCCCCTACTTCCTGTTACACTTTCACAAGTTAGAATGGTATATCAACCATAGGCGCCCTGGAACAGCTACCCACACAGGCTGGGTTTGGTCCATTTTCTCTACATTAGGAAGAGAGAGGCTGATTCAGACAGAACCCTTCATCCTGACCAGGTTGTTTGCCATTGAAGATGACTTTTGCTCTCTCAGGTCCTTTATAGCTGCCTTCAGGTTCTTCAGGGATCATTTATGCATGCACCTTTGAGGTTTTCATCAGGTGAAAGATCTCATACATTCCTGTGTTTTAAGACCAACTCTATCCCTGCTGTTCCGTAAAGTTAGATTGATGGAACAGTGAATGATTAAGGTTAACAACATGTTTGATTTGGGTTAGAAATCATTCTGCTGGATGAATGATGGTATTTGGAACCTAAAATATTTAAAAGAATATAGAGGTGAAATATAATTATGAAAACAGAAATCTAGGTAAGATTCGAAGCCCAGAATGGCATTGGGACCTTGACTGGGATAATTAGCATTGAATTACGTTCTGCACAGATGTCTAAGATAAATCTATAATCAATGGCATAGGATCTTCTACCTTGGATGATTGAATGTACAAGAGAACATCCAGTCAAACAGGGATAGTCGGTAGGATTAGGAAGATAGTCGGTAGGTATAGGAAGAAGAGTGAGTATAGTATTTGGAACAAAACCAATAGGGTTTTGGTTAGAGAGTGAATATATTTGTCAGCACATGTGAAGAGTCAATCACAATGATGAACTTGGGAAATATGTAGAAAAGCAGATATCAATAGAGACATTACAAAATCAGGCAAACTATAAAGTGATAGGATTAGACATTTTCAAAAGGTTCAGATTGAATATATAATCTTAGGAAGAAACACATATGTAGTCAAGAATAGGATTGACATTTGAGTGCATTAGGCAATGTGGACATGCATGTTTTTAGTAATCCATGCTCACTTTCCATTTAGGCTTTGGTACAATAATAAGTGTGACCTTTGCATTTGGTGTCCAGAATATTACTGTAATAAAATGTATATGTAGATCAGGCGACATGAGTATTTCTTCCACCATTTCCGGGAGCAATATTGTGAAGACGAATAAATTAGTATTGGGGGTACAAAGAGGTGTACGCTGTGTCTATGAATATAAAGTTAATGCATAAATAGTTCATACTGGGAAAAAATATAACTGATTGGATTGAATTGATATCTGAAAATATATAGGAAATCTTATATTGTTATACAAACATTCATTCCAAAGAGTTATACATCTAATGGTAATCTTAGAGTTATGGTTTATAATGAAGGGTGTGTGAGTTTTGTTTCAAATTGATTACGGAAATAGAAAATAATGTGGTTGGAAAGAAGTCTCATGAGAAGACCAGTGAAGAAACATGGAGGAATACATGTGTTCTGAAGCAGAAAGTGATTGAAAGTGAAACAAATGCCTATAAACTTCCTAACTTGTGGAATAAATATATATCCTATAATGTGCATAAACTGAAGAAATAGTAATGTAACAGTGTTGAATAAAAATGAACTTCAAAATACACATCATGTTCCATAGGAATCTACTTGCATTGATGTAAAACTAGGTCAGTTACTGTAGAATGGAAAATTGGAAAATAAATCCAATCTGGAATGGGAAATTCTCAGGAGTTCACAACCTTGGATGTGATGGAGGAGTTTCCCAAAGTAAGGGACATTGTAAACACAACCCAAACATGGAGCTGTGCTGGCCTAAAGGCTTCTTGAGAAACTGGCTCTGAGGTTGGGCACTTAAATTTATATTGTTGTCCGGAGCTATAGCTTCTTTTGTATTGAGACCATCAAAGCTGGGTGTGCATCTATGTGATCTGGAAGACATGGTATCTTATTTTATAATGAACATATGGCAGCAGAACTGAATTCCCTCTTTGTAAGTAAACTGTGGCCACTGGGGGCTAAGTGTCTCCCCATGTGGACTGTGAAGCCATTTGTTCATCCTCCATTTTCGTGGTGTTTCTTGCTGCTGCACTGGGAGTTTGGTATTTGCTTAACGAAATACAAGGAGTTCAACGGGGACAAGTGTTGGTGGCTACCCCTACTTCATGTGACACTTTCACAAGTTAGAATGGTATATCAACCATAGGCACCTGGGAACAGCTCTCCACACAGGCCTTGTTTGGTCCTTCATATCTGCCTACATCTTCTCCAGGGGTCACATCTGCATGGACCTTTAAGGTTCTCAGCAGGTGGAAGATCCCCTATATTCCTGTATTGTAAGACCAACTCTGTCCCACTCTTCTGTAAAGTTAGATTGAGGGAACAGTGTATGGTTAGCATTAATAACTTGTTCAATTTGGGTTAGGAATTATTCTGAGGGATGAATAATGATATTGGGAATCTGCTATATTTATAAGAACATAGAGGTGAAATATATGTATGAAAACAGAAATCTAGTCAGATTTGAAGCTCAGAAGGGAATTGGGCCCTTGATTGGGATACTTTGCATTGAATTACCTTCAGCAGAGATTTCTTGGAAAAATCAATATAAATGGCATAAGACTTTGTACCTTGGATGATTGAATTTAGAAGGGAACATCAACTCCAAAAGGGACAGTCGGTAAGATTAGGAAGACAGTCAGTAGTTTTCGGAAGAAGTGTGAGTATAGAATTTGGAAAAAAAAAAAATTCTTTAGCAACAGGGTTTCGATTAGAGAGTGAATGCCAATGTCAGCACATGTGAAGAGTCAGTCACAATGATGAACTAGGGAAAAAATGTAGGAAAGCAAATATCAAGGAGGACAATAGGAAATTAGGCAAAGTACAAAGTGAGTGTTTGGATTAGACATTTTCAACAGGATTGAGTTTGAATATATAATCTTAGGAAGAAACAAATATGTAGTCACCAAAGAATGACATTTGAGAGCATTAGGCAACCTGGACATGGATGTTTTTAGTAATCCATGTTCACTTTCCATTTAGGCTTTGTAAAATCATAAGTGTGACCTTTGCAGTTTTGTCCAGAATATTACTGTGATAAAATGTATATGTAGATCAGGTGACATGAGAATTTCTTCCACCATTTCCGGGAGCAATATTGAGAAGACGTATAAATTAGTATTGGGGGTACAAAGAGTTGTACGCTGTGTCTGTGAATATAGAGATAATGCATGAATAGACCATACTCTGAATAAATAATATAACTGATTCCACTTTAAATAATTCATTTAATTGATATCTGAAAATATACAGGAAATCTAATATTGATATACAGTCATTCATTCCAACCAGTTATACATCTAATGGTAATATTAGGTTATGGTTTATCATGAAGGGTGTGTGAGATTTTCTTCAAAAGAATTATGGAAATCGAAAATAATGTGTTTGGAAAGAAGTCTCAAAAATTCCATTCAAGAAACCTGGAGGAACACATGTGTTCTAAAGCAGTAAGGGATTTAAAGTGAACCAAATGCCTCTAAATTTGTGGAATTGTGGATGAAATATATATGCTATGATGGGCTAAACGTGAAGAAATAGTAATGTAGCAGTGTTGAATAGAAATTAAGTTCAAAACAGACATCATGTCCCATAGGAATCTACTTGCATTGATGTTAAACTGGGTCAGTTAATGTAGAAATGTTAGGATTTGTATGAACCATTAACTGAAGTCAGATTTCAGTAATGGGAAACAAATATGTATTCCAGGTGGATGAATATTTCTGAGAATAATCTTCTGAAAAGTTGATTATAAATCCACATACATGAACATGAATGAATTTAGGGAGTGTATATAATACACATATATTTCATATTTTAAAAAACTTGGAGAGTCACACACACACACACACACACACACAGACATTAAAAAGTAGCACTATATATGCCAATTGCATTTCATCATGAAATATATATAATCCACATATCAAAAAATATTCATTTCGCTTAACATGGATTCATGTATAATGTTGTTCTACTAGGAAGCTGACATTGGTTGAATTTTCAGTTCCAACAGCGTTTAGGATGAATGATCTCTTCTCACAATTTTTATCTTCCAAGTCAGTAACCTCAAAAGAAATTATGTGTGATACAAGGTAGGATTCTATATGTGCGTATAAAAATACATGTGTTGAATAGGCTACAGAGAAAAGGAGACAGGAAGTCACATATTTGTTACCTTTAAAAACACATGTAGAACTATTTCAATTAAAAATTGACTATTTTTATAATACCTACCCTTTATCATGCTAAAGGCAAGACCTAGTATACACCATGCCTCCTCTGAACTGCTTGTATTTCTATTCTCTTTGGGTTATTTTTCTTCACCATATTAGGATTAATCATCAAAGTCTAGTAGGGTATGGGTTAGTGTCAGGGATTCAGTATTTTGGATGTAAAATAGGAAAATGAATCTAATGTGTACGCAAACATATGCTACACAAAAATCTTCCAACTCTCATCAAGAACAATGCCTTGTCATTACCTTTGACCCTAGTAAAACACAATTAGAGGAGAAGAGTTAGAAAATCTGTGAATTCATATGTGGAATAAAATATGCTCAGTAGTTCAAAAAATTGGAGGTGGTAAAGGAGTTTCCAAAAGTAAGGGAAAGGTTAAACAGTCCACACACATGGAGCTCTGCTGTCCTAAAGACTTCTTGAGAAAGTCCCTCTGAGGTTGGGCACTTGAAATATATTTTGTTGTAAAGAGCTTTAGCTTCCTTTGTAGTGAGACCATAAAAGATGGGTCTGCATCTATGTGACCTGGAGGACATGGTTTCTTATTTTCCAATGAACATGAGACCGCAGTGCTGAATTCTCTCTTCCTAAGTAAACTGTGGACACTGGAACCTAAGTGTCTCCCCGTGTGAACTGTGAAGCCATTTGGTCATCCTCCATTTTTCGTGGTGTTTCTTGCTGCTGCACTGGGAGTTTGGTATTTGCATCACGAAATACAAGGAGTTCAACTGGGACACAGTGCTGGTGGAAGTTCTGTCACGTGTGTATGGTCAGGGTCTGCAGGAGAATGCACCATCCAATCTTCTATCTCTCATAGTTTGCCCCCGTGTCCATAGCAACCTGATTCTGAACATTTACCTGAATCCAAACCATATAACAATTTGCCTTTACATATAAGGGTCTGCTGGCTGCACCTTGTGAGTCACAAGCCATTCTATATAAATGCCACATTTTTAATCCATTCATCTATTGAAGGGAATCTAGGTTGGTTCCACAGTTTTGCAATTGTTAATTGTGCTGCTATGAACATCGATTTATCAGTATCTCTGTAGCATGCTCTTTTTAGGTCTTTAGGGAATAGACGGAGAAGGGGAATAGGTCAAATGGTGGTTCCATTCCCAGCTTTCCAAGAAATCTCCATACTGCTTTCCAAATTAGCTGCACCAATTTGCAGTCCCACCAGCAATGTACAGGTATGCCCTTTTCCCCACATCCTCGACAGCACATGTTGTCGTTTGACTTCATAATGGCTGCCGATCTTACTGCAGTGAGATGGTATCTTAGGGTGGGTTTGTTTTGCTTTTCTCTGACTGCTAGAGATGGTGAGCATTTTTTCATGTACTTATTGATTGATTGTATGTCCTCCTCTGAGAAGTGTCTGTTCAGGTCATTGGCCCATTTGTTGATTGGGTTATTCGTTTTCTTATTGTTTAATTTCTTTGAGTTCTTTGTATACTCTGGATATTAGGGCTCTATCTGAAGTGTGAGGAGTAAAGATTTGTTCCAAGGATGTAGGCTCCCTATTTACCTCTCTTATTGTTTCTTTTGCTGAGAAAAATCTATTTAGTTTGAGTAAGTCCCATTTGTTGATTCTAGTGATTAACTCTTGTGCTATGGGTGTCCTATTGAGAAATTTGGAGCCCGACCCCACAGTATGTAGATCGTGGCAAAAGTTTTCTTCTACCAGATCCAGTGTCTCTGATTTGATATCACCCTCCTAGATCTATGTTGAGTTAACTCTTGTGCATGTTGAGAGGAGGGGATTCAGTTTCATTTTGTTACATATGGAATTCCAGTTTTCCCAGCACCATTTGTTAAAGATGCTATCCTTCCTCCATTGCATGCTTTTAGCCCCTTTATCAAATATAAGATAGCTGTAGTTTTGTGGATTGGTTTCTGTGTCCTCTATTCTGTACCACTGGTCCACCCGCCTGTTTTGGCACCAGTACCATGCTATTTTTGTTACTTTTGATCTGTAGTATAGTTTGAGGTCTGGTATCGGTATACTGCCTGATTCACACTTCCTGCTTAGAGCTGTTTTTGCTATTCTGGGTCTTTTATTTTTCCATATGAATTTCATACTGGTTTTATCTATTTCTACAAGAAATGACCTTGGGATTTTGATTGGCATTGCATTAAACCTATAGAGAACTTTTGGTAATATCGTCATTTTGATGATGTTAGTTATGCTTATCCATGAACAGGGTATATTTTTCCATCATCTAAGATTTTCTTCTATTTCTCTCTTTAGGGTTCTGTAGTTTTCATTGTATAAGTCTTTCACCTCTTTTGTTTGGTTGATTCCCAAGTATTTTATTTATTTTTTTGAGGATAATGTGAATGGAGTGATTGTCCTCATTTCCATTTCAGAGTATTTGTCGCTGATATACAAAAATGCCTTTGATTTATGCGTGGTGATTTAATATCCTGCCACTTTGCTGAATTCATTTATTACCTCTAATAGTTTCTTTGTAGACCCTTTTGGGTCTGCTAGGTATAGAATCATGTCTTTTGCAAATAGCGATAATTTGAGTTCTTCTTTTTCTATTTTTATGGCTTTAATTTCTTTAGTATTTCTAATTGCTCTGGCCAATGTTTCGAGAACTATGTTGAACAGAAGGGGTGATAGAGGGCATCATTGTCTTCCTCCAGATTTTAGGGGGAATGCCTTCAATTGTTCTCCATTCAGAATGATGCTAGCCTGTGGCTTAGCATAGATTGCTTTTACAATATTGAGGTATGATCCTGTTATCCCTAGTTTTTCTAGAGTTTTGAACGTAAAGTGATGCTGTACCTTGTCGAATGCTTTTTCCGCATCTCTCGAGATGATCATATGATATGGTTCTTTTTTTTAAGTCTATTGATGTGATGAATAACATTTATTGATTTCCATTTAGTGTACCAGCTTTGCATCCCAGGAATGAATCCTACTTGATCATGGTGCACATTTTTTTTTTATATATGTTTTTGTGTCTGATTCGCCAGAATTTTTTTGAGGATTTTTGCATTTTTCCTGAAATAGCTTGAAAAGTATTGGTTTTTGTTCTTCTTTAAAGGTTTTGTAAAACTCTGCTCTATACCCATCCAGTCCTGGGCTTTTCTTAGTTGGTAGTATTTTGATGGTTTCTTCTATTTCCTCAATTGATTTTGGACTGTTTAGGTTGTCTATATCCTCCTGACTCAATCTGGGCACATCATATGTCTTAAGAAATTTATCAATGCCTTCATTATATTCTATTTTATTGGAGTATATTAATACAAAATAATTTCTGATTTTCTTATTTATTTCTGAAGTGTCTCTTGTTATATTTCCTTTTTCATTTCATATTCTAGTAATTTGAGTTCTCTCTCTTCTTCTCTTTGTTAGCATGGCTAAGGGTCTGTCGATTTTATTTATTTTTTCAAAAAACCAATGTATTGTTTTGTCATTTTTTTCAATTCTTTCTTTTGTTTCGATTTCATTAATTTCTGCTCTGATTTTAATTATTTCTTGCCTTCTACTTCTTTTGCTGTTGTTTGCTTTTGTTTTTCTAAGATTTTGAAATGAAGTATGAGATCATTTATTTGTTGTTTTTTTTTTCTTTTTCTAAGGAATGAACTCCAAGCAATGAATTTTCCTCTTAGAACTGCTTTCAATGTGTCCCATAGATTCCGATATATTGTGTCTGTGTTTTCATTTCTCAAAGAATTTTTTTAATTTCCTCCTTGATGTCTTCTATAACCCATTGATCATTCAGAAACCGACTGTTTATTCTCCAAGTGATGAATGATTTTTCCTTCCTTCTTTTATCGTTGATTTTTAGTTTCATTCCATTATGATCAGATAAAATGCATGGTATTATCTCTACTCCTTTTTATTGTCTAAGAGTTGCCCTGTGACATAATATATGATGTATTTTTGAGAAGGATCCATGTTCTGCTGAGAGAAAAGTGTAACTTCTTGATGATGGGTTGTATATTCTATATATGTCAATTAAGTCTAGGTTATTAATTGTGTTATTGAGTTCTATAGTTTCCTTATTCAACTTTTGTTTGGAAGATCTGTTCAGTGGTGAGAGAGGTGTGTTTATGTCTCCCATGATTACTGTATTGTGGTCTATTAGACTCTTGAAATTGAGAAGAGTTTGTTTGATGAACAAAGCTGCACCATTGTTTGGGGCATATATATTTATGATTGTTATGTCTTGTTGGCGTATGGTTCCCTTGAGTAGTATGTAGTGTCCTTCTTTATCCCTTTTGATTAACTTTGGCTTGAAATCTATTATATTTGATATGAGTATGGACACTCCTGCTTGTTTCCGAAGTTCATAAGAGTGATATGATTTTTCCAAGTATCACCTTCAGTCGATGTATGTCTTTTCCTATAAAATGCGTCTCCTGTAGGCAGCATTTTGTTGGTTCTTGTTTTGTGATCCATTCTACTAGCCTGTGTCTCTTAATTGGTGAGTTTAAGCCTTTAAGATTTTTGGTTATTATTGAGATATGGGTTGTTCTTCCAGCCATATTTGTTTATTTATGTTACTAAACATAGTTTGTTTTCCTCCTAGATTATTTTCCCCCCTTTTATGTCCTACCTCCCACTGTTGGTTTTCATTGGTATTTTCCATTTCCACTTTCTGTAATGTTTTGCCGAGGATGTTTTGAAGAGATGGTTTTCTAGCTGCAAATTCTTTTCACTTTTGATTATCGTGGAAGGTTTTAATTTCATCTTCCATCTGAAGCTTAATTTCGCTGGATACATGATTATTGGTTGGAACCCATTTTCTTTCAGTGTTTGAAATATGTTATTAAAGGATCTTCTAGCTTTCAGAGTCTGTGTTGAAAGATCAGCTGTTATCCTGTTTGGTTTACCACTAACTATAATCTGCTTCCTTTCTCTTGTAGCTTTTAAAATTCTCTCCTTATTCTGTATGTTGGGTATCTTCATTATGTGTCTAGGTGTGGATCACTTATGATTTTGCACGTTTGGCGTTCTGTAGACTTTTTGGATTTGGGATTTTGTCTCATTCTTCAAATCTAGGAATTTTTCTCCTATTATTTCATTGAATAGATTGCTCACTCCTTTGGTTTGGACCTCTATACTTTCCTGTATCCCAATGACTCTGATGTTTAGTCTCTTTATGTTATCCCATATTTCTTGCAGTTTTGCTCATGGTTTCTTAACAGTCTTGCTGAGCTGTATATGTTCTTTTTGAGTTGAAATACTTTGTCTTCATTGTCTGATGTTCTATCTTCTAAGTATTCTGCTCTGATGGAAGTATTCTCAATTGAGTTTTTAAGATGGTTCATTACTTCCTGCATTTCTAAGATTTCAGTTTGTTTGTTTTTTATAACCTCTATCTCCATGTATAGTTGATCTTTGCTACTTGGATTTCTTTATGTAATTTATCTTCGAAGTGATCTTTCATTGTCTGATTTTTGCTGTCTAATGTCTTCCTGAGATTCCAGATCACCTGAAGCATGTATATCGTGAATTCTTTATCTGACATTCCATATGCTGCATCTATTACCTCTTCTAAAGTTGAGTTGACCTGCATTGCTTGTGGTCCTCTCTTTTCTTGTCTTTTCATACAGCTTGCGTTTCTTTCTGCTTGGTGAAACTGTTGTGTTTTTTAAATTTTTCCCCTATATATTTATATTGCTCTTGTATAGTGGAAAAGTCTCCATTGCAGGTCCGGTTGGCGGCTGTGCTGCTCCTCCAATTGGGGTGATCTGTCTACCATGCTGACTGGCCGCTGGGCCTGTTCTGCCGGTCGGTCATACGTCTGCCTACCTTGCAGGCATGGGTGTCGGCTCTGCTCTGCCCCTACTCCAATTGGGGTGACGTGACTACCACTGGGCCTGTTCCAGGCACAGGCGGCAGCTCTACTCTGCACCTCTGTCTTGATGACTAAGTGAGAGAGACTCGGATGTTTGTGACTCACTTTCTTTACCAGGAGACCAACTATTTCTCTCGCCGCTGGTATCGATGAAGTTATCTCCTCCACCGCTTTGTGATCAGATCAGATCTCTGCCATGTTGGTATCCCATGTGAATGGCAGCATTTCATTCCTTTTGCCAGGTGACCAAAGCAACGGGTGAGTCCTGACCGGCCCTCACAAGCCCCGTCTCAATCCTGTTGACACTGTCTATAAAGGCTCAGTTGGCATTTACCTCTACAGTATTCAGCAGGACCCAGACCAAGAAACAGTTTTCGCAGGTTCTTTAGCCCTGGGCCAGAGCAGTTCCAGGACCCAGAATTCAGCAGCTTCTGGCTCGGTGTATGTTCTGATAGGAGCAGGATCCAAGAAGCAATTTTCGTGGGTTCTTTAGCACTGACCCTGAGTAATTTGTCTGCAAGATGAAGGCGAATGGCAGCCTGAAATTACCTATTCTGTATCTGAATGAGCTGTGATCAGTCGAAAACAGGGATGGTGATGTCAGCTCTCCAAGATGGTGAACGCTATCTTCCTCTGTGGTCTCACCGGTGTGGAAAACCGAATTGGAACGCTTCCTTCCCCCGTTTCAAACCCAGAATTCAGCACTGAGCACAGTGATTGCACAGCTGGCAGGAGCCTGCATAATCCACAGGGCTGTATCTTTGCGTTGCTCTCTCGTCGTTTCCCAGCACGCATTGCAGACACTAGCCGTGGGGCGATTTGCTGAATAAACAGCGTGACCCTCCGTGAGGACAAATCGCTGGCGTTTGAGCACCCGTAGCTTGTCCTTGTGCAATGGAAACCCTTCCTGTACGTTTTGGAGCACACCAATTTTCCTGTAAATTTCTAACAAGAAAGATTTTAGCCGTTCTAACTCGTCCTTCTCCTGCAAAGTGAGGTGGTACACGGGGGTAATGAACTCCCATCGCCACCATAATATGATTCCCTGAAGTTAGTTTTCAGTACTAGGAAAGAAATATGTATTTCAGGTGGATGAATATTTCTGAGAATAATCTTCTCAAACATTGATTATAAATCCAAATACATGAATATGAATGAATTTAGTTAGTGTATAATAAGACACATATATTGTATATTTTGAATAATCAGCAGAGTGAATATATATATATATATATATATATATATACACACACACACACACACACACACACACACACACACACACACACCTAAATACAGACATTACAAAGTAGCATTATGTATGCCAATTGAAATTCACCATGAAATATATATCATCCACAGATCCAAAAATATTGATTTTACTAAATATGGATTTATGTTGTTCAACTAGGAAGCTCACCCATAGGTTGAATTTTCAGTTCCAACAGCATTTAGAAGAAGTGTTTTCTTCTAACAATTTGTATTTACCAAGTCAGTTACCTCACGAATATGTACGTGTGAATCCATGTAGTATTCTATATGTGCATATAAAAATGCATGTGCTGAATAGGCTACAGAGAAAGGGAGACAGAAATTCACATATTTGTTAACTTTAAAAACACATAGAGAACTATTTTAACTACAAATTGACAAGATTTATAACACCAACCCTTTATCATGCAAAAGGAAAGTACAACTATACACCATGCCTCCTCTGAACTGGTTGTATTTCTATTCTGTGTGGGTTATTTTACTCCATCATATTAGGATTAGTAGTCAGAGTCTAGTAGGTTATGGGTTAGTGTCAGGGATTCAGTATTTCGAATTGAAAATAGGAAAATAAATTCAATATTTATGCAAATATGTGCTACAAAAAAATCTTCCCACTCTCATCCAGAACAATGCCTTGACATCACCTTCGCTTAAAGTAAAACACAATTAGAGGAGATGAGTTACAAAAATCTGTGAATACATATCTGGAATGGAATATGCTCAGGAGTTCATATCCTTGCAGGTGCTATAGGAGTTTCCAAAAGTAAGGGACAGAGTAAACACTCCAACCACATGGAGCTCTGCTGGCCTAAAGACTTTTGAGAAACTGCCTCTGAGTTTGGGCACTTGAAATATATGTTGTTGTCAGGAGATTTAGCTTCCGTTCTAGTTAGACCATCATAACTGGGTCTGCATCTATGTGACCTGGAGGACATTGTTTCTTATTTACCAATGAACATGAGGCAGCAGTGCTGAATTTTCTCTTTGTAGGTAAACTGTAGCCACTGTGCGCTAAGTGTCTCCTCGTGTTTACTGTAAAGACATTTTTTTCATCCTCCACTTTTTGTGGTGTTTCTTGCTGCTGCACTGGGAGTTTGGTATTTGTTTCTTGAAATACAAGGAGTTCCACTGGGACAAAGTGCTGGAGGGAATTCTGTCACATGTGGTGGGTCAGGGTCTTCAGGAGAATGTACCAAGCAAGCTTCTTTCCCACAAAGCTTACCCCATTGACCATAGCAACCTGATTCTGAACATTGCCCTGTAACCTCTCCATATAACAGGATGCTTTTACATACAAGGGTCTGCTGGATGCAAAATGTCAGTCACAAGCCATTTGGAAGCCAGTGGCAGATAAACATGGCCTCACCACAGATGTTATATCAGACACCTCCCCACCACTGCTCTAGGCCAACTACTCAGCAGGCTCCAACTTACTGGCATCTCTGTTCTACACCATTTTCATGAAACCAAGTCAATCAAGGCACTGTCTGGTATACTCATGATAAGCAATAGGAATCCAAAGGTTCTCCAGTGCCACCTGGTCAAGGGAATTTCAAAAATTTGGTGGTATTTATCTAGCTATTTTTTAAGGATGAAGTTGGATGCACTGTGGGTTTCCAATCATTCAGGAAGCATTAAATGGCAAGGAAACTCATTTGAACGAAGGAAATGGAGAACTATCACAGGCAAAGCTTCCCAAAGTGTGGCCAAAAGGTCACATGAAGCCAGGCTCATTGAGGTCTACAATGTGAGCTCCATGTGTGTTTTGACCCTCAACTATGGCTGCCAAGTCTTTAACAATAAAATCGTGTGATATCCTGGCTGAGATTACTTGTGCTCTGTGGAAAGCCACCCTGGGCCTAGATATCAGTTTCCAAGGGCGAATCTCACGTGTGGCCTCCTAAAATCCCAACACAATTCATGGCAATACTACTCTGAGGACAGTTCCACAACTCAGTCTTTAAGGGGAATCACACCAGAGTTCAAGCCCAGGTGGAACCAGACATCTCTTCCAACCGCCACACAAATGACCACAATTAAAAACAAAAGACTCCCGCATGGCACTCATCTTCTTCCATAAAGACACTAATAATAACCTCTGGCTGGAGGTTTCCATGAGGGGCACAGACCAACACAGTGTTCAAAATAAGCACCCTCGCACCTCATTTGTCACAAGTCAGGGTTGCCTGGACACCCTTCCTTTGAACATGGAATGATCATAGAGCCCTGCCTTTAATACTGCTCCACAATTCCAATTTGAGGCTTACTGACTGTGGGATTTAGATTCTTTATGTGAACTGGAGTCATGTGTAATCACAAGCACCAATGGGCTAGACTCTGCAGGGCTTTGAAGTACTCATTTGATGCAAAGGATCCCTATTCTCACTTGATGGAGATCAGGAACCTTACAGAGGAAGGCGAGACACGTAGTCCACAATGAATGCTTTTTGGACATTTTGGATTTGGGTGCACACATGGGATCTTTCTTTAGGTCCATTAGGTGCTGAGTATCTAAGCCACAGCCTCACACAGGGCCAAGTGGCCAATTCAGACACATCCCTTTCCAAACAATTAAGCAAAGAGCCCCAGGTGATGCCCATTCATTTCCATTTGAAAACTGTTTTCTTCAGGCTACACAAAGGCATGGCCTAATCAAAGACCTTCCTGTTATTCAGTGCAACAGAAGAATAGGTATGCAAAAGGCCCAAAGCAGTAAAGCCCACAGAGACTTTACTGGTCACATCGATATCTGAGTTTTCTGAGATGCTCCAATTCCCTTCAGCTATCCTGTACATGGCCATGTCCCAGAGCTTGGAGGTGGTACATATCTTGGACACATAACCATGAGCCTATTATGGTTAGTGGCCAGAATTCAGTCAGAAAACAGAAAATTAGGAAGACAGTAGGTGTTGCCCATGCAGAAGGCAAGCCAAGTCCATCTATAAATTGGGAAGGTTGAATGCTGGGAAGCTTTCTACTAGACAGAACACATCCATTGATGCATGCTCTTTCTAATGTCTTCATCCACGAACACAGTGGGATACCCAGACATAGAAACACACTCTTTGTCAAACGACTTTCTAGAAACCATCTACTCCAAAATGAACAAAGTGCCTTTCCTACCTATTCTCAGAAAATGAGACAAGACCACAAACTCACACCCAACCCACAAAGGCACCTCCTTCCCCCAAGTAGGTCTGTGACTATCCGGAGTGTCCTCTGACTGGTGGGCCATACTATGTTCCCAGAAATGGCCTGTCCTGTCTCAGATCTGGTCTCCTTGGCCAACTCTGTGAGGTTATTAGGAGCCAGCGGTGAGCCATTCCATGGAGATGACTTTTTCTCTCTCAGGTCCTTCATAGCTGCCTACATCTTCTCCAGGGATCATTTCTGTATGGACCTTTGAGGATCTTAGCATGTTGAAGATCCGCTACATTCCTGTATTGAAAGACCAACTCTGTCCCTAATCTTCTGTAAAGTTAGATTGAGGGAAGAGTGTATGGTTAGGATTAATAACATGTTCAAAATGAGTTAGTAATCATTCTGCAGGAATGATTGGGAACCTGCAATATTTACAAGAAAATATAGGTGAAATATTAGTAAGAAAACAGAAATGTAAGTAAGATTTGAAGCCCAGAAGGGCATTGGGCCCTTGATTGGGATACTTAGATTTAAATTATTTTCTGCAGAGATGTCTCAGATAAATCGATGTACAATGGCATAGGACCTTGTACGTTGGATGATGGAATGTTGAAGAGAACTTCTAGTCAAAAAGGGATAGTTTGAATTATTAGAAAGATATTCAGTTTCAGAAAGAAGAGTGAGTACAGGTTTTCGACAAATAGTTCTCTAGCAATAGGGTTTCGGATAGAGAGTGAATTTAAATGTGAGCACATGTGAAGAGTCAGTCACAATGATGAACTGGGGAAAATATGTCGGAAAGCAGATATCAATAGAGACATTAAGAAATCAGGAAAAGTATAAAGTGAGTGATAAGATTAGATATTTTCAACAGGGTTGAGTTGAATATATAATCTTAGGAAGAAAAAAATATGTTGTCACAAATAGGATTGACATTTGAGAACATTAGGCAACATGGACATGGATGTTTTTAGTAATCCATGCTCACTTTCAATTTAGGCTTTGGTACAATCATAAGTTTGACCTTTGCATTTTGTGTCCCGAATATTACTATGATAAAATGTATATGTAGATCGGGTGACATAAGTATTTCTTATACCATTTCTGGGAGCAATATTTTGAAGATGTATAAATTATTATTGGTGGTACAAAGATTTGTACCCTGTGTCTATGAATATAGAATTAATGCATGAATTGACAATACTGTGAATAAATAATATATCTGTTTCCACTTTAAATAATGAATTAAAATGATATGTGAAAATATACACAAAAACTTATATTGATATACAATCATTCATTCCAACCAGTTACACATCTAATTGTATAATTGTGTTATATTTTATTATGAAGATTGTGTGAGATTTGCTTCAAAAGTGATTATGGAAATCGAAAATAATGTGTTTGGAAAGAAGTCTCATTAAAAGACCAGTCAAGAAATCTGGAGGAATACATGTGTTCTGAAGCAGGAAGTGATTGAAAGTGAAACAAATGCCTATAAATTTGTGAATTTGTGGATGAAATATATATCCTATGATGTGCATAAACTGAAGAAATATTAACGAACCAGTGTTGAATAAAAATGAACATCAAAATACACACCATGTCCCATAGGAATCTAATTGCATTGATGTTAAACTGGGTCAATTACTGTAGAAATATTAGGATTTGTATGCACCATTCACTGAAGTTAGTTTTAAGTTCTAGGAAACACACACAGAGATATTAAAAAGTACCAATATATAAGCCAATCAATATTCATCATGAAATATATAACATCCACAGATGCAAAATTATTTATTGTACTGAGCATGGATTTATGTACAATGATGTTCTCCTAGGAAGCTCACACATAGGTTGAATTTTCAGTTCCAACAGCATTTAGGAGGAGTGATCTTTTCTCACAATTTGTATCTCCAAGTCAGCCAAGTCACAAAAATGTACGTTTGATACCAGGTAGGATTCTATATGTGCATATAAAAATACATGTGCTGAATAGGCTACAGAGAAAGGGAGACAGGAATTCACGTATTTGTTAACTACAAAAACCCATGGTGAACTATTTTAATTAAAAATTGACTAGATTTATAACACCTACACTTTATCATGCAAAAGGCAAATCCAACTATACACCATGCCTCCTGTGAACTGTTTGTATTTCAATTCTGTTTGCATTATTTCTCTCCAACATATTAGGATTAGTAGTCAGAGTCTCGTAGGGTATGGGTTAGTGTCAGAGATTCAGTATTTTGAATGTAAAATAGGAAAATGAATCAAATGTGTATGCAAATATGTGCTACACAAAATCTTCCTACTCTCATTCACAACAATACCTTAACACTATCTTTGCCCCAAGTAAGACAAAATAAAAGAAGAAGAGTTAGAAAATCTGTGAATACATATCAGGAATGGAACATGGTTATGAGTTCACAATCCTGGAGGTGGTAGAGGAGTTTCCAAAAGTAAGGGACAGGGTAAATACTGCACAAATATGGAGATCTGCCAGCCTAAAGACTTCTGGAGGACCTGCCTCTGAGGTTGGCCACTTGAAGTATATGTGGTTGTCAGGACCTATGGCTTCCTTTCTAGTGAGACCACCAAAGCTGGGTCTCCATCTATGTGACCTGCAGAACATGGTTTCTTATTTTCCAAAGAACGTGAGGCAGCAAGGCTGAATTCTCTCTTTGTAAGTAAACTCTTGCCACTAAAGGCTAAGTGTGGCCCCGTGTGGACTGTGAAGCCATTTGGTCATCCTCCACTTTTCATGGTGTTCTTGCTGCTGCACTGGGAGTTTGGTATTGGCTTTAGGAAATACAAGGAATTCAACTGGGTCACAGTGCTGGAGGGAGATCTGTCACGTGTTGTGCATCAGGGTCTGCAGGAGAATGCACCAACCAGGCTTCTAATCCACATAGCTTGCCCCCTTGACCATAGCAACCTGATTCTGAACATTGCCCTGAAACCTCTCCATTCAACAAGATGCCTTAACATACAAGGGTCTGCTGGCTGCACCATGTCAGTTACAAGCCTTTTGGCAGATCCACATGACCCCACCACAGAAGTTTTATCACAGACCTGCAAAACACTCCTCTAGGTCCACTACTCAGCAGACTTTAACTTATTTGCATCACTGTTCTACACCATTTTCATGAAACCCAGTCAATCAAGGCACTGTCTGGTACACTCATGATCAGCAACAGGAAATCCAAAGTGTATCCAGTGTCACCTGGTGATGGGAATTTCAAATTTTTATGATGTTTATCTAGCCATTTTTGAAGGATGAGGTTGGAGGCACGGTGGGATTTAATTCATTATGGAACCATTAAATGGTGAGAAAGCCCATTTCAATGAAAGATCTGGAGAACTCTCACAGGCAAGACTTCCTAAAGAGTGGCCAAAAGATCAAAGGAAGCCAGGCCCATTGAGGTCTACAATTTGAGGTCCATGTGTGTTTTTACTGTCAACTATGGCTGTCAAGTCGTTCAGAATAAAATTATGTGATATTCTGGCTCAGATTCCCAGTGCTCTGTGGGAAGCCCCCTGGGCCTAGATCTCAGTTTCCAAAGGCCACTACCATGTGTGGCCTCCAAAAATCCCAACACAATTCATGGCAATACATCTCTGCAGTCATTTCCAGAACTCAGTCTCTAAGAAGACTCACACCAGAGTTCAAGCCAAGGTGGACCCAGTCATCTCTTCCATCAGCCAAACAAATGACCACAATTAAAACCAAAACACTCCCACATGGCTCTCAACTACTTCCACATAGACACTCATCATAACCTCTGACTGGAAGTTTCCATGAGGGGCGCAGCTGAAGACAGTATCCAAAATATGCTCCCTACCCTCATTTGTCTAAAGTCAGGGTGGCTTGACAATCTATCTGTGAACAAGGAGTGATCAAATAGGCCTGCCATTAATACTGCTCTGTTTCTCCAATTTGAGCCTAATGTCTGTGGGGTTTAGATTCTTTATGTGAATTGGAGTCATGAGAAAATCCAAGCACCTATGGGCTTGCCTCTGCAGGGCTTTGAAAAACTTTTTGAACCAAAGGATACCTATTCTCACTTGATGGAAGTCAGGAACCTTACAGAGGAAGGCGAGAGACTTCATCCACAAGACTGCTCTTTTTCCATTTTGGTTTTGGATGCACACATGAAATCTTTCCTTAGATTCATCAGGT
Source organism: Callospermophilus lateralis (assembly GCF_048772815.1). Taxonomy (NCBI): domain Eukaryota; kingdom Metazoa; phylum Chordata; class Mammalia; order Rodentia; family Sciuridae; genus Callospermophilus; species Callospermophilus lateralis. The sequence continues at coordinate 120,822,918 of NC_135313.1, read as the reverse complement.
GGTGAGAATCTAAGTCACAGCCTCACACAGGGCCAAGAGGCTGATTCAGACACATCCTTTTCCAAGGCAATTAAGCAAAGAGCCACAGGTGATGCTCATTATTTTCCATTAGAAAACTGTTTTCTTCAGGCTTCACAAAGGGGTGGACTGAGGCAAAGACCTTCCAGACATTCAGGGCAATGGAACAATAGGTAAACAAAAGGCCCAAATCAGTGTTTCTCCACTGACACTTTACTGGTCACACTGATATCTGAGTTTTCTGAGTTCCTCTCCATTCCCTTCAGCTATCCAGTACAAGGCCATGTTACAGAGTTTGTAGGTGGTACATATCTTTTACACAAAACCTATTCTTGAGAGTGGCCAGAATTCAGGAAGAAAACAGGAACTTAGGAAGATAGCAGGTGTTGCCCATTCATAAGGAAAGCCGTAGTCCATTCATAAATTTGGCAGGATGAATGCTGAGAAGCTTTCTACTAGACAGAACACATCCATTGATGCATTCTCTTTTCTAATGTCTATAACCACAGACACAGTGGGATACACAAACACACAACCACACCCACAAAGGCAACTGTTTCCTCCAAGTTGGTCTGTCACTATCCAGAGTGTCCTCTGACTGGTGGGCCATACTATGTTCCCCAAAATTGCTTGTCCTGTCTCAAATCTGCTTTCCTTTGGCAACTCTATGAAGTAGTCAGGAGTCAGCGGTGAGCCAATACCTGCTTTATCAGGAAAGAACCATCTTCAGAGCTTCCCTGGCATTTGGCCATCCTCACATCAGTAGGTAAGTGCCGCAGCCCGGCTGGCTGGGCAAAATAACCGGGGGGGTGACGAACAACTTGTGTAGACTGATGCAGCAGGAGTGGAAGCCGTTTATTGTTGAATAAGAGCAGTATTTATACATTTTACACAGCCTATCTAATTAGCATGAAATAGATACAGCAGTCAAACAATAAGGAATCTCCACACTTAATGGCTTGCTTTTGTTACTTCACAAACCACTCCCTCTGGCATTTTGCCAGGCGCCATCCAGACTTGTTTACAGACTCTAACATTTCTCTGGCAAAATAACAGGTGCCAATCTGACTTGTTTACAGACCTTAACATTTCCCCCTTTTGTTTAATTTAAATAAGGACCATAGTGTTTTTTACAGAAACACCATAAATAACTGCTAGAAACAGAAAGGGAGGATACAAAATGTTACAATAGCAAGCCAATTGATGGCTCCATGCAAGAAGCCCTTGGAAAACTTATACCAGCAATGACACCGTTAGCAAAGATACTGAGTTACAAGTTGTTGTAGATTACAGTTTGTTGTCTCAGTCCAGATAAAGCAGTGTCTCAATAGATTAACTCAGAGTTCAGGTAAATCACAGTCCAGGTAAGTTCTGCAGGCAGCTAGCTTAAGTTGTAGTAGCAGAAACAGCGATAGCTCCGAAGTCTCCTCGGGTTCTCAGCCGAAGTTTTCTCCAGTTCTCAGCAACATTGTAAATTCTTCCAACTTTGTTTTCACCGGCACTTGGACGAAGGCAGGAACTCCAGATGGCTAAAGAAAATCCTGTAGCATTTCACTAAGAAAACAACCTTCTGAACAATTTTAGTACATTATCTCAAGGTTTTTTACATTTGAAATAAGCCTTAATAGTACTCATTACTCATCGGCCTGCAGGTGTGGGAGACCCATTGTAGTTACTGGCCTTGGAAATAATCAAACTTCAGGGATGCCAGTAGCATCTTCTGCCAGCTGTAGCATCCTGGGCAGCCCCAGATGGCCCCAGGGAGAGTCCTGGGCTCAAACTGCTTCCGGGCACAGGGAGCAAAAGCCTGCGAGACTGTGCCTCCAGGTCAGGTCTAGATTTGGGCTCACAGTGGTGATCCGCTCCCCCGGGCAGGGGGGCGGGGAAGAGCCCGCAACTGCCTCTTGGAAAATTCTTGCTGCGCCATGACCGGCTTGGGCAGGTGGCAGCCGCCTTGTCATTTCACGCACCCTCCAGTATCGAAAAGTATTCAGTAATAGCCTTTTGCTGCAACTTTTTTCCTGATAATCCTTCTTCTTCTGAACTTTCTTTTTCTTTCTGACTACAGTTTCTGGGCTTTTATCAACACATGCCCTAACTATTCTAGGTTCCACTGGGGTGCCTTTTTCTCTTATCAATTTACTTCTCACCCCTTCCATATTTTCATCACAAAGACAATACAACATTTCAAGACAAAACAAGACACAAACATACTGCATCAATCTTCTCCATTTTCTCGAAATGGCCATTTTTCCTATCGCCCTATCTGCCTAGGGACGAGCAGATTCCTCCCGTCCTATCTATAGACAGAAAGCTTTTTTCGTCACTTACCCGCGAGTGTCCCGGGGCTCCCCATAATGGGCCACAATCTGCCGCAGTCCCGCTGCAGCAGAATAACCTGGGGGGTGACGAATAACTTGTGTATGTTTGATGCAGCAGGAATGAGAGCAGTTTATTGTAGATCTGAGTGATATTTATACATTTTACACAGCCTATCTCATTAGCATAAAATAGATACAGCAGTCAACCAATAAGGAATCTCCACACTTAATGGCTCGCTTTTGTTACTTCACAAATCACTCCCTCTGGCATTTTGCCAGGCGCCATCCAGACTTGTTTACAGACTCTAACATTTCTCTGGCAAAATAACAGGAGCCAATCTGACTTTTTTACAGACCTTAACAGGTAAGAAGAAAGACTGACTCTGTCTTTGGCAAATTCAAACAAGTGAGACCACTGGGACTGGGATTGGTAATGGCTCTGGGTGCCTGGCTTCCTGGATGCCAAGTTCAGAGACTTTCATCACCAAATAAGTGAGGTGTGGTCACTTCGTTCAGGAACTGAATGAGGTCACTGCCTTGGCAACCACTTTGTCCTAACAGTTGCTTCCAAAGGTCCCATGAGAGGAAGGCTGCCCCTACTTCCTGTGACACTTTCATATGTTAGAATGGTATATCAACCATACGCACCTGGGAAGAGCTTTCCACACAGACCTGGTTTGGTCTACTCTACATTAAGAAGAGTGAGGCTGATTCAGACACATTCCTTCATCCTACCAGGTTGTTTGCCCTGGAGATGTCTTTTGCTCTCTCAGGTTCTTCATAGCTGCCTACATCTTCTCCAGAGATCATTTCTGCATGTACCTTTGATGTTCTCAGCAGGTGGAAGATCCCATACATTCCTGTATTGTAATACCAACACTGTCGCTGCTCTTCAGTAAAGTTAGATTGAGGGAACAGTGTATGATTAGTGTTATTAACATGTTCGATATGGGTTAGGAACCATTCTGCTGGATGAATATTGGTATTGGGAACCTGTGATATTTATAAGAATATTGAGGTGAAATATATGTACGAAAACAGAAATCTAAGTAAGATTTGAAGCCCAGAAGGTCATTTTTCCCTTGATTGGGATACTTAGCGTTGAATTACATTCTGCACAGATGTTTCAGATAAATCGATATACAATGGCATAGGACCTTTCACCTTGGATGATTGAATGTAGAAGAGAACATCCAGTCAAAAAGTGATAGTCGGTAGGATTAGAAAAATAGTCGGTAGATTTAGGAAGAAGAATGAGTGTAGGATTTGGAACAAAAGTTCTTTAGAAGTAGGGTATCGCTAAGAGAGTGAATGTAAATATCAGCACATGTGACGAGGAAGTCACAATGATTAACTGGGAAAAATATGTAGGAAAGCAGATATCAATAGGGACATTACAAAATCAGGCAAAGTATAAAGTGAGTGACAGGATTAGACATTCTCAACATGGTTGAGTTTGAATATATAATCTTTGGAAGAAACAAATATGTAGTCACCAATAGGATTTTCATTTGAGAGCATTAGGCAACCTGGACATGGATGTTTTTAGTAATCCATGTTCACTTTCCATTTAGGTTTTGTACAATCATAAGTGTGACCTTTGCTTTTTGTGTCCAGAATATTACTGTGATAAAATGTATATGTAGATCAGGTGACATGGGTATTTCTTCCACGATTTCTGGGAGTTATATTTTGAGGACGTATAAATTAGTATTGGGGGTACAAAGAGGTGTACCTGGGTCTATGAATATAGAGATAATTCGTGAATAGACTGTACTGTGAATAAATAATATAACTGGTTCCACTATAAATAATGGATTGAATTGATATCTGAAACTAAGTAAGAAATCTTATATTGATATACAACCATTCATTCCAACCAGTCATACATCTAATGGTAATATTAGTGTTATGGTTTATTGTGACGGGTTTGTGAGTTTTGCTTCAAATGTGATAATGGAAATCGAAAATAATATGTTTGGAAAGAAGTCTCATGAAAAGAGCAGTCAAGAAACATGGAGGAATACATGTGTTCTCAAGCAGGAAGTGATTGAAAGTGAAACAAATGCCTATAAATTTGCGAAATTTTGATGAAACATATATGCTATGATGTGCATAAACTGAAGAAATAGTAATGTACCAGTGTTGAATAAAAATGAACGTCAAAATGCACATCATGTCTCATAGGAGTCTACTTGCATTGATGTTTAACTGGGTCAGTTATTGTAGAAATATTAAGATTTTGGGGGGGATTAATAATAGAATTTATTTTAGCACTAGCATGCCACAGAATGTAGAGGAAAGATCAATGGATTTTTAGTTATAGCACTAATAATCTAACATTTAGTGACTATTTTGGATAGTCTAGAAATTACATAAGACTATGTAACATATTTTTTTTTATTTAACATGCATCAAAGCTTGGAATTTTCGTAATATTTCTTCTTTTTTATTTTTTATTTTTTCAGTTGTTGATTGACCTTCAATTTGTTTATTTGTATGTGGTGCTGAGAATAGAACCATGTGCCTCACACATGCTAGAAAAGCATGTTACCACTGAGCCACAAACCCAGCCCCTCCACTTTTATTTTAACATCATACACTCATGTCCCTCTTCTTTACTCACTTTCTTCCTCATTTTCCCCCTTCTCTCCCTTCCTTTTTCGTTTACCCTCCATATCTATTTTTCTCTCATGTCATTACAAACAGTAGTATGCTATGAAATTTAAATTTAAGACTGTTTTTAGAGTCATTCTTTTTCTTGAGAAAATTTAAAAATTATAATCACCTGATAGATATATTACAATACATTTATTATACATATGTATCTATATTCATGCATATGCATTACATATAATATATATATATATATATATATATATATATATATATATATATATATATATATATACATATATATTTAAAAGTACTTTGATTTTCCTGTTAGAAATAATATAGACCAAGTCTTTCTTAATTCTCAATTCTTCCATAATTAACATCTTACAGTGAAAATCAAATAAACATATTCAAGTAAACAGGTATCATTCTTATTTATCAATACTGATAATTTAAGTTTTTATATCACATTAAGCTGTAATATGGCATATTAACTCTTATGAATTAGAGAAATTTTATTTGAACAACCTATTATTTAAGGACCATATGCACTGACATTTTAAATGGCTTTCTTGTGATTTCAATTTCTATCAATTGTGTATTAATTGCCAAATACTTATTTTAGTACTTTTCATGTTCATAATTGATATAAAGTCAATTGTTTAATTCTTCTTGTAAGTAGTTACTTATTACAGTAGGGACATTATTAATAATACTATATCTTTATAAGAAAAATGGTACAAATTTATTTTCATGCAAAATTAAGAATAATTGCATGCTCTAAATGTTTGATTGTTGATACATATAACAAAGAGCTTTTGATGAGTCTCTTCCCCAGTAAAACATAAAATGCAAAGATATAGTTAGGTTTGTATGTCCAAAAAAAGATAAGAAAAAATACACATTATCAGCTAGAAACTATTAAATAAAAGATGAAAAGAACAATCCAACACATTGTACGAACTTGTCAGATGAGGTAGTATTCTGGAAGAATTGCCTAAGACTAGACCTTGTCCATGACAAAATATTCACGAAAAAAATGAAATATGAAAAGTGTAGAAAATGCTATGAATTTTTCATGAAGTTAGGTGAATTATCCTTTAATCTCACTTTATGTGCATTTTCTGGTAAAATAAATTTGTGATATTTACAACTACACAAAACAAAGTTTCTGCATAGCAAAATGAATACATCTGAACCCATTTTTAGCTGATTTCTTCCCACTAAATTTTAAACCTTTATTTATTTATTTATTTTTATTGGTGGTTCAAAACATTACAAAGCTCAAGATATATCATCTTTCATACATTTGACTCAATTGGGTTATGAACTCCCATTTTTTCCCCAAATACGAATTGTAGAATCACATCGGTTACACATTCACATTTTTACATAATGGCATAATAGTGACTGTTGTATTCTGCTACCTTTCCTATCCCCTACTATCCACCCTCTCCTCCCCTCCCATCTTCCCTCTCTACCTCATCTGCTATTGTTCAATTCTCTCCATTGTTTCCCCCCCACTTCCCCTCACAACATCTTATATGCAATTTTGTGTAACATTGAGGGTCTCCTACAATTTTCATAAGCTTTCCCCTCTCTCTCCCTTTCTCTTCCCCCATTCTTCTTTGTTTAATGTTAATCTTTTCCTCATGCTCTTCCGCCCTGTTCTGTTCTTATTTGCTCTCTTTATATCAGAGAAGACATTTGGCATTTGTTTTTTAAGGATTGGTTAGCTTCGCTTAGCATAATATGCTCTAATGCCATCTATTTCCCTGCAAATTCTATGATTTTGTCATTTTTTGTGCTGTGTAATACTCAATTGTGTATAGATGCCACATTTTTTTATCCATTAATCTATTGAAGGGCATCTAAGTTGGTTCCACAGTCTAGCTATTGTGAATTGTGCCGCTATGATCATCGATGTGGCAGTATCCCTATAGTACGCTCTTTTAAGATCCTCAGGGAACAGTCCAAGAAGGGTGATAGCTGCGTCAAATGGTGGATCCATTTCCAGCTTTCCCAGGAATATCCATACTTCTTTCAAAATTGGCCTCACCAATTTGCAGTCCCACCAGCAGTGTACAAGTGTACCTTTTTCCCGACATCCTCGCCAACACTTATTGTTGTTTGACTTCATAATGGCTGCTCATCTTACTGGAGTAAGATGGTATCTTAGGGTGGTTTTGATTTGCATTTCTCAGACTGCTAGAGATGGTGAGCATTTTTTCATGTACTTGTTGATTGATTATATGTCCTCCTCTGTGAAATGTCTGTTTAGGTCCTTGGCCCATTTGTTGATTGGATTATTTGTTATGTTATTGTTTAATATTTTGAGTTCTTTCTATATTCTGGATATTAGGGCTCTATCTGAAGTGTGAGGGGTAAAAATTTGTTCCCAGGATGTAGGCTCTCTATTTTCTTCTCTTATTGTTTCTCTTCTTGAGAAAAAACTTTTTAGTTTAAGTAAGTCCCATTTGTTTATTCTTGTTATTAACTCTGGGCTATTGATGTCTTATTAAAGAATTTGGAGCCCGGCCCCACAGTATATAGATCGTAGCCAACTTTTTCTTCTATGAGATGCAGTGTCTCTGATTTGATATCTAGCTCCTTGATCTATTTTGAGTTAACTTTTGTGCATGGTGAGAGAACGGGATTCAGTTTCATTTTGTTGCATATGGATTTCTAATTTTCCCTGCACCATTTGTTGAAGATGCTATCCTTCTTCCATTGCATGTTTATAGCCACTTTATCAAATATAAGAAAGTTGTAATTTTGTGGATTGGTTTCTCTGTGCTCTATTCTATACCATTTGTCCACCTGCCTGTTTTGGTACCAGTACCACACTGTTTTTGTTACTATTGCTTTGTAGTAAAGTTTGAACTCTGGTATCGCTATACCTCCCGATTCACACTTCCTGCTTAGAATTCCTTTTGCTATTCTGTGTCTTTTGTTTTTCCATATGGATTTCATAATTGCTTTATCATTTCTACAAGAAATGCCATTGGGATTTTGATTGGCATTGCTTTAAACCTGTAGAGAACTTTGGGTAATGTCGCCATTTTGATGAATTTGGTTCTGCCTATCCATGAACAGGGTACATTTTTCCATCTTTTAAGATCTTTTTCTATCTCTCTCTTTAGGCTTCTGTGGTTTTCACCTCTTTTGTTAGGTTGATTTCCAAGTATCTTATTTTCTTTGAGGATATTGTGAATTGAGTGGGTTTCCTCATTTCCATTTCAGAAGTTTTGTTGCTGATATTCAGGAATGCCTTTGATTTATGCGTGTTGGTTTTATATCCTTCATTTATTAACTCTAGCAGTTTCTTTGTAGACCATTTTGGGTCTGTTAAAGATATTACCATGTCATCCACAAATAGCGATAATTCAAGTTCTTCTTTTCCTATTTTTATGCCTTTAATTTCTTTTGTCTGTCTAATTGCTCTGTCTAGTATTTCAAGAACTAAATTGAATAGAAGTGGTGAAAGAGGGCATCTGTGTCTTTTTCCAGATTTTAGAGGGAATGCATTCAGTTTTCTCTATTTAGGATGATCCTAGCCTGAGGTTTAGCATATATAGCTTTTACAATGTTGAGGTAAGTTCCTGTTATCCCTAGTTTTTCTAGTGTTTTGAACATAAAGGGATGCTGAGCTTTGTCGAATATTTTTACTACATCTATAGAGATGATCATATGGTTCTTGTCCTTAAGTCTATTGATGTGGTGAATAGCATTTATTGATTTTCGTATATTGAACCAGCCTTGCATTCCAGGGAAGAATCCTACTTGATCATGGTGCACAACTATTTTGATATGCGTTTTTATTCAATTCACATGGATTTTATTGAGAATTTTTGCATCCAAGTTCGTTAGAGATATTGGTCTGTAGTTTTCTTTTTTGAAGTGTCTTTGTCTGGTTTTGGGATCAGGGTGATTTTGGACTCCGAGAATGAATTTGGAAGAGCTCCTTATTTTTCTATTTCTTGATATAGCTTGAAAAGTATTGGTATTAATTCTTCTTTGAAGGTTTTGTTGAACTCCGCTGTATACCCATCAGGTCCAGGGCTTTTTTTGGTTGGTAGTCTTTTGATGGCTTCTTCTATTTCTTCCTTTGTTTTTGGTCTGTTTAAATTGTGTGTGTCTTCCTGACTGAATCTGGGCAGATCGTATGACTTAAGAAATTTATTGATATTTTAACTATCTTCTATTTTATTGGAAATAGGGTTTCAAAATACTTTCTAATTATCTTTTGCATTTGTGTACTGTTTGTTGTGATATTGCCTTTTTCATTCCGTATGTTTGTAATTTGAGTTCTCTCTCTTCTTCTCATCCTTAGCATGGCTAAGGGCCTGTAAATCTTATTTATTTTTTCAAAGAACCAACTTTTAGTTTTATCAATTTTTTCAATGTTTTTTTTGTTTCAATTTTGTTGATTTCTGCTCTAATTTTAATTATTTCTTGTCTTATACTACATTTGCTGTTGTTTTGCTCTTCCTTTTCTAGGTTTTTGATGTGTACTGTGAGTTTATTTATTAGTTGTTTTATTCTTTTTTTGAGGAAAGAACTCCAAGAAATGAATTTCCCTCTTTAAACTGCCTTCTTTGTGTCCCATAGATTCCAGTATGTTGTGTCTGTATTGTCATTTGATTCTAAGAATTTTTTTATCTCCTCCTTTATGTCTTCTGTAACCCATTGATCATTCAGTAGGATATTGTTCATTTTCCATGTGATGTAGGATTTTTCCTTCCTTCTTTTCTCATTGATTTCCAGTTTCATTCCATTATGATCAGATATGGTGCATGGTATTATCTCCACGCCTTTATATTTACTAAGAGTTGCCCAATGGCATAATATATGGTCTAACTTGGAGTAGGATCCATGTGCTGCTGAGAATAACGTGTATCCACTTGATGATGGTTGATATATTCTATATATGTCGGTTAAGTCAAGGTTATTGATTGTGCTGTTGAATTCTATAGTTTCTTTATTCAGTTTTTTATAGAGGATCTGTCTAATGGTGAGAGCGGTGTGTTGAAGTCACCCATAATTATTGTGTTGTAGTCTATTTGACTCTTGAACTTGAGGCGAGTTTGTTTTATGAGCATAGCAGCTCAATTGTTTGGTGCATACCAATTGATAATTGTTATGTCTTGTTGGTGGATGGTTCCTTTTAACAATATATAGTGTCCTACTTTATCCTTTTTGATTATCGTAGGTTTGAAGTTGATTTTATATGATATGAGTATGGCCACTCCTGCTTGCTTCCAAGGGCCATGTGAGTGGTATGATTTTTCCAAACCTTTCACTTTCAGCCTGTGTATGTCTTTACCTATCATATGAGTCTCCTGAAGGCAGCATATTGTTGGATTTATTTTTTTGATCAAGGTTACTAGCCTATGTCTCTTGATTGGTGAGTTTAGATTTTAACATTTAAGGTTACAATTGAAATATGATTTGTACTTCCAGTCGTGTTTATTTATTTATTTATTTTAATTTGGGTAGCTTTTACTTTTTGGTTATTTTCTTACCCCTTTACTGAGATACCTCCCGCTGTTAGTTTTGGGCACTATTTTTCAATTCCTCTTCTTGTAGTATTTTGCTCAAAATGCTTTGCAGTGCTGGTGTTCTGTCTGTGAATTCTTTTAGCTTTTGTTTATCAGGAAAGACTTAATTTCATTGTCAAATCTGAAGCTTAATTTTTTTGGATACAGTATTCTTGGTTGGAATCCATTATTTTTCAGTGTTTGAAATACATTGTTCAAAGATCTTCTCGCTTTCAAAGTCTGTGATGAAAAATCAATTGTTAACCTAATTGGTTTACCCCTGAATGTTATCTGCCTACTTTCTCTCGTAGCTTTTAATATTCTCTTTTTGTTCTGTATGTTGGCTATCTTCATAATTATTTGTCTTGGAGTTTGTCTATTATGGTTTTGAATGGTTGAGGTCCTGTAGGCTTCCAGGATATGGCAATCCACTCCCTCTTTCATCTCTGAGAAGTTTTCTAGAATTATTTCATTTAATATGTTGTCCATTCATTTGGTTTGAATCTCTATGCCTTCTTCTATCCCAATGACTCCCAATTTTGTTTTTTTTTATGACATCCCATATCTCTTGAATAGTTGCTCATGGGATTTAAGCATGTTTTCTGTGTTGACTATATTCTTTTCAAGTTGAAAAACTTTGTCTTCATTATCTGATGTTCTGACTTCTACTTGATCTAGTCTATTTGTAATATTCTTGTATGAGTTTTTAATTTGGTTTATAGTTTCCTGCATTTCTAGAATTACTGTATGATTTTTTAAAAGATCTCTATCTCCTGGTAAAGCTTGTTCTTTGCCATTTGAATTTGTTTTATTCATTTTCAAAATATACTTTTATTGCTTGGACTTGCTGCCTCATGTATTCTCTATTATTCCTTTCCATCTGAGTTAGGTATGACTTAAGTTTTTTCCCTATCGCTGTTTCTGATGCTTCTAGGTTCTCCTGTAGTATTAAGTTGTCCTTCATTGTTTGTACACCTTTTTTTCCTTGTTTTTTCATGATGTTCACATTATTTTCTAGCTCTATTTGATTGCTGTGTTTCTGCTCTCTTCTATAGATTTGTTATGGGTTTATATATCTCTGTTTTCTCTCCTTTGTGTTGGTAGACTATGCCTGCTTAAGTGGATTCCGCTGTTAAGGAATTCTGACGGCCGAGCTCCAGTGATGTCACCTCTCTGCTGTGGTGGGCCCCAGGCTCCTTGCTGGAGTGTCCGAATTGGGGGGGTGGACTGGATTGTCTCTGGTTGGTTTCAGCTCCCGGTCGCTGGCAGGCCGGCAGTCTCCAGCCACCCAGTAGCGCGGGCAGTGGGTGGGCTGTTGCCAGCGGGTGGGTGATCTCTAGCAACACAGTTGCGTGTTTGGTCGCCGGCAGGCGCGCGTTCTCCAGCCGTCAAGACATGCCGTCAGCACGTAGGCTGGCGACGGCAGGAAGGTGGTTTCCAGTTGCCCAGTCACACTGGCAGTGGTCCGGTGTTCTCCAGCCACCCAGTCAGGAGGGCCTGGCCTCTAGTCCCCTGGTTTATCCTGCTAGTCCTGATTTCTCCTGCTAGACCAGATTTCTCCTGAGTGATGCTTCTCGGCAGCTCAAACTGTTCTATGGGTCTGCCGTTTGTTGGGTGGGGAGGGTGTCTATTGGGAACCCTGGAACTCTATTGTTTTTATTTTTTCCGCTTGCCCCTTGCCCCGCACTGGCTAGACAAGTTTCATTTTTGCCGCTGATGGGAAGGGGAGATGAAGGTCAGGTGCCTCTAGTTTTCCCCCAGTCTTTATGCAGACTTGCTCTGATTATCCCTCCCCCAAAAGCCTAGGAGAGATTTTATGTGAATTCCCCTCTGTATGTGAGATGAGCTGAGAAACACACACCTGTTTTATTGTTGCAATCTGTCAGGGAGTGGTGGTGGTTACTTCAGCTCTCCAAGATGGTGGCTGTTGGTTTCCTTTGTGGAGTTTCCGCTTTGGGGGATAGAAATGTACTGCTAACTTCCCCGTCTGAAATCCCGAATTCAGCTGGGGGCTCAGTGGATGCTCAGCCAGCAGGATTCCAAAGAATCCGCATCAACATTTCTCCCTGCTTGCTGGTCGCTTCTCGGTGCCTCACCATTTGTAGACACAGGGCAGGTCACGCGGATCAATCAGAATGGATCTCCGGTTGCACAAGTGGCTTGTGTTTGAGACTCAATTACGAGACCTCGTGGTGGAAATCATTCTTCTAGGTTTCGGTCAACACCCATTTTCCTGTAAGATCCTAACAAGATAGTTTTTCATGGTTCTAACTCGTTATTCACCTGCGCAGTGGCAGGGTACACTGGGTGTGATACACTGTTTTCACAGCCATCTTGCAATGCCGAAATATTAGGATTTGGATGCACCATTTACTGAAAACTGTTTCAGTACTAGGAAAAAATATGTATTTCAGGTGGATGAATATTTCTGAGAATAATTTTTAAAAAAGTGGATTATAAATCCACATACATGAATATGAATGAATTTAGGGAGTGCATAATAAGACACAAATATTTCATATTTTGAAAAATCTGGAGATATATATATATATATATATATATATATATATATATACATATACACACACACACAGAGAGACATTAAAAACTAGCAATATATATGCCAATCGAAATTCATCATGAAATACATATCATCCACAGACCCAAAAATATTCATATACTGAACATGGATTTATGTGTAATGTTGTTCAACTAGGAGGCTTACCCCTAGGTTGAATTTTCAGTTCCAACAGCATTTAGGAGGAGTGATCTCTTCTCACAATTTGTGTTTGCCAAGTCAGTCACCTCACAAAAATGTACGTGTGATATCAGGTATGATTCTATATGTGCATATAAAATTACATGTGCTGAATAGGCTACAGAGAAAGGGAGACAGTAATTCACATATTTGTTAACTTTCAAAACACACGAAGAACTATTTCAACAAAAAACTGACTAGATTTATAACTCCTACCCTATATAATGCAAAAGGCAATTCCAACTATACACGATGCCTCCCCTGAACTGCTTGTATTTCTATTCTGTTTGTGTTATTATTCTCTATCATATTACGATTAGTAGTCAGAGTCTAGTAGGGTAGGGGTTAGAGTCAGGGATTCAGAATTTCGAATGGAAAATTGAAAAATGAATCCAATGTGTATGCAAATATGTGCTACACAAAATCTTCCCACTCCTCCAGAACAATGGCTTGACATTATCTTCGCCACAAGTAAGACATAATTAGAGGAGAAGAGTTATCAGTGAATACATATCTTGAATGGAATATGCTAAGGAGTTCACTACCTTGGAGGTGGTAGAGGAGTTTCCAAAAGTAAGGGACAGGATGAACACTCCACAAACATGGAGCTCTGCTGGCTTAAAGACTTCTTGAGAAATTGCCTCTGAGGTTGGGCACTTGAAACATATGTTGTTATCAGGAGCTTTAGCTTCCTTTGTAGTGAGATTATCAAAGCTGGGTCTGCACCTATGTGACCTGTAAAACATAGTTTCTTATTTTCCAATGAACATGAGGCAGCAGTCCTGAATTTGATCTTGGTAGGTAAACTGTGGCCACTGGGTTCTAAGTGTCTCCCTGTGTGGACTGTGAAGCCATTTGTTCATCCTCCAATTTTCATGGTGTTTCTTACTGCTACAATGGGAGTTTGGTATTTGCTTCATGAAATACACGGAGTTCAACTGGGACACAGTGCAGGAGGGAGTTCTGTCACATGTGGTATTTCAATTTCTGCAGGAGAATTCACCAACCATGCTTCTATATCACATAGCTTGCCCCATTGACCATAGCAAATCGATTCTGAACATTGCCCTGAAACCTCTCCATATAACAAGATGCCTTTACTTAGAAGGGACTGCTGGCTGCATCATGTCAGTCACACGCCATTTGGAAGCCAATGGCAGATCCACATGGCCTCACTACAGATGTTTTATCGCACACCTGCCTACCACTGCTCTAGGACCACTAATCATCAGGCTCCAACTTATTGGCATCTCTGTTTTACACAATTTTCATTAAAACCAGTCAATCAAGGCACTGTCTGTTATACTCATGATCAGCAACAGGACATCCAAAGGTTCTCCTGTGCCAGCTGGTCATGGAAATTTCAAAAATTTCATGGTATTTTTCTAGCCATATTTCAACAATGAAGGTGGAGGCACTGTGAGTTTCAGTTCATTCCAGAACCATTAATGTTGACGAAGCTCATTTCAATGAAAGCTCTGGAGAAATCTCACAGGCAATGCTTCCCAAAGAATGGCCAAAAGGTCAAATGAAGCCAGGCCCATTGAGTTCTTCAATGTGAGGTGCATGTGTCTTTTGACTCTCAACTATGGCTGCCAAGTCTTTCAGAAGAAAATTATGTGATATCTTGGCTGTGATTCCCAGTGCTCTGTTGAAAGCCACCCTGGGCCTTGATCTCATTTTCCAAGGGCGACTCTCATGCATGGCCTCCTAAAAGCCCAACACAATTAATGGCAATACTTTTCTGAGGTCAGTTCCAGAACTCAGTCTCTAAGGGGAAAAACACCAGAGTTCATGTCAAGGTGGGCCCAGTCATCTCTTCTAACCACCACACTACCAACCACAATTAAAACCAAAACACTCCCACATGGCCCTCATGTTCTTTTATACAGACACTCATCATAACCTATCGCTGGAAGTTTCCACGATGGGCGAAGCCCAAGACAGTTGCCTAAATAATCTCGCTTGCCCCTAATTTGCCTAAATTCAGGGTGGCCTGGGCACCATTCCTGTGAACCAGGAGTGTTCAAATAGGCCTGCTGTTAATACTTCTCTTCTTCTCCAATTTGAGGCGTATTGACTGTGCAGTTTGGATTCTTTATGTGAATTGTAGTCACGGGAAAACTCAAGCAATTATGGGCAAGCCTCTTTAGGGCTTTGAAGAAATGATTTGGCCCAAAGGATCCCTATTCTAACTTGATGGAGGTCAGGAACCTCACAGAGAATGGGGAGAGACTTCATCCACAATAACTGCACTTTTGGCCATTTTTGTTTTGGATGCACACATGTGATGTTTCTTTAGATTCTTCAGGGGTTGAGAATCTAAGCCACGGCCTCACACAGGGCCAAGAGGCTGATTCAGACACTTCCATTTCCAAAAGAATTAAGCAAAGATCCACAGGTGATGCCCATTCATTTTCATTTGAACCTGTTTTCTTCAGGCTTCACAAACGGATGTCTTGAGGCAAAGACCTTCCTGACATTCAGGGCAACAGAACAATAGATAAGCAAAAGGCCCAAAGCAAGGTTTCTCCACTGAGACTATCATGATCACACTTATATCTGAGTTTTCTGAGATGCTCAACATTTCCTTCAGCTATCCAGTACATGGCCATGTCACAGGGCTTGGAACTGCTACATATCTTGGACACAAAACCATGAGGCTATTCTGGAGAGTAGCCAGAATTCATGAAGAATGCAGGAATTTTGAAAGATACCACATGTTGCCCATCGATAAGGCAAGCTGAAATCCATTCATAAATTCGGCAGGATGAATGCTGGGAAGCTTTCTACTAGACAGGACACAACAATTGATGCATTCTGTTTTCTAATGTCTAAAACCATGGACACAGTGGGATACACAGACATAGAAACACTTGCTTGCCAAACGACTTACTATAAACAGTTCACTCCAAACCAAACAAACCGCCTTTCCTACCTATTCTCAGAACATGAGAAAAAACCACAAACCCACACCAACAACCACAGAGGCACCACCTTCTACAAAGTATGTCTGTGACTATCCAGAGTGTCTTCTGACTGGTGGGCCAACTTATGTTCCCCGAAAATCACCAACTCTGTGAACTTGTCAGGAGCCAGCGGTGAGCCACTACCTGCTTTCTCAGAAAAGGCCCCTCTTCTGAGTTTTCCTGGCAGTTGGCCATCCTCATATCTGTAGGTACCATGAAAGACTGACTCTGTCCTTGGTATATCCAAACAAGTGAGCCCACTGGGACTGGGACTGGGACAGGCTCCAGGTACCTTGCTTCCTGTATCCCAAGTACCGAGAGTTCCATGACCAAGGAAGTAAGTTGAGGTCACTTCCTTCAGGAACTGAATGAGGTCACTGCTTTGGCAACCACTTTGTCCTAACAATTGCTTCCAAGGGTCCCATGAGATCGAGGCTGCTCCTACTTCCTGTGACACTTTCACAAGTTAGAATGGTATATCCACCATAGGCACCCAGGAACAGCTCTTCAAACAGGACTGTTTGTGTCCATCTTCTCTACATTATGAACAGAGAGGCTGATTCAGACACAACCCTTCATCCTGACCAGGTTGTTTGCAACGGAAGATGACGTTTGCTCTCTCAGGTCCTTCATGGCTGCCTACATCTTCTCCAGGGATTACTTCTTCATGGACCTTTGAGTTTTACAACAGGTGAAAGATTCTCTACATTCCTGTATTGTAAGACCAACTTGGTCCCTGCTCTTCTGTAAAGTTAGATTGAGGGAACAGTGTATGGTTTTGCTTAATAACAGGTTCGATTTGGGTTAGGAATTATTCTAATTGATGGATAATGGTATTGGGAACCTGTGATATTTATAAGAATATATAGGTGAAATATAAGTATGAAAACAAAAATCTAGGTAAGATTTGAAGCCCAGAAGGGCATTGTGCTATTGATTGGGATACTTAGCTTTGATATACGTTCTGCACAGGTGTTTCAGATAAATCAATAATCAATGGCATAGGACCTTGTACCTTGGATGGTTGAATGTAGAAGTGAACATCCACTAGAACAGGGATAGTCGGTAGGATTAGGAAGATATTCGATAAGTTTCAGAAGAAGACTGAGTACAGGATTTGGACCAAAAGTTCTTAAGCAATAGTGTATCGGGTAGAGAGTGAATGTAAATGTCAGCACACGTGAAGGGTCAGTCACAATGGTGAACTGGGGAAAATATTTAGGTAAGCAGACATCAATAGAGACATTAGGAAATCAGGCAAAGTATAAATTGAGTGATAGGATTAGACATTCGCAACAGGGTTGAGGTTCAAAATATAGTCTTACGAAGAAACAAATATGTAGTCACCAATAGGATTGACATTTGAGAGCATTAGGCACAGTGGACATGAATGTTTTCAGTAATCTATGCTCACTTTCCATTTAGGCTTTGATACAATCATAAGTGTGACCTCTTCTTTTTGTGTCCAGAATATTACTGTGATAAAATGTATATGTAGATTAGGTGACATGAGTATTTCTTCCACCATTTCTGGGAACAACATTTTGAAGATGAAAAAATTAGTATTGGGGTTTCAAATAGATTTACTCTGTGTCTATGAATATAGAGATAATTTATGAATAGACGATACTGTGATTAAATATTATAACTTGTTCAAACTTTAAATATTGGATTGAATTGATATCTGAAGATAAACAGGAAATCGTATATTTATATGCAATCATTCATTCCAACCAGACATACATCTAATGGTAATATTAGGGTTATGGTTTATGATGAAGAGTGTGTGAGTTTTTCTTCAAAATGATTATGGAAACCAAAAAAAAAGCGTTTGGAAAGAAGTCTCATGAAGAAACAGTCAAGTAACCTAGAGGAATACATGTGTTCTGAATCAGGAAATGATTGAAAGTGAATCAAAATGCTATAAATTATTAAAGTTTTTGATGAAATATATATCCTATGATGTGTATAAACTGAACAAATAGTAATATACCAGTGTTGAATAAAATAAACTTCAAAATAGACATCATATCCAAGAGGAATCTAGTTGCATTGATGTTAAACTGGGTCAGTTACTGTAGAAATATTAGGATTGTATGCACCACTCACTGAAGTTAGTTTTCAGTACTAAGAAACAAATATGTAATTCAGGTGGATGAATATTTCTGAAAATAATATTGTGAAAAGTTGATTATAAATCCACATACATGAACATGAATGAATTTAGGTAGTATATGTAAGACACATATATTTCATATTTTGAAATATTTGGAGAGTATATATATATATATATATATATATATATATATATATATACACACACACACACAACACACACACACATACAATAAAATGTAGCAATATATATGCCAATCGAAATTCATCATGAAATATATATCATCCACAGATGCAAAAATATTTATTTTACTGAACATGGATTTATGTATAATGTTGTTCTACTAGGAGGCTCACACATAATTGAATTTTCTGTTCCAACAGCGTTTAGGAGGAGTGATCTCTTCTCACAATTTATATCTTCCAAGTCAGCCACCTCACAAGAATGTACGTCTGATACCAGGTAGGATTCTATATGTGCATATAAAAATACATGTGCTGAATCGGCTACAGAGAAAGGGAGACAGGAATTCACATATTTGTTAACTTTAAAAACACATGGAGAACTATTTCAATTAAAAATTAACTAGATTTATAACACCTACCCTATATCATGCAAAAGGCAAGTGCAACTATACACCATGCCTCCTCTGAACTGCTTGTATTTCTATTCTGTTTGGGTTATTTTTCTCCATCATATTAGGATTTGTCATCAGAGTCTAGGAGGGTATGGGTTAGTTTCAGATGGCCTGGCCGGCAGGACACATCAACTTGGGTGTTGATTCTAGTTGGGGAGGAATGAAGGGACAAGAGACACGAGAGATGACAGCAAGACAGGAGTTCTGATCATGCTGCAAACTTTTATTATTCTCAGAGGGTATTTATATGCTGTTGATGGGAAAGCTCTCTTATCGGCAGTTGCTGGATGTCTTCACAGGGTGAGATAACCTCAGGATGTTTCAGGAAGACAGATGGTAGCAGGATGTCAAAAGGAGATAGATGGCTGTGGGATGTCTCCCAGGCAGGTTGTGTCCCAGGGGGCTGTTTCTTGTGTCAGTCTATTTTTTGAAGGAGAACATCTTTCTAGCCCCTGACATCTCCCCTTTTCTTATATAAAATATTCGACCACACGTTACAGGCCATGGATTTAGGAGGTGATAGTGGCTCTCTTTCTCTAGGATGCCTTAGAATATTTCCTGATTCGAGCAAGCATCTTTCCTAGGAGATTTCGTGTTGGCTTTGGTATGTTTTTGGAAGAGACGTCTTTGAGGGGATAGCATGCCAACCGCCATGCACCAGAGCGTGTCATTCAGAGGTCTTGTGTTTGGGGATCCGTGGATCCATCCTCCAGCAGTCCGTCCTGGACCCTCCGTTATTATGGCCTAACGTCCTCATTCCAAGGGTGTGTCCTCCCCCAAGCGGAGAGGCCCATGGAGAACGAACCCTTATTGGAAGGGTAGAAGATGGTTGGTCAGAGCTGTTACTTATAGTTTTTTTGTAAGAAAGAGAGATCTGTGGCGATGTAAACTTAATAAGCCTGTGAGAAGGGTTGAACATTCTTTTAAATGTTGGCAGTGCTGTCTTCCATCTCCAGACCATGATAGTGGACCTGTATGGGCTTAGAGGCCAAAATATTAATCTGTTCTTTAATAAATTGTACCAGCCTATTTATAATGCAGGGGCCTATGGACACCATTAAAAGTAAACCCAACAAAGGGACTAATAGGGGAAGAAGGTAGGGTAGAAATCCATTATGCCCAGTCCAGAGGGGATTTTCAAATAGTTCCCTTTGTCTCTTTTATAGATCTTCTTGAAGTTGCTTAATTTTAATGCGTACTATGCCTGATTTATTGGCATAAAAGCAGCATCGTTCCCCTAAGGCTAAGCAAATACCTCCCTGGTTAGCTGTCAGCAAATCTAAGCCTCGTCTGTTTTGAAGGAACACTTCTGCCAGGGAATCTATTTGGTCCTGCAAATCTTTAATGGTTCCTGATAGAGTTTGTACATAATTTATAAGTTGTTGAGACAGGCGATGGTAAGAGTGAATAGCCGTGCCTAAGCCAGTGTACCTGTGCCCACAGCAGCTGTTATTCCAAGGCTGGCAATGAGTGGTGAAGCCCGTATTGCCCACCTATGTCTTTTGACTAAAGTGTCTAGGTTAGAAATTGGTAGAGGTTCATCTCCTGGGACAATAGTTATATCAGGGAGTAATAAAGCAAGCACACAACCAATGGTCCAATTCGCTGGAAGCCTGGGAAGGCCGAGTTTCCTCCACACATAAAAACTGTGCCATTGGAGGGACAAAGAGATGGGGTGGGTGAGGAATAATTTTATACTGTTGAGCAATTTCCAAAGGAAGTACGTCCAACATCAATATCATAGGTATTATTCTGCATCGCACCTAAAAGACATAATGTAAAAGTGCCTATAGACTGTACTTTAAATGGAAATCCGGGTTGGCATGTATTATCATTGTCCATGATAGAATTAATAGGAACTGCCATAGGCATGATTGCCCCTGTTGTCATGCAGAGCCAGCAATCACCAGCAAGGGTGGGGTTCGAATTATTAAGCTACGAGAATGTAGTTTGCAAAATATCTAATGTATTGGTATCTAAACCTGGGAACTGGGATTTAGGCTACATTAAGGGATGATATGTTAGCTCAGGGATTTGGGGTTTCAAAAGTTTGATTATCTGAGGATGCTTGACAGAATAAGTGGGTCCTCCACCATCAGAGACCCCTGTAGGAGCCTTAATGGGCCAGTAGGAAGGTTTTCCAACAGTGCCTTGGCACCCAGCTGACTGTAGCTTGGTGTATTTGCCATCTCCTCCCTTGTCATAGAGAACAGGGGTATAATGAATAGTGGTCCCCCTGCTGCATGAGTTTTAGTTAGGGAGGCTTCAAAAAAATTGTTCTCCCTGTTTATTAACTCAAATTGAAGCCGACGCATTACAAAAGACATGCATCGCCTGGGTATGCGTACAAGTTGCAGAACAATTTTGGAGAGCTTTACTTGTACTAGGGGGAATAATCTTTGGCTTGTTAACAGATACCCATTTAGGCTGATGAACTCCTCCGAGATTATGGTCAACCTCGGCATGGAGGTAAGTCACCTTAGTCATGCAGTCAGCAGTCTGGGTCCAACTAGTGGGAGCCTCAGTCCAAAATCAACCCCTTGCATTCACCGGGGGGGGGGGAAGGTACTCCATGATGTTGGAAGGTGGAGGTCCAAGGCCTCTGTGTTCAAACCTGTTCAGCAGAAATGCCTTAAGCAGGATGCTCACACAGATTGTTGGCTGTATCTGAAATGGAGGAAAATTTGTCCTCAGGGGAAGGGCCTCCGTCCCTGGGTTGAGGTAAGTAATTTACCTGTTTAACCAGGCATTCTTGTAACCATCTTGGGAATGCTTGCTCTTGGTCCAAAACACAAGCTGAGCCTCATCCCCTAATGAGGATAGGATGTGGGCGTTTTCATTTATTTGTAATGGGATTGCACCACATAACAGGTGTGCGAACAGAATTGGACGAATGATGCCAGTGTCTGTCTGTGGCCAAATGGCCTTCCCTGTCTAGGGTAAGAAAAATAAGGGCAAATAATGCATGGTTAAGGCGATCCCTGGGAGTGGTAAATACAAGGGCAGAAGCCTTAAGACGGGATAGCCAAGTCTTTATGGTGAGCTGGGCAAGTTCCACATGCCTTGGCCCTGAGGGTTGTATGGAATTTCAGTAGTATGACAAAATTGCAAGGTAGCACAAAACTGTTTAAACTTGGCACTGGTATATGCAGGACATTTGTCTGTTTTAATATGTATTGGTTTACCCATTACGAAAAAGGCTGAAACAAGATGAGAAAGGACATTTTTGGTAGCCTCTGCAGAATGTGGTGATGCAAAAATAAAGCCGCTGAAGGTATCTATAGAAACGTATATATATTTGGTTTTCCAAAATTCAGGAAAATGAATAACATCCATTTGCTAAACCTGATTGGGCAGTAATCCTCGGGGGTTAACCCCCAAGTGTTGAATGGAGAGGGAGACAGTGCAACCAGGGCATGCTTTTACTATTTCTCATGCATGTTGCCTGGTAATTTTCCAAAGTAATCGATGGCTCTGGGAATTTAGATGGTGAAGATTGTGTAACTCCATGGCTTTTTGAATGGAGCCAACAAAAATTGGAAAGATGGAACGTGTTGCTGCATCAGCTTGGGCATTACCTTGTGTTAGAGGGCTCAGAAGGTCAGAGTGTGTCATGATGTGTCCTAAGGGAAAGGGATGTTTTCTGGCCTGAATTAGCTGCTGAAGCTGGTGAAACAGAAAGGGGGAATTGGAATAAGCCTTAATGGTGGGTGAAATCTCCAGCAGGGGCACTGAATGAGCAATGTAGGCACTGTCTGTATAAATATTAACAAGATTATCAAAAAACTTTATGAAAACTTGTGTTATGGAGAACAATTCCACAAACTGAGCTGACTGATAGACAGTATCAAAGGTGGTAGGCTTGTTATTGACAACAAAGACTGCACGGCAATTACTGGAAACATCTGTAAAGACAGTAAGGGCTTGAGGAATGGGAGCCTTTTGAGTAATTTTGGGAAAAATAAATGGATGTAACTGGACAAAATTTAAAAGGGGGTCATTGAGGATGTGGGTATGAATTGTTCCCCAAAAGCCTGATAGGGCAATACACCATTCATCCATGTCTGTAGTAAAAATTGTAGTAAGGGTTTGGTCCTTAGTATATGGAATTAAATTATTATCAGGGTCTTTGCCAAAATGATGTCGAGAAAGCAAACGACCTTTAAATATAAGAGAAGCTACCTGAGCAAGATAAACAGTAATAACCTTGGAGGATGTGGTGGGAACAAGGACTAAAAGCAAGGGGCAGCCTTTATTTTTAAAATGTGGATCTCACTGCCAAAATATTCCTGTGGGTGTATGAGGAGTGTGGAAAATAACCAGAACGAGAGAAAGGTTATAAGAATTTGTGTAACAATCTTTTGGGCAATGGCTTCTGTGGCTTGGTTTAATGCATGCCATGCCTCGGGAGTAAGCTTTTGAGGGGAGGAGGGGTGGGAATCACCTATCAAAGTATCATTAAGTGGCAAAAGTACACAAGTGGGTAATTTTAAATATGTTCCTAGCAATTAAATATCCCCCAGTAATATTTGAAAATCATTAAGGGTGTGAAGATGGTACACACATAGTTGTATTTTAGGAATTTGGATCTGATTATCTTGAAGTTTAAGGCCCAAATAGGTATAAGGGTCCTGTGTTTGAAACTTATCTGGAGCTATCTGTAGTCCCAAGGTAGTGAGGTTTTGTAAATGTCCAAGTAACAATTATTAAGGTCATGGGTATTAGTGCAGCAATTAACAAATCATCCATATAATGTAAAATATAATTTTGTGGTCATCGCTCTCTCACAGGGTCTACTGCTTGAGCAATGTATTTTTGGCAAAGACTAGGGCTGTTGGCCATACCTTGGGGAAGAAACTTCCATTGAAATCTCTGCATACGTCCCTGAAAATTAATGCGAGGGAGACTAAAGGCAAAATAGGGTCTATCCTCAGGATGTAAAGGAATGGTAAAAAAGCAATCTTTTAAGTCAATAACCATTTTACAATAGTTTTTTGGAATCGCCACTGGTGTGGGAATGCCTGGCTGTAGTGCTCCCATTGGGCGCATAACTTTATTAATGGCACACAAATATTGTAAAAGGCGCCACTTGCCTGATTTTTTCTTGATAATAAAAATAGGCGTAATCCATGGTGAGGTTGAGGGCTTTACATGGCCGGCTGCCAGCTGTTCCTGCACTAACATGGAGGCAGCCTCCAATTTTTCTTGGGTAAGGGGCCACTGATCCACCAACACACGAGTCTGAGTCTCCCAAATAATTTTATCTGCATGGGGTACAGGAGGGTCAGGGATCGACACTAAAAATCTGAATACACAAGTCCACATGTAATTGGTTTTTTTATGGGTTGTATAGGCTCCACCAGTCCTTGTTTCAGTATCCCCAGGCCTGTACCAGGAACAAAATTCATAGGAAGCATTTGGTGAGTCACCATGGAATTGGGACTGGCGAGAATAACTTCCAATGACTCAAAATATCTCCACCATATACGTTAACAAGGAGGTCAGAATCAACGAAAGGAGTGACAGTTGACTTATTACCATCTTTATCAGTGCAAGTAATAGACCTAGAGCTGACCAGAGGATTTTTTTATTTTCCTATCCCTTTAAGGTCAGTCAAGGATGGAGTGAGGGGACAACCTGATGGCTAGTATTTTTGAGAAATAATTGTGGCATCAGCTCCAATATCTAAAACTCCTTGGAATTCCTTTCCTTCAGTAAGTAAGGTAAGGTTGGGTCTATTGTGAGAAATGGGCTGACCCCAATACACATCAGAGAAGCCCAAGAAGGCAGTCCCCTGAGGTAGGTTTGGGTGGTGGAAATGCCTCCTGAATCCAAGGGAAGGAGAATTAATTGTGCAAGTCTTTTTCCTGCTGGGATGGCGGCAACTCCATTAATAGCAGTGGCCAGTATTTTTATTTCTCCAGTGAAATCATTATCATTAATGCCAGCGAAGACCTGAACACCTTGTATGGTAGTGGAGGCTCTTCCAAGAATAAGGGCACATGTATGAGATGGAGGGGGACCCATCATTCCAGTGGGTATTATCTGGGGCCCTTGCATTGAGTCTAATAATGTATCTGTGGCAGCACAGAGGTCCAATTTTGCGCTGCCTGGGGTAGCTAGTTGGAGGGAGGCAATTGTGGAGAAGGATTTTGTGGTAGGTTGGGAGTTTGGGAGGGAACAAACCTTATTGCTCCTGTGTTTTTCCTGGGGCATGTTGTGGCCAGGGGCTGGCCCCGCAGGGAGTTTCCCGAGAAGCAGGAAGAAATAGGCTGTCTGAGGGCATTTGTCTTAGATCTACACTCACTGGCCCAGTGATGACCTTTACCACTTCTATGGAAAAGGGTAGCTGGGGGCGGTTAAGCCCCA
The DNA here is from genome assembly GCF_048772815.1 of Callospermophilus lateralis. Classification (NCBI taxonomy): domain Eukaryota; kingdom Metazoa; phylum Chordata; class Mammalia; order Rodentia; family Sciuridae; genus Callospermophilus; species Callospermophilus lateralis. The sequence continues at coordinate 120,797,574 of NC_135313.1, read as the reverse complement.
GTTTGAGGAGAGGCTATTCCTAGGATTTGTTTGCCTGTCGGACACCCACATGCAAAATGGCCAGGTTTTTTACAAGTAAAGCAAGTACGTGAGCCAGGATTGTGAAAGGTCTTGGTAAAGGCGGCCCCTAAAGCGAGACCCATGGCATGGGCTGCACCCACGCCTGCACAGAGTCTAATAAATTCAGAAAGTTTCCCTTTATCCTTATGTGGTTGAAGAACATCCTGACATGCTGGGTTGGCATTTTCAAAGGCAAGATGTTTTACATAGGTACTTTCACCTTCGCTTGGTTCATGCAAGCATTCCGCAGCTAGGTTAAGCCGGGGAACAAAGTACCTATAAGGCTCATCGGGCACTTGTCAAATTTTTGCCAGGGAATTGGTAGCCGAGGCCTTTTGAGGGAGGTGTCACCAAGCAGGAAAACCAGCCATCTGAGTCTGCGCCAAGAGTCCAGGAGGGAAATGTGCCTGTTATTTTTAGTGTCAAAAGGCGCATTGCCCACTAGCTAAACTTAAGTCCCAGATTCAGAGGAGGTCTTAATTAAAATTATTTGAGAAGTTTTCCGACATTGCTCTTCAAAATTTGCATTCCATAACAGGAAGTCTCCGGCACTGAAGGTAGCTTGGTCTAAAAATTTCCAATCATTGGGAGTAAGCCATTGTGCCCTGTGGATTTCTAATAAAGCCAACGTGTAGGGCACAGTGGGGCCATAGTGAGCACAAGCCTTATTAAGTTTTTTAAGAAAACATAGGCTTAATTTTTTGTAGACTCTGGGTTCCTTCCTGCCCAGCGGTGAACTCCTCATCCTCTGAGTCCTGATCTCCTTGATCCATTTCCCCCGCTTCCTCCTCTTGTTCCTCATTGAAGTCTTTGACCTCAGCCTGGGCAGGCTTATCTATCTGACTGGTGGTGACTGGGAAGGTGAGAACAGGCTGATGGAGCGGCTTCACCTTTGTATTAGACCGCTGTGGGCCAGCTTGCATTGACTCCATAGGTAAGGCTAATGAAGAGATCTCAGAGTCAAGGGATCTTAATTCTTTTAAAAGTTGCATCTGTTCCCGTCTATGTTGGAACGACGCTGGCAAGGGAGCGAGGTTAGGCAGGAGAAGTGGGGAAAAAAAATCTTGGGGGGCACTTGGCCCATGAAGGGCCAGAGCACAAAAGGCAGGAGGGATATAGGAGGGAGGTGGATGTGTAAATCCTATAGGCTGTGGCAGGATCCTGAGAGGTCGCGGGTCTTCTGAATGGTAGAGAGCTGCTTCCTTCTCCAAGATAACGTCCTCCCCAGGAGTCAATGTGTCTCTGGGATTTAAAACTGGATAAAGGTGGTTTTTAATCATTGGAGCCTTATTAATTAGGGTCATATTTTGAGGGGGACCAGGAAGGTTCTCAGGGTCCTGGGAAGACTGAGAAGGGTCTATGTCTATACTAATGATGGGCATGCAGAGGGGGGATGAGAGGTCTTTTGCATAATCTCTTCCCCAATCCTGACAAGTTGTAAGGTACCATTGTCAAAGCGAAAACTTTTAAGAATTTCATTAATTAAGTTCCAGTAAGAAAAGGTGGGAACTGGCATTTTTTCTGGGCCAAAGGATTCATAATATTCTTTTAAACAGTCTCCTACTCTAAGCCATTTTTGCCATCAATGGTCCCTTCAAGAGGAAACCATGGACACAATTCTCCTATGTATGAAAAGAAAAATTTTAAGTCCTTTTTCTTAACATGTGCCCCCCATGTCTTGAAGGACTCCTTGAGGCCTGAAATAAACAAATCATGTGACGATACTGCTTGTCACATGGTGGGTCACTCACCGTGCATCATCCCCACCCTCCTCCTGGATATGTCTCCGGGTGGTGTCTGCTGAGGCGATCGCGAGCTCCTCTTCACCAAGTCTTCCAGGAGGAAGGGGTTTCCCCTCAGTCAAAGGCTTGAGCCCCAGTCGGTGGGCGCCAGATGTCCCGGCCGGCAGGACACATCAACGTGGGCAGCGAACCTAGATGGGGAGGAATGAAGGGACAAGAGACACGAGAGATGAGAGCAACACAGGAGTTCTGATCAAGCTGCAAAATTTTATTGTTCACACATGGGTATTAATATGCTGGATTTGGGAAAGCTCTCTTATCAGCAGTTCCTGGATGTCTTCACAAGGTGCGATAACTTCAGGATGTTTCTGGAAGAAAGATGGCCACAGGATGTCTCAGGGACACATATGGCTACAGGATGTCTTCCAGACAGGATGTCTCCTGGGGGCTGTTTCTTGTAAGTGTCAGGCTGTTCTTTGAAGAAGAATTCCTTCTACCCTTGACAGTCAGGGATTCAGTATTTCGAATGGAAAATTGGAAAATGAATCCAATGTGTAGGCAAATATGTGCTACCAAAAATCTTCCCACTCTCATTCAGAACAATGCCTTGACATTTCCTTCACCCCAAGTAAGACACAATTAGAGGAGAAGAGTTAGAAAATCTGTGAATACATATCGGTACTGGAAAGTGCTTAGGAGTTCACAACCTTCGAGGTTGTAGAGGAGTTTCCAAAAGTAAGGGACAGGGTAAAAACTCCAAAATCATGGAGCTCTGCTGTCCTAAAGACCTCTTGAAAAACTGCCTCTGAGGTTGGGCACCTGAAATATATGTTGATGACAGGAGCTTTAGCTTCCTTTGTAGTGAGACCATCAAAGCTGGGTCTGCATCTATATGACCTGGAGGACATGTTTTCTTTTTTTCCTATGAACATGAGGCAGCAGGGCTGAATTCTGTCTTTATAGGTAAACTGTTGCCACTGCGGGCTAAGTGTCTTCCTGTGTGGACTGTGAAGCCATTTGGTCATCCTCCACTTTTCGTGGTGTTTCTTGCAGCTGCACTGGGAGATTGGTATTTGCTTCACAAAATACGAGAAGTTCAACTGGGACATAGTGATGGAGGGAGTTCTGTTCACGTGTGGTGGGTAAGGGTCTGCAGGAGAATGCACCAACCTGGCTTATATCCCACATAGATTGCCCCCTTGACCATAGCAATCTGGTTCTTAACATTGCCCTGCAACCTCTCCATATAACATGATGCCTTTATATACAAGGGTATGGGGGCTGCACCATATCAGTCACAAGGCATTTGGAAGCCAATGGCATATCCACATCACCCCACCACAGATGTTTTAACACACACCTGCACACCACTGCTCTAGGCAGACTACTCATCAGGCTCCAAGTTACTGGCATCTCAGTTCTACACCATTTTCATGAAACCCAGTCAATCAAGGCACTGTCTGGCACACTCATGATCAGCAATACGACACCCAAAGGTTCTCCAGTGCCACCAGGTGATGGGAATTTCCAAACTTTAATGATATATATCTCGGCATTTTTCATGGATGAAGTTGAAGGCACTGTGGGTTTCAATTCATTCAGGAACCATTAAATGGAGAAGAAGCTCATTTCAATGAAAGCTCTGGAGAATTCTAACAGGCAAGACTTCCCACAGACAGGCTAAAAGGTCACATTAAGCCAGGCATTTGAGGTCTACAATTTGAGGTCCATGTGTGTTTTGACTTGCAACGATGGCTGCCAAGTCTTTAAGAATAAAATCATGTGATGTCCTTCCTGAGATTTCCAGTGCTCTTCGGAAAGCCTCCCTGGGCCTAGATCTCAGTTTCCAAGGGCGACTCTCATGCGTGGCCTCCTAAAATCCCAACACAATACATGGCAATACTTCTTTGAGGTCAGTTCCAGAACTCAGTCTCTAAGGGGAATCACATAAGTGTTCAAGCCCAGTTGGACATGGTCATCTCTTCCAACGGCCACAAAAATGACCACAATTAAAACCAAAACACTCCCACATGACCCACCTGATGCAAAGACCTTCCTGACTTTCAGGGCAACAGAAGAATAGGTAAGCAAAATATCCAAAGCAGGGTTTTTCCACTGAGGCATTCCTGGTCACACTGATATCTGAGCTTTCTGAGATGCTCGCCATTCCCTTCAGCTATCCAGTACATGGCCATGTCACAGAGATTTGAGGTGGTACATATCTTGGACACAAAACCATGAGCCTATTCTGGAGAGTGCACACAATTCAGGAAGAAAACAGGAACATAAGAAGTTAGCAGGTGTTCCCCATCGATAAGTCAAGCCGCAGTCCATTCATGAATAGGGCAGGTTGAAAGCTGAGAAGCTTTCTACTAGACAGGACTCACCCATTGATGCATTTTCTTTTCTAATGTCTACAACCAGGGACACAGTGGTATAAACAGACATAGAATCACTCGCCTTGTCAAATGACTTACTAGAAACAGTTCCCTCCAAACCAAACAAACCGCCATTCCTACCTATTCTCAGAATATGAGACAAAACCACAAACCCACACCCACACCCACAAAGACACCTCCTTCCCCCAAGTAGGTCTGTGACTATCCGGAGTGTCCTCTGACTGGTGGGCCATACTATGTTCCAATGAAATGGCCTGTCCTGTCTCAGATCTGGTCTCCTTGGCCAACTCTGTGAAGTTATCAGGAGCCAGCAGTGAGCCACTACCTACTTTCTCAGGAAAAGCCCCTCTTCAGAGCTTTTCTGGTTTTGGCCGTCCTCACATCAGTAGGTACCAAGAATGACTGACTCTGTCGTTGGTAAATCCAAACAAGTGAGACCACTGGGACTGGGACTGCCTCTTGGTGCCTGGCTTCTTAGATACCAAGTTCAGAGAGTTCCATCAACAAAGAAGTGAGGTGAGGTCACTTCCTTAAGGAACTGAATCAGATCAGTGCCTTGGTAACCACTTTGTCCTAACAGTTGCTTCCAAGACTACCATGAGATGGACGCTGCCCCTACTTTATGTGACACTTTCACAAGGTAGAATGGTATATCAACCATAGGCACCTAGGAACAGCTCTCCACACTAACCTGGTTTGGTCCATCTTCTCTACATTAAGAAGAGAGAGGCTGATTCACAAACAACCCTTCATCCTGACCAGGTTGTTTGCCATGGAAGCTGACTTTTACTCTCTCAGGTCCTTCATAGTTGTCTACATCTTCTCCAGGGATCATTTCTGCATGGACCATGAGGTTCTCAGGAGGTGGAAGATCCCCTATATTCCTGTATTGTAAGACCAACTCTGTCCCTGCTCTTCTGTAAAGTTAGATTGAGGGAACAGTGTATGGTTGGGGTTAATAATATGTTCAATTTGAATTAGGAATCATTCTGCTGGATGAATAATGGTACTGGGAACCTGCGACATTTATAAGTATATATAGGTGAAATATATGTATGAAAACAGAAATCTAAGTAAGATTTGAAGCGCAGAATGGGGATGGGCTCTTGATTGTGATACTTAGCGTTGAATTATGTTCTGCACAGATGTCTGAGATAGATCGATATACAATGGCATTAGACCCTGTACCTTGGATTATTGAATGTATAAGAGAACATCCAGTCAAAAAGGAATAGTGGGTAGGATTAGGAAGATAGTCAGTAGGTTTAAGAAGAAGAGTGAGTATAGGATTTGGAACAAAAGTTCCTTAGCAATAGGGTTTGGATTAGAGTGTGAATGTAAATGTTAGCACAATTGAAGAGTCAGTCACAATGATGAACTGCGGAAAGTATATAGGAAAGCTGATATAAATAGAGACATTATGAAATCAGGAAAAGTATGAAGTGAGAGATAGGATTAGATATTTTCAACAGGGATGAGTTTGAATATATAATCTTAGCAAGAAACAAATATGTTGTCACAAATAGGATTGACTTTTGAGAGCATTAGCCAAACTTGACATGGATGGTTTTAGTAATCCATGTTCACTTTACATTTAGGCTTTGGTGCAAACATAAGTGTGACCTTTTCTTTTTGTATCCAGAATATTACTGTGATAAAATGTATATGTAGATCAGATGACATGAGTATTTCTTCCACCATTACTGGGAGCAAAATTTTGAAGACGTATAAATTAGTATTGGGTTTACAAAGAGGTGTACCCTGTGTCTATGAATATAGAGACAATGCATGAATAGACAATAGTGTGAATAAATAATATAACTGGTTCCACTTTAAATAATGGATTGATATGATATCTGAAAATATATAAGAAATCTTATATTGATATACAATCATTCATTCCAACCAGTTATACATCGAATAATAATATTAGGGTCATAGTTTATCATGAAGGGTGTGTGAGTTTTGCTTCAAATATGATTATGGAAATCGAAAATAATATGTTTGGAATGAAGTCTCATGAAAAAACCAGTCAAGAAACATGGAGGATTACATGTGTTCTAAAGCAGAAAATGATTGAAAGTGAAACAAATGCCTATAATTTTGCTAACATATGCATGAAATATATATCCTATAATGTGCATTAACTGAAGAAATTGTAACATACCAGTGGTGAATAAGAATGAACATCAAAAAACACATCATGTCGCATAGGAATCTACTTGCATTGATGAGAAACTGGATCAATTATTGTAGAAATATTAGGATTTGTATCCACCATTCACTGAAGTTAGTTTTCATTTCTAGGATAAAATTATGTATTTCAGGTGGATGAATAATTTCGTGAATAATCTTGTGAAATGTTAACTCTAAATCCACATACATGAATATGAATGAATTTAGGGAGTGTATAATAAGACACATATATTTTATATTTTAAAAAAATTTAGAGTGTGTATATACACACACACACACACACACACACACACACACACACAGACATTAAAAATTAGCAATTCATATGCCAATCGAAATTCACCATGAAATATATATCATCCACAGATCCAAAAATATTTATTTTACTGAACATGGATTTATGTATAATGTTGTTCAACTAGGAAGCTCACCCATAGTTTGAAATTTCAGTTTCAAAAGCGTTTAGGCGGAGTGATCTATTCTCACAATTTCTATCTGCCAAGTCAGCCACCTCACAAGAGTGTACCTGGTACCAGGTAGAATTCTATATGTGCATATAAAAATACATGTCCTGAATAGGCTACAGAGAAAGGGAGAAAGGAATTTACATATTTGTTAACTTTAAGTACCCATGGAACTATTTCAATTAAAAATTAACTAGATTTATAACACCGACACTTTATCATGCAAAAGCCAAGTCTAACTATACACCATGCCTCCTCTGAAATGCTTGCATTTCTATTCTGTTTGGGTTATTTTACTCCATCATATTAGGATTAGTATTAAGAGTCTATTAGGGTATGGGTTAGTGTCAGTTATTCAGTATTTCAAATGGAAAATAGGAAAATGAATCCAATGTGTATGCAAATATGTGCTACAAAAAATTCCCACTTTCATCCAGAACAATGCCTTGACAATATCTTCGCCCCTAGTAAGACACAATTAGAGAAGAAGAGTTAGAAAATCTGTGAATACATACCTGGAATGGAAAATGTTCAGGAGTTCACAACCTTGGAGGTGGTAGAGGAGTTTCCAAAAGTAAGGGACAGTGTAAACACTCCACAAACATGGAGCTATGCTGGCATTAAGACTTCTTGAGAAACTGCCTCTGAGGTTGGGCACTTGAAGTATATGTTGTTGTCAGGAGCTTTAGCTTCCTGTGTACGGAGACCATCAAAGCTGGGTCTGCATCTATGTGACCTGGAGTATATGGTTTCTTATTTTCTACTGAACATGAGGAAGCAGTGATGAATTCTCTCTTTGTAGATAAACTGTGGCCACTGGGGGCTAAGTGTCTCCCTGTGTGGACTTTGAAGCCATTTGGTCATCCTCCAATTTTCGTGGTGATTCTTGCTGCTTCCCTGGGTGTTTTGTATTTGCTTCAAAACATACAAGGATTTCAAATGGGTCACAGTGCTGGTGGGAGTCCTGTAAGGTGTGGTGGGTCAGGGTCTTCAGGAGAATGCACCAACCAGGCTTCTATCCCACATTGCTTGCTCCCTTGACCATAGCAACCTGATTCTGAACATTGCCCTGAAACCTATCCATATAACAATATGCCTTTTCATATAATTTTCTGCTGGCTGCACCAAGTCAGTCACAAGCCATTTGGAAGCCAATGATACACCCACATGGCCACACCACAAATATATTATCAGACAACTGCACACCTCTGCTCTAGGCCCACTACTCAGCAGGCTCCAACTTACTGGCATATCTGTTCTACACCATTTTCAAGAAATCCAGTCAATCAAGGCACTTTCTGGTACACTCATGAGCAGCAATAGGACATCCAATGGTTCTCCAGTGCCACCTGGTCATTGGGAATTTCAAAAATTTCATGGTATATATCTATCCATTGTTCAAGAATGAAGTTGGAGGCACTTTGGGGTTTCCATTCATCCAAGAACCATTAAATGGTGAGGAAGCTCATTTCAATGAAAACTCTGGAGAACTCTCACAGGCAAGGCTCCCAAAGAGTGGTCAAAATGTCACATGCAGACAGGCCCATTGAGGTCTAAAATGTGAGGTCCATGTGTGTTTTGACTCTTAACTATGGCTGCCAAGTCTTTCAGAATAAAATCATGTGATATCCTGGCTGAGATTCTCTGTGCTCTGTGGAAAGCCACCTAGGGCCCAATCTCAGGTTTCAAGGGTGACTCTCATGTGTGGCCTCCTGGAATCCCAACACAATTAATGGCAATACTTCTCTTAGGTCAGTTCCAGAACTCAGTCTCGAAGGAGAATCACACCAGAGTTCAAGCCCATGTGGACCCAGTCATCTCTTCCAACCGCCACACAAATGACCACAATTGAAACCAAAACATTCCCAGATGACCCTCATCTTCTTTCATATAGACACTCATCATAAACTCTTGCTGAAGGTTTCCATGAGGAGCGCAGCCCAAAACAATGTCCAAAACATGCACCCTTGCCCGTCATTTGCCTAAAGTGAGGGTGGCCTTGACACCCTTCCTGTGAACCAGGAGTGATCAAATAGGCCTGCCATTAATACTGCTCTGCTTCTCCAATTTGAGGCCTACTGACTGTCAGGTATAGATTCTTTATGTGATTTGGCATCATGGGAGAACCCAAGCACTTCTTCAGGAGGTCAAAGGACTCATTTGACCCAAAGGATCCTATTCTCACTTGATGGAGGTCAGGAACCTAACAGAGGAAGGCAAGAAACTTCATCCACAATGACTGATATTTTTTACCATTTTTGTTTTCAATACACACATGGGAACTTTCTTTATATCCATCAGGTGCTGAGAATCTAATCCATAGCCTGACCCAGAGCCAAGCGGCTGATTCAGACACATCCCTTTCGAAAGCAATTAAGCAAAGCACCACAGGTGATGCCCATTCATTTGCATTTAAAAACTGTTTACTTCAGGCTTCAAAAAGGAGTGGCCTGAGGTAAGGACCTTCCTGACATTCAGGGCATCATAAAAATAGGTAAGCAGAAGGCCCAAAACAGTGTTTCACCACTGAGACTTTCCTGGTCACACTGATATCTGAGTTTCCTGAGATACTCGCCATTCCATTCAGCTATCCAGTACATGGCCATGTCACAGAGCTTGGAGGTGTTTCATATCTTGGACACAAAACCATGAGCCTATTCTGGGTAGTGGCCAAAATTTAGGAAGAAAACAGGAACTTAGGAAGATAGTAGGGGTTGCCCATCCATAAGGCAACCTGCAGTCCAGTCATAAATTGGGTAGGATGAATGCTGGAAAACTCTTCCAGACAGGACATATCCATTGATGCATTCTCTTTTCTCATGTCTACAATCACGGACACAGTGAGATACACAGATATAGAAACACTCACCTTGTCAAACGACTTTTTAGAAACAGTCCACTCCAAACCAAACAAACCGCCTTTCCTACCTATTCTCAGAACATGAGACAAAACCACAAACTCACACCCACACCCACAAAGGCACTTCCTTCCCCCAATATGTCTGTGACTATCTGGAGTGTCCTCTGACTGTGGACCATATTGTAACCCCTAAGTGGCCTGCCCTGTCTCAGATCTGGTCTCCGTGGCCAAATCTGTGAAGTTGTCAGGAGCCAGCGATGACCAACTACCTGCTTTCTTAGGAAAGGACCCTATTCAGAGCTGTCCTGGCATTTGGCCATTCTCACATCAGTAGGTACCAAAAAAGACTCTCTCTGCCCTTGGTAAAACCAAACATGTGATCCCACTGGGACTGTGACTGGGACTGGCTCTGGATGCCTGGCTTCCTGGATCCCAAGTTCAGAGAGTTCCATCACCATGTAAGTTAGGTGAAGTCACTTTCTTCATGAAATGAATTAGGTCACTGCCTTGGCAACCACTTTGTCCTAACAGTTGCTGCCAAGGGTCTCTTTGGTACTACATAGCTGCCTACAACTTCTCCAAAGATCATTTCTGCATTGACCTTTGAGGTTCTCAGCAGGTGGAAGATCCCCTACATTCCTGTATTGTAAGACCAACTCTGTCCCTGCTCCTCTGTAAAGTTAGATTGAGGGAACAGCGTATGGTTAGGGTTAATAACAGGTTCGATTTCGGTTAGGAATCATTCTGCAGGATGAATAATGTTATTGGGAACCTGTGATATTTAAAAGAATATATAGGTGAAATATATGTTTGAAAACCCAAATCTATGTAAGTTTTGAAGCCAAGAAGTGTATTGGGCCCTTGGGTAGGATACTTAGCTTTGAATTATGTTCTGCACAGATGTCTCTGATTAATCACTATACAAAGGCATAGGACCTTTACCTTGGATGATTGAATGTCGAAGAGAAGATGCAGTCAAAAACAGATAGTCGGTAGGATTAGGAAGATAGTTATTAGGTTTAGAAAGAAGAGTGAGTATAGGATTTGGACCAAAAGTTTTTTAGCAATAGGGTTTCGGGTAGAGAGTGAATGTAAATGTCAGCACATGTGAAGAGTCATTCACAATGATGAACTAGGGAAAATATGTAGGAAAGTAAATATCAATTGAGACAATAGGAAATCAGGCAAAGTATAATGTGAGTTATAGGATTAGACATTTTCAACAGGGTTGAGGTTGAATACATAATCTTAGCAAGAAACAAATATGTAGTCACCAATTGGATTGACATTTGAGAGCATTAGGCAACATGGACATGGATGTTATTACTAATCCATGCTAACTTTCCATTTAGGCTTTGGTATAATCATACGTGTGACCTTTGCATTTTGTGTCCATAATATTACTGTGATAAAATATATATGTAGGTCAGGTGACATGAGTACATCTTCCACCATTTCTGGGAGCAATATTTTGAAGACGTATAAATTAGTATTGGGGGTACAAAGAGGTGTACCCTGTTTCTATGAATATACAGATAATGCATGAATAGAACATACTCTGAATAAAACATATACTCATTCCACTATAAATAATGGATTGAATTGATATATGAAAATATACAGGAAATCAAATATTGATATACAGACATTCATTACAACCAGTTATACATCAATGATAATATTAGTATTAGGATTTTCATGAAGAGTGTGTGAGTTTTGCTTCAAAATTGATTATGGAAATCGAAAATAATGTGTTTGGAAAGAAGTCTCATGAAAAGACCAGTAAAGAAACATTCAGGAATACATGTGTTCAGAAGCAAGAAGTGATTGAAAGTGAAACAAATTCCTATATATTTTTGAACTTTTGGATGAAATATATATACTATGATGTGCATAAACTGAAGAAATAATAATGTCGCACTGTTGAATAAATATGAACATCAAAATACATATCATGTTCCATAGGAATGTACTTGCATTGATGTTAAACTGGGTCAGTTACTGTAGAAATATTAGGATTTGTATACACCATTCACTGAAGTTAGTTGTCAGTACTAGGAAACAAATATGAATTTCAGGTGGATGAATATTTTGGAAAATAATCTTGTGAAAAGTTGATTATAAATCCACATAAATGAATATGAATGAACTTAGGGAGTGTATAATAAGTCACATATATTACATATTTTGAAAAATCTGGAGAGTATGTTTATATATATATATATATGTATATGTATATATATATATATATACATATATATATGTATATATATATATATATATATATATATATATATATATATATATATAGAGAGAGAGAGAGAGAGAGAGAGAGACATTAAAAACTAGCAATATATATGCCAATCAAAATTCATCATGAAATATATATCATCCACAGATCCAAAAATATTCATTATACTGAACATGGATTTATGTATAATGTTGTTCAACTAGAAAGTTCACCCATAGTTTGAAATTTCAGTTCCAACAGCATTTACGAGGAGTGATCTCTTCTCACAATTTGTATCTGCCAAGTCAACCACCTTACAAGAATGTATGTGTGGTACCAGGTAGAAATCTATATGTGCATATAAAAATACATGTGCTTAATAGGCTACAGAGAAAAGGAGAAAGGAATTCACATATTTGTTAACTTTAAAAACACATGGAGAACTATTTCAAAAAAATTTGCAAGATTTATAACTTCTACCCTATATTATGCAAAAGGCAAGTCCAAGTATACACCTTGCCTCCTCTGAACTGCTTGTACTTCTTTTCTGTTTTTTGTTATTTTTCTCCATCATATTAGGATTAGTAGTCAGAGTCTAGTTTGGAATTGGTTAGGGTCAGAGATTCAGTGTTTTGAAGGGAAATTGAAAAATGAATCCAATGTCTATGCAAATATGTGCTACCCGACAATCTCCCCACTCTCATCCAGAACAATGCCTTGACATTATCTTTTACCAAAGTAAGACACAGTTAGAGGAGAAGAGTTAGAAAATATGTGAATACATATCTGGAATGGAATATGCTCAGGAGTTCATAACTTTGGAGGTGGTAGCAGAGTTCAAAAAAGTAAGGCAAAAGGTAAACACTCCTCAAACATGGAGCTCTGCTGGCCTAAAAAATTCTTGAGAAACTGCCTCTGAGGTTGGGCACTTGAAATATATGTTGTTTTCAGGAGATTTAGTTCTTTTGTAGAGAGACCATCAAAGCTGGTTCTGCATATATGTGACCTGTAAGACATGGTTTCTTATTTTTCATTGAACATGTGGCAGCAGTGCTGAATTCTTTTTTTGTAGCTAAACTGTGGACACTGGGGCTAAGTTTCTCCCTGTGTTAACTGGGAAGAAATCTGTTCATCCTCCACTTTTAGTGGTGTTTCTGGCTGCTGCACTGGGAGTTTTGCTTCACGAAATAAAGGAGTTCAAATTGGACACATTGCTGGAGGGAGTTCTGTCACGTGTGGTGGGTGAGGGTTTGCAGGAGAATGCAATAACCAGGCTTCTATCCCACATGGCTGGCCCCCTTGACTATAGCAACCTGATTCTGAACATTTCCCTGAAACCTCTCCATATAACAAGGTGCCTTTACCTATTGGGTCTGTTGGCTGTAACCATATCAGTCACAAGCCATTTGGAAGCCAATGGCAGATCCCCGTGGCCCCACCACAGATGTTTTGTCACACATCTGCCCACCACTGCTCTAGGCCCAATAATCAGCAGGCACCAACTAACTGGCATCTCTGTTCTTCACCATTTTCATGAAACCCTGTCAATCAAGGCACTGTCTGGTACACTCATGATCAGCATCAGGACATCCAAAGGTTTTCCAGTGCCACCTGGTCATGGAAATTTCAAAAATTTCATGGTATTTATCTAGCCATTATTCAAGGAAGAAGTTGTAGTCACTGTGGGTTTCAATTCATTCAGGTACCATTAAATGTTAAGGAAGCTCATTTCAATTAAAGGTCTGGAGAACAATCACAGGCAAGGCATCCCAAATAGTGGCCAAAAGGTCACATGAAGCCAGGACCATTGAGGTCTACAATGTGAGGTCCATGTGTGTTTTGACTCTCAACTATGGCTGCCAAGTTTTTCAGAATAAAATCATGTGATATCCTGGCTGAGATTCTCAGTGTTCTGTGGAAAGCCACCCTTGGCCTTGATCTCAGTTTCCAAGGGCGACTCTCATGCGTGGCCTCCTAACATCCCCACACAATTCATGGCAATACTTCTCTGAGGTCAGTTCTACAACTCAGTCTCTAAGGAGTATTACACCAGAGTACAAGGCGATGTGGACCGAGTTATCCCTTCCAACTGCCACACAAATGACCAAAATTAAAACCAAAACATTCCCACATGGCCCTCATCTTCTTCCACATAGACCCTCATTATAACCTCTGGCTGGAGATTTCCATGAGGGGTGCAGCGCAAGAGAGTGTCCAAAATAAGCTCCCTTGGCCCTCATTTGCCTAAAGTCAGGGTGGCCTGGACACCATTCCTGTGAACCAGGAGTGATCAAATAGGCCTGCCATTACAACTGCTCTGCTTCTCCAATTTGAGGCCTACTGACTGTGGGGTTTAGATTCTTTATGTGAAGTGGAATCATGGGAAAACACAAGCACCTCTGCATGGCTTTGAAAAACTCTTTTGAACCAAAAGATACCTATACTCACTTGATGATTGTCTGCAACCTAATAGAGGAAGGAGAGAGACATCATCCACAATGACTGAATTTTGCCATTTTGGTTTTGGATGCACACATGGGATCTTTCTTTAGATCCATCAGGTGCTGAGAATCTAAACCTCAGCCTCACATAGTGCCAAGAGGCTGATTCAGACACATCCCATTCAAAGCAATTAAGCAAAGAGCCACAGGTGATGCCCAATCATTTCCATATGAAAACTGTTTTTTTCATGCTTCACAAAGGGGTGGCCTTAGGCAAAGACCTTCCTGTCATTCAGTGAAACAGAAAAATAGGTAAGCAAAAGGCACAAAGCATGGTTTCTCCACTGAGACTTACCTGGTCACACTGACATCTGAGTTTTCTAAGATGCTCGCCATTACCTTCAGCTATTCAGTACATGGCCATGTGACAGAGCTTGGGGTGGTACCTATCTTGGACACAAAACCATGAGACTATTCTGCAGATTGGTCAGAATTCAGGAAGAAATCTGAAACTTAGGAAGATAGTAGGTATTGCCCATCGATAAGGCAACCTGCAGTGCAGTCATAAATTGGGCAGCATGAATGCTGGGAAGCTTTCTACTAGACAGGACACATTCATTGATGCATTCTCTCTTCTAATGTCTACAACCACGGACACAGTGTTATACACAGACATAGAAACACTTGCCTTGTCAAACGACTATCTAGAAACAGTCCACTGCAAACCAGACATACCAGCTTTCCTATCTATTCTAAGAAAATGAGACAAAACCACAAACTCACACCCACAAACACAAAGGCACCTCCTTCCCCCAAGTAAGTCTGTGAATATCCAGAGTGTCCTCTGACTGGCGGGCCCTACTATGTTCCCCCGAAATGGCCTGTACTGTGTCAGATCTGGTCTCCTTGGCCAACTCTGTGAAGTTGTTAGGAGCCAGCAGTGAGCCACTACCTACTTCCTAAGGAAAGGCCCGTCTTCAGAGCTCTCCTGGCATTTGGCCATCCTCACATCAGTAGGTACCAAGAAAGACAGAATCTGTCATTGGTAAAACTAAACAAGTGAGCCCACTGGGACTGGGACTGGGACTGGCTCTGGATGCCTGGATTCCTGGATCCCAAGTTCAGAGAGTTCCATCACCAAAGAAGGAAGGTAGGTCAGTTTCTTCAGGAACTGAATGAGGTCAATGCCTTGGCAAACACTTTGTCCTAATAGTTGCTTCCAAGAGTCCCATGAGATGGAGGCTGCCCCTACTTCCTGTGACACTGTCACAAGTTAGAATGGTATATCAACCATAGGCACACGGGAACAGCTCTCCACACAGACCTTGTTTGGTCCATCTTCTCTACATTAAGAAGAAAGTGGCTGATTCAGACACACCCCTTCATCCTGACAAGGTTGTTTGCCATGGAAGATGACTTTTGCTCTCTCAGGTCCTTCATAGCTGCCTACCTTTTTTCCAGGGATCATGTCTGCATGGACCTTTGAGGTTCTCAGCAGGTTGAAGATCCCCTACATCCCTGTATTGTAAGACCAACTCTGTCCCTGCTCTTCTGTAAAGTTAGATTGAGGGAACAGTGTATGTTTAGGGTCAATAACATGTTGAATTTGGTTTCGGAATCATCCTGCAGAATGAATAATGGTATTTGAAACTGCGATATTTACCAGAATATATATGTGAAATATAAGTGTGAAACCAGAAATCTAGGTAACATTTGAAGCCCAGAAGGGCATTGGACCCTTGATTGTGATACTTAGCATTGAATTACAGTCTGCACAGAGGTCTCAGATAGATCAATATACAATGGCATAAGACCTTGAACCTTGCTTGATTGAATGTAGAAGAGAACATCCAGTCAAAAAAGGATAGTCGGTGGGAATAGAAAGATAGTCGGTAGGTTTACAAAAAGAATGAGTATAGGATTAGGAACAAAAGTTTATTAGCAATAGGTTATCGATTAGAGTGTGAATGTAAATGTCAGCACATGTGAAGAGTCAGTCACAATGATGAACTGGGGAAAATATGTAGGAAACAGATAGAAATAGAGCCATAATGAAATCAGGCAATGTATAAAGTGAGGGATAGGATTAGACATTTTCAGTAGGGTTGAGTTTGAATATATAATCTTAAGAAGAAACAAATATGTAGTCAACAATAGGATTGACATTTGAGAGCATTAGGCAACCTGGACATGGATGTTTTTAGTAATCCATGTTTACTTTCCATTTAGGCTTTGGTACAAACATAAGTGTGACCTTTGCATTTTTGTGTTCCGCATATTTCTGTGATTAAATGTATAAGTAGATCAGGTGACATGAGTATTTCTTCCACCATTTCACGGAGCAATATTTTGAAGACGTATAAATTAGTATTGGGGGTATAAAGAAGTGTCCACTGCGTCTATGAATATAGAGATAATGCATGAATAGACCATACTGTGAATAAATAATATAACTCTTTCTACTTTAAATAATGGATTGAATTTTTATCTGAAAATATATAAGAAATCCTATATTGGTATGCAATCATTAATTCCAACCAGTTATAAATCTAATGGTAATACCAGAGTTATAATTTATCATAAAGTTTATGTGAGTTTTGCTTCAAAAGTGATTATGGAAATTTAAAGTAATGTGTTTTGAAAGAAGTCTCATGAAAAGACCTGTCAAGAAACATGGAAGAATACATGTGTCCTGAGCAGGAAGTGATTGAAAGTGAAACAAATTCCTATAAATTTGCGAACTTGTGGGAAAATCTTAAGAGCCCCTCCCAGCTCTCCCTTGAGCGTGATAGCCAGACCGAGGGAATTAGGAGTTGCACGGGACTCGTGGTGCAGACCTCCAGGCCACTGCTCCCACCAGTGCTGAAAACTGAAGTCTCTTGCTCCAGCTTCTGGGGGCATGGCTTCTGGAGTGCAAGCAAATTCGCTGGGGGTTCTCAGGCCTAAGCTCCACACACTTAGGGTCTGAGGGAGACAAACAGGGAGAGTGTGCCCAGGCGTTCATGAAAACAGGGCTCCTAGGAGCAGCAGACCTGGCATGTAGCCAGTATTGTGGTGAGTGTCACAGGTGAGCGGGGCCTGGCTTGAGGAAACACAAAAGAAGGCCCTAGGCACTTAGGATTGGACACCCACCCAGTCTGGGAGGAAGAGCTGCTGCACAGTGATTGGTTCCCACCTATTGAAAGGAGAAGCTTGGCCCAGTGGGCACAGCTCTACCTACTGGAAAAGAAGTCTATTGCAATCTATGACTGCATTTATTGTTATTATTATTATTATTTTAATTTGTTTTTTATGTTTTGGTTTGGTTTTGTTTTTTTGTTTTTTTTTTTATTTTCATTTTTTTGTTGCTGTTCTTTAACTTTTTAAAAATGTTTTTAATTTTTTTAATTTTTTATTTTGTTATTATTATTTTTTAAAATTTTAATTTTAATTTTATATTATCATTATCATTTTTTTAAAAAAATCATTTTCTTTCTTTATTTTCTATTTTTTCTATTGTCTTTTCATTTCGTTTCAATTTTCTTATTTCCCATTCCTTGCATTCTACCTTCCTACTCTCATTCTCTTTAGTGACTATTTCCCTTCCCTTCTAAAATCTTTCCTCCCAAGCATCAAATAAATTTATAAGAGTAAACAGTAACTCAGCAGTCAAACTGAACAAGAAGTAACATGAGCAGCATAAACAAGCAAGGAAGAAAAAGAATACAAACAATGAAGGACACCCTAAATATTCAGGAGGACCTAGAGTCATCAGAAAAATGGTCATATAAAGAACTCAAGGAATACCTTAGACAGATGGAATGGAAACTTAAAGAGGATATGAGACAGAAAATCTAAACAGTAAAAGAAAACATTGAAAATGAATTACATAAACAGATAAAAGAAAAAGTTAAGCATCTTTATCATTGGATAGAGATTATAAAAAAAATCAATCAATAATTCTAGAAATGAAGGAAATGATAAACCAAATTAAGAACTCCATTGAGAGTATCACTAACAGAGTGGAGCAAGTAGAAGCCAGAACGTCAGATAATGAAGACAAAATATATCATCTTGAAACGAGTCTAGCCAACTCAGAAAGGCTGGCAAAAAAATCACAAGAAAAACATCCAAGAGATTTGGGATAACATAAAAAAAACCACACTTACGAGTCATCAGGATATAGGAAGGTACACAGACTCAAACCAAGGGAATGAGAAAAGTGCTGAATGAAATAATTACAGAAAACTTTCCAGAAATAAAAAAGGAAATGGATATACAAATTGTAGATGCATACAGGACAAGAGCACACAAAATCACAGTAGACCAATGCCAAGACACATTGTTATGAAGATATCCAATATACAGAAAAAAGAGAAAATAATAAATCTACAAGAGAATGGAGGCAGAATACATTCAGTGGTAAACCAATAAGGTTAACAACGGATATTTAATCACAGACGCTGAAAGCGAGAAGATCCTGGAAAAACGTATATTTCAAACACTGAAAGACAATGGATGCCAACCAAGAATTATGTATCCAGCATAATTAACCATCAGGTCCGACAACGAAATAAGAATCTTTCATGATAAACAAAAGCTAAAAAAATTTGAAGCCAGAAAACAAGCATTGCAAAGCGTCTTGAGCAAAACACTACACAGGAAAGAAATAAAAAACAACAACCAAAACCATCAGTGGGAAGTACCTTGGTAATGACAGAGGCAGGGTGAAAGCTTATCATGGAGAAACAAACTAAATTAAAAAAAAGATAAATAATCAAACATGGCTGGCAGTACAAACCATACATCAATAGTAACTCTGAATGTAAATGGCTTAAACTCTCCAATAAAGCGACATAGGCTGGTAACTTGGATTAAATAAACAAATCCAACAATATGTTGCCTCGAGGAGACACATCTGAAATGCAAAGAAACACAGGCTGAAGGTGAAAGGTTGGGAAAATATACACCATGCACACTTATCCTCATAAGCAAGCAGGGGTGGAAATCCTCATATGGAATAAAATCGACTTCAAGACTAAGTTAATCAAAAGAAATAAGGAAGGACATTATATACTGTTAAAAGGAACGATTCACCAACAAGACATAACAATTATCAATATTTATGCACTAAATAATGGTGCTACGATGTTCATGAAACAAATTTTCCTCAAGCTCCAGAATGAAATAGACCACAACACAATAATTATGGGTGACTTCAACACACATCTATCACCATTGGACAGATCCTCCAAACAAAAGTTGAATAAAGAAACTATAGAACTCAATATCACAATCAATACCCTAGACTTAACTGACATATATAGAATATATCAACCATCATCAAGTGGATATACTTTTTTCTCAGCAGCACATGGATCCTTCTCAAAAATAGACCATATATGATGCCATAGGGCAACCCTCTGTAAATATAAAGGTGTGGAGATAATACCATGCATTTTATCTGATCATAATGGAATGAAACTGGAAATCAATGATAAAAGAAGAAAGAAAAAATTCTACATCACATGGAAAATGAACAATATGTTACTGAATGATCAATGGGTTACAGAAGACATAAAGGAGGAAATCAAAAAATTCTTAGAGATAAATGAAATTACAGACACAACATATCGGAATCTATGAGACACAATGAAAGCAATTTTAAGAGGGAAATTCATCGCCTGGAGGTCATTCCTGAAAAAAAGGAAAAACCAACAAATAAGTGAGCTCACACTTCATCTCAAAGCCCTAGAAAAGGACGAGCAAAACAACAGCAAATTTAGCAGAAGGCAAAAAATTATTAAAATCAGAGTGGAAATCAATGAAATTGAAACAAAAGAAACTATTGAAAAAATTAACAAAACTAAAAGTTGGTTCTTCAAAAAAATAAATAAGATCAACAGACCCTTAGCCATGCTAAAGACGAAAAGAAGAGTAAGAACTCAAATTACTAACATATGGGATGAAAAAGGCAATATCACAACAGATGCTACAGAAATACAGAAGACAATTAGAAATTATTTTGAAAACCATTATTCCAATAAAATAGAAAATAGTGAAGACATCGATAAATTTCTTAAGTCATATGATTTGCCCAAACTGAGTCAGGAGGATACACACAATTTAAACCGACCAATACCAATGGATGAAATAGAAGAAGCAATCAAAAGACTACCAACCAAGAAAAGCCCAGGAACGGATGGCTATACAGCGGAGTTTTACAAAACCTTTAAAGAAGAATTAATACCAATACTTTTCAAGTTATTTCAGGAAATAGAAAAAGAGGGAGCTCTGCCAAATTCATTTTATGAGGCCAACATCACCCTAATTCCAAAACCAGAAAAAGACACCTCAAAGAAAGAGAACTACAGACCAATATATCTGATTAACCTAGATGCAAAAATCCTCAATAAAAATCTGCCTAATTGAATACAAAGGCACATCAAAAAAATTGGTCACCAGGATCAAGTAGGATTCATCCCTGGGATGCAACGATGGTTCAATATACGAAAATCAATAAATGTTATTCATCACATCAATAGACTTAAAGATAAGAACCATATGATCATCTCGATAGATGCTGAAAAAGCATTCGAAAAAGTACAGCATCCCTTTATGTTCAAAACATTAGAAAAATAGGGATAACAGGAACTAACCTCGACATTGTAAAAGCTATCTATGCTAAGTCTCAGGCTAGCATCATTATGAATGGAGAAAAATTGAAGGCATTCCCTCTAAAATCTGGAAAAAGACAGGGATGACCTCTGTCACCAATTCTATTCAAAATAGTTCTCAAAAAACTGGCCAGAGCAATTAGACAGACAAAAGAAATCAAAGGCATTAAAATAGGAAAATAAGAACGTAAATTATCATTATTTCCTGGTGACATGATTCTATACACAGAAGACCCAAAAGGGTCTACAAAAAAACTACTAAAACTAATAAATGAATTCAGCAAAGTGGCAGGATATACAATCAAAACGCATAAATCAAAGGCATTTCTGTATATCAGCGACAAAACTTCTGAAACAGAAATGAGGAAAAACACTCCATTCACAATATCCTCAAAAAAAATTAAATACTTGAAAATCAACCTAACAAAAAAGGTGAAAGACTTTTACAATGAAAACTACAGAACCCTAAAAAGAGAAGTAGAAGAAGATCTTAGAAGATGGAAAAATATACCCTGTTCCTGGATAGGCAGAACTAACATCATCAAAATGGCGAAATTACCAAAAGTTTTCTATAGGTTTAATGCAATGCCAATCAAAATCCCAAAGGCATTTCTTGTAGAAATAGATAAAGGAATCATGGAATTCATATGGAAAAATATAAGACCCAGAATAGCAAAAGCAATTCTAGCAGGAAGTGTGAATCATGCGGTATAGCGATACCAGACTTAAAACAATACTACAGAGCAATAGTAACAAAAACAGCATGGCAATGGTACCAAAACAGGCGGGTTGACCAATGGTACAGAATAGAGGACACAAAGACTAATTCACAAAGCTACAAGTATGCTATATTTGATAAAGGAGCTAAAAGCATGCAATGGAGGAAATATAGCATCTTGAACAAATGGTGTTTTAAAAAATGGAAATCCATATGCAACAAAATGAAACCGAATCCCCTCCTCTTGCCATGCACAAAAGTTAACTCAAAGTGGATCAAGGAGCTAGATATCAAATAAGAGACTCTGCATCTGATAGAAGAAAAAGTTGGCTCCGATCTACATAATGTGGGGTCGGGCTCCAAATTCCTTAACAGGACACCTATAGCAGAAGAGTTAATAACAAGAATTATCAAATGGGACTTACTTAAACTGAAAAGTTTTTTCTCAGCAGGATAAAAAATGAGAGAGGTAAATAGGGAGCCTAAATCATGGAAACAAATTTTTACTCCTCACACTTCAGATAGATCCCTAATATCCAGAGTATACCAAGAACTCAAAAAATTAGATAATAAGATGATAAATAACCCAATCAAAAAATGGGCCATGGACCTGAACCGACACTTCTCAGAGGAGGACATACAATCAATCAGTAAGTACATGAAAAAATGCTCACCATCTCTAGCAGTCAGAGAAATGCAAATTAAAACCACCCTTAGATACCATCCTACTCTAGTAAGATTGGCAGCCATTATGAAGTCAAACAACAACAAGTGCTGGCGAGGATGAGAAGAATAGGGTACTCTTGTACATTGCTGGTGGGACTGCAAAATGTTGTGGCAAATTTGAAAAGCAGTATGGAGATTCCTGGGAAAGCTGGGAATGGAACCACCATTTGACCCAGCTATTGCCCTTCTCAGACTATTCCCTGAAGACCTTAAAAGAGCATATTACAGGGATACTGCCACCTCGATGTTCATAGCAGAACAATTCAAAATTGCTAGACTGTGGAACCAACCCAGATGCCCTTCAGTAGATGAATGGATAAAAAAATGTGGCATTTATACACCATTGAGTATTATGCAGAATTAAAAAATGACAAAATCATTGAATTTGCAGGCAAATGGATGGCACTAGAGCAGATTATGCATAGTGAAGCTAGCCAAACCCTAAAAAACAAATAAAAATGTCTTCTTTGATATAATGAGAGCAACTAACAACAGAGCACTGAGGAAGAGCAGGAAGAAAAGATCAACATTAAACAGAGACATAAGGTGGCGGGAGGAAAGAGAGAGATAAAGGAAATTGCATGGTAATGGAGGGAGACCCTCATTGTTACACAAAATTACATATAAGAGGTTGTGAGGGGAATGGGAAAATAAACAAAGATATAAATGTATTACAGTAGATGGGGTAGAGAGAGAAGATGGGAGGGGAGCGGGGATAGTAGAGGATAGAAAATGTAGCAGAATACAACAGTTACTAATAGGGCATTATAAAAATGCGGATCTGTAACAGATATGATTCTGCAATCCGTATTTGGGATAAAAATGGGAGTTCATAACCCACTTGAATATAATGTATGAAATATAATATGTCAAGAGCTTTGTAATGTTTTGAACACCCAATTTAAAATGTAAAATAATTATATGAAATAAAATATTTGAAAAAAAAAACACATGGAGAAATATTTCACTCTCATCCAGAACAATGCCTTGACATTACCCTCGCCCCAAGTAATACATCATTAGAGGAGAAGAGTTAGAAAATCTGGGAATACATAGCTGGAATTTAAAATGCTCAAATGTTCACAACCTTGGAGGTGGTAGAGTAGTTTACTAAAGTAAGGGACAGGGTAAACACTCCACAAATATGGAGCTCTGCTGGCCTAAAGACTTCTTCAGAAACTGCCTCTGAGGTTGGGCACTTGAAATATATGTTGTTGTCAGGAGCTTTAGATTCCTTTGTAATGAGAGCATCAAAGCTGGGTCTGCATCTATGTGACCAGGAGGACATGGTTTCTTATGTTCCAATGAACATGAGTCAGCAGTGCTGAATTCAATCTTTGTAGGTAAACTGTGGTCACTGGGGGCTAAGTGTCTCCCCGTGTGGACTGTGAAGCCATTTGGTCATCCTCCACATTTTGTGGTGTTTCTTGCTGCTTCACTGGTAGTTTGGTATTTGCTTCACAAAATACAAGGAGTCCAACTGGGACAAAGTTTTGGAGGGAGTTTCTCACGTGTGGTGGGTCAGGGTCTGCAGGAGAATGCACCCACCAAGGTTCTATCCCAAATAGCTTGCCTCTTGACCATAGCAACGTGATTCTGAACATTGCCCTGAAACCTCTCCAAATAAAAATACGCCTTTACATAAAGGGGTCTGCTCGCTGCACCATGTCAGTCACAAGCAATTTGGAAGCCAATGGAAGATCCACATGGCCCCACCACAGATGATTTATCACACACCTGCTGACTGCAGCTCTATGCCCACTACTCAGCAGGCTCCAAATTACTGGCATCTCTGCTCTATACCATTTTCTTGAAACCCAGTCCATCAGGCACTGTCTGGTATACTCATAGTCAGCAACAGGATATCCAAAGATTCTCCAGTGCCACCTGGTCATGGAAATTTAAAAAAATTCACGGTATTTATCTAGCCATTTTTCAAGGATGAAGTTGAAGGCATTGTGGGTTTCACTTCATTCAGGAACCATTAAATGGTGAGGATGCTCATTTCAATGAAAGCTCTGGAGAACTCTCAAAGCAAGGCTTCCCAAAGAGTGGCCAATGATCACATGAAGCTAGGCGCATTGAGGTCTACAATGTGAGGTCCATGTGTGTTTTGACTCTCAACTATGGCTGCCAAGTCTTTCAGAATGAAATTATGTGATACCCTGGCTGAGATTCCCAGTGCTCTGTGCAAAGCCAACCTGGGCCTAGATCTCAGTTTCCAAGGGCAAATCTCATGCGTGGCCTCCTAAAATCCCAACACAATTCATGGCAATACTTCTCTGAGGTCAGTACCACAACTCAGTATCTAAAGGGAATCACACCAGAGTTCAAGCCCAGGTGGACACAGTCGTCACTTCCAACTGCCACCCAAATGACCACAATTAAAACCAAAACACTCCCACATGACCCACATCTTCTTCCATATAGACACTCATCATAACTTCTGGCTGGAGGTTTCCATATGGGGCTCCGCCCAAGCCAGTGTCAAAAATAAGCTCCCTTGCCCCTTAATTTGACTACACTCAGGGTGGCCTGTACACCCTTCCTGTGAACCAGATGTGATCAAATAGGCCTGCCATTAATACTGCTCCGCTTCCCAAATTTGAGGACTACTGACTGTGGGTTTTAGATTCTTTATGTGAACTGGAGTCATGATAAGACCCAAGCACCTATGGGATAGAATCTGCAGGGCTTTGAGGAACTCATTTGACACAAAGGATCCCTATTCTCACTTGATGGAGGTCACGAACCTTACAGAGGAAGACGAGAGACTTCATCCACAATGACTGCTCTTTTTTCCACTTTGGTTTTGGATATACACATGGAATCTTTCTTTAGATACATCAGGTGATGAGAAACTAAGCAACAGCCTCACACAGGGCCAATGGTCTGAATGAGACACATCTTTTTCAAAGCAATTAAGCAAAGAGCCACAGGTGATGCCCATTCATTTCCATTTGAAAACTGTTTTCTTCAGTCTTCACAAAGGGGTGGCCTAAGGCAAAGACCTTCCTGACATTCAGGGCAACAGAACAATAGGTAACCAAAAGGCCCAAAGCAGGGTTTCTCCACTGAGACTTTAATGGTCACAGTGATTTCTGAGTTTTCTGCGATGCTCGCCATTCCCTTCAGCTATCCAGTACATGGCCATGTCACAGAGCTTGGAGGTGGTATATATCTTGCACAAAAAACCATGAGCCTATTCTGGAGAGTGGCCAGAATTTAGGAAGAAAAGTGGAACTTAGAAAGATAGCAGGTGTAGCCAATTGATAAGGCAAGCCCCAGTGCATTCATAAATTGTGCAGGATGAATTCTGGGAAGCTTTCTACTAGACAGACACATCCATTGATCCAATATCTTTTCTAATGTCTACAACCATGGATAACAGTGGGATACACAGACATAGAAACACTCGCCTTGCCAAATGACTTACTAGAAACAGATCACTCCAAACCAAACAAACCATCTTCCCTGCCTATTCTCAGAACATGAGACAAAACCACAAACCCACAACCAAACCTACAAAGGCACCTCCTTCCGCCAAGTAGGTCTTTGACTATCTGGAGTGTCCTCTGACTTATGGGCCATACTATGTTCTCCCGAAATGGCCACTCCTGTCTCAGATTTGGACTCCATGGCCAACTCTATGAAATTGTCAGGAGCCAGCTGTGAGCCACTACCTGCTTTCTCAGGAAAGGCCCCTCTTCAGAGATTTCCTGCCATTTGGTCATCCTCACATGAGTAGGTACCAAGAAAGACTGACTCTGTCCTTGGTAAATCCAAACAAATGAGACCACTCGGACTGGAACTGCCCTGGCTTTTTTGCTTGAATTCCTGGATCCCAAGATCAGAGAGTTCCATCACCAAGGAATTGAGGTGAGGTCACTTCCTTCAGGAACTGAAAAATCTGTGAAAAGCAACCCTGGGCCTAGATCTCAATTCCAAGGGTGACTCTTTGCGTGGCCTCCTAAAATCCCAACAAAATTCAATGCAATACTTCTCTAAGGTCAGTTCCACAACTCAGTCTCTAAGGGGAATCACACCAGAGTTCAAGCCCAGGTGGACCCAGTCATTTCTTCCAACCGCCACACAAATGACCAAAATTAAAACGAAAACACTCCCATATGGCCATCATCTTATTACATATTGTCATTCATCGTAATGTCTGGCTGAAGATTTTCATGAGGGGCGAAGCCCAAGAAAGTGTCCAAAATAAGCTCACTTGCCCCTCATTTGCCTAAAGTCAGGGTGGCCTGGACACCCTTCCTGTGAACCAGGAGTGATCAAATAAGCCTGTCATTAATAATGCTCTGTTTCTCCAATTTGAGGCCTACTGATTTTCAGGTATAGATTCTTTGTGATTTGGAGTCATGCGAAACCCCAAGCACCTCTGCAGGGCTTTGAGGAACTCATTTGACCCAAAGAATCCATTTTCTCACTTGACAGAGGTCAGGAACCTAACAGAGGAAGGCAAGAGACTTCATCCACAATGACTGATCTTTTTGCCATTATGGTTTTTGATGCACACATGGGATCATTCTTTAGATCCATCAGGTGCTGAGAATGTAAGTCACAGCCACAGGCAAGGCCAAGAGGCTAATTCAGCCACATCCCTTTCCAAAGCAATTAAGCAAAGAGCCACAGGTGATGCCCATTCATTTCCATTTGAAAACTCTTTTCTTCAGGCTTCACAAAGGGGTGGCCTGAGACAAAGTCTTTCCTGACATTCAGTGCAACAGAACAATAGGTAAGCAAAAGCCCCAAAGCAGAGTTTTTCCACTGAGACGTTCCTGTTCACACTGATATCTGAGTTTTCTGAAAGGCTGGCCATTCTCTTCAGCTATCCAGCACATGGCCATGTCACAGTGCTTGGAGTGGTACATATCTTGGACACAAAACCATGAGCCTATTCTGGAGAGTGGCCAGAATTCAGGAAGAAAACAGGAACTTAGGAAGATAGAAGGTGTTGCCTCTCGATAAGACAAGCTGCAGTCCATTCATAAAAAGGGCAGGATGAATTATGGGAAGATTTATACTAGACTGGACGCATCCATTAATGCTTTCTCTTTTCTAATGTCTACAACAACGGACACAGTGGGATACACAGACATAGAAACACTCACCTGGTCAAACGACTTACTAAAACAATCCACTCCAAACCAAACAAACCAACTTTCCTACCTATTCTCAGAACATGGCCTGACCTCTCTCAGATCTGGTTTCCTTGGCCAACTCTGTGAAGTTGTCAAGAAAAGGGGGTGAGCCACTAGCTGCTTCTTCTGGAAAGGTCCCTCTTCAGAGCTCTCCTGGCATTTGGCCATCCTCACATCAGTAGGTACCAAGAAAGACTGACTCTGTTCCTGGTAAATCCAAACAAGTGAGCCCACTGGGACTGTGGCTGCCTCGGGGTGCCTGGATTCTTTGATACAAAGTTCAGAATGTTCCATCACCAAGGAAATGAGGTATGTCACTTTTTTTGGAACTGAATGAGGTCACTGCCTTGGCAACCACTTTGTCGTAACAGTTGCTTCCAAGTGTCCCATGAGATGGAGGCTGCCCCTACTTCCTGTGACACTTTCACAAGGTAGAATGGTATGTCAACCATAGGCACCCAGCAGCAGCTCTCCACACAGGCCTGGTTTGGTCCATCTTCTCTACAATAAAAAGAGAGATGCTGATTCAGAAACATCCCTTCATCCTGACCAGGTTGTTTGCCATGGAAGATGACTTTTGCTCTCTCAGGTCCTTCATAGCTGCCTAAATCTTCTCCAGGTATCATTTCAGAATGGACCTTTGAGGTTCTCAGCAGGTGGAATGTCCCCTACTTTCCTGTATTGTAAGAACGACTCTATCCCTGTTCTTCTGTAAAATGAGATTGAGGGAACAGTGTATGTTTAGGGTTAATAACAGGTTCGATTTGGGTTAGCAATCATTCTGTGTGATAAATAATGGTATTGGGAACCTGCGATATTTCCAAGAATATCGAGGTGAAATATAAGTATGAAAACAAAAATCTAGGTATGATTTGAAGCCCAGAAGGGCATTGGGCCCTTAATTGGGATACTTAGTTTTGAATTATATTCTGCAAAGATGTCTCAGACAATTTGATATACAATAGCATAGGACCTTGTACCTTGGATGTTTGAATGTAGAAGAGAACATCCAATCCAAAGGGGTAGTCGGTAGGATTAGGAAGATAGTCGGTAGGTTTAGAAAGAAGAGTGAGTGTAGGATTGGGACTAAAAATTCTTTAGCTATAGGGTTTCGGTTAGAGAGTGAATGTAAATGTCAGCACATATGAAGAATCAGTCACTGTGATGAAATTGGGAAAATATGTAGAAAAGCAGATATCAATAGAGACATTATGAAGTCAGGCAAAGTATTAAGTGAGTGATAGGAGTTGACATTTTCACCAGGGTTGAGTTTGAATATTTAAACTTAGGGAGAAATAAATATGTAGTAACCAATAGAATTGACATTTGAGAGCATTAGGCAACCTGGACATGGATGTTTTTAGTAATCCATGATCTCTTTCCATTTAGTCTTTGGTACAATCATAAGTGTGACCTTTACATTTTTTGTCCAGAATATTACTGTGATAAAATGTATTTGTAGATCAGGTGACATGAGTATTTCTACCACCATTTCTGGGAGCAATATATTGAAGACGTAAAATTAGTATTGGGGGTACAAAGAGGTGTACCCTGTGTCCATGAATATAGAGATTAAGCATGAATACACCATACTGTGAATAAATAATATAACTGGTTCCAACTTTAAATAATGGATTGAATTGATATCTGAAAATATACAATAAATCTTATATTGATATACATTCATTCATTCCAACCAGTTATACATCTAATGGTAATATTAGTGTTTTGGTTTATCATGAAGAGTGTGTGAAGTTTGCTTCAAAAGTGATTATGGAAATCAAAAATAATGTGTTCGGAAAGAATTCTCATGCAAAGACCAGTCAAGAAATATTGAGGAATACATGTGTTTTGAAGCAGGAAGTGATTGAAAGTGAAACAAATGCCTATAAATTTGCTAAATTGTTTATGAAATATATATCCTTTGATGTGCATAAACTGATGAAATTGTAATGTACCAGTTTTGAATAAAAATTAACGTAAAAATACACATCATGTCCCATTGGAATCTACTTGCATTGATGTTAAACTTGGTCAGTTACTGTAGAAATATTAGGATTCGCGTGCCTCATTCACCGAAGTTAGTTTTCTTTTTTTTTTAATTTTTTATGGTTGTTCTAAACATTACATATTTCTTGATATATCATATTTCACACTTTGATTCAAGTGGGTTATGAACTCCCATTTTTACCCCGTATACAGATTGCAGAGTCACATCAGATACACATCAATTGATTTACACATTGCCATACTAGTGTCTATTGTATTCTGCTGCCTTTCCTATCCTCTACTATCCCTCCTCCCCTCCCCTCTCTTCCCCTCTTCTCTCTCTAAAATAAATTTCTCCCTTTTTGTATTATTTTTCCCTTTCCCCTCACATCCTCTTTTATGTAATTTTGTGTAACCCTGAGGGTCTCCTTCCATTTCCATGCAATTTCCCTTCTCTCTCCCTTTCTCTCCCACCTCTCATCCCTATTTAATATTAATCTTCATCTCATGCTCTTCATCCCTACTCTGTTCATAGTTACTCTCCTTTTATCAAAGAAGGCATTTGGCATTTGTTTTTTAGGGATTGGCTAGCTTCACTTAGCATAATCTGCTCTAATGCCATCTATTTTCCTGCAAATTCTATGATTTTGTCATTTTTTAAAGCAGAGTAATACTCCATTGTGTATAAATGCCACATTTTTTTTATCCATTCTTCTATTGAACGGCATCTAGGTTGGTTCCACAGTCTTGCTATTGTGAATTGTGCTGCTATGAACATCAATGTAGCAGTGTCCCTGTAGCATGCTCTTTTAAGGTCTTTAGGGAATAGACCGAGAAGAGGAATAGCTGGGTCAAATGGTAGTTCCATTCCCAGCTTTCCAAGAAATTTCCATAATGCTTTACAAATTGGCTGCACCAATTAGCAGTGCCTCCAATAATGTACAAGTGTACCTGTTTCTCCACATCCTCACCAGCACTTGTTGTTGTTTGACTTCATAATGGCTGCCAATCTTACTGGAGTGAGATGGTATCTTAGGGTGGTTTTGATTTGCATTTCTCTGACTGCTGGGGATGGTGAGCATTTTTTCATGTACTTGTTTTTTGATTGTATGTCCTTCTCTAAGAAGTGTCTGTTCTGGTTCTTGGCCCATTTGTTTATTGGGTTATTTGTTATCTTATTGTCTATTTTTTTGAGTTTTTTGTATACTCTGAATATTAGGGCTCTATCTGAAGTGTGAGGAGTAAAGATTTGTTCCCAGGATGTAGGCTCCCTATTTACCTCTCTTACTGTTTCTTTTGCTGAGAAAAAACTTTTTAGTTTGAGTAAGTCCCATTTGATGATTCTTGTTATTAACTCTTCTGCTATGGGTGTCCTATTGAGGAATTTGGAGCCCGACCCCACAGTATGTAGATCGTAGCCAACTTTTTCTTCTATCAGACGCCATGTCTCTGATTTGATATCAAGTTCCTTGATCCATTTTGAGTTAACTTTTGTGCATTGCGAGAGAAAGGGATTCAGTTTCATTTTGTTACATATGGATTCCAAGTTTTCCCACCACCATTTTTTGCAGATGCTATTTTCCTCCATTGCATGCTTTTAGCCCCTCCATCATATATAAGATAGTTGTAGTTTCCTGGCTTGGTTTCTGTGTCCTCTATTCTGAACCATTGGTCCACCCTCCTGTTTTGGTACCAGTACCATGCTATTTTTGTTACTATTGCTCTGTAGTATAGTTTTAAGTCTGGTATCGCTATGCCACCTGATTCACACTTCCTGCTTAGTATTGTTTTTGTTATTCTGTGTCTTTTATTTTTCCATATGAATTTCATGATTGCTTTCTCTATTTCTAGAGGAAATGCCGTTTGGATTTTGATTGGCATTGCATTAAACCTATTGAGAACTTTTGGTAATATCACCATTTTGATGATGTTAGTTCTGCCTATCCATGAACAGGATATATTTTTACATCTTCTAAGATTTTCTTCTATTTCTCTCTTTAGGGTTCTGTAGTTTTAATTGTATAAGACTTTCACATCTTTTGTTAGGTTTATTCCTAATTATTATTATTTTTTTAAGATATTGTGTATGGAGTGGTTGTCCTCATTTCCATTTCAGAGGATTTGTCGCTGATATGCAGGAATGCCTTTGATTTATGCATGTTGATTTTATATCCTGCCACTTTGCTGAATTCATTTATTAGCTCCATTAGTTTCTTTGTAGACGCTTTTGGACTGCTAGATATAGAATCATGTGATCTGCAATAGTGATAATTTAAGTTCTTCTTTTCCAATTTTTATGCCTTTTATTTCTTTCATCTGTCTAATTGCTCTGGCCAGTTTTTCGTGAACTATGTTGAACAGAAGTGGTGAGAGAGGGCATCCCTGTCTTGTTCCAGATTTTAGAGAGAATGCCTTCAATTTTTCTCCATTCAGAATGATGCTAGCCTGAGGCTTAGCATAGATTGCTTTTACAATATTGAGGTATGTTCCTCTTATCACTAGTTTTTCTAGAGTGTTGAACATAACAGAATGCTGTACTTTATTGAATGATTTTTTTTTGCGTCTATCGAGATGATCATATGGTTCTTATTTTTAAGTCTATTGATGTGGTGAATAACATTTATTGATTTCCGTATATTGAACCAGCCTTGCATCACACGGATGAATCCTACTTGATCAGGATTCACAATTTTTTGGATATGTTTTTGTATCCAATTCGCCAGAATTTTATTGAGGATTTTTTTCATGTAGGTTAATTAGAGATATTGGTCTGTAGTTTTCTTTCTTTGAAGTGTCTTTGTCTGGTGGAAGAATCAGGGTGATGTTGGCCTCGTAGAATGAATTTGGAAGATCTCCCTCTTTTTCAATTTCCTGAAATACCTTGAAAAATATTGGTATTCGTTCCTCTTTAAAGGTCCATATGAGTGATATGATTTTTCCCAAACTTTCACCGTCAGTCTATGTATGCATTTTCCTATCAAATGCGTCTCCTGTAGGCAGAATATTGTTGGGTCTTGTTTTTTGTTCAATTCTACTAGCCAGTGTGTCTTCATTGGTGAGTTTAAGCCATTAACATTTAGGGTTATTATTGAGATATGGGTTGTTCCTCCAGCCATATTTGTTTATTTATGTTACTAAACATGGTTTTCCTCTTTGATTATTTTCCCCCCTTTAATGTTCTAACTCCCACTGTTGGTTTTCATTGTTATTTTCCATTTCCTCTTCCTGCAATGTTTTGCCGAGGATGTTTTGAAGAAATGGTTTTCTAGCTGCAAATTCTTTTCACTTTTGTTTATCGTGGAAGGTTTTAATTTCATCTTCCATCCTGAAGCTTAATTTCGCTGGATACACAATTCTTGGTTGGAACCCATTTTCTTTCAGTGTTTGAAATATGTTATTCCTGGATCTTCTAGCTTTCAGAGTCTGTTTTGAAAGATCAGCTGTTATCCTGATTGGTTTACCCCTAAATGTAATCTGCTTCCTTTCTCTTGTAGCTTTTAAAATTCTCTCCTTTTTCTGTTTGTTGGGCATCTTCATTACAATGTGTCTAGTTGTGGCTCTCTTATGATTTTGCACATTAGGCGTTCTGTAGGCTTCTAGGACTTGGGATTCTGTTTTATTTATCAAGTCTGGGAAGTTTTCTCATATTATTTCATTGAAACGATTGCTCATTCCTTTGGTTTGGACCTCTATACCTTCCTGTATCCCAATGACTCTTAAGTTTGGCCTCTTTATGTTATCCCATATTTCTTGGATGTTCTGCTCGTGGTTTCTTAACAGTCTTGCTGAGCTGTCTATATTCTTTTCAAGTTGAAATACTTTGTCTTCATTGTCTGATGTTATATGTTCTAATTTTTCTACTCTGCTGGTAGTATTCTCAATTGAGTTTTTAAGTTGGTTTATTGCTTCCTGCAATTCTAGGATTTCTGTTTGTTTGTTTTTACAACCTCTATCTCCCTATATAGTTGATCTTTTGCTTCTTGGATTTGTTTATGTAATTCATTGTTGAAGTGATCTTTAATTGTCTGATTTTGTTGTCTAATGTCTTCCTTGAGACTCCAGATCATCTAAAGCATGAGTATCCTGAATTCTTTATCTGACATTCCATCTGATGCAGCTATTACCTCTTCTAAAGTTGTGTTGACCTGCATTGCTTGTGGTCCTTTCTTTCCTTGTCTTTTCATACTGCTCGCGTTTCTCTCTGCATGTTGAAGTTGTTGTGTTTTTGAAGTTTTCCCCCTATATATTTATATTGCTCTTGTATAGTTGAAAAGTCTCCCTTGCAGGAGCAGGGGGCAGCTGTGCTGCTCCTCCAATTGGGGTGATCTATCTACCACGCTGAAGGGCTCCTGGGTCTGTTCTGCTGGTTGGTTGCAGGTCTGTCTACAATGCGGGCGCAGGCTGTGGCTCTGCTCTGCCCCTCCTCCATTTGGTGTGACGTTTCTACAACGCCAGCGGACCCCTCGGCCTGTTCTGCTGATCCATTGCAGGTCTGCCTACCTTGCACGCGCGAGCGACAGCTCTACGCTGCCCTTACTCCAATTGGAATGACGTGTCTACCATGCCGGCAGGACGCTCTGCCTGTTCACTTGTCGGTCGCAGGTCTGTCTATTTTGTGGGCATGGGCAGTGGATCTGCTCTGCCCCTACTCCAAATGGTGTGATGTGTCTGCCGTGCTGGCAGGCCGCTGGGCCTGTTTCACTGTTCGGTTGCCTACGTTGTGGGCGAGGTTGGTCGCTCTGCTCTGCCCCTAGTCCAATTGGGGTGTCATGACTAGCATGCCGGCAGGTCGCTGGGTTGGTTTCGGGCGTGGGCGAAGGCTCTGCTCTGCCCCTACTCAAATTGGGGTGATGTGACTACCTTGCCGGCGGGTCGCTGGGCCTGTTCTGGGCATGGGCGGTGGCTCTGCTCTGCCCCTATTCCTATTGGGGTGACCTAACAACCACGCTGGTGGGCCGCTTGGCTTGTACTGGGCGCGGGAGAAGGCTCTGCTCTGCCCCTACTCCAATTGGGGTGACGTGACTACCACGCCTGCTGGTCGATGGGCCTGTTCTGGGAACGGGCGGCGGCTCTGCTCTGTCCCTTCTCCAATTGGGATGACGTGACTACCACGCCTGTGGTTCGCTGGGGCTGTGCCGGGCGTGGGCGGCGGCTCTGCTCTCCCCCTCTGGCTTGAAGACAAAGTGAGAGAGACTCGGGTGTTTGTGACTCACTTTTTTTACCAGGACACCAACTGTTTCTGTCACCGCTGGTATCGATGAAGTTATATCCTCCGCCACTTTGTGTTGACATCAGATCTCTAATATGTTGGTATCCCTTGCGAATGGCAGCATTCCGTTCCCTTTGCCGGATGACCAAAGCAATGGGTGAGTCCTGACCGGCCCTCACAAGCCCCGTCTCAATCCTGTTGCCACTGCCTATGAAGGCTCGGTAGGTATTTACCTCCACAGTATTCAGCAAGACCTAGACCGAGAAGCAGTTTCCGAGGGTTCTTTAGCCCTGGGCCTGATCAGTTCCAGGAGCCAGAATTCGACCTCTCTGGGCTTGGTGTATGTTCTGATAGGAGCAGGCCTGAGTAATTTGTCTCTGAGACACAGGCGAATGGCAGCCTGAGATTACTTGTTCTATAGCTGAATGAGCTGCTATCAGTTGAAAACAGGAATGGTGACGTCAGCTCTCCAAGATGGTGGCTCCTGGCTTCCTCTGTGGTCTGACTGGTGTGGAAAACCCAATTGAACGGCGTCCTTCCCCAGTCTCAAACTCAGAATTCAGCAATGAGCACAGTGCTTGTACAGCTGGCAGGAGCACACAGAATCCGCACCACTGAATATTTGTGTTGCTATCTCATTGTTTCCTATCACGCGCCACAGACTCTAGCCGTAGGGCGATTTGCTGAATAAGCAGCATGACGCTCCATGTGGACAAATCACTTACGTTTGAGCCCCGTAGCTGATCCTCGTGAGATGGAAATACTTCCACTAGGTTTTGGAGCACCCAAATTTTGCTGGAAATTCGTCTTTCTCCTGCACAGTGACGCTGTACATGGGGTTGATGCACTCCTTTCGCTGCCATCATATGATCCCCTGAAGTTAGTTTTCAGTACTAGGAAACGAATATGTATTTCAGGTGGATGAATATTTCTGAGAATAAACTTGTGAAAAGTTGATTATAAATCCACATATATAAATATGAATGAATTTAGGGGGTGTATAATAAGACAAATACATTTCATATTTTGAAAAATCTGGAGAGTGAATACATATATATATATATATATATATATATATATATATATACACACACACACACACACACACACACACACAGAGACATTAAAAAGTAGCATTATGTATGCCAATTGAAATTCACCATGAAATATATATCATCCACAGATCCAAAAATATTCATTTTCCTGAACATCAATTTATGTTGTTCAACTAGAAAGCTGACACATATGTTGAATTTTCAGTTCCAACAGCGTTTAGTAGGAGTGATCTTTTCTTACAATTTGTATCTGCCAAGTCAGCCACCTCACAAAATGTACGTGTGATACCAGGTAGAATTCAATATGTGCATAAAAAAATACATGTGCTGAATAGGCTACAGAGAAAGGGAGACAGTTATTCACATATTTGTTAACTTTTAAAACACATGGAGAACTATTTCAATTAAAATTGGCTAGATTTATAACACCTACCATTTATCATACGAAAGGCAAGTCCAACTATACGCCATGCCTCCGGTGAACCTCTTGTATTTCTATTTTGTTTGGGTTATTTTTCTCCATCATATTAAGATTAGAAGTAAAAGTCTAGAAGGGAATTTGTTAGTGTCAGGGGTTCAGTATTTCGAATGGAAAATTGGAAAATGTATCCAATGTGTATGCAAATATGTGCTACACAAAAATCTTCCCACTCTCATTCAGAACAATGCCTTGGCATTACCTTCGCCCCATTTAAGACAGAATTAGAGGTGAAGAGTTAGAAAATCTGTGAATACATATCTGGAATAGAAAATGCTCAGGAGTTCACAAATTTGGAGGTGGTAGAGGAGTTTCCAAAAGTAAGGGACAAGGTAAACACTCCACAAACATGAAGCTCTGCCGGCCTAATATCTGTAGAAAGTACCTCTGAGGTTGGGCACTTGAAATATATTTTGTTGTCAGGAGCATTAGTTTCCTTTGTAGTGAGACCATCAAAGCTGGGTCTGCATCTATGTGACATGGATGACATGGATTCTTATTTTCCAATGAACATGAGGCAGCAGTGCTGAATTTTCTCTTTGTAGGTAAACTGGGGCGACTGAGGGCAAGTGTCTCCTCATGTGGACTGTGAAGCCATTTGGTCAACCTCCAATCTTCGTGGTGTTTCTTGCTGTTGCACTAGGAGTGTGGTATTTGCTTAATGAAATAAAAAGAGTTCAACTGGGACACAGTGCTGTAGTGAGTTCTGTCAGTTGTGGTGGGTTGGGTTCTTTTGGAGAATGCACCAACCAGGCTTCTATCCCACATAGATTTCCCCATTGACCATAGCAACCTGATTCTGAACATTGCCCTGAAACCTCTCCATATAACTAGATGCTTTTACATTTAAGGGTCTACTGGCTGCAAAATGTCAGTCACAAGCTATTTGGACACCAATGGCAGATAAACATGGCCACACCAGAGATATTTTATCACACACCTGCCCACCATGGCTCTAGGAACACTACTCAGCAGGCTCCAACTTACTTGCATCTCTGTTATACACCATTTTCATGAAACCCAGTCAATAAAGGCAATGTCTTATATTCTCATGATCAGCTAGAGGACATCCAAAGGTTCTCCTGTGACACCTAGTCTTGGAATTTCAAAAATTTCATGGTTTTTATTTGGCCAATTTTCAAGGATGAAGTTGGAGGCACTCTGGGTTTCAATTCATTCATTAACCATTAAATGTTGAGTAAGCTCATTTCAATGAGAGCTCTGGAGAACTCTCAGAGGCAAGGCTTCCCAAAGGGTGGTCAAAAGGTCACATGAAGCCATGCCCATTGAGGTTTACAATGTAAAGTCCATGTGCCTTTGACTCTCACCTATGGCTGCCAAGTCTTTCAGAATAAAATCATGTGATATCCTGGCTGAGATTCCCTTTTCTCTGTGGAAAGCCACCTTGGGCCTAGATCTCACTTTCCAAGGGCGACTCTCATGCATGGCCTTCTAAAATCCCAACACAATTCATGGCAATACTTCTATGAGGTCAATTCCAGAACTCAGTCTCTATGTTGAATCACACAAGAGTTCAAGCCCAGTTGGACCCAGTCATCTCTTCCTACCGCCATACAAATGTTCACAGTTAAAACCAAAACACCCCAACATGGCCCTCATCTTCTTCCATGTAGACACTCATCATAACCTCCGGTTGGAGGTTTCCATGAGGTACACAGCCCACGTCTGTGTCCAAAATAAGCTCCCTTGCCCCTCATTTGCCTAAAATCAGGGTGGCCTGGACTCCCTTCCTGTGAAACAGAAGTGAAAAAATAGGCCTGCCGTTAATACTGCTCTGCTTCTCCAACGTGAGGCCTACTGAGTGTGGGGTTTAGATTCTTTATGTGAATTCATTTTTTTTGTTGTTGTACTTTAACTTTTTAAAATGTTTTCATTTTTTAAATATTTTTATTTTATTATTATTATTATTATTTTAAATTTTAATTTTCATTTTTAAATGATCATTATTTTTAAATTTTGTTCTTTCTTTCTTTATTTTCTATTTTTTTCTTTTGTCTTATAGTTTCTTTTCAATTTTCTTATTTCCCCTTCCTTGAATTCTACCTGCCTACTCTCATTCTCTTTAGTGACTTCCTCCCTTTTCTTTTAATATCTTTCCTCCCAAGCATCAAATAAATTTATAAGAGTAAGCAGTAACTCAGCAGTCAAACAGAACAAGAAGTAACATGAGCAGCACAAAAAATCAAGGAAGAAAATAAGTACAAACAATGAAGGACAGCCTAAATATTCAGGAGGACCTATAGACATCAGAAAAATGGTCATATAAAGAACTCAAGGAATACCTTACACAGATTGAATGGAAACTTAAAGAGGATACGAGACAGCAAATCCAAACAGTGAAAGAACACATTGAAAATGAATTACATAAACAGATAAAAGAAGAAGTTATGCATCTTTATCAGGAGATAGAGAATACAAAAAAATCAAACAATAATTCTAGAAATGAAGGAAACAATAAACCAAATTAAAAAGTCAATTGAGAATATCACTAACACTGTGGAGCAATTAGAAGACAGAATGTCAGATAATGAAGACAAAATATATCATCTTGAAATGAATCTAGCCAACACAGAAAGGCTGGTAAAAAATCATGAGTAAAACATCCAAGAGATATGGGATAACTTAATAAAACAAATTTATGAGTCATCTGGATAGGTACACAGATTCAAACCAAGGAAATGAGTAATCTATTGAATGAAATAATTACAGAAATATTTCCAGAAATACAAAGTAAACGGATATACAAATTGGACATGCTTACAGGACACCGAACACACAAAATCACAGTAGACCAACACCAAGACGCATTGTAATGAAGATATCCAATATACAAAACAAAGAGAAAATATTAAAAGCTCTAAGAGAAAGGAAGCAGATTACATTAAGGGGTAAACAAATAAGGTTGAGAACAGATTTTTCATCACAGTTGCTGAAAGCGAGAAGATTCTGGAACAACGTATTTCAAACACTGAAAGACAATGAATGCCAACCAAGAATTCTGTATCCAGCAAAATTAAGCTGCAGGTACGACAATGAAATAAAAATATTTCATGATAAACAAAAGCTAAAAGAATTTGTAGCCAGAAAACCAGCATTGCAAAGCATCTTGAGCAAAAGAATACATGAAGAAGAAATGAAAATCAACAACCAAAACCATCAGTGGGAAGTGCCTCAGTAATGACAGAGGGTGGGGGGAAAGCTAATCATGGAGAAACAAACTAAATTAAAAAAAAAAGATGAATCATTAATCATGGGTGGCAGTACAAACCATATATCAATAGTGACTCTAAATGTTAATGGCTTAAACTCTCCAATAACGTGACATAGGCTGGTAACATGGATTAAAAACGAATCCAACAATATGTTGACTCCAGGAGACACATCTGAATGGAAAAGACATACACAGGCTGAAGGTGCAAGTTTTGGTAAAAATATACCATGCAACGGTCCTCGTAAGCAAGCAGGGGTGGCCATCCTCATATCGAATAAAATCGACTTCAAGACTAATTTAATCAAAAGGGATAAGAAAGGACATTATATACTGTTAAAAGGAACCATTCACCAACAAGACATAAAAATTATCAATATTTATGCACCAAATAATGGTGCTGCAACGTTCAAAAAACAAATTCTCCTCAAGTTCCAGAATGAAATAGACCACAACACAATAATTATGGGTGACTTCAACACACCTCTCTCACCATTGGACAGATCCTCCAAACAAAAGTTGAATAAAGCAACAATAGAACTCAATATCACAATCAATAACCTAGACTTAACTGACATATATAGAATATATCAACCATCATCAAGTGCATATACTTTTTTCTCAGTAGCACGTGGATCCTTCTCAAAAATAGACCATATATTATGCCATAGGGCAACCCTCAGTAAATATAAAGGGGTGGAGATAATACCATGAATTTTTTCTGATCATAATGGAATGAAACTGGAAACCAATGATAAAAAAAGGAAGGAAAAATCCTACATCACATGGAAAATGAACAATATGTTACTGAATGATCAGTGGGTTACAGAAGATATAAAGGAGGAAATCAAAAAATTCTTAGAGAAACATAAAAATACAGACACAACATATCAGAATCTATGGGACACAATGAAAGCAGTTTTAAGAGGGAAATTCATCGCCTGGAGGTCATTCCTGAAAAAAAGTAAAAACGAACAATTAAATGAGCTCACACTTCAACTCAAAGCCCTAGAAAAGGAAGAGCAAAACTACAGAAAATGCAGCAGAAGGCAAGAAATAATTAAAATCAGAGTGGAAATCAACGAAATTGAAACAAAAGAAACTATTGAAAAAATTAAGAAAACTAAAAGTTGGTTCTTCGAAAAAATAAATAAGATCAACAGACCCTTAGCCATGCTAATGAAGAGAAGAAGAGAGAGAACTCAAATTACTAACATATGTAATGAAAAGGGCAATATTACAACAGATGCTTCTGAAATACAGAAGACAATTAGAAATTATTTGGAAAACCTATATTCCAATAAAATAGAATATAGTGAAGACATCAATAAATTTCTTAAGTCATATGATTTGCCCAGACTGAGTCAGGAGGATACACACAATTTAAACAGACCAATGTCAATGGATGAAACAGAAGAAGCAATCAAAAGACTACAAACCAAGAAAAGCCCAGGAACGGATGGCTATACAGCGGAGTTTTACAAAACCTTTAAAGAAGATTTAATACCAATACGTTTCAAGTTATTTCAGGATAGAGAAAAAGAGGGAGCTCTGCCAAATTCATTCCAACATCACGCTGATTCCGAAATCAGAAAAAGACACCTCAAAGAAAGAAAACTACAGACCAATATATATCTGATGAACCTACATGCAAAAATCCTCAATAAAATTCTGGCGAATCGAATACAAAGGCACATCAAAAAAATTATGCACCATGATCAAGTAGGATTCATACCTGGGATGCAACGATGGTTCAATATACGGAAATCAATAAATGTTATTCACCACATCAATAGACTTAAAGATAAGAACCATATGATCATCTCGATA
Organism: Callospermophilus lateralis; assembly: GCF_048772815.1. Lineage (NCBI taxonomy): Eukaryota > Metazoa > Chordata > Mammalia > Rodentia > Sciuridae > Callospermophilus > Callospermophilus lateralis. Next base: position 120,756,136 of record NC_135313.1, on the reverse strand, counting down.
GAAGCAAAAAAAGCATTTGACAAAGTACAGCATCCCTTTATGTTCAAAACATTAGAAAAACTAGGGATAACAGGAAGTTAAATTGAAGAAAAATTGAAGGCATTTCCTCTAAAATATGGAACAAGACAGGGATGCCCTCTCTCACCACTTCTATTCCATATAGTTCTCGAAACACTGGCCAGAGCAATTAGACAGACTAAAGAAATTAAAGGCATAAAAATAGGAAAATAAGAACGTAATTTATCACTATTTTCGGGTGACATTATTCTATTCATAGAAGACACAAAAGGGTCAACAAAAACTACTAGAACTAAAAAATGAATGACCTGCGAACCACTGGCAGGTCAGGCCCAGCAACCTGCGGAGGGGCACAGCTGCCCCACGCAACTGCAAGGTAGGCAGTACCGTGACCACTGACAAAACAGGCCCAGAGGCCCCTCTGACACATCACCCCTGTTGAGGGAGGGTCAGATCCACCACCAGCACCTGTTAGGTAGACAGACCTGCAAACGACAGACAGAACAGGCCTAGCGGCCAGCGGAGGTGCAGAGCCGCTGCTCACACCTGCAAGGTAGGCGGACCTGTGACCATCGAAAGAAAAGGCCCACCGAAAGTACAGGCACAGCGGCCTGCCGGCGTGGTAGTAATATTGCCCCATTTGGAGGAGGGGCAGAACCACCGCCAAAGCCTGCGAGGGAGACTTTGCAACTATACAAGATGTAATATCTGCAGCAGATGGAATGTCAGATAAAGAATTCAGGATATACATGCTTCAGATGATTTGGAGTCTCAAGGAAGACATTAGACAGCAAAACCAGACAATGAAAGACCACTTCGACCGCTTCGAAAATGAATTACATAAACAAATACAAGAAACAAAAGATCAATTATACAGGGAGATCGAGGTTATAAAAAACAAACAAACACAAATCCTGGAAATGCAGGAAACAATAAACCAACTTAAAAACTCAATTGAGAATACTACCAGCAGAGTAGAACACTTAGAAGATAGAACATCAGACAATGAAGACAAAGTATTTCAACTGGAGAAGAACATTGACAGCTCAGCAAAGCTGTTAAGAAACCATGAGCAGAACATTCAAGAAATATGGGATAACATAAAGAGACCAAACTTAAGAGTCATTGGGATACAGGAAGGTATAGAGGTCCAAACAAAAGGAATGAGCATTCTATTCAATAAAATAATATGAGAAAACTTCCCAGACTTGAAGAATGAGACAGAATCCAAAATTCTAGAAGCCTTCAGGACGCCGAATGTTCAAAATCATAAGAGATCCACACCTAGACACATTATAATGAAGATGCCCAACATACAGAATAAGGAGAGAATTTTAAAAGCTACAAGAGAAAGGAAGCAGATTACATTTAGGGGTAAACCAATAAGGATAACAGCTTATCTTTCAACACAGACTCTGAAAGCCAGAAGATCCTGGAATAACATATTTCAAACACTGAAAGAAAATGGGTTCCAACCAAGAATTGTGTATCCAGCAAAATTAAGCTTCAGTATGGAAGATGAAATTAAAACCTTCCATGATAAACAAAAGTTAAAAGAATTTGCAGCTAGAAAACCATCTCTTCAAAACATCCTTGGCAAAATATTACAGGAAGAGGAAATGGAAAATATCAAAGAAAACCAACAGTGGGAGGGAGTACAGTAAAGGGGGGGGGAAATCAAAGAGGAAAACAAACCATGTTTAGTAACATAAATAAACAAATATGGCTGGAAGAATAAACCATATCTCAATAATAACCCTAAATGTTAATGGCTTAAACTCACCAATTAAGAGACACAGGCTAGTAGAATGGATCACAAAACAAGACCCAACAATATGCTGCCTTCAGGAGACGCATTTGATAGAAAAAGACATACATAGACTGAAGGTGAAAGGTTGGGAATAATCATATCACTCATATGGACTTCGGAAACAAGCAGGAGTGTCCATACTCATATCAAATAAAATAGATTTCAAGCCAAAGTTAATCAAAAGGGATGAAGAGGGACACTACATATAGCTCAATGGAACCATACACCAACAAGACATCACAATCATAAATATATATGCCCCAAACAATGGTGCAGCTATGTTCATCAAACAAACTCTTCTCAAGTTCAAGAGTCTAATAGACCACCATACAATAATTATGGGAGACTTCAAAACACCTCTCTCACCACTGGACAGACCTTCCAAAGAAAAGTTGAATAAAGAAACTATAGAACTCAATAACATAATTAATAACCTAGACTTAATTGACATATATAAAATATACCACCCAAGATCAAGCAGTTACACTTTTTTCTCAGCAGCACATGGATCCTTCTCAAAAATAGATCATATATTATGTCACAGGCAACTCTTAGACAATATAAAGGAGTAGAGATAATACCATGCATCTTATCTAAACATAATGGAATGAAATTGAAAATCAACGATAAAAGAAGTAAGGAAAAATCATGCATCACTTGGAGAATGAAAAATAGGTTACTGAATGATCAATGGGTTATAGAAGACATCAAGGAGGAAATTAAATTATTCTTAGAGATAAATAAAAACACAGACACAGCATATTGGAATCTATTGGACACATTGAAAGCAGTTCTAAGAGAAAAATTTATTGCTTGGAGTTCATTCCTTAAAAAAAGAAAACACCAACAAATAAATGATCTAATACTTCAACTCAAAGTCCTAGAAAAAGAAGCGCAAAACAACAGCAAAAAAGTAGAAGACAAGAAATAATTAAAATCAGAGCTGAAATTAATGAAATTGAAAAAAAAGAAACAATTGAAAAAATTGACAAAACTAAAAGTTGGTTCTTTGAAAAAATAAATAAAATTGACAGACCCTTAGCCATGCTAACAAAGAGAAGAAGAGAGAAAACTCAAATTACTAGCATATGGGATGAAAAAGGCAATATCACAACAGACACTTCAGAAATGCAGAAGATTATCAGAAATTATTTTGAATCCTTATACTCCAATAAAATAGAAGATAGTGAAGGCATCAATAAATTTCTTAAGTCATATGATTTGCCCAGATTGATTCAGGAGGATATAGACAACCTAAATAGACCAATATCAATTGAGGAAATAGAAGAAACCATCAAAAGACTACCAACTAAGAAAAGCCCAGGACCGGATGGGTATACAGCAGAGTTTTTACAAAACCTTTAAAGAGGAACTAATACCAATACTTTTCAAGCTATTTCAGGAAAATGAAAAAGAGGGAGAACTTCCAAATTCATTCTATGAGGCCAACATCACCCTGATTCCTAAACCAGACAAAGACACTCCAAAGAAAGAAATCTACAGACCAATATCTCTAATGAACCTAGATGCAAAAATCCTCAATAAACTTCTGGTGAACTGGATACAAAAACATATCAAAAAAATTGTGCACCATGATCGGGTAGGATTTATCCCTGGGATGCAAGGTTGGTTCAATATACGGAAATCAATAAATGTTATTCACCACATCAATAGTCTTAAAAGTAAGAACCATATGATCATCTCGATAGATGCGGAAAAAGCATTCGACAAAGTACAGCATCCCTTTATGTTCAAAACTCTAGAAAAACTAGGGATAACAGGAACATACCTCAATATTGTAAAAGCAATCTATGCTAAGCCTCAGTCTAGCATGATTCTGAATGGAGAAAAACTGAAGGCATTCCCTCTAAAATCTGAAACAAGACAGGGATGCCCTCTCTCACCACTTCTGTTCAACATAGTTCTCGAATCACTGGTCAGAGCAATTAGACAGACGAAAGAAATTAAAGGCATAAAAATAGGAAAAGAAGAACTCAAATTATCACTATTTGCAGATGACATGATTCTATACCTAGCAGACCTAAAAGGCTCTACAAAGAAAATTTTACAGCTAATAAATGAATTCAGCAAAGTGGCAGGATATAAAATCAACACGCATAAATCAAAGGCATTCCTGTATATCAGCGACAAATCCTCTGAAATGGAAATGAGGACCACCACCCCATTCACAATATCCTCAGAAAAAATAAAATACTTGGGAATCAACCTAACAAAAGAGGTGTAAGACTTATACAATGAAAACTACAGAACCCTAAAGAGAGAATTGAAGAAGATCTTAGAAGATGGAAAAATATACTCTGTTCACGGATAGGTAGAACTAACATCATCAAAATGGCGATATTACCAAAAGTTCTCAATAGGTTTAATGCAATGCCAATCAAAATCCCAATGGCATTTCTTGTAGAAATAGAGAAAGCAATCATGAAATTCATATGAAAAAATAAAAGTCCCAGAATAGCAAAAACATTGCTAAGCAGGAAGTGTGAATCAGGCGGTATAGCTATACCAGACTTCAAACTATACTACAGAGCAATAGTAACAAAAACAGCATGGTACTGGTACCAAAACAGGCGGGTGGACCAATGGTACAGAATAGAGGACACAGAAACCAATCCACAAAACTACAACTATCTTATATTCGATAAAGGGGCTAAAAGCATGCAATGGAAGAAGGCTAGCATCTTCAACAAATTGTGTTGAGAAAACTGGAAATCCATATGCAACAAAATGAAACTGAATCCCTTTCTCTCGCCATGCACAAAAGTTAACTCAAAGTGGATCAAGGAACTTGATATCAAATCAGAGACATGTCGTCTGATAGAAGAAAATGTTGGCAATGATATACATACTGTGGGGTCGGGATCCAAATTCCTCAATAGGATACCCATAGCACAACATTTAATAACTAGAATCAACAAATGGGACTTACTCAAACTAAAAAGTTTTTTTTTTTTCTCAGCAAAAGAAACAATAAGATAGGTAAATAGGGAGCCTATGTTTTGGGAACAAATCTTTACTCCTCACACTTCAGACAGAGCCCTAATATCCAGAATATACAAAGTACTAAAAAAATTAGACAATGAGATAACAAATAACCCAATCAACAAATGGGCCAATGACCTGAACAGAAATTTCTCAGAGGAGGACATACACTTAGGTTATGCTAAGTGAAGCTAGCCAATCCCTTAAAAACAAATGCCAAATGTCTTCTTTGATATAAGGAGAGTAACTAAGAACAGAGTAGGGACGAAGAGCATGAGAAGAAGATTAACATTAAACAGGGATGAGAGGTGGGAGGGAAAGGGAGAGAGAAGGGAAATTGCATGTAAATGGAAGGAGACCCTCAGGGGTATAGAAAATTACATACAAGAGGAAGTGAGGGGAAAGGAGAAAAAATATAAGGGGGAGAAATGAATTACAGTAGAGGGGGTAGAGAGAGAAGAGGGGAGGGGAGGGGGGAGAGGGGGATAGTAGAGGATAGGAAAGGCAGCAGAATACAACAGTCACCAGAATGGCAATATGTAAATCAATGGTTGTGCAATTGATGTGATTCTGCAATCTGTATATGGGGTAAAAATGGGAGCTCATATCCCACTTGAATCAAAGTGTGAAATATGATATATCAAGAACTATGTAATGTTTTGAACAACCTACAATAAAATTAATTAAAAAAAAACCAGCATGGTACTAGTACCAAAACAGGTGGGTGGACCAATGGTACAGAATGGAGGACACAGAGATTAATCCAAAAAGCTACAACTATCTTATATTTTAGAAAGGAGCTAAAAGCATGCAATGGAGGAAATATGGTATCTTCAACAAATGGTGTTGGGAAAAATGGAAATCCATATGCAACAAAATGAAACTGAATTCCTTTCTCTCGCCATGCACAAAAGTTTACTCATAGTGGATCAAGGTGCTAGATATCAAATCAGAGACTCTGTGTCTGATAGAAGAAAAAGTTGGCTCTGATCTACATATTATGGGGTCGGGCTCCAAATTCCTTTATAGGACACCCATAGCACAAGAGTTAATAACAAGAATCAACAAATGGGACTACTTAAACTGAAAAGTTTTTTCTCAGCAAGAGAAAGAATAAGAGAGGTAAATAAGGAGCATACATCATGGGAACAAATTTTTACTCCTCACACTTCAGATAGAGCCCTAATATCCAGAACATACAAAGAACTCAAAAAAATTAGACAATAAGATAACAAATAACCCAATAAACAAATGGGTCAAGTACTTGAACAGACACTTCTCAGAGGAGGACATACAATCAATTAACAAGTATATAAAAAAATGCTCACCATTTCTAGCAGTCAGAGAAATTCAAATCAAAATCACCCTAAGATACCATTTCACTCCAGTAAATTGGCAGCCATTATGAAGTCAAACAACAACAAGTGCTGGCAAGGATGTGGGGTAAAAGATACTCTTGTACATTGCTGGTGGGACTGTAAACTGGTGTGGCCAATTTGGAAAGCAGTATGGAGATTCCTGGGAAAGCTGTGAATGGAACCACAATTTGACTCAGCTATTGCCCTTCTCGGACTATTCCCTGAAGACCTTAAAAGAGAGTAATACAGGGATACTACCACATCGATTTTCATAGGAGTACAATTCACAATTGATACACTGTGGATCCAACCCAGATGCCCTTCAATAGATGAATGGATAAAAAAAATGTGGCATTTATACACTATGGAGTATTACGCAGCACTAACAAATGACAAAATCATAAAATTTGCAGAAAAATGGATGGCACTGGAGCAGATTATGCTTAGTGAAGATAGCCAATCCCTAAAAAATAAATACCAAATGTCTTCTTTGATATAATGAGAGCAACTAAGAACAGAGCAGGGAGCAATAGCCGGAAGAAAAGATTAACTTTAAACAGAGACATGAGGTGGGAGGGTAAGTGAGAGAAAAGAGAAACTGCATGGTAATGGAGGGAGACCCTCATTGTTACACAAAATTAAACATTTTTGTGAGTGGAATGGGAAAATAAACATGGAGTGAAATGAATTACAGTAGATGGGGGAAAAGAGAAGATAGGAAGGGAGGGGAGGGGAGATTGTAGAGTATAGGAAAGGTAGCAGAATACAACAGTAACTAATAGGGCATTATGTAAAAATGTGGATGTGTAACTGATGTGATTCTGTAATCTCTATTTGGGCTAAAAATGGGAGTTCATAAGCCACTTGAATCTAATGTATGAAATATTATATGTCAAGAGATTTGTAATGTTTTGAGCAACCAATAAAAGAAAAAAAAAGTAGCAATATATATGCCAATTGAAATTCATCATGAAATATATATAATCCACAGATCGAAAAATATTCATTTTACTGAACATGGATTAATGTATAATGTTATTCAACTAGGAAGCTCACCCATAGGTTGAATTTTCAGTTCCAACAGCATTTAGGAGGAGTGATCCTTTCTCACAATTTGCATCTGCCAATTCAGTTACCTCACAAGTATGTACGTGTGGTACCAGGTAGAATTCTATATGTGCATATAAAAATACATGTGCTGAATAGGCTACAGAGAAAGGGAGACAGGAATTCACATATTTGTTAATTTTAAAAACACATGTAGAACTATTTCAACAAAAAATTGACTAGATTTATAACTCCTACACTATATAATGCAAAAGGCAATTGTAACAATACAACATGCCTCCTCTGAACTGCTTGTATTTCTATTCTGTTTGGGTTATTTTTCACCATCATATTAGAATTATGAGTCAGAGTATAGTAGGGTATGTGTTAGTTTCAGGGCTTCAGTATTTCAAATAGAAAATTGAAAAATGAATCGAATGTGTATGTAAATATGTGCTACACAAAAATCTTCCCACTCACATTCAGAACAATGCCTTGATATTAGCTTGGCCCCAAGTAAGACACAATTAGATTAGAAAAGTGTGAAAATCTGTGAATACATATCTGGAATGGAATATGCTCGGGAGTTCACAACCTTGGAGGTGGTAGAGGAGTTTCCAAAAGTAAAGAACAGGGTGAACACTCCACAAACATGGACCTCTGCTGGCCTAAGACTTCTTGGGAAACTGCCTCTGAGGTTGGGCACTTGAAATATATGTTGTTGTCATGAGCTTTAACTTCCTTTGTAGTGAGACCATCAAAGATGGGTCTGCATCTATGTGACCTGGAAGACATGGTTTCTTTTATTCCAATGACCATGAGGCAGCAGTGCTGAGTTCTCTCTTTGTAGGTAAACTGTGGCCACTGGAGGCTAAGTGTCTCCTCGTGTGGACTGTGAAGACATTTGGTCATCCTCCACTTTTCGTGGTGTTTCTTGCTGCTGCACTGGGAATTTGGTATTTGTTTCACCATATACAAGGAGTTCTACTAGGATACAGTGCTGGAGGGAGTTCTGTCATGTGTGGTGGGTCAGGGTCTGCAGGAGAATGCACCAACCAGGCTTCTATCCCACATAGCTTGCCCCCAAAACCATAGTAAACTGATTCTGAACATTGCCCTGAAACCTCTCCATATAAAAATGCCTTTACATATAAGTGTCTGATTTCTGCACTATGTCAGTCATAATCCATTTGGAAGCCAATGGCCAATCCACATGGCCCCACCATGGTGTTTTATCACACACCTGCCCACCACTGCTCTAGGCCCACTACTCAGCAGGATACAAATTACTGGCATCTCTGTTCTACACCATTTTCATAAAACCCAGTAAAACAAGGCATTCTCTGGTATACACATGATCAACCACAGGACTTCCAAAGTTTCTCCAGTGCCACCTGGTCATGGGAATTTCAAAAATTTCATGGTATTTATCTAGCCATTATTCAAAGATTAAGTTGGAGGCACTGTGTGTTTCAAATCATTCAGGAACCATTAAGTGTTGAGAAAGCTCATTTCAATGAAAGCTCTGGAGAACACTCACAGGCAAGGCTTCTCAAAGAGTTGCCAAAAGGTCACATGAAGCCAGTCAAATTGAGGTCTACAATGTAAGGTCCGTGTGTGTTTTGACTCTCAACTATACCTGCCAATCTTTCAGAATAAAATCATGTGATATCCTGGCTGAGATTCCCATTGTTTTGTGGAAAGACACCCTGCTCCTAGATCTCAGTTTCCATGGGTGAGTCTCATGCATGGCCTTCTAAAATCCCAACACAATTCATGGCAATACTTCTCTGAGTTCAGTTCCAGAACTCAGTCTCTAAGGGGAATCACACCAGAGTTCAAGCCAAGGTGGACCCAGTCATTCCTTCCAACCACCACAAAAATGACCACAATTAAAATCAAAACACTCCCACAGGGCCCTCATCTTCTTCCATATAGACACTCATCATAACCTCTGGCTGGAGATTTCTATGAGGGGCACAGCCTAAGAAAGTGTCCAAAATAAGCTCACTTGCCCCTCATTTGCCTAAAATCATGGTGGCCTGGACACTCCTCCTGTGAACTAGGAGTGATCAAATATTCCTGCTGTTAAAGTGTTCCATTTCTCTAATTTGAGGCCTACTGGCTGTGAGGTATAGATTCTGTATGTGATTTGGAGTCATGAGAAAACCCAAGCACATATGAGCTAGCCTCTGCAGGGATTTGAAGAATTCATTTAATCCAAAGGATCCCTATTCTCACTTGATGGAGGTCAGGAATCAAAAACAAGAATGCAAAAAAATTCATCCACAATGACTTGTCTTTTGGCCATTTTGGTTTTGGAAGCACATGGGAATTTTCTTTAGATCCATTGGGTGCTGAGAATCTAAGTCACAGCCTCACACAAGGACCAGAGACTGATTCAGACACATCCCATTCCAAAGCAATTAAGCAAAGAGCCACAGGTTAAGCCCATTCATTTGCATATGAAAACAGTTTTCTTCAGGCTTCACAAAGGGTTGGCATGAGGCAAAGACCTTCCTGACATTCAGGGTAATTGAAACGGAAGTAAGCAAATGGCCCAAGAAGGGTCTCTTTACTGAGATTTTACTGGTCACACTGATATCTGAGTTTTCTGAGATGCTCTCATTCTCTTCAGCTATCCAGTACATGGCCATGTCACAGAGCCTTGTGGTGTTACATATCTGGGACACAAAACCATTAGCGTATTCTGTAGAGTGGCCAGAATTCACGAAAAAAAAACAGTAACTTAAGAAGACAGAAGGTGTTGCCCATCCATAAGGCAAAGTGAAGTCCATTAATCAATTGAGCAGTATTTATGTGGGGAAGCTTTCTACTAGAGAAAACAAATCCATTGATGCATTCTCTTTTCTAATGTCTACAACCACGGATAGAGTGGGATACACAGACATAGCAACCCTCACAATGTCAAAGGACTTACTAGAAACAGTCCACTCCACACCAAAAAAAAAAAAAAAACGCCTTTCCTACCTATTCTGAGAACATGAGAAAAAAACCACAAACTCACACCCACAACGGCAAAGCCACCACCTTCCCCCAAGTAGGTCTGTGACTATCCAGAGTGTCTTCTGACTGGTGGGCCATATTATGTTCCCCCAAAATGGCCTGTCCTGTCTCAGATCTGGTCTCCTTGGCCAACTCTGTGAAGTTGTCAGGAGACAGCGGTGAGCCACTACCTGCTTTCTCAGGGAAGGTGCCTCTTCAGAGCTCTGCTGGCATTTGGCCATCCTCACATCAGTAGGTACCAAGAAAGACTGACTCTGTCTTTGGGAAAAGCAAACAAGTTAGCCCAATGGGACTAGGACTGGGACTGGCTCTGGGTGCCTGGCTTCCTGGATCCCAAGTTCAGAGAATTCCATCACCAAGGAAGTGAGGAGAGGTCACTTCCTTCAGGAACTGAAGGAGGTCACTGCCTTGAAAACCACATTGTCCTAACAGTTGCTTGCAAGGTTCCCATGAGATGGAGGCTGCCCCAACATCCTGTGACACATTCAGAAGTTAGAATGGAATATGAACCTTAGGCACCCGGGAACAGCTCTCCACACAGGCCTGGTTTCTTCCAACTTCTCTACAATAAGAAGAGAGAGGCTGATTTTGACCCATCAATTCATCCTGACCAGGTTGTTTGCCATGGAAGATTTCTATTGCTCTCTCAGGTCCTACATAGCTGCATAAATCTTCTCCAGGGATCATTTCTCCATGGATCTTTGAGGTTCTCAGAAGGTGGAAGATCACCTACATTCCTATATTGTAAGACCAACTCTGTCCCTGCTCTTCTGTAAGTTATATTGAGGGAACAGTGTATGTTTAGGGTTAATAACATGTTTGATTTGGGTTACGAATCATTTTGCGAGATGAATAATGGTATTGGCAACCTTCCATATTTACAAGAGTATATAGGTGAAATATAAGTATGAAAGCAGAAAATTAGGAAAGATTTGAAGCCCAGAAGGGAATTGGACCCTTAAGTGGTATACTTAGCTTTGAGTTATGTGCTGCACAGTTGTCTCAGATAAATCAATATACAATGGCATAGGACCTTGTACCTTGGATGATTGAATGTTGAAGAGAACATCCAATCAAAAAGCGATATTCAGTACGATGAGGAAGGTAGTCGTTAGGTTTAGAATGAAGAGTGAGTATAGGATTTGGACAAAAAGTTCTTTAGCAATATGGTTTCGGTTAGGGAGTGAGTGTAAATGTCAGCACATGTGAAGAGTCAGTCACAATGATGAACTGGGGAAAATATGAGGGAAAGCAGATATCAATAAAGACATTAGGAAATCAAGCAAAGTACAAAGTGAGTGATAGGATTAGACATTTTCAACAGGCTTGAGGTTGAATATATAATCTTAGGAAGAAACAAATATGTAGTCACCAATAGAATTGACATTTGAGAGCATTAGGCAACCTGGACATGGATGTTTTTAGTAATCCATGCTCACTTTCCATTTAGGCTTTGGTACAATTGAAAGTGTGACCTTTGCTTTTTGTGTCCAGAATATTTCTGTGATGAAATGTATATGTATATCACGTGACATGAGTATTTCTTCCACCATTTCCAGGAGCAATATTTTGAAGACATATAAATTTGTATTGGGCTACAAATAGGTATACCCTCTCTCTATGAATATAGCAATAACACATGAATAGACCATACTGGGAATAAATAATATAACTGGATCCACTTTAAATAATGGATTGAATGGATATCTGAAAATATATGAGAAATTTTAAACTGATACACAATCAATCATTCCAACCAGTTATATATCTAATTGTCATCTTAGGGTTATGTTTTATCATGAAGGGTGTGTGAGTTTTGCTTAAAAATTGATCATGGAATTTGAAAATAATATATTTGAAAAAAAGTATCATGAAAAGATCAGTCAAGAAACATAGGAAAATACATGTGTCCTGGAGCAATAAGTGATTGAAAGTGAAACAAATGCCTATAAATTTGCTAAGTAGTGGATGAAATATGTATCCTATGATGTGCATAATCTGAAGAAATAGTAATGTACCAGTGTTGAATAATAATTAATGTGAAAATACACATCATGTCCCAAAGGAATCTACTTGCATTGATGTTAAACTAGGTCAGTTAATGTAGAAATACTAGGATTTTTTTGCACCTTTCACTGAAGTTAGTTTTCAGTACTAGGAAACAAATATGTATTTCAGGTGGATGAATATTTGTGAGAATAATCTTGTGAAAAGTTGACTATTAATCCACATACATGAACATGAATGGATTTAGGTAGTGTATATAAGACACATATATTTTATATTTTGAAAAATCTGGAGATTTATTTTGTGTATATATATTATATATAATATATATACACACACACACAAACACACACACAAACAAAGACATTCAAAAGTAGAATTATATATGCCAATCGAATTTCACCATGAAATATATATCATCCACAGATCCAAAAATATTCATTTTACTGAACATGGATTTATGTATAATGTTATTCAACTACGAAGCTCACCATTAGCTTGAATTTTCAGTTCCAACAGCGTTTAGGTGGAGTGATCTCTTCTCACAATTTGTATCTGCAATGTCAGGCACCTCACAAAAATGTACGTGTGATATCAGGTAGGATTCTATATGTGCATATAAAAATTAATGTGCTGAATAGGTTACAGCGAAAGGGGGATAGGAATTCACATATTTGTTAACTTTAATACACATATAAAACTATTTCAATTAAAAAATGACTAGATTTATAACACCTACCGTTTATCTTGCAAAAGGCAAGTCCAATATACACCATGCCTCCTCTGAACTGCTTGTATTTCAATTCCGTTTGGGTTATTTTTCTCCATCACATTAGTATTTGTAGTTAGCGTCTAGAAGGGTATGGGTTATTGTCAGGAATTCAGTATTTCAATTGGAAAATTGGAAAGTGAATCCAATGTGTATGCAATTATGTGCTGCACAATATTCTTCTTACTCTCATCCAGAACAATGGCTTGACATTACCTTCGCCCCAAGTAAGACAAAATTAGAGAATAAGAGTTAGAAATTCTGTGAATACATATCTGGAATGGAAAATGCTCAGGAGTTCACAACCTTGGAGGTGGTAGAGGATTTTCCAAAAGTAAGGGACAGGGTTGATCACCCAACATGATCTTTCATTAAAATTGTGAGCCATCTTGCCACAAAGCCATGAAAAAAATAATTTTTGCTTTACTATAAATTACTGCAAATTCTGAACCTGCTTAGAATGCCTGACCATGTTTTGAACTCACCCATGCCTGGCTCTCTGACAAGATAACAGCCCTCTCTGAAACTTTAATGACACCTCATAAATATTCGCCTTCTCTGGCCAGACAATGACCCTCTCTGAGGCTCTAATGGTCCTCATAATTTCTGATGCTGGGGCCAGAAAAAAAAAATGTAAACTACAATTAGTGTGATGCTTGTCAAAATTCTGTTTTCTGTAACCCCCCTTTTGTGTAACTTTCTGGGCTATAAAGCTGGGCTGTAGGAAAGGTGGGGTTGCTGTCTTGTTCCCGCCATTTTGAGAGGGAGAGGCAGCCCGGCTGGTTGAAATATTAAGCTTGCCTTAATTTGATTTTAATTGGAGCCAGTGGTCTTTTCTTGTTTCCAAGACTAATATTTTGGAGTTCCCCAGCAACATGACCCGACCAGATCACAAAGCCAGACTGCTGTAAATTCTGAAGCTGGCCTATCCTCCAGGACTCCAGGCTGGAGATCCAAGTTCCAAGGCCTTGAAATGAGCCTTCAGTCCGTGGATCACTGCAGTGAACCAACGCACTAAAACTATTATCAAGCACCTGGTGGAGGAGGCCTTCATAGGTAAGAGGAGCCTTTGTAACATCTGATATCCGGTTAAGGGAGTACTCTTCTGATGACAGAGAGGTGGCCTGGGAAGGCTCACATATACTCCTGTCCAGGACAGTAATAGGAATCCTTCTTTCCTCTGTTCTGTTCTGTAGGGAATACCTCTGAATGTGTAGAGAGGTGCCAACTGGCACGCAGGAGCTCCTACCCCGGAGCTTTAGCAAGATGCTGCATTGCTCCTCTGGTTTTCTGTTTATTTGCCGAGTTTATGTTTTTTTTTGTTTGTTTTGTTCTGTGTTCTAAATGTTTTTTATTTGTTTGTTTTTGTGCGTTTTGTTGTGTGATTTCTGTGGTAAAAACTTAAAGATATTGGACGTAAAAATGGGTAAAAAAGCATGTAAGCCTGACACCCCTTTTGACTGTGTTTTAAAGAAATGTGATGCACTATACCCCCCTTTGTTAAGCAGGATGAGAGAAGCCCCTAGCTGGCTGTCTGGAGCACACCCACTGCAGAGGGCAATGCCTGCTGGGGACCTAATAACTGAGTATCTCCCAGGTTAACAAGTGAAACTCCTTTAAAACCACTTGTCCCTCCAGATCAAGAGAGTCACAACTTTGGACAGAGTCCCCTGTTTTTCTCCTTTGTTAGCAAAGCAGTAAACCTCCCTTTTACTTTTTCTCAAACCCTGTCCTTATTTTAAATTGGTATTAATTGGCTTCAAGGTCCGGAACCGAAATTTAAGTTACGAATTTTGATACCCCCCCTGACCCGGGAATTTTTGAGAGCTGACTACTAAAATGTTAGGAGATTCAGCGTGCTTGGGGTGGAACTGAACCAGAGGAGCTAATCCTGTAAGTAAAAGACGGGACTGAGGGACTCCCAGCAGCTGCCAAAGTCCTGTTGCTTCAGTGAATTCCCTCCTTCCTTCCCTGCACTGTAAGTATTATGCCACCTCTTTCTTCTTAAAAAAGAGAAAAAGAAAAAGGAGACACTAAATGCAGTAAAGTCACCATGGAGACCTTTGATATTACATTTCAGGTTGCCCCTCTGTGAAAACATCTGATGCCCTTGTGGGGACATCTATCGTGCCACTGGTGTAGGAGATTTTTCTCTTATCTGCTGTTTTAAAGGCTTCTGTCCTGTCAGCCATAGTCTGGAGCTCCTTTCTGTCTGTCTTTTGTCTTTGTTTCTGGCCTTTTAAGACATGTGCAATAATGTGTTGATATTACAAATTGTTTCTTGGGAATGATATTAGCTGAATGTGTGTCTAAATGATGATGTTTTATTGTAACAATATGGTATCTGAATGGGTTTGTGAAGCATTGCACAATCTTGCAGTTAAAAGTCGGGTTTAGGTAATTTTTTAGTTTATGATTTCAGATAATTCATGCCAGAGAACTTAAATACTTAAAATGGAAAACTAAATAATTCTACTTCCAAGTTGGCAAGTAACTTCCCAATCATTCAGTCTTTTTTTTCACCAATTTTTAATTGGGTAGCCTGGGAAAATGTCACAGTGTGTATCAGTGCATTAATTTGGACAAGGATAGTAAATCATAGTATGGTATCTGTTGACAAAACAAGATGTTAAGGTATAAAATTTTGTGAATTGTATCTTAAAATTGTATCATAATTTTCAACATCCTCACCTGAAAATTATGGTTAAAGTGCCTTAGGCCTGAGGTGTCTGCTCAGAATAGCAGTTTTGTCCAGCTCCTTCCAGAATTCAGGCAGGACTTATGTTGAAATGTAAATGAAAGAAGCCTGCAAGCTCAGTAGGAGACTGATCTGATGTCTAAGTGCGAAAAAAAAGGTAAATCGTATGGTATTTACTAATTACTGGCCAGTCATTTTTTCTAGGACTCTCATTTTTTTCCTTAGTTTCTGTATTTTTTTTGAGCTCATTATTTTGATCCTACAAAACTAGGTTAATATTTTTCTGATCAGTTCTATCTTTGACCAACAGTGGAGTTTTGAAACATTGCAATGGAGATTTCACCTGCGAAAAGCTACAAGGCCTTACTATTATTATTTGTGCACACTTTTGTTATGTGTTGTATGTCTATATATCCATATGTTCGTATATCATATATATGATATACAAATTAACATATATAAGGAGCGATCATTAAAAAAAAGCACTCATAAAAACAAATTTTAAAAAGTGGATTCAAAGATCTTTAATTCGCGTGATTTAAATGGTTCACTTTAAATTTGGATAAACAAATAACAATAAATGTCTTTAAATTTAAGCTTACAAGTTTTTCTAGCTGCTCAAAAATCTAATAAAATACTAATGTCTTTAAAATGTCTAATATGCCTTGGTTCTAGGACTTTTCCTTTAACAAAAAAATGGTTCACACTGTTCAATTCATTTCTCTAATATTTTGATAAATAAGTGAAGTAAATTTGATATGGGATTACTCATTCATGAGTACTTTTGTTAGATATCTGATTGATTTAGTAAGGTCTGTATAAGTTTGTTCTAAAGTCTGTATAAGATTGTAAAAATCAGTCATGTGATAAAGCGACACAAATTTCTTAAAACAAAAGTTTACCCATAACATTGTGTTTATTAAGTTTTATTTTTCTAGAGCAAGCAACCATAAAAATTAAACAACTGATTAAATAAGAACTGTTATTTTAGAGCACTGTACTGCCATTTCTTTAAAAGCTAAACTTGGTTAATGTAAAAACATCAATGTCATTGTGATGCTATTAATGTGCTCATATCTTCCAGGTATACAAGTCTGTAAGGTAGAAACTTTAAAAGAGCATTACATCAAGCTGGTTTTCTGAAGTTGTATGGTAAAAAAATATATATATTGGGGATTCATTTACTTGTTATCAAAAAGATATGTAAAGTTTTATGTTACTTTTTACATTGGGGAAAATTTTAAATATATTTTTAGGTTAATGAGCGCCAAATGTATGTAAAGGTTAAAAACTTTCAGCCTTTCTTTAATTCATGTTTTAAATGTGATATCATATGGTGTTAGCTAATATTCATGTGACCTCAAACAATTTATGTAAACTGTGTAAAATGATATTTAAAAAACAAAGATCAGCTTTAGAACTAAAACACTTAAGATTTATATAGAGCCCTGCCTTACCTGAGATAAGGCTCTGTGTCTCATCTTACAACATGTGAGAATAACTACGAAAGCAGTAGGTCAGATGTTATTTAATTTAAAGTTATGTTCAGACGTTTTTTTTTTTTTTTTCTGTCAAGATTACTAGGATCTCAAAAAGGGGATATAATGTATAACTCAGCCAAAATTCAGGGTAACTATTACACGAACTAAGTATTTTTACTCTTGTTAATTTTATTTTGTAATTTCCTTATAAGTTAACTAAAGATTCCCTGTTAGTGTTTTACAAAAGAGTTGCTTTTAGAACACAACATTGGTTAATTTAAGATAATAAGTCATCACCTACAAGACAGACAGAAAAATACAGATCTCAAATAATAAAAAGATAAATAATTTTAAATTATACACATTAAAGCACAGTACTCTTAATATAAGGCTATTAAAATTTATTTGCTGGATATTTAAGATTAAGATTTAAAATTTAATTTAAATGAAAAGGGACAATAAAACAAATATTTGGCTCTTGCCCTCTGAGTCAGTCTGTATCCAGGGAACAGGAGACTTCTCTAAAGATCTTTGCAACTCTGAGCCACAAAACCTCCTGATCAGGAAGATTAATGAGACCACTGGAGAACAGAAAGCCAATCAGTGCATTTTCTACGAAGAAGAGAGTCATCAGAGAAGGGAGATATTCCTGATGCTTCCAAGAGAAGCTGCATGGTCAAGCAAGACCTGAACTCACCTAGCGCAAATGGCACTAGCAGAACTGAGAAGCTGCTCTCAAGTTTCCCCAGGAATGACTCCCATAAAATCTCAGCTGACTGTTAACAATAGATAGAAACAAAAGTCAGTTTTACTGCTTCATCTTAAACTCTTAGTAAAGACAGATAAACCCAAAATACAGCCATTCCTGGGCATTTTTAATAATAATAGTTATAATAATATTTTAATGTTACACTTTATGGTAGCCTCCCAAAATAAGTAAGACTGGAGGCTACAAAGAAGGATTCCCAGACAGGAATGCCTGATGAGTATAAAAAGAGACTATCAAGAGGAGCTACCAGAGGCAGAAGTTTTTTGTGTAAGGCCTACAGATATTCCTAACCTACACAGGTAGTATTGGTGTTTGCTAGTACGATTATCCAGCCCTGACTAACAGAATTAAAGGTTTCTCTATTACACACAGAGGTCATACTAGTAAAAAGAATTTGCAAGATCAGATGACATTAAATTATTAAACTGTATCTATGGGGTGGGACAACTGTGACACTAAAAGTTAAATATTAAGTTGAAAGTCCTGATAACTGGGGATATTGAACACAGATGAGGGGACATCTATACAGTGACATGTTTCAGCTGCTGCAACATTTATTCAGTACTCATGTTTTTTGTTTCTCTCATAGAAGAACCCATCCCCAGATGACTTTACAAACTGTTCTACCACAACCAGACTTCAAACCGAACTGACTTCTAAAAGGCAACTCATGTCCCTCATGCTGTGCCCCCTCATGTCACCCTCTCTCAGCTCAGAAGAAGCCAAAATGAGTGATGCCTCTCTTCTTAAAACAATGGAGCCAAAAATAAATAGACTTTCATTTTAAGTAATTAATTAAGTCAGGTAAAATCAGGGAGACTGGTTTTGTGTGAGTTCAAAAAATATGGAGACTGTTACCTGAGGTATTAAAATTCCCTCAGTGCTCTTCCCATACCCTATCAAAGATTTGAAAGGGACACATTAGAAAAGTGGGGAATGATAGACCCAACCTGATCTTTTATTAAAATTTGGATCCATCTTGCCACAAAACCATGAAAAGAAAATTTTGGCTTAACTATAAATTACACCAAATTCTGAACCTGCTTGGAATGCCTGCCCGTGGCCTTGAACTCACCCATGCCTGGCTCTTTGACCAGGAACAGCCCTCTATGAAACTTTATTGACACCTCATAAATATTGGCCTTCCCTGGCCAGACAATGACCCTCTCTGAGGCTCTAATGGTTCTCATAAATTCTGATGTTGGGGCCAGCAAAAAAAAAAAAATTAAAAAAAAAAATATATATATATATATAAACTACGATTAGTGTGATGCTTCTCAGAGTTCTGATATTTGTAACCCCCCTGTAATGTAAAATTTTGGGTTATAAACCTGGGCTGTAGGAAATTTGGGTGGCTGTCTTGTTCCCACTGTTTTGGGAGGGAGAGGCCACCTGGGCAGTGGAAATAATAAGCTTGCTTTAACTTGATTTTAATTGGAGTCAGTGGTCTTTTGTTGCATCCTGGTCTAATCGGTAAACGCTATCAAACATGGAGCTCTGCCGGCCTAAAGACTTCCTTATAAACTGCCTCTGAGGATGGGCACTTGACATATATGTTGTTGTCAGGAGCTTTAGCTTTCTTTCTAATGAGACCATTAAAGCTGGATCTGCATCTATGTGACCTGGAGGACATGGTTTCTTATTTTCCAAAGGACATGAGGCAGCAGTGCTGAATTCACTCTTTGTAGGTAAACTGTGGCCACTGAAGGCAAAGTGACTCCCCGTGTGGACTGTGAAGCCATTTGGTCATCTTCCACTTTTCATGGTGTTTCTTGCTGCTGCACTGGGAGTTTGTTATTTGCTTCACAAAATACAAGGAATTCAGCTGGGACACAGTGCTGGAGGGAGTTCTGTCACATGAGATAGGTCAGAGTCTGCAGGAGAATGCATCAACCAGGCTTCTATCCCACATAGCTTGTCCCCTTGACCATATCACCTGATTGTGAACATTGTCCTGAAACATCTCCATATAACAAGATGCCTTATATGGAGAGTTATCAGACATATAAGTGATTCCTGGCTGCACAATGTCAGCCACAAGCCATTTGGAAGTCAATGGCAGATACACATGGCCCGACCACAGATGTTTTATCACACACCTGCACACCACAGCTCTGGGCCCACTACTCCGCAGGCTCCAACATACTGGCATCTCTGTTCTACATCATTTTCATGAAACCCAGTCAATCAAGGCACTGTCTGGTACACACTTCATCAGCAAGAGGACATTGAAAGGCTCTCCAGTGCCACCTGGTCAAGAAAATTTCAAAAATTTTATGGTATTTATCTAGACATTTTTCAAAGATGAAGTTGGAGAAATTGTGGGTTTCAATTCATTCAGGAACCATTAATGTTTGAGAAAGCACATTTCAAGGAAACTCTGGTGAACTCTCACAGGCAAGTCTTCCCAAAGAGTGGCCAAAAGGACACATGAAGCCAGTCCCATTGAGGTCTACAATGTGAGGCCCATGTGTGTTTTGACTATTAACAATGGCTGCCAAGTCTTTCAGAATAAAATTATTTGATGCCCTGGCAGAGATTGACAATGCTCTGTGGAAAGCCACCCTGGGCATTGATCTCAGTTTCCAAAGGCAACTCTCATGCGTGGTCTCCTAAAATCCCAACGCAATTCATGGCAATACTTCTCTGAGGTCAGTTCCTGAACTCAGTCTGTAAGGGGAATCACACCAGAGTTCAAGCCCAGGTGGACCTAAGCATCTCTTCCAACCACCACACAAATGACCACAATTAAAACCAAAACACTCAAAATGGCCCTCATCTTTTTCCACATAGACACTCCTCGTAACCTCTGTCTGGAGGTTTCCATGAGGGACACAGCCCAAGACAGTTTTCCAAATAAATTCACTTGCCCCTCATTTGCCTAAAGTCAGGGTGGCCTGGACTCCCTTCCTGTGAACCAATAGTGATCAAATAGTCCTGCTCTTAATACTGCTCTGCTTCTCTAATTTGAGGCCTACTGACTGTCTGGTATAGATTCTTTATGTGAATTGGTGTCATGAGAAAACCCAAGCCCTTATGTGCTAGCCTCTGTAGGGTTTTGAAGAACTGATTTGACACAAAGGATCCCTATTCTCACTTGATGGAGGTCAGGAAGCTTACAGAGGAAGGCGAGAGACTTCATCCACAATGACTGCTCTTTTGGCCATTTTCGTTTTGCATGCACACTTGGAAACTTTCTTTAGATCCATCAGGTGCTGAGAATCTAAGCCCCTGCCTCACACAGGGCAAAGAGGCTGATTCAGACACATCCATTTCCAAAGCAATTAAGCAAAGAGCCACAGGTGAAGCCCATTCATTTCTATTTGAAAACTCTTTTCTTCTTGCTTCACACAGGGGTGGCCTGAGGCAAAGATCTTCCTGACATTCAGGACAACAGAACAATAGGTAAGCAAAAGGCCCAATGCAGTGTTTTTCCACTGAGACTTTAATGGTCACACTGATATGTGAGTTTTCTGAGATGCTTCTATTCTCTTCAGCTATCCAGTACATGGCCATGTCACAGAGCTTGGAGGTGGTACATATCTTGGAAACCAAACCATGAGGCTATTCTGGAGAGTGGCCAGTATTCAGGAAGAAAACAAGAACTTAGGAAGATAGTAGGTGTTGCCCATCCATAAGGCAAGCCTCTCTCCATTCTTAAATTGTGCAGGATGAATGCTGGGAAGCTTTCTACTAGACAGGACACAACCACTGATGCATTCGCTTTTCAAATGTCTACAACCACAGATACAGTGGAATGCACAGACATAGATACACTCACATTGTCAAACGACTTTCTAGAAACATTCCAGTCCAAACAAACAAACAGTCTTTCCTACCTATTCTCAGAAAAGAGACAAAACCACAAACTCACACCAACACCCACAACGGCACCTCCTTCCCCCAAGTTTGTTGGTGAATATGTTGAGTGTCCTCTGACTGGTGGTCCATACTATGTTCCCCCAAAATGTCCTGTTCTGTCTCAGATCTGGTCTCCTTCACCAACTCTGTGAAGTTGTCAGAAGCCATGGTTGAGCCACTACCTGCTTTCTCAGAAAAGGCTCCTCTTCAGAGGTCTCCTGGCATTTGGTCATTCTCACTTCAGTAGGTACCAACAAAGACTGACTCTGTCCTTGGTAAATCCAAACAATTGAGACCACTGGGACTGGGACTGGGACTGACTCTGGGTACCTGGTTTCCTGGATCCCAAGTTCAGAGTGTTCCATTACCAAGGAAGTGTGTACTGATATTTGCTTCTAAGGGTCCCAGGAGATGGACACTGCCCCTACTTCCTGTGACAGTTTCACAATTTAGAATGGTATATCAACAATAGGCACCTGGGAACAGCTCTTCTCACAGGCCTGGTTTGGTTCATCTTCTCTACATTAAGAAGAGAAAGGCTGATTCAGATACATCTCTTCATCCTGACCCGGTTGTTTAACTTTGAAAATGACTTTTGCTCTCTCAGGTCCTTTATAGCTGCCTTCTTCTTCTCCACGTATCATTTCTGCATGGACCTTTGAGGTTCTCATCAGGTGGAAGATACCCTACAATCCAGTATTGGAGACCAACTCTCTCCCTGCTCTTCTGTAACGTTAGATTGAGGGAACAGTGTATGGTTAGGGTTAACAACATGTTCGATTGGGTTAGGAATAATTCTGCAGGATGAATAATGGTTATGGGAACATGCGATATTTACAAAATATACAGTTGAAATATAAGTGTGAAAACAGAAATCGAGGTAAGATTTGATGCCCAGAAGCGCATTGGGCCCTTGATTGGGATACTTATCTTTGAATTAATTTCTGCACAGATGTCTCAGATAAATCAATATAAAATGGTATAGGACATTGTACCTTGGATGATTGAATGTCGAAGAGAACATGCAGTCAAAAAGGGATAGTCGGTAGGATTAGAAAGATAGTCGGTAGTTTTAGAAAGATGAGTGAGTATAAAGACCATTTGGACAAAATGGTCTTTAGCAATAGGGTTTCATGTAGAGAGTGAATGTAAATGTCTGCACATGTTAAGAGGCAGTCACAATGATGAACTGGGGAAAATATATATCAATAGAGACATCAGAAAATCAGGCAAAGTATAAGGTGAGTAATAGGATTACATATTTTCAACAGGTTTGAGGTTGAATATATAATCTTAGGAAGAAACAAATATGTAGTCACCAAAAGGATTGACATTTGAGAGCAATAGGCAACCTGGACATGGATGATTTTAGTAATCCATGTTCAATTTCCATTTAGGCTTTAGTACAATCATAAGTGTGACATTTGCTTTTTGTTTCCAGAATATTACTGTGATAAAATGTATATGTAGATCAGGTGACATGAGTATTTCTTTCACCATTTCTAGGAACAGTATTTTGAAGACGTGTAAATTAGTACTTTGAATACAAATAGGTGTACACTGTGTCTATGAATATAGAAATAATGCATGAATAGACCATACTGTGAATAAATAATATAACTGGCTCCAACTTAAATTATGGTTCGAATTGATATCTGAAAATATACAGGAAACCTTATATTGATATATATCCATTCATTCAAACCAGTTATACATCTAATGGTAATATTAGGGTTATGGTTTATCATGAAGAATGTGTGAGTTTTGCTTCAAAAGTAATTGTGGAAATCGAAAATAATGTGTTTGGAAAGAAGTCTCATGAAAAGACCAGTCATGTAACCTGGAGGAATACATGTGTTCTGAAGCAGGAAGTGATTGAAAGTGAAACAAAAGCCTTTAAATTTGTGAACTTGTGGATGAAATATATATCTTATGATGTGCATAAACTGAGGAAATAGTAATGTACAAGTGTTGAAAAAAAATTAATGTCAAAATACACATCATGTCCCATAGGAATCAACTTGCATTTATATTAACCTGGGTCAATTAGTGTAAAAATATTAGGATATGTATGCACAATTCACTGTACTTAGTTTTTAGTACTAGGAAACAAATACGTATTTCAGGAGGATGAATATGTCTTAGAATAATCTTATGAAAAGTTGATTATGTATATGCACTTAAATATTAATGAATTTAGGGAGTACACAATAAGATACATTTATTTCATATTTTGAAAACTCTGGAGAATATATATATATATATATATATATATATATATATATATATAGAGAGAGAGAGAGAGAGAGAGAGAGAGACATTAAAATACACACACAGAAATTAAAAAGTGTTAATATACAAGCCAAATGAAATTCATCATGAAATATATATCATCCACAGATCTAAAAATATTCATTTTACTGAACATGAATTTATGTATAATGTTGTTCAGCTAGGATACTCACTCATAGGTTGAATTTTTAGTTCCAACAGTGTTTAACAGAAGTGATCTCTTCTTACAATTTGTATCTGCCAAGTCAGCCACCTCACAAGAATGTACTTGTGGTACCAGGTAGGATTCTATATGTGCATATAAAAATATATGTGCTGAATAGGCTACAGAGAAATGGAGACATGAATTCACATATTTGTTAACTTTAAAAACACATGGAGAAGTGTTTCAACAAAAAATTGACTAGATTTAAAACTCCTACCATATATAATGCAAAAGGAACGTCCAAATGTACACCTTGCATCCTCTGAACTGCTTGTATTTCAATTTGGTTTGGTCTATTTTTATCCATCATATTATGATTTGTAGTCAGAGTCTAGTAGGGAGTGGGTTACTATGAGGGATTCAGTATTTTGAATGAATAATTGGAAAATGAATCCAATGTGTATGCCAATATTTGGTATAAAAAAACTTCCCACTCTCATCCAGAACAATGCCTTGACATTACCTTCGCCCCAAGTAAGATACAATTAGAGGAGAAGAGTTAGAAAATCTATGAATACATATCTGGAATGGAAAAAGCTCTGGAGTTCACAACACTGGAGGTGGTAGAGGAGTTTCCAAAAGTAAAGGAGACTGTAAACACTCCACAAACATGGAAGTGTGCAGGCCTCAAGACATCTGGGAAGCTGTCTTTGAGGTTGTACACTTGAAATATATGTTGTTTTCAGGAGCTTTAGCTTCCTTTCTAGTGAGACCATCAAAGCTGTGTATGCATCTATGTTACATGGAGGACATGGTTTCTTATTTTCCAATGCATATGAGGCAGCAGTGCCGAATTCTCTCTTTGTGGGTAAACTGTGGCCACTGGGGTCTAAGAATCTTTCCGTGTAGACTGTAAAGCCATTTGGTCATTCTCCAATTTTGTTGTGTTTCTTGTTGCTGCACTGGGAGTTTGGTATTTGCTTCACAAAATACAAGGAGTTCAACTGGGACACAGTGCTTGAGGGAGTTCTGTCACGTGTGGTGGGTAAGGGTCTGCAGGAGAATGCACCAACCAGGCTTCTACGCCACATTGCTTGCCCCCTTGACTGTAGCAATTTGATTCTGAACATTGCCCTGAAAACTCTCCATCTAACAAGATGGCTTAATATACAAAGGTCTGCTGGCTGCACCATGTCTGTCACAAGCATTTGGAAGACAAAGTAAGATCCACATGACCCCACCACAGATGTTTTATCACACAACTGCACACCACAGCTCTGGGCCCACTACTCAGCAGGCTCCACCATACTGGCAGCTCTGCTCTACACCATTTTCATGAAACCCAGTCAAGGAAGGCACTGTCTGGTACACTCTTGATCAGCAACAGGACATCCAAAGGTTCTCCAGTGCCAACTGGTCATGGAAATTTCAAAAAATTCATGGTATTTATCTGGACATTTTTCAAGGATGAAGTTGGAGAAACTGTGGGTTTCAATTCATTCAGGAACCATTAAATTTTTAGGAAGCACCTTTCAAGGAAACCTCTGGAGAATTCTGAAAGGCAAGGCTTCCCAAAGTGTGGCCAAAAGGCCACATGAAGCCAGGGCCATTGAGGTCTTCAATGTGAGGTCCATGTGTGTTTTGACTGTCAACAATGGCTGCCAAGTCTTTCAGAATAAAGTCATGTGATGTCCTGGCTGAGATTGACAGTGCTTGGTGAATAGCCACCCCAGGCTTAGATCTCAGTTTCCAATGGCGACTCTCATGCATGGCTGCCTAAAATCCCAACACAATTAATGGCAATACTTCTCTGAGTTCAGTTCCAGAACTCAGTCTTTAAGGGGAATCACACCAGAATTCCAGCCCAGGTGGACCCAGGATTCTCTTCCAACCACCAACAAATGACCACAATTAAAACGAAAACACTCCCACATGGCCCTCATCTTCTTCAACATAGACACTCTGAATAACCTCTACCTAGAGGTTTCCATGACGGGCGCAGCCCAAGACAGTGTCCAAAATAAGCTCCCTTGCCCCTCATTTGCCTAAAGTCAGGGTGGCCTGGACACCCTTCCTGTGAACCAAGAGTGATCAAATAGCCCTTCTTTAATATTGCTCTGCTTCTCCAGTTGGAGGCCAACTGACTGTCTGGTATAGATTCTTTATGTGAATTGGTGTCCTGAGAAAACCCAAGCACCTATTGGCTAGCCTCTGCAGAGCATTGAAGAACTTAGTTGACCCAACGGATCCCTATTCTCACTTGATGGAGGTCAGGAAGCTTACAGAGGAAGGCAAGAGACTTCATCCACAATGATTGCTCTTTTGGCCATTTTGGTTTTGGATGCACACTTGGAAAATTTCTTTAGATCCATCAGGTGCTGAGAATCTAAGCCACTGCCTCACACAGGGCAAAGAGGCTGATTCAGCCACATCCATTTCCAAAGCAATTAAGCAAAGAGCCACAGGTGACGCCCATCCTTTTCCATTTGAAAACTGATTTCTTCAGGTTTCACACAGGGGTGGCCTGAGGCAAACACGTTCCTGACATTCAGCACAACAGAACAATAGGTAAGCAAAAGTCCAAAGTAGTGTTTCTCCACTGAGACTTTACTGGTTGCACTGATATCTGAGTTTTCTGAGATGCTCTCATTCCCTTCAGCTATCCAGTACATGATCATGTCACAGAGCTTGGAGGTGGTACATATCTTGGAAATAATACCATGAGGCTATTCTGGAGAGTGGCCAGTATTCAGGAAGAAAAGAGGAACTTAGGAAGATAATAGGTGTTGCCCATCCATAAGGCAAGCAGCTCTTTATTCTTTAATTTGGCAAGATGAATGCTGGGAAGCTTTCTATTAGACAGGACACAACTATTGATGAATTCGCTTTTCAAATGTCTACAAAATCGGATTCAGCGGGATACACAGACATAGAAACACTCACGTTGTCAAACGACTTTCTAGAAACATTCCAGTCCAAACAAACAAACTGCCTTTCCTACCTATTCTCAGAACATGAGACAAAACCTCAAACTCACACCGACACCCACAATGGAACCTCCTTCCACCAAGTATGTCTGTGAGTATTCTGAGTGTCCTCTGACTGGTGGGCCATACTATGTTCCACCAAAATGGCCTGTCCTATCTCAGACCTGGTCTTCTTTACCAACTCTGTGAAGTTGTCAGGAGCCATGGTTGAGCCACTACCTGCTTTCTCAGAAAAGGCCCCTCTTCAGAGCTCTCCTGGCATTTGGCCATTCTCACTTCAGTAGGTACTAAGAAAGACTGACTCTGTCCTTGGTAAATCCAAACAAGTGAGATCACTGGGACTGGGACTGGGACTGGCTCTGGGTGCCTGGCTTCCTGGATCCCGAATTCAGAGAGTTCCATCACCAAGGAAGTGTGATAGGTCACTTCCTTCACGAACTGAATGAGGTCACTGCGTTGGCAACCACTTTGTCCTAACAGTTGCTTCCAAGGGTTCCATGAGATGGAGGCTGCCCATAATTCCTGTGACACTTTCACAAGATAGAATGGTATATCAACCATAGGCACCCGGGAACAGCTCTCCACACAGGCCTGGTTTGGTCGATTTAATCTATATTAAGAAGAGAGAGGCTTTCAGACACATCCCTTCATTTTGACCAGGTTGTTTTACATGGAAGTTGACTTTTGCTCTCTCAGGTTTTTCATAGGTGTCTACATCTTCTTCAGGGATCATTTCTGCATGGAACTTTGAGGTTCTCAGAAGGTGGAAGATCCCCTACATTCCCGTATTGTAGGACCAACAATATCCTTGTTCTTCTGTTAAGTTAGATTGAGGAAATATTGCACGGTTAAGGGTAATAACAGGTTCGATTTGGTTTAGGAATCATCTGCGGGATGAATTATGGTATTGGGAACCTGCGATATTTACAAGAATATACTGGTGAAATATAAGTATGAAAACAGAAATCTAGGTAATATTTGAAGTCCAGAAGGGCATTGGATGGCCTGAACACCCTTCCTTTGATTCAGGAGTGATCAAATAGCCCTGCCGCTAATACTGCACTGCTTCTCCAATTTGAGGCTTACTGACTGTCAGGTATAGATTCTTTATGTGATTTGGAGACATAAGAAAACCCAAGCACCTATTGTCTTATGCCACAGCAAATGGTTTATTGGGAGTTCAGCATGATGGGGCTCAAAGCTCACTTCAGAGGAGCAAAGAACAAAGAGCCCCGAGAACAACTTGAGAAGAGATTATATACACTCTTTAGAGAGTGCGGGACTTTATATACATCATAGCCTCCTTTAGCAAATCATCATATACTGTGGGAAAATCAAATAACAACTCTAAAACATGATTAGCACATTCATTGGCGGGATCAGTTCGGGCAGGGGGTGATTGGTCAGCCCTGAGAAGGGGTATACATTTAAACTGATTGGTTGAAGCCCTGAGATGTATACGTGCTGAGATGCACGGTTTCTGGGAAGGGGTTGTTAAGTAACTAGGTGGTCAGGGAAGATTTCAACACATCTAATGGGCAGTTCCGAAAATTGTCTTCACTGACAAAGGAATTTCAGGTTCTGAGCACAGCTTGTAAACTTAACAAAACCTGTTTCTTTACGTTTCAATTTCAATTTCTTTAATTCTTTCATTTCTCACTCCTTTTTCTGCCTACTTTTAATCTTAAAAGTAATGAATCATTATTATTGTGGGGTCTCACATTCTATTTCTGCCAGTGAAGTGTATTTCTGTCTGATTACCATGAGTTTTACCTGCCCAATCTGAGCCTGGAGAAAGGAAACTATGCGGTTAAGCAAACAAGTTCCCACAGTTATCAACACCATAAGCATGATCAGGGGTCCAGCTAAGGCTGATAGGAGTGTAGTCAACCAGGGGGACTGGGTAAACCATGACTCAAACCACACTTGTTGAATCTCCCTTTCTCTCTGGTGCTCTTCAAGGCATTTTCTCAATTTACTCATGGATTATTTTACAACTCCAGTATGGTCAGCATAAAAACAGCATTTTTCTCTCAGTACAGCACAGAGGCCCCCCTCCCTCATGAAATGGAGGTCTAATCCTCGCCTGTTCTGTAAAACAACTTTAGAGAGAGAGGTTAAGGATTCCTGCAAAACTGTGATGGAGTTCTCTAACGTCTTCAATTCTTGATTTATTGCTGTTTCTAATCAGGCCATTTGTTGTGACCCATGGATCATATCAGCTGTTCCTGTACCCACTCCTGCAGCAACTCCTAGCCCCAATAGGATGGCTAGAGTAAGGGACACTGGCTCCCGGCAAAATCGGGTTGTTTGTCCCCCTAGTAGACCTTCAAAGGATTCTGCATCATGATAGAGCACCCTGGGGAGTATCTGCACCATTACACAATAATTTACAGAGCTGTCAAATACCTGGGCTGAAATGCAAGGAGTTCTGACTGTGTGGAGTTCAGTACCATAAAGGTTCCTTTAATTAGTTCCCAGGGGGAGGAGTCATCTGTACTCTGGACTGGGGAAGTAGGCAAAGACGGAAACTGCGAAGTATGAGATGGTAGAGGGGTTTTGGTAGATCTAGGCATGGGAGGTTTAGGAGGCTTAATTCCTGACTTGAGGGGATTGGGCCCTATTGCTGTGGGATTTTCTTCCTTTTTAAGCGGGATGGTGAACTAGAGACCAGTGTCATAACCAGGGCCATTAATATAGAATCGCATTCCCCAAGTATTTCCCATAGGCCATGTTGTTCTGAGGTTGCCCCTTCCTTTGGAAGTGAAAGTTATATTGAGAGGGTAACATAGACTATTTTTTCCACAGCAAGTTTTTGACACCACTTGGATAGCGGCACATTTATTGGGATCAATCCAGATGTCATTTCATCCTACCCGAATCATACTGTCTGGGGAGTTTGGGTTTTACAATGTAGCTCCCGTGTGTTCACAACCCCATGATCTACAATAAAAGTCACTGGGTCCTCCACAGGTTTCGGCCTGTTTGCGACTTCAGAAATCAGCTGGGAACACTTAATAAACAAGACTGGCTAGTTTACACCTGAGCTGGGGGAGATGACATCAATAATTCATGGGGTAAGTTGGTCTATGTTGCCCTGGTTTGGGTTTGAGTGGGATCTGTGTGGGGTCCACTATGTCAGGGAGATCCCAGTGAGAGAGGCCTATGGCAAGCTGACAAATGTCTGGGTGGAGAGATGGCCACCAAGTCCATAAGGGGGCTGTATGTGAAATAGACCACACTACATGCCCAGTAGGATTTATAACCTGCCATTGTTGCTGAACAGACTGATGGGGATTAGGACTGCTGGTGGTCAGGGGAAGAATCCATAGCCCTACCCACACCACGGACATGCAACTTGAGAGGGTTACCAGTCTGTTCCAGTTTCCAGCCAGAGTCTGGACTGGGCGCAGGATTGAGATGGGAGGCATGGATCCAGGAAGTGATCCCTTCCACTTTCACCACTGTAGGTGTTATAAGCAGCACCTGGTATGGTCCTTTCCAGCAGGGTTCCAGGGATGACACCTGATGCTGTCTCATGTAGACGAAGTCTCCCACTTGATATCGATGTGGAGTTCCCTCGTCTCCAGGATGATAAGCAGTGGCCAACTGTTTTCACAGGTATCGCTGGGTGCTGGGTTTGTTCAAGGGCTTTAAGTCTGTCTGGCAAGGGGGTGTGAAAGGAATCATTAATCTCAGAGTTGGAGTTAGGTCCCTTAATGGAGGAGGGGCACCGTAGAGAATTTCATAAGGGGTGAGGTTACACAAAGAGGCGGAGGGGGTATTTCTTGCACAAAAAAGTGCATGAGGTAGGAGCATAGTCCAATTTTTTATGCCGGTCTCCAAGATTAATTTCGTTAAGTCTCTTTGATGGTTCTATTCATCGTTTCTACCTGTCCTGAGCTCTGGTGTCTATAAGCACAATATAACTTCCAATTAATCCCCAGGGTCCTGGAAAATCCTTGACTTACCTGGGCCACGGATGCCGGTCCGTTATCAGGCCCTATTACCTTAGGCAGGCCGAACCTTGGAAAACTGTCTTCTAGGATCTTTTTGACTACCATCTGAGCTGTTTCTTTCTTCATGGGGAAGGCTTCGACCCATCCTGAAAAAGTATCTACAAAGACTAGGAGATATTTAAGTCCATACCTTGCTGGCTTAATTTCAGTAAAGTCCACTTCCCAGAATTGTCTTGGTCTGGTTCCTCGTATGCGCTTCCCTGCAGGAATCTTGGATGGGAAAGTATAAACTAATTGGAAGACTTGAAAAGCTCTAGTCACCTGCTCAGCTATTTTTTTTTTCTCTGTCAGTCAATAATAAGTCCTTTCTTCGGTCCTTTAAGAGTGCCTATAACTTCTTTGAGCCTAAGTGGTTGAGCTGGTGTACATCTTTGACATAAAGGTGGGATTTTTGAAATTGTAAACTTGGCTCTGTAGGGTCCCAGAGTTCTGTATCTGTCTCCTCAGATGATAAGTTGCCTGAATGTTCCGGGGCCGCCAAGTCTCCTGATTTTTGTTCCCCTCGGTGTGGAAAAAGTTAACAGAGTCACTCCGTTTAGGGCTGTCAATTAAGCTTCCTCATCTGCCCTTCTGTTTCCAACTGCCACGGGGTTGTTTCTCTTCTGGTGCCCTGGACAGTGCACTATAGCTAGTTCCTAATGGCCCTGCACTGCTGAGCGAAGGTGGAGGATCTCATCTTTATTCTTTATTTCTTTCCCGGCAGAGGTTAATAGCCCCCATTGTTGGTAAATAGTCCCGTGCATATGAACAGTGGCAAATGCATAGTGGCTATCAGTTTATATGGTGGCCCTTTTGCCTGTTGCTAGTTCCAATGCTTTCATAAGGGCAATAAGTTCTGCTTTTTGGACTGATGTCCCTTCTGGGAGACCAGAGTATCAGATGAAATGAGTTTTGCTAACTGCTGCTTCTCCAGCCCGCCGCTTACCATCTTGGAAGAAGCTGCTTCCATCTGTAAACCATACGACTTCAGGGCGAGGCAGTGGCTGATCCTTCAAGTCTTGTTGTATACTGGTTTCCTTGCCAGTATGTGTTGCCACTCATGAGTGACGGGTCCTGATGATTCTTCTGGCAGCAGTGTAGCTGGGTTGAGTGGAGCAGGGGGTCCCAGCGTTATTCTGTCTTTGTCAAGCAAGAGGCTCTGGTAGTGGTTTATTCTGGAGTTTGATAGCCACCTCTCTGGAGGCTAACAGATGATGCTCTCCAGGGCATGGGGTCTATAATGGTTAGTTTCTGTCCCAACGTTAATTAATGAGCATCTTTTATTAGAAGGGCTGCCGCTGCTATAGCACTTAAGCAATGGGGCCACCCGCTAGCCACTGGGTCCAGTTTTTTGGATAAATACGCTACCAGCTTTTTCCAAGGTCCCAAAGACTGAGTGAGCACTCCCCGTGCTATTCCTTTCTTTTCCTCGATGTAGAGAGTGAAGGGTTTTCTACATCTGGGAGTACTAAGGCCGGAGCAGATAGCAGCACCTTTTTTTGACATTATCAAAAGCTTGTTGGTGCTCAGGGGTCCATTGGAAGTGGGCATCCCCCTTTATCAGCGGGTATAAAGGGGCAGCCAGAGATGCGAATCCAGGAATCCAAAACCTGCAAAAGCTGGCAGTCCCAAGAAACTCTCTGAGTTTTCTCTTATTAGATGGGGGCAGTATCTGCACAATGGTTTTTTTTTCTGTTCTCAGTGAGCCATCATTTGCCACCCCTAAGAGAATAACCCAGGAAGATTACTTCTTGCTGACAAATTTGGGCCTTTTGGCAGAAGCCCTATAACCAAGCCGAGCAAGCTCGACTAATAGTGCTTGGGTCCCAGACTCATAGGTCTCCTTGGTGTCGGCTTCCAGTAGAAGATCATCCACTCTTGGAGTAGGGTGACTTCGGGGTGTGCAGTTTTGAAGTCATTGATGTCTCTGTGGAGGGCTTCATCAAAGAGAGTGGGGGATTTTTTGAACCCCTGTGGGAGTCTAGTCCAGGTTAGTTGGCCAGATGTTCCAGGTTCTGGGTCTATCCACTCTAAAGCTAACAGCAACTGACAGTCCTTATGTAGAGGCGAGCAGAAGTAAGCATCTTTTAAGTCCAGCACAGTGTACCATTTCCGCTCTGGATTCAGAGTGCTAAGCAAATTATATGGATTGGGTACTGTGGGGTGAATGTCCTGCACTCTGTTGTTGATCTCTCTTAGGTCTTGAACAGGATGGTAGTCCCCAGTTCCTGGCTTTCTTACTGGTACCAGGGGGTGTTCCAGGCTGATTGACAGGGCCTTAGGACCCCAAGAGCCAGGTATTTATGAATATGGGGCCTTATCCCATCCTTAGCTCCTTTGCTTAGAGGATATTGTTTAACACTAATTGGAGACGCAGAGGCTTTTAATTCTACTACTATTGGAGGTTGTTGATGGCTAGACCTAACCCAGCAGTTTCTGCCCAGGCATTAGGATAATCTTTTATCCATTTATGGGGTAGTTTGCCTGTTTGATCAGTCCTACGGGGCGCGAAGAGTTGATGTTCATCTTCTACGGACATAGTCAAAGATGTGACTATGGGAGTTTATACTGAAGGCTTTAGAACCTCCACTTGGGGACCATTAGGGTTAAAGGTTATTCTAGTCCGGAGTTTGGTAAGCAGATTCCTGCCCATCAATGGGGCCGGGCATTCTGGGATTATTAGAAAAGAGTGGTGGACTTTTCCCTTTCCGAGGTCCATATTCATCTTAGTTGTCCAAGCCTTATATCTACTGCCATTAGCCCCTTGAACTAGGGACCATTTAATTGATAGGGGGCCCAGTGAAGTCTTAAGGGCTGAGTATACTGCTCCTGTAATCACTTCAAAGTTCACTGTGTTCCCCTCAACTTCAAATGTTACTCTGAGCTGGGGGAGGGGATCTGAGCCCCGAATTTCCTAGTCCTCTTCTAGAGTCAGCACTGCGGGCTGGCGTGGCTGCTTCTTTTGGGGGCACTCTTTGGCCCAGTGTTCCTTTTTATTACAGTGGGCACATTGATTTGAGGCCAGGGGCAGCCTTTGGCATGGGCCCAGGTATCCCTTTATGTATCCCTGCTTTTTAACTTCTGGCCTATTTGCTGCTGTGACCAGAACCTTAGGAATGCTTTACTCTGCCATTTGCTTCTTTCCTCCTTTTTTTGTTCCCTTTCCTTCTCTCTCCTCTATTCCCTTTCCTCCTCAGTTTCTCTCTTATAATATACTTTCTCAGCTTCTCTGACTAAATCTCTTAAGGTCATATCTTATAATCCATCTAGACGTTGTAACTTTCTCTTAATATCTAGGGCAGTCTGCTCGATAAAGCCCATTGCAACAGATGCCTTTTGGTCTTCTGCCTGAGGATCAAAAGGAGTATATTTCCTATAGGCTTCCATAATTCTCTCCAGAAACATAGAAGGAGACTCATTAGGCCCTTGGATATCTTAGGCCCTTGGATAATCTTTCTTACCTTGACCAAATTAGTCGGCCCTCTGGCGGCCGCTCAGAGACCCACTATTAGAGAACGGCGATAAGTGGACAGATGCTACCTACATTCAAAGGTGTTGGGGTCCCAGTTGGGTCGGCTCATGTGCCCGTAGTGACGGAGAGGGAGCATCACAGGGGCTTCCGAGTTTACTATTATCCATCTCCTGCGGGTTCCTTTAGGTGGCCCAGCTTCCTTCAGGGGAGCAGGGGCTGCTGCTGCTGCGGGGAAGTCCCCTGGAGGGCTTGGGTCTGGACCAATTGCCTCTAGCGGCGGAGAGGCTGAGTCAGCGGTGGGAGGATCATCTGGAACATGTTGTGGGTTGGGGAGCGAGGGTAGAGGATAAGGAGAGAGAAGAGTGTCCAGTCTTGTGACTCAGAATGGAGGGAAGAGGGGGAGGAGCAGAATGTTGGAATGATAGGATCGTGGGGGAAGGGGTATATGGCTGTGGATCTGGGTGGCCACGTGGCCCCGGTGAAAGACAATGTCTCTGACTTTTCGGATTAGAGGGAAGTGGAAGGATTCTTCTGGGGGCCATCTGACTCCTAGGATAGGCCATTCTGAAGCACAGAGAGTCTGCCAGGTCCGGCATTTTACTGAAAAAGAAAGATTCTTGGTACTTGAGCGGACATCAGTCCAATGATCAAGGTTAAGGGACAGAGGCATGGAAGTGCTTTGTCCCATAATGTCCCATAATGGGAGTTACTCAAACAATGACAGTGAATACACAAACGTGACACAGACAAAGACAAACAGTAAACGTTTAACATGAGTCCAAGACAAAGATTAGAACTGAGTAACTGGCAAAACCTGATGGGTTAGACAATAAAGACAGACAGTAAACTCAACATGAGTTCCTGACAATGAACAAAACTGAGTAGCTAGCAAAACCTGATGGGCTGGAAAACCGAATCCTGAAGCAAAGAATAACCGAGTTGAGGAAACTACTAATCCTCAATTTCCTGAGTCCTCTGGAGTGTCCCCCAGGGACGTGGCCTGTGGCTCTGTGACACATCTTTCAGCCACCGACGCAGAGAGCTAATGTTCTTCACCGGCAGCCATTTTGCCAAGCCCTAACCTGAAACCCGAAACCAGAAAGAGGCACCTTACTTACTCTGAAAGGAGTCCGTTGGGGTCTTTTGTTCGTCACTGCTGGATTTCTCAGATAGGGCCTCCAGATGAAAAGGTGGGCCGAAAGTCGGAGGAAAAGACCACCAAGAGAATTTCTCATGAAATAGCAAAGGGTTTATTGGGGGTCCAGCATACTGGGGCTCAGAGCTCACTTCAAAGGAGCAAAGAACAAAGAGCCCCGAGAACAACATGAGCAGATTTTATATACATTCTTTTGAGAGGGCAGGGACTTAACATACATCATAGCTTCCTTTAGCAAATCACTGTATACCGTGGGAAAATCAAATAACAACTCTAAAACATGATTTGCACATTCATTGGTGGGAACAGTTCAGGCAGGGGGTGATTGGTCAGCCCTGAGAAGGGGTATATATTTAAACTGATTGGTTGAAGCCCTGAGATGTATATGTGCTGAGCTGCATGGTTTTTGGGAAGAGGTTGTTAAGTAACTAGGTGGTCAGGGAAGATTTCAACACACATCTAATGGGCAGTTCCAGGATTTGTCTTAACTGCCACAGGAATTTCAGGTTCTGAGTGCAGCCTGGAAACTTTACAGAACCTGGTTCTTTACGTTTCAATTTCAATTTCTTTTATTCTTTCAGAACCTTACAAAGGAAGGCAAGAGACTTCATCAACAATGACTGGAATTTTGGCCATTTTGGTTTTGGAAGCAGACATGGGATCTTTTTTTAGATCCATACGGTGCTGGTAATCAAAGCCACAGCCTCACCCAGGGCCAAGAGGCTGATTAAGACACATCCCTTTCCAAAGCAATTACTTCTCTGAGGTCAGTTACAGAACTCAGTCTCTGAGGGAATCACACCAGAGTTCAAGCCCAGGTGGACCCAGTCATCTCTTCCAAACTCCAGACAAATGACCACAATTAAAACCAAAACACTCCCCCAAGGCCCTCATCTTCTTACATATATACATTCATCATAACCTCTGGCTGGATGTTTCCATGAATGGCACAGCCTAAGAGAGTTTACAAAATAAGTCTCTTTCCCTTCATATGCCTAACCTCAGGGTAGCCTGGACACGCTTTCTTTGAACCAGGATTAATCACATAGGTCTGCCGTTAATATACTTCTCTGCTTCTCCAATTTGAGGCCTACTGACTTTCATGTATAGTTTCTTCATGTGATTTGGAGTCATGAGGATACCCAATCATCTCTGCAGGGCTTGAAAGAACTCATTTGTCCCAAAGGATCCCTATTCTCACTTGATCGAGGTCAGGAACCTAAAAGAGAAAGGTGAGAGACTTCATACACCATGACTGATCTTTTTTCCATTTTGGTTTTGGAAGCACACATTGGATTTTTCTTTAGATCCAACTGGTGCTGAGAATCTTAGCCACTACCTCACACAGGGCAAAGAGGCAGATTCAGACACATTCCTTTCCAAAGCATTTAAGCAAAGAGCCACAGGTGATGCCCATTCATTACCATTTGAAAACAGTTTTCTTCAGGATTCACAAAGGGCTGGCCTGAGGCAAAGACCTTCCTGACATTCATGGCAACAGGCAAATAGGTTAGCAAAAGGCCCAAAGCAGGGTTTCTCCACTGAGACTTTCCTGGTCACACTGATATCTGAGTTTTCTGAGATGCTCGCATTCCCTTCAGCTATCCAGTACATGGCCATGTCACAGAGCTTGGAGGTCGTACATATCGTGGACACAAAACCATGAGCCTATTCTGGAGAGTGGCCAGAATTCAGGAAGAAAACAGGAACTTGGGAAGATAGTAGGTGTTGCCCATCAATAATGAAACCTGCAATCCATTCCTAAAATGGGCAGGATGAATGCTGGGAAGCTTTCTACTAGACAGGACACATCCATTGATGCATTCTTATTTCTAATGTTTTCAACCACGGACACAGTGAGATACACAGACATAGAAACACTCACCTTGTCCAACGACTTTCTAGAAACAGTCCACTCCAATCCAAACATACTGACTTTCCTACCTATTCTGAGAACATGAGACAAATCCACAAACTCACACCCACATTCACAAAGGCCCCTCCTTCCCCCAAGTAAGTCTGTGACTTTCCAGAGTGTCCTCTGACTGGTGGACCATACTATGTTCCCCCAAAATGGCCTGTCCTGTCTCAGATCTGGTCTCCTTGTCCAACTCTGTGAAGTTGTGAGGAGTCTGGGCTGACCACTACCTGCCTTCTCTGGAAAGGCCCGTCTTCAGAGCTCTACTTGCATTTGGCCATCCTCAAATCATTAGGTATCAAGAAAGACAGACTCTGTCCTTGGTAAATCCAAACAAGTGAGAAAACTGGGACTGGGACTGGGACTGGCTCTGTGTGCCTGGCTTCCTGGATAACAAGTTCAGAGTGTTCCATCACCAAAGATGTGACTTAGGTCAATTCCTTCAGGAACGGAATGAGGTCACTGCCTTGGCAACCACTTTGTCCTAACAGTGGCTTCCAAGGGTTCCTTGAGATGGAGGCTGCCCCTCCTTCCTGTCACACTTTCACAAGTTAGAATGGTATATCCACCATAGGGACCGAGGAGAAGCTCTCCACACAGGGCTGGTTTGGTCCATCTTCTTTATATTAAGAGGAGAGAGGCTGATTCAGACACATCGTTTCATCCTGACCAGGTTGTTTGCCATGGAAGATGACTTTTGCTCTCTCAGGTCCTTTATATCTGCCTACATCTTCTCCTGGGATCATTTCTGCATCAACCTTTGAGGTTCTCAGCAATTGAATGATCACCTACATGCCTGTATTGTAAGACCAACTCTGTCTATGCTCTTCTGTAAAGTTAGATTGAGAGAACAGTGTATGGTTAGGGTTAATAACATATTCTATTTGGGTTAGGCATCATTCTGTGGAATGAATAATGGTATTGGGAACCTGCGATATTCACAAGAATATATCGGTGAAATATAAGTATGAAACCAGAAAATCTAGGTACGATTTGAAGCCCTGATGGGCAATGGGCCCTTTAGTGGGATACTTAGGTTTGAATTATGTTCTGCACAGATGTCTCAGATAAATCGATATGCAATGGCATAGGACCTTGTACCTTGGATGATTGAATGTAGAAGAGAACATCCAGTCAAAAATGAATAGTCTGTAGGATTAGAAAGATAGTCCGTAGGTTTAGTAAAAAGAGTGAGTATAGGATTTGGACCAAAAGTTCATTAGCAATATTGTTTCGTTTAGTGAGTGAACGTAAATATTAGTACATGTGAAAAGTCATTCACAATGATGAACTGGAGAAAATATATAGGAAAGCAGATATCAATAGAGACATTAGGAAATCAGGCAAAGTATAAGGTAAGTGATAGGATTAGACATTTTCAACATGGTTGAAGTTGAATGTATAATCTTAGGAAGAAACAAATATGTAGGCACCAATAGGATTTACATTTCAGAGCATTAGGCAATCTGGACATGGTTGATTTTAGTATTCCATGCTCACTTTGCATTTTGCTTTGGTGAAAGGTTAATACAATAGGTCCTTGTCACTACCTGTTTTTCTGTATGCTTAACAAAACATTATTGAAATCTTGAGAACTGTTTGCTAATTTTGTTCCTAGAATGTGCTGTCCCCAACTGCCAAACTGCAGAATGTACTCCCTCACCTGGTTGCATGCAAACCGACCACTCACCCTGACCCATCAGAAATTTTTTTCCATGCCCTCTCCAAGGAAAGTATATAAGCTCTCTTTAAGCTGTTCTCAGGGCTCTCTACTCTATTCATGTGAGCTATTAGCACCAGCATGCTGTACCCCCAATAAACCGTTTGCTGTAGCTGAGTGAAAATGGTATTCTCTTCTGGAATTAAAAGATGCCTTCTTTTGCTTGACTCTGCATAAAGATAGTCAGTTTCCGTTTGCTTTGGACTGGGTAGACCCAGAAACTGGAACGTCTGGTCAACTAACTTGGACTAGACACCCCCAGGGGTTCAAAAATTCCCCCACTCTCTTCGATGGAGCCCTCCACAGAAATCTCAACAACTTCAGAACTACGCACCCCGAAGTCACTCTGCTTCAATATGTGGATGTCCTGCTACTGGCTGCCAACACCAAGTAAAACTATGAGTCTGGGACCCAAGCACAATTATCTGAAATTGCTGAACTCGGGTATAGAACTTCGGCCAAAAAGGCCCAAATTTGCCAGCAAGAAGTAATCTTCCTAGGGTATTCCCTTAGGGGCGGTAAATGATGGCTCACTGAGCCCAGAAAACAAACTGTTGTGCAGATACCACCCCCATCTAAGAGGGGACAACACAGAGAGTTTCTTGGGACTGCTGACTTTTGCAGGTTATGGATACCTGGGTTTGTGTTCTTTGCTGCTCCTTTATACCCTCTGTTAAATGAGGATGCCCAATTCCAATGGACCCTTGAGCACCAGCAAGTTTTTTATAACATTTAAAACACTGTCACTGAACTCCTCAACTTCACTGAGCACAGCCTGCAATTTCAGAAAGCTCTACACTACGTTAAAAATGTACATCAACTTACTCACCTTGGTTCCAAGAAACTGCAGGCATTCCTGAAGGATCAGGAACAGAGATTTCGACTAACTCACAGTGAAAGGAAATAACTGAAGGGGTAACAAAAGCCTGTCGGTTCTGTCAATTGGTTAATGCTTACACTTCCAAGCTTCCTGCAGGAAAGCACCTACGAGGAACCAGACCAGGACAATTCTGGAAAGTGGACTTCACTGAAATTAAGCCAGCAAGGTATGGACTTAAATATCTCTTAGTCTTTGTAGATACAATTTCAGGATGGATTGAATCCTTTCTCACACAAAAAAAGTAAAAAGAAAAAAAAAAACAACGGCTGAAACGGTGGTCAAGTAGATCCTGAAAGATATTTTTCCAAGAAACGGCCTGCCTAAGGTAATAGGGTCTGTTAATTGAACGATGTTCATGGCCCAGGTGAGTCAGAGCTTAGCCAGGACCCTGGGGATTAATTGGAAGTTACATTGTGCATATAGACCCCAGAGCTCAGGACAGGAAAAAAAATAAATAGAACTATTAAAGAGACCTAAACAAAATTAAGCTTAGAGACCGGCATAAAAGATTAGAGTATGTTCCTGCCTTATGCACTGTTTCATGCAAGAAATACTTGCTTGACAGACTAAAAGCTCTTGAAAAAACTCAGCGATACCTGTGGAAACAGCTGGCCACTGCCTACCACCCTGGGGACGAGGGGACTCAACATGGATATCAAGTAAGAGACTTCATCTACATAAGACGACATCAGGTGTCATCCCTGGAACCCGGCTGAAAAGGACCATACCAGGTGCTACTTATAACACCTACAGTGGTATATGTAGATGGAATCACTTCCTGGATCCATGACTCTCATCTCAAGCCTGCGCCCTGTCCAGACTCTGGCTGGATACTGGAAAAGAGTGGTAACCCTTTCAAATGGTGTATTCACCAGGTAGATAAGGCAATAGATTCTCCCCTTGGCCACGAGTAGTCCTAATGCTCATCAGCCCGTACAGCAGCGATGGCTAATCACAAATCCTACTAGACAAGAAGTATGGTCTATCTCGCATACAGCCCCCTTAGGGACCTGGTGGCCATCTCTCCACCCAGACATTTGTCAGCTGGCTATAGGTCGTTCCTATTGGGATATCCCTGAAGAAGAGGATCCCACTAAAATTCCATTAAATGCCTTCTGTACCATAGATAATGGAAACAAACATTATGGATGTAGGGACACACGAGCCAGATGCAGGTTGGCTAGCCTAGATTACTATGTTTTCCCGGCGGACTATCAAAACCACAAACAGCCATGGCTGTGTGGGGCAAAAGGTGACTTCTTCTGTAAGTCATGGGGATGTGAGCGTACAGGGGCTGCCTGGTGGAATCCAAACTCCTCATCAAATTCAGTACACAGCATTGGCCATATTACCAATTAGACAATCAAAACTGATGGCCCCCAGATGGGTCTCTAGATCCTCAAATTCTGTGTGACCTTTTTAACTTCTGCAAGTGCTCAAAAGGGTGAAAGGAGATTCCCCTATGTGGAGACCAATTCCCTCCTTCTCTCACATCCTGAACTATCCTTCTCCAATGGATCCTCACCCTCTGCCTTCTGCTCCAGAATCTCTGCTGTCACTCCCACATCAGCAACCTGATTTCTCCCCTCCAATTACTAGATCAAAACCCAAACCTCGGTTCTCAGACAATTGCCCCCTTGCTGAGGTAGCAGGTAGTGAGGCACCCCTCCACCAACTCACTCCTCTCTTCTTCTGTCAGTGCCCACTCCGGGTCTCACCAGGTCCTCTTACCAGCTATACCAAAGCTCAAACCAGCTAAGGAGAGCCCTCAGACCCCTATCCAAGATGTAATAAAAATGGCTTTTAAAGTTGCTTTGTCATCACTGAAAACAGGTTACTAAGGATTTAAAGTCCCTCAGAGACTTTATGGGATACTCACTCCCGTCTTCCCCTCTGCTCAACCTGTTCTACTGCTCACAATTTTGTTGCTAGGAAAATCCCAAACCCGTTTCTCATTATTCCTTTACATCTCTCCTTTCTCATACACAGATCCACGTAGCAGCTCTCACCCCCCGCCTTCCCCGTCTTTCCCCTCTGTAAAAGGCCGACAAAAAAGTCTTAACTGACCTTCTCCAAAATTCTTCATTAAGGCTGACTTTAGGACTTGCAGCAAAAGAGTCCCTATAAAAGAGTTCAGTGTAGACAAACTTCCTCTTTCGTGTTGCCTGTTCTACTTGGAAAAATCAGCACTCATGAGCTAGACACCCCCTTACTAATTTTTCACAAAATATGTGATCAAGGCCTCTGGCCTTGAGCTGGGACTTCACAGGGATGGCTACATTTGTAAGATAAAAAAGTTACCAACTTTACCCCATGGTAACAGCTGGCAGGGAGAAAACAAAAAAAGAGGAGAAAAAAGCTCTCCCTCTCCTAGACGTCCTTAAAAAGTTAACTTGCCCAGAACAGAGGAAAAAAAAACAGAAACAAAAACTGCTTTTTGTGGACTTCTGCAGACTGTGAACTTCTGAGCCCCTTCCATTACATGTTGGGTACAAAATTCTAAAACTACCTAAACTTGGGGTTCAAGGGATTAATTGATTACAACAGAAGCAATGCCCTCTATATCCGGTTGCAACCAAATAGGACTGTTTCTCTGTTTACGGTGCTATCTTAGGTGCCTCGCCCTGTCCATACCTACAAGAGTATAATTCTATATACTTAAACATTGTTTATGTTTTCATAAAATTGTCAACTGGTGCAATTATGTAATGGTGCAGATGTTTCCCAGAGTGCTCTATCATGATGCAGGTTCATTAAGATCAAATAGCGGGGGGCATACAACCCGGTTCTGCCGGGAATCTGTATTCCTCACTTTAGCCATCCTATTAGGAATAGAAGTTGCTGCAGGGCTGGGCACAGGAACCACTGCTGTAGTCCATGGAACACAACAAATGACCCAATTAGAAGCAGCAGTAGAACAAAGCTTAAAGATATTAAACCTTCATCACAGCCTTAAAGGAATCTTTAACATCTCTCTCTGAAGTTGTTTTACAGAAAAGGTGAGGGTTGGACCTCCTCTTAATGAGAAAAGGGGGCCATTGTGCTGTATTGAGGGAAGAATGTTGTTTTTATTCCGATCACACTGGTTGTAAAATTATGTATGAGTAAATTGAGAAGACGCCTTAAAGCGCATCAACGAGAGAGAGAGGCCCAAAAAGGGTGGTTACAGTCTTCGTTCACACAGTCCCCCTGGTAAACTACGCTTTTATCAGCTCTGGCAGGTCCATTAATAATCATCATATTATTGCTAACTGTAGACCCTGTTTGCTCCACCGTGTAGTTTCATTTCTTCAAGCTCAAATTGGACAAGTTAAATTTTGGTAATCAGACAACAATATACCCCACTAGCAGACATATAATGTGACACCCCTCAATGATCACTTTTATGATTAAACGTAACCAGAAGAAGAAGTGGGGAATGAAAGATTAATAAAATAGGTATTTGTCACTTCCTGTTTTTCTGTATTCTTAACAAAACACTATTGAAATCTTGAGAACTGTTTGGTAATCTTGTTCCCAGAATGTGCTGTCCCCAAATGCCAAACTGCAGAATGTAATCCCTCACTCAGTTGCACACAAACCATCCATTCGCCCTGAACCACCAATAAACTTCCCTCCCTTCCCTCTCCAAGTTAAGTATGTAAGCTCTGCTTAAGATGTTCTAAGGGCTCTAGGCTCTATTCAAATGAGCTCTGAGCCCCAGCATGCTGGACCCCCAATAAACCCTTTGCTGTTGCATGAGACAGTCTCTTGGTTGTCTCTTCCTCCAATGCTAGAACGACTTTTACATTGATACAATCATAAGTGTGACCTTTGCTTTTTGTGTCCAAAATATTACTTTGATAAAATGAATATATAGATCAGGAGACATGAGTATTTCTTCCACCATTTCTTGCAGCAATATTTTGAAGACATAAAATTAGTATTGGGTGTACAAATAGGTGTACTCTGTGTCTATGAATATAGAGATAATGCATGAGTAGACCATACTGTGAATAAATAATATAACTAGTTCCAACTTTAAATAATGGATCGAATTGATATCTGAAAAAATACAGGAAATCTTATATTGATATACATACATTCATTCCAACGAGTTATACATCTAATAGTAATATTAGGGTTATGGTTTATCATGAAGAGTGTGTGAGTTTTGCTTCAAAAGTGATTATGGAAATCAAAACTAATGTGTTTGGGAAGAAGTCTCATGAAGAGACCAGTCAAGAAACATGGAGGAATACATGTGCTCTGAAGCAGGAAGTGATTGAAAGCGAAAAAAATGCGTATACATTTACTAACTTCTGGATGAAATATATATACTATGATGTGCATAAATTGAAGAAATAGTAATGAACCAGTGTTGAAT
The DNA here is from genome assembly GCF_048772815.1 of Callospermophilus lateralis. Taxonomy (NCBI): domain Eukaryota; kingdom Metazoa; phylum Chordata; class Mammalia; order Rodentia; family Sciuridae; genus Callospermophilus; species Callospermophilus lateralis. The sequence goes on along the minus strand of NC_135313.1, from coordinate 120,711,354 downwards.
AAAAACTAACATCAAAATATACATCATGTCCCATAGGAATCTACTTGCATTAATGTTAAACTGGGTCAGTTACTGGAGAAATATTAGGATTTGTATGAAACATTCACTGAAGTTAGTTTTCAGAACTAGGGGAAAAAATATGTATTTCAGGTGAATGAATATTTCTGAGAATAATCTTGTGAAAAGTTTACTATAAAACCACATACATGAACATGAATGAATGTAGGGAGTGAATAATAAGATGCATATATTTCATATTTTGAAAAAACTGGAGAGTGTATATATATATATATATATATATATATATATATATATATATACACACAAAACACAAAGACATTAAAAAGTAGCAATATATATGCCAATCAAAATTAATCGTGAAATATATATCATCTACAGATCCAAAAATATTAATCTTACTGAACATGGGTTTATTTATAATGTTGTTCAACTAGGAAGCTCACTCACAGTTCGAATTTTCAGTTCCAAAAGCGTTTAGGAGGAGTGATCTCTTCTCACACTTTGTATCTGCCAAGTTAGCCACCTCACAGGAATGTACGTGTGATACCAGGTAAGATTCTATATGTGCATTTGAAAATACATGTGCTGAATAGCATACAGAGAAAGGGAAACAGAAATTCACATATTTGTTAACTTTCCAAACACATGGAGAACTATTTCAACAAAAAATTGACAAGATTTATAACTCCTACCCTATATCATACAAAAGGCAAGACCAAATATACACTGTGCCTCCTCTGAACTGCTTGTATTTCTATTCTATTTGGGTTATTTTTCTCCATCATATTAGGATTTGTAGTCAGAGTCTAGTATGGTATGGGTTAGTATCAGGGATTCAGTATTTCGAATGGAAAATTTGAAAATGAATCCAATGTGTTTGTAAATATGTGCTACACAAAAATCTTCCCACTCTCATCCAGAACAATGCCTTGAGAATACCTTTGCCCTAAGTAAGACACAATTAGAAGAGAAGAGTTCGAAAATATGTGAATACATATCTGGAATGGAATATGTTCAGGAGTTCAATAACTTGGAAGTGGTAGAGGAGTTTCCAAAAGTAAAGGACAGGGTAAACACTCCACAAACATGGAGGTCTACTGGCCTAGAGACTTCTTGAGAATCTGCCTGTGAGCTTGGGCACTTGAAACATATGTTGTTGTCAGGAGCTTTAGCTTCCATTCTAGTGAGACCATCAAAGCTGTGTCTGAATCTATGAGACCTGGAGGACATGGTTTCTTCTTTTTCAATGAACATGAGTCAGCAGTGCTGAATTCTCTCTTTTTAGGTAAACTGTGGCCACTGGGGGCTAAATGTCTCCCCATGTGGACTGTGAAACCATATGGTCATCCTCCATTTTCGTGGTGTTTCTTGCTGTTGCACTGGGAGTTTTGTATTTGCTTCACGATATGCAAGGTTTTCAACTGGGACACAGTGCGGGAGGGAGTTCTGTAACGTGTGGTGGGTCAGGGTCTGCAGGAGAATAAAAGAACAAGACTTCTATCCCACAGAGTTTGCCTCCTTGACTATAGCAACCTGATTCTGAACAATGTCCTGAAACTTCTCCATATATCAAGATGCCTTTACATATAAGGGTCTGCTGGCTTAACCATGTCAGTCACAAGCCATTTGGAAGCCAATGGCAGATTCACATGGCCACCCCACAGATGTTTTATCACACACCTGCCCACCATTGCTGTAGGCCCACTACTCAGCAGGATGCATCTTTCTGGCATCTCTGTTAAACACCATTTTTTGGAAAACCAGTCAATCAAGGCACTGTCTGGTATACTCATTGTTGGGAAAAGTATAAACAGCCATAACCCAGAGAAAATTCCCAACATGGCGCCTAAGGACTTTTTCTTCCTACCTTCTTCTTTTCTACAGTGGCGCGAAAAGTTCCCACCCGTGTGAACTCTCCCGCCTTCTCCAATTTCAAATCTCACTGGTGGAGAACCTTAGCCCCAATGAGAACAAATTCCTGGGCTCCGGAGGTGATATCTGAAAGAACTTGCCAATAAATGGGTTGCCTGCCATTTATCTACGCCTTTCCATCTCCCCCTTAGTTATATATAAGCACACAGCTTTTTGCAATAAAATTGGAATTTTCTGGTGAAGTGTCTTTGCTTGGGGAGTTCTTTCATTCTGGTGCCCCGTGAGAGGATACGGGTGAGCTCTTTCCAACAAGAGCCCCGTCCCCCGCTCCGCCGAGACACTCTGCCCTAGTCCGCTCTTTTCAGACGCCAGCTTTCTGCACTCACCACTGATCTGATGTAGGAAATCCTCCCCTGACCCCGGCTTGCCAACTCCCTTCAGGCTGCCACTGGTTTTGTGACAGTGATTGTCTGGCACACTCCAGACGCCTGATAGGGGAGAGGGAATTCCTCCCACTAAGACCTTTACTAGTTGCAGTGGACCCTCTGGTGCTCCTTTTCTTTTTGGGGCATGAGGCTTCTGAGTTTACACGAGAGGCTCTATGGATTTTTCTGCTCCACTGCCGCTGCTGCTGCCGGCTAGAGTTGCTGTATCTTGTGGGGCTGCTGTGTCTGGCTGAAGCTGCCTCTCTGCTCTGGGAAAACTGAACTCCCGGCCTGGAACTGCATTCTGCCAGAGCCAGAGTTTTGTATTCATTACTGACTTCTTCTGCTGCAGTCGAAAACTTTCCTGACGTCAGGTTGCCCTTGGCTCCAATTCCTTTTGGTTTCACAGATCGCACTTCACTGGTGATGACCAGGTAGTGCCCTCTGTATTTCCTCGTGATGGCTGGTCATTTTGGGGACGCCCACCTGACCCCCGTTTGCCCTGAGCTTCCTGGAAGCCGTTCCAGCCCGGGTTTTCTCTTTGTCTTTCTCGCTTACTAATATTCTCTCTCTCTCTCTCTCTCTCTCTCTCTCTCTCTCTCTCTCTCTCTCTCTCTCTTCCATCTCTCCCTGTGACTATGGGCACTTCTTCATCTGCACCTGAAGACTCACCTCTCAAATGTTTAATAAAAAATCTGGCCACACTCTCCCTCACACCAGACATCAAGCGCAAACTTTTAATCAAATTCTGTACCCATGATTGGCCTACATATCCACTGGATAATGGCAATCATTGGCCACCAGAAGGCTCCTTAGATCCAAACCTCTTCCGGGACCTTTTTAACTACTGCCAGCATCTGAAAAAGTGGTGGGAGATTCCCTGCATTGAAGGTTTTAGCCTCCACACAGAGCACCCTGCTCTCTGCTCCTTTTGCCCTCCCTCTCAGGTCGTCTTTGCTTGAAAACCCCTCTCTTCCCCTACTTCAATTCATGACTTCACAGATTCTTCCTCATTTGACCAAGCAGATGAACCCCCATCTTATCCCCCAGCCCCATCAGCCCCTTCTCTCCTGCTATACCTTCCTCTTCCTCTGCCTAATTCCATGGATCCTCCGCCTTCCGTTTCATCCCCCTCCTCTCCTCCCTCTTCTGCCTGCTCCACCTCCTCCTCCTCCACAGAGACACTCCCTTCCTCTCCCTCTCCTTCCTGTCTGCCGCCTGCCTCTTTCAGTCCTCCTGTTACCAGGTCTAAGGGACTCCTTCCCACCCCCAAGACAATCGCACCCCTTCGTGAGGTAGCTGGTCCCGAGGGTGTCATCAGAGTCCACGTTCCCTTTTCCATGTCGGACATTACTCAGCTAGAGAGGAAGTTAGGCTCTTTCACCACTGACCCCACCACTTACATTCGGGAGTTTCAATGGGTCCTGCAAGTATGTAGCCTCACTCATCATGACATCTAAATGCTCTTGGCCAATACACTTCTCCCCAAGGAAAGGCAATGGGTCTGGGAGCTAGCCCAAGCCCATGCTGATGAAAATCATAGGACCAATCCTACCCACCCCACAGGCCCTCATGCTGTCCCAGAGCAGGATCACCTATGGGATTACAACACCCCTGAAGGCTTACAGTTTCATGACCTTTTTACATCCTGTCTCTTGGCGGGGCTGAAAAAGGCCACCCGCAAGGCTGTTAACTTTCAAAAGGTGCAGAGGTCATTCAAAGGAAGGAGGAAACACCTTCAGATTTCCTGGATAGACTAACCAAGGCCCTTCAACAGTACACAAAACTCGACCCAGAAACCCCAGATGGCCGTCATGTCTTAATGACATACTCTCACTATTAAAAGTCACCATTCACATATCACCCCACATTCTCCTACCTCTCATTTCCTCATGATGTTCCTAGGGGCAGATACACCTCCTTCATGCAGTCTCCCACGACTATCTAAACCAGTTAACCCTGAGGTTTGAGACACAACTACACCCTCTATGGCTAAATGCAGTCCTATTCATATTGTCTTACACGACCCTTCAAGATATATTAGTCAACCACAATATCTACTCACAACCACAGCCCTCCTCGGATTAGAACCCATCATCCAGGATTTATTACAAAAGGGGTATCTTAGGCCTACACAATCTCCTTTCAACACCCCCATTCTGGAATTTAAGAAACCTAACGGGTCCTACAGGCTGGTTCAAGACCTTCACCTTGTCAACTCCTCTGTGGTCCCCATCCACCCACTAGTGCCCAACCCTTACACCTGCCTCTCTCAGATCCATGCCACTACTACCCACTTCTCGGTCCTAGATTTAAAAGATGCATTCTTTTCTATTCCCTTGTCATCAGAATCTCAGGATATATTTGCTTTTACGTGGACTGACCCTCACACCCGCCATTCTCGTCAGCTTACCTGGACTGTCCTCCCACAGGGATTCAGGGATATTCCTCATCTCTTTGGCCAAGTTCTTGCCCAGGACCTCACATCCTTTCACCTGACCTGTCCTGACTCTACTCTCCTTCAATATATCGATGACTTTCTTCTATGTAGTCCCTCTTGGGAACACTCTCAATCCCACACTGCCCAGCTTCTTAATTTCCTAGCATACAAGGGATATAGGGTGTCTTCCCACAAGGCCCATGTTTTCCAGTTTTCTCTCATCTATCTTGTTTTTTGCCTTACACCTAGGAAAAAGGAAATAACACTGGATAGGAGGCAACTCCTCTCTGATCTTCAAGTGCCCCATACGAAAGCCGAAATACTATCATTCCTAGGACTAGCATTTATTTTAGGGCCTGGATCCCAAATTATTCTCTTCTAGCCAAAAACCTGTATGACCTAGCAAAGGACCCACTAGTGAATCTCTTGCCTCCTCCCCTAACTACCACTTCTGCAGGCTTCAGCAACTCCTCTTAAAGGCACGTGCCTTTCACCTTCCTGATCTTTCAAGACCATTTCATCTATATGTCCATAAAAAAGGGGAGCAAGCATTTGGGGTCTTAGGTCAAAACTATGGGCCTACATTTGCACCTCTGGCATATATGTCCAATAAAGTAGACCCTACCATCTGTGGGTTGGCCCCTTGCTTAAGAGCTCTGGCTGCTGGACAAATTTTACACAAAGAAGCCTCTAAGCTGACTTTTGGGGCCCTTTGAACTATTCACTCCCCACATCACTTGAAAGATCTTTTAGCTTATAAGGCCTTCAAACCCTTCCTCCATCCAGAGTTCTGTCGCTCCTCACTTCATTTCTGGAAAACCCTAATATTACTTTCCTCCCCTGCTCTGCACTGAACCCTGCCTCACTGCTCCCAATGACTCCCACGTCTAACACAACAATTCATAATTGCTTGGAAACCTTAGATGATTTCCTCCCCTGTCATTCTTCCATTTCTGAGGGACCACTCACCAAGCCTGACCTTATCTGGTTCACTGACGGCAGTTTCTTTAGGCAGAATGGCACTCATTACTCTGGATACACTGTAGTTTCAGCCACTGAGATTATAGAGGCCAAAGCTCTACCTTCAGGAACTACCAACCAGCAGACTGAACTTATAGCAGCCACTCGTGCCTGCCTTCTAGCACAAGGCAAATCCATCACCCTTTATACTGACTCAAAATATGTCTTCCACATCTTATTTTCCCATGCTGCAATATGAAAGGAGCGAGGACTACTTACCACCAAAGGTAATGCGATCACTAATTCTGCTCTTATAACCAATCTGATAGAGGCCTCCCACTTACCCACCCAGTTGGGAGTTGTCCATTGTAGGTCCCATCAGAACGATGGCTCTCTTATCAATGAGAGCAATGCCAAAGCTGACCAGGCGGCACGAATGGCTGCCACCACTTCCAATTATTGCCCCCCCTGGGGGACATATAATGGCCACTTTAGACATCTCATCTGAAGCCACTACTTCTTCCAGTAAGAACAAGGATCTTTTCAAGTTCCTTCATAGACTATTCCATTCCAATTCTCAGTCTTTGACTCTCTTTTTACAGAGCTTCTTCTCCCTCACCCCCTCTGACAAAGCCATGCTACAGAATATAGCCTCTAATTGTCAGATCTGTCAGCGGACCAACCCTCATACTTTTTTAAGGCCCAAACCTTTCCCTTCCCACCAAGCCCAGGGACACATTCCCACTGCTGACTGGCAGGTAGACTTCACCAACATGCCCAAAGTATGGCACACTAAATACCTCCTTGTCTTTGTGAACACTTTCTCTGGTTGGGTTCAGGCATTTCCCATTTCCAATAAAAAGGCTTCCACTGTAGCTTCAATCTTTCTGACAGACATCATCCCCAGGTTTGGAATGACCACTTTCCTACAATTTGACAATGGCCCTGAGTTTATTTCTAGGATCACACAAAAGGTCTCTCAAACCGTCTCCTTCAAGTGGCATTTTCACTGTCCATGTCACCTTCAGGCTTCAGGGAAAGTGGAAAGGGTAAATCGTACTCTAAAGGAAGTCCTTAACAAATTGACAATGGAATTAAACTTAGACTGGGTCAAACTCCTTCCCTTGGATTTGTTTCAAATCAGAGCTCTACCTAAGAAACCATCTTTAATGTCTCCCTTTGAGATAAGGTATTCAAGACCTCTTATCCCCCCTGGGTTGGTCATTTCACAAAGACCTCTCACCCGAGATTTGTCTTTGCCTTTCTTGTTTTATCTTCGCTCGGAACTCTGGAAATATCAGGACTGGCTTCTTCTGGACCCAGTCTCCGCTCCAAACACTCCTCCCTTAACAGCTGGGAGTCTAGTCTATTATAATACCCCAGAGGAGAACGGACCTCTTGCCCCAAAATGGGAAGGCCCCTATCCTGTCATTCTCTGTACCCCCAACTCCACCAAACTCTCCTTATCAGACAACTGTCTCACCCCTTGGATTCACATATCTAGGTTGAAGCCATATCACCAAGAGGCCCCACCTGCTGACGACAGGACCACCCCAGAGGAACTCCAAGAATCACCTCCTGAACCTCCCCTTTACTGCTGCTCGCCACACCCATCTCACCCATTTAAGTTGCCGCTAACACGGTGTTCCCCGCAGAACAATTCCTCTTAAAGAAGGCACAATGAGCTCTCCCAACACCCTAGTCTTCTCTAACTGCTTGTTTTTTGTGCTCTGCTTATTTTCTGTGCTCTGTCGGGACTGGTCTTTACCCTCCTCTGCTACCATGTATTTTTTCACTCTTCGGGAATGATACTCAGAACATGGCATGCAGAATGTCCACGCAGTGGATGAAACTGCTTGCTTCATCCACAACTGCACATCTATTTCCCTAAAATTGTCACCTTCAAGGACCTTCGTCCCTGGTAGCTGGAACTGGCCTTTTATTTGCTTCCTTTTTCATCAAACCAAAGACTATTGTCATTGGTGGCCTGAGATATATAATGGGTGCCCCTATAAGTCATGCAGGTTCCATGATGAACGTGGTAGCTATTCTTACCACTCACTTGGTTACCATGAAGGGTGGACTTCTAGTTACCTAAAGTGGTATAAAGGCGCTTCATCCGATAACAATGGATGGTATACTTTAGATATACCTGACCCAAAGGCCAAACGTTGGCACTATGTTGAGTTTGCTGTCTATGCTCGGACAACTTCAGCCAGACCCACAATATGAATGACTGTTGGCCGCACCCTGATTACGCCACCTAAGGCAACCATCCAGGTATTCGAACACCATAAGGAGTCAGAATCAAAACTTCGAGATCTTATCCATAGCTCATTCCAAGAGGATTCAGAGCCTTCAACCCCCTCAGGTCCCCCTCCCACATGGCTCAATTTGCTACACCAAACTCTTTGATTATTAAACTCCACCCCTCTTTCTGTGCCTACTTCTCAGTTCTTTCTCTGTGCTTCACTTAGTCGTCCACTGCTAGCAGCGGTCCCATTAGCGTCAGGAAATATTTCAGCAAAAACTAAAATTTCTCTAAGAAAGGTAAACCCCTACATGTGACACGTATCCCACTATGGGAAAGTTATTCCACCAATACTTTATTTCCTTTCATCTGTTTCCACCTGACAATAATGAATTCTTTACCCATTTGTTCCTTGAGCTTTAGCACCCCATCGAGCCCTGATTTATCAAACCTGGACATTTTCTCTGGTGTAACGGGTCTATAAGTACCTCAACGATCAATGTCTCTGGCACCTGTTTCTTGGTTACTGTAGTTCCTCAGCTGTCTTTGTATCCTCCCACCGAATTCCGACAGGTGGCCCTAGCTTCCTGCACCCTTAGGGCAGTCTTTCTGCCGGTTCTGGTAGGCCTCACATTAACAACCTCAGTGGCAAGACTCGGACTCTCTGGTGAAGCTATAGGTCATGCTCTATGGGCATCCAATGACCTGCAACAAAAACTGCAGGAAGCACTTGATACCACTGCTCAGTTTCTGGGCTCCTTCCAGTGGCGGTTACTTCATTGGCACAACTGGCTCTAGAGAACTGAAGGGCAATTGATCTTCTCATTGCAGAAAAAGGGGGAACATGCCTGTTCCTCAGAGAGGAATGTTGCAATTATGTTAATGAATGTGGGCTAATAGAAAAAAATGTTGTTAAATTGCAGGAATTATTGACCCAATTGCTCAAACCTACCTCCTCCAATCCCATAACGGGGTTCTTCCAATCCTTTCTTGCCATGTACTTACTACCAATCTTGGGGCCCCTTATGGGGATGCTCCTTTTTTGTGCTCTCTTGCCCTGCATAATGAAGTGCCTTCAAACCCAACTGCAAAAATATTTCTAATCAAACATTCAACCAGCTTTTGCTTAGGCACTAGCAGCCTCTGATGACTGATGAACCCCCAACATCTCCAAGAGAACAGTTCACTCAGTGCTGAAGCTCACTACCCGGCACGATGGAATGCAACGGACATCAGATGGCGAGAGACAATTAGCTCGGAGAACCTCTTAATCTGCCATCCTGGATTAATGAGTCTTTATGTCCTTCTAAGTTTCCTCATGGCCCTTGGCCTCTTCTCTGTCAGTCCACCAACATGGTACTTCTGCCAAAAATTGACCTTTGCTTTAATTTTTATCTTAATTCTGTTTTTATTCGCTCTGATCTTCTTCAGATGCTGGTGACGCCATGTCCAGGCAACGCTTCCAGTATTTTCCAGAGTCTCTGAAACAGGACCAGTGACTGACACCAACAAACTCCTCCATCCAGGACTGGTTCAATGCCATCGACAACTTGTGGCTTCAGGGAACTTTCATAGACTTCACCCCTATGGAAGTAGCTGTCTGTAGCCACTGGGTTTTCTTTCTGGCTGCCATGATATCCCCAGACCTGAACCCTGAGAATTCCTCCACTTCCCATTCTAGGCCCCACAGCACCCCCAAACAGCAAGAAGCAGCCGGATTTGACCAACGGCGCCACACTTCCTAAGAAAACAAAAAGGGAGGAATGTTGGGAAAAATATAAACGGCAGCCATTCCCCAGAGTAAAAACCCCAACATGGTGCCTAAGGACTTCTTCTTCCTACCTTCCTCTTTTCTGCAGTGATGCAAAAATTTCCCGCCCGTGTGAACTCTCCCGTCGGCGCCAATTTCAAATCTCTCTGGAGGGGAACAATAGCCCCAATGAGAACTAATTCCTTGGCTCCGGAGCTGATATCTGAAAGAACTTGCCAATAAACGGGTGGCCTGCCATTTATCTAAGCCCTACCATCACCCCTTTAGTTCTATATAAGAACACAGCTTTTTGCAATAAAATTGGAATTCTCCTAGTGAAGTGTCTTTGTGTGGGGAATTCTTTCACTCATGATCAGCAACAGGATATCCAAAGGTTCTCCAGTGCCACCTGGTCTGGGAATTTCAGAAATTTGATGGTATTTATTTAGCCATTTTTGAAGGATGAAGTTGGAGTTACTGTGGGTTTCAATTCATGCAGGAAACATTATATGGTGAGGAAGCTCATTTCAATGAAATCTCTGGAGAACACTCACAGGAAAGCTTCCCAAAGAGTGGCCAAAAGTTCACATGAAGCCAGGATCACTGAGGTCTACAATGTGAGGTCCATGTGTGTTTAGACTCTCAACTTTGGCTGCCAAGTCTTTCAGAATAAAATCATGTGATATCCTGGCTGAGATTCCCAGTGCCCTGTGGAAAGCCACCCTGGACCTCGATCTCAGTTTCCAAGGGCGATTCTGATGCGTGGCCTTCTAAAATCCCAACACATTTCATGGCAGTACTTCTCTGAGGTCAGTCCCAGAACTCAGTCTCTAAGAGGAATCACACCAGAGTTCAAGCCCAGGTCGGCCCAGTAATCTCTTCCAACCGCCACAAAAATGACCACAATGAAAACCAAAACACACCCACATGGCCCTCATCTTCTTACATATAGACACTCATCATAATTTCTGGCTGGAGTTTTCCATGAGGGGTGCAGCCCAAGACGGTGTGAAAAATAAGCTCCCTTGCCCCTCATTTGCCTAAAGTCCGGGTGGCCTGGAAACCCTTCTTGAGAACCAGGAGTGATCAAAAAGGCCTGATGTTAATACTGCTCTGTATCTCCAATTTGAGGCCTACTGAATGTCAGGTATAGATTCTTTATATGATTGGGAGTCATGAGACAAACCAAAAACCTCTGGGATAGCCACCGCAGGGCTTTGAAGAACTCATTTTACCCAAAGGATGCCTATTCTCACTTGATGGGCGTCAGGAACCATAGAACTGAAGTCAAGAGACTTCATTCACAATAACTGCTCTTTTGGCAATTTTGGTTTTGGATGCACACATGGGATCTGTCTTTGGATTAATCAGGTGCTGAGAATCTAAGCCACAGCCTCACACAGGGCCAAGAGGCTGATTCAGACACATCCTTTTCCAAAGCAATTAAGCAAAGAGCCACAGGTGATGCCCATTAATTTCCATTTGAAAACTGTTTTCTTCAGGGTTCACAAAGGTGTGGCCTGAGGCAAAGACCTTCCTGACATTCAGGGCAACAGAACAATAGGTAAGAAAAAGGTCCAAAGCAGGGTTTCTCCACTGAGACTTTCCTGGTCACACTGATATCTGAGTTTTCAAAGATGTTCGCTCTTCCCTTCAGCTATCCAGTACATGGACATGTCACAGAGCTTGGAGGTGGTACATATTTTGGACAAAAACCATGAGTCTATTCTGGAGAGTGGCGAGAATTCAGGAAGAAAACAGGAACTTAGGAAGATACCAGGTGTTGCCCATTTATAAGGCAAGCGACAGTCCATTCATAAATTGGGCAGGATGAATGCTGGGAAGCTTTCTACTACAGGACACATCAATTGTTGCATTCTCTTTTCTAATGTCTACAACCACGGACACAGTAGCATACACAGACATAGAAACACTCGCCTTGTCAAACGTCATACTAGAAGCAGTCCACTACAAATAAAAAAAAATTGCTTTCCTACCTATTCTCAGATCATGAGACAAAACCAAAAAATCACACCCACACCCACGAAGGCACATCCTTCCCCCATTAAACTCTGTGACTATCCAGAGTGTCCTCTGACTGGTGGGCCACAGTGTGTTCTTCCGAAATGGCCTGTCTTGTCTCAGATCTGCTCTTCTTTCCCAACTCTGTGAAGTTTTCAGGAGCCAGTGGTCAACCACTACCAGCTTTCTCAGGAAAGGCCCCTATTCAGAGCTCTCCTGGTATTTGGCCATCCTCATATCTTAAGGTACCAAGAAAGACTAACACTCTCCTTTGTAAATACAAACAAGTTAAACCCCTGGGACTGAGACTTGACTGGCTCCGGGTTGCCTGGCTTCCTGGATCCCAAGTTCAGAGAGTTCCATCACCAAGGAAGTGAGGTAGGTCAATGCTTCAGGAACTGAATGAGGTCATTGCCTTGGCAACCACTTTGTCCTAACAGTTGCTTTCAAGAGTCCCATTATATGGAGGCTGCCCCTACATCCTGTGACATTTTCACAAGTTAGAATGGTATATAAACCATGGGCACCCGGGAACAGCTCTCCACCTAGGACTGGTTTGGACCATCTTCTCTACATTAAGAAGAGAGAGGCTGATTCATACACATCCCTTCATGCTGACCAGGTTGTTTGCCATAGAAGATGACTTTTATCTCTCAAATTTTCATAGCTGCCTACATCTTCTCAAGGGATCCTTTCTGCATGGAACTTTGACGTTCTCAACAGGTGGAAGATCGCCTACATTCATGTATTGTAAGACCAACTCTGTCCCTGCTCTTCTGTAAAGTTAGATTGAGGGAACAGTGTATGGTTAGGGTTAATAACATGTTCAATTTGGGTTAGGAATCTTTCTGCACGACGAATAATGGTATTGGGAAACTATAATATTTACAAGAATATATAGGTGAAATATAAGTATAAAAACAGAAATCCAGGGAAGATATGAAGCCCAGAAGGGCATTTAACCCTTAATTGGTATGCTTAGCTTTGAATTATGTTCTGCACAAATGTCTCAGATAAATCAATATACAATGGCATAGGACCTTTTACCTTTGATGATTGAATGTCGAAGAGAACATCCACTCAAAATGGGATAGTAGGTAGAATGAGGAAGATGGTCGGTAGGTTTAGAAAGAAGAGTGAGTATAGGATTTAGACCAAAACTTCTTAAGCAATAGGGTTTCGGTTAGAGAGTGAATGTAAATGTCAGCACACATGAAGTGTCAGTCACAATGATGAACAGTGGAAATATGTAGGAAAGCAGATATAAATAGAGACATTACTAAATAAGGTAAAGTATAAAATGAGTGATAGGATTAGACATTTTCAACAGGCATGAGGTTGAATATATAATCTTAGGAAGAAACAAATATGTAGTCAATCAATAGGATTGATATTTGAGAGCACTAGGCAACCTGGACATGGAAGTGTTTAGTAATCCATGCTCACTTTCCATTTAGGCTTTGGTACAATCTTAAGGGTGACTTTTTTTGTCTAGAATATTACTGTGATAAAATGTATATGTAGATCTGGTGACATGAGTATTTCTTCTACCATTTCTTTTAGGAATATTTTGAAGATGTATAAATTATTTTCTAAGGTAAAATAGGTGTACCCCTTGTCTATGAATAGAGAGATAATGCATTAATAGACCATATAGTTAATAAATAATATAGCTTCTTCCACTTTAAATAATGGATTGAATTGATAACTGAAAATATATAAGAAATCATATTTTGATATAGAATCATTCATAACAACTAGTTATACGTCTAATTGTAATATTAGGGTTATGGCTTTTCATGAAGAATGTGTGAGTTTTGCTTCAAAATGATTATGAAAATCAAAAATAATGTGTTTGGAAAGAAGTCTCATGAAAAGACCAGTCAAGAAACATGGAGGAATACATGTTTTCTGAAGCAGGAAGTGATTGAAAGTGAAATAAATGCTTATAAATTTGTGAACTTGTGGATGAAATATATATACTGTAATGTGCATAAACTTAAGAAATATTAATGTACCAGTGTTGAATTAAAACGAACTCCAAAACACATATCATGTCCCATAAGAATCTACTTGCATTGATGTTAAACTGGGTCAGTTACTGTAGGAATATTAGGAGTTATATGCATTCATTCACTGAAGTTAGTTTTCAGTACTAGGAAACAAATATGTATTTCAGGTGAATGAATATTTCTGAGTATAATCTTGTTAAAAGTTGATTATAAATCCACAAACATGAACAGAAGTTATTCACTCCAAACCCAACAAACCACCATTCCTACCTATTCTCAGAACATGAGACAAAACCGCAAACTCACACCCACACCCTCAAAGTCACCTACTTCCTGCAACTAGGTCTATGACAATCTGGAGTGTCCTCTGACTGGTGGGCCACACTATGTTCCCCTGAAATGATCTGTTCTGTCTCAGAACTGATCTCCTTGTCCAACTCTGTGATGTTGTCAAGAGTCAGCGGTGAGCCACTACCTGCTTTCTCAGGAAAGACCCCTCTTCAGAGCTTTTCTCACATTTGGCCATCCTCACATCTGTAGGTACCAAGAAAGAGTGAATATGTCCATGGTAAATCCAAACAAGTGAGACCACTGGGACTGGGACTGGGACTGGGACTGGCTCTGGGTGCCTAGCTTCCTGGATCCCATGTTCAGAGAGTTCCATCACCAAGGAAGTGTGGTGAGGTCACCTCCTTCAGAAACTGAATGAGGCCACTACCTTGGCAACCACTTTGTCCTAGTAGTTGCTTCCAATGGTCCCATGAGATGGAGGCTGCCCCTACTTCCTGTGACACTTTCACAAGTTAGAATGCAATATCAACCATAGGCACCCAGGAACAGCTCTCCACACAGGCCTGGTTTTGTCCATCTTCTCTACATTAAGAAAAGAGGGGCTTATTCAGACACTACCCTTTATCCTGACCAGGTTTTTGCCATGAAAGAGGACTTTTGCTCACCCAGGTCCTTCATATCTGCCTACATCTTCTTTGGAGATCATTTCTTCATGGGCCTTTGATGTTCTCAGCTGGAGGAAGACCACATACATTCCTGTATTTTAAGACCAACTCTGACCCTGCTCTTCTGTAAAGTTAGATTGAGGGAACTGTGTATGGTTAGGGTTAATAACATTTTTTGATTTGGGTTAAGAGTCATTGTGCTGGATGAATTATAATATTGGTAACCTTTCAGATTTATAAGAATATAGAGGTAAAATATATGTATGAAAACAAAAATCTAAGTAAGATTTGAAGCCCAGAAGGGCATTGGGCCCTTGATTGGAATACTTTACTTTGAATTACATTTTACTAAGATATCTCAGATAAATCGATATACAATGGCATAGGATCTTGTACCTTGGATGATTGAATGTCGAAGAGAACATCTAGTCAAAAAGGGATAGTAGGTAGGATTAAGAAGATAGTTGGAAGTTTTAGGAAGAAGAGTGTGTATAGGATTTGGAATAAAAGTTCTTTAACAATAGGGTTTTGTTTAGAGAGTGAATGTCAATGTCAGCACATGTGAAGTGTTAGTAACAATGGTGAACTTGGAAAAATATGTAGGAAAGCAGATATCATTAGAGAGATTAGGAAATCAGGCAAAGGATAAAGTGAATCATAAGACTAGACATTTTCAACAGGGTTGAGTTTGAATATATAATCTTAGGAAGCAACAAATATGTAGTCACCAATATGATTGACATTTGAGAGCATTAGGCAACCTGGACATAGATGTTTTTAGTAATCCATGTTCACTTTCCATTTAGGCTTTGGTACCATCATATTGTGTCTTTTGCATTTTTTGTCCAGAATATTTCTGTGATAAAATGTATATGTAGATCATATATTTCATATTTTGAATAGTTTGGAGAGTGTGTGTGTGTGTGTATATATATATATATATATATATATATATATATATATATATATATATATATATACAAAAAAAAACCACAGAGACATTAACAATTAGCAATATATATTCCAATCGAAATTCATCATGAAATATATATCATCCACAGATGAAAAAATATTTATTTTACTGAACATGGATTTATGTATAATCTTGATCTCTTAGGAAGCTCACACATAGGGTGAATTTTCACTTCCAACAGTGTTTTTGGGGAGTGATCTCTTCTGACAATTTGTATTTGCCAAGTCAGCCACCTCACAAAAATGTACGTGTTATACCAGGTAGGATTCTATATGTGCATATAAAAATACATGTGCTGAAGAGGCTACAGAGAAAGGGAGACAGAAATTCACATATTTGTTAAGTTTAAAACACATGGAAAACTATTTCAATTAAAATTTACTAGATTTTTTACAGCTGCCCTTTATCCTGCAAAAGGAAGTCCAACTATACACCATGCCTCTTCTGAAATTTTGAATTTCTATTCTGTTTTGTTGTTTTTCTTATCATATTAGGATTAGTAGTCAGAGTCTAGTAGGGTATGGTTTAGTGTCAGGGATGCAGTATTTCGAATGGAAAATAGGAAAATGAATCCAATGTGTATGCAAATATGTGCTACACAACAATCTTCTCACTCTCATCCAGAATAATGCCTTGACATTACTTTTGCCCCAAATAACACACAAATAGAGGAGAAGAGTAAAAAAATCTGTTAATATATATCTGGAATGGAAAATGCTCAGGGTTTCACAACATTGGATGCGGTAGAGTAGCTTCCAAAAGTAAGGGACAGGGTAAACATTCCACAAACATGGAGCTCTTTCGGCCTAAAGACTTCTTTAGGAACTGCCTCTGAGGTTTGGCACTTTAAATATATATTGTTGTCAGGAGCTTTAGATTCTTTTCTAATGAGACCATCAAAGCTGTGTCTGAATCTATGTGACCTGGAGGACATGGTTTCTTCTTTTCCAATGAACATGAGGCAGCAGTGCTGAATTTGCTCTTTGTTGGTAAAATGTGGCCACTGTGGGCTAAGTGTCTCCCTGTGTGGACAGTGAAGCCATTTTTTCATCCTCCACTTTTCGTGGTTTTTCTTCCTGCTGCACTGGGAATTTTATATTTGCTTCACAAAATACAAGGAGTTCAACTTGGACACAGTGCTGGAGGGGGTTCTGTCACGTGTGTTGCGTCAGGGTCTGCAGGGGAATGCATCAACCAGGCTAATATCCCACAGAGCTTGCCCCCTTATGCATAGCAACATGATTCTGAACATTGCCCTGAAATCTCTCCATATAACAAGATGCATTTACAAATAAGTGTCTGTTGGCTACACCATGTCAGTAACAAGCCATTTGGAAGCTAATAGCAGATCCACATGGCCCCACCACAGATGTATTATCACACACCTGCACACCACTGCTCTAGGCCCACTAATCAGGAGGCTCCAACTTACTGGCAAATCTGTTCTACACCATTTTCATGAAACCCAGCAAATCAAGGCACTGTCTGGTACACTCATGATCAGCAACAGGACATCCAAAGGTTCTCCAGTGCCACCTGGTCTTGGGAATTTCAAAAATTTCATGGAATTTATCTAGCCGTTTTCCAAGGAAGATGTTGAAGGCACTGTGGGTTACAATTCATTCAGGAACCATTAAATGGTGGGGAAGCTCATTTCAATGAAAACTCTGGAGAACTCTCACAGGCAAGGCTTCCCAAAAAGTGGCCAATAGGTCACATGAAGCCAGGCCTATTGCAGTCTACAATGTGAGGTCCATGTGTGTTTTGACTGTCAACTATGGCTGCCACGTCTTTCAAAATAAAATCATGTGATATTCTGCCTGAGATTCCCAGTGCTCTGTGGAAAGCCACCCTGTTCCTAGATCTCAGTTTTCTTTCCAAGGGTGACTCTCATGCGTTGCCTCCTAAAATCCTAACACAATTCATGGCAATATTTCTCTGATGTCAGTTCCAGAACTCAGTCTGTAAGGGGAATCACACCAGAGTTCAATCCTGGTTTGGTCCATATTCTATACATTAAGAAGAGAAATGTTGATTCAGACACATCCCTTCATCTGACCAAGTTGTTTGCCATGGAATATGACTTTTGCTTTCACAGGTCCTTCATAGCTCCCTATATCTTCTCCAGGGATCATTTCTTTATTGACCTTTGAGGTTCTCAGCAGGTGGAGGATCCCCTACATTCCTGTATTGTAAGACCAACTCTGTCCCTGCTCTTTCGTAAAGTTAGATTGAGGGAACAGTGTATGGTTAGGGTTACTATCATGTTCCATTTGGGTTAGGAATCATTCTACGGGATGAATTATGGTATTGGGAACCTGCAATATTCATAGGAATATAAGTGTAATATAAGTATGAATAGAGAAATCTAGGTAAAATTTGAAGCCCAGAAGGTCTTTGGGCCCTTGACTGGGATACTTAGCTTTGAATTATATTCTGCACAGATGTCTCAGATTAATCAATATACAATGGTAGCGTTCCTTGTACCTTGGATGATTGAATGTCGAAGAGAACATCCACTCAAAAAGGGATAGTCGGTAGGATTAGGAATTAGTCGGAAGAGTGAATATAGAATTTGGTCCAAAAAATCTTTAGCAATAGGGTTTTGGGTACAGAGTGAGTGTAAATGTGAGCACATGTGAAGAGTCAGTCACAAAGATGAACTGGGGAAAATATGAAGGAAAGCAGATAATAATAGAGACATTAGGAAATCAGGCAAAGTATAAACTGAGTGATAGGATTAGACATTTTCAACAGGCTTGATGTTGAATATATAATCTTAGGAAGAAACAAATATGTAGTAACCAATTGGGTTGACATTTGAGAGCATTAGGCAACCTGGACATGGATGTTTTTCGTGATCCATGCTCACTTTTCATTTAGGCTTTGGTACAAACTTAAGTGTGATCTTTGTAATTGTGTCCAGAATATTACTTTGATAAAATGTATATGTACATCAGGTGATATGAGTATTTCTTCCACCATTTCTGCGAGCAATATTTTGAAGATGTATAAATAAGTATTGGGGGTATAAATAGGTGTACCCTGTGTCTATGAATATAGACATAATGCATGAATAGACCATACTGTGAACAAATAATATAACTTTTTCCAAATTTAAATAATGGATTGTATTGATATCTGAAAATATACAGAAAATCTATATTGATGTACAATCCTTCATTCCAACCGGTTATACATCTAATGGTAATATTAGGGTTATGGTTGATCATGAAGTGTGTGTGAGTTTTGCTTCAAAGGTGATTATGGAAATAGAAAATAATGCGTTTGGAATGAAGTCTCATGAAAAGACTGTGAATCAGGCGGTATAGCGATACCAGACTTCAAACTATACAACAGAGCAATAGTAACAAAATCAGCGTGGTACTGTACCAAAACAGGCGGGTGGACAAATGGTACAGAATAGAGGACACAGAAACCAATCCACTAAACTACAACTATCTTATATTTGATAAAGGGGCTGAAAGCACACAATGGAGAAATGATAGCAGCTTCAACAAATGTTGCTGGGAAACCTGGAAATGCATATGCAACAAAATGAAACTGAATCCCTTTCTCTTGCCATAAACAAAAGTTAACTCAAAATGGATCAAGGAGCTTGATATCAAATCAGAGACACAGTGTCTGACACAAGAAAAAGTTGGCTATGATCTACATACTGTGGGGTCGGGCTTCAAATTTCTTAATATGACACCCATAGCACAAGAGTTAATAACTAGATTCAAAAAATGGGACTAACTCAAACTAAAAAGTTTTTTCTCAGCAAAAGAAACAATAAGATAAGTAAATAGGTAGCCTACATCTTGGGAACATATCTTTACTCCTCACACTTCAGATCGAGCCCTAATATCCAGAGTATACAAAGAACTCAAAAAATTAGACAATTAGATAACAAATAACCCAATCAACAAATGGGCCAAGGACCTGAACAGACACTTCTCAGAGGAGGACATACAATCAATCAACATGTACATGAAAAAATACTCACCATCTCTAGCAGTCAGAGAAATACAAATCAAAACCACCCTAAGATATCATCTTGCTCCAGTAAGATTGGCAGCCATTATGAAGTCAAACAACAACAAGTGCTGGTGAAGATGTGGGGAAAAGGGTCCGCTTGTACATTGCTGGTGGGAGTGCAAATTGGTGCAGCAAATTTGGAAAGCAGTATGGAGATTTCTTAGAAAGCTGGGAATGGAACCACCATTTGACCCAGCTGTTAAACTTCTCATTCTATTCCCTAAAGACCTAAAAAGAGCATGCTACAGGGACACGGCTACATCGATGTTCATAGCAGCACAATTCACAATAGCAAGACTGTGGAACCAGCCTAGATGCCCTTCAATAGACGAATAGATTAAAAAAATGTGGCTTTTATACAAAATGGAGTATTACTCTTCATTAAAAATGACAAAATCATAGAATTTGCAGGGAAATGGATGGCATTAGAGCAGGTTATGCTAAGTGAAGCTAGCCAGTCCCTGAAAAACAAATGCCAAATGTCTTCTTTGATATAAGGAGAGTAACTAATAACAGAGTAGGGACAAAGAGCCTGAGAAGATTAACACTAAACAGGGATGAGAGGTGGGAGGGAAAGGAAGAGAGAAGGGAAAATGCATGCAAATGAAAGGAGACCCTCAGGGTTATACAAAATTGCATACAAGAAGAAGTGAGGGGAAAGAGGAAAAAAACAAGGGAGAGAAATGAATAACAGTAGAGAGGGTAGAGAGAGAAGAGGGGAGGGGAGGGAAGAAGAGGGGGATAGTAGAGGAGAGGAAAGGCTGCAGAATACAACAGACACTTGTATGGCAATATGTAAATCAATGGATGGGTAACTGATGTTTTTCTGCAATCTGTATGCAGGGTAAAAATGGGAGTTTATAACCCACTTGAATCAAAGTGTGAAATATGATATATCAAAAACTATGTAATATTTTTAACAACCAACAATAAAAATTTTAAAAAAAAGAAACCTGGAGGAATACATGTGTTCTGAAGCAGGAAGTAATTGAAAGTGAATCAAATGTCTATAAATTTGTGAACTTGTGGATAAAATATATATCTTATGATGTGCATAAACTGAAGAAAATAGTAATGTACTGGTGTTGCATAAAAATGAACGTCAAAATACACAACTTGTCACATAGGAATCTACTTGCATTAATGTTAAACTGGGTCAGATACTGTAGAAATATTAGGATTTGTGTGCACCATTCACTAAAGTTAGTTTTCAGTATTAGGAAACAAATATGTATTTCAGGTGGATGAATATTTCTGAGAATAATCTTGTGAAAAGTTTATTATAAATCCACATACATGAACATGAATGAATGTAGAAAGTGTATAATAAGGCATATATATTTCATATTTTGAAAAATCTGGATGGTATATATATATATATATATATATATATATATACACACACACACACACACACACACACACACACACAAAACACACACAAGAACATTAAAAAGTACCAATACATATGACAATCGAAATTCATCATGAAATATATAACTTTCACAGATACAAAACTATTTATTTTACTGAACTTGTATTTATGTATAATGTTGTTCAACTAGGAAGCAAACCCATAGATTGAATTTTCTGTTAAAACAGTGTTTAGGAGGAGTGATCTCTTTTCACGATTTGTATCTGCCAAGTCAGCCACCTCATAAGAATGTATGTGTGATACCATGTAGGATTCTATATGTGAACCTAAAAAATACACGTGCTGAATAGGCTTCAGAGAAAGGGAGACAGCAATTTACATATTTGTTAATTTTAAAAACACATGGAGAACTACTTCAATTAAAAATTGACTAGATTTATAACACCAACACATTATCAGGCAAAAGGCAAGTCCAACTATACACCATGCCTACTCTGAATTGATTCTATTTCTATTGTGTTTGTGTTGCTTTTCTCCATCATATTAGGATTAGTAGTCAGAGTCTAGTCTGGTTTTGGTTAGTGTCATGGATTCAGTATTTTGAATGGAAAATTAGATAATGAATCCAATGTGTATGCAAATATGTGCTGCACAAAAATTTTTCCACTCTCATCCAGCACAATACCTTGAAATTATCTTTGCCCCAAGTAAGACACAATTAGAGGAGAAGAGTTAGAAAATCTGTGAATACATATCTGTACTGGAAAATTCTCAGGAGTTCACAACCTTGGAGGTGGTAGAGTAGTTTCCAAAAGTAAGGGACACGGGTTGATAGACCCAATCTGATCTTTTATTAAAATTGGGAGCCATCTTGCAACAAAGCCATAAAAAGTTTATTTTGGCTTTACTATAAATAACTGCAAATTCTGAACCTGCTTGGAATGCCTGCCCGTGCCTTGAATTCACCCATGCTTGACTCTCTGACCAGATAGCAGCCCTCGCTAAAACTTTAGTGACACATCATAAATTTTGGCCTTCCCTGGTCAGACAACGACCCTCTCTGAGGCTCTATTTGTCCTCATAATTTCTGATATTGGGGCCACCAAAAAATAAATAAATAAATAAATAAATTACCATTTGTGTGATGCTTGTCAAAGTTCTGTTATCTGTAACCCCCATTTTGTGTAACTTTCTGGGCTATATAGCTGTGCTGTAGGAAAGGCGGGGTTGCTGTCTTGTTACTGCCGTTTTGGGATGGAGAGGCAGCCCAGCCGGTTGACATAATAAGCTTGCCTCAATTTGATTTTAGTTGGAGTCAGTGTTCTTTTTTTTACGTCCTCATCTAACCTTTTTGAGTTCCCCAGCAAGATGACCCTGCCGACCAGATCACAAGACCAGACTGCTGGAAATTCTGAATCTGGCCTTCTCTCCAGGGCTCTGGGCTGGAGAGCCACTCTAGGGGGTGCACATCTTGAGATGTTCCAAGGTCATGGAGTGAGCGTTTGGTCCCAGGAGCACTGCGGTGAACCACCGCACTAAAACTATTAGCAATCACCTGGTGGAGGAGGCCTCAATAATTAAGTGGCACCTTTATAACATCTGATATCCGTTTAAGGGAGATCTGTTCTGATGACATAGAGGTGTCCTGGGGAGGCTCACATATACTGGTTTTTGGGACAGTAATGAGAATCGTTCTGTCCTCTCTTCTGTTCTGTAGGGAATTCATCTGGAATGGTAGAGAGGTGATGACTGGCATGTACGCGGTCCTACTTCGGAGCTTTAGCAAGACGTTGCATTGCTCCTATGTTTTTCTGTTTCAAGTCCGGATTTCTGTATTTTGTGTTTTGTTCTGTGTTCTATATGTTTTTCTTGTTTGTTTTGTGTGTTTTGTTCTGTGATTTCTGTGATAAAAACATAAGTATATTGGACGTGAAAATGTGTAACAAGAAAGTAAGCCTGAAATTCCTTCGGTCTCTGTTTTAAGGAACTGCAATGAACTTTACCCCCCTTTGTTAAGCAGGATGAGAGAAGCTCCTAGCTGGCTGCCTGGAGTACACCCACTGCAGAGGGCAATGCCTGCTGGGGACCCAAGAACTGAGTATCTCCCAGGTTAACAAGTGAAACTCCATTAAAACCCTTGTCCCTCCAGATCAAGAGAGTCAAAACCTCTGGGCAGGGTCCCCTGTGTTTCTTCTTTGTTACCAAAGCAATAAACCTCCCTTTTTCTTTTTCTAAAAACCTTGTCCTCATTATTAAATTGGCATTAATTGGCTTCAAGGTCAGGAGCCGAACTTTAAGTTACACATTTTGATAAATCCCTCCCCCCCCGTCCCGGAACATTTTTAGAGATGACTACTGAAATGTTACTAGATGGAACATGCTTGGGGTGGAACCGAACCAGAGGAGATAATCCTGTAAGTAAAAGGAGGAACTGAGGGACTCCCAGCAGCTGCTGAAACCCTGTTGCTTCAGGGAATTCCCTCCTTCCTTCCCTGCACTGTAAGGATTATGCCACCTCTGTCTTGTTAAAAAAGAGAAAAAGAAAAAGGGGACACTAAATGCATTAAAGTCACCATGGAGACCCTTGATTGTACATTTCAGGTTGCCCCTCTGTTAAAACATCTGGCCCCCCCTGTGGACATCTATGGTGCCACTGGTGTAGGAGATTTTTTTCTTATCTGCTCAGGTTTAAAGGATTCTGTCTGACAGCCATAGTCTGCACCTTCTTTCTGTCTTTCTTGTGTCTTTGTTTCTGGCCCTTTAAGACATGTGCAATAATGTGTTGATATTCTAAATTGTTTCTTGGGAATGACCTTAGCTGAATGTGTGTCTAAATGATGATGTTTTATTGTAACAATCTGGTATCTGAATGGGTTTTTTAAGCATTGCACAATCTTGCAGTTAAAAGTCGGGTTTAGGTAATTGTTTAGTTTATGATTTCAGATAATTCATGCCAGAGAACTTAAATACTTAGGATGGAAAACTAAAGAACTCTACTTCCAAGTTGGCAAGTAACTTCCCAATCATTCAGTCTTTTTTTCACCAATTTTGAATTGGGTAGCCTGGGAAAATGTCACTGTGTGTTCGAGAGCATTAATCTGGACAAGGATTGTAAATCATAGTATGATATCTGTTGACAAAGCAAGATGTAAAAATATAAAATTTTGTGAATTGTATCTTAAACTTGTACCATAATTTTCAACATCCTAACCTGACAATAATGGTTAAAATGCCTTAGGCCTGAGGTGTCTGCTCAGAAAAGGAGTTTTTCCTGCTCCTTCCAGACCTCAGCCATGACTTATTTTGAAAGGCAAAAGAAAGAAGCCTGCAAGCTTAGTAGGAGACTGATCTGAGGCCTAAGAGAAAAAAAAGGTAAATTGTATGGTATTTACTAATTACTGACCAGTCATTTTTTCTAGGACTCTTATTTTTTTTCTTAGATACTTTATTTTTTTTGAGCTCATGATTTTGATCATACAGACCTAGGTTAATATTTTTCTGATCAGTACTATCTTTGACCAACTGTGGACTTTTTGAAACATTGCAATGGATATTTCACCTGCGAAAAGCTACAAGGCCTTTACTATTATTATGTGTGCTCAATTTTGTTATGTGTTGTATGTCTATATATACATATGTCTGTATATTTTATATATGATACACAAATTAACATATATAAGGAGCACTCATAAAAAAAGCACTCAAAAAACAAATTTTAAAAAGTGGATCTAAAGATCTTCAATTCACGTGATTTAAATGGTTCAATTAAATTTGATAAACAGATAAAAATAAATGTCTCTAAATTTAAGCTTTCAAGTTTTTCTAGGTATTCAAAAATCTAATAAAATATTAATATCTACAAAATATCTAATATGCCTTGGTTCTAGGACTTTTCCTTCAACATAAAAATGGTTTGCACTCTTCAATACATGTGTCTAATATTTTGATAAATAAGTAAAGTAAATTTGATATGGGATTACTCATTCACGAGTACTTTTGTTAGATATCTGATTGATTTACTAACGTCTCTATAAGTTTGACTAAAGTCTGTAAAAGATTGTAAAAATCAATCATGTGTTAAAGAGACAAAAATTTCTTAAAACATAAGTTTACCCATAACATTGTGTTTATTAAGTTTTATTTTTTCTTCTGCAAGCAACCATAGAAATTAAACAACTGATTAAATTAGAACTGTTATTTTAGAGCACTGTACTGCCATTTCTTTAAATCTAAACTTGGTTAATGTAGAAGCATCAATGTAATTGTGATGCTACTAATGTGCTCATATCTTACAGGTATGCAAGTCTGTAAGGTAAAAATTTTAAAAGAGCATTATATCAAGCTGGTGTTCTGAAGTTTTATGATAAAAATATATTGGGGATTTATTCACCTGTTATCAATAAGATATGTAAAGTTTTATCTTACTTTTTACATTGGGGAACAATTTAAATGTACTTTATGTTAATGAGAGCCTAATCTATGTAAAGGTTAAAAACTTTCAGCATTTCTTTAATTCATATTTTTAAAGTGATATTATATGGTGTTAGCTAATGTTCATGTGACCTCAAACAATTTATGTAAACTTTTTAAAATAATTTTTAAAAAATAAAGATCAGCTTTAGAACTAAAACACTAAAGATTTATAAAGAGCCCTGCCTTACCTGAGGTAAGGCTATGTGTGTCCCATCTTATTTCATGTGAGAATGACTACAAAAGCAGTAGGTCAGATTTTATTTCTTTAAAGTTATGTCAAGATTTCTAGGATCTCAAACAGGGGATATAATGTATGACTCAGCCAAATAATTCAGGGTAGCTATTACACGAACTAAGTATTTTTACTGTTGTTAAAAAATTTTATTTTGTAATTTTCTTATATGTGATGTAAAGATTCCCTGTTTGTGTTTTAAAGAAGTGTTGCTTCAAGAACAAAACATCGGTTAATTTCAGATAGTAAGTTATCACCTACAAGACCGACAGAATAATACAGATCCCAATTAATAAAAAGATAAATAGTTATAAAGTTATAGACATTAAAGCCTAGTGCTCTTAATATAAGGCTTTTAAAATTTATTTGATGGATGTTTAAGATTAGGATTTTAAATTAAAATTAAATGAAAAGGGCCAAGGAAACCAATATTTGGCTCTTGCCCTCTGAGTCAGTCTGAATCCAGGGAACAGGGGACTTCTCTAAAGAGTTTTGCAACTCTGGGCCATATAAACTCCCTATCAGGGAGATTAATGAGACCACTGGAGAACAGAAAGCCAATCAATGCATTTGCTAAGAAGAGGAGAGTCATCAGAGAAGGAAGAAATCCCTGATGCTTCCGAGGGAAGCCACATGGTCAAGCAAGACCTGAACCCACCTAGCGCAAATGGCTCTAGCAGAACTGAGAAAGTGCTCTCACGTTTACCCAGTTTCTGACTCCCATAAAATCTCACCTGACTGTTAACAATAGATAGAAACAAAAGTCAGTTTGAATGCTTCATCTTAAACACTTAGCAAAGACAGTGAAAACCAAAATACAGCCATTCCTGGGCATTTTGAATAATAATAATAATAATAATAATAATAATAATAATAATAATAATAATAATATTTTAAGGTACACACTTTATGTTAGCCTCCCAAAATAAGTAAGACTGGAGGCTATAAAGAAGGATTCTCTGACATGAATGCCTGATACTTATTAAAAGAGACTATCAAGAAGAGCTGCCAGAGGCAGAAATTTTCAGTTTAAGGCCTAAAGATATTCCTAACTTACACCGGTAAGCTTGGTGTTTGCTAGTACGATTATCCAGTCCTGAGTATCAAAATTAAAGGTTTCTCTATTAGACACAGAGGTCATACTGGTAAAAGGATTTTGCAAGTCAGATGACACTAAATTATTAAACTATATCTTATGGGGAGGGACAACTCTAATACTAAACGTTAAAAATTAAATTGACAGACTTGATAACTGGGGATATTAAAGACTGGTGAGGGAACTTCTATACAGTGACATGTTCCAGCTGCTGCAACATTAATTCAGTACTCATGGTTTTTGTTTCTCTCATATAATAACCAATCCCCAGATGACTTTACAACCTGTTCTTCCCCAACCAGACTTCAAACCGAAATGACTTCTAAAAGGCAACTCATGTCCCTCAACTACTTCTAAAAGGCAACTCATGTCTCTCACACCATGCCTACTCACGTCATCCTCTCTCAGCTCAGAAGAAGCCAAAATGGGTGACGCCTCTCTTCTTACAACAATGGAGACAAATATAAATAGACTATCAATATAAGTAATTAATTAAGTCAGGTAAAATCAGGGAGACTGGTTTTGGGTGAGTTCTAAAAATTGGGAGACTTTTACCTGAGGGATTAAAATTTCCTCAGTGCTCTACCCCTAATCTGTCAAAGATTTGAAAGGGACACAGAGAAAAGGGGTGAATGATAGACCCAAGCTGATCTTTTATTAATATTGGGAGCCATCTTGCCACAAATCCATGAAAAGATAATTTTGGCTTTACCATAAATTACTGAAAATTCTGAACCTGCTTGGAATGCCTGCCAGTGCTTTGAACTGAGCCATGTCTGGCT
Organism: Callospermophilus lateralis; assembly: GCF_048772815.1. Taxonomy (NCBI): domain Eukaryota; kingdom Metazoa; phylum Chordata; class Mammalia; order Rodentia; family Sciuridae; genus Callospermophilus; species Callospermophilus lateralis. The sequence continues at coordinate 120,683,673 of NC_135313.1, read as the reverse complement.
CTCCGACCTGATAGCAGCCCTCTCTGAAACTTTAGTTACATATCATAAATATTTGCCTTCCCTGGCCAGACAACAACCCTCTCTGAGGCTCTAATGGTCCTCATAAATTCTGATGTAGGGACAGCAAAAAAAAAAAAAAAAAAAAAAAAAAAATATATATATATATATATATATATATATATATATATATATATATATATATACACACTACCATTAGTGTGATGCTTGTCAGAGTTCTGTTTTCTGTAATGCCCATTTTGTGTAAATTTCTGGTCAATGAGGCTGGGCTGTAGGAAAGCTGGGGTTGCTGTCTTGTTCCCGCCATTTTGGGAGGGAGAGGCAGCATGGCCAGTGGAAATAATAAGCTTAATTTAATTTAATTTTTATTTGTGTCAGTGGTCTTTTCTTGTGTCCAGATCTGACAGGAAAACACTCCAAAAACATGGAGCTCTGCCGGCCTAAAGACTTCTTGAGACACTTCCTCTGAGGTTGGGAACTTGAAATATATGTTGTTGTAAGGACCTTTAGCTTCCTTTCTAGTGGGACCATCAAAGCTGGGTCTGCATCTATGTAACCTGGAGGACATGGTTTCTTATATTCTAATGAACATGAGGCAGAAGTGCTGAATTTTCTCTTTGTAGGTAAACTGTGGCCACTGGGTCCTAAGTGTCTCCCCGTGTGAACAGTGAAGACATTTTGTCATCCTCCACTTTTAGTGGTGTTTCTTACTGCTGCACTGTGATTTTGGTATTTGCTTCACGAAATACAATGAGTTCAACTGGGACCCAGTGCTGGAGGCAGTTCTGTCACGTGTGGTGGGTCAGAGTCTGCAGGAGAATGCACCAACCAGGCTTCTATCCCACAGAGCTTGCCCCCTTGTCCATAGCAATCTGACTCTGAAATTTGCCCTGAAACCTCTCCATATAAAAAATGCCTTTACATCGAAGGGCATGCTGGCTGCACCATGTCACTCACAAGCCATTTGGAAGCCAATGGCAAATCCTCATGGCCACACCACAGATGTATTATCACACACCTGCCCACCACTGCAATAAGCCCACTACTTTGCAGGCTCCAACTTACTGGCATCTTTGTTCTACACCATTTTCAATAAACCCAGACAATCTAGGCATTCTATGGTACACTCATGATCAGCAACAAGACATCCAAAGGCTCTCCAGTGCCACCTGGTTAAGGGAATTTCAAAAATTTCATGGTATTTAACTAGCAATTTTTAATGGATAAAGTTGGAGGCACTGTGGGTTTCAGTTAATTCAGGAACCATAAAATGGTGAAGAAGGTCATTTCAATGAAAGCTGTGGAGTACTCTCACAGGCAAGTCTTCCCATAGAGTGGCCAAAAGCTCATATGCATCCAGGCCCATTAAGGTCTACAATGTGACGTCCATGGGTGTTTTGACTCTCAACTATGGATGCCTAATCTTTCAGAAAGAAATCATGTGATATCCTGGCTGAGATTCTCAGGCTCTGTGGAAAACCACCCTGGTCCTTGATCTCAGTTTCCAAGGGCGAATCCATGCGTGGTCTCCTAAAATCCGAACACAATTCATGGCAAAATTTCTCTGAGATCAGTTCCAGAACTCAGACTCTAATGGAATGACACCAGAGTTAAAGCCCAGGTAGACCCAGTCATCACTTCCAACCGCCACACAAATCACCACAATTAAAACCAAAACACTCCCCCAAAGCCCTCATCTTTTTCCATATAGACACTCATCATAACCTGTGGCTGGAGTTTTCCATGAGGGACTCATCCCAAGACAGTGTACAAAATAACCTTCCTAGCCCCTCATTTGCCTAAAGTCAGGGTTGCCTGGACACCCTTCCTGAGAACCAGGAGTGACCATAGGCCTGACGTAAATACTGCTCTGCTTCTCCAATTTGAGGTCGACTGACTGTTGGGTTTAGATTTTTTATCTGAATTGGAGTCATGAAAAAACCCAAGCACCTAAAGACTAGCCACTGCAGAGTTTTGAAGAACTCATTTGGCACAAAGAATCCCTATTCTCACTAGATGGATGTCAGGAACCTTATAGAGGAAAGCGAGAGACTTCATCCACAAAGACTGCTTTTTGGACCATTTTGGTTTTGGAAGCACACATGGAATCTTTCTTTAGATCCATCAGGTGCTGAGAATATAAGCCACAGCCTCACACATGGCCAAGAGGCTGATTCACAAACATCCCTTTCCAAAGCAATTAAGCAAAGAGCTACAGGTGATGCCCATTCATTTCCATTTGAAAACTGTTTTCTTCAGGCTTCACAAAGGGGTGGCCTGAGGCAAAGACCTTCCTGACATTCAGGGCAACAGAACAATAGGTAAGCAAATGGCCCAAAGCAGGATTTCTCCACTTAGACTTTTTTCGTCACACTGATATCTGAGTTTTCTGATATTCCCCCAATCCCTTAAGCTATCCAGTACATGGCCATATCACAGAGCTTGGAGATGGTACATATACTGGACGCAAAACCATGAGCCTATTATGGAGAGTGGCCCAATTTCAGGAAGAAAACAGGAACTTAGGAAGATAGTAGGTGTTACCCATCCATTAGGCAAGCCAAAGTCCATTCATTAATTGGGCAGGATGAATGCTGTGAAGCTTTCTACTAGACAGGACACATCCATTGATGCATTCTCTTCTCTAATGTCTACAACCACGAACACAGTGGGACATACAGACATAGAAACTCTCATCTTGTCAAACGACTTACTAGAAACAGTCCCCTCCAAACCAAACAAACCGCCTTTCCTCCCTATTCTCGGACCATGAGACAAAACCATAAACTCCCACCCTCACCCACAAAGTCATGTCCTTCCCCTAAGTAGGTCTGTGACTATCCGGAGTATCCTCTGACTGGTGGGCCTTAGTATGTTTTCCCGGAAATGGCCTGTCCTGTCTCAGATCTGGTCTCCTTGGTCAACTCTGTGAAGTTGTCAGGTGCCAGTGGTGAGCCACTACCTGCTTTCTGAGGAAAGGGCCCTCTTCAGAGCTCTTCTGGCATTTGGCCATCCTCACATCAGTAGGTACCAAGAAAGACTGACACTGTCCTTGGTAAATCCAAACAAGTGTGCCTACTGGAACTGGGACTGAGAGTGGCTCTGAGTGCCTGGCTTACTGGACCCCAAGTTCAGAGAGTTCTTTTCCCAAGAAAGTGAGGTAGGTCACTTCCTTCAGGAACTGAATGAGGTCACTGCCTTGGCAACCACTTTGTCCTAAAAGTTGCTTCCATAGGTCCCATGATATGGAGGCTGCCCCTACTTCCTGTGACACTTTCACAAGTTCAAATAGTGTATCCACCCTACTCACCTGGGAATAGCTCTCCACACGGACCTGGTTTGTTCCATCCTCTCTACATTAAGATCAGGTAGGCTGATTCAGACACAACCCTTCATCCTGCCCAGGTTGTTTGCCATGGATGATGACTTTTGCTCTCTTTGGTCCTTCATAGCTGCCTACATCTTCTCCAGGGATAATTTCTGCATGGACTTTTGAGGTTCCCAGCAGGTGGAAGATTCCCTACATTCCTGTATTGTAAGACCAACACTGTCCCTGCTCTTCTGTAAAGTTATATTGAGTGAACAGTGTATGGCTAGGGTTAATAACATGTTTGATTTATGTTAGTAATCATTCTGCAGGATGAATAATGGTATTGGGAACCTGCCTTGTTAATAAGAATATAGAGGTAAAATATAAGTATGAAAACAGAAATCTAGGTAAAATTTGAAGCCCAGAAGTGCATTTGGCCCTTAATTGTGATTCTTAGCTTTGAATTATGTTCTGCACATGTGTCTCAGATAATTCAACATACAGCATCATAGGACCTTGTATCTTGGATGATTGAATGTCGAAGAAAACATCCAGTCAAAAAGGGATAGTCAGTAGGATTAGGGAGATAATCGGTAGGTTTAGAAGGAAGAGTTAGTATAGGATTGATACCAAAAATTTTTTAGCATTAGGGTTTCGGGTAGAGAGTGAATGTATATGTCAGCCCATGTGAAGAGTCAATCACAATGATGAACTGGGATAAATATGTAGGAAAGCAGAAATCAATAGAGACATTAGGAATTCAGCCAAAGTATAAAGTGAGTGATAGAATTAGATATTTTGAACAGGGTTGAGGTTGAATAGAAAATCTTAGGAAGAAACAAATATGTAGTCACCAATACGATTGATATTTGAGAGCATTAGGCAACCTGGACATGGATGATTTTAGTAATCCATGCTCACTTTCCTTTTAGGCTTTGGTGAAAGGTGAATAAAATATGTATTGTCACTTCCTATTTTTCTGTATGCTTAACAAAACACTGTTGAAATCTTGAGAACTGTTTGCCAATCCTGTTCCCAGAATGTGTTGTCCCCAACTGCCAAACTGCAGAATGTACTCTCTCACCCATTTGCTCGCAAACCGACCAGTCGCTCGGACCCATCAATAAACTTCCCTCTTTGTCCTCTCCATGGAAAGAATATAAGCTCTGCTTAAGCTGTTTCAGGGCTCTCTGCTCTATTCAAGTGAGGTCTGAGCCCCAGCATGCTGGACTCCCAATTAACCCTTTACTATTGCATGAGACAGTCTCTTGGTGGTCTCTTCCTCCAATGCTTGCAGGAACTTCACATCTGAAACCCCCAGCAAGATCCATCAGCGGTGTACGAAAGACTCCCAACGAGCTCCTATCAGGATAAGTAAGGTACCTCTTTCGTGTTTCAGGTTTCAGGTTAGGGCTTTGCAAAATGGCTATCGGTGATGAGCGTTAGCTCTCTCAGATGCTGGCTGACAGACGTGTCACAGAGCCACAGGTCACGTTCCTGGGGGATGCCCCAGAGGATTTGGAAAATAGAGGAACCATAGTATCCTCGACTCAGTGATTTTTTTGTTTCGGATTCGGTTTTGCCAGCACATCAGGTTTTGCTGGCTAATAAGTCCTGGTCTCAGTATTGGACGTCCATTGCCTGTCTTTATTGTCTTGTCTTGTCTGTGTTGTGTGTCATTGCTTTCACTGTTTGTATTTCTTCCATTATGGAACAGAGCACTTCAATGCCTCTGTCCCTGACTCTTGTTCAGTGGACCAAAGTCCGCTTAAGGGCTCAGAATCTTTCTATTTCAGTAAAACGCCGGAACTGGCAGAATCTCCGTGCCTCAAAATGACCCACCTTTGGAGTCGGATGGCCCCTGAAGGAACTTTCTACTCCCCACTAATTCAAAAAGTCAGAAATATTGTCTTTCAACTGGGGCCACATAGCCATCCAGATCAACAGCCATATATCTTAACTTTGCAGGACCTCTGCAAATCTCCTCCTCCATTTGTGAAGCCTTTCCTTGTCCCTGCCCTCGCTCCTCCACCTTCCCCCATGATTCTATCTCTCAAACCCTCTGCTCCTCCTCCTCCACCCTTTGTTCTTCCTGAGTCTCAAGACTCAACTAGACTCTCCGCCCCCTCCTTATCCCCTACCCTCTTCCCCCAACACCCAACACCCTCTAAGTGATTCCCTTGCTGCTGACTCAGCCTCTACGCCATTGGAGGAAGCTAGGCCGGCCCAGTGCCCTCCAGATTACTACCGGCAGCACACAAAGCCACTCCTTCCCTGGACAAAGCTGGCCCCGGTAAAAGAACTCAAAGAACTTGCCAGCGTTGTCACACCTGCCTACTTTGGATGACTGCCAACAACTCCTACAGACTCTCTTAATGACAGGGGAACGAGAGAAAAACCTCCTGGAAGCTAAAAAAAAATATATCCTCGGACAAGATGGGTGACCGACACATCTTCCCACATAATCAAAACCAGCTTCCCATTGAACCAACCCAACTGGGACACCAACACGTTTGAAGGTAGGGAGCATCTGTCCACTTATTGCCAGGCTCTAATAGCGGGTCTCCAAGCAGCCGCTAAGGTGACCAACTAATTGAGCCAAGGTTAGAGAGATTATTCAAGGGCCTGATAAATCTCCCTCTATGTTTCTAGAGAGAATTATGGAGGCATATAGGAGATATACTCCTTTCGATCCTCAGGCAGAGGATCGAAAGCCATCTGTCATGATGGCCTTCATTGGGCAAGCTGCCCTGGATTTTAAAAGAAAGTTACAATGCGTAGATGGATTACAAGATATGACTTTGAGAGATTTAGTCAGAGAAGTCTAAAAAGTAAACTATAAGAGATAAACTGAGGAAGAGAAGGAACAAAGGAGGAAGAAAGAAAGGGAGCAAAGAGAGGATGCGAGAAGCAAAAGATAGACTAATGCATTGACTAAGGTCCTGGTCACAACAAAAATTAGGACAGAAATTAAGAAAAAGGGATACAGGAAGGGATACCTGGGCCCACGCCAAAAGCCACCCCTGGCCTCAGATCAATGTGCCTACTCAAAAGAAAAAGGACACTGGGCCAAAAAGAGCCCAAAAAGAGACAGCCACACCAGCCAGACATTCTGACTCTGGAGGATGACTAAGAAAGTCGGGGCTCAGATGCTCTTCCCGAGCTCAGGGTAACTTTTGAAGTGGAGGGGACCCCAGTACACTTTGAAGTGGATACAGGGGCAGTATACTCAGCCCTTAAAGCCCCATTGGGCCCTCCATCAAATAAAAGGTCTCTATTTCAAGGGGCTAATGGCAGTAAATATCGGGCATAGACAACTAAGAGGATCATGGACCTGGGGAAAGGAAAAATCCATCACTCCTTTCTAGTAATCCCAAGATGCCCAGCGCTATTAATGGGCCGAGATCTGATCACCAAGCTCCGGGCCAGAATAACTTTTAACCCTGAAGGCCCCCAAGTGAAAATTATAAATCCTTCAGTAAAAACTCCTATAGTCACAGCTTTAACTGTCAGTAGAAGATGAACATCAACTCTTCACACCCCACAAGACTGATCAAACAGGCAAGTTACCCCAGAATTGGATAACATATTACCCAGATACCTGGACAAAAACTGCTGGCTTAGGCCTGCCCATTAAAAAACCTCCAATAACAGTGGAGTTAAAAACCTCAGCCTCTCCAATCAATGTCAAAAAATATACTCTGGGCAAAAATCTAAAGATGGGATAAGGCCCCATATTCAGAAATATCTGGTCTTAGGGGTCCTAAGGCCCTGTTAATCAGCCTGCAACACTCCCCTGCTACCATTAAAAAATGCCAGGAACCGGGGACTATCCCCCCGTTAAAGACCTATGAGAGATCAACAAAAGAGTGCAGGACATTCACCCCATGGTACCTAATCTGTTCAATCTGCCTAGCACTCTAAACCCTGAGCAGAAATGGTATACTGTTCTGTACTTAAAAGATGCTTTATTTTGCTTCCTTCAACATGTGGATGGCCTGCTACTGGCAGCCAACACCAAGGAAAACTGTGAATCTGGGACCCAAGCACTATTATCTGAGCTTGCTAAACTGGCGTATAGAGCTTCTGCCAAAAAGGCTCAAATTTGCCAGCATGAAGTAATCTTCCTGGGCTATTCACTTAGGGGCAGTAAAGGATGGCTCACTGAGCAAAGAAAACAATCTTTTGTGCAGATACCACACAGATCTAACCGCAGACAACTCAGAGAGTTTCTTGGGACTGCTGGCTTTTGCAGGTTATAAATACCTGGGTTTGCATCATTAGCTGCTCTTTTATACGCGGTGCTAAAGGGAGATGCCCATTTCCAATGAACCCCTGAGAACCAGGAAGCTTTTGATAACACCTAAGGACTCTGACACTGAACGCCTCAACTTCACTGAGCTCAGCCTGCAATTTCAGAAAGCCCTACACTAAGTTAAAAATGTATATCAAGTCACTCACCTTGGTTCAAAGAAATTGCAGGCATTCCTGAAGGATCAAGAACAGAGTTTTCCGCTAACCAATTCATAGAGAAAGGGAAGAACTGAATGGGTAACAAAAGCCTGTCGGGTCTGTCAATTGGTTAATGCTTACACTTCCAAGCTTCTTTCAGGAAAGCACCTATGAGGAACCAGATCAGGACAATTCTGGGAATTGGGAAGTTGACTTTACTGAAATTAAGCCAGCAATATATGGACTTAAATATCTCCTAGTCTTTGTAGATACATTTTCAGGATGGATTGAAGCCTCCCCAACAACAACAACAACAACAACAAAAAAAAAAAAAAAAGAAAGAAAGAAAAGAAAAGAAAAGAAAAATGGCGCAAATGGTGGTCAAAAAGATCCTGAAAGATATTTTTCCAAGATTCTGTCTGCCTAAGGTAATATGGGTCTGATAATGGACCGGCGTTCATGGCCCAGGTAAGTCAGGGGTTAGCCAGAATCCTGGAGATTTATTGGAAGTTACATTGTGCTTATAGACCCCAGAGCTCAGGACAGGTAAAAAAATAAAAAAGAACCATTAAAGTGACCTTAACGAAATTAAGCTTAGAAACTGGCATAAAAGATTGGACTATGCTCCTGCCTTATGCACTGTTTCATGCAAGAAATACTCCCTCTGTTTCTTTGTCTAACCTCACCCCCTATGAAATTCTCTATGGTGCCCCTGCTCCAGTAAGGGACCTAACCCCAATTCTAAGACCTAACGATCCCTTCCACACACCCTTGCTTGACAGACTTAAAGCTCTTGAAAGAACTCAGCTATACTTGTTGAAACAGCTGGCCCCTTCCTACCAACCAGGGTATGATGGGACTCCACATCAATATCAAGTAAGAGACCTCATCTACTAAAGACGACATCAGGTGTCATCCCTGAAACCCCGGTGGAAAGGACCATACCAGGTGCTACTTATAACACCTACAGTGGTAAAGGTAGACGGAATCACTTCCTGGATCAATGCCTCTCATCTCAAGCCTGCGCCATGTCCCCACTCTGGCTGGAAGCTGGAAAAGACTGGTAACCCTTTCAAACTGTGTGTTCGCCATGTTGATAAGGCTATAGACTCTCCCCTTGGCCACCAGTAGTCCTAACCATCATCAGCCTGTTCAGCAGCGATGGCTGATCACAAATCCTACTAGACAACAAGTATGGTCTACCTCGAATACAGCCCCCTGAGGGACCTGGTGGCCATCCCTCCACCCAGACATTTGTCAGCTACCTATAGGTCTTTCATATTGGGATAGCCCTGATGAACAGGATTCCAATAAAATTCCATTAAATCCCTCTTGTACCATAGGTAATGGATGTAGGGACACGTGAGCCAGATGCAGTTTGGCTAGCCTAGATTACTATGTTTGCCCAGCGGACTATCAAATCCACAAACAGCCATGGCTTTGTGGGGAAAAGCCAACTTCTTCTGTAAGTCATGGCGATGTGAGCATACAGGGGCTTCCTGCTGGGACCCAAACTCCTCATCAAATTCAGTACACAGCATTGGCCATATTACCAATTAGACAACCAAAATCCATGTCCCCCAGAGGGGTCTCTAGATCCTCAAATTCTGCATGGACTTTTTAACTTTGGCAAGTGCTCAAAAAAGTTGAAGGAAATTCCCCTATGTGCAGGCCTTTTTCCTCCTTTGCTCACATCCTGAACTATGCTTCTCTAATAGATCCTCACCCTCAGATTTCTGCTCCAGACTCTCTGCTGTCACTTCCACCTCAGGAATTTGATTTCTCCCCTCCAATTACTAGGTCAAAAACCCAAACCTCTACCCTTTCTCAGACCATTGCCCCCTTGCTGAGGTAGCAGGTACTTAGGTACCCCTAAACCCAGACACTCCTCTATTCTCCGGTCAGTGCCCACAATGGGTCCCAACAGGTCCTCTTACCAGCTAACCCAAAGCTCAAACCAGCTGAGAAGAGCCCTCAGACCCCTATCCAATATGTAATGAAAATTGCCTTTAAAGTTGCATTGTCATCACTGAATACAGGTTACAAAGAATTTAAAATCCCTCACAGGCTTTTTGAGATACTCACTCCCATCTTCCCCTCTCCTCTACTTGCTCTACTGCTCAAGTTTGTTTTGCTAGCAAAATCCCAAACCCTTTTCCCATTATTCTTTTAATCTCTTCTTCCTGATTCTCAGATCCACGGAGCTGCTTTCACCCCCTGCCTTCCACTCTTCCCCCTCTGTACCAAGACCACAGAAAATTCTTAAGTTACCTTCTCCAGAAGTCTTCACCATGACTGACTTTAGGACTTTCAGCAAAAGAATCCCTATGAAAGAGTTCAATGTAGATAAACTTCCTCTTTTCTTGTTGCCCTGTTCTAGTTGCCACTGGCTGGAAAAATCAGCACTCCTAAGCTAGACACCCCTTAGTAGTTTTTCACAAAATATGTGAACAAGGCCTCTGGCCTTGAGCTGGAGCTTCACAGAGATTGCTACATTTCTAAGATAAAGAAGTTACCAACTGGGCTCCATTTTAACAGCTGACAGAGAGAAAAAAAAAAGAGAAGACAAAATCTCTCCCCATCCCAGGTGTCCTTAAAAAGTTAACTTGCCAAGAATAGAAGAAATAAAACAGAAACAACAAACTGCTTTTTGTGAACTTCTGCAGACTGTGATCTTCTGAGCCCATTCCCTTACATGTTGGGTACAAAATTCTGAAACAACCTAAACTTGGGGTTCAGAGGATTAATTGATTACAACAGAAGCAATGCTCTCTACATCCTTTTGCAACCAAATAGGACTGCTTCCCTAGCTTCAGTGCTATCTTAAGTGCCTTTCCTTGTCTGTCCCTACAACAGTATAATTCTATATACTTAATTTTTGTTTATGTGTTCATAAAATGGTCAACAGATGTGATTAATTATGTAATGGTGCAGATGTTTCCCAGAGTGCTCTATCATGACACAGGTTCTTTTAAAGTTCAAATAGGGGGGCATAAAACCTGGTTTTCGCTGGGAACCTGTATCCCTCACTTTAGCCATCCTATTTGGAATAGGAGTTGCTGCAGGGGTGGGCACAGGAACCACTGCCCTAGTCCATGGGACACAGCAAATGACTCAATGAGAAGCAGCAATAGACCAAAGCTTAAAGATATTAAAAACCTCAATCCCAGCTTTACAAGAATCTTTAACCTCTCTCTCCGAAGTAGTTTCACAGAACAGGAGACGGTTGGACCTCCTCTTCATGAGAGAGGGGGCCTTTGTGCTGCAATGAGGGAAGAATGTTTTTTTTTTTTTTTTTTATGCCGACAATACTGGAGTTGTAAAAGAATCTATGAGTCAATTAAGAAAACGCCTTGAAGAGCGTCAACGAGAGACAGAGGCCCAAAAAGCGTGGTTTGAGTCTTGGTTCACACAGTCCCTGGGGTTAACTACGCTTTTATTTGCCTTGGCCAGTCCATTAATAATCCTCATATTATTGCTAACTGTAGGGCCCTGTTTGCTCAACCGTGTAGTTTCCTTTCTCCAAGCTCAAATTGGACAAGTTAAACTTATGGTAATCAGACAACAATATACCTCACTAGCAGACATAAAATATGACACGCCCCAATGATCACTTTTTTGATTAAAAGTAACCAGAACAAGAAGTGGGAAATGAAAGGTTTATTAAATAGGTACTTGTCACTTCCTGTTTTTTCTGTATGCTTAACAAAACACTGTTGAAATCTTGAGAACTGTTTGCTAATCTTGTTCCCAGAATGTGTTGTCCCCAACTGCCAAACTGCAGAATGTACTCCCTCACACATTTGCAAGCAAACCGCCCACTCACCCTGACCCATCAATAAACTTCACACCCTGTCTTCTCCAAAGAAAGTATATAAGCTCTGCTTAAGCAGTTCTCAGGGCTCTGTGCTAAATTCAAGTGAGCTCTGAGCTGCAGCATGCTGGACCTCAAATACACACTTTGCTGTTGCATGAGACAGTCTCTTGGTGGTCTCTTCCTAAAATGCTCGCTTGACCATTCCATTGGTACAATCATTAGTGTGAACTTTGCTTTTTGTGTCCAGAATATTACTGTGAAAAAATGGATATGTAGGTCAGGTGACATGAGTATTTCTTCCACCATTTCTGGGAGGAATATTTTGAAGACCTAATAATTAGTATTGGGGTTATAAAGACGTGTACCCTGTGTCTATGAATATACAGATAATGCATGAATAGACAATACCATGTTTAAATAATATAACGGGTTCCACTTTAAATAATGTATTGAATTGATATCTGAAAATATATAAGAAATCATTTATTGATATACAATCATTCATTCCAACCAGTTATACATCTAATGGTAATATTAGGGTTATGTTTCATTATCTAGGGTGTGTGAGATTTCCTTCAAAAGTAATTATGGAAATCAAAAATGATGTGTTTGGAAAGAATTCTCATGAAAAGACCAGTCAAGAAACATGGAGAAATATATGTGTTCTGAAATAGAAAGTGATTGAAAGTGAAACAAATGCCAATAAAATTGCAAACTTATGCATGAAATATATATCCAATGATTTGCATAAACTAAAGAAATAGTAATGTACAAGTGTTGACAAAAATGAACTTCAAAATACATATCATGTCCCATAGGAGTCTACTTGCATTGATGTTAAACTGAGTCAGTTACTGTAGAAATATTAGGATTTGTATACACCATTCACTTAAGTTAGTTTTCAGTGTTGGAAACAAATAGGTATTCCAGGTGGATGAATATTTCTGAAAATAATCTTGTGAAAAGATTATTATAAATCCACATACATGAATATGAATAAATTTAGGAAATGTATAATAAGACACATATATTTCACATTTTGAAAAATCTGGGGAATATATATATATATATATATATATATATATATATATATATATATATAAACACACAGATATTAAAAATTAGCACTATAGGCCAATTGAAATTCACCATGAAATATATATCATCCACAGATCAAAAATATTCATTTTACTGAACATGGATTTATATATAATGTTGTTCAGCTAGGAAGCTTACCCATAGGGTGAATGTTCAGTTCCAACAGCGTTTAGGAGGAGTGATCTCTTCTCACAATTTGTATCTGCCAATTCAGGTACCACACAATAGTGTACATGTGGTACCAGGTAGGATTATACATGTGCTTATAAAAATACATGTGCTGAATACGCTACAGCGAAAGGGAGACAGGAATTCATATATTTGTTAACTTTAAAAACACATTGAGAACTATTTCAACAAAAAAATGAGTAGATTTATAACTGCTACCCTATATAATGCAAAAGGCAAGTCCAACTATACACTGTGCCCCATCTGTACTGCTTGTATTTCAGTTCTGTTTGGGTTATTTTTCTCCATCATATTAGGATTAGTAGACAAAGTTTAGTAGGGTATGGGGTAGTGTCAGTGATTCAGTATTTCAAATGGAAATTTGGGAAATGAATCCAATGTGTATGCAAATATGTGCTACACAAAAATCCTCCCACTCTCATCCAGAACAATTACTTGACAATACCTTCGCCCCAATTAAGACACAATTTGAGGAGAAGAGTTATAAAATTTGTGAATACATATCTGGAATGGAAATTGCTCAGGAGTTCACAACTTTGGAGGTGGAAGAGGAGTTTCCAAAAGTAAGGGACAAGATAAAACTCCACAATCATGGAGCTCTGTTGGCCTAAAGACTTCTTGAGAAACTTCCTCTGAGGTTGGGCACTTGAAATATATGTTGTTGTCAGGAGCATTATCTTCCTTTGTAGTGAGACCATCAAAGCTGGGTCTGCATATATGTGACCTAGAGGACATGGTCTCTTATATTCCAATGAACATTAGGCAGTAGTGCTGTATTCTCTCTTTATAGATATCTGTGGGCACTGGGGACTAAGTGTCTCTCCGTGTGGACTGTGAAGCTATTTGGTCATCCTCCACTTTTTGTGGTGTTTCTTGCTGCTGCATTGGGAGTTTGGTATTTGCTTCATGAAATACAAAAAGTTCAACTGGGACACAGTGCTGGAGGGTGTTCTGTCATGTGTCGTGTGTCAGGGTCTGCAGGAGAATGCACCAAATAGGCTTCGATCCCACATAGGTTGCCCCCTTGAGCATAGCAACCTGATTCTGAACATTTCCCTGAAATTTCTCCATATAACAAGATGCCTTTACATACAAGGTTCTGCTGGCTGCCCCATGTCAGTCACAACCCATTTGGAAGTAAATGGCAGATCCACAGGGCCCCACCACAGATGTTTTATCACACACATGCACAACACTGTTCTATGACCACTAAACAGGTGGCTCCAACGTACTGACATCTCTGTTCTACACCATTATCATGAAACCCAGTCAATCAAGGCACTGTCATGTACACTCAAATTAGCAACAGGATATCCAAGGTTCTCCAGTGCCACCTGGTCAAGGGAATTTCAAGAATGTCATGGTATTTATGTAGCCATTTTTCAAGGATGAAGTTGGAGGCACTGTGGGTTTCAATTCATTCAGGAACCATTAAAGGTTGAGGAAGATCATTTCAGTGAATGCTCTGGAGAAATTTCACAGGCAAGGCTTCCCAAAGATTGGGCAAAAGGTTACATGAATCCAGGCCCATAGAGGTCTACAATGTGAGGTCCAAGTGTGTTTTGACTCTCAACTATGTATGCCAAGGCTTTCAGAATAAAATCATATGGTATCATGGCTGAGATTCCCTGTGCTCTGTGGAAAGCCACCCTTGGTCTAGATCTCAGTTTCCAAGGGCGACTGTCATGCATGGCCTCCAAAAATGCCAACACAAATCATGGCAATTCTTCTCTGAGGTCAGTTCCACAACGCAGTCTCAAAGGGGAATCACATCAGAGTTTAAACCCCGGTGGACCCAGTCATCTTTTCCAACCACCACACTAATGACCACAATTAAAACCAAAACACTTCCACATAGCCCTCATATTCTTCCATATAGATACTCATCATAACCTCTGGCTGGAGGTTTCTATGAGGGACACATCCAAAGACAGTGTCCAAAATAAGTTCCCTTGCCCCTCATTTGCCTAAAGTCATTGTGGCCGGGACACCTTTCCTGTGAACCAGGAGTGATCAAATAGGCCTGCTCTTAATACTGCTCTGATTCTCCAATTTGAGGCCTACTGACAGTCAGGTATAGATTCTTTATGTGATTTGGAGTCATGAGGAAACCCAAGCACCTCTGCAGGGCTTTGAAGTACTAATTTTACCCAATGGATTCCTATTCTCACTTGATGGATGTCAGAAAACTAATAGAGAAAGGCAAGAAGCTTCATCCACCATAACTGATATTTTGCCATTTTGGTTTTGGATGCACACATGGCATCTTTTTTAGATCCATCTGGTTTTGAGAATCCAAGCCACAACCTCACACAGGGCCAAGATGCTGATCCAGAAACATCTATTTCCAAAGCAATTAAGCAAAGAGCCACAGGTGATTCCCATTCATTTCCATTTGAAAACTATTTTCTTCAGGCTTCACAAAGTGTGACCTGAGGCAAAGACCTTTCTGACATTCAGGGCAACAGAACATAAGGTAAGCAAAAGGCCCAAAGCAGGGTTTCTCCACTGAGACTTTTCTATTCACACTGATGTCTGAGTTTTCTGAGATGCTTACATTTCCTTCAGCTATTCAGTACATGGCCATTTCACAGAGCTTGGAGGTGGTACATATCTTGGACACAAAACCATGAGCCTATTCTGGAGAGTTGAGAGAATTCAGGAAGAAAACTGGAATTTAGGAATATAATAGGTGTTGCACATCAATAAGGCTGCCCACTCTCTATTCATACATTGGGCAGGATGAATGCTGGGAGCTTTCTACTAGACACAACACATCCATTGATGCATTCTCTTTTCTATTGTCTACAACCACTGACACAATAGGATACACAGACATAGAAACACTCGCCTTGCCAAACGACATACAAGAAACAGTCTACCCCAAACCAAACAAACCGACTTTGCTACCTATTCTCAGAACATGAGACAAAACCACATACTCACACCCACATTCAAAAAGGCACCTCCTTCTCCCAAGTAGGTCTGTGACTATATGGAGTGTCCTCTGACTGGTGAGCCATACTTCGTTCCCCCGAAATGGCCTATTCGGTCTCAGATCTTGTCTCCTTTTTCAACTCGGTCAAGTTGCCAGCAGCCAGTGGTGAGCAACTACCTACTTTCCGAGGAAAGGACCCTCTTCATAGCTATTCTGTCATTTGACCATCCTCACATCAGTAGGTACCAAGAAAGACTGACTATGTTCATGGTAAATCCAAACAATTGAGCCCACTGGGACTGGGACTGGGACTGGCTCTGGGTGCCTGGCTTCCTGGATACCAAGTTCAGAGAGTTCCATCAACAAGGAAGTTAAGTAGGTCAATTCTTTCAGGAACTGAGTGAGGTCACTGCCATGACAACCACTTTGTCCTAACAGTTTCTTCAGTTACTTCCAAGTGTCCCATGAGATGGAGGCTGCCCCTACGTCCTGTGACACTTTCACAAGTTAGAATGGTATGTAAACCATAGGCACCCAGGAACAGCTCTCCACACAGGCCTGGTTTGGTCCATCTTCTCTACATTAAGAAGAGAGAGGCTGATTCAGACACATCCCTTCATTCTGACGAGGGTTTTTGAATTGGAAGATGACTTTTGCTCTCTTAGTTCCTCAATAGCTGCCTACATCTTATCCAGGGATCATTTCTGCATGGACCTTTTATGTTCTCAGCAGGAGGAAGATCCCCTACATTCCCATATTGTAAGACGAACTCTGTACCTGCTCTTCTGTAAAGTGAGATTGAAAAAAGAGTGTATGGTTACGGTTAATAACAGGTTCTATTTGGGTTCGGAATCATTGTGCAAGATGATTAATGGTATTGGGAACCTGCAATATTTTCAAGAATATACAGGGGAAATATAAGTTTGAAAACAGAAATCCAGGTATAAATGAATAAATAAAATGAACTTCAAAATACACATCATGTCCGATAGATTTCTACTTGCATTGATGTTAAACTGTGTCAGTCACTGTAGAAATATTAGGATTGTATGCACCATTCACTTAAGTTAGTTTTCAGTACTAGAAAACAAATATGTATTTCAGGTGGATGAATATTTCTGAGAATAATCTTGTGAAAAGTTGATTATAAATCCACATACATGAACATAAATGAATTTAGGGAATGTATATAAGACACATATATTTCATATTTTGAAAAATCTGAAGAGTGTATATATATACAAAACACACACACAGACAATAAAAAGTAGCAATATATATGCCAAACTAAATTCATCATGAAATATATATCATCCATAGATGCAAAAATATTTATTTTACTGAACATGGATTTATGTAAAATGTTGGTCTACTAGGAAGCTCACCCATAGATTGAATTTTGAGTTCCAACAGCGTTTATGGGGAGTGATCTCTTCTCACAATTTGTATCTGCCAAGTCAGCCTCCTCACAAGAATGTACGTGTGATTCCAAGTAGGATTCTACATGTGCAGATAAAAATACATGTGCTGAATTGGCTACAGAGAAATGGAGACAGGAATTCACATATTTGTTAACTTTAAAAACACATGGAGAATGATTTCAATTAAAAATTAACTAGATTTATAACACCTACCCTATATCATGCAAAAGGCAAGTCCAAATATACACCATGCCTCCTCTGAACTGCTTGTATTTCTATTCTGTTTGGGTTATTTTTCTTCATCATATTAGGATTATTAGTCAGAGTGTAGTAGGGTATGGGTTAGTGTCAGTTGTCCCGGCCGGCCGGACACATCAACGTGGGCAAGGAACCTAGTTGGGGAGAAATGAAGGGACAAGAGACACGAGAGATTACAGCAAGACTGGAGTTTTGATCATGCTGCAAACTTTTATTGTTCTCACATGGGAATTTATATGCTGTGGATGGGAAAGCTCTCTTATCGGCAGTTGCTGGATGTCTTCATAAAGTGAGATAACCTCAGGATGTTGCAGGAAGACAGATGGCCGCAGGATGTCTCAGGGAGATAGATGGCTGCGGGATGTCTCCCAGGCAGGATATCTCCCAGGGGGCTATTTCTTGTAAGTGTCAGGCTATTATTTGAAGGAGAACTTCCTTCTAGCCCCTGACCTCTCCCCCTTTCTTATATAAAATATTTGACCATACCTTACTGGCCAATGTTTTAGGGGGTGATAGAGGCTCTGTTTCTCTAGCAGGCCTTAGAATATCTCCTGATTCGAGAGAGCATGTTTACTAGGAGATTTCGTGGTGGCCTTGGCATGTTTTTGGAGGAGACGGCTTTGAGGGGGAAGCATGCCGACCGCCATGCACCAGAGCGTGTCACTAAGAGGTCTTCTGTTTTGGGATCCGTGGATCCATCCTTCTGCAGTCCATCCTTCACCCTCTGTTATTATGGCCTAACGTCCTCACTCCATGGGTGCATCCTCCCCAAAGTGGAGGGGCCCATGGAGGACGAACCCTTATGGCAATGGCAGAAGATGGTTGGTCAGAGCTGTTACTTAAAGTTTAATGTAAGAAAGAGAGATCTGTGGGGATGTAAACTTAAGAAATAAGCCTGTTAGCAGGGTAGAACATCCTTTTAAATGTTGGCAGCATGGTCTTCCATCTCCAGGCGATGATAGTGGACCTGTATGGGCTTAGAGGCCAAAATATTAATCTGTTCTATAATAAATTGTACAAGCCAGTTTATAATGCAGGGTCCTATGGACACCATTAAAAGTAAACCCAACAAAGGGCCTAATAGGGGAAGAAGGTAGGGTAGAAATCCATTAAACCCAGTCCATAGGGGATTTTCAAAAAGTTCCCTTCGTCTCTTTTCTAGATCTTCTTGAAGCTGCTTAATTTTAGTGCGTACGATGGCTGATTTATTGGCATTAAAGCAGCATCGTTCCCCTAAGGCCAAGCAAATACCTCCCTGGTTAGCTGTCAGAATCTAAGCCTTCTCTGTTTTGAAGGAACACTTCTGCCAGGGACTCTACAAGGTCCTGCAAATCTTTAATGGTTCCTGATAGAGTTTTTCCATCATTTATAAGTTGTTGGGACAGGCGACGCTAATAGTGTATAGCCATGCCTAAGCCAGCTGTACCTGTGCCCACAGCAGCTGTTATTCCAAGGCTGGCAAGGAGTGGTAAGGCCTGTATTGCCCGCCTGTGTCTTTTGACTAAGGTGTCTGGACTAGGAATGCATAGAGTTTCATCTCCTGGGACAATAGTCATATCAGGGAGTAATAAGGCAAGAACACAGTCAACGGTCCAATTCGATGGAAGCCTCGGGAAGGCCGAGTTTCCTCCACACATAAAAGCTGTGCCATTGGAGGGACAAAGAGATGGGGTGGGTGAGGAATAGTTTTGTACTGTTGAGCAATTTCCAAGGAAGTAACTCCAACATCAATATCATAGGTATTATTTTGCATCGCGCCTAAAAGACATATTGTAAAAGTGCCTATAGACTGTACTTTAAAAGGAAATCTGGGTTGGCATGTATTATCATCATCTATGATAGAATTAATAGGAACTGCCATAGGCATGATTGCCCCTGTTGTCATGGAGAGCCAGCAATCACCAGCAAAGGTGGGGTTGGAATTATTAAGCAAGGAGAAGGTAGTTTCCAAAATATCTAATGTATTGTTATCTAAACCTGGAAGCTGGCATTTTGGCTATATTAAGGGATGATATGTGAGCTCAGGGATTTGGGGTTTCAAAAGATTGATTATCTGAGGATGCTTGACAGCATAAGGGAATCCTCCACCATCAGTGACCCCTGTAGGTGCCTTAATGGGGCAGCAGGAGGGTTTACCAACAGGGCCTTGGCACCCAGCTGACTGTAGCTTGGTGTATTTGCCTTCTCCTCCCCGGTCAAAAAGAACGGGTGTATAATGAATAGTGGTCTTTCCTGCTGGATGAGTTTTAGTTAGGGAGGCTTCAAAAAATTGTTCTCCCTGCTTGTTAACACAAATTGAGGCCGACGCATAACAAGTGGCATGCATTGCTTGGGTATGCGATCAAGTTCCAGAAGAATTTTGGAGAGCTTCACTTCTACTAGGGGGAAAAATCTTTGGCTTGTTAACACATACCAATTTAGGCTGATGAACTCCTCTGAGTTTATGGTCAACCTTGGCCTGGAGGCAAGCCACCTTAGTCACGCAGTCAGCAGTCTGGGTCAAATTAGTGGGTGCCTGAGTCCAAGATCCTCCCTTGCATTCACAGGGAGGGCCAAAAAGGTACTCCATGATGTTGGAAGGTGGAGGGCCAAAGCCTCCGTGTACAATCCTGTTCAGCAGAAGTGCCTTAAGTAGGATCCTCACAGAGATTGCTGGCTGCATCTGCAAAAGAGGAAACTTTGTCCTCAGGGGGAGGGCCACCATCCCCGTGTTGAGGTAAGCCATTAACCTGTTTAACCAGGCGTTCTGGTAACCATCTTGGGGCTGCTTGCTCTTGGTCCAAAACACAAGCTGAGCCTCGTCCACAGATGAGGACAGGACCTGGGCCTTTCCATTTATTTGTAGGGGGATTGTGCCACAAAACAGGTGGGCGAACAGAATTGGACGAGGATTGCCAGTGTCATTCTGCAGCCGAATGGCCTTCATTGTCTAGGGAAAGAAAAATAAGGGCAAATAATGCATGATTAAGGCGATGCCTATGAGTGGTAAATACAAGTGCAGAAGTATTAATGCGGGTTAGCCAAGTCGTTAGGTAAGGTGGGCACGTTCCACAATGGCTGAGGCTTGTATCGAATTCCAGTAGTATGACAAATTTTCGAGGTAGCACAAAACTGTTTAAACTTGGCACTGGTATATGCAGGACAATTATCTTTTTTTAATATGTATTGGTTTACCCATTACGGAAAACGCTGAAACAAGATGAGAAAGGACATCTTTGATAGCCTCTCCAGAATGTGGTGATGCAAAAATAAGGCCGCTGAAGGTATCTACAGAAACGTATAAATATTTGGTTTTTCCAAATTCAGAAAAATGAGTAACATCCATTTGCCAAAACTGATTGGACAGTAATCTTCGGGGGTTAACTCCCAAGTGTTGAATGGGGAGGGAGACAGGGCAACCAGGGCATGCTTTTACTATTTCTCGTGCGTGTTGCCTGGTAATTTTACATTGTTATCAAAGGTTCTGAGAATTTAGATGGTGAAGATTGTGTAACTCCGTGGCCTTTTGAATGGAGCCAACAAAAATTGAAAAGATGAAACGAGTTGCTGCATCAGCTTTGGCATTACCTTGTGTTAGAGGGCTGGGAAGATCAGAGTGTGCCCTGATGTGTCCTAAGAAAAAATGGGTGTTGTCTGGCCTGAATTAGCTGCTGAAGCTGGTGAAACCGATGGGCCACATTGGAAGAAGCCTTAATGGTGGGTAAAATCTCAAGCAGGGGCACAGAATGAGCAATGTAGGCACTGTATGTATAAATATTAACAGGATTATCAAAAAATGTTTTAAAAACTTGTGTGATGGCAAACAATTAAACAAACTGTGCTGAATGATAGACAGTATCAAAGGTGTGAGGCTGGTTATTGACAACGAAGACTGCTCAGCCATTACTGGAACTGTCTGTAAAGACAGTAAGGGCTTGAGGAATGGGAGCCTTTTGAGTAATTTTGGGAAAAATAAATGGATGTAACTGGACAAAATGTAAAAGGGGGTCATTGGGGAGGTGGTTATCAATTGTTCCCAAAAAGCCTGATAAGGCAATATGCCATTCATCCTCTGTCTGTAGTAAAAATTGGGTTTGGTCTTTAGTATATGAAATTAAAATATTATCATGCTCTTTGCCAAAATGTTGTCGAGATAGCAAACGACCTTTAAAAATAATAGAAGCTACCTGAGCAAGAAAAACAGTAATAACCTTGGAGAATGTGGTGGGTAAATGGACCCAAAGCAAAGGCAGCCTTTATTTCTAAAATATATATTTCGCTGCCGAAATATTCCTGTGGGTGTTTGAGGAGTGTGTAAAATAACCAAAACCAGAGGAATGTTATAAGAATGTTCTGTAAAAAACTGTTTGGCAATGGCTTCTGTGACTTGGTTTAATGCCTGTAATGCCTCGGGAGTAAGCTTTTGAGGGGAGAAAGGGTGGGAATCACCTCTCAAAATATCATTAAGGGACAAAAGTACACAAGTGGGTAATTTTAAATATGTTTTTAGCCATTGAATATTCCCCAGTAATTTTTGAAAATCATTAAGGGTGTGAAGATGGTCCACCCATAGTTGTACCTTAGGAATTTGGATCTGATTATCTTGAAGTTTAAGGCCCAAATAGGTATAACAGTCCTGTGTTTTAACCTTATTAGGAGCTATCTGTAGTCCCAAGGTAGTGAGGATTTTGTAAAGGTCCAAGTAACAATTATTAAGGTCATGGTTATTAGGTGCAACAATTAACAAATCATCCATATAATGTAAAATATAAATTTGTGGCCATAGCTCTCTCACAGGGTCTACTGCTTGAGCAACGTATTTTTGGCAAAGACTAGGGCTGTTGGCCATACCTTGGGAAAGAACCTTCCATTGAAATCTCTGCATAGAGCTCTGAAAATTAATGCGAGGGAGACTAAAGGCAAAATAGTGTCTATCCTCAGGATCTAAAGGAATGGTAAAAAAACAATCTTTTAAGTCAATAATCATTTTACAATAGTTTTTGGGAATAGCCACTGGTGTGGGAATGTCTGGCTGTAGTGCTCTTATTGGGCACATAGCTTTATTAATGGCACACAAATATTGTAAAAGGCACCACTTGCCTGATTTTTACTTGATAACAAAAATTGGAGTATTCGATGGTGAGGTTGAGGGCTCTACATGGCCGGCTGCCAGCTGTTCCTGCACTAACATGGAGGCAGCCTCCAAATTTTCTTGGGTAAGGGGCCATTGATGCACCCACACAAGAGTCTGAGTCTTCCAAATAATTTTATTTCCATGGGGTACAGGAGAGTCAGAGACCGACACTAAAAATCCGAATACCCAAGTCCATATGTATTTGTTTTTTTGTATGGGTTTTATTGGCTCAACCAGTCCTTGTCTCAGTCTTCCAAGGCCTGTACCAGGGACGAAATTTATACGAAGCATTTGATGAGTCACCATGGAATTGGGACTGGCATGAATAACTTCCATTTGACTCAAAATATCTCGGGCCCATAGGTTAACAGGGAGGTCAGGAACAACGAAAGGAGTGACAATTCCCTTATTACCCTCTTTATCAGTCCAGCTAAGAGCCGTAGAGCTGACCAGAGGATTTTTTGACTGTCCTATCCCTTCAAGGTCAGTCAAGGATGGGGTGAGGGTCCAAGCTGATGTCCAATATTTTTGAGAAATAATTGTGGCATCAGCTCCAGTATCTAGAATTCCTTGGAATTCCTTTCCTTCAATAAGTAAGGAAATGGTGGGCCTATTGTGAGAAACGGGTTGAACCCAATTTACATCAGAGCAGCCCAAGGAGGCAGTCCCCCGCTGTAGGTTTGGGCGGTGGAAGTGCCTCCTGGATTCAAGGGAAGGAGTATTAATTGTGCAAGACTTGTTCGTGCTGGGATGGCCACAACTTCATTAATAGCTGTGGCCAGTATTTTTTTTTCCAGTGAAATCATTATTATTAATGCCATGGAAGACCTGAACACCATGTAAGTTAGTAGAGGCTCTTCCAAAAATAAGGGCACACATATGAGATGGAGGGGGACCTATAATTCCAGTGGGTATTATCTGGGGCCCTTGCATTGAGTCTAATATAGTATCAGTGGTGGTACAGAGGTCCAATCCTGTGCTGCCTGGAGTGGCTAGTTGGAGGGAGGCAATTGTGGAGAAGAATTTTGAGGTAGGTTGGGAGTTTGGGAGGGAACAACTGTTATTGCCCCTGGGTTTGTCCTGGGGGATGTCGTGGCCTGGGGCTGGCCCCTCAGGGATTTTCCCAAGAAGCAGGAAAAATAGGCTGTCTGAGGGCATTTGTCTTAGATCTACACTCCCTGGCCCAGTGATGACCTTTACCACATCTACGGCAAAGGGTAGCTTGGGGCGGTATAGCCCCAGTTGAAGGAGACGCTATTCCTAGGCTTTGTTTGCCTGTCGGACACTTGTGTGCAAAATGGCCATGTTGTTTACAAGTAAAGCAAGTACGTGAGCCAGGATTGTGAAAGGTCTTGATAAAGGTGGCACCTAGGGCAAGACCCATGGCATGGGCTGCACCTACCCCTGCATAGAGTCAAATAAAGTCAGAAAGTTTCCCTTTATCCTTATGTGGTTGAAGAAGATCCTGACATGCCGGGTTGGTGTTTTCAAAGGCAAGATGTTTTACAAAAGCGCTTTTGCTTTTGCTTGGTCCAAGCAAGCATTCCACAGCTAGGTTAAGCCGGGGAACAAAGTCGCTATAAGGCTCGTCGGGCCCTTGTCGAATTTTTGCCAGGGAAGTGGTAGCCGAGGCTTTTGAGGGAGGTGTCTCCAAGCATGTAAGCCAGCCATCTGAATCTGCATCAAAAGTCCAGCAGGGAAATGTGCCTGTTTAGTTTTATTGTCAAAAGGCTCATTGCCCACTAGCTTAACATAAGTCCCGGATTTAGAGGAGGCCTTAGTTAAAATTTTTTGAGCAGTTTCCCGACAGTGCTCTTTGAAATCTGCATTCCATAACAGGAAGTCTCTGGCACTGAGGGTAGCTTGGTCTAAAAATTTCCAATCATTGGGAGTAAGTCATTGTGTGCTGTGGCTTTCTAATAAAGCCAACGTGTAGGGTGCGGTGCAATGGGGCCATAGTGAGCACAAGCCTTTTTAAGTTTTTCAGGAAAATGCAGGCTTAATTTTTTGTAGACTCTGGGTTCCTGCCTGCCTAGGGCTGAACTCCTCATCCTCTGAGTCCTGATCTCCTTAATCCATTTCCCCGCTTCCTCCTCTTGATCCTCGTCTAAGTCTTTGACCTCAGCCTGGGCAGGCTTATCTGTCTGACTGGTGGTGACTGGGAAGGCGAGCACAGGTCGATGGAGTGGTTTCGCCTTTGTATTAGACCACTGTAGACCAGTTGCTTTGACTCCATACCTAAGGCTAATGAACAGAGCTCAGAGTGAAGGGATCTTAATTCTTTTAAAGGTTGGATCTGTTCCTGTCTATGTTGGAAGGATGCTCACAAAGGAGCCAGTTTAGGCAAGGGAAGTGGGGAAAAAATATCTGGGGGGGGGGCATTTGTACCCTGAAGGGCCAGAGCACAAAAGGCAGGAGGGATATAGGAGGGAGGTGGATGTGTAAGTCCTATAGGCTGTGGCAGGGTCTTGAGAGGTGGAGGGTCTTCTGAATGGTAGCGAGCTGCTTCCTTCTCCAAGGTAGCCTCCTCTACAGGGTCAATGAGTCTCTGGGATTTAAAACTGGATAAAGGCAGTTGGTAACCATTGGAGCCTTATTCATTAGGGTAGTATTTTGAGGGGGACCAGGAAGGTTCCCACGGTCCTGGGGAGCCTGAGAAGGGTCTATGTCTATACTAACTGATGGGCATGCCGAGGGGATACGAGAAGTATTTGCATAGTCTCTTCCCCAACCTTGACAAGTTTTAAGGTACCATTGTCAAGGGGTGAACTTTTAAGAATATCATTAATTAAGTTCCAGTAAGAAAAGGTGGGAACAGGCACTTTTTCTGGGCCAAAGGATTCATAATAATCTTTTAAACAGTCTCCTACTCTAAGCCATCTTTTACCATCAATGGTCCTTTCAAGAGGAAACCATGGACACTGCTCTCTTATGTGTGAAAAGAAAAAAAATTAAGTCTTTTTTCTTAGCACGCGCCCCCATGTCTGGAAGGACTCCTTGTAGCCTGACAAAAACAAATCATGTGACGAAACTGCTTGTCCCATGATGGGTCAATCACCGTGCGTCATCCCCACCCTCCTCCTGGATCTGTCTCTCGGTGGTGTCTTCTGCGGTTATTGCAAGCTTCGCTTGACCAAATCTTCCAGGAGGACGGGGACCCCCTCAATCAAAAGCTTGAGCCCCAGTCGGTGGGCGCCAGATGTCCCGGCTGGCAGGACATATCAACGTGGGCAGCGAACCTAGATAGGGAGGAATGAAGGGACAAGAGACACGAGAGATGACAGCAAGACAGGAGTTCTGATCAAGCTGCAAACTTTTATTGTTCACACAGGGGTATTTGTATGCTGGATGTGGGAAATCTCTCTTATCGGCAGTTCCTAGATGTCTTCACAAGGTGAGATAACCTCAGGAAGTTTCAGAAAGACAGATGGCCGCAGGATGTCTCAGGGAGACAGATGGCTACACGATGTCTCCCAGACAGGATGTCTCCTGGTGGCTGTTTCTTGTAAGTGTCAGGCTATTCTTTGAAGGAGAATTCCTTCTACCTCTGACAGTCAGGGATTGAGTATTTCGAATAGAAAATTGGAAAATGAATCCAATGTTTATGCAAATATGTGCTACCCAAAAGTTTTCTCACTCTCATTCAGAACAATGCCTTGACCCCAAGTAAGACACAATAAGAGGAGAAGAGTTAGAAAATCTGTGAATACACATCTGGAATGGAAAATGCTCAGTAGTTAACAACCTTGGAGGTGGTAGAGGTGTTTAGAAAAGTAAGGTACATGGTAAAAACTCCACAAACATGGAGCTCTGTTGGCCTAAAGACTTCTTGAGAAACTACCTCTGAGGTGGGGCACTTGAAATATATGTTGTTGTCAGGAGTTTTAACTTCCTTTGTAGTGAGACCATTAAATCTGGGTATGCATCTGTGTGACCTGGAGCACATGGTTTCTTATTTTCCAATAAACATGAGGAGGCAGGGCTGAATTCTCTCTTTGTAGGTAATTTGTTGCCATTTGGGGTCAAAGTGTCTCCCAGTGTGGACTTGGAAGCCATTTGGTCTTCCTCTAATTTTTATCGTGTTTCTTGCAGCTACATTGGGAGTTTGGTATTTGCTTCATGAAATACGAGGAGGTCAACTAGGACAGAGTGCTGGAAGGAGTTCTGTCACGTGTGTTGGTTAAGGGTCTGCAGGAGAGTGCACCAACCAGGCTTCTATCCCACATAGCTTGCCCCCTTGACAATAGCAATCTGATTCTAAACATTGCCCTGAAACCTCTCCGTATAACAAGATGCCTTACATACAAGGGTATGGGGGCTGCACCATGTCAGTCACAAACCATTTGGAAGCCAATGGCAGATCCACATGACCCAATCACAGATGTTTTAACAAATACCTACACTCCACTGCTCTAGGCCGACTACTCATCCGGCTCCAAATTACTGGCATCTCTGTTCTACACGATTTTCATGAAACCCAGTCAATCAAGGCACTGTCTGGTACACTCATGATCATCTATAAGACATCCAAAGGTTCTCCACTGACACCTGTTCATGGGAATTTCAAAAATTTAATGGTATTTATCTAGCCTTTTTTAAAGGATGAAGTTTGAGGCACTGTGGGGTTTAATTCTTTCAGGAACCATTAAATGGAGAGGAAGCTCATTTCAATGAAATCTCTGGAGAATTCTAACAGGCAATGCTTCCCAACGACAGGCTAAAAGGTCACATTAAGCCAGGCATTTGAGATCTACAATGTGTGATCCTTTTGTGTTTTGACTTGCAACTATGGCTGCCAATTCTTTAAGAATAAAATCATGTGATATCCATCCTGAGATTCCCAGTGCTCTGTGGAAAGCCACCCTGGGCCTTGATCTCAGTTTCCAAGGGCTACTCTCATGCGTTGCCTCCTAAAATCCCAACACAATACATGGCAATACTTCTTTGAGGTCAGTTCCATAACTCAGTCTCTAAGGGGAATCACACCAGTGTTCAAGCCCAGGTGGACCCAGTCATCTCTTCGAACGGCCACAAAAATGACCACATGGCCCTCATCTTCTTCCATATAGACACTAAGCATAACCTCAGGCTGTAGGTTTCCATGAGGGCCAAAGCCAAAGACAGTATC
Organism: Callospermophilus lateralis; assembly: GCF_048772815.1. Classification (NCBI taxonomy): domain Eukaryota; kingdom Metazoa; phylum Chordata; class Mammalia; order Rodentia; family Sciuridae; genus Callospermophilus; species Callospermophilus lateralis. The sequence continues at coordinate 120,655,931 of NC_135313.1, read as the reverse complement.
CAAAATAAGGTCCCTTTCCCCCATTTCCCTAAAGTCAGTGTGGCAGGGACATCCTTCCTGTGAACCAGGAGTGATCAAAGAGGCCTGCCCTTAATACTGTTCTGATTCTACATTTTGTGGCCTAATGACTGTGGGGTTTAGATTCCTTATGTTAATTGGGGTCATGAGAAAACCCAAGCACCTATGGCCTAGCCTCTGTAGTGATTTGAAGAACTCATTTGACCCAAAGGATCCCTATTCTCAAAGATGGAGGTCAGGAACCTTACAGAGGAAGGTGAAAGACTTCATCCACAATGACTGCTCTTTTGGCTATTTTGGTTTTGGATGCACACATGGGATTTTTTTAGATCCATTAGGTGCTGAGAATCTAAGCCACAACCTCACACATGGCCAAGAAGCTGATTCAGACACATCCCTTTCCAAAGCAATTAAGCAAAGAGCCAAAGGTGATGCCCATTCATTTCCATTTGAAAACTCTTCAGTCTTCACAAAGGGGTGGCCTGAGGCAAAGACTTTCCTGACATTCAGGGCAATAGTACAATAGGTAAGCAAAAGGCCCAAAGCAGGGTTTCTCCACTGAGACTTTCCTGGTCACACTGATATCTGAGTTTTCTGAGATGCTCACCATTGCCTTCAGCTATCCAGTACATGGCCATGTCACAGAGCTTAAAGGTGGTACATATCTTGGTCACAAAACCATGAGCCTATTCTGGAGTTTGGCCAAAATTCAGAAAGAAAATAGGAACTTAGGAAGATATTAGGAGTGGCCGATCCATATGGCAAGCCGCAGACCATTCATAAATAGGACAGGATGAATGCTGGTAAGATTTCTACTAGATAGGACATATGTATTGATGCGCTCTCTTTTTTAATGTCTACAACCACGGACACATTGGGATACACAGACATAGAAACACTTGCCTTGTCAAAAGACTTACTAGAAACAATTCACACCAAACCAAACAAAACGACTTTCCTACCTATTCTCAGAACATGAGACAAAACCACAAACCCACACCCATACCCACACCCACACAGACCCCCAAGTAGGTCTGTGAAAATATGGAGTGTCCTTTGACTGGTGGGCCATAATATATTCCCCCATAATTGGCTGTCCTGTCTCAGATCTGGTCTCCGTGTCCAACTCTGTGAAGCTGTTAGGAGCCAGCGGTGAGCCACTACCTTCTTTCTCAGGAAAGGCCCCTCCTCAGACCTTCCTGGCATTAGGCCATCCTCACATCAGTAGGTACCAAGAAAGACTGTCTCTGTTCTTGGAAAATCCAAACAAGTTTGACCACTGGGACATGAACTGGGACTGGCTCTGGGTGCCTGTCTTCCTGTATCCTAAGTACAGAGAGTTCCATCACCAAGGAAGTGAGGTGAGGTCACTTCCTTCAGGAACTAAATGAGGTAACTGCCTTGGCAACAACTTTGTCCTAAAAGTTGCTTCTAAGGGTCCCATGAGATGGAGGATGCACCTACTCGCTCTGACATTTTCACAAGTTAGAATGGTATATCAACCATAGGCACCCGGGAACAGCTCTCCACACAGGCCTGGTTTGGTCCATCTTCTCTACATTAAGATGAAAGAGGCTGATTCAGACACATCCCTTCATCCTGACCAGGTTGTTTACCATGGAAGTTGACTTTTCCTCCCTCAGGTCCTTCATAGCTGCGTACATCTTCTCCATGGATCATTTCTGCATGGACCTTTGAGGTTCTCAGCAGGTGGAAGTTTCCCTACACTCCTGTATTGTAAGACCAACTCTGTTCCTGCTTTTCTGTAAAGTTAGATTGAGGGAACAGTGTATGGTTAGGGTAATAACAGGTTCGATTTGGGTTAGGAATCATTCTGCGCGATAAATAATGGTATAGGGAACCTGCGATATTTATTAAATTATATTGATAAAATATATGTATGAAAACAGAAATCTAGGATTTGAAGCCCAGAAGGGCATTGGGCCCTTGATTGGGATACGTAGTGTTGAATTAGGTTCTGCACAGATGTCTCAGATAAATCCATTTACAATGGCATAGGACCTTGTACATTGGATGATTGAATGAGGAAGAGAACATCCAGTCAAAAAGGGATAGTCGGTAGGATTAGGTAGATAGTTGGTAGGTTTAGGAAGAAGAGTGAGTACAGGATTTGGACGGAAATTTCTTTAGCAATACGGTTTCAGTTAGAGAGTGAATGTAAATGTCAGCACATATGAAAATTCAGTCACAATGATGAACTTTGAAAAATATGTAGAAAAGCAGATAATAATAGAGACTTTACAAAATCAGGCAAAGTATAAAGTGAGTGATAGGATTAGACATTTTGTACACTGTTGAGTTTGAATATATAATCTTAAGAAGAAACAAATATGCAGTGACCATTAGGATTGACATTTGAGATCATTAGGAAACCTGGACATGGATGCTTTTAGTAATCCATGATCACTTTCCTTTTAGGCTTTGCTACAATCATAAGTGTGACCTTTGCATTTTTTGTCCAGAATATTACTCTCATAGAATATATATGTGGATCAGGTGACATGAGCATTTCTTCAAGCATTTCTGGGAGTAAGGTTTTCAAGACCTATAAATTAGTATTGGGGGTACAAAGAGGTGTACCCTGTGTTTATGAATATAGATATAATGCATGAATAGACCACATTTTGAATAAATAATTTAACTGTTCCCACTTTAAATAATGGATTGAATTAATATATGAAATATTATAAGAAATCTTGTATTGATATAATATCATTCATTCCAAGCAGTAATACATCTAAATGTAATATTAGGGTTATGGATTATCATGAAAGGTGTGTGAGTATTGCTTCAAAAGTGATCATAGAAATCAAAAATAATGTGTTTGGAAAGAAGTCTCATAAAAAGACCAGTCAAGAAACATGGAGGAATACATGTGATCTGAAGCAGGAAGTGACTGAAAGTGAAACAAATGCGTATAAAGTAGCGAACTTGTGGATGAAATATATATCCTATGATGTGCATAAACTGAAAAAATAGTAATGTTCCAGTGTTGAATAAAAATGAATGTCAAAATACACATCATGTCCCATAGGAATCTACTAGCCTTGATATTAACTGGGTCAGTTACTATAGAAATATTAGGTTTTTTTTTGGTGTTATAATAGAATTTATTTTACCACTAGCATGCCACAGAATGTTGAGGAAAGAGCAATGGATTTTTAGTTATCGCACTAATAATCTAACATTTAATGACTCTTTTGGATAGTCTAGAAATTACATAAGGCTATGTAACATAATTTTTTTTTAATTTAACATTCATAAAAGCTTGGAGTTTTGGTAATATTTCTACTTTTTTATTTTTTATTTTTTCAGTTTTGAATGATCTTCATTTTGTGTATTTGTATGTGGTGCTTAGAATAGAACCCAGTGTCCCACACATGCTAGAAAAGCATGTTACCACTTAACCACAAACCCAGCCCCTCCACTTTTATCTTTACATCGAACACGCCTCTCCCTCATCTTTACTCAATTTCTTCCTCATTTTTCCCCTTCTCTTTTTTCCTTTTTCGTTTTCTTTTCATATCTGTTTTTCTCTCATGTCATTACAAACAGTAGTATGCTATGAAATTTAAATTTAAGACTGTTTTTTATAGTCATTGTTTTTTCTTGAGAAAATTTAATAATTATAATCACCTGATAGATATATTAAAATACATTTTTATACATATGTATCTATATTCATGCATATGCATTACATATTATATATATATATGCATACATATATATTTAAAAGTACTTTGATTAGCCTGTTAAAAATAATATAGACCAAAACTTTCTTAATTCTCAAGCCTTCCAGAATTAACATCTTACAGTGAAAATCAAATAAACATATTTAAATAAACAGGTATCATTCTTTTTTATCAATACTGATAATTTAAGGTTTTATATCACCTTAAGATGTAATACGGCATATTAAATCTTATGAATTAGAAAAAGTTTTATGAATAACCTATTATTTAAGGACCATATGCACTGACATTTTAAATGGCTTTCTTGTGATTTCAATTATCAATTGCGTATTAATTGCCAAATGCTTATTTTAGTACTTTTCATATTCATAATTGATATAAAGTCAATTGTTTAATTCTTCTTGTAAGTAATTACTTATTACAGTAGGGACATTATTAATAATTCTAAATCTGTATAAGAAAATAGTACAAAGATATTTTCATGCAAAATTAAGAATAATTGTGTGCTCTAAATGTCTGATTGTTGATACATATAACAAAGAGCTTTTGATCAGTCTCTTCCCCAGTAAAACATAAAATGCAAAGATATTGTTGGGTATATATGTCCAAATAAAGATAAAGAAAATACACATTATCAGCTAGAAACTATTAAATAAAAGGTGAAAACAACAATACAACACATTGTACGAATTTGTCAGATGAGGTAGTATTCTGGAAGAATAGCCTAAGACTAGACCTGGTCCATGACAAAATATTCATGAAAAAAATGAAATATGAAAAATATAGGAAATGCTATGAATTTTTCATGAAGGTAGGTGAATTATCCTTTAATATCAATTTATGTGCATTTTCAAAAGCCAATTTCCTGGTAAAATAAATTTGTGATAGTTACAACTAAACAAAACAAAGTTTCTGCTTAGCAAAATGAATGCATCTCAACCCATTTTTAGCTGATTTCTTCCCACTCAATTTTAAACCGTTATTTATTTATTTATTTCTATTGGTTGTTCCAAACATTACAAAGCTCATGATATACCATCTTTGATACATTTGACTCAATTGGGTTATGAACTCCCATTTTTTTCTCCAAATATGAATTGCAGAATCACATTTGTTACACATTCACATTTTTACATAATAGCATATTAGTGACTGTTGTATTCTGCGACCTTTCCTATCCCCCACTATCCCCCCTCCCCTCCCCTCCCATCTTCCCTCTCTACCTCATCTACTGTTGTTCAATTCTGTCCATTGTTTCCCCCCCATTTCCCCTCAAATCCTCTTATATGTAATTTTGTGTAACATTGAGGGTCTCCTACTATTTCCATATGCTTTCCCTTCTCTCTCCCTTTCTCTCCCCCCACTCGTCTTTGTTTAATGTTAAACTTTTCCTCATGCTCTTCCTCGATGTTCTGTTCTTAGTTGCTCTTTTAATATCAAAGAAGACATTTGGCATTTGTTTTTTAAGGATTGGCTAGCTTCGCCTAGCATAATCTGCTCTAATGCCATCCATTTCCCTGCCAATTCTATGATTTTGTCATTTTTTAATGAAGAGTAATACTCCATTTTGTATAAAAGCCACATTTTTTTTATCCATTCATCTATTGAAGGGCATCTAGGTTGGTTCCACAGTCTAGCTATTGTGAATTGTGCAGCTATGATCATTGATGTGGCAGTATCTCTATAGTACGCTCTTTTAAGATCCTCAGGAAATAGTCCGAGAAGGGTGATAGCTGGGTCAAATGGTGGATCCATTCCCGGCTTTCCCAGGTATCACCATAGTACTTTCCAAATTGGCCTCACCAATTTGTAGTCCCACCTGCAGTGTACAAGTGTACCCTTTTCCCCACATTCTCACCAACACTTATTTTGTTTGACTTCATAATGGCTGCCGATCTTACTGGAGTGAGATGGTATCTTAGGGTGGTTTTGATTTGCATTTCTCTGACTGCTAGAGATGGTGAGCATTTTTTCATTTACTTGTTCATTGATTGAATGTCCTCCTCTGTGAAGTGTCTGTTCAGGTCCTTGGCCCATTTGTTGATTGGGTTATTTGTTATCTTATTGTTTAATTTTTTGAGTTCTTTGTATATTCTGGATATTAGGGCTCTATCTGAAGTATGAGGGGTAAAAATTTGTTCCCAGGATGTAGGCTCTCTATTTACCTCTCTTATTGTTTCTCTTGCTGAGAAAAAAAATTAGTTTAAGTAAGTCCCATTTGTTTATTCTTGTTATTAACTCTTGGGCTATGGGCATCCTATTAAAGAATGTGGAGCCCGACCCCACAGTATGTAGATCGTAGCCAACTTTTTCTTCTATTAGACGCAGTGTCTCTGATTTGATATCTAGCTCCTGGATCCATTATGAGTTAACTTTTGTGCATGGTGAGAGAAAGGGATTCAGTTTCATTTTATTGCATATGGATTTTCAATTTTCCCAGCACCATTTGTTGAAGATGCTATCTTTCCTCCATTGCATGTTTTTAGCCCCTTTTTCGAATATAAGAAAGTTGTAATTTTGTGGATTGTTTTCTGTGTCCTCTATTCTATACCATTGGTCCAGCTGCCTGTTTTGGTACCAGTACCACTGGTACTATTGCTTTGTAGTACAGTTTGAACTCTTCTATCGCTATACCTCCAGATTCACACTTCCTGCTTAGAATTGCTTTTGGTATTCAGGGTCTTTTGTTTTTCCATATGAATTTCATGATTGCTTTATCATTTCTACAAGAAATGCTATTGGGATTTTTATTGGCACCGATTTAAACCTGTAGAGAACATTGGGTAATATCAACATTTTGATGATGTTAGTTCTGCCTATCCATGAACAGGGTACATTTTTCCATCTTCTAAGATCTTCTTCTATCTCTCTCCTTAGGGTTCTGTAGTTTTCATTATATAAATCTTTCACCTCTTTCATTAGGATGATTCCCAAGTATCTTATTTTCTTTGTGGATATAGTGAATGGAGTGGTTTTCCTCATTTCCATTTCAGAAGTTTTGCAGCTGATATACAGGAATGCCTTTGATTAATGCGTGTTGACTTTATATCTTGCCACTTTGCTGAATCCATTTATTAACTCTAGCAGTTGCTTTGTAGACCCTTTTGAGTCTGTTAAATATATTATCATGTCATCTGCAAATAGCGATAATTTAAGTTTTTCTTTTCCTATTTTTATGTCTTTAATTTCTTTTGTCTGTCTAATTGCTCTGGCTAGTATTTCAAGAACTAAATCGAATAGAAGTGGTGTTAGAGGGCATCCCTGTCTTGTTCCAGATTTTAGAGGGAATGCCTTCAGTTTTTCTCCATTTACGATAATGCTAGCCTGAAGTTTAGCATATATAGCTTTTACAATGTTGAGGTAAGTTCCTGTTATCCCTAGTTTTTCTAGTGTTTTGAAAATAAAGGGAGGCTGAACTTTGTCGAATATTTTTTCTGCATCTATCAAGATGATCATATGGTTCTTGTCTTTAAGTCTATTTATGTGGTGAATAGCATTTATTGATTTCCGTATATTGAACTAGCCTTGCATCCCTGGGATGAATCCTACTTGATCATGGTGCACAATTTTTTGATATGCTTTTGTATTACATTCACCAGGATTTTATTGAGAATTTTTGCATCCTATTTCATTAGAGATATTGGTCTGTAGTTTTCTTTCTTTGAAGTGTTTTTGTCTGGTTTCAGGATCAGGGTGATTTTGGCCTCATAGAATGAATTTGAAAGAGCACCTTCTTTTTCTATTTCTTGAAATAGCTTGAAAAGTATTGGTATTAATTCTTCTTTTAAGGTTTTGTAGAGCTCCGCTCTATACCCAACCGCTCCAGGGCTTTTTTTGGTTGGTAGTATTTTGACGGCTTCTTGTATTTCTTCCTTTGTTATTGGTCTGTTTAAATTGTGTGTGTCTTCCTTACTCAATCTGGGCACATCGTATGACTTAAGAAATTTATTGATATCTTCACTATCTTCTATTTCATTTGAATATAGGGTTTCAAAATACTTTCTAATTATCTTCTGTATTTCTGTAGTGTCTGTTGTGATAATGCCTTTTTCATGCCGTATGTTAGTAATTTGAGTTCTCTTTCTTCTTCTCTTCGTTAGCATGGCTAAGGGCCTGTCGATCTTATTTATGTTTTCAAAGAACCAACTTTTAGTTTTATCAATTTTTCAATGGTTTTTTTGTTTCAATTTCGTTGATTTCTGCTCTAATTTTAATTATTTCTTGTCTTCTACTACATTTGCTCTTGTTTTCCTTTTTTTTCTAGGTTTTTGAGGTGTAGTGTGAATTCATTTAGTTGTTTTTTTTTTTTTTTTGAGGAAAGAACTCCAAGAAATGAATTTCCCTCTTAAAACTGCTTTCATTGTGTCCCATAAATTCCAGTATGTTGTGTCTGTATTGTCATTTGTCTCTAAGAATTTTTTATATCCTCCTTTATGTCTTCTGTAACCCATTGTTCCTTCAGTAGAATATTGTTCATTTTTCCATATGTTGTAGGATTTTTTCTTCCTTATCATTGATTTCCACTTTCATTCCAATATGATCAGATATGCTGCATGGTATTATCTCCACGCCTTTATATTTACTAAGGGTTGCCCTATGGCATAATATATGATCTATCTTTGAGTAGGATCCTTGTGCTGCTGAGAAGAACGTGTATCCACTTCATGATGGTTGATGTATTCTATATATGTTGGTTAAGTCTAGGTTATTTATTGTGCTGTTGAATTCCATAGTTTTTTTATTCAGTTTTTGTCTAGAGGATCTGTCTAATGGCGAGATCAGTGTGTTGAAGTCACCCGTAGTTATTGTGTTGTAGTCTATTTGACTCTTGAACTTGAGGAGAGTTTGTTTCATGAGCATTGCAGCTAAATTGTTTGGTGCATACAAATTGATAATTGTTATGTCTTGTTGGTGGATGGTTCCTTTTAACAGTATATAGTGTCCTTCGTTATCCCTTTTGATTAACGTAGGTTTGAAATTGATTTTATTTGATATGAGTATGGTTACTCCTGCTTGCTTCCGAGGGCCATGTGAGTGGTATGATTTATCCCAACCTTTTACTTTCAGCCTGTGTATATCTTTACCTATCATATGAGTCTCCTGAAGGCAGCAGACTGTTGGATTTGTTTTTTTGATTTAGGTTACTAACCTATGTCTCTCGATTGGTGAGTTTATGCCATTAACATTTAAGGTTACAATTGAAATATGATTTTTACTTTTATTCATGTTTATTTATTTATTTATTTATTTTTGTTTGGCTAGTTTTTACTTTTTGGTTATTTTCCTCTCCCTTTACTGAGATACCTCCGGCTGTTAATTTGGGGCACTATTTTTCAATTCCTCTTCTTGTAGTATTTTGCTCAAAATGCTTTGCAGTGCTGGTGTTCTTTCTGCAAATTCTTTTAGCTTTTGTTTATCATGAAAGACAGTAATTTCATTGTCAAATCCCAAACTTAATTTTCCTGCATACAGTATTCTTGGTTGGATTCCATTATTTTTCAGCGTTTGAAATACATTGTTCCAGGATCTACTCGCTTTCAAAGTTTGTGATGAAAAATGAGTCGTTAACCTAATTGGTTTACCCCAGAATGTAATCTGCCTCATTTCTCTTTTAGCTTTTAATATTCTCTCCTTGTTCTGTATGTTGGCTATCTTCATAATTCTATGTCTTGGAGTTGGTCTATTATGGTTTTGAATGTTTGAGGTCATGTGGGCTTCAAGAATTTGGCAATCCATTTCATCTTTCATCTCTGGGAAGTTTTCTAGAATTACTTAATTTAATATGTTGTCCATTCCTTTGGTTTGAATCTCTATGCCTTCTTCTATCCTGATGACTCTCAAATTTGTTTTTTTATGACATCCAATATCTCTTAAATAGATTGCTCATGGGATATAAGCATCTTTTCTGTGTTGACTATATTCTTTTCAAGTTGATAAACTTTGTCTTCATTATCTGATCTTCTGAGTTCTACTTGATCTAGTCTATTTACAATATTCTCGTTTGAGTTTTTAATGTGGTTTATATTTTTCTGCATTCCTAGGATTACTGTTTGATTTTTTTTAAGATCTCTGTCTTTTGGTAAAGCTCGTTCTTTGCCATTTGAATTTGTTTGTTTAATTCATTTTCAAAATATTCTTTTATTGCTTTGACTTGCTGCCTCATGTCTTCTCTAATATTTCTTTCCATCTGAGTTAGGGATGCATTGAGTTTTTTCCCTATCCCTGTTTCTGATGATTCTAGGTCCTCCTGTAGAATTAAGTTGGCCGGCATTATTTGTACAACTTTTTCCCTTGTTTTTTCACGAAGTTCACATTACTTTCCAGCTCCATTTGATTGCTGTGTTTCTGCTCTCTTCTATATATTTGTTTTGGTTTTATATATCTCTATTTTCTCTCCTTTGTGTTGGTAGACTGTGCATGCTAAAGTGGATTCCACTGGGAAGGAATTCCGATGGCCAAGCTCCAGTGATGTCACCTCTCTGCTATGGTGGGCCCCAGGCTCTTTGCCCGGGTGTTCGCATGGGGTTGTGGGACTGTACTGTCTCTGTTTGGTTTCAGCTCCCAGTCGCCGGCGTGCAGACGGTCACAAGCTGTCTAGTCGCGCAGTCAGCGGGTGGGCTGTCACCGGCGGTTGTGCGATCTCCAGCCACCCATTAGGGCGGGCATGTGGCAGGTGATTGGTCGCTGGTGGGCAGGCCGTCTCCAGCCATCCAGTCGCACCTGCAGCGGGCCGGCTGTTGCCAGCGGGCGAGCGTTCTCCAGGCGCCCAGTCACGCGGGCCTGGCCTCTAGTCCCCTGGTTTCTCCTGCTAGTCCTGGTTTCTCCTGCTAGACCAGATTTCCCCTGAGTAATGCCCTCGGCAGCTCAAACTGTACTCTGGCCTGCCGTTTCTTGGGTGTGGATTGTGTCTATTGGGAACCCCAGCACTCTATTGTTTTTATTTTTTCCGTTTGCCCCTCCCCCATCGCTGGCTAGACAGATTTCGTTTTCACCACTGATGGGAGGGGGAGTTGAAGGTCAGGTGCCTCTAGTTCCCCCCCCCGTCTTTATGCAGGCTCTCTCTGATAATCCCTCCCCTGGAAATCTTAGGAGAGATTTTATGCAAATTTCCTACTGTATGGGAGATGAGCGGAAAACACACAACTGTTTTATTGTTGCAATCTGTCGGAGAGTGGCGGTGGTTACTTCAGCTCTCCAAGATGGTGGCCATTGGTTTCCTTGGTGGAGTTTCCGTTGTGGGGGATAGAACTGTAGCGCTTCCTTCCCTGACTGAAATCCCGAACTCGGCCTGGGGCTCAGTGGGGGGTCAGCCGGCAGGATTCCACAGAATCTGCAGCAACGTTTCTCCCTGGATGCTAGTCGCTTCTCGGTGTTGCCCCGACGTCTGCAGCCACGGGGCGGTCTGCACGGAGCAGTAAGCCCGGATCTCCGATTGCATATTTGGCTCGCGTTTGAGAGTCAATTACCGGATCTCGTTGGTGGAAATCATTCTTTTAGGTTTCGGTGCACACCCATTTTTCTGTAAGATCCTAACAAGATAGTCTTTTGTCATTCTAACTCGTTATTCACCTGCAATGTGGCGTGGTACACTGGGTGTGATGCACTCTATTCGCGGCCAACATGCAATGTCGAAATATTAGGTTTTGTATGCACCATTTACTGAAGATAGTTTTCAGTACTAGGCAACCAATATGTATTTCAGGTTGATGAACATTTCTGAGAATAATCTTTTGAAAAGTTGTTTATAAATCCACATACATGAAAATGAATGAATTTGGGGAGTGCACAATAAGGCACATATATTTCATGTTTTGAAAAATCTGGAGAGTATATATATATATATATATATATATATATATATATATATATATACACAGAGACATTACAATGTAGCATTATGTATGCCAACCGAAATTTATCATGAAATACATATCATCCACAGATCCAAAAATATTAATTTTTTCTGAACATGGATTTATGTACAATGTTGTTCAAATAGGAGGCTCACCCATAGGTTGAATTTTCAGTTTCAACAGCGTTTAGGAGGAGTGATATCTTCTCACAATTTGTATCTGCCAAGTCAGATAATCGTCAGAAATATTTATTCACCTGAAATACGTATTTTTTTTCCTAGTACTGAAAACTATCTTCAGTGAATGGTGCCTACAAATCCTAAAATTAATTCAGTAACTGACCCAGGCTAACATCAATGCAAATTGATTCCTATGGGACATGATGTGTATTTTGAGGTTCATTTGTATTCAAAACTGGTACATTACTATTTCTTCTGCACATAATAGGATATATATTTCATCCACAAGTTCGCTTATTTATAGGCATTTGTTTCACATTCAATCACTTCCTGCCTCAGAACACATGTTTTTTTTCATGGTTCTTGACTGGTCTTTTCATGAGACTTCTTTCCAAACACATTATTTTTGATTTCCATAATCACTTTTGAAGCAAAACTCACACACCTTTCATGATAAACCATAATCTTAATTTTACCATTAGATGTATAACTAGTTGGAATGAATGTATGTATATCAATATAAGATTTCTTATATATTTTAAGATATGAATCCAATGCATTATTTAAAGTGGAACCAGTTATATTATTTATTAACAGTATGGTGTATTCATGCATTAGCTCTATATTCATAGACACAAGGTACACCTCTTTGTTCCCCCAATACTAACTTATTAATCTTCAAAATATTGCTCCCAGAAATGATGGAAAAATTACTCATGTCACTTGATCTACATACACATTTTATCACAGTAATATTCTGCACACAAAATGCAAGGTTCACACTTATTATTGTACCAAAGCCTAAATTGAAAATGAACATGGATTACTAAACACAGCCATGTCCAGGTTGCCTAATGCTCTCAAATATCAATCCAATTTGTGACTACATATTGGTTTCTTCCTAAGATCATATATTCAAATTCAACCCTGTTGAAAATGTCTAATCCTATCACCCACTTTATACTTTGCCTTATTTTGTAATATCTCTATTGATATCTGTTTTTCTACATATTTTCTCCGGTTCACTATTGTGACCTACTCTTCACATGGGCTAACATTTACATTCACACTCTAAACAAAACGCTATTGATAAAGAATATTTTTTTTTCCAAAACCTATACTCACTCTTCTTCCTAAAACTAACAACTATCTTCCTAATCCTACCGACTATCCCTTTTTGACTGAATGTTCTTTTCTACACCCAATCATCAAAGTAAACATTGGGCGAGCTTCAGAGGAAGAGACCACCAAAAGACTATCTCATGCAACAGCAAAGGGTTTATAGGGGGTCAGCATGCAGGGGATCAGAGCTCACTTGAATAGATCAGAGAGCCCTGAGAAGAGCTTAAGCAGAGCTTATATACTTTCTTTGGGGAGCGCAGGGAGCGAAGTTTATTGATGGGTGAGGGAGAGTGGGCGGTTTGCATTCAACCGGGTGAGGGAGTACATTCTGCAGTTTGGCATTTGGGGACAGGACATTCGGGGAACAAGATTAGCAAACAGTTCTCAAGATTTCAACAGTGTTTTGTTAAGCATACAGAAAAAAAAAAGTGACAAGTACCTATTTTATTAATCTTTCATTCCCCACTTCTTCTTCTAGCTACTTTTAATCATAAAAGTGATCATTGGGCGGTGTCACATTCTATGTCTGCTAGTGGGGTATTACCATAAGTTTAAATTGTCCAATTTGAGCTTAGAGAAAAGAAATTACACGGTTGAGCAAACAGGGTTTTATAGTTAGCAATAATATGGAGATTATTATCGGACAGGCCAGGGTTGATAAAAAAGTAGTCAAACAGGGGGACTATGTGAACCAAGCCTCAAACCACTTTTTTTGGTCCTCTCACTCTCACATTGATGCTCTTCAAGGTGTCTTTTTAATTTAATCATTTTTTTTACAACTCCATTATGCTCGGAATAAACACAAAATTCTTCCCAGGAAGTGACAAATACCTATTTTATTAACCTTTCACTTCCGACTATCCCTTTTTGACTGGATGTTCTCTTCGACATTCAATCATCCAAGGTACAAGGTCCTATGCCATTGTATATTGATTAATCTGACACATCTGTGCAGAACCTAATTCAAAGCTAAGTATTCCAATCAAGGGCCCAATGCTCTTTTGGGATTCAAATCTTACCTAGATTTCTGTTTTCATACATATATTTCACCTATATATTCTCATACATATCGCAGGTTCCTAATACCATTATTCATCCAGCAGAATGATTCCTAACCCAAATCACACATGTTATTAACCCTAACTATACACTGTTCCCTCAATCTAACATTACAGAACAGCAGGGACAGAGTTGGTCTTACAATACAGAAATGTAGTGGATCTTCCACATGCTGAAAACCTCAAAGGTCCATGCAGAAATGATCCCTGGAGAACATGTAGGCAGCTATGAAGGACGTGAGAGAGCAAAAGTCATCTTCCATGGAAAACAACCTGGTAAGGATGAAGGGTTGTGTCTCATTCACCCTCTCTCCTTAATGTAGAAAAGATGGACCAACCAAGGCCTTTGTGGAGAGCTGTTCCCGGGTTCCTATGGTTGAGATAGTGATCGAACTTGTGAAAGTGTAAGAGGAAGTATGGAAGCAACTGTTTGGAAAAAGTGGTTGCTAAGGCAGTGACCTCATTCAGTTCCTGAAGGAAGTGACCTCACCTCACTTCCTTGGTGATGGACCTCTCTGAACTTGGGATCCAGGAAGCCAGGCATCCAGAACCAGTCCCAGTCCCAGTACAGTGGGATCACTTGTTTAGATTTACCAAGGACAGAGTCAGTCTTTCTTGGTACCTATTGATGTGAGGATGGCCAAATGCCAGGAAAGTTTGAAGACTAGCCTTTCCAGAGAAAGCAAGAAGTGGCTCCCCGCGGGCTCCTGATATTTCACAGAGTTTGACAAGGAGACCAGATCTGAGACAGGACACGCCATTTCTGGGGAACATAGTATGGTCCACCAGTCAGAGGACACTCTGGATAGTCACAGACTTACTTTGGGGAAGGAGGTGCCTTTTTCAGTGTGGGTGTGAGTTTGTGGTTTTGTCTAATGTTCTGAGAATAGGTAGGAAAGGCGGCTTGCTTGGTTTGGAGCGGAATGTTTCTAGAAAGTCTTTTGACAAGGCGAGTGTTTCTATGTGTATCCCACTGTGTCCGTGGTTGTAGACATTAGAAAAAAGAATGCATCAATGGATGTGTCCTGTCTAGGAGAAAGCTTCCCAGCATTCATCCTACCCATTTTAGGAATGGACTGCAGGTTGCCTTATAGATGGACAACATGTACTATCTTCCTAAGTTCCTGTTTTCTTCCTGAATTCTGGCCACTCTCCAGAATAGGCTCATGGTTTTGTGTCCAAAATATGTACCACCTCCAAACTCTGTGACATGGCCATGTAATCCATAGCTGAAAGGAATGGCAAGGATCTCAGAAAACTCAGATATCAGTGTGACCAGGAAAGTCTCAGTGGAGAAACCCTGCTTTGGGCCTTTTGCTTACCTATTGTTCTGTTGCCCTGAATGTCAGGAAGGTCTTTGCCTCAGGCCACCCTTTGTGAAGCCTGAAGAAAACAGTTTTAAAATGGAAATGAATGGGCATCACCTGTGGCTCTTTGCTTAATTACTTTGGAAAGGGATGTGTCTGAATCAGCCTCTTGGCTCTGTGTGAGGCTGTGGCTTAGATTATCAGCATCGGATGGATTTAAAGAATGATCCAATGTGTGCATCCAAAACCAAAATGGCAAAAAATCAGTCATTGTGGATGAAGTCTCTTGCCTTCCTCTGTTTGGTTCTTGATCTCCATCAAGGGAGTATTGGGATATTTTGGGTCAAATGAGTTCTTCCAATCCCTGCAAAGGTGCTTGGGTTTAATAAGGACTCCAAATCACTTATGGAATCTATACCTGACAGTCAGTAGGCCTCAAATTGGAGAAGCAGAGCAGTATTAATGGCAGAACTATGTGATCAATCCTGGTTCACAGTAAGGGTGTCCAGGCCACCCTGAATTTAGGCAAATGAGGGGAAGGGAGCTTATTAGGGACACTCAATTGGGCTGTGCCATTTAAGGAAACCTCCAGCCAGAGCTTATGATGAGTGACTATATGTAAGTAGATGAGGGCCATGTGGGATTGTTTTGATTTTAATTGTGGTAACTTGTGTGGCTTTTGGAAGAGATGACTGTGTTCACCTGGGCTTTAACACTGGCGTGATTCTCTTAAGAGACTGAGTTCTGTAACTGACTTCAGAGTAGTAATTTCTTTGGAAACGGATATGTTTTAATCATCCTCTTGGCCCTGTTTGAGGCTGTGGCTTAGATTATCAGCACCAGATGGATCTAAAGAAAGATCCCATGTGTGCATCCAAAACCAAAATGGCCAAAAGAGCAGTAATTGTCGATGAACTCTCTCGCCTTCCTCTGTAAGGTTCTGAAAAAATAAAAGAAATTGAAATTGAAATGTAAAGAACCAGGTTTTGTAAAGTTTCCAAGCTGCACTCAGCACCTGAAATTCCTGTGGCAGTTAAGACAATTCCCGGATTTGCACATTAGATGTGTGTTGAAATCTTCCCTGAGGACCTAGTTACTTAACAGCCCCTTCCCAGAAACCATGCAGCTCACCATGTATACATCACAGTGCATCCACCAATCAATTTAAATGTATACCCCTTCTTAGGGCTGACCAATCACCCTCTGCCCAACCTGTTCCTGCCAATGAATGTGGTAATCATGTTTTAGAGTTGTTATTTGATTTTCCCGCGGTATATGATGATGTGCTAAAGGAGGCTATGATGTATGTAAAGTCCCTGCCCTCTCTAAAGAATGTATATAAGCTCCGCTCATGTGGTTCTCGGGGCTCTTTGTTCTTTGCTCCTCTGAAGTGAGCCCTGAGCTCCAGCACGCTATACCCCCAATAAACCCTTTGGTGTTGCATGAGAAAGCCTGTTGGTAGTCTTTTCCTCCGATGTTTGCCTCACCTTTTCATCTGGAGGCCCCAGGTGAGATATCCGGCGCAGCAGACGAAAGACCCCAAGGGACTCCTCTCCGGGTAAGAAAGGCGCCTCTTTCTGGTTTCGGGTTTCAGGTTAGGGCTTGGCAAAGTGGCTGTCGGTGAAGAGCATTAGCTCTCTCTGACGGTGGCTGGCAGACGTGTCACAGAGCTACTGGCCACGTCCCTGGGGGACACTCCAGAGGACGAGGGAAATCAAGGAATAGCAGTTTCCTCAACTCGGTTATATTTTGCTTCAGGATTCGGTTTGCCAGCCCATCAGGTTTTGCTGGCTACACAGTTTTGTTCATTGTCCCGAACTCATGTTGAGTTTACTGTCTGTCTTTATTGTCTAACCCATCAGGTTTTGCCAGTTACTGAGTTCTAATATTTGTCTTGGACCCATGTTAAACGTTTACTGTTTGTCTTTGTCTGTGTTGCGTTTGTGTCTTCACTGTCTCTTTTTGAGTAACTCCCATTATGGGACAAAGCACTTTAACACTTCTGTCCCTGACTCTTGATCATTGGACTGATGTCCGCTCAAGGGCCCAGAATCATTATTTTTCAGTTAAATGTCAGACCTGGCAGACTCTCTGTGCTTCAGAATTGCCCATCCTCAAAGTCGGGTGGCCCCCAGAAGGATCCTTCTACTTCCCTCTAATCCGAAAAGTCAGAGATATTGTCTTTCAGCCAGGACCACGTGGCCACCCAGATCAACAGCCATATACCCTTTCCCCAGGATCCTATCATTCAAACCTTCCATTCCCTCCCCATCTTCCCCCCAGTCTTCCTGAGTCACAAGACTGGACAATCCTCCCCCTCCTTATCCTCTACCCTCGCTCCCCAACCCCCAACACATTCCAGATGATTCTCCCGCCACTGACTCAGCCTCTCCACCACTAGAGGAAATTGGGCCAGACCCAAGCCCTCCAAGGGACTTCTCCACAGCAGCAGCAGCCCCTCCTTTTCTGGTGGAAGCTGGGCCACCTAAAGAAACCCGCCAGCTACGGAAAATAGAAAACTCAGAAGCCACTGTGATGCTCCCTCTTCGTCCTTATGGGCCCATGAACCGACCAAACTGGGACCCCAACACCTTTGAAGGTTGGTAGCATCTGTCCACTTATCACTGGGCTCTAACAGCGGGGCTCCGAGTGGCCACCAGAGGGCGGACTAATTTGGCCATGGTAAGAGAGATAATCCAAGGTCCTTATTGAGTCTCCCTCTATGATTCTGGAGAGAATTATGGAAGCATATAGGAAATATACTCCTTTTGATCCTAAGGCAGAGGACGAAAAAACATCTGTTGCAATGGCCTTTATCCAGCAGGCTGCCCTAGATATTAAGAGAAAGTTACAACGTCTAGATGGATTACAAGATATGACCTTAAGAGATTTAGTCAAACAAACTGAGAAAGTATATTATAAGAGTGAAACTGAGGAGGAATGGGAACAGATGAGAGAGAAGGAAAGGGAACAAAAGGAGGATGAAAGGAGCAAAAGGCAGACTAAAGCATTGGCTAAGGTTTTGGTCAGAGCAGCAAATAGGCCAGAAGTTAAAAAGCACAGAGACAGGATGGGATACATGGGCCCATGCCAAAGGCTGCCCCTGGCCTCAGATCAATGTGCCTACTGTAAAGAAAAAGGAAACTGGGACAAAGAGTGCCTCAAAAAGAGGCAGAGAAACCAGTATAGGACGAGACTTGAAGGATCCAGCCACTGCCTCACCCTGAAGTCGTATGGTTTACGAACGAGAGCAGCTTCCTCCAAGATGGTACGTGGTGGGATGGAGCAGCAGTAGTTAGCAAAACTAATGTCATCTGTTTCTCTGGTCTCACAGAAGAGACATCAGTCCAAAAGGCAGAACTGATTTCCCTTATGAAAGCATTGGTACTAGCAACAGGCAAAAGGGGCACCATATACACTGATAGCCGCTATGCATTTGCCACTGCAAATGTGCACGGGGCTATTTACCAGCAAAGGCAGCTATTAACCTCCGCTGGGAAAGAAATAAAGAAATAAAGAACAAAGATATCATCCTCCACCTTCTCTCAGCAGTGCAGGGCCCTACGGACCTAGGCATAGTTCACTGTCTAGAGCACCAGAAGGGAAACGACCCCGTGGCGGTTGGAAACAGAAGGGCAGATGAGGAAGCTAATTGGCAGCCATAAACAGAGTGCCTCTGTTCACTTTTTCCACACCGGGGGGAACAACATTAAGGAGACTTGGCCGCACCAGAACATTCAGGCAACTTATCATCTGAGGAGACAGATACAGAACTCTTGGACCCTACAGAGCCAAGTACACAATTTTAAAAATCCCACATTTATCTCAAAGACATACACCAGCTCACCCACTTAGACTCTAAGAAGTTATAGGCACTCTTAAAGGACCAAAGGAAGGACTTATTATTGACTGACTCACAGAGGAAAGAAATAGCTGCGCAGGTGACTACAGCTTGTCAAGTCGGCCAGTTAGTTAATACTTACCCATCCAAGCTTCCTTCAGGGAAGCGCTTATGAGGAATCAGACCAGGACAATTCTGGTAAGTGAGCTTTACTGAAATAAAGCCAGCAAGGATTGGACTTAAATCTCTCCTAGTCTTTGTAGATACTTTTTCAGGATGGGTCGAAGCCTTCCCCATGAAGAAAGAAACGGCTCAGATGGTGGTCAAAAAGATCCTAGAAGACATTTTCCAAGGTTCAGCCTGCCTAAGGTAATAGGGTCCGATAAGTGACAGGTATTCGTGGCCCAGGTAAGTCAGGGATTTGCCAGGACCCTGGGGATTAATTGGAAGTTACATTGTGCTTATAGACCCCAGAGCTCAGGGCAGGTAGAAAGGATGAATAGAACCATCATAGAGACCATAACGAAATTAAGCTTGGAGGCTGGCATAAAAAATTGGACTATGTTCCTACCTTATACACTGTTTTGTGCAAGAAATACCCAGTCTTCCTCTTTGTGTAACCTCACCCCTTATGAAATTCTCTGTGGTGCCCCTCCTCTAGTAAGGGACCTAACCCCAACTAGGAGACTTAATGATTCCTTTCACACCCCCTTGCTTGACAGACTTAAAGCCTTTGAACAAAACCAGCACCCAGCAATACCTGTGGAAACAGTTGGCCTCTGCTAATCAGCCTGGAAATGAGGGAACCCCACATCGATATCAAGTGGGAGAGTTCATCTACGTGAGATGGCATCAGGTGTCATCCCTGGAACCCCGCTGGAAAGGACCATACCAGGTGCTGCTTATAACACCCACAGTAGTGAAAGTCGATGGGATCACTTCATGGATCCATGCCTCCCATCTCATGCCTGCACCCTGTACAGACTCCGGCTGGAAACTGAAACAGACTGGTAACCATCTCAAGTTGCGTGTCCCTCGTGTGGGTAGGGCTATGGATTCTTCCCCTGACCATCAGCAGTCCTAATCCCCATCAGCCTGTTCAGCAACAATGGCAAGTTATAAATCCTACTGGTCAAGTAGTGTGGTGTATTTCACATACAGCCCCCTTATGGAATTGGTGGCCATCTCTCCACCCGGACATTTGTCAGCTTCCCATAGGCCTCTCTGACTGGGATCTCCCTGACATAGAGGAGCCCACACAGATCCCACTCAAACCCAAACCAGGGCAACATAGACCACTTTACCCCATGAATTATGGATGTCATCTCCCCCAGCTCATGTGTAAACTAGCCAGTCTAGACTATTATGTGTGCCCAGCTGATTTCCAAAGTCGCAAACAGGCCCAAAACTGTGGAGGACCCAGTGACTTTTATTTTAGATCTTGGGGTTGTGAAAAAACGGAAGCTGCATGGTGGAACCCAAACTCCCCAGACAACATGATTTGGGTAGGAAGAAATGACACCTGGTTTGATCCCAAGAAATGTACCGCTAGCCAAGTGGTGTCAAAAACTCGCTGTGGAAAGAATAGTCTATGTTACCCCCTCAATATAACTTTCACTTCCAAAGGAAGGGGCTATCTCAGAACAACATGGCCTATGGGAAATACGTGGGGAATGCAAGTCTATATTTATGGCCCCGGTTATGACTTTGGTCTCTGGTTCACACTCCAGCTTAAAAAGAAAGAAAATCCCACAGCAATAGGGCCCAATCCCCTCAGGCCAGGAATTAAGCCTCCTAATCCTTCCATGCCTAGATCTACCAGAACCCCTCTACCATCTCAAAATTCCCAGTTTCCGTCTTTGCCTACTTCCCCAGTCCAGAGTACAGCTGACTCCACCCCCTGGGAACTAATTAAAGGAATGTTTATGGTACTGAACTCCACACAGTCAGAACTCATTGCTTTTCAGCCCAGGTATTTGACAGCTCTGTAAATTATTGTGTAATGGTGCAGATACTCGACAGGGTGCTCTATCATGATGCAGTATCATTTGAAGGTCTACTTGGGGGACAAACAACCCAATTTCACCGGGAGCCATTGTCCCTTACTCTAGCCATCCTATTGGGGATAGGAACTCCTGCAGGAGTGGGTATGGGAACAGCTGCTATGATCCGTGGGTCACAACAATTGGCCCAATTAGAAACATCAATAGATCAAGACTTGAAGACGTTAGAAACCTCTATCACAGTGCTGCAGGAATCCTTAACCTCTCTCTCTGCATTTGTTTTACAGAACAGGGGAGGACTAGACTTCCTCTTCATGAGGGAGGGGGCCTCTGTGTGGCACTGAGAGAATACTGTTGTTTTTATGCTGACCATATTGGAGTTGCAAAATAATCCATGAGTAAATTAAGAAAATACCTTGAAGAGCTCCAGAGAGAAAGGGAGATTAAACAAGGGTGGTTTGAGTCATGGTTTACCCAGTCCCCCTGATTAACTACACTCCTATCAGACTTAGCTTGACCCCTGATCATCCTTAAGGTGTTGCTAACTGTGGGACCTTGTTTGCTTAACCGCATAGTTTCCTTATTCCAGGCTCAGATTGGGTAGGTAAAACTCATGCTAATCAGACAGAAATATGCTCCACTGGCAGAAATAGAATTTGAGACCCCAGAATAATTATGAATATTACTTTTAAGATTAAAAGTAGTCAGAAAAAGGAGTGGGAAATGATAGAATAAGATATATTGAAATTGAAATGTAAAGAACCAGGTTTTGTAAAGTTTTCAAGCTGCACTCAGAACCTGAAATCCCTGTGGCACTTAAGACAATTCCCAGATCTTCCAATTAGAAGTGTGTTGAAATCTTCCCTGACCGGCTAGATACTTAACACCCCTTCCCAGAAACCATGCAGATCTGCACGTATACATCTCAGGGCTTCAACCAATCAGTTTAAATGTAAACCCCTTCTCAGGGCTGACCAATCACCCACTGCACGACCTGTTCCCGCCAATGAATGTGCTAATCATGTTTTAGAGTTGTTATTTGATTTTTCTGGGGTATAAGATGATTTTCTAAAGGAGGCTATGATGTATGTAAAAACCCTGCCCTCTCCATAGAATGTATATAAATTCTGCTCAAGTTGTTCTCGGGGCTCTTTGTTCTTTGCTCCTCTGAAGTGAGCTCTGAGCCCCAGCATGCTGGACCCACAATAAACCCTTTTGCGGTGGCATGAGACAGTCTCTTGGTGGTCCTTTCCTAAGACGTTCATCCGAACTTTTCAGTTCCTGACTTCCATCAAGTGAGAATAGGGATCCTTTGGGTCAAAAGAGTTCTTCAAAGCCCTACAGTGGATAGCCCATAGGGGCTTGGGTTTTCTCATGACTCCAAATCACATAAAGAATCAATACCTGACAGTCAGTAGGCCTCAAATTGGAGAAGCAGGGCAGTATTAACGGCAGGGCTATTTGATCATTCCTAGTTCAAAGGAAGGGTGTACAGGTAACCCTGATGTTAGGCAAATGAGGGGCAAAAGAGCTTATTTTGGACACTGTCTTGGGCTGCACCCCTTATGGAAACTTTCAGCCAGAGGTTTTGATAAGTGTCTATATGGAAGAAGATGAGGCCCATGTTGGAGTGTTTTGATTTTAATTGCGGTCATTTGTGTGGCGGTTGGAAGAGATGACTGGGTCCTCTTGGGCCTGAACTCTGGTGTGATTCCCCTTAGAGACTGATTGCTGGAACTGACCTCAGAGAAGTGTTCCCATGCATTGTGTTGGGATTTTAGGAGGCCTCGCATGAGAGTTGCCCTTGGAAAATGCGATCAGGTTCGCTTTCCACAGAGACTGGGAATCTCAGCCAGGATATCACATGATTTTATTCTGAAAGACTTGGCAACCATAGTTGAGAGTCAAAACACACATGAACCTCACATTGTAGACCTCAATGGGCCTGGCTTCATGTGACCTTTTGGCCACTCTTTGGGAACACTTGCCTGTGAGAGTTCTCCAGAACTTTCATTGAAATGAGCTTTCTCACCATTTAAGGGTTCCTAAATGAATTGAAATTCACAGTGCCTCCAATTTCATCCTTGAAAAATGGCTATATAAATACCATTAAAATTTTGAAATTCCAATGACCTGGTGGCACTGGAGAAACTTTGGATGTCCTGTTGCTGATCATGAGTATACCAGAGAGTGCCTTGATTGACTGGGTTTCCTGAAATGGTGTAGAACAGAGAAGCCTATAGGTTGGATCCTGCTGAGTAGTGGACCTAGAGAAGTGGTGGGCATATGTGTGATAAAACATCTGTGGTAGGGGAATGAGGATCTACCATTGGATTCCAAATTGCTTGTGACTGACATGGTGCAGCCAGCATAAATTTCTATTTAAAGGCATCTTGATATATGGAGAGGTTTCAAGGCAATGTTCAGAATCAGTTTGCTATGTTCAAGGGGGGTAAACTATGTGGGATAGAAACCTGGTTGGTGCATTCTCCTGCAGAACCTGACCCACCACACGTGACATAACTCCCACCAGCACTGTGTCCCAGTTGAGCTCCATGTATTTGGTAAAGCAAATACCAAACTTCCAGTGCAGGAGCAAGAAACACAATGAAGAGTGGAAGAGCAACAAATGACTATACAGTCCACACAGGGAGACACTTAGCCACCAGTGGCCACAGTATACCTACAAAAAGAGAATCCAGCACTCTTCCCTCATGTTCATTGGAATATTACAATTTATGTCCTCCAGGTCACATACATGCTGACCCAGCTTTGATCATCTCACTAGAAAGGAAGCAAAAGCTCCTGAAAACAACATATATTTCAAGTGCCCAAACTCAGAGGCAGTTTCTCAAGAAGTCATTAGGCCAGCAGAGCTCCATGATTGTGGAGTGTTTACCCTGTCCCTTACTTTTGGAAACTACTCTACCACGTGCATGGTTGTGAACTCCTTATCATATTCCATTCCAGATAAGTATTCACAGATTTTCTAACACTTCTCCTCTAATTGTGTCTTACTTGGGGTGAAGGTAATGTCAAGGCATTGTTCTGGATGAAAGTGGGAAGATTTCTGTGTAGCACATATTTGCATACACATTGGATAAATTTTCCAATTTTCCATTCAAAATACTGAATCCCTGACATTAACACATACTCTACTAGACTCTGAATACTAATCCTAATATGTTGGAGAAAAATAACCCAAAAAGAATATTACTACAAGCAGTTCAGAGAATGCATGGTGTATAGTTGGACTTGCCTTTTGCATAACATAGGGTAGGAGTTATAAATCTAGTCAATTTTTTTTAAATAGTTCTCCATATGTTTTTAATGGCTATTCAGTACCCGTATGTTTATATGCACATATAGAATCCTACTTGTTACCACACGTTCATTCTTGTGTGGTGGCTGAATTGGCAGATACATATAGTGACAAGGGATCACTCCTCCTAAACGATGTTGGAATTGAAAATTCAACCTATGTGTGAGCTTCCTAGTTGAACAACATTATACATAAATCCATGTTTAGTAAAATTAATTTATTTGGATCTGTGCATGATATATATTTCTTGGTGATTTTCAATTGACATATAGTGCTAGTTTTTAATGTCTGTGTGTATGTGTGTGTGTGTGTGTGTGTGTGCATGAGTGTGTATATATATGTGTATATATGTGTATATATATATATATATATATATATATATATATATATATATATATATATATAATATATATACACACACACGCACACACACACACTCTCCAGATAATTCAAAATATGAAATATATGTGTCTTATTTTACACTTCCTAAATTTTTCATATTCATGAATGTGGATTTATAATCATCTTTTCACAAGATTATTCTGAGAAATATTCACATACCTTACTAGACTCTGACAACTAATCCTAAGATGATGGAGAAAAATAATTCAAACAGAATAGAAATACAACCAGTTCAGTGGAGGCATGGTGAATAGTTGGACTTGCCTTTTGCATCATAAACGGTAGGTGTTATAAATCTAGTAAATTTTTAATTGAAATAATTCTCCATGTGTTTTTAAAATTAACAAATATTTGAATTCCTGTCTCCCTTTCTCTGTATCCTATTCATCACATGTATTTTTACATACACTTATAGAATCCTACCTGGTATCACATGTACATTTTTGTGAGGTGGCTGACTTGGCAGATACAAATTCTGTAAAAAGATCACTCCTCTTAAACGCTGTTGGAAATGAAAATTCAACCTATGGTTGAGTTCCCTGGTAGAACAACAATATACATAAATCCATGTTCAGTAAAATATATGTTTTGTCATCTGTGGATGATATATATTTAATGATGAATTTTGATTGGCATATATATTACTACTTTTTAATATCTCTGTGTGTGTTTTGTGTATATATAAATATGTGTATATATATACAAATATACACTCTCCAGATTTTTCAAACTATGAAATATATGTGTCTTATTTAAATTCCCTAAATTCATTCATGTTCATGGACTTGCATTTATAATCAACTTTTCACAAGATTATTCTCAGAAATATTCATCCACCTGAAAACATATTTGTATCCTAGTACTGAACACTAAGTTGAATGAATGGTGCATACAAAAACTAATATTTCTACAGTAACTTACCCAGTTTAACATCAATGCAAGTAGATTCCGATGGGACAAGGTGTGTATTTTGACGTTCATTTTTATTCAACACTGGTACTTAATATTTCTTCATATAATGGACATCATAGGTTATATATTTCATCCACAAATTCACAAATTTATGGGCATTTGTTTCACTTACAATCAATTCCTGCTTTTGAACACATGTATTTCTCCAGGTGTCTTGATTGGTCTTTTCATTAGACTTCTTTCCAAACACATTATTTTCGATTTCCATAATCAATTTTGAAGCAAAACTCACACACACTTCATGATAAACCATAACCCTAATATTACCAATAGATGTATAACTGGTTTGAATGAATGTATGTACATAAATATAAAATTTCCTGTATATTTTCAGATATCAATTCAATCCATTATTTAAAGTTGAAAACAGTGATACTATTTATTCACAGTATGGTTTAGTCATGCAGTATCTCTATATTCATAGACACAGGGTGCACCTATTTGTTCCCCCAATACTAATTTATTTGTCTTCAATATATTGCTCCTAGAAATGGTGGAAGAAATACTCATGTCATCTGATCTACATATATATTTTATCAGTGTAATATTCTGGACACAATAAAAGCAAATGTCACACTTATGTTTGTACCAAATCCTAAATAGAAAGTGTGCATGGATTACTAAAAACATCCATGTCCACGTTGCCTAATGCTCTCAAATGTCTATCCTATTGGTGACTACATATTTGTTTCTTCCTAAGATTATATATTCAATCTCAAGCCTATTGAATATGTCTAATCCTATCACTCACTATATACTTTGCCTGATTTCCTAATGTCTCTATTGATATCTGCTTTCCTACATATTTTTCCCAGTTCATCACTGTGACCGACTCTTCACATGTGTTGACATTTACATTCACTCTCTAACCAAAACTTTATTGCCAAAGAACTTTTGGTCCAAATCCTATACTCACTTTTCTATCTAAACCAACACTATCGTCCTAATCCTATCGACTATCCCTTTTTGACTGGATGTTCTCTTAGACATTCAATCAACCAAGGTACATGGTCCTTTGCATTGTTTATTGATTTATCAGAGACATCTGTGCAGAACATACTTCAAAGGTAACTATCCCACTAAAGTGGCCAATGCCCTTCTGGGCTTCAAATCTTACCTAGAATTCTGTTTTCATACTTATATTTCACCTCTATATTCTTAAATATCACAGGATACCAATACCATTATTCATCCAGCAGAATGATTCCTAACCCTAATCAAACCTGTTATTAACCCTAACCATACACTGTTCCCTAATCTAACTTTACAAAAGAGCAGGCACAGAGTTGGTCTTATAATACAGGAATCTAGGGAATCTTTCACCTGCTGAGAAGCTCAAAGGTCCATGTAGATATGATCCCTGGAGAAGATGTAGGGAACTATGAAGGACCTGAGAAAGCAAAAGTCCTATTCCATGGCAAAAAAAACCTGGTAAGGACGAAGGGATGTGTCTGAATCAGCCTCTATCTTTTTAATGTAGAGAAGATGGACCAAACCAGGCCTGTGTGGAGAGCTGTTCCAAGTGCCTATGGTTAATACAACATTCTAACTTGTGAAATTGTCACAGGAAATAGGGGTAGCCTCCATCTCATAAGACCGTTGGAAGAAACTGTTAGGACAAAGTGGTTGCCAAGGCAGTGACCTCATTCAGTTCCTGAAGGAAGTGACCTCACGTAATTTCCTTGGTGATGGAACTCTCTGAACTTGGAATCCAGGAAGCCAGGCACCCAGAGGCAAGCCCAGTCTCAGTCCCAGTGGTCTCACTTGTTTAGACTTACCAAGGACAGAGTCCGTCTTTCTTGGTAAATACTGATGTGAGTATGGCCAAATGCAAGAAGAGCTCTGAAGAGCGGCCTTTTCTTAGAACGCAGGTTGTGGCTCACTGCTGGGTCCTGACAACTTCACAGAGTTGGCCAAGTAGACCAGATCTTAGACAGGACAGGCCATTTCAGGGGAACAAAAAATGGCCCACCAGTCAGAGGACTCTCTGGATAGTCACATACTTACTTGGGGGAAAGAGGTACCTTTGTGGGTATGGGTGTGAGTTTGTGGTTTTGTCTCATGTTTTAAGAATAGGTAGGAAAGGCAGTTTGTTTGGTTTGGAATGGACTGTGTCTAGTAAGTCCTTTGACAAGGCGAGTGTTTCTATGTCTGTGTATCCCACTGTGTCTGTGGTTGTAGATATTCGAAAAGAGAATGCATCAATGGATGTGTTATGTCTAGTAGAAAGCTTCTCAGCATTCATTCTCCCTAATTTATGAATGGACTGTGGCTTGCCTTATAGATGTACAACACCTACAATCTTCCTAAGTTCCTGTATTCTTCCCGATTTTGGCCTCTCTCTAGAATAGGCTCATGATTTTGTTTCCACGTTATGTACCACCTCCAAGCTCTGTGACATGGCTATGTACTGGATAGCTGAAGAGAATGGGAGCATATCATAAAACTCAGATATCAGTGTGACTAGGAGAGTCTCAGTGGAGAAAACCTGCTTTGGGTTTTTTGCTTACCTATTTGTCCGTTGCCCTGAATGTCAGGAAGGTCTTTGCCTCAGGTCGCCCCTTTGTGAAGCCTGAAGAAAACAGTTTTCAGATGGAAATGAATGGGCATCACCTTGGGCTCTTTGCTTAATTGCATTGGAATGGGATGTGTCGGAACCAGCCTCTTGGCCCTGTGTGAGGCTGTGGCTTTATTCTCAGCACCTGTTGGGTCTAAAGAAAGATCCCATGTGTGCATCCAAAACGAAAATGGCCAAAAGAGCAGTCATTGTGCATGAAGTCTCTCACCTTCCTCTGTAATGTTCCTTCCTCCGTCAAGTGAGAATAGGGATTCCTTGGGTCAAATGAGTTCTTCAAAGCTCTGTAGAGTCTAGCCCATAGGTGCTTGGGTTTTCTCATAACTCCAATTCACATAAAGAATCTAAACTCCACAGTCAGTAGGCCACAAATTGGAGAAGTGAAGCAGTATTAACGGCAGGCATATTTAATCACTCCTGATTCACAGGAAGGGAGTCCGGGCCTTTAGGCAAATGAGGGGTAAGGGAGCTTCTTTTGGACACTGTCTTGGGCTGTTCCTCTTAAGTAAACCTCCAGCCAGAGGTTATTATGAGTGTCTTTATGGAAGAAGATGAGGGCTAGGTGTTTTGGTTTTAATTGTGGTCACTTGTGTGGCGGTTGGAAGAGATGATTGGTTACACCTGGGCTTCAACTCTGGTGTGATTCCACTTAGAGACTGATTTCTGGAACTGACCTCAGAGAAGTATTGCAATGAATTGTGTTGGGATTTTAGGAGGCCTCGCATGAGAGTCGCCCTTGGAAAATGAGTCTTGGCCCAGGGTTGCTTTCCACAGAGCACTGGAAATCTCAGCCAGGATATCACATTATTTTATTCTGAAAGACTTGGCAACCATAGTTGAGAGTCAAAACAAACAAGGACCTCACATTGTGGACCTCAATGGGCCTGGCTTCATGTGAACTTTTGGCCACTCTTTGGGAAGCCTTGCCTGTGAGAGTTCTCGAGAGCTTTCATTGAAATGAGCTTCCTCAACATTTAACGGTTCCTAAATGAATTGAAACCCACAGTGCCTCCAACTTCATCCTTGAAAAATGGTTAGATAAATACCATGAAATGCTTAAAATTCCCATGAGAAGGTGGCACTGTAGAACCTTTGGATGTCCTGTTTCTGATCATAAGTATACCAGAAGGTGCCTTGATTGACTGGGTTTCATGAAAATAGTATAGAAAATAGATGCTAGTAAGTTGGAGGCTGCTGAGTAGTGGACCTAGAGAAGTTGTGGGCAGGTGTGTGATAAAAAATCTGTGGCGTGGCCATGTGGATATGCCATTGGCTTCCAAATGGATTATGACTGATATGGTGCAGCCAGCAGACCCTTCTATGTAAAGGCATCTTGTGATATTGAGGAGTTTCAGGGCAATGTTCAGAATCAGGTTACTATGCTCAAAGAGGCAAGCTTGTGGGATAGAAGCCTGGTTGCTGCATTTTCCTGCAGACCCTGACCCACCAAACGTGACAGAACTCCCTCCAGCACTGTGTCCCAGTTGAACTCCTTGTTTCATGAAGCAAATACCAAACTCCCAGTGCAGCAGCAAGAAACACCACGAAAAATGGAGTATGAACAAATGGGTTCACAGTGCACACGGGGAGACACTTAGCCCCCAGTGGCCACAGTTTACCTACAAAGAGAGGATTTAGCAATGCTTCCTCATGTTCATTTTAAAATAAGTAACCATGTCCTCCAGGTCACACAGATACAGACCCAGCTTTGATGGTCTCACTACAATGGAAGCTAAAGCTCCTGAGAAAAACATATATTACACGTGCCCAACCTCAGAGGGAGTTTCTTAAGAAGACTTTAGGCCAGCAGAGTTCCATGTTTGTGGAGTGTTTACATTGTCCCTTACTTTTGGAAACTCCTCTACCACCCCCAAAGTTGTGAAAATTGAGCAGTTTTCATTGCAGATATATATTCACAGATTTTTCTAACTCTTCTCCTCTTACTGTGTCATACTTGGGGCGAAGGTAATGTCACGGCATTGTTCTGGATGAGATTGAAAAGATTTTTGTGTATCAAATATTTGCATACACATTGGATTCATTTTTCAATTTTCCATTTGAAATACTGAATACATGACACTATCCCATACCCTACTAGCCTCTGACTATTCATCCTAATATGATGGAGAAAAATAACCTAAACAGAATACAAATACAAGCAGTTTAGAGGAGGCATGGTGTATAGTTGGACTTTCCTTTTGCATGAAAAACGGTAGGTGTTATAAATCTAGTCAATTTTTAATTAAAATAGTTCTCTATGTGTTTTTAAAATTAACAACTATGTGAATTCCTGTCTACCTTTCTCTGTAGCCTATTCATCATCACATGTATTTTTATATGCACTTATAAAATCCTACCTGGTATTATAAGTACATTTTTGTGAGGTTGCTGACTTGGCAGGTACAAATTGTGAAAAGAGATCACTCCTCCTAAATGCTGTTGGAACTGAAAATTCCACCTATAGGGGAGCTTCCTAGCAGAACAACATTATACGTAAACTCATGTTCAGTAAAATAAATATTTTTACATATGTGGATAATATATATTTAATGATGAATTTCGATTGGCATATATATTAGTACTTTTTAATGTCTCTGTGTGTGTTTTGTGTATATATGTATATGTGTATATATATATATAAATATACACTCTCCAGATTTTTCAAACTATGAAATATATGTGTCTTATTTAAATTCCCTAAATTCATTCATATTCATGGACTTAGATTTATAATCAACTTTTCACAATATTATTCTTAGAAATATTCATCCACCTTAAATACATATTTGTTTACTAGTAGTGAAAACTAACTTCAGTGAATGGTGTATACAAATCCTAATAATTCTACAGTAATTGACCCAGTCACATATCAATGCAAGTAGATTCCTATGGGACATGATATGTAATTTGACGTTTATTTTTATTCAACACTGGTACATTATTATTTCTTCAGTTTTTGCACATCATAGGATATATATTTCATCCACAAGTGTGCAAATTTATAGGCATTTGTTTCAACTTTAATCACTTCCTGCTTCA
Source organism: Callospermophilus lateralis (assembly GCF_048772815.1). Lineage (NCBI taxonomy): Eukaryota > Metazoa > Chordata > Mammalia > Rodentia > Sciuridae > Callospermophilus > Callospermophilus lateralis. The sequence continues at coordinate 120,624,527 of NC_135313.1, read as the reverse complement.
GAACACATGTATTGTCAGGGTTTCTTGACTGGTTTTTTCATGAGACTTCTTTCCAAACACATTATTTTCGATTTCCATAATCACTTTAGAAGCAAAACTCACACACTCTTTATGATAAACAAAAACGCTAATATTACCATTAGATGAATAACTGGTTGGAATGAATGATTGTATATCTATATAAGATTTCCTGTAATTTTTCAGATATCATTTCAAACCATTATTTAAAGTTGGAACAAGTTATATTATTTATTCACAGTATGGTCTATTCATGCTTTATCTCTATATTCATTAACACAGGGTACACCTATTTGTACCCCCAATACTATTTTATACGTATTCAATATATTGCTCCCAGAAATGGTGGAAGAAATACTTATGTCACCTGATCTACGTATACATTTTATCACAGTAATATTCTGGAGAAAAATTGTTAAGGTCACACTTATGATTCTACCAAAGCCTAAATGGAAAGTAAACATAGATTACTAAAAACATCTATTTCAAGGTTGCCTAATGCTCTCAAATGTCAATCCTATTGGTAACTACGTATTTCTTTCTTCCTAAGATTATATATTCAAACTCAACCCTGTTGAAAATGTCTAATCCTCTCACTCACTTTATACATTGCCTGATTTAGTAATGTCTCTATTGATATCTGCTTTTCTACATATTTTCCCCAGTTCATGATAGTGACTAACTCTTCATATGTGCTGACATATACATTCGCTCTCTAACTGAATCCCTATTGCTAAAGAACTTTTGGCCCAAATCATATACTCACTCTTCTTCCTAAACCTACCGACTATCTTTCAAATCCTAATGACTATCCTTTTTTGAGTGGATGTTCTCTTCTACATTCAATCTTCCAAGGTGCAAGGTCTTTTGCCATTGTATATCAAATTTTCTGAGACATCTGTGCAGAACATAATTCAAAGCTAAGTATCCCAATCAAGGGCCCCATGCCCTTCTGGGTTTTAAATCATACCTAGATTTCTGTTTTTATAATTATATTTCACCACTACATTCTTGTAAATATCGCAGGTTCCCAATACAATTATCCATGGCGCAGAATGATTTCTAACCCAAATCAAACCTGTTATTAACCCTAAACATACACTGTTCCCTCAATCTCATTTTACAGAAGAGCAGGGACAGAGTTATTCTTACAATACAGGAAAGTAGGGGACATTCAACCTGCTGAGAACCTCAAAGGTCCATGCAGAAATGATACCTGGAGAAGGTGTAGGCAGGTATGAAGGACCTAAGAGAGCAAAGGCCAATTTGCATGGCAAACAACCTGGTCAGGATGAAGGGATGTTTCTGAATCAGCCTCTCTCTTCTTATTGTGGAGAAGATGGACCAAACCAGGCCTGTGTGGAGAGCTGTTCCCGGGTGCCTATGGTTGATATACCATTCTAACTAGTGAAAGTGTCAGAGGAAGTAGGGACAGCCACCATCTCATGGGACCTTTGGAAGCAATTGTTAGGACAAAGGGGTTGCCAAGGCAGTGACCTCATTCAGTTCCAAAGAAAGTGACGTACCTCATTTCCTTGGTGATGGAACTCTCTGAACTCGGTATCCAAGAAGCCAGGCACCCAGAGGCAGTCCCAGTCCCAGTCCCAGTGGGCTCACTTGTGTGGATTTACCAAGGACAGTTAGTCTTTCTTGGTACCTACTGATGTGAGGATGGCAAAATGCCAGGAGAGCTCTGAAGAGGGACCTTTCCTGATAAAGCAGGTAGTGGCTCACCACTTTTTCCTGACAACTTCACAGTGTTGGCCAAGGAAACAAGAGAGGGTACAGGCCATTTCGGGGGAACATAGTATGGCCCACCAGTCAGAGGACACACCGGATACTCAAAGACTTACTTGGGGGAAGGAGGTGCCTTTGTGAGTGTGGGTTTGTGGTTTCCTCTCATGTTCTGAGAATAGGTAGGAAAGGCGGGGTTTTTTTGTTTGTTTTTTTGTTTGTTTGGAGTGAACTGTTTCTAGAAAGTCGTTTGACAAGGTGAGTGTTTCTATGTCTGTGTATCCCACTGTGTCCGTGGTTGTAGACAGGAGAAAAGACAATGCAACAATGGATGTGTCCTGTCTACTAGAAAGCTTTCCAGAATTCATCCTGTCTAACTTATGAATGGAATGTGGCTTTCCTTATGGATGAGCAAAACCTACTACCTTCCTAAGTCCCATTTTTTCTTCCTGAATTCTGGTCACTCTCCAGAATAGAATCATGGATTTGTGTCCAAGATAGTTGCCAACTCCAACGTCTGTGACATGGCCATGTACTGAATAGCTGAAAGGAATGGCCAGTATCTCAGAAAACTCAGATATCAGTGTGACCAGGAAACTCTCAGTGGAGAAACCCTGCTTTGGGCCATTTGCTTACCTATTGTTCTGTTGCCCTGAATGTCAGGAAGGTCTTTGCCTCAGGCCACCCCTTTGTGAACCCTGAAGAAAACAGTTTTCAAATGTAAATGAATGGGCATCACCTTGGACTCTTTGCATAATTGCTTTGGAATAGAATGTGTCTGAATCAGCCTCTTGGTCCTGTGTGAGGCTGTGGCTTATATTCTCAGCACCTGATGGATCTAAAGAAAGATTCCATGTGTGCATCCAAAACCAAATTGGCAAAAAGTTCAGTCATTGTGAATGAATTCTATTGCCTTCCTCTGTTAGGTTCCTGAAATCCATCAAGTGAGAATAGGGATCCTTCGGATCAAATGAGTTTCTCAAATCTCTGCAGAAGGGCTTGTCTTTTCTCCTGATTCCAATTCACATAAAGAATCTAAACCCCACAGTCAGAAGGCCTCAAATTGGAGAAGCAGAGCAGTATTAAGGGCAGGCCTATGTGATCACTCCTGTTTCACAGGAAGGGTTTCCAGCCCACCCTGACTTTAGCCAAATGAGGGACATGGTAGCTTATTTTGGACACTCTCTTGGAATGTGCCCCTCATGGAAAGCTCCAACCAGAGGTTATGATGAGTGTCTACATGGAAGAAGATGGAAGCCATGTGGGAGTGTTTTGGTTTTAATTGTGGTCATTTGTTTGCCGGTGTGGAGAGATGACTGGGTCAACCTGGGCTTGAACTCTGGTGTGATTCCCCTTAGAGACTGTTTTGTGGAACTGACCTCAGAGAAGTATTGTCATAAATTGTGTTGGGATTTTATGAGGCCACACATGAGAGTCGCCCTTGGAAACAGAGATCTTGGCCCAGGGTGGCTTTCCTCAGAGTAGTGGGAATCTCAGCCAGGATATCACAGGATTTTATTATTTAAGACTTGGCAGCAATAGTTGAGAGTCAAAACACACATGGACCTCATATTGGAGAACTCAATGGGCCTGGCTTCATGTGACCTTTTGTCCACTCTTTTGGAAGCCTTGCCTGTGAGAGTTCTCCAGAGCTTTCTTTGAAATGAACTTCGTCAACATTTAATGATTTCTGAATGAATTGAAACCCACAGTGCCTCAAAATTCATCCTTGAAAAATGGCTACATAAATACCATGATATTTTTGAAATTTCCATGACCTGGTTGCACTGGAGAACCTTTGGATATTCTGTTGCTGATCATGAGTGTACCAGACCGTGCCTTGTTTGACTGGGTTTCATGAAAATGTTGTAGAACAGAGATGCCAGTATATTGAAGCCTGTGGAGTAGTGGGCCAAGATCTGTGGTGTGCAGGTGTGTGAAAAAATATCTGTGGTGGGGACATGTGGATCTCCCATTGACTTCCAAATGGCTTGTGGCTGACATGGTGCAGCCAGCAGGTTCTTTCTTGTAAAGACATCTTTTTATATGGAGAGGTTTCAGGGCAATCTTCAGAATAAGGTTGCTATGGTCAAGGAGAAAGCTATGTGGGATAGAAGCCTGTTTGGTGCATTCTCCTGCAGACCCTGACACACCACATGTGACATAACTCCCTCCAACACTGTGTCCCAGTTGAACTCCTTGTATTTCATGAAGCAAATACCAAACTCCCAGTGCAGGAGCAAGAAACACCATGGAAAGTGGAGGATGACCAAATGGCTTCAAAGTCCACACGGGGAGACACTTACCCACAGTGGCCACAGTTTACATACAAAGGGAGAATTCGGCACTGCTGTCTCATGTTCATTGGACATAGATGCAGGGTCAGCTTTGATGTTCTCACTACAAAGAAACATAGTTTCTGACAAGCTCCTGAGAACAACAAATATTTCAAGTGTCCAACCACAGAGGCAGTTTCTCAAGAAGTATTATTCCGGCAGAGCTCCATGTACGTGGAGTGTTTACCCTGTCCCTTAGTTTTGGAAAATCCTCTACCACCTCCAAGGTTGTGAACTCCTGATCATTTTCCATTGCAGATATGTATTCACATATTTTCTAACTATTTTCCTCTAATTGTGTCTTACTTGGGGTGAAGGTAATGTAAAGGCATTTTTCTGGCTGAGAGTGGGAAGATTTTTGTGTAGCACATATTTGCATACACATTGGATACATTTTCCTATTTTCCATTCGACATACTGAATCCCTGACAATAACCCATACCCAACTAGACTCTTACTGATAATCCTAATATGATGGAGAAAAATAACCCAAACAGAATAGAAATACAAGCAGTTCAGTGGATGTATCACGTATATTTGGACTTGCCTTTTGCATAACAAATTGTAGGTGTTACAAATCTTGTCAATTTTAATTGATATAGTTCTCCATGAGTTTTTAAAGTTAACAACTATGTGAATTTCTGTCTCCATTTCTCTGTAGCCTATTCAGCACATGTATTTTTATATGCACATATAGAATCCTACCTGGTATCACAAGTACATTATTGTGAGTGCATGCATTGGCAGATACAAATTGTGAGAAGAGATCACCCCTCCTAAATGCTTTTGAAACTTAAAATTCAACCTATGGGTGACCTTCCTAGTGGAATATTATACATAAATCCATTTTCGTTAAAATATAAATTTTTCCATCTCTGGATGATATATATTTCATGATGAATTTCTATTGGCATATATATTGCTACATTTTAATGTCTGTGTATGTGTGTTTTTTTTATATATATATATATATATATATATATATATATATATATATATATATACTGTCCAGATTTTTCAAAATATGAAATATATGTGTCTTATATACACTCCCTAAATTCATTCATGTTCATGTATGTGGATTTATAATCAACTTTTCACAAGATTTTTCTCAGAAATATTCATCCACGTGAAATACATGTTTGTTTCCTAGTACAACAAACTCACTACAGTGAATGGTGGTTACAGATCCTAATATTTCTACACTAACTGACTCAGTTTAACATCAACGCAAGTAGATTCCTATGGGACATGGTGTGTATTTTGAGGTTCATTTTCATTCAACACTGGTATATTACTATTTCTTAAGTTTTGAACATCATAATATATATATTTCATCCACAAGTTCACAAATTTATAGGCATTTGTTTCAGTTTCCATCATTTCCTGCTTCAGAACACATGATTTCCTCCAGGTTTCTTGACTGGCCTTTTCATGAAACTCCTTTCCAAACACATTATTTTCGATTTTCATAATCAATTTTAAAGCAAACCTCACACACTCTTCATGATAAAGCATAACCCTAAAATTACCATTAGATGTATAACTGGTTGTAATGAATGGATGTATATCAATATAAAATTTCCTGTATATTTTCAGATATCAATTCAATCCATTATTTAAAGTTGGAGCCAGTTATATTATTTATTCACAGTATGGTCTATTCATGTATTTTCTCTATATTCATAGACACAGGGCACACCTATTTTTACTCCCAATACTAATTTATATGTCTTCAAAAACTTGTTTGCAGAAATGGTGGAAGAAATACTTATGTTCCCTGATGTACATATACATTTTATCACAGTAATATTTTGGACACAAAATGCAAAGTCACATTTATGATTGTACCAAATCCTAAATGGAAAGTGAGCATGGATTACTAAAATCATCCATCTCCAGGTTGCCTAATGCTCTCAATTGTAAATCCTATTGGTGACTATATATTTGTTTCCTCCTAAGATTTTATACTCAACCTCAAGCCTGTTGAAAATGTCTAATCCAATCACTCACTTTATTCTTTTCCTGATTTCCTAATATCTCTATTGATATCTGCTTTCCTACATATTTTCCCCTGTTCATCTTTGTGACTGACTCTTCACCTGTGCTGACATTTACATTCACTCTCTACTCGAAACCCTCTTGCGAAAGAACTTATGGTCCAAATCATATACTCACTCTTCTTCCTAAACCTACCGACGATCATCCTAATCCTACCGACTATCTTTTTTTGACTGGATGTTCTCTTCTACATTCAATTATCCAAGGTACAAAGTCCTATGCCATTGTATATGGATTTATCTGAGATAACTGTGCAGAACATAATTCAAAGATAAGTATCCCACTCAAGGGCCCAATTTGCCCTTCAGGGCTTCAAATCTTACTTAGATTTCTATTTTCATAATTATATTTCCCCTTTCTTGTAAATATCACAGGTTTCAAGTACCATTATTCATCCCACAGAATGATTCCTAACTCAAATCGAACATGCTATTAACCCTAAACATACACTGTTCCCTCAATCTAACTTTACAGAAGAGCAGGATCAGAGTTGGTCTTACAAAAGAGGAATGTAGGGGATCTTCCACCTGCTGAGAACCTCAAAGGTCCATGCAGAAATGATCCCTGGAGAAGTTTTAGGCAGCCATGAAGAACCTGAGAGAGCACAAGTCATCTTCCATGGCAAACATCCTGGTCAGGATGAAGGTTTGTGTCTGAATCAGCCTTTCTCTTCTTAATGTAGAGAAGATGGACCAAACCAGGCCTGTGTGGAGAGCTGTTCCTGGCTGCCTATGGTTGATATACCATCCCACCTTGTGAAAGTGTCACAGGAAGTAGGGGTAGCCTCCATCTATTGGGACCGTTGAATGGAACTGTTAGGACAAAGTGGTCGCCAAGGTAGTGACCTCATTCTGTTCCTGAATGAAGTGACCTACCTCACTTTCTTGGTGATGGAACTATCTGAACTTAGGATCCAGGAATCCAGGCACCCAAAGCGAGTCCCAGTCTCAGTCCCAGTGGGCTCAGTTTTTTGAAATAACCAAGGACAGTGTCAGTCTTCCTTGGTACCTACTTATGTGAGGATTGCCAAATGCCAGCAGCGCTCTGAAGAGTGTACTTATTCAGAAAGCATGTAGTTGTTCATCACTTGCTCCTCACAAATTCTCAGAGTTCGCCAAGGAGACCAGATCTGAGACAGGACAAGCCATTTGGGGAAAACATAGTAGGGCCCACCAGTCATAGGACACTCCTGATAGTCACAGACCTATTTGTGAAAACGAGGTGCCTTTGTGGGTGTGGGTGTGAGTTTGTGATTTTGTCTCATGTTCTGAGAATAGGTAGGAAAGGTGGTTTGTTTGGTTTGGAGTGGTCTGTGTCTAGTAAGTCCTTTGACAAGCCGAGTGTTTCTATGTCTGTCCATCTTTCTGTGACCTTGGTTGTAGATATTAGAAAAGAGAATGCATCAATGAATGTGTCCTGTGTAGTAGAAATCTTCCCAGAATTCATCCTACCCAATTTATGAAAGGAATTCAGCTTGCCTTATGGATGGGCAATGCCTACTATCTTTCTAAGTTCCTCTTTTCTTCCTGAATTTTGCCACTCTCCAGAATAGGATCATGGTTTTGTTTCCAAATTATTTACCACCTCCAATCTCTGTGACATAGCCATGTACTGGATAGCTGAAGGGAATTTGAGTATCTCAGAAAACCCAGATATCAATGTGACAGGAAAGTCTCAGTGGGGAAACCCTGATTTGGGCCTATTGCTTACCTATTCTTCTGTTGCCCTTAATTTCAGGAAGGCCTTTGCTTGCCTCTGGCCACACCTTTGTGAAGCCTGGAAAAAACAGTTTTCAAATGGAAATGAATGGACATCACCTGTGGCTCTTTGCTTAATTGCTTAGGAAAGGGATGTGTCTGAATCAGCCACTTGGCCCTGTGTGAGGCTGTGGCTTAGATTCTCAGCACCTGATGGATCTAAAGAAAGATCCCATGTTTGCATCCATAACCAAAATGGCAAAAAGTGCAGTAATTGTGGATGAAGTCTCTCGCCTTCCTCTGTAAGGTTCCTGACCTCCATCAAGTGAGAATAGGGATCCTTTGTGTCAAATGAGCTTTTCAAATCCCTGCAGAGTCTAGCCCATAGTTGGTTGCGTTTTCTCATGACTCCAAATCACATACATAATCAATACATGACAGTGAGTATGCCTCAAATTGGAGAAGCACAGCAGTATTTAGGGCAGGCCTATTTGATCACTCCTGTTTCACAGGAAGTGTTTCCAGGCCACCCAGACTTTAGGCAAATGAGGGTCAAGGAAGTCTATTTTGGACACTGTCTTGTGCTGCACCCCTCATGGAAACATACAGCCAGAGGTTATGATGAATGTCTATATGGATAAAGATGAGGGTCATGTGGGAGTGTTTTGGTTTAAATTGTGGTCATTTGTGTGGCAGTTGGAAGAGATGACTGAGTCTACCTGCTCTTGAACTCTGGTGTGATTCCCCTTAGAGACTGAGTTCTGCAACTAACCTCAGAGAAGTATTGCCATGAATTGTGTTGGCATTTTAGGAGGCCATGCATGAGAGTCACCCTTGGAACCTGAGATCTAGGCCCAGGTGGCTTTCCAGAGCGCACTGGGAATCTCAGCCGGGATATCACATGATTTTATTCTGAACGACTTGGCAGCCATAGTTGAGAGTCAAAACACACATGGACCTCACATTGCAGATTTTAACAGGCCTGGCTTCATGTGAGCTTTTGGACACTCTTTGGGAAACCTTGCCTGTTATCGTTCTCCAGAGCTTTCATTGAAATGAGCTTCCTCACCATTTAATGGTTCCTGAATGAATTGAAACCCACAGTGCCTCCAACTTCATCCTTGAAAAATGGCTAGATAAATAAAATGAAATTTTTGAAATTCCCATGACCAGGTGGCACTGGAGAACCTTTGGATGTCCTGTTGCTGATCAAGAGTGTACCAGACAGTTCCTTGATTGACTGGGTTTCATGAAAATGGTGTAGAACAGAGATGTCATTAAGTTAGAGCCTGCAGAGCAGTGGGCCTAGAAAGTGGTGTGCAGTTGTGTGATAATACACTTGTGTTTTGGCCATGTAGATCTGCCATTGGCTTCCAAATTGCCTGTGACTGACATGGTGCAGCTAGCAGACCCTTATATGTTAAGGCATCTTGTTATATGGAGAGGTTTCAGGGCAATGTTCAGAATCAGGTTGCTATGGGCCTGGGGGCAAGCTATGTGGGATAGAAGCCTGATTAGTGCATTCTTCTGCAGACCCTGACCCATATAAAAAGCATGTTTTTATATGGAGAGGTTTCAGGGCAATGTTAAGAATCAAGTTTCTATGCACAAGTTGGCAAGCTATGTGGGAAAGAAGCCTGGTTGGTGCATTCTCCTGCAGACCCTGACCCACCGCAAGTGACAGAACTCCGTCTAGCACTGTGTCCCTGTTTAACTTCTTGTATTTTGTGAAGGAAATACCAAACTCCCAGTGCAGCAGCAAAAAACACCACGAAAAGTGGAGGATGACCAAATGGTTCCACAGTCCCCATGGAGAGACACTTAGATCCATGTGGCCACTGTTTACCTACAAAGAGTGAATTCAGAACAGCTGCCTCATGTTTACTGGAAAATAAGAAACCATATCCTTCAGGTCACATAGATGCAGACCCAGCTTTGATGGTCCCACTACAAAGAAAGCTAAAGCTCCTGAAAATAACATATATTTCAAGTGCCCAACCTCAGAGGAAGTTTCTCAGTATGTCTTTAGGCTAGCAGACCTCCATGTTTTAGGAGTGTTTACCATGTCCCTTACTTTTTGAAACTCCTCTACCACCTCCAAGGTTGTGAACTCCTGAGCATTTTCCATTCCAGATATGTATTCACAGATTTTCTAACACTTCTGTTCTAACTGTGACTTACTTCAGAGGAAGGGAATGTCAAAGCTTTGTTCTGGATGAGAGTGAGATGACTTTTGTGTAGCACATATTTGCATACACATTGGATTCATTATCGTATTTTCCATTTGAAATATTGAATAACAGACAGTAACCCATAACATACTAGACTCTGACTACTAATCCTAATATGATGCAGAAAAATAACCCAAACAGAATAGGAATGCAAGTAGTTCAGTGGAGGCATGGTGTAGAGTTGAACTTGCCTTTTGCATAAAAAAGGGTAGGTGTTATAAATATAGTCAATTTTCTGTTGAAATAGTTCTCCATGTGTTTTTAATGTTAACCAATATGTGAATTCCTGTCTCCTTCTCTCTGTAGCCTATTCAGCACATGCATTTTTATATACACATATAGAATACTACCTGGTATCACACGTACATTTTTGTGAGGTGGCTGACTTGGCAGATACAAATTATGAGAAAAGATCACTCCTCCTAAATGCTGTTGGAACTGAAAATTCAATGTATGGGTAAACTTGCTAGTTCAACAACATTATGCATAAATCTATCTTCAATAAAATGAATATTTTTGGATCTGTGGATGATATATATTTCATGGTGAATTTCGATTGATATATATATTGCTATTTTTAATGTCTCAGTGTGTGTGTGTGTGTGTGTGTGTGTGTGTGTATACACACACACTCTCCAGATTTTTCAAAATATGAAATGTATGAGTCTTATTATACACTCCCTAAATTAATTAATATTCATATATGTGGATTTATATTCAACTTTTCACAAGATTATTCTCAGAGATATTAATCCACCTGAAATACATATTTCTTTCCTAGTACTGAAAACTAACTTCAGTGAATGGTGCATACAAATCCTAATATTTCTACAGTAACTGACCCAGTTTAACATCAATTCAAGTAGATTCCTATGGGACATGATGTGTATTTAACGTTAATTTTTGTCAACACTGGTACATTACTATTTCTTCAATTAATGCACATCATAGGATATATATTTCATCTACAAGTTAGCAAATATTTAGGCATTTGTTTCACTTTCAATCACTTTCTTCTTCAGAACACATGTACACTTCCGGGTTTCTTGACTGGTCTTTTCATGAGACTTCTTTCCAAACACATTATTTTCAATTTCCATAATCACTTTTGAAGCAATACTCACACACTCTTCATGATAATCCATAACCCTAATATTACAATTAGATATATAATGGGTAGGATTAAATTATTATATCAATATAAGATTTTCTGTATATTTTTAGATATCAATTCAATCCATTATTTAAAGTTGGAACCAGTTATATTGTTTATTCACAGTATTGTCTATTCATGCATTATCTCTATATTCATAGACACATGGTTCACCTATTTCTACCCCCAATACTAATTCATACATCTTCATTTTATTGCTCCCAGAAATGGTGGAAGAAATACTCCTGTCACCTGATCTACATATACATTTTATTACAGTAATATTCTGGACACACAAAGGAAAGTTCACACTTATGATTGTACCAATGTAAAGGTTGGGCGAGCATTGGAGGAAGAAACCAGGAATAGACTGTCTCATGAAACAGCAAAGGGCTTTTTGGGGGTCCAGCATGCTGGGGCTCACAGCTCATTTGAATAGAGAAGAGAGCCCTGAGAACAGCTTAAGCAGAGCTTATGTACTTTACTTGGTGAGGGCAGGGAGGAAAGTTTATTGATTGGTCAGGTCGAGTGAGTGGTTTGCGTACCAACGGGAGAGGGAGTACATTCTGCAGTTTGGCAGTTGGGGACAGCACATTCTGGGAACAAGATTAGCAAACAGTTCTCAAGATTTCAAGAGTGTTTTGTTAAGCATACAGAAAAACAGGAATTACAAGTACCTGTTTCATTAACCTTTCATTCCCCACTTCTCATTCTGGTTACGTTTAATCATAAAAGTGATCATTGGGGGGTCTCTGATTTTATGTCTCCTAGTGAGGTATATTGTTGTCTGATTACCATAAGTATAACTTATCTAATTTGAGCTTTTAGAAAAGAAACTACACGGTTGAGCAAACAGGTTCCTACAATTAGCATTAATATGAGGATTGTTAATGGACTGGCCAGGGTTGATAAAAGCGTAGGTAACCAGGGGGACTATGTGAACAAAGACACAAACCAACCTTTATGTGCCCCTCTCCTTTGTTGATGCTCTTCAAGGCATCTTTTTAATTTACTCATAGATTTTTTTACAACTCCAGTATGGTCGGCATAAAAACAACATTCTTCCCTCAATGCAGCACAAAGGCCCCCTTCTCTCATGAAGAAGAGGTCCAACCCTCGCCTGTTCTGTAAAACAAATTTGGAGAGAGAGGTTTAAGAGAATGGTCTGAGAATGAGAAAGGAGAGATGTAAAAGAATAATGGGAAAGGGGTTTGGGATTTTACAGGCAACAAAATGTTGAGCAGTAGAACAGGTAGAGCAGAGGGGAAGACAGGAGTGAGTATCCCAAAAAGCCTGTGAGCGATGTTAAATTTTTAGTAACCTGTTTTCACTGATGACAAAAATCTTTAAAGGCCATTTTCATTACATCTTGGATAGGGGTCTGAGGGCTCTCCTTAGCTTTTTGAGCTTTGGTTTAGTTGGTAAGAAGACTTGGTGGGACCTGGTGAGGGCACTGACAGGAGAAGAAAGGAGTGAGTGGGTGGATGGGTACCTTAGTACCTGTTACCTCAGCAAGGGGGCAATGGTCTAAGAACCAGCAGATGCTTTGGTTTTTGATCTAGTAATTGGAGCGGAGAAATCAGGTTACTTAGGTGGGAGTGACAGCAGAGAGTCTGGAGCAGAAAGCAGAGGGTGAGGATCTATTGGAGAAGCATAGTTCAGGATGTGAGTGAAGGAGGGAAAAGGCCTTCACATAGGGAAATTTCCTTCCACCCTTTGAGCACTTGCTGAAGTCAAAAAGGTCATGCAGAATTTGAGCATCTAGAGACCCCTCTGGGGGCCATCGGTTTTGGTTGTCTAATTGGTAATATGCCCAATGCTGAGTACTGAATTTGATGAGGAGTTTGGGTTCCACCAGGCAGCCCCTGTATGCTTACATCCCCATGACTTACAGAAGATGTCGGCTTTTCCCCCACACAGCCCTGGCTGTTTGTGGGTTTGATAGTCCGCTGAGCAAACATAGTAATCTAGGCTAGCCAACCTGCATCTGGCTCACGTGTCCCTACATCCATAATGTTTGTTTCCATTACGTATGGCATGGAAGAGATTTAATGGAATTTTAGTGGGACCCCCTTCATCAGGGATATCCCAATAGGAAAGACCTATAGCCAGCTGACAAATGTCTGGGTCGAGAGATGGCCACCAGGTCCCTAAGGGGGCTGTATGAAAGATAGACCATACTTCTTGTACAGTATGATTTGTGATCAGCCATCGCTGCTGAACAGGCTGATGAGGTTTAGTACTACTCTTCGCCAAGGGGAGAGTCTATAGCCTTATCCACATGGCGAATACACAATTTGAAAGGATTACCGGTCATTTCCAGTTTCCAGCCAGAGTCTGGACAGGGTGCAGTCTTGAGATGAGAGGCATGGATCCCGGAAGTGATTCCGTCTACCTTTACCACTGTAGGTGTTATGAGTAGCATCTGGTATGGTCCTTTCCAGCGGGGTTCCAGGGATGACACCTGATGTCGTCTTATGTAGATGAAGTCTCTTACTTGATATTGATATGGAGTCCCCTCGTCCCCAGGTTGGTAGGTAGTGGCCAGCTGTTTCCACAGATATCACTGTCTTCTTTCAAGAACTTTAACTCGGTCAACTCAGGAGGTGTGGAAGGGATCATTAGGTCTTAGAGTTGGGGTTAGGTCCCTTACTGGAGGAGGAACCATAGAGAATTTCATAGCGGGTGAGGTTACACAAAGAAACAGAGGGAGTATGAGTATTTCTTGCATGAAACAGTGTATAAGTCAGGAGCATAGTCCAAGCTTTTATGCTGATATCTAAGCTTAATTTTGTTAAGGTCTCTTTAATGCTTCTATTTATTTATTTTACCTGTCCTGAGCTCTGGGGTCTATAAGCACATTGTAACTTCCAATTAATCCCCAGGGTCCTGGCTAACCCCTGACTTACAAGGGCCATGAAGGCCGATCCATTATCAGACCCTATTACCTTAGGCAGTCCGTATCTTGGAAAATTATCTTTCAGGATCTTCTTGACCACAATTTGTGCCTGTTTTTTTGTGGGAAGGCTTCAATCCATCCTGAAAATGTACCTACAAAAACTTGGTGATATTTAACTCCATACCATGCTGGCTTAATTTCAGTAAAGTCCACTTCCAAGAATTGTCCTGGTCTGGATCCTTGTAGGTGGTTTTGCTGCAGGAAACTTGGAAGGGTAAGTATTAACCAATTGACAGACCCGACAGGCTTTTGTTACTTGTTCAGTTATTTCCTTTCGCTCTGAGTTGGTTAGTGGAAAACTCTGTTCTTGATTCTTCAGGAATGCCTGAAGTTTCTTTGAACCAATGTGAGTGAGTTGATGTACATTTTTAACGTACCATAGGGCTTTCTGAAAATGCAGGCTGGGCTCAGTGAAGTTGAGGATTTCAGTTTCAGTGTCATTAGATGTTGTCAAAAGCTTGCTGGTGCTCAGGGGTCCATTAGAATTGGGCATCTCCTTTTAACAGCGGGTATAAAGGAGCAGCTAAGGACGCAAACCCAGGTATCCATAACCTGCAAAAGCCAGCAGTCCCAAGAAACTCTCTGAGTTGTCTGCTATTAGATGGGGGTGGTATATGCTCAATGGTTTGTTTTCTGGGCTCAGTGAGCCATCGTTTACTGCCCCTAAGGGAATATCACAGGAAGATTACTTCTTTCTGGCAAATTTGGGCCTATTTGGCAGAAGCTCTATACCCGAGTTGAGCAAGCTCGGAAAATAGTGCTTGGGTCCCAGACTCACTGTTTTCCTTGGTGTTGGCTGCCAGTAGCAGGTCAGGGTAGTAGACTTCAGGGTGTGTAGTTCTGAAGTGGTTGAGATCTCTGGGGAGGGATTCATCAAAGAGAGTGGGGGACTTTTTGAACCCCTGTGGGAATCTAGTCCAAGTTAGTTGACCAGACGTTCTGGTTTCTGGGTCTACCCACTCGAAAGCAAATAGCAAATGACTATCTTTATGCAGACGCAAGCAAAAGATAGCATTTTTTTAAAGTACAGAACAGAATAGCAATTCCACTCAGGGTTCAGAGTGCTAGGCAGATTGTACAGATTAGGTACCGTGGGGTGAATGTCCTGCACTCTGTTGTTGATCTCTCTTAGGTCTTGAAGAAGCGATAGACCCCGGTTCCTGGATTATTTTACTGGTACCAGGGGTGTGTTCCAGTTCGAATGACCAGGCCTTAGGACCCCTAAGGCCAGATATTTCTGAATATGGGGCCTTATCCCATCTTTAGCTTTCTTGCTCAGAGGATTTTTTTGACATTGATTTGGTGGGCTGAAGTTTTTAACCCCACTGTTATTGGAGGTTGTTTCATGGCTAAGCCTAACTCAGCAGTTTTTTCCTAAGCATCTGCATAATCTGTTATCCATTTCTGGGTTAGCTTGCCTGTTTGATCAGTCTTGGGGGGGGTGACGAGTTGATGTTCATCTTCTACTGACATAGTTAAAGCCGTGACTATAGGAGTTTTTACTGAAGGTTTTAGAAATTTCACTTGGGGGCCTTCAGGGTTAAAAGTTATTCTGGCCTGGAGCTTGTTGAGCAGATCTCTGCCCATCAATGGGGGGGGGCATTCTGGGATTACTAGGAAGGAGTGATGGATTTTTCCTTTCCCCAGGACCATGGTCCTCTTAGTTGTCTAAGCCCCATATTTACTGCCATTAGGCCCTTGAACTAGAGTCCTTTTATTTAATAGACGGCCCAATGGTGTCTTAAGGGCTGAGTATACTGCCCCTGTGTCCACTTCAAAATTTACTCACTGCAGGCAAGTTCTTTGAGTTCTTTTGGCAGGGCCAGCTTCCTCCAGGGAAGGAGGGGCTGTGTGTGCCACGGGGTAGTCATCTGGAGGGCGCTGGGCTGGCCTAGATTCCTCCAATGGTGGAGAATCTGAGTCAGAAGCAGGGGAATCACTAAGAGGGAATTGGGGGTTGGGGAACGAGGACAGGGCATAAGGAGGGGGAGTAGAGTCCAGTAGAGTCTTGAGACTCAGGGAGAACAGAGGGTGGAGGAGAGGAGCAGAGGGTTTGAGAGATAGAATCATGGGGGAAGCAGTAGGAGCGGGGGCAGGTTCAAGGAAAGGTTTCACCAATGGAGAAGGAGATTTGCAGAGGTCCTGCTAAGTTAAGATATATTGCTGTTGATCTGGATGGCTATGTGACCCTGGTTGAAAAACAATATCTCTGAGTTTTTAAATTAGTGGGAAGTAGAAACATCTTTCTGGGGGCCATCCGACTCCGAAGGTGGGTCATTCTGAGGCACAGAGTGTCTGCCAGGTCCGGCGTTGTACTGAAAAAGAAAGATTCTGAGCCCTTAAGCAGACTTTGGTCCGGTGATCAAGGGTCAGGGACAGAGGCGTTGAAGTGTTCTGACCCATATGAAAGATACACAAACAGTGAAACCAATGACACACGACACAGACAAGACAAGACAATAAAGACAGGCAATGGACGTCCAGTACTGAGACCAGGAGAGAGTAGCCGGCAAAACGTGATGGGCTGGCAATGCCGAATCCAAAACAAAATATCACTGAGTCGAGGAGACTATTGTTACTCGATTTCCTGAGACCTCCGGGGCGTCCAGAGACATGACCTGTGGCTCTGTGACACGTCTGTCAGCCACCCTCAGAGAGAGCTCATGCTCATCACCGATAGCCATTATGCCCATCCCTAACCTGAAACCTGAAACCAGAAAGAGGCACCTTACTCACCCTGAGAGGAGCCATTGTCTGTCTTTCATCCACCACTGCTGGATCTCGCTGCGGCCCTCAGATGTAAAGTTCGGGCGAGCGTCGGAGGAAGAGACCACCAAGAGACTGTCTCATGCAACAGCCAAGGGTCCAGAATTCTGGGACTAAGAGCTCACTTGAATAGAGCAGAGAGCTCTGAGAACAGCTTAAGCAGAGCTTATATACTTTCCTTGGAGAGGGCAGGGAGGGAAGTTTATGGATGGGTCAGGGCGAGTCTGTGGTTTGTGTGTAAAAGGGAGAGGGAATACATTCTACAGTTTGGCAGTTCAGGACAGGACATTCTGGGAACAAGATTAGCAAAAAAGTTTTCAAGATTTCAACAGTGTTTTGTTAAGGATACAGAACAACAGAAAGTGACAAGTACCTATTTTATTTAATTTCACCAAAGCCTAAATGTAAAGTGAGCATGGATTACTAAAAACATTCTTGTAAAGGTTGCCTAATGCTCACAAATGTCAATTCTCTTCGTGACTACATATTTGTTTCTTCCTAAGATTATATATTCAACCTCAACCCTGTTGAAAATGCCTAATCCTATGACTCACTTAATACTTTGCCTGATTTCATAATGTCTCTATTGATATCTGCTTTCCTACATATTTTCCCCAGTTCATCATTGTGACTGACTCTTCACATGGAATGACATTAACATTCACTCTCTAACTGAAACTCTATTGATAAAGAACTTTGGTCCAAATCCTATACTCACTCTTCTTTCTAAACCTACCGACTATCTTCCTAATCCTAACAACTATCCCTTTTTGACTGGTGGTTCTCTTTGACATTCAATCATCCAAGGTACAACGTCCTATGCCATTGTATATCGATTTATCTGAGACATCTGTGCAGAAAGTATTTCAATGCTAAGTATACCAATCAAGGGCCCACTTTCCTTCTGGGCTTCAAATCTTACCTAGATTTCTGTTTTTCATACTTGAATCATACGTCTATATTCTTATAAATATCACAGATTCCCAATACCATTATTCATCCCACAGAATGATTCCTAACCCAAATCAAACCTGATATTAACCCTAACCACACAGTGTTCGCTCAATCCAACTTTAGAGAAGAGCAGGGACAGAGCTGATCTTAAAATACAGAAATGTAGGGGATCTTCCACCTGCTGAGAACCTCAAAGGTCCATGCAGAAAGGATCCCTGAAGAAGATGTAGGCAGATATGATGGACGTGAGAGAGCAAAAGTCATCTTCCATGGCAAAAAACCTGGTCAGGATGAAGGGAAGTGTATGAATCAGCCTCTCTCTACTTAATGTAGAGAAGATGGACCAAACCAGGCCTTTGTGGAGAGCTGTTCTTTGGTGCCTATGAATGATATATCATTCTAACTTGTGAAAGTGTCACAGGAAGTAGGGGCAGCCTCCATCTCATGGAACACTTGGAAGCAACTGTTAGGACAAAGTGTTTGCCAAGGGAGTGACCTCATTCAGTTCTTAAAGGAAGTGACCTACCTCACTTCCTTGGTAATGGAACTCTCTAAACTTGGGATCCAGGAAGCCAGGTACCCAGCGCCAGTCCCAGTCCCAGTCCCAGTCCCAGTGGGCTCACTTGTTTTGTGTTACTAAGGACAGAGTCACTCTTCCTTGGTACCT
The DNA here is from genome assembly GCF_048772815.1 of Callospermophilus lateralis. Classification (NCBI taxonomy): domain Eukaryota; kingdom Metazoa; phylum Chordata; class Mammalia; order Rodentia; family Sciuridae; genus Callospermophilus; species Callospermophilus lateralis. The sequence continues at coordinate 120,605,951 of NC_135313.1, read as the reverse complement.
ACTGATGTGAGGATGGCCAAATGCCAGGGTCATTCCTGAGAAAGCAGGTAGTGTCTCACCACAGGCTCCTGACAACCTCACAGAGTTGGCCAAGGAGACCAGATCTGAGAATGGATAGTCCATTTCAGGGGAACATAGTATGACCCACCAGTCAGAGGACACTCCGGATATTCACAGACCTACTTGGGGGAAAGAGGTGCCTTTTTGCGTGTGGGTGTGAGTTTGTGGTTTTTTCTCATGTTCTGAGAATAGGTAGAAAAGGCGGTTTGTTTGGTTTGGAGTGGACTTTTTCTAGTAAGTTGTTTGACAAGGCGAGTGTTTTTATGTCTGTGTATCCCACTTTGTCCGTGGTTGTAGACATTAGAAAAGAGAATGCATCAATGGATGTGTCCTGTCTAGTAGAAAGCTTCCCAGCATTCATTCTGCCCAATTTGTGAATGGACTTTGACTCGCCTTATGGATGGGCAATGACTACTATCTTACTACCTTGCTGTTTTCTTCCTGAATTCTGGCCACTCTCGAGAATAGGCTCATGGTTTTGTGTCCAAGATATGTATCACCTCCAAGCTCTGTGACATGGCCATGTACATGATAACTGAAGGGAATTGGAGGATCTCAGAAAACTCAGATATGAATGTGACCAGTAAAGTCTCAGTGGAGAATCCTTGCTTTGGGCCATTTGCTTACCTATTGTTCCATTGCCCTGAATGTCAGGAAGGTCTTTGCCTCAGGCCACCCCTTTGTGAAGCCTGAACAAAACTGTTTTCAAATTGAAATGAATTGGCATCACCTGTGGCTCTTTGCTTAATTGCTTTGGAAAGGGATGTTTCTTAATCAGCCTCTTTGTCCTGTGTGAGGCTGTGGCTTAGATTCTGAGCATCTGATGGATCTAAAGAAAGATTCCCTGTGTGCTACAAAACCAAAATGGTCAAAATAGCAGTCATTGTGGATGAAGTTTCTCGCCATCTTCTGTAATATTCCTGACATCCATCAAGTGAAAATAAGGATCCTTTGGGACAAATGAGTTCTTCAAATGCCTGCAGAGGCTAGACCATAGATGCTTGGGTTTTCTTATGACTCCAATTCACATAAAGAATCTATAACTCTCAGTCATTAGGCCTCAAATTGGAGAAGTGGAGCCATAATAAGGGCAGGCCTATTTGATCACTCGTGGTTCACAGGAAGGGTGTTCAGGCCACACTGACATTAGGGAAAATAGGGGCAAGGGAGCATATTTTGGACACTGTCTTGGCTGTGCCCCTTATGAAAACCTCCAGCCAGAGAATTTGATGAGTGTCTATATGGAAGAAGATGAGGGCCATGTGGGAGTGTTTTGGTTTTAATTGTGGTCATTTGTGTGGCGTTTGGAAGACATGACTGTAGCCACCATGACTAGAACTCTGGTGTGATTCCCCTTAGAGACTGAGTTCTGGAACTGACTTCAGAGAAGAATTGCTATGAATTGTGTTGGGATTTTAGGAGGCCACTCATGAGGGTCGCCCTTGGAAACTGAGATCTAGGCAAACTCAGATGGAGACTGCTGAGTAGTGACACAGAGCTGTGGTGCACAGGTGTGTGATTAAAACATCTCTGGTGGGGCCATGTGGATCTGCCAATGACTTCCAAATGGCTTGTGGCTGAAATGATGCAGGCCATAATCCCTTATACGTTTGACCTCTTCATATAAAGGCATCTTGTTATATGGAGAGGTTTCAGGGCAATGTTCAGAATCAGGTTGCAATCGTTAAGGGGGCAAGCTATGTGGGATAGAAGCCTGGTTGGTGTATTCTGCAGACCCTGACCCACCACACGTGTGAGAAATCCCTCCAGCACTGAGTCCCTGTTGATCTCCTTGTATTTCGTGAAGCAAATACCAAACTCCCAGTGCAGCAGCAAGAAACACGATGAAAAGTGGAAGATGAGCAAATGGCTTCATAGTCCACACGGGGAGGCACTTAGCCTTCAGTGGCCACAGTTTCCCAACAAAGAGAGAATTCAGCACTGCTGCCTCATGTTCATTGGAAAATAAGAAACCATATCTTCCAGGTCACATATATGCACACCCAGCTTTGATGGTCTCACTACAAAGGAAGCTAAAGCTCCTGACAACAACATATATTTCAAGTGCCCAAGGTCAGGGACAGTTTCTCAAGAAGTTTTAGGCTGGCAGAGCTCCATGTTTGTGGAGTGTTTACCTGTTAGACCAGGACATGACAAAAGACCACTGACTCCAATTAAAATCAAATTAAACCAAGCTTATTATTTCCACTGGCCGGGCTTCCTCTCCCTCTAAAAATGGCAGAAACTAGACAGCAACCCCACCTTTCCTACAGCCCACCTTTATAGCCCAGAAAGTTACACAAAGGCGGGTTACAGATAAGAGAACTCGGAGAAGGATCACATTAATGCTAGTTTACATTTTTTGTTTTTTTGCTGGCCCCTCAACAGAATTTATCAGGACCATTAGAGCCTCAACGACTGTCGTTGTCTGGCCAGGGAAGGCCAATATTTATGAGGTGTCACTAAAGTTTCAGAGAAAGCTGCTATTTGGTCAGAGAGCCAGGCATGGGTGAGTTCAAGGCATGGGCAGGTATTCAAAGCAGATTCAGAATTTGCAGTAATGTATAGTAAAGCCAAAATTATCTTTTCATGGTTTTGTGGAAAGATGGCTCCCAATTTTAATAAATGATCATGTTGGGTCTATCATTCCCCCTTTCTAATGTACCCCTTCCAAATCTTTGATAGGGTAGGGAAAGAGCAATGAGGGAATTTTAATTCCTCAGGTAACAGTCTCCAAATTTTTAGAACTCACCCAAAACTGGATTCCTGATTTTACCTGACATAATTAATTACTTATATTGATAGTTTATTTATTTTTGGCTCCATAGTTGTTAGACGAGAGGCGTCACTCATTTTGGCGTCTTCAGAGCTGAGAGAGGGTGACGTGAGTGGGCACAGCATATAGGACATGAGTTGTCTTTTAGAAGTCAGTTTAGGGACATGGGTTGCCTTTTAGAAATCATTTCGGTTTGAAGTCTGGTTGGGGAAGAACATGTTGTAAAGTCATCTGGGGATGGGTTCTTCTATGTGAGAAACAAAAACCATGAGTACTGAAAAAATGTTGCAGCAGCTGGAACATGTCACTATATAGAAGTTCCCTCAGCAGGCTTTAATATCCCCAGTTATCAGGATGTCAACTTAATATTTAACATTTAGTGTTACATTTGTCCCTCCCCATAAGATACAGTTTAATAATTTAATGTCATCTGATCTTGCAAAATTCTTTTACTAGTATGACCTCTGTGTGTAATAGAGAAACCTTTAATTCTGTTACTCAGGGCTGGATAATCATACTAGCAAACACCAAGCCTACCTGTGTAGGTTAGGAATATTTGTAGGCCTTAAACTAAAAATTTGTGCCTCTGGCAGCTCCTCTTGATAGTCACTTTTTATAGTTATCAGGCATTGCTGACTGAGAATCCTTCTTTGTGGCCTCCAGTCTTACTTATTTTGGGAGGATAACATAAAGTGAATACCTTAAAATATTATTATTATTATTATCATTATTATTATCATTATTATTATTATTATTATTTAAAATGTCAGGAATGGCTGTATTTCGGTTTTAACTCTCTTTGCTAAGTGTTTAAGATGAAGCTGTCAAACTGACTTTTGTTTCTATCTATTGTTAACATTAGCTGAGTTTTATGAAAGTCATTCTTGGGGAAACTTGAGAGCAGCTTCTCAGTTCTTCTGGTGCCATTTGCGCTAGGTGGGTCCAGGTCTTGCTTGACCATGGGGCTTCCCTCGGAAGCATCAAGGATGTCTCCCTTCTCTGATGACTCTCCTCTTCATAGCAAATGCACTGATTGGCTTTCTGTTTTCCAGTGGTCTCATTAATCTCCCTGATTGGGAGGTTATGAGGCCCAGAGTTGCAAAGCTCTTAGAGAAGTCCCCTGTTCCCTAGATTCATACTGACTCAGAGGGCAAGAGCCAAATATTGGTTTTCTTGGCTCTTTTCATGTAAATTTAATTTTAAATCCTAATCTTAATTATCCAGCAAATAAATTTTAACAGCCTTATATTAAGAGTACTGGGCTTTAATGTCTATAAGTTTATAATTATTTATCTTTTTTATTAATTGGGATCTGTTTTATTCTATCTGTCTTGTAGGTGATGACTTATTATCTTAAATTAACCCATGCTGTGTTCTTAAAGCAACACTTCTGTAAAACACTAACAGGGAATCTTTAGATCACTTATAAGGAAATTAGAAAATAAAATTTTTTAACAAGTGCAAAAATACTTAGTTTGTGTAATAGCTCCCCTGAATTTTTTAGCTGAGTTATACATTATATCCCCTGTTTGAGATCCTAGTAATCTTGACAGAAAACAAAACAACTTTTGAACATAACTTTAAATGAAACATAATCTGACCTACTGCTTTCGTAGTCATTCTCAAATGTAGTAATATGGGACACAGAGCCTTATCTCAGGTAAGGCAGGGCTCTTTATAAATATTAATTATTTTAGTTCTAAAGATGAACTTTGTTTTTTTAAATATCATTTTACAAAGTTTATGTAAATTGTTTGAGGTCACATGGACATTAGCTAACACCATATGATATCACATTTAAAACATGAATTTAATTAACACTGAAAGTTTTTAACCTTTGCATAGATAAGGCTCTCATTAACATTAAAATACATTTAAATTGTTCCCCAATGCAAAAAGTAACATAAAACTTTACATATCTTATTGAAAACAGGTAAATGAATGCCCAATATATTTTTTTTTACTATACAACTTCAGAACACCAGCTTGGTATAATGCTCTTTTAAAGTTTCTACCTTACACACTTGTATACCTGAAAGATATGAGCACATTAATAGCATTACAATTACATTGATGTTTCTACATTAAGCAAGTTTAGCTTTTAAAGAAATGGCAGTACAGGGCTCTAAAATAACAGTTCTTATTTAATCAGTTGTTTAATTTTTATGGTTGCTTGCTCTAGAAAAAATAAAACTTAATAAAACAAAATGTTATGGGTAAACTTATGTTTTAAGAAATTTTTGTCTCTTTAACACATGACTGATTTTTACAATCTTATACAGACTTTAGTACACACTTGTACAGACCTTAGTAAATCAATCAGATATCTAACAAAAGTACTCATGAATGAGTAATCCCATATCAAATTTACTTTACTTATTTATCAAAATATTAGACAAATGTATTGAAGATTGTAAACCATTTTTTTTGTTGAAGGAAAAGTCCTAGAACCAAGTCATATTAGAAGTTTTGTAGACATTAATATTTTATTAGATTTTTGAACACCTAGAAAAACTTGTAAGCTGAATTTTAAAGACATTTATTTTTATCTGTTTATCCAATTTAAATTCAACAATTTAAATCACGTGAATTAAAGATCTTTAGATCCACTTTGTAAAATTTGTTTTTATGAGCGTTGTTTTTATGAGTGCTCTTTATATATGTTAATTTGTGTATCATATATATGATATACGGACATATGTATATATAGATACACAACACATAACAACAGTGTGCACACATAATAATAGTAAAGGTCTTGTAGCTTTTCGCAGGTGAAATATCCATTGCAATGTTTCAAAAACTCCACAGTTGGTCAAAGATAGAACTGATCAGAAAAACATTAACCTAGGTCTGTAGGATCAAAATCATGAGCTCAAAAAAATAAATAAATAAAGAAAGAATCTAAGGAACAAAATAAGAGTCCTAGAAAAAATGACTGGTAATTAATTAGTAAATACCATACAATTTAACTTTTTTTTTCTCTTAGGCCTCAGATCAGTCTCCTACTGAGTTAGCAGGCTTCTTTCATTTGCATTTCAACATAAGTCCTGGCTGAGGTCCAGAAGGAGCAGGGAAAAGCTGCTAATCTGAGCAGACACCTCAGGCCTAAGGCATTTTAACCATAATATTCAGGTTTGGATGTTGAAAATTTTGATACAAGTTTAAGATACAATTCACAAAATTTTATATCTTTACATCTTGTTTTGTCAACAGATACCATACTATGATTTACTATCTTTGTCCAAATTAATGCACTGCTACACACAGTGACATTTTCCCAGGCTACCCAGTTCAAAATTGGTGAAAAATAGCCTGAATGATTGGAAGTTACTTGCCAACTTGGAAGTAGTGTTGTTTAGGTTTCCATCCTAAGTATTTAAGTTCTCTGACATGAATTATCTGATATCATAAACTAAACAATTACCAAAACCCTACTTTTAACTGCAAGATTGTGCAATGCTTTAAAAACCCATTCAGATACCAGATTGTTACAATAAAACATCATCATTTAGACACACATTCAGCTAAGATCATTCCCAAGAAACAATTTATAATATCAACATATTATTGCACATGTCTTAAAGGGCCAGAAACAAAGACACAAGACAGACAGAATGGAGCTCCAGACTATGGCTGACAGACAGAAGCCTTTAAAACAGAGCAGATAAGAGAAAAATCTCCTACACCAGTGGAACCATAGATGTCCCCACAAGGGAACCAGATGTTTTCACAGAGGGACAACCTGAAATGTAATATCAAGGGTCTCCATGGTTACTTTACTGCATTTAGTGCCCTCTTTTTCTTTTTCTCTTTTTTAAAAAAACAGAGGTGGCATAATCCTTACAGTGCAGGGAAGGAAGGAGGTAATTCTCTGAAGGAACAGGGCTTTGGCAGCTGCTGGGAGTCCCTCAGTCCCTCCTTTTACTTACAGGATTAGCTCTTCTGGTTTCGTTCCACCCCAAGCACGCTCCATCTCCTAACATTTCAGTAGTCAGCTCTCAAAAATTTCCGGGGCGGGGGGTGTACCAAAATTTGTAACTTAAAGTTTACTTCCTTATTTGAAGTCAATTCATGCCAATTTAATAATGAGGACAGGGTTTGAGAAAAAGAAAAAGGGAGTTTTACTGCTTTGCTAACAAAGGAAAAACACAGGGGTCTCTGCCCAAAGGTTGTAACTCTCTTTGTCTGAAGGGACAAGGGGTTTTAAAGGAGTTTCAATTGTTAACCTGGAAGATACTCAGTTATTACGTCCCCAGCAGGCATTGCCCTGTGCAGTGTGTGTGTGCTCCAGGCAGACAGCTAGTGGCTTCTCTCATCCTGCTTAACAAAGGGGGGTAAAGTTCATCACAGTTCTTTAAAACACAGTTCAAAGGGATGTCAGTCTTACTTGCTTTATTACCCATTTTCATGTCCAATATCCTTAAGTTTTTTCCACAGAAATCACACAACAAAACACACAAAAACAAACAAACAAAAAACATGTAGAACACAGAAGAAAACAAAAAAACAGAAACTCGGCGCAAAAACAGAAAAACAGAGGAGCAATGGAACATCTTGTTAATGCTCCGGGATAGGAACTTCTGTGTGTCTGTTGGCACCTCTCTACCCTTTCAGAGGAATTCCCTACAGAATAGAACAGAGGACAGAATGATTCTCATTACTGTCCCAGACAGGGGTATATGTGTGCCTCCCCAGGCCACCTCTCTGTCATCAGAAGAGATCTCCCTTAACCGGATATCGGATGTTATATAGGTGCCACTTACCGATGGAGGCCTCCTCCACCATGAGCTTGCTAATTGTTTTAGTGCGGTGGTTCACTGCAGTGCTCCCCGGACCAAAAGCTCACTCCAAGGCCTTGGAACTTGCCTCTTCAGGATGGAGCCCTGGAGGGAAGGCCAGCTTCAGAATTTCCAGCAGTCTGGTCTTGTGATCTGTTGGGGCAGGTTCATCTCACTGTGGAACTACAAAATGTTAGACGACGATTCAAGAAAAGACCACTGACTCCAATTAAAGTCAAATTAAGACAAGCTTATTATTTTCAATGGCCGGGCTGCATCTTCCTCTCAAAACAGTGGAAACAAGACAGCAAACCCACCTTTCCTACAGCCCAGCTTTATAGCCAAGAAAGTTACACAAAAGGGGCGTTACAGAAAACAGAATTTTGATAAGCATCACACTAATTTTTGTTTACATTTTTTTTTGCTGGCCCCAGAATCAGAAATTATGAGGACCATCAGAGCCTCAGAGAGGGTCATTGTATGGTCAGGGAAGGCCAATATTTATGAGGTGTCACTGAAGTTTCAGAGAGGGCTGCGATCTGGTCAGAGAGCTAGGCATGGGGGAGTACAAGGCACGGGCAGGCATTCCAAGCAGGTTCAGAATTTGCAGTAATTTATACTAAAGCCAAAATTATCTTTTCATGGTTTTGTGGAAAGATGGCTCCTAATTTTAATAAAAGCTTAGGTTGGGTGTATCAACCGTGTCCCTTACTTTTGGAAACTCCTCTACAACCTCCAAAGTTGTGAACTCCTGAGCATTTTCCAATCCAGATATGTATTCACAGATTTTCTAACTCTTCTCCTCTAATTGTGTCTTACTTGGGGCCAAGGTAATGTCAAGACATTATTCTGGATGAGAGTGGGAAGATTATTGTGCAGCACATATTTGCATATACATTGGATTCATTTTCCAATTTTCCTTTCGAAATACTGAATCCCTGACACTAACCCATAGCTTACTAGATTCTAACTACTAATACTAATATGATGGAGAAAAATAACCCAAATAGAATTGAAATACAAGCATTTAAGAGGAGGCATGGTGTATACTGGAATTGCCTTTTGCAAGATAAAGGGTAGGTGTTATAAATCTAGTGAATTTTTTATTGAAATATTTCTCCATGTGTTTTAAAAATGAACAAATATGTCAATTCCTGAGTCCCTTTCTCTCTAGCCTATTCCGCACGTGTATTTTTATATGCACATATAGAATCCTACCTGGTATCACACGTACATTTGTGTGAGGTGCCTGACTTGGCAGATACAAATTGTGAGAAGAGATCACTTCTCGTAAACGCTGTTGGAACTGAAAATTCAACCTATGGGTGAGCTTCCTAGTAGATCATTATACATAAATCCATTTTCAGTAAACTAAATATTATTTTTCCATCTGTGGATGGTATATATTTCATGATGAATTACGTTTTTCATATATATTGCTATTATTTAATGTCTGTGTGTATTTTGTGTGTATGTATGTGATGTATGTGTGTGTGTGTGTGTGTGTATATATATATATATATATATATATATATATATATATATACACTCTAAAAATATTACAAAATATGAATTACATGTGTCTTATATACACTCTCAAAATTCATTCTTGTTCATGTATGTGGATTAATAATCAACTTCTCACAAGATTTATCTCAGAAATATTCATCCACTTGAAATACATATTTGTTTTCAATAACAGAAAACTCACTACAGCGAATGGTGGTGACAAATATTAATATTTCTGCAGTAACTGACCCAGTTTAACATCAATGCAAGTGAATTCCTATGGGACATGATGAGTATTTTGACGTTCATTTTTATTCAACACTGGTACATTAATATTTCTTCAGTTTTTGCACTTCATAATATATATATTTCATCCACAAGTTCACAAATTTATATGCATTTATTTCACTTTCAATCACTTCCTGCTTCAGAACACATGCATTCCTCCAGGTTTCTTGACTGGTATTTTCATGAGACTTCTTTCCAAACACATTATTTTCAATTTCCATAATCACTTTTGAAGCAAATCTCACACACATCATGATAAACCATAAACCTAATATTACCATTAGATGTATTACTGGTTGGAATGAATGATTGTATATCAATATAAGATTCCCTGTATAATTTCAGATGTGAATTCAATCCATTATTTAAAGTTGGAACCAGTTACATTACTTATTCCCAGTATGGTCTATTCATGCATTATCTCTATTTTCATAAACACAGGGTACACTTATTTGAACCCCAATAATAATTTGTAGTCTTCAAATATTGCTCCCAGAAATGGTGGAAGAAATACTTATGCACCTGATCTACACATACATTTTGTCACAGTAATATTCTGGACACAAAATGCAAAGTTTACACTTATGATTGTACCATATCCTAAGTGGAAAGTGAGCATGGATTCCTAAAACATCCATTTCACCTTTGTCTAATGCTCTCAAATATAAATCCTATTGGTGACTACATATTTGTTTCTTCCAAGATTATGTATTCAACCTCAAGCCTGTTGAAAATGTCTAATCCTGTCACTCACTTTATACTCCTTCTGAATATACTCACATGAATAGAGCAGACAGCCCTGAGAACAGCTTAAGCAGAGCATATATACTTTCCTTGGAGAGGGCAGGGACGGAAATTTATTGATGGGTCAGAGCGAGTGGGCGGTTAGTGTGAAACTGGGTGAGGGAATACATTCTGCAATTTGGCAGTTGGGGACAGCACAATCTGGGAACAAGATTACAAACAGTTCTCAAGATTTCAACAGTGTTTTGTTAAGCATACAGAAAAACAGGAAGTTACAAGTACCTTTTTTATTAACCTTTCATTCCCCACTTCTTCTTCTTGCTACTTTTAATCATAAAAGTGATTATTGGGGCGTGTCACATTCTATGTCTGCTAGTGGGGTATTACCATGTTTAACTTGTCCAATTTGAGCTTGGAGAAAATAAATTACATGGTTGAGCAAACAGGGTTTTATAGTTAGCAACAATATGAGGATTATTATTGGACAGGCAAGGGTTGATAAAAGCGTAGATAACCAGGGGGAATGTGTGAACCAAGACTCAAACCACCCTTTTTGGGCCTCTCTCTCTCGTTGACGCTTTTCAAGGCATCCTTTTATTTTACTCATAGGTTATTTTACAACCTCAGTATGTTCGGCATCAAAACAACATTCTTACATCAATGCAGCACAAAGGCCCCCTTCTCTCATGAAGAGGAGGTCCAACCCTCAACTGGTGTGTAAAGCAACTGCAGAGAGAGATGTTAAAGATTCCTGCAAAGCTGTGATGGAGGTTTCTATTATCTTTAAGTTTTGGTCTTTTGCTGCTTCTATTTGGGTCATTTGTTGTGTACCATGGAGCAGGGCAGTGGTTCCTGTGACTACCCCTGCCGCAACTCCAATTCCTAATATGATGGCTAAAGTGAGGGATATATATTCCCAGTGGAACCGGGTTGTATGCCCCCCTGTTTGAACTTCAAATGAACCTGGGTCATTATAGAGCAATCTGGAACACATCTTCACCATTACACAATTAATCACATCTGTTGACCATTTCATGAAAACATAAACAATGTTTAAGTATATAGAATTATACTGTTGTAGGGACGAACAAGGCACGGCACCTAAGATAGCACCAAAGACAGGAAATCAGTCCTATTTGGTTGCAACCGGATTCAGAGGGCATTGCTTCTGTTGTAATCAATTAACTCCCTAAACCCCAAGTTTAGGTAGTTTCAGAATTTTGTACCCAACATGAAAGAGAAGGGACTCAGAAGTTCACAGTCTGCAGAAATTCACAAAAAGAAGCTTTTTTTCTGTTTTTTCCTCTATTGTGGGCAAGTTAACTTTTCAAGGACACCTGGGAGGCAGAGAGCTTTTTTTTTCCTTTTCTTTTATTCCCCTGCCAACTGTTACCATGGAGCCCAGTTTGTAATTTTTTATCTTAGAAATGTAGCCATCTCTGTGAAGCCCCAGCTCAAGGCCAGAGGCCTTGTTCACATATTCTGTGAAGAACTATTAAGGGGGTGTCTAGCTTAGGAGTGCTGATTTTTCCAGCCAGTAGCCAAGTAGAACAGGGCAACAGAAAAAGAGGAAGTTAATCTACACTGAACTCATTTATAGAGACTCTTTTGCTGAAAGTCCTAAAGTCAGCCATGGTGAAGACTTCTGGAGAAGTTCAGTGAAGATTTTTCTGTGGGCCTGGTACGGAGGGGGAACACGGGGAAGGCGGGGGATGAGAGCAGCTCCGTGGATCTGAGAATAAGGAACGAGAGATGTAAAAGAATAATGGAAAAGGGGTTTGGGATTTTCCTAGCAACATAAATTGAGCAGTAGAACCGGTAGAGCAGAAAGGAAGACAGGAGTGAGTATCCCAAAATGCCTGTGAGGGACTTTAAATTCTTAGTAACCTGTTTTCAGTGATGACTAAGCAACTTTAAAGGCCATTTTCATTACATCTTCGATAGGGGTCTGAGGGCTCTCCTAAGCTGGTTTGAGCTTTGGGTTAGGTGGTAAGAGGACCTGGTGGGACCCGGTGTGGGCACTGACAGGAAAAGAGAGAAGTGAGTGGGTGGATGGGTACCTCAGTACCTGCTACCTCAGCAAGGGGGCAATGCTCTGAGAACTGGCGGAGGTTTTGGTTTTTGATCTAGTAATTGGAGAAGAGAAATCAGGTTTGCTGAGGTGGGACTGACAGCAGAGAGTCTGGAGAAGAAGGCTGAGTTTGAGGAAGTATTGGAGAAGCATAGTTCAGGATGTGAGTGAAAGAGGAAAAAGGCCTTTACATAGGGGAATTTTCTTTCGCCCTTTTGAGCACTTGCAGAAGTTAAAAAGGTCACACAGAATTTGAGGATCTAGAGACTCCTATGGGGGCCATCAGTTTGGGTTGTCTAAGTGGTAATATGGCCAATGCTGTGTACTGAATTTGATGAGGATATTGGGTTCCACCAGGCAGCCCCTGTATGCTCAAATCCCCATGACTTACAGAAGAAGTCGGCTTTTCCCCCACACAGCTGTGGCGGTTTATGGCTTTGATAGTCTGCCGGGCAAACATACTAATATAGGCTAGCCAACCTGCATCTGGCTTGCCTGTCCCTACAACCATAATGTTTGTTTTCATTATCTATGGTGCGGAAAGGATTTAATGGAATTTTAGTGGGATCCTCTTCATCAGGGATATCCTAATAGGAAAGACCTATAGCCAGCTGACAAATGTCTGGGTGGAGAGATGGCCACCAGGTCTTTAAGGGGGCTGTATGCAAGATAGACCATACTTCTTGTCTAGTATGATTTGTGATCAGCCATCGCTGCTGAAGGGGCTGATTAGCGTTAGGACTACGGGTGGCCAAGGAGAGAGTCTATAGCCTTACCCACGTGGCGAATATGCAATTTGAAAGGGTTAACAGTCTTTTCCAGTTTCCAGCCAGAGTCTGGACATGGCACAGGTTTGACATGAGAGGCATGGATCCAGGAAGTGATTCCCTCTACTTTTACTGCTGTAGGTGTTATAAGTAGCACCTGGAATGGTCCTTTCCAGCGGGGTTCTAGGGATGACTGATGTCATCTTATGTAGAGGAAGTCTCTTTCTTGATATCAATGTGGATTCCCCTCGTCCCCAGGTTGGAAGGCAGTGGCCAGCTGTTTCCACAGGTATAGCTGAGTTCTTAGAAGAGATTTAAGTCTGTCAAGCAAGGGTGTGTGGAAGGGATCCTTAGGTCTTAGAGTCAGGGTTAGGTCTCTTAGTGGAGGAGGGGCCCCATAGAGAATTTCATAGGGGTTGAGGTTACACAAAGAAAAAAAGCGAGTATTTCTTTCATGAAGCAGTGCATAAGGCAGGAGCATAGTCTAATCTTTTATGCCGGTCTGTAAGCTTAATTTCGTTAAGGTCTCTTTAATGGTTCTATTTTTTTTTTTTTTTTACGTGTCCTGAGCTCTTGGGTCTATAAGCACAATGTAACTTCCAATTAATCCCCAGGGTCCTGGCTAACCCCTTACTTACCTGGCCCATGAAGGCTGTTCAATTATCAGACCATATTACATTAGGCAGGCCGTGTCTTTGATAAATATCTTTCAGGATCGTCTTGACCACAATTTGTGCCAGTTTTCTTTTATTTTTTTTGGTGGGAAAGGCTTCAATCCATCCCGAAAATGTATCTACAAAGACTAGGATATATTTAAGTCCATACCTTGCTGGCTTAATTTCAGTAAGGTCCACTTCCCAGAATTGTCCTGGTCTGGTTCCTCATAGGTGCTTTCCTGCAGAAAGCTTGGAAGGGTAAGCATTAACCAATTGACAGAACTGACAGGCTTTTGTTACCCATTCAATTATTTCCTTTCACTGTGAGTGAGTTAGTCTAAAACTCTATTCTTGATCCTACAGTAATGCCTGCGGTTTTTTTGAACCAAGTTGATTGAGTTGATGTACATTTTTAACGTAGTGTAGGGCTTTCTGAAATTGCAGGCTGGGCTCAGTGAAGTTGAGGAGATCAGTGTCAGTGTTCTTAGATGTTATCAAAAGCTTGCTGGTGCTCAAGGATCCATTGGAATTGGGCATTCTCATTTAACAGCGGGTATAAAGGAGCAGCTAAGAACACAAACCCAGGTCCATAACCTGCTAAAGCCAGCAGTCCCAAGAAACTCTCTATGTTGTCTCCTGTTAAATGGGGGTGGTATCTGCACAACGGTTTGTTTCCTGGGCTCAGTGAGCCATCATTTACCGCGCCTAAGGGAATACCCCAGGAAGATTACTTCTTGCTGACAAATTGGGGCTTTTTGTTCGAAGCTCTCTACCCGAGTTGAGCAAGCTAAGATAATAGTGCTTGGGTCTCAGACTCACAGTTTTCATTGGTGTTGGCTGCCAGTAGCTGGATATCCACATATTGAAGCAGAATGACTTAGGGGTGCATAGTTCTGAAGTTGTTGAGATGTCTGTGAAGGGCTTCATCAAAGAGAGTGGGGGAGTTTTTGAACCCCTGTGGGAGTCTAGTCCAAGTTAGTTGACAAGACGTTCCAGTTTCTGGGTCTACCTACTCGAAAGCAAACAGCAACTGACTATCTTTATGCAGAGGCAAGCAAAAGAAAGCATCTTTTAAGTACAGAACAGTATACCATTTTCACTCGGCCACAGCAAAGAGGTTATTGGGGGTCCAGCATGCTGGGGCTCTGAGCTCATTGAATAGAGCAGAGAGCCCTGAGAACAGCTTTAACAGAGCTTATATACTTTTCTTGGAGAGGGCAGAAAGGGAAATTTATTGATGGGTCAGGGCGAGTGTGCGGTTTGAGTGCACCCGGGTGAGGGAGTATATTCTGCAGTTTGGCAGTTGGGGACAGCACATTCTGGGAACAAAATTACTAAACAGTTCTCAAGATTTCAACAGTGGTTTGTTAAGCATACAGAAAAACAGGAAGTGACAAGTGCCTATTTATTTAACCTTTCACCAAAGCAAAATGGAAAGTGAGCATGGATTACTAAAAACAACCATGTCCAGGTTGCCTAATGCTCTCAAATGTCAATCCTATTGGAGGCAACATATGTCTTTCTTCCTAAGATTATATATTCAACCTCAACCATGTTGAAAATGTCAAAACCTATTACATTATACTTTGTCTGATTTCCTAATGTCTCTATTGATATTTGCATTCCTACTTATTTTCCCCAGTTCATCATTGTGACTGACCCTTCGCGTGTGCTGACACTGACATTCACTCTCTACCCAAAAATCTATTGCTAAAGAACTTTTGTCCAAATTCCATAATCACTCTTTTTTCTAAACCTACAGGCTATCTTCCTAATTCTACCGACTATCCCTTTTTGACTGGATGTTCTCTTCGACATTCAATCATCCAAGGTAGAAGGTCCTATCCCATTTTATATCGATTTATCTGAGACATCTGTGCAGAATGTAATTCAAAGCTAAGTATACCAATCATGGGCCCAATGCACTTCTGGGCTTCAAATCTTACCTAGATTTTTATTTTCATACTTATATTTCACCTATATATTCTTGTAAATATTGCAGATTCCCAATACTATTAGTCATCACGCAGAATGATTCCTAACCCAAATCGAACCTGTTATTAACCCTAACCATACACTGTTCCCTCAATATAACTTTACAGAAGAGCAGGCCCAGAGTTGGTCTTTCAATACAGGAATGTAGGGGATCTTCCACATGCTGAGAAACTCAAAGATCCATGTAGAAATGAACTCTGGAGAAGTTGTAGGCAGCTATGAAGGACCTGAGAGAGCAAAAGTCATCTTCAATGGCAAACAACCTTGTCAGGATGAAGGTTTTTGTCTGTATCAGCCTCTCTGTTCTTAATATAGAGAAGATGGACCAAACCAGGCCTGTTTGGAGAGCTGTTCCCTGGTGCCTATGGTTGATATACCATTCTAACTTGTGAAAGTGTCACAGTAAGTAGGGGCAACCTCCATCTCATGGGACACTTGGAAGCAACTCTTAGGACCAAGTGGTTGCCAAGGCAGTGAGCTCATTCAGTTCCTAAAGGAAGTGACCTACATCACTTCCTTGGTGATGGAACTCTCTGAACTTGGGTTCCAGGAAGCCAGGCACTCAGAGCCAGTTGCAGTACCAGTCCCAGTGGACTCACTTGTTTGGATATACCAAGGAAAGATTCAGTCTTTCTTGGTACCTGCTGATGTGAGGATGGAAAAAGCCAGAAGAGCTCTGAAGAGGGGCCTTTACAGAGAAAGCAGGTAGTGGCTAACTGCTGGCTCCAGACAACTTCACAGTGTTGGCCAAGGAGACCAAACCTGAGACAGGACAGGCCATTTCAGGTAAACATTGTAGGGCCCACCAGTCATAGGACACTCTGGGTAGTCACAGACATACTAGGGGGAAGGTGGTGCCTTTGTGGGTGTGGGTGTGAGTTTGTGGTTTTGTCTCATGTTCTGAGAATAGGTAAGAAAGGCGGTTTGTTTGGTTTGGAGTGGACAAATTCTAGAATGTCTTTTGACAAGGTGAGTGTTTCTATATCTGTGTATCTCACGGATGTGTCCTGTCTAGTAGAAAGCTTCCCAGCATTCATCCTACCCTATTTATGAATGGACTGTCACTTGCCTTAGGGATGGGCAACACCTACTTCCTTCCTAAGTCCCTGTTTTCATCAGGAATTCTGTCCACTCTCCAAAATAGGCTCATGGTTTTGTGTGCAAGATATGTACCACCTCCAAGCTCTGGGACATGGCCATGCACTGGATAGCTGAAGGGAATGGGGAGCATCTCAGAAATCTCAGATATCAGTGTGACCAGGAAAATATCAGTGGAGAAATCCTGCTTTGGGCCTTTTGCTTACCTATTGTTCTGTTGCCCTGAATCTCAGGAAGGTTTTTGCCTCAAGCCACCACTTTGTGAAGCGTGAAGAAAACAGTTTTTAAATGGAATTGAATAGGCATCACCTGTGGCTCTTTGCTTAATTGCTTTGGAAAGGGACTTGTATAAATCAGATTCTTGGCCCTGTGTGAGGCCGTGGCTTAGATTCTCAGCACCTGATGGATCCAAAGAATGATCCCATGTGTACATCAAAAACCAAAATAGCAAAAAGTTCAGTCATTGTGGATGAAGTCTCTTGCCTTCCTCTGTTAGGTTATTGATATCCATCAAGTGAGAATAGGGATCCTTTCTTTCAAATGAGCTCTTCAAAGCTCTGCAGAGGCGAGCCCATAGGTGCTTGGGCTTTCTCATGACTCCATATCACATTAAGAATCTATACCTGACAGTCATTAGACCTCAAATTGGAGAAGCAGAGCAGTATTAAAGGCAAGCCTATTTGACCACTCCTGGTTCACAGAAAGGGTGTCCAGCCCACCATGACTTTAGCCAAATGAGGGGCAAGGGACCTTATTTTGGACACTGTCTTGGGCTGCACCCTTCATGGAAAACTCCAGCCATAGGTAATGATGAGTGTCTATGTGGAAGAATATGAGGGCGATGAAGGAGTGTTTTGGTTTTAATTGTGGTCATTTGCGTGGCAGTTGAATGAGATGACAGTGTCCATCTGGGCTTGAACTCTGGAGTGATTCCCCTTAGAAAATGAGTTCTGGTACTGAACTCAGAGAAGTATTGTCATGAATTTTGTTGGGATTTTAGCAGGCCACTCATGAGAGTCACCCTTGGAAACTGAGATCTAGGCCCAGGGTAGCTTTCCACAGAGCACTGGGTATCTCAGCCAGGATATCACATGATTTTATTCTGAAATAATTGGCAGCCATAGTTGAGAGTCAAAACACACATGGACCTTACATTGTATAACTCAATGTGCCTGACTTCATGTGACCTTTGGCCACTCTTTGGGAAGCCTTGCCTGTGAGAGTCCTCCAGAGCTTTCATTGAAATGAGCTTCCTCAACACTTAATGGTCCCTGAATATTTTGAACCCACAGTGCCTCCAACTTCATCATTGAAAAACTGGGAAGATATATACCAGGAAATGTTTTAAATTTCCATGATCAGGTGGCACTTGAGAACCTTTGGATGTCCTGTTGCTGATCTTTAGTGTTCCAGAAAAAGCGTTGATTGACTGTGTTTCATTTAAATGGTGTAGAACAGAGATGCCAGTAAGTTGGAGCCTGCTGAGTAGTGGGCCTATTGCTGTGGTGTGCAAGTGTATGATAAAGCATTTGTGGTGGGGCCATGTGAATGTGCTATTGGCTTCCAAATGGCTTGGGACTGACATGGTGAAGCCAGCAGACCCTTATATGTAAAGGCATCTTGTTATTTGGAGAGATTTCAGGGCAATTTTTAGAATCAGGTTGCTATGGACAAGGGGGCAAGCTATGTTGGATAGAAGCCTGGTTGGTGCTTTCTCCTGCAGATCCTGACCCACCACACATGACAGAACTCCCTCCAGCACTGTCTCCCAGTTTAACTTGTTGTATTTTATGAAGCGAATACCAAAGCCCCAGTGCAGCACCAATAAAAACCACGAAAAGTGGAGGAATTCCAAATAGCTTCACAGTCCACATGGGAAGAAACTTAGCCTCCAGTGGTACCAGTTAACCTACAAAGAGAGAATTCAGCAATGCTGCCTCAAGTTCAATGTAAAATAAGAAACCATGTCCTCCAGGTCACATAGATGCAGACCCAGCTTGGATGGTCTAACTAGAAAGAAAGCTAATGCTCCTGACAATAGCATATATTTCTAGTGTCCAACCTTGGAGGCAGTTTCTCAAAAAGTCTATAGGCCAACAGAGCTCCATGTTTGTGGAGTGTTTACCCACACAGGTAATGTCAAGTCATTGTTCTGGATGAGAGTGGGAATATTTTTGTGTAGCAAATACTTGCATACACATTGGATTCCTTATCTAATTTTCCATTCGAAATACTGAAACCCTGACACTAACACATACCCTACTAGACTCTGACTACTAATCCTAATATGAGGGAGAAAAATAACCCAAAGAGAATAGGAATACAAGCAGATCAGAGGAGGCATGGTGTATATTTGGACTTTCCTTTTGCATTTCATAGGGTAGGAGTTATATATCTAGTCAATTTTTTGTTGGAATAGTTCTCCATGTGTTTTAAAGTTAAGAAATATGTGAATTCTTGTCTCCGTTTCTCTGTAGCTTATTCAGCACATGTATATTTATATGCACATATAGAATCCTTCCTGGTATGAAACATACACACTTGTGTGGTGGCTGACTTGGCAGATACAAATGGTGAGAAGAGATCACTGCTCCTAAACAGTGTTGGAACTGAAAATTCAACCTATGGGTTAGCTTCCTACTTGAATAACACTATACGTAAATCCATGATCAGTAAAAAGAATATTTTTGGATATGTGGATAATATATATTTCGTGGTGAATTTCGATTGGCATATATATTGCTCTTTTTAATATCTCTGTGTGTGTGTTTGTGTGTGTGTGTATATATATATATATATATATATATATATATATATATATATATATATACATTACATACTTAATCACATCTGTTTATACTGCACCATTACATACTTAATCACATCTGTTGATCATTTGATGAAAACATAAACAATGTTTAAGTATATAGAATTATACTGTTGTAAGGACAGACAAGGCAAGGCACGTAAGATAGCACAGAAGACAGGGAAACAGTCCTATTTGGTTGTAACCGGATTTAGAGGGCATTGCTTCTGTTGTAATCTTTTAATCCCCTGAACCCCAAGTTTAGGTAGTTTCAGAATTTTGTACCCCCAACATGTAATGTAAGGGGCTCAGAAATTCACAGTCTGCAGAAGTTCACAAAAAGCAGTTTTTTTACTGTTTTTTTTTTTTTCTCTGCTCTGGGAAAGTTAACTTTTAAAGGATATCTGGTAGGGGGAGAGCTTTTTTCTTCTCTTTTATTTCTTCCTGCCAGCTGTTACCATGGAGCCCAGTTGGTAACTTCTTTATCTTAGAAATGTAGCCATCTCTGGAAGCCCCAGCTCAAAGCCAGAGGCCTTGTTCACATATTTTGTGAAAAATTAGTAAGGCGGTGTCTAGCTTAGGAGTGCTGATTTTTCCAGCCAGTGGCCAAGTAGAACAGAGCAACACAAAAAGAGGAAGTTTATCTACACTGAACTCTTGTATAGGGCCTCTGTTGCTGAAAGTCCTAAAGTCAGCCATGATCAAGGCTTCTGGAGAAGGCTATTTAAGATTTTTCTGTGAGATTGGAACAGAGGGAAATACAAGGAAGGCGGGGGGTGAGAGCAGCTCCGTGGTTCTGAGAATGAGGAAAAAGAGATATAAAAGAATAATGGGAAAGGGGTTTGGGATTTTCCTGGCAATAGAACTTGAGCAGTAGAACAGGTAGAGCAGAGGGGAAGACGGGAGTGAGTATCCCAAAAAGCCTATGAGGGACTTTAAATTCTTCGTAACCTGTTTTCAGTGATGACAAAGCAACTTTAAAGGCCATTTTCATTGCATCTTGGATAGGCGTCTGAGGGCACTCCTCAGCTGGTTTGAGCTTTGTGTTAGCTGGTATTAGGACCTGGTGGGACCCGGTGCATGCACTGACAGGAGAAGAGAGGAGTGAGTGGGTGGAAGGGTACCTCAGTACCTGCTACCTCAGCAAGGAGGCAATGGTATGAGAACCAGCGGAGGTTTTTGTTTTTGATCTAGTAATTGGAGGGGAGAAATCAGGTTGCTCATGTGGGAGTGACAGCAGAGAGTCTGGAGCAGAAGGCGGGGGGTGAGGATGTATTGTAGAAGCATAGTTCAGGATGTGAGCAAAGGAGGGAAAAGACATAAACATAGGGGAATTTCCTTGGAAGTAAATTCCCAATTGATGGATCTTTTTGAACACTTGCCGAAGTTGAAAATGTCACACAGAATTTGAGGATCTGGAGACCCCTCTGGGGGCCATTAGTTTTGG
The DNA here is from genome assembly GCF_048772815.1 of Callospermophilus lateralis. NCBI lineage: Eukaryota > Metazoa > Chordata > Mammalia > Rodentia > Sciuridae > Callospermophilus > Callospermophilus lateralis. Next base: position 120,584,953 of record NC_135313.1, on the reverse strand, counting down.
TTGTCTAATTGGTAATATGGCCAATGCTGTGTACTGAATTTGATGAGGAGTTTGGGTTCTACCAGGCAGCCCCTGTATGCTCACATCCCCATTATTTTCAGAAGAAGTCCGCTTTTCCCCCACACAGCTGTGGCGGTTTGTGGCTTTGATAGTCTGCCGGGCAAACACAGTAATCTAGGCTAGCCAACCTGCATCTGGCTCGCGTGTCCCTAGATCCATAATGTTTGTTTCCATTATCTGTGGTACAGAAGGGATTTAATGGAATTTTAGTTGGATCCTCTTCATCAGAGATATCCCAATATGAAAGACGTATAGCCAGCTGACAAATGTCTGGGTGGAGAAATGGCCACCAGGTCCCTAAGGGGGCTGTATGCGAGATAGACCATACTTCTTGTCTAGTAGGATTTGTGATCAGCCATCGCTGATGAACGGGCTGATGAGGGTAAGGACTACTGGTGGACAAGGGGAGAGTCTATAGCTTTATCCACATGGCGAATATGCAATTTGAAAGGGTTTCCAGTCTTTTCCAGTTTCCAGCCAGAGTCTGGACAGGGCGCAGGCTTGAGATAAGAATTAGGATCCAGGAATTGATTCCGTCTACCTTTACCACTGTAGGTTTTATAAGTAGCACCTGGTATGTTCCTGCCCAGCGGGGTTACAGGGATGACACCTGATGTTGTCTTATGTAGAGGATGTTTCTTATTTGATATCGATGTGGAGTCCCCTCTTCACCAGGTTGGTAGGCAGTGGCCAGCTGTTTCAACAGGTATCGCTGAGTTCTTTCAAGAGCTTTAAGTCTGTCAAACAAGGGGTTGTGGAAGGGATCATTAGGTCTTAGAGTTGGGGTTAGGCCCCTTACTGGAGGAGGGGCTCCATAAAGAATTTCATAGGGGGTGAGGTTACACAAAGAAATAGAGGGAGTATTTCTTGCATGAAACAGTGCATAAGGCAGGAGCATAGTCCAATCTTTTATGCTGCTCTCTAAGCTTAATTTCGTTAAGGTCTCTTTAATGGTTCTATTTATTTTTTTTTACCTGTCCTGAGCTATGGGGTCTATAAGCACAATGTAACTTCCAATTTATCCCCAGGGTCCTGGCTAACCCCTGACTTACCTGGGCCATGGACGCCGGGCATTATCAGACCCTAGTACCTTAGGCAGGCCGTGTCTTGGAAAAATATCTTTCAGGATCTTCTTGACCACAATTTGTACCTTTTTTTTTTTTGTGGGGAAGGCTTCAATCCATCCTGAAAATATATCTACAAAGACTAGGAGATATTTAAGTCCATACCTTGCTGGCTTAATTTCAGTAAGTCCACTTCCCAGAATTGTCCTGGTCTGGTTCCTAATAGGTGCTTTGCTGCGGAAAGCTTGGAAGGATAAGCATTAACCTATTGACAGACCGGACAGGCTTTTGTTACCTGTTCAGTTATTTCTTTTTGCTGTGAGTGGGTTAGTGGAAAACTCTGTTCTTGATCCTTCAGGAATGCCTGCAGTTTCTTTGAACCAAGGTGTGTGAATTAATGTACATTTTTAATGTAGTGTAGGGCTTTCTGAAATTGCAGGCTTGGCTCAGTCAAGTTGAGGAATTCAGTGCCAGTATGGTTAGATGTTATCAAAAGTGTTCTGTTGCTCAGGGGTCCATTGGAATTGGGCATCTCCCTTTAAAAGCGGGTATAAAGAAGAAGTTAAGGACACAAACACAGAAATTCATAACCTGCAAAAGCCAGTAGTTCCAAGAAACTCTCTGTGTTGTCTGCTGCTAGATGGGGGTGGTATCTGCACAACCGTTTGTTTTCTGGGCTCAGTGAGCCATCGTTTACTGCCCCTAAGGGAATATCCCAGGAAGATTACTTCTTTCTGGCAAATTTGGGCCTATTTGGCAGAAGCTCTATACCCGAGTTGAGCAAGCTCATATAATAGTGCTTGGGTCCCAGACTCACATTTTTCTTTGGTGTTGGCTGCCAGTAGCAGGTCATCCACGTATTGAAGCTGGGTGACTTTGGGGTGTGTAGTTCTGACGTTGTTGAGATCTCTGTGGAGGGCTTCATCAAAGAGAGTGGGAGAGTTTTTGAACCCCTGTGGGAGTCTAGTCCAAGTTACTTGATCAGACGTTTCAGTTTCTTGGTCTACCCACTAGCAACAGCAACTGACTATCTTTATGCAGAGGCATGCAAAAGATAGCATCTTTTAATTCCAGAACAGTATACCATTTCTTCTCAGGGTTCAGAGTGATAAGCAGATTGTACGGATTAGTTACCGTGGAGTGAATGTCCTGCACTCTGTTGTTAATCTCTCTTAGGTCTTGAACGTGGGATAGTCCCCGGTTCCTGGCTTTTTTTACTGGGAGCAGGGGAGTCTTCCAGGCCGATTGACAGGGCCTTAGGACCCTAAGGCCAGATATTTCTGAATATGGGGCCTTATCCCATCTTTAGCTTTTTTGCTCAGAGGATATTGTTTGACATTGATTGGGGAGGCTGAGGTTTTTAACTCCACTGTTCTTGGAGGTTGTTTCACGGCTAGGCCTAACCCAGCAGTTTTTGCCCAGGCATCTGGGTAATCTGTTATTCATTTCTGGGGTAGCTTGCTTGTTTGATCAGTCTTGGGGGGTGTGAAGAGTGGATGTTCATCTTCTACTGACATTTATAAAGTCAAGACTATAGGAGTTTTTACTGAAGGATTTAGAAATTTCATTTTGGGGCCTTCGGGGTTAAAAGTTGTTTTGGCCTGGAGCTTACTGAGCAGATCTCTGCCCATCAATGGGGCCAGGCATTCTGGGATTACTAGGAAGGAGTGATGGATTTTTCCTTTCCCCATGTCCATGGTCCTCTTAGTTGTCTATGTCTGATATTTACTGCCATTAGCCCTTTGAACTAGAGACATTTTATTTGATAGTGTGCCCAGTGGGGCCTTAAGGGCTGAGTATACTGCTGCTGTATCCACTTCAAAGTTTACTGGGGTCCTCTCGACTTCAAAAGTTACCCTGAGCTCGGGGAAGTAATCTGAGCCCCGACGTTCTTAGTCATCCTCCAGAGTCAGAATGACTGGCTCTCGTGGCTGTCTCTTTTCTAGGGCACTCTTTGGCCCAGTGTCCTTTTTCTTTACATTAGGCACATTGATCTGAGGCCAGGGGTGGCCTCTGGCGTGCACCCAGTTTTCCGTTCCTGTCTCCCTGTTTGTTAATTTCTGGTCTATTTATTGTTGTGACCAGGACCTTAGTCAATGCCTTAGTCTGTCTTTTGAATCTCTCATCTTCCCTTTGCTCCCTTTCTTTCTCTTTGTTTCTCTCTTATAGTATACTTTCTTGGCTTCTCTGACTAAATCTCCCAAAGTCATATCTTGTAATCCATCTAAGAGTTGTAACTTTCTTTTAATATCCAGGGCAGCTTGCCCAATGAAGGCCATCATGACAGATGCCTTTTGATCCTCTGCCTGAGGATCAATAGGAGTAAATCTCCTACATGCCTCCATAATTCTCTCTAGAAACATAGAGGGATATTTATCAGGCCCTTGAATAATCTCTCTTACCTTGGCCAAATTAGTTGGTTGCCTAGCGGCCGATTGGAAACCCACTATTAGGGCTTGGCAATAAGTGGACAGATGCTCCCTACCTTCAAAGGTGTTGGGGTCTCAGTTGGGTCAATTCAAGGGGAAGCTGGCTTTGATAACTTTGGGAAGTTGTGTTGGTCACCCATCTGGTCCTAGAATATTTTCTTTAGCTTCCAGGAGGTTTTTCTCTCATTCCTCTGTCATGAAGAGAGTCCCTAGGATTTGTTGGCAGTCATCCCAAGTAGGCAAGTGTGAAAACCCCAGGCAGTTCTTTGAGTTCTTTTAGCCTGGCCAGCTTCCTCCAGGGAAGGAGGGGCTATGTGTGACGCGGGGGAGTCATCTGGAGGGCGCTGGGCCGTCCTAACTTCCTCCAATGGCAGAGAAGCTGAGTCAGCAGCAGGGGAATCACTTAGAGGTTGTTGGGGGTTGGGGACAAGGGCAGGGGATAAGAAGGAGGAGGAGAGTCCAGTAGAATCTTGAGACTCAGGGAGAACAGAGGGTGGAGGAGGAGAAGCAGAGGGTTTGAGAGATAGAATTGTGGTGGAAGGAGTAGGAGCGTAGGCAGGGACAAGGAAAGGCTTCACCCATGGAGGAGGAGATTTGCAGAGGTCCTGCCAAGTTAAGATATATGGATGTTTATCTGGATGGCTATGTGGCCTCAGCTGAAAGATAATATCTCTGATTTTTCAAATTAGTGGGAATTAGAAACATCCTTCAGGGGGCCATCCAACTCCAAAGGTGTGTCATTCTGAGGCACAGAGAGTCTGCCAGGTCCAGCGTTTTACGGAAAAAGAAAGATTCTGGGCCCTTAAGCAGACTTTGGTCCAGTGATCAAGGGTCAGGGAGAGAGGTGTTGAAGTGCTCTGTCCCAAAATGAGAGATACACAAACAGTGAAAGCAACGACATACTACACAGACAAGACAAGACAATAAAGACAGACAATGGACGTCCAATACTGAGACAAGGACTGAGTAGCCCTCAAAACCTGATGGGCTGGCAATACTGAATTCTAAACAAAAATATCACTGAGTCGAGGAGACTATTGTTCCTTGATTTCCTTAGTCCTCTGGGGCATCCCCCAGTGATGGCCTGTGGCTCTGTGGCACGTCTGTCAGCCACCGTCAGAGAGAGCTCACGCTCATCACCGATAGCGATTTTGCAAAACCCTAACTTGAAACCTGAAACCAGAAAGAGTCACCTTACTTACCCTGAAAGGAGCCCCTTGGGGGTCTTTCGTCCGCCGCTGCTGGATCTCGCTGGTGCCTCCAGATGTAAAGGTCGGGTGAGCGACAGAGAAAGAGACCACCAAGAGAATGTCTCATGCAACAGTAAAGGGTTTATTGGGAGACCAGCTTTCTGGGGCTCAGAGGTCACTTGAATAGAGCAGAGAGCAATGAAAACAGCTTAAGCAGAGCTTATATACTTTCCTTGCAGAGGGCAGGGAGGGAATTTTATTGATGGGTCAGGGCAAGGGGGCGGTTTGCGTGAAAAACGGGTGAGGGTGTGTATTCTGCAGTTTGGCAGTTGGGGATAGCACATTCTGGAAACAAGATTAGCAAACAGTCCTCAAGATTTCAACAGTGTTTTGTTAAGCATACAGAAAAACAGAAAGTGACAAGTACATATTTTATTAACCTTTCACCAATGCCTACATGGAAAGTGAGCATGATTTACTAAAAACATCCATGTCCACGTTGCCTAATGCTCTCAAATCAATCTTATTGGTGACTACATATTTGTTTCTTCCTAAGATTATGTATTGAACCTCAACCCTGTTGAAAATGACTAATACTATCACTCACTTTGTATTTTGCCTGATTTCCTAATGTCTCTATTGATATCTGCTTTCCTACATATTTTCACGAGTTCATCATTGTGACTGACTCTTCACATGTGCTGACATTTACATTCACTCTCTATCCGAAATCCTATTGCTAGAGAACATTTGGTCCAAATCCTATACTCACTCTTTTTTTCTAAATCTACTGACTATCTTCCTAATCCTACCAACTATACCTTTTTGATTGGATGATCTCTTTTACAATCAATCATCCAAGGAACAAGGTCCTAAGCCATTGTATATTGATTTATCTGAGACATCTATGCAGAATATAATTCAAAGCTAAGTATTCCAATCAACAGCCCAATGCCCTTCTTTGATTCAAATCTTATCTAGATTTCTGTGTTCATACATATATTTCACCAATATATTCTTGTAAATATCGCAAGTTCCCAATACCATTGTTTGTTCCTCAGTATGATTCCTAACCCAAATCGAACCTGTTATTACCCTAAACATACACTGTTCCCTCAAGCAAAGTTTACAGATGAGTCGGGACAGAGTTTGTCTTATAATAGTAATGTAGGGGATCTTCCACCTGCTGAGAACATCAAAGTTCCAGGCAGAAATGATACCCTGGAGAAGTTGCAGGCAGCTATGAAGGACCTAAGAGAGCAAAAGTCATATTCCATGGCAAGCAACCTGGTCAGTATGAAGGGATGTGTCTGAATCAGCCTCTCCTTTCCTACTGTAGAGAAGACTGATCAAACCATGCCTGCGTGGAAAGCTGTTCCCAGGTGCCTATGCTTGATATACCATTCTAACTTGTGAAAGTGTCACAGGAAGTAGGAGCAGCCTCCATCTCATGGGACCCTTGGAAGCAACTGTAAGTACAAAGTGGTGGCCAAGGCAGTGACCTCATTCAGTTCCTGAAGGAAGTGACCTCACCTCACTTCCTTGGTGATGGAAATCTCTGGACTTGTGATCCAGGAAGCCAGGCACCCAGAGCCAGTCCCAGTCCCAGTTCCAGTAGTCTCACTTGTTTGGATTTACCAAGGACAGAGTAAGTCTTCCTTGGTACCTACTGATATGAGGATTGTCAAATGCCAAAAGAGCTCTGAAGAGGGACCTTTCCTGAGAAAGCAGGTATTGGTTCACCACTGGCTCCTGAAAACTTCACATAGTTGCCCAAGGAGACCAGATCTGAGACAGGACAGGCCATTTCAGGGGAACATAGTATGGCCCACCAGTTAGAGGACACTCTGGATAGTCACAGACCTACTTGTGTTAAGGAGGTGCCTTTTTGGGTGTGGGTGTGAGTTTGTGGTTTTCTCTCAAGTTCTGAGAATAGGTAGGAAAGGCTCTTTGTTTGGATTGGAGTGGACTGTTTCTAGTAAGTCGTTTGACAGGGCTAGTGTTTCTATGTCTGTGTATCCCACTGTGTCTGTGGTTGTAGACATTAGAAAAGAGAATGCATCAATGCATGTGTCCTGTCTAGTAGAAAACTCTCCAGTATTCATTCTGCCTAATTGATGAATGGACTGTGGTGTGCCTTATGGATGGGCAACACCTACTAACTTCCTAAGTTCCTGTTTTCATCCTGAATTCTGGCCACTCTCTAGTATAGGCTCATGGTTTTGTGTCCAAAATATGTACCACCTCCAAGCTATGTGACATGTCCATATACTTGAGAGCTGCATGGAATGGGAACATCTTAGAAAACTCAGATATAAGTGTGACCAGTAAACTCTCAGTGGAGAAACCCTGCTTTGGTTCATTTGCTTACCTATGGTTCTGTTGCCCTGAATTTCAGGAAGGTCTTTGCCTCAGGCCACCCCTTTGTGAAGCCTGAATAAAACAGTTTTCAAATGGAAATAAATGGGCATAACCTGTGGCTCTTTGCTTAATTGCTTTGGAAAGGGATGTGTCTGAGTCAGCCTCTTGGCCCTGTATGAGGTTGTGGCTTAGATTCTCAGCACATGATGGATCTAAAGATAGATTCCATGTGTGCAATCAAAAGCAAAATGGCCAAAAATCTGTCATTGTTGATTAGTCTCTTGCCTTCCTCTGTTAGGTTTCTGACCTCTATCAAGTGAGAATAGGGATCATTTGGGTCAAATGAGTTCTTTGAAGCCCTGAAGAGATGCTTGTGTTTTCTTATGAATCCAAATCACATAAAAAATCTATCGCTGAGAATCAGTAGGCCTCAAATTGGAGAAGCAGAGCAGTATTAACGGCAGGCCTATTGGATCACTCCAGGTTCACAGGAAGGGTGTCCATGCCACCTTGACTTTAGGCAAATGAGGGGTAAGGGAGATTTTTTTGGACACTCTTTTGGGATGTGTCCCACATTGAAACCTCCAGCCACAGGTTATGATGAGTGTCTATATTTAATAAGATGAGGGCCATGTGGGAGTATTTTGGTTTAAATTGTGGTCATTCGTGTGGCAGTTGGAACAGATGACTGGATCCACCTAGGCTTGAACTCTGGTGTCATTCCCCTGAAAGACTGAGTTCTGGATCAGACATCAAAGAAGTATTGCCATGAATTGTGTTGGGATTTTTGGAGGCCACACATGAGATTCGCCCTTGGAATCTGAGAACTAGGCCCAGGGTGGCTTTCCACAGAGCACTGGGAATCTCAGCCAAGATATCATATAATTTTATTCTGAAAGACTTGGAAGCCATATTTACTAGTCAAAACACACAAGGACCTCAATTGTAGACCTCAATGGGTCTGGATTCTTGTGACCTTTTGGCCACTTTTTGGGAGGACTTGCCTGTGAGAGTTCTCCAAAACTTTCATTGAAATCAGCTTCCTCACCATTGAATGATTCCTGAATGATTTGAAACCCACAGTGCCTCCAACTTCATCCTTGAAAATTGGCAAGATAAATACCATGAAATTTTTAAAATTCCAATGACCAAATGGGACTGAAGAACCTTTGGATGTCCTGTTGCTGATCATGACTGTACCAGACAGTGCCTTGATTGACTGGATTACATGAAAATTGTGGAGAACAGGGATGCCATTAAGTTGGTGCCTGCTTAGTAGTGGGACTAGAGCAGTGGTGAGCAAGTGTGTGATAAAACATCTGTTGTGGGGTCATGTGGATCTGCTATTGGCTTCCAAATCGCTGTGACTGACATGTTGCAGCTAGCAGACCCTTATATGTACAAACATCTTGTTATATGGAGAGGTTTCAGGGCAATGTTCGGAATCAGGTTGCTATGGTCAGGGGGGCAACCTATGTGGTATACAAGCCCTGTTGGTGCATTCTCCTGCAGACCCTGACTCACCACATTTGACAGAACTTCCTCCAGCAGGGTGTCCCAGTTGAATGCCTTGTATTTCCTGAAGCAAGTACCAAACTCCGAGTGCAGCAGCAAGAAACACCGTGAAAAGTGGAGGATGATGAAATGGCTTCACAGTCCACGTGGGGAGACACTTAGCCCCCAGTGGCCACAGATTACATACAAAGAGAGAATTCAGCACTGCTGCCTCATTTTCATTGTAAAATAAGAATCCATGTCCTCCAGGTCACATAGATGCAGACCCACCTTTGATGCTCTCACTACAAAGAGAATTCAGTACTGCTGATTCATGTTCATTGGAAAAATATAATCATGTCCTCCAAATCACAGAGATGCAGACCCAGCTTTGATGGTCTCATTAGAAAGGAACCTAAAGCTCCTGACAACAACATGTATTTCAAGTCCCCAACCTAAAGGCAGTTTCTCCAGACGTCTTTAGGCAGGCAAATCTCCATGTTTGTGGAATTTTTACACTGTCCCTTATTTTTGGAAACTGTTCAATCATCTCCAAGGTGTGAACTCCTGAGCATTTTCTATTTCAGATATGTATTCAAAGATTTTCTAACTCTTCTCCTCTAATTGTGTCTTACTTGGGGCGAAGGTAATGTCAAGGCATTGTTCTGGATGAGAGTAGAAAATTTTTTTGTGAGGAAAATAGTTGATAGACATTGGATTCTTCTTCCTATTTTCCATTCGAAATACTGAATCCCTGACACTAACTCATACCCTACTAGACTCTGACTACTAATCCTAATATGATGGAGAAAAATACCCAAGCAGAATGAAAATGCAAGCATTTCAGAGAAGGCATGGTGTATAGTTGGACTTCCCTCTTGCATGATAAAGGGTAGGTTTTATAAATCTAGTCAATTTTTAATTGAAATAGTCCTCCATGTGTTTTTAAAGTTAACAAATATGTGAATTCCTGTCTCCCATTCTCTGTAGCCTACTCAGCACATGTATTTTTATATGCACATATAGAATTCTACCTGGTATCACACGTACATTTTTATGAGTTGGCTGACATGGCAGAAACAAATTGTGAGAAGAGATCTCTCCTCCTAAACGCTGTTGGAACTGAAAATTCAAACATGGGTGAGCTTCCTAGTAGAACAATGTTATACATAAATCCATGTTTAGTAAAATAAATAATTTTGCATCTGTGGATGATTTATATTACATGATGAATTACGATTGCCATATATATATATATATTGATACTTTTTAATGTATTTTTGTGGTTTTTTAATATATATATATATATATATATATATATATATATATATATTCACACTCTTCACATTTTATAAAATATGAAATATATGTGTCTTATATAACTTCGTAAATTCATTCATGTTCATGTATGTGGATTTATAATCAACTTTTCACAAGATTATTCTCAGAAATACTCATCCACCTGAAATACATATTTGTTTTCCAGTTCTGAAAAGTAACTTCAATAAATGGTGCTTACAAATCCTAATATTTCTAGAGTAAATCACCCAGTTTAACATCAATGCAAGTAGATTCCTATAGGACATGATTTCTATTTTGACGTTCATTATAATTCAACACTGGTACATTACTATTTATTCAGTTGTTGCACATCATAGGATATATATTTCATCCCCAAGTTCACAAATTTATACGAATTTGTTCCACTTTCAGTCACTTCCTGCTTCAGAACACATGTATTCCTCCATGTTACTTGACTGGTCTTTTCATGAGACTTCTTTCCAAACACATCATTTTCGATTTCCATAATCAATTTCGAAGCTAAACTCACACACTCTTCAAGATAAACCATAACATTAATATTACCATTAGATGTATAGCTGGTTGGAATGAATGTATGTATATCAATAAAAGATTTTCTGTATATTTTCACATTTCAATTCAATGCATTATTTAATGTTGGAACCAGGTATGTTATTTATTCACAGTATGGTCTATTAATGCATTATCTCTATATTCAAAGACACAGTGTACACCTCTTTGCCCCCCCAATACCAATTTATACCTCTTCAAAATATTGCTCCCAGAAATGGTGGAAGAATTACTCATATCAACTTATCTATATATATATTTATATATATTTTTTATCACAGTAATATTCTGGACACAAAAAGCAAAGGTCACAATCATGATTGTATCAAACCCTAAATGGAAAGTGAGCATGGATTACTAAAACAACAATGTCCAGGTTGCCAAATGCTCTCAGATGTAAATCCTATTGGTGACTACATATTTGTTTCTTCCTAAGATTATATATTATAGCTCAAGCCTGTTGAAAATGTCTAATCCTATCACTCACTTTATACTTTGCCTGATTTCCTAATATCTCAATTGATATCTGTTTTCCTACATATTTTCCCCAGTTCATCATTGTGTCTGACACTTCACATTTGCTGACATATACATTCATTGTCTACCCTAGACCCTATTGCTAAAGAAATTTTTGTCCAAATCCTATACTCCCTCTTATTTCTAAACCTACTGACTATCTTCCAAATTCTACTGACTATTGCATTTTGACTCGATGTTCACTTCGACAATCAATCGTCCAAGGTATAAGGTCCTAAGCCATTTTATTTCAATTTATCTGAGACATATATACAGAAAATTATTAAAACCTAAGTATCCCACTCAATGGCCCAATGCCCTTCTCGTTTCAAATCTTACCTAGATTTCTGTTTTTATACTTATATTTCAGCTATATATTCTTGTAAATATCACAGGTTCCCAATACCATTATTCATCCAGCAGAGAGATTCTTAACCCAAATCAAACATGTTATTAACCCTAAATATACACTGTTCCCTCAATCTAACTTTACAAAAGAGGAGGGACAGAGTTGGTCTTACAATACTGGAATGTAGGGGATCTTCCACCTGCTGAGAACATCAAAGGTCCATGCAGAAATGACCCCTGGAAAAGATATAGGCAGCTATGAAGGACATGAGAAAGCAAAAGTCAAATTCTATGGCAAACAACCTGGTCATGATGAAGGGATGTGTCTGAATCAACCTCTAAATATACAGAAGATGGACCAAACAAGGCCTGTGTGAAGAGCTGTTCACAGGTGCCTATGGTTGATATACCATTCTAACTTGTGAAAGTGTCACAGAAAGTAGGGGCAGCCTGCATCTCATGGGACCCTTAGAAGTAACTGTTAGGAAGTGACCTCATTCAGTTCCTGAAGGAAGTGACCTCACCTCACCTCCTTGGCGATGGAACTCTCTGAACTTGTGATCCAGGAAGAGAGACACCAAGAGGCACTCGCAGTTCCAGTTCCAGTGGTCTCACTTGTTTCAATTTACCAAGGACAGAGTCAGTCTTTCTTAGTTCCTACTGATGTGAGGATGGCCAAATGCCAGGAAAGCTCTGAAGAGGGGACTTTCCTGAGAAAGCAGGTAGTGGCTCACCCATGGCTCCTGACTACTTCACAGAGTTGGACAAGGAGACCAGATTTGAGACAGGAGAGGCCATTTTGGAGGAATATAATATGGCCCATCAGTCTGAGGACACTCCGGATAGTCACAGACCTACTTGGGCAAAAAAGGTGCCTTTGTGGGTGTGGATGTGTGTTTCTGGTTTTGTCTCATGTCTTGAGAATAGGTAGGAAAGGCTGTTTGTTTGGATAGGCGTTGACTGTTTCTAGTAAGTCGTTTGACAAGTCAAGTGCTTCTATATCTGTGTATCCCACTCTGTCTGTGATTGTAGACATTAGTAAAGAGAATGCATCAATGGATGTGTCCTGTCTAGTAGAAAGCTTCCAGGCATTCATCCTGCCAAATTTATGAATGGACTGTGGCTTGCCTTATCGAAGGGCAACACCTGCTATCTTCCAAAGTTTCTGTTTTCTTCCTGAATTCTGGCCACTCTCCAGAATAGCCTCATGGTTTTGTGTCCAAGACATGTACCACCTACAAGCTCTGTGATATGGCCATGTTCTGGATAGCTGACGGCAATGACGAGCATCTCAGAAAACTCAGATATCAGTGTGACCAGGAAAGTCTCAGTGGAGAAACCCTGCTTTGTGCCTTTTGTTTACCTATTGTTTGTTGCCCTGAATTTTAGGAAGGTCTTTGCCTCAGGCCCCTCTTTTGTGAAGCCTGAAGAAAACAGTTTCAAATGGAAATGAATGGGAGTCACCTGTGGCTCTTTGCTTATTTGCTTCGGAAATGCATGTGTCTGAATCAGACTCTTGGCCCTGTGTGAGGCTGTGGTTAGATTCTCAGCACCTGATGGATCCCATGTTTTCATCCAAACCCAAAATGGCCAAAAGAGCAGTCATTGTGGATGAAGTCTCTCGCCTTCCTCTGTAAGGTTCCTGAACTTCATCAAGTGAGAATAGGGATCCTTTGGGCCAAATGAGCTCTTCAAAGCCCTGAAGAGGGAAGCCCATAGGTGCTTGGGTTTTCTCATGTTTCTAATTCACATAAAGAATCTAAACCCCACAGTCAGTATTCCTCAAATTGGAGAAACAGAGCAGTATTAACGGCAGGCCTACTCGATCACTCCTGGTTCACAGGAAGGTGTTCAAGCCACCCCGACTATAGGCAAATGAGGGGAAAGGGAGCTTATTTTGGACACTGTCTTGGGCTGTGCCCCTCATGGAAACCTCTAGTCAGAGGTTATAATGAGTGTCTATATGGAAGAAGATGTGGGCCATGCAGAAGTGTTTTGGTTTTAATTGTGGTTATAAGTTTGACGGTTGGAAATGATGACTGGCTCCACCTGGGCTTGAACTCTGGTGTAATACTCCTTATAGACTGAGTTCTGGAACTGACCTCAGAGAAGTATTGCCATGAGTTGTGTTGGAATTTTAGGAGGCCATGCATGAGAGTCACCCTTGGAATTGAGATGTGTGGCCAGGAAGGCTTTCCACAAGGCACGGGGAATCTCAGCAAGGATATCACATGATTTTATTCTGACAAACTTGGCAGCCATAGTTGAGAGTCAAAACACACATGGACCTCACATTGTAGACCTCAATGGGCCTGGCTTCATGTGACCATTTGGCCACTCTTTGAGATGACTTGCCTGTGTGTGTTCTCCTGTGCTTTCATTAAAATGAGCTTCCTCAACATTTAATGGTTCCTGAATGAATTGAAAATCATAGTGCGTCCAAATTCATCCATGACAAATGGCTAGATAAATACCATGGAATTTTGGAAATTTTCATGTCCAGGTGTCACTGGAGAACCTTTTGATGTCCATTTGCTGATCATGAGTATACCAGACAATTCCTTGATTGACTGGGTTTCATGAAAATGGTGTAGAACAGAGATGCCAGTAAGTTGTAGCCTGCTTAGTAGCGGGTCTAGAGCAGTGGTGGGCAGGTGTGTGATAAAACATCTGTGTTGGGGCCATGTGGATCTGCCATTGGCTTCCAAATGGCTTGTGACTGACATGGTGCAGCTAGCAGACCCTTATTTGTTAAGGCATCTTGTTATATGGAGAAGTTTCAGGGCAATGTTCAGAATCAGGTTGCTATGGTCCTGGGGGCAAGCTATGTGGGATAGAAGCCTGATTGGTGCATTCTCCTGCAGACCCTGACCCACCGCATGTGACAGAACTCCCTCCAGCATTATGTCCCAGTTGAACTCCTTGTATTTCATGAAGCAAATACCCAACTCCCAGTGAAGCAGCAAGACACACCAAGAAAACTAGTGGATAACCAAATGGCTTCACAGTCTACACAGAGAGACACTTAGACCTCAGTTGCCACAGTTTACCTACAAAGTGAGAATTCAGCACTGCTGCCTCATGTTCATTGAAAAATAAGATACCATGTCCTCCAGGTCACATAAATGAGATCCAATTTTGGTGCTCTCACTACATAGGAAGCTAAAACTCCTGACAACTACATATATTTCAAGTGCCCAAACTCAGAGGCAGTTTCTCAAGATGTCTTTAGGCCTGCAGAGCTCCATGTTTGTGGAGTGTTTACCCTGTCCCTTACTTTTGGAAACTCCTCTACCACCTCCAAGGTTGTGAACTCCTGAGCATATTCCGTTCCAGATATGTATTCACAGATTTTCTAACTCTTCTCCTCTAATTGTGCACTACTTCAGGCGAGGGTAATATCAAGGAATTGTTCTGTATGAGAGTGGGAAGATTTTTGTGTAGCACATATTTGAAAACACATTGGGTTTATTTTCCTATTTTCCATTCAGAATAATGAATCTCTGACACTAACCCATACCCTACTATACTCTGACTACTAATCCTAATATGATGGAGAATAGTAACTCAAACAGAATAGAAATACAAGCAGTTCATAGGAGGCATGGTGTATAGTTGGACTTCCCTTTTTCATTATATAGGGTAGGAGTTATAAATAAGTCAATGTTTATTGAAATAGTTCACCATGTGTTTTTAAAGTTAAGAAATATGTCAATTCCTGACTCTCTTTAGCCTTTTTCAGCTCATGTATTATTATATGCACATATAGAATCCTACCAGGTATCACACGTACCTTCTTCTGAGGTGGGTGACTTGACACATACAAATTGTGAGAAGAGATCACTCCTCCTAAATGCTGTTGGAACTGAAAATTCAACCTAAGGGTGAGCTTCCAAGTTGAACAACATTATACATAAATCCATTTTTAGTAAAATGTATATTTTTGGATATGTGGAAGATATATATTTCATGATGAATTTTGATTGGCATATATACTGCTTCTTTTTAATGTCTCTGTGTGTGTGTGTTTGTGTGTGTGTGTGTGTGTGTGTGTGTGTGTGTATATATGTATATATATATATATATATATATATATATATATATACACTCTCCAGATTTTTCAAAATATGAAATATATGTGTCTTATTATACACTCCCAAAAATCATTCATATTCATGTATGTGGATTTATAATCAACTTTTCACAAGATTATTCTCAGAAATATTCATACACCTGAAATTCATATTTGTTTTCTAATACTGAAAACTGACTTCAGTAAATGATGCATACAAATCATAATATTTCGTCATTGCAAGATGGCCACGAATAGAGTGCATCACACCAAGTGTATTGCACCACTGCACAGGTGAATAATGAGTTAGAGTGACAAAAAAACTATCTTGTTAGGAAATTACTGCAAAATGGCGGTGCACCAAAACCTAGAAGAAGGATTTCTAGCACCATGGTCCGGTAATTGAGTCTCAAACACGAGCCAAATGTGTGACCCGAGATCCCGTTTGACTGATCTGTGCAGCCCACCCAGTGGCTAAAGACGGCGCAGCACCACCGAGATGGGACCAATAATCAGGGAGAAACGTTGATGCGGATTCTGTGGAATCCTGCCGGTAGAGCATCCACTGAGCCCTGAGCTGAGTTCAGGATTTCAGACAGGGAAGGAAGCAGTACAGTTCTATCTCCCACAATGGAAACTCTTCCAAGGAAACCAATGGCCATCATCTTGGAGAGCTGAAGTAACCACAGCCACTCTCCTACAGATTACAACAATAAAACAGGTGTGTGTTATTCAGCTCATCTCCCATATATCGGGGAAGTCGAATAAAATCTCTCCTACGATTTCCGGGCGAGAGATTTTCAGAGCGAGCCTGCATAAAGATGGGGGAAAACAAGATGCAATTGACCTTCAACTCCCCCTCTCATCAGCTGCAAAAATAAAACCTGTCTAACCAGTGCTGGGGGAGGGGCAAGTGGAAAAAAATCAAAACAATAGAGTGTCTGGGTTCCCAATAGACACCCTCCACACCCAACAAACGGCAGGCCCAGAATACAGTTTGAACTGCCGGAGCCATCACTCAGGGGAAATCTGTTCTTACAGGAGAAACCAGGACTAGCAGGAGAAACCAGGGAACTAGAGGCCAGGCCCTTGTGACTGGGCAGCTGGAGACAGCAGGCCCGCAGGCGACAGTCCACCTGCTGCCCGCGTGACTAGGCGGCTGGAGAACGCCCTGCCGCCTGTGACCGACCGCACCAATGGGTGGCTAGAGATGGCCCGCCCGCCAGTGACAGCCCACCTGCTGCCCGCGTCACTGGGCAGCTGGAGACCGCCTGCCTGCCGGTCACCGACCACACGACTGGGCAGCTGGAGACCGCCTGCCCGCCAGTGACCCGGAGCTGAAACCAACAAGTGACAGTCCAGTCCCACCCCCCTATTCGGACACCTCAGCATGGAGCCTTGGGCCCGCCAAAACAGAGAGGTGACGTAACTGGAGCTCGGCCTTCAAAATTTCTTCCAAGCGGAATCCACTTTAGCAGGCATAGTCTACTAACACAAAGGAGAGACAACAGAGACATACAACACCAAAACAAATCTCTAGAATAAAGCAGAAACACAGCAATCAAATAGAGCTGGAAAGTAACATGAACATCATGAAAAAACAAGGGAAAAAAAGGAGTACAAACAATGCAGGACAACTTAATTCTACAGGAGGACCTAGAAGCACCAGAAACAGGGATAGGGAAAGAAATCAAGGCATTCTTAACTCAGATGGAAAGAAATAATGGAGAAGACATGAGGCAGTAAGTCCAAGGAATAAAAGTATATTTTGAAAATGTTTTAAACAAACAAATTCAAATGGCAAAAAATGAGCTTTACCAAAAGATAGAGATCTTAAAAGAAAATTCAAACAGTAATTCTAGAAATGCAGGAAACTATAAACCAAATTAAAAACTCAAACAAGAATATTACCAATAGTGTAGATCAAGTAGAAGTCAGAAAATCAGATAATAAAGACAAAGTTTATCAACTTGAAAAGAATATAGTCAACACAGAAAAGATGCTTAAATCCCACGAGCAATCTATTCAAGAGATATGGGATGTCATAAAAAAAAATAAACTTGAGAGTCATCGAGATAGAAGAAGGCATAGAGATTCAAACCAAAGGAATGGACAACATATTAAATGAAATAATTCTAGAAAATATCCCAGAGATGAAAGATGGATTGGATTACCAAATCCTGGAAGCCTACAGGACCCCAAACATTCAAAAACATAATAGACCAAATCCAAGACATATAATTATGAAGATAGCCAACATACAGAACAAGGAGACACTATTAAACGCTATAAGAGAAAGGAGGCAGTTTACATTCAGGGGTAAACCAATTAGGTTAACGACTGATTTTTCATCACAGACTTTGAAAGCAAGAAGATCCTAGAACAATGTATTTCAAATGCTGAAAAATAATTGATTCCAACCAAGAATACTGTATCCAGCAAAATTAAGCTTCAGATTTGAAAATGAAATTAAAGTCTTTCATGATAAACAAAAGCTAAAAGAATTTGCATACAGAAAACCAGCACTGCAAAGCATTTTGAGCAAAATACTACAAGAAGAAGAATTGAAAAATAGTGCCCAAAACTAACAGCAGGAGGTATTTCAGTAAAGGGGGAGGAAAATAACCAAAAAAGTAAAAACTAGCCAAACTAAAATATAATAAATAAATAAACACGACTGGAAGTACAAATCATATTTCAAATGTAACCTTAAATGTTAATGGCCTAAACTCACCAATCAAGAGACATGGGCTAGTAACGTGGATCAAAAAAAACAAATCCAACAATATGTTGCCTTCAGGAGACCCATATGATAGGAAAAGATATACACAGGCTGAAGATAAAAGGTTTGGAAAAATCATACCACTCACATGGCACTCGGAAGCAAGAAGGAGTGGCCATACTCATATGGAATGAAATCAACTTCAAACCTAAGTAAATCAAAGGGATAAAGAAGGACACTATATTCTTTCAGAAGGAACCATCCACCAACAAGTCTAACAATTATCAATTTGTATGCACCAAGCAATGGAGTTGCAACGTTCATAAAACAAACTCTCCTCAAGTTCAAGAGTCACATAGACTACAACACAATAATTATGGGTGAATTCAACACACCACTCTCGGCATTGGACAAATCCTCTAGACAGAAACTGAATAAAGAAACTATAGAACTCAACAACACAATCAATAACCTAGACTTAACAGACATATATAGAATATATCAACCATCATCAAGTGGATACACGTTCTTCTCAGTAGCAGCACATGGATCCTACTCAAAGATAGAACATATAATATGCCATAGGGCAATTCTTAGTTAATATAAAGGCATGGAAATAATACCATGCACCATATCTGATCATAATGGAATGAAACGGGAAATCAATGATAAAAGAAGGAAGGAAAAATCCTGCATCACATGGAAAATGAACAACATGCTACTGAATGATCAATGGGTAACAGAAGACATAAAGGAGGAGATAAAAAAATTCATAGAGACAAATGACAATACAGACACAATGTACCGGAATCTATGGGACACAGTGAAAGCAGTTTTAAGAGGGAAATTCATTTCTTGGAGTTCTTTCCTCAAAAAAAGAAAAACCAGCAAATAAATGAACTCATGCTACACCTCAAAAACCTAGAAAAGGAAGAGCAAAACAACAGCAAATGTAGTAGAAGACAAGAAATAATCAAATTTAGAGAAGAAATCAACAAAATTGAAACAAAGAAAAACATTGAAAAAATTGATAAAACTAAAAGTTGGTTCTTTGAAAAAATAAATAAGATCGACAGGCCCTTAGCCATGCTAATGAACAGAAGAAGAGAGAGAACTCAAAGTACTACAATACGGGATGAAAAAGGCAATATCACAACAGACACTACAGAAATAAAGAGGATAGTTAGAAATTATTTTGAAACACTATATTCCAATAAAATAGAAGATAGTGAAGATATCGATAAATTTCTTAAGTCATACGATCTGCCCAGATTGAGTCAGGAAGACACACACAATTTAAACAGACCAATAACAAAGGAAGAAATAGAAGAAGCCATCAAAGGACTGTCAACCAAAAAAAACCCTGGACTGGATGGGTATACAGCAGAGTTCTACAAAACCTTCAAAGAAGAATTAATACCAATATTATTCAAGCTATTTCAAGAAAAACAAAAAGAAGGAGCTCTTCCAAATTCATTCTATGAGGCCAACATCACCCTGATTCTGAAACCAGACAAAGACACTTTAAAGAAAGAAAACTACAGAACAATATCTCTAATGAACTTGGATGCAAAAATTCTCAATAAAATCCTGGCAAATCGAATACAAAAGCATATCAAAAAAATTGTGCTTCATGATCAAGTAGGATTCATCCCTGCGATGCAAGGCTGGTTCAATAAACGGAAATCAATAAATGTAATCCACCACATCAATAGACTTAAAGACAAGAACCATATGATCATCTCCATTGATGCAGAAAAAGCATTCGACAAACTACAGCATCCCTTTATGTTCAAAACACTATAAAAACTAGGGATAACAGGAACTTACCTCATCATGGTAAAAGCAATATATGCTAAAAATCAGGCTAGCATCATCCTAAATAGAGAAAAGCTAAAGAAATCTGAAATCAGGAACAAGACAGGGATGCCTTCTATCACCACTTCTATTCAATTTAGTTCTTGAAATACTAGCCAGAGCAATTAGAAAGACAAAAGAAATTAAAGGCATAAAAATAGAAAATGAAGAATTTAAATTATCGCTATTTGCAGATGACATGATAATATATTTAACAGACCCAAAAGGGTCTACAGAGAAACGGCTTGAGTTAATAAATGAATTCATCAAAGTGGCAGGATATAAAATCAACACACATAAATCAAAGGCATTTTTGTATATCAGCAACAAAACTTCAGAAATGGAAATGAGGAAAACCACTTCATTCACAATATCCTCAAATAAAATAAGATACTTGGGAATCAACCTAACAAAAGAGGTGAAAGATTTATATAATTAAAACTACAGAACTCTAAAGAGAGAGATAAAAGAAGATCTTAGAAGATGGAAAAATGAACCCTGTACATGGATAGGCAGAACTAACATTATCAAAATGGCAATATTACCCAAAGTTCTCTACAGGTTTAAAGTGATGCCAATCAAAATCCCAACAGCATTTCTTGTAGAAAAAGATAAATCAATCATGAAATTCTTATGGAAAAACAAAAGACCCAGAATAGCAAAAGCAACTCTAAGCAGGAAGTGTGAATCTGGAGTTATAGCGATATCAGAGTTCAAACTGTACTACAAAGCAATAGTACCAAACACAGTGTGGTACTGGTACCAAAACAGGCAGGTGGACCAATGGTACAGAATAGAGGACGCAGAAACCAATCCACAAAATTACAACTTTCTTATATTTGATAAAGGGGCTAAAAGAATGCAATGGAGAAAGAATAGCATCTACAACAAATGGTGCTGGGAAAATTGGAAATCCATATGCAAATAAATGAAACTTAATTCCTTTCTCTCGCCATGCACAAAAGTTAACTCAAAATGGATCAAGAAGCTAGATATAAAATCAGAGACACTGCGTCTGATAGAAAAAACAGTTGGTTACGATCTTCATACTGTGGGGTCGGTCTCAAAATTCCATAATAATACTCCCATAGCCCAAGAGTCAATAACAAGAATAAACAAATTGGACTTACTTAAACTAAAAAGTTTTTTCTCAGCAAGAGAAAGAATAAGAGAGGTAAATAGAGAGCCTACATCCTGGGAACAAAGTTTTACCCCTCACACTTCAGATAGAGCCCTAATATCCAGAATATACAAAGAACTCAAAAAATTAAACAATAAGATAACAAATAACCCAATCAACAAATGGGCCAAGGACCTGAACAGACACTTCACAGAGGAAGACATACAATCCATCAACAAGTACATGAAAAAATGCTCACCATCTGTAGCGGTCAGAGAAATGCAAATCAAAACCACCCTAAGATACCATCTCACTCCAGTAAGATTTGCAGCTATTATGAAGTCACAGAAAAACAAGTGTTGACGAGGATGTGGGGACAAGGGTACACTTGTACACTGCTGGTGGGACTGCAAATTGGTGAAGCAAACTTTGAAAGCAGAATGGAGATTCCTGGGAAAACTGGGAATGGATCCACCCTTTGAACCAGCTTTTGCCCTTCTCGGACTATTTCCTGAGGATCTTAAAAGAGCGTACTATAGGGATACTGCCACATCAATGATCATAGTGGCACAATTCACAATAGCTAGACTGTGGAAACAAACTAGATGCCCTTCAATATATGAATGGATTAAAAAATGTGGCATCTATATACAATGGAGTATTATGCAGCACTAAAAATGACAACATCATAGTATTTGTAGGGAAATGGATGGCATTAGAGCAGATTATGCTAAGAGAAGGTAGCCAATCTTTAAAAAACAAAAGTCAAATGTCTTCTTTGATATAAAGAGAGCAACTAAGAATAGAAAATGGAGAAAGAACTTGAGGAAAAGATTAACATTAATCAAAGACGAGAGAGGAAAGAAAAAGGGAGAGAGAATGGAAAGCATATGGAAATGGTAGGAGACCCTCAATGTTACACAAAATTACATATAAGAGGTAGTGAGGGGAAAGGGGGGTGGACAAGGGAGAGAAGTGAAAAACAGCAGATGAGGTAGAGAGGGAAGATGGGAGGGGAGGGGAGGGGGGATAGTAGGGGATAGGAAATGTAGCACAATACAACAGTCACTAATATGAAATTTTGTAAAAATATGAATGTGTAACCATTCTAATTCTGCAACTCATATTTGGGGAAAATTGGGAGTTCATAACCCAATTGAGTCAATTGTATGAAAGATGATATATCATGAGATTTGTAATGTTTTGAACAACCAATAAAAAATAAATAAATAAATGTTTAAAATTGAGTGGGAAGATATCAGCTAAAAAAGTGTTGAGATGCATTCATTTTGCTAAGCAGAAACTTTGTTTTGTTTAGTTGTATCTATCACAAATTTATTTTACCAGAAAACTGGTTTTGAAAATGCACATAATTGAGATTAAAGGATAATCCACCTACCCTCCTGAAAAATTCATAGTATTTCCTATATTTTTCATATTTCATTTTTTTCGTGAATATTTTGTCATGGACCAGGTCTAGTCTTAGGCTATTCTTCCAGAATACTAACTAAACTGACAAGTTGGTACAATGTGTTGGATTGTACTTTTCATCTTTTATTTAATAGTTTCTAACTGATAATGTGTATTTTTTCTTATCTTTATTTGGACATACATACCCAACTGTATCTTTGCATTTTATGTTTTACTGGGAAAGAGACTCATCAAAAGCTCTGTATTAAATGTATCAACAATCAAACATTTAGAGATCGCAATTATTCTTAATTTTGCATGAAAATATCTTTGTACCATTTTTCTTATAAAGATTTAGAATTATTAATACTGGCCCTACTATAATAAGTAACTACTTACAAAAAGGATTAAACAATTGACTTTATATCAATTATGAATATGAAAATTACTAAAATAAGTATTTTTCAATTAACACACAATTGATAGAAATTGAAATCACAAGAAGGCCATTTGAAATGTCAGTGCATATGGTCCTTAAATAATAGGTTGTTCAAAAAAATTTCACTAATTCATAAGAGTTAATATGCCATATTACAGCTTAATGTGATATAAAACCTTAAATTATCAGTATTGATAAATAAGAATGATACCTGTTAACTTAAACATGTTTATTTGATTTTCACCGTAAGATGTTAATTCTGGAAGACTTGAGAATTAAGAAAGACTTGGTATATATTATTTCTAACAGGCTAGTCAAAGTAATTTTAAATATATATATATATATATATATATATATATATATATATATATATATATATATATGTAATACATGTGAAGGAATATAGATGCTTATGTATAATAAATGTATTGTAATATATCTATCAGGTGATTATAATTTTTAAATTTCCTCAAGAAAAAAGAATGACTATAAAATCAGTCTTAAATGTAAATTTCATAGCATACTAGTGTTTGTAATGACATGAGAGAAAAATACATAAGGAGGGAAAGTGAAAAAGAATAGAGAGAAGGGGGAAAACGATTAAGAAAGTGAGTAATGAAGAGGTTGAGGAGTGTTTGATGATAAGATAAAGTGGAGGAGCTGGGTTTCTGGCTCAGTGTTAACATGCTTGTCTAGCATGTGTGAGGCACTGGGTTATATTCTCATCACCACATACAAATAAATAAAATGAAGGTCTATGAACAACTGAAAAAATAAAAAATAAAAAAGGAGAAATATTACCAAAATTCCAAGTTTTTATGAATGTTAATCAAAAAACAATTATGTTACATAGCCTTATGCAATTTCTAGACTCCCCAAAATGTCATTAAATGATAGATTATTAGTGCTATAACTAAAAATCCATTGCTCTTTCCTCTACATTCTGTGGCATGCTAGTGCTAAAATAAAGTGTATTATGACACGAAAAAAAATCAAATATTTCTACAGTAACTGACCCAGTTTAACATCAATGCATGAAGATTCCTATGGGATATAATGTGTATTTTGACGTTCATTTTCATTCAAAACTGGTACATTACTATTTCTCTAGTTTATGCACATCATAGGATGTATATTTCATCCACAATTTAGCAAATTTATACGCATTTGTTTTACTTTCCATCACTTCCTGCTTCAGAACACATGGATTACTCCATGTTTCTTGACTGCTCTTTTTAAGAGACTTCTTTATAAACACATTATTTTCGATTTCCATTATCAATTTTGAAGCAAAACTCACACAACCATCATGATAAACCATAACCCTAATATTACCATTAGATGTAAAACTGGTTGAAATGAATGATTGTATTTCAATATAAGATTTCTTGTATACTTTCAGATATCAATTTAATCCATTATGTAAAGTGGAACCAGTAATATTATTTATTCACAGTATGGTCTATTCATGCATTATCTCTATATTGATAGACACAGGGTACACCTCTGTGTATGCCCAATAATAATTTGTATATCTTCAAAATATTGCTACCAGAAATGGTGGAAGAAATACTCATGTCAACTGATTTATACATACATTTTATCACAGTAGTATTCTGGACACAAAATGCAAAGGTCACACTTAAGATTCTCCCAAAATCCTAAATGGAAAGTGAACATGGATTACTAAAATCATCCATGTCCAGGTTGCCTAATGCTCTCAAATGTCAATCATATTGGTGACTACATATGTGTTTCTTCTGAAGATTACATTTTCAATCTCAACCCTGTTGAGAATGTCTAAACCTATGACTCATTTTATAATTTGCCTGATATCTTAATCTCTATTGATATCTGCTTTCCTACTATTTTCCCAAGTTCATCATTGTCACTGACTTTTCACATGTGCTGACATATATATTCAATCTCTACCCGACACCCTATTGCTATTTTGGTCCAAATCCTATACTCAACCTTCTTCCTAAACCTACCGACTATCTTCCTAATCCTAGCGACAATCCCTTTTTGACTGGATGTTCTCTTCGTTATTCAATCATCCAAGGTGCAAATTCCTGTTCCATTGTATATCGCTTTATCTGAGACATATGTGCAGAACATAAGTCAAAGCTAATTAAACCACTCAAGGGGCAAATGCCCTTCTGGGCTTCAAATCATACCTAGATTTCATTTTCCATACTTATATTTTACCCACAAGTTAGCAAAATTATTTGCATTTGTGTCACTTTCAATCACTTCCTACTTCAGAACACATGCATTCCTCTATGTTTCTTGACTGGTCTTTTCATGAGATTTCTTTCCAAACACATTATTTTCCACTTCCATACTCACTTTTGAAGCAGAACTCACACACCTTTCATGATAAAATATAACCCTAATATTACCACTAGATGTATAACTCATTGGAATGAATGATTCTATTTAAATATAAGATTTCTTATATATTTTTAGATATCAACTCTATCAATCCATTATTTAAAGTGGAATCAGTTATATTATTTATTCACAGTATTGTCAATTCATGCATTACTTCTATATTGATAGACACAGGGTACACCTCTGTGTACGCCCAATAATAATTTGTATATCTTCAAAATATTGCTCCCAGAAATGGTGGAAGAAATACTCCTGTCAACTGATTTATACATACATTTTATCACAGTAGTATTCTGGACACAAAATGCAAAGGTAACACTTAGGATTCTCCCAAAAGCCTAAATGGTAAGTGAACATGGATTACTAAAATCATCCATGTCCAGGTTGCCTAATGCTCTCAAATGTCAATCTTATTAGTGACTACATATTTGTTTCTTCCTAAGATTATATATTGAAACTCAACCCTGTTGATAATGTCTAATCCTATCACTCACTTTGTACTTTGCCTGATTTCCTAATGTCTCTATTGATATCTGCTTTCCTACATATTTTCCCCATTTCATCATTGTGACTCATTCTTCACATGTGCTGACATTTACATTCACTCTCTAACCGAAACCCTATTGCTAAAGAACTTTTGGTCCAAATCCTATACTCACTCTTTTTCCTAAACCTACGGACTATATTCCTAATCCTACCAACTATCCCTTTTTGACTAGATGTTCTATTCTACATTCAATCATCTAAGTAACGGTCGGGCGAGCGTCGGAAGAAGAGACCACCAAGAGTCTATCTCATGTAACAGCAAAGGGGTTATTGGGGGTCCAGCATGCTGGGGCTCAGAGTTCACTTGAAAAGAGTAGAGAGCCCTGAGAACAGCTTAAGCAGAGGTTATATCCTTTTCCTTGCGAGCGCAGGGAGGGAAGTTTATTTATGTGTCAGGGCGAGTGGTCAGTTTGCATGCAACCTGGTGGGGGAGTACATTCTGCAGTGTGGCAGTTGTGGACAGCACATTCTGGGAACAAGATTGGCAAACATTTCTCAAGATTTCAACAGTGTTTTGTTAAGTGTACAGAAAAACAGGAAGTGACAACTACATATTTTATTAACCTTTCATTCGACCCTTCTTTTTCTGGCTACTTTTAATCATAAAAATGATCATTGGGTGGTGTCACTTTCTATGTCTGCTAGTGGGGTATTACCATTAGTTTAACTTGTCCAATTTGAGCCTGGAGAAAATAAATTACATGGTTGAGCAAGCAGTGTTTTATAGTTAGCAATAATGTGAGGATTATTATTGGACTCGCCAGGGTTGATAAATGCATAGTTAACCAGGGGGACTTTGTGAACCAAGATTCAAACCACCCTTTTTGGGCCTCTCTCTCTCGTTGACGCTCTTCAAGTAGTCTTTTTAATTTACTCATAGATTTTTTTTACAACTCCAGTATGGTTGGCAAAAAAACAACATTCTTCTATCAATGCAAAACAAAGGCCCTCTTCTCTCATGAAGAGGAGTTCCAATCCTCGACTGTTCTGTAAAACAACTTCAGAGAGATAGGTTAAAGATTCCTGCAATGCTGTGATGGAGGTTTCTAATATTTTTAAGTTTTGGCCTATTGCTGCTTCTATTTGGGTCATTTGTTTTGTCCCATGGACCAAGGCAATGGTTCTTGTGCCCACCCCTGCAGCAACATGTATTCCTAATAGGATGGCGAAAGTGAGGGATATATGTTCCCAGTGGAACCAGGTTTTATGCCCCCCTATTTGATCTTCAAATGAACCTGTGTCATGATAGAGCACTCTGGGAAACATTTGCACAACTACACAATTAATCACATCTTTTGACCACTTCATGAAAACATAAACAATGTTTTAAGTATATAGAATTATACTGTTGTAGAGATGGACAAGGCAAGGCACCTAAGATAGTACCAAAGACAGAAAAACAGTCCTATTTGTTTGCAACCATATTCAGAGGGCATTACTTCTGTTGTAATCAATTAAATCCCTGGAACCCCAAGTTTAGGTAGTTTCAGAATTTTGTACCCAACATATAAGGGAACGGGCTCAGAAGTTCACAGTCTTAAGAAGTTCACAAAAAGCAGTTTGTTTCTTTTTTTCCTCTGTTCTGGGAAAGTTAACTTTCCAAGGACACCTGGGTGAGGGAGAGCTTTATATTCCCTTTATTATTCCCCCTGCCAACTGTTACCATGGAGCCCAGTTGGTAACTTCTTTATCTTACAATTGTAGCCATCTCTGTGAAGCCTCAGCTCAAGGCCAAGGCCTTGTTCACATATTTTGTGAAAAATTAGTATGGGGGTGTCTAGCTTAGGATTGCAGATTTTTTTAGCCAGTGGCCAAGTAGAATAGAGCAACATGAAAAGAGGAAGTTTATCTACTTAGAAATCTTTTATTGGGACTCTTTTGCTGAAAGTCCTAAATTCAGCTATGTTGAAGATTTCTGGAGAAGGTCAGTTAAGACTTTTCTGTGGGCCTGGTACAGAGGGGAAAGACGGGGAAGGCGTGGCTGTGAGCAGTTCCGTGGATCTGAGAATGAGGTAGGAGAAATGTAAAAGAATAATTGGAAAGGGGTTTTGGATTTTTCTAGGAACAAATCTTGAGCAGTACAACAGGTAGAGCAGAGGGTAAGATGGGAGTTAGTATCCCAAAAAGCGTTTGAGGGACTCTAAATACTTAGTAACATGTTTTCAGTGATGAAAAAGCAACTTTAATGGCCATTTAAATTACATCTTGGATAAGGGTGAGAGGGCTCTTCTCAGCTGGTTTGAGCTTTGTGTTAGCTAGTAACAGGACCTGGTGGGACCCAGTGCGGGCAATGACAGGAGAAGAGAGGAGTGAGTTGGCTGAGGTGTACCTCAGTATCTGCTACCTCAAGAAGGGGGCAACGGTCTTAGAACGGGCGGAGGTTTGGGTTTTTGATCTAGTAATTGGAGGGGAGAAATCAGGTTGCACAGGTGAGAGTAAGAGCAGAGAGTCTGGAGCAGAAGGCTGAGGGTGAGGATCTATTGGAGAAGCATAGTTCAGGATGTGAGCAAAGGAGGGAAAATGCCTCCACATAGGGGAATCTCCTTTCACCCTTTTCAGCACTTGCAGAAGTTAAAAAGGTCAGGCAGAATTTGAGGATCTAGAGACCCCTCTGGGGACCATCAATTTTGGTTATCTAATTGGTAATATGGCCAATGCTGTGTACAGAATTTGATGAGGAGTTTGGGTTCCATCAAGCAGTCCCTGTATGCTCACATCCCCATGACTTACAGAAGAAGCCGGCTTTCCCCCAACACAGCCTTGACTGTTTGTGGCTTTGATAGTCTGCCGGGCAAACATTGTAATCTAGGCTACCCAACCTGCTTCTGGCTCGCATGTCCCTACATCCATAATATTTGTTTCCATTATCTATGGTAGAGAAGGGATTTAATGGAATTTTAGTGGGATCCACTTCATCAGGGATATCCCAATGGAAAAGACCTATAACCAGCTGACAAATGTCTCTGTGGAGAGATGGCGACCATGTCCCTAAGTGGGCTATATGAGAGATAGACCATACTTCTTGTCCAGTAAGATTTGAGATCAGCCATCGCTGCTGAATGGGCTGATGAGCTTTAGGACTACTGGTGGTCAAGGGGAGAGTCTATTGCCTTATCCACATGGCAAATACACAATTTGAAAGGGTTACCAGTCTTTTACAGTTTCCAGCCAGAGTCTGGACAGGGCACAGGCTTGAGATGAGAGGTATGGATCCAGGAAGTGATTCTGTCTACCTTTACTGCTGTAGGTGTTATAAGTAGCACCTGCTATGGTCCCTTCCAGCGGGGTTCCAGGGATGACACCTGATGTCGTCTAATGTAGACAAAGTCTTTTTCTTGATATTGATGTTGATTCCCCTCGTCACCGGGTTGGTAGGCAGTGGCCATCTGTCTTCACAGGTATCTATGTGGCCCTGGCTGAAAGACAATATCTCTCACTTTTTAAATTAGTGGGAAGTAGAAAGATTCTTCTAGGGTCCATCCAAATCCAAAGGTGAGCCATTCTGAGGCACAGACAGTCTGCCAGGTCCAGCGTTTTTCTGAAAAAGAAAGATTCTGATTCCTTAAGCAAACTTTGGTGCAGTGAACAAGGGTCAGAGACAGAGGCATTGAAGTGCTCTGTCCCATAATGAAAGATACACAAACAGTAAAAGCAACAACACATGACACAGACAAGACAAGACAATAAAGACAGGATATGGAAGTCCAACACTGAGACCAGGACTGAGTAGTTGGCAAAACCCGATGGGTTGGCAATACCGAATCTGAAACAAAATATCACTGAGTCATGGAGACTATTGTTCCTCGATTTTCCGAGTCCTCTATGACGTCCCCCAGGGACTTGGCCTGTGGCTCTGTGACATGACTGTCAGCCACTGTCAGAGAGAGCTCACGTTCTTCATCGACATCCATTTTGCCAAGCCCTGACCTGAAACCTGAAACCAGAAAGAGGCACCTTACTTACCCCGAGAGGAGTTCGTTTGGGTCGCTTGTCCACGGCTGCCGGATCTCGGTGGAACATCCATATGTAAAGGTCCGGTGCCAATCGGGTGAAGAGACCACCAAGAGACTGTCTCATTCTCATGCAAAGCAAAGGGTTTATTGGGGGTCCAGCATGCTGGGGCTCAGAGCTCACTTGAATATAGCAGAGAGCCTTGAGAACAGCTTAAGCTGAGCTTATATATTTTCCTAGGAGAGGGCAGGGGGGGAAATTTATTGATGGGTCCGGGCGAGTGAGCAGTTTGTGTGCAACCGGTTGAGGGAGTACATTCTGCAGTTTGGCAGTTTTGGACAGCACATTCTGGGAATAAGACTAGCAAAAAGTTCTCAAGATTTCAACAGTGTTTTGTTAAGCATACAGGAAAAACAGGAAGTGACAAGTACATATTTTATTAACCTTTCACTGCGAACTATACTTTGCCAGAATTCCTAATGTTTCTATTGTGTTTGTTAAAGTTCATTTTTATTCAAACCTGGTACGTAATTATTTCTTCATTTTATGGATATCATATGATATATCCTTTCATTCACAAGTTCACAAATTTATAAACATTTCGTTCACTTTCAATCACTTCCTCCTTTGGAAGACATATATTCCTCCATGTTTCTTGACTGGTCTTTTTACTAGACTTCTTTCTAAACATATTATTTTCGATTCTATAATCATTTTTGAAGCAAAACTCACACACTATTCATGATAAATGATAACACTAACATTACCATTAGGTATATAACTGGTTGGAATGAATGTATGTATATCAATATAAGATTTTCTATATATTTTCAGATATCAATACAATCCATTATTTAAATTTGGAACCAGTTATATAATTTATTCACAGTATGGTCTATTAATGCATCATCTCTATAGTCATCAAAACAGGGTAAACCTATTAGTATCCCCAGTACTAATTTACAAGTTTTCAAAATATTGCTCACAGAAATGGTGAAAGAAATACTCATGTCACCTTAGCTACATATACATATTATCACAGTAATATTCTGGACACAAAATGCAAAGGTCAAACAGAACATAATTTAAGCTAAGTATCCCAATCAAGGGCCCAAAGTCCTTCTGGCTTTAAATATTACCTAGATTTCTGTCTTCATACTTATATTTCACCTCCATATTCTTATAAATATCGCAGGTTCCCAATATCATTATTCATCCAGCAAAATGATTCATAACCCAAATCGAACATGCTATTAACCCTAACCATTCTGTAAACTGAGATTGTTCACTCAATCTCACTTTACAGAAGAGCAGGGACAAAGTTAGTATTACAATACAGGAAGTTAGGAGATCTTTCACCTCCTGAGTACCTCAAAATCCATGCAGAAATGATCCCTGGAGAAGACGCAGGCAGCTGTGAAGGACCTGAAATAGCAAAAGTCATCTTCCTTTGCAAACAACCCGATCAGGATGAAAGGATGTGTCTGAATCAGCCTATCTCTTCTTAATGTAGGGAAGATGTATGAAACCAGGCATGTGTGGAGAGCTGTTCCCAGGTGCCTATGTTTCTATACCATTCTAACTTGTGAAAGTGTCACAGGAAGTAGGAGCAGCCTCCTTTTCCTGAGACACTAGGAAGCAACTGTTAGGACAAAGTGGTGGCCAAGACAGTGGCCTCATTCATTTTCTGAAGTAAGTGACCCCACCTCACTTCCTTGGTGATGGAAATCTCTGAATTTTGTGATCCAGGAAGCCAGGCACCCAGAGCCAGTCCCAGTCCCAGTCCAAGTGGGCTCACTTGTTTGGATTTACCAAGAGGCTAGATAAATACCAAGAAATTTTTGAAATTCCCATGACCAGATGGTATTGGAGAACATTTGGATGCACTTTTACTGATCATGAGTGTACCAGACAGTGCCTTGATTGACTGGGATTTATGAAAATGGTGTAGAACAGAGATGCTATTATGTTGGACCCTCCTGAGTAGTGAGCCCTGAGCTGTGGTGTGCAGGTGTGTGATAAATCATCTGTGGTTGTGCCATGTGGATTTGCCATTGATTTCCAAATGGCTTGTCACTGACACGGTGCAGTGACCAGACACTTATATGTAAAGGTGTCTTGTTAAATTGATAGTTTTCAGGGCAATGTGCAGAATCAGGTTGCTATGGACAAGGGGGCAAGCTATGTGGGAATGAAGCCTGGTTGGTGCATTCTCTTGTAGACCCTGAAAAACCACAAGTGACAAAACTCCCTCCAGCACTGTGTTCCAGTTGAACTCCTTGTATTTCGTGAGGCAAATATCAAACTCCCAGTGCTGCAGCAGGAAACACCACGAAAAGTGGAGGATGAACAAAAGGCTTCACAGTCCACACGGGGAGACACTTAAACCCCAGTGGCCACAGTTTACATACAAAGAGAGAATTCAGCACTGCTGCCTCATGTGCATTGGAAAGCAAGAATGAATGTCCTCCAGGTCACATAGATGCAGACCCATCTTTGATGATCTCACTACAAAGGATGCTAAAGCTACTGACAACAACATATATTTCAAGTGCCCATCCTCAGAGGAAGTTTCTCTAGAAGTCTTTAGGCCAGCACACCTCCATATTTATGGAGTGTTTACCCTGTCCCTTACTTTGGAATACTCCTCTACCACCTCCAAGTTTGTGAACTCCTAAATATTTTCCATTCCAGATATGTATTTACAGATTTTCTAACTCTTCTCCTCTAATTGTTTCTTATTTGGGGAGAAGGTCACATCAAGGCATTGTTCTAGATGAGAGTGAGAAGATTTTTGTGTAGCACATATTTGCATACACATTGGATTCATTTTCCAATTTTCCATTCCAAAGACTGAATCCCTGACACTAACACGTACCGTACAAAACTCTGACTACTAATCCTAATATGATGGAGAAAAATGACCCAAACCGAATAGAAAAACAAGCAGTTCTGAAGAGGCATGGTGTATAGTTGGACTTGCCTTTTGCATGATAAAGTGTAGGTGTTATAAACCTAGTCAATTTTAAATTGAAATAGTTCTCAATGTGTTTTTTTTCCATTAATATTTATTGTTTGTTCTTCAAAACATTACATAGTTCTTGACATGTCATATTTCACACTTTGATTCAAGTAGGTTATGAACTTCCATTTTTCCCCGTATACAGATTGCAGCATCCCATCAGTTACACATCCACTGTTTTACATATTGCTATACTAGTGTCTGTTGTATTCTGCTGCCTTTCCTGTCCTCTACTATCTCCCATCCCCTCCCCTCCAATCCTCTCTCTCTACTCCATCTGCTGTAATACATTTCTTCCCCTTGTTTTTGTCCCCTTTCCCCTCACTTCATCTTGTATTTAATTTTGTATAACCATGAGGGTTTCCTTCCATTTCCATCCAATTTTGCTTCTCTTTCCTTTTCCCTCCCACCTCTCACCCCTGTTTAATGTTAATCATCTTCTCATGCTCTTCCTTCCAACTCTGTTCTCAGTTACTCTCCTTATATCAAAGAAAATATTTGCATTTGTTTTTTAGTGATTGGCTATCTTCACGTAGCATAATGCGTTCTAATGCCATCCATTTCTCTGCAAATTGTATGATTTTGTCATTTTTTTAATGCAGAGTAATACTCCATTGTGTATAAATGCCACATTTTTTAATCCATTCATCTATTGAAGGGCATCTAGGTTGGTTCCACAGTCTTCCTATTGTGAATTGTGCTGCTATGAACATAGATTTATCAGTGTCCCTGTAGCATGCTCTTTTTGGGTCTATAGGGATTAGACCGAGAAGGGGAATTGCTGGTTCAAATGGTGGTTCCATTCCCAGCTTTCCAAGAAATCTCCATACTGCTTTCCAAATTGGCTGGGCCAATTTGCATTCCCACCGGCAATGTACAGGTGTACCCTTTTCCCCACATCCTCGCCAGCACTTGTTGTCGTTTGACTTCATAATGGCTGCCAAGCTTACTGCAGTGAGATGGTATCTTAAGGTGGGTTTGTTTTGCATTTCTGTGAATGCTCGAGATGGTGAGAATTTTTTGATGTACTTACTGATTGATTGTATGTCCTCCTCTGAGAAGTGTCTGTTCAGGTCCTTGGCCCATTTGTTGATTGGGTAATTCATTTTCTTATTGTTAATTTTTTGATTGCTTTGTATAACTCTGGATATTAGGGCTCTATCTGAAGTGTGAGGAGTCAAGATTTGTTCCCAGGGTGTAGGCTCCCTTTTTACCTCTCTTATTGTTTGTTTTTCTGAGAAAAATATATTTAGTTTGAGTAAGTCCAATTTGTAGATTCTAGTTATTAACTCTTATGCTATGGGTGTCCTATTGAGGAATTTGGAGCCCGACCCCACAGTATGTAGATCATAGCCAAAGTTTTCTTCTATCAGATGCCGTGTCTCTGATTTGATATCAAGCTCCTTGATCCATTTTGAGTTAACTTTTGTGCATGGGGAGAGAAAGGGATTCAGTTTCATTTTGTTACATATGGAATTCCAGTTTTTCCAGCACCATTTTTTGAAGATGCTATCCTTCCTTCATTTCATGCTATTAGCTCCTTTATCAAATATAAGATAGATGTAATTTTGTGGATTGATTTCTGTGTCCTCTATTCTGTACTTTTGTACCATTGGTCCACCCGCCAGTTTTGGTACCAGTACCATGCTCTTTTTGTTACTATTGCTCTGTAGTGTAATTTGAGGACTTGTATCGCTATACCGCCTGATTCACACTTCCTGCTTAGAGTTGTCTTTGATATACTGGGTCTTGTATTTTTCCATATGAATTTCATAATTGATTTATCTTTTTCTACAAGAAATGCCCTTGGGATTTTGATTGGCATTGCATTAAACCTATAGAGAACTTTTGGTAATATTGCCATTTTGATGATGTTAATTCTGCCTATCCATGAACAGGGTATATTTTTCCAACTTATAAGATCTTCTTCTATTTCTCTCTTTAGGGTTCTGTAGTTTTCATTGTGTAAGTCTTTCACATCTTTTGTTACGTTGATTCCCAAGTATTTTATTTTTTTTTGAGGATATTCTGAATGGAGTGGTTGTCCTCATTTCCATTTCAGAGGATTTGTCGCTGATATACAGGAATGCCTTTGATTTATGATTGTTGATTTTATATCATGCCACATTGCTGAATTCATTTAATTCTAACTCTAATAGTTTCTTTGTAGACCCTTTTGGGTCTGCT
Organism: Callospermophilus lateralis; assembly: GCF_048772815.1. Lineage (NCBI taxonomy): Eukaryota > Metazoa > Chordata > Mammalia > Rodentia > Sciuridae > Callospermophilus > Callospermophilus lateralis. The sequence continues at coordinate 120,549,899 of NC_135313.1, read as the reverse complement.
AGGTATAGAATCATGTCATCTGCAAATAGTGATAATTTAAGTTCTTCTTTTCCTAATTTTATGCCTTTAATTTCTTTCATTTGTCTAATTTCTCTGGCCAGTGTTTCGAGAACTATTTTGAACAGAAGTCGTGAGAGAGGGCATCCCTGTCTTGTTCCAGATTTTAGAGGGAATGCCTTCAATTTTTTCTCAATTCAGAATGGATACTAGCCTGAGGCTTAGCATAGATTGCTTTTACATTATTGAGGTATGTTCCTGTTATCCCTAGTTTTTCTAGAGTTTTGAACATAAAGGGATGCTGTACTTTGTTGAATACATTTTCTGCATCTATTGGGGTGATCATATGGTTCTTATTTTTAAATCTATTTCTGTGGTGAATAACATTTATTGATTTCCGTATATTGAACCAGCCTTGTATCCCAGGGATGAATCCTACTTGATCATGTTGCACAATTTTTTAAATATGTTTTTGTATCTGATTAACCAGAATTTTATTGAGGATTTTTGCATCTAGGTTCATTAGAGATATTGGTCTGTAGATTTGTTTCTTTGAAGTGTCTTTGTCTGGTTTAGGAATCAGGGTGATATTGGCCTCCTAGAATGAATTTGGAAGTTCTCTCTCTTTTTCTATTTCCTGAAATATCTTGAAAAGTACTGGTATTAGTTCCTCTTTAAAGGTTTTGAAAAACTCTGCTGTATACCCATTCGGTCCTGTGCTTTTCTTAGTTGGTAGTCTTTGGATGGTTTCTTCTATTTTCTCAATTAATATTGGTCTGCTTAGGTTGTCTATATCCTCCTGACTCAATCTGGGCAGATCATATGACTTAAGAAATTTATCGATGCCTTCACTATCTTCTAATTTATTGGTGTATAAGGATTCAAAATAATTTCTGATTATCTTCTGTATTTCAGAAGTGTCTGTTGTGATATTGCCATTTTCTTCCCATATGATAGTAATTTGAGTTCTCTCTCTTCTTCTCTTTGTTAACATTGCTAAGAGTCTGTCGATTTTATTTATTTTTCAACTTTTAGTATTGTCAAATTTTTCAATTGATTCTTTTGTTTCGATTTTATTAATTTCAGCTCTGATTTTAATAATTTCTTGCCTTCTACTTCTTTTGCTCTTGTTTTGCTCTTCTTTTTCTAGGATTTTGAAATGAACTATGAGATCATTTATTTGTTGTTTTTTTTCTTTTTTTAAGGAAAGAACTCCAAGCAATGAATTTTCCTCTTAGAACTGCTTTCAATGTGTCCCATAGATTCTGATATGTTCTGTCTGTCTTCTTCATTTATCTCTAAGAATTTTTTATTTTCCTCCTTGATGTCTTCTATAACCCATTGATCATTTGGTACGTATTGTTCATTCTCCAACTGATGCATGAAGTTTCCTTCCGTCTTTTATTGTTGATTTTTCAGTTTCATTCCATTATGATCAGATAAGATGCCTGGTATTATCTATACTCCTTTATATTGTCTAAGAGTTGCCATGTGACATAATATATGATCTATTTTTGAGAGGTATCCATGTGCTGCTGAGAAAAAAGTGTAACTGCTTGATGTTGTGTGGTATATTCTATATATGTATATTAAGTCTAGGTTATTAATTGTGTTGTTCAGTTCTATAGTTTCCTTATTCAACTTTTGTTTGGAAGATCTGTCCAGTAGTGAGAGAGGTGTGTTGAAGTCTCCCATGATTATTGTATGGTGGTCTATCATACTCTTGAACTTGAGAAGAGTTATTTTGATGAACATACCTGAACCATTATTTGGGGCATATATATTTATGATTGTTATGTCTTGTTGGTGTATGGTTCCCTTGAGCAGTATGTAGTGTCCCTCTTTATCCCTTTTGATTAACTTTGGTTTGAAATCTATTTTATTTGATATGAGTATGGACACTCCTGCTTGTTTCCAAAGTCCATATGAGTGATATGATTTCTCCCAACCTTTCACCTTCAGTCTATGTTTCTCTTTTCCTATCAAATGCATCTCCTGTAGGCAGAAAATTGTTGGGTCTTCTTTCGTGATCCATTCTACTAGCCTGTGTCTCTTAATTGGTGAGTTTAAGCCATTAACATTTAGGGTTACTATTGAGATATGGGTTGTTCTTCCAGCCATATTTGTTTATTTATGTTACTAAACATGTTTTTTTTTCCTCTTTGATTATTTTTCCCCCCTTTACTGTACTACCTCCCACTGTTGGTTTTCATTGTTAATTTCCATTTCGTCTTCCTATAATGTTTTGCCAAGGATCTTTTGAAGAGATGCTTTTCTAGCTGCAAATTCTTTAACTTTTGTTTATCATGGAAGGTTTTAATTTTATCTTGCATCCTGAAGCTTAAATTCGCTGGATACACAATTCTTTTTGGAACCCAATTTCTTTCAGTGTTTGAAAAATGTTATTCCAGGATCTTCTAGCTTTCAGAGTCTGTGTTGAAATATCAGCTGTTATCCTGATTGGTTTACCCCTAAATGTAATTTGCTTCCTTTCTCTTGTAGCTTTTAAAATTCTCTCTTTATTCTGTATGTTTGGCATCTTCATTATAATATGTCTAGGTCTTTATCTCTTATGATTTTGCACATTCGGCGTCTTGTAGGCTTCTAGGATTTGGGATTCTGTCTCATTCTTCATGTCTGGGAAGGTTTCTCAAATTTGTTTCTTTTTGAAATTACATATTCAACTTCAACCTTGTTGAAAATTTCTAATCTTATCACTCACTTTATACTTTTCCTGATTTCCTAATGTCTCTACTGATATCTGATTTCCTGTATTATTATTAATGTATCAGTTTTGAATAAAAATGAACGTCAAAGTACATATCATGTCCCATAGGAATCTACTTGCATTGATGTTAAACAGAGTCATTTTGTATTTTTTCTCCAGTTCATCACTGTGACTGACTCTTCACATGTGCTGACATTTACTTTCAGTCTCTAACCCTAACCCTATTGCTAAAGATCTTTTGGTCCAAATTCTATACACACTCTTCATTCTAAACCTACTGAATATCTTCCTAATCCACCAACTATCCCTTTTGGACCGGATGTTCTCTTTGACATTCAATCATCCAAAAGACAAGGTCCTATGCCATTGTATATCAATTTATCTGAGACAACTGTGCAGAACATAATTGAAAGCTAAGAATCCCAATCATGGGGCCAATTCCCTTCTGTCCTTCAAAAATTACCTAGATTTCTTTTTTCATTCTTATATTTCACCTATCTATTCTTGAAAATATCACAAAATCCCAATACCATTATTCATCCCAGAGAATGATTCCTAACCGAAATGGAACCTGTTATTAACCTTAACCATACAATGTTCCCTCAATCTAACTTTACAGAAGAGGAGGGACAGAATTGGTCTTCCAATACAGGAATGTAGGGGATCTTCCACCTCTGAGAACCTCAAAGTTCCATGCAGAAATGATCCCTGGAGAAGATTTAGGCAGCTATAAAGGACCTGAGAGAGCAAAAGTCATCTTCCATGGCAAACAACCCGGTCAGGATGAAGGGATGTGTCAGAATCAGCCTCACTCTTCTTTATGTAGAGAAGATGGACCAAACCAGGCCAGTGTGGACAGCTGTTCCCGGCTGCCTATGGTTGATATACAATTCTCAGTTGTGAAAGTATCACAGGAAATAGCGGCAGCCTCCATCTCATGGGAACCTTGGAAGCAAATTTTAGGACAAAGTGGTTTCCAAAGCAGTGACCTCATTCAGTTCACAAAGGACGTGACCTTCCTCACTTCCTTGTTGATAGAACTCTCTGAACTTGGGATCCAGGAAGCCAGGCAACCAGAGGCAGTCCCAGTACCATTCCCAGTGGGCTCACGTATTTGGATTTACCAAGAACAGAGTCAGTCTTTCTTGGTACCTACTGATGTGAGAATGGCCAAATTTCATGAGAGCTCAGAAGAGGGGCCTTTCCTGAGAAAGCAGGTAGTTGCTCACAGCTGGCTCCTGACCACTTCGCATATTTGGCCAAGGAGACCAGATCTGAGACAGGAGAGGACATTTCAGGGAACATAATAAGGCTCACATTTCAGAGGACACTCCAGATTGTCACAGACCTCTTTGGGGGAAGGAGGTGCCTTTGTGGGTGTGGGTGTGAGTTTGTGGTTTTGTCTCATGTTCTAAGAATAGGTAAAAAAGGTGGTTTGTTTGGTTTGGAGTGGACTGTTCCTAGTAAGTCGTTTCACAAAGTGAGTGTTTCTATGTCTGTGTATCCCACTGTGTCCATGGTTGTAGACATTTGAAAAGAGAATTCATCAATGGATGTGTCCTGTTTAGTAGAAAGCTTCCCAGCATTCATCCTGCCCAATTGATGAATGGACTGTGGCTTCCCTTATGGATGGGAAACACCTACTAATTTCCTAAGTTCCTGTTTTCTTCCTGATTCTGGCCACTCTCAAAAATAGGCTCATGGTTTTGTGTCCAAGATATGTACCACCTCCAAGCTCCGTGACAAGGCCATGTAATGGATAGCTAAAGGAAATGGCTAGCATCTCAAATAACTCAGATATCAGTGTGACCAGGAAAGCCTCAGTGGAGAAACTCTGCTTTGGGCCTTTTGCTAACCAATTCTTCTCTTCCCCTGAATGTGAGGAAGGTCTTGGCCTCAGGACACAGTTTGTGAAGCCTGAAGAAAACAGTTTTAAAATGGAATTAAATGGGCATCACCTGTGGCTCTTTGTTAATTGCTTTGGAAATGGATGTGTCTGAATCAGTCTCTTGGCCCTGTGTGAGGCTGTGGCTTAGGTTCTCAGCACCTGATGGATCTAAAGAATGATCCCATGTGTGCTTCGAAAACCAAAATGGGAAAAAGATCAGTCATTGTTGATGAAGTCTCTCGCCTTCCTCTGTTAGTTTCCTTACCACCATCAAGTGAGAATAGGGATCCTTTGAATCAAATGAGTTCTTCAAAGCCCTGCAAAGGCAATCCCATACATGCTTGTGTTTTCTCATGACTCCACATCACATAAAGTATCTATACCCGACAGTCAGTAGGCCTCAAATTGGAGAAGCAGAGCAGTATTACCGGAAGGCATATTTGATCCCTCCTGGTTCACAGGAAGGGTGTACAAGCCACCCTGACTTTAGGAAAATGATGGGCAAGCGAGCTTATTTGGACACTGTGTTGGGCTGCGCCCCTCATGGAAACATCCAGCCAGAGGTTATGAGGAGTGTCTATATGAAAGAAGATGAGGGCCATGTGGGAGTGTTTTGGTTTTAACTGTGGTTATTTGTGTGGCAGTTGGAAGCGACTACAGGGTCCACCTGGGCTTGAACTCTGGTGTGATACCCCATAGAGACTGAGTCCTGGAACTGACCTCAGAGAAGTATTGCCATGAATTGTGTTGGGATATTAGGAGGCCACGCATGAGAGTCGCCATTGGAAACAGAGATCTATTCCCAGGGTGGCTTTCCACAGAGCACTGGGAATCTCAGCCAGGGTATCACATAATTTTATTCTGAAACACTTGGCAACCATAGTTGAGAGTCAAAACACAAATGCACTTCACATTGTAGACCTCAATGGGCCTGGCTTTATGTGGCATTTTGGCCACTTTTTTAGAAGCCTTAGCAGTTAGAGTTCTCCAGAGCTTTCATTGAAATGAGCTTCTTCACCATTTAATGGTTACTGAATTAAATAAAACACACAGTTCCTCCAACTTCAACCTTTAAAGATGGGCTCGATAAATACCATTAAATTTTTGAAATTCCCATATCTAGGAGGCACTGGAGAACCATTGGATATCCTGTTGGTGATCATGAGTGTACAAGACAGTGCTTTGATTGGCTGGGTTTCACGAAAATGGTGTAGAACAGAGATGCCAGTAAGTTGGAGCCTGCTGAATAGTGGGCCTAGAGCAAAGGTGGGCATGTGTGAGATAAAACATCTGTGGTGCTTCTATGTGGATTTGCCAATGGCTTCCAAATGCCTTGTGACTGACATGGTGTATCCAGAAGACCATTATATGTAAATGATTCTTGTTATATGGATAAGTTTCAGGGCAATGTTCAGAATCAGGTTGCTACGGTCAAGGGGGCAAGCTATGTTGGAAAGAAGCCTGGTTTGTGCATTCTCCTGCAGACCCTGTTCCATCACACATGACAGAATTCCCTCCAGCACTGTGTCCCAGTTGAATTCCTTGTATTTTGTGAAGCAAATACTGAACTCCCAGTGCAGCAGCAAGAAACATCACAAAAATTGGAGGATGATCAAATGGCTTCACAGTCCACATGAGGAGACACTGAGCCAAAAGTGGCCACAGTTGACCCAGAAAGAGAGAATTCATCAATGCTGACTCATGTTCATTGGTAAATAAGAAAGCATCTCCTCCAGGTCACATAGATGCAGACCCAGCTTTTATGGTCTCACTACAAAGGAAGCTAAAGCTCCTGAAAACAACATATATTTCAAGAGCCCAACATCTGAGGCAGTTTTTCCAGAAGTCTTTAGGGTAGCAGAGTTCCATGTTTGTGGAGTGTTTACATTGTCCCTTACTTTTGGAAACTCCCCTTCTACATGCAATGTTGTGAACTCCTGAGCATATTCAATTCCAGATATGTACTCACAGATTTTCTTACTCATCTCCTTTACATGTGTTACTTGGGACGAAGTTAAGGTAAAGGCATTGTTCTGGATGAGAGTCGGAAGATTTTTGTGTAGCACATATTTGCATACACATTGGATTCATTTTCCAATTTTCCTTTCGAAATACTGAATCTCTGACACTAACCCATACCCTACAAGACTCTGACAACTAATCCTAACGTGATGGAGAAAAATAACCCAAACAGAATAGAAATACAAACACATCAGAGGAGGCATGGTGTAACTTTGGAATTGCCTTTTCCATTATATAAGGTAGGAGTTATAAATCTAATCAATTTTTTTGTTGAAAGAGTTGTCCATGTATTTTTAAACTTATCAAATATGTGAATTCCTGTCTCCCCCATTTCTCTGTATCCTATTCAGCACATGTATTTTTATTTGCACATATAGAATTGTACCTTGTATCACACATATATTCTTGTGAGGTGGCTGACTTGGCAGATACAAATTGTGAGAAAAGTTCACTCCTCCTAAACGCTGTTGGAACTGAAAATTCAACCTATTGGTGAGCTTCCTAGTTGAACAACATTATACATAAATCCATGTTCAGTAAAATGAATATTTTTGGATACGTGGATGATATATATTTCATGATGAATTTCGATTGGCATATATATTGCTAGTTTTTAATGTCTGTGTGAGTTTGTGAGTGTGTGTGTAAGTGTATATATATATATATATATAGATATAGATATAGATATAGATATAGATATAGATATAGATATAGATAAATATACACTCTCAAGATTTTTCAAAATATGAAATATATGTATATTTTGGCCACTCTTTGGGAAGCCTTACCGATGAGAGTTCTCTAGAGCTTTCATTGAAATGAGGTTCCTCAACATTTAATGGTTCCTGAATGAATTGAAACCCACAGTGCCTCCAACTTCATCCTTGAAAAATTGCTCCATAAATACCTTGAAATTCCCCTTACCAGGTGGCACTGGAGAACCTTTGGATGTATTGTTGCTGATCATGAGTGTAACAGACAGTGCCTTGACTGGCTGGGTTTCACGAAAATTGTGTAGAACAGAGATGTCAGTAAGTTGGAGAGTGCTGAGAAGTGGGCCCAGAGCTGTGGTGTGCAGATGTATGATAAAATATCTGTGGTGGGGCCATGTGAGTCTGCCATTGACTTCCAAATGGCTTGTGGCTTACATGGTGCAGCTAGCAGACCCTTATATGTAAAGGCATCTTGTTATAAGAAAAGGTTTCAGGACAATGTTCAGAATCAGTTTGCTATGGACAATGTTGCAAGTTATGTGGGATTGAAGCCTGGTTGGTGAATTATTCTGTAGACCCTGACCCTCCACACGTGACAGAACTCGCTCCAGCACTGTGTCCCAGTTGAACTCCTTGTATTTCATGAAGGAAATACCAAAAGCCCAGTGCAGCAGCAGAGAAACACCATGAAAATTGTAGGATGACCAATTGGCTTCACAGTCAAGACGGGGAGACACTTAGCCGTCCTTGGCCACAGTTTACCTTCAAAGGAAGAATTGAGCACTGCTGCCTCATGTTCTTTGGAAAATAAGAAACCATGTCCTCCAGGTCAGATAAATGAAGACCCATCTTTGATGGTATCACTACGAAGGAAGCTAAAGCTCCTGACAACAACATATATTTCAAGTGCCCAACCTCAGAGGCAGTTTCTCAAGAAGTCTTTAGGCCAGCAGAGTTCCATGATTGTGGATTGTTTATCCTGTCCCTTAATTTTGAAAACTCCTCTAAAATGCCCAAGCTTGTGAACTCCTGAGCATTTTCCATTCTAGATATGTATTCACAGATTTTCTAACTCTTGTCCTCTAATTGTGTCTTACTTGGGGTGAAGGTAATGTCAAGGCATTGCTCTGAATGAGAGTGAAAAGATTTTTTGTAGCGCATATTTGCGTACACAATGGATTCATTTTCCTTTATTTTCATTTGAATTACTGAATCCATGACACTAACGCATACCCTACTATACTCTGACTACTAATGCTAATATGATGGAGAAAAATAACCCAAACAGAATAGAAATACAAGCAATTCAGAGAAGGCATGGTGTATAGTTGGACTTGCCTTTTGCATGATAAGGGGTAGTTGTTAAAAATCTGGTTAATTTTAAATTGAAATAGTTCTCCATGTGTTTTGAAAGGTATCAAATATGTGAATTCCTGTCTCCCTTTCTCTGTTGCCTATTCAGAACATGTATTTTTATATGCACAAATAGAATCCTACCTGGTACCACACGTACATTATTGTGAGGTGGCTGACTTGGCAGATACAAATTGTGAGAAGAGATCACTCCTCCTAAACGCTGTAGGAACTGAAAATTCAACATTTGCGTGAGCTTCCTAGTTGAACAACATTACACATAAATCCATGTTCAGTAAAATAAATATTTTTGGATCTGTGTATGATATGTATTTCATGATGAATTTTGATTGGCATATATATTGCTACTTTTTAATATCTCTGTATGTGTTTTGTGAAAAATCTACAATCTATAGATTATTCAAAATATGAAATATATGTGTCTTATTATACACTCCTTAATTTCATTCATGTTCATGTATGAGACCACGGCTCATGCAAGAGCAAAAGACATTTGTTGAGGATCCAATCCAGCATGCTGGGGCTCCGTGCTCACTCAAGAAGGGATAGCAGCCCAGATCCCCGAGCAGGGGTTGAGCAGTGCTTAAGTACACGTTTTGGGGAGTGTGAGACTTTACATATATCACAGTCTACTTTAACAAATCATCATACACTGTGGGAAAATCAAACAACAAATCCTAAACATGATTAGTTCATTCATTGGCTTGAACACGTCAGGCGGGAGTGATAGGTCAGTTCTAAAGCTGGGTACACGTTGAAATTGATTGGTTTAGGCCCTGCGATGCATATGTGCTAGGCCACACAGGGTCCTAGGTTATTAAACAACCAGGCGATCAGGGGGAATATTTACTGGGCAGTCCAGAAATTGTCCTACAAGTTACAGGAATTTCAGGTTTTGCGTGTAGCATAGTAACTTAAAAATACCTGGTCCTTTACATTTTAAATCAGGCCTTGAAGATTAGAAACTTTACAACACCCGGTCTTTTACACTTTAACTTTTACACTTTAATTTCAATTTTTTTACCCTTACAGATCACTCCTGGTTCAGAAGAAGGGTGTCCAAGCCACCCTGACTTTAGGCAAATGAGGGGCAAGGGAGCTTATTTTGGACACTGTCTTGGGCTGTGCCCCTCATGAAAAGCTCCAGCCATATGTTATGATGAGTGTCTTTATGGAAGAAGATGAGGGCCATGTAGGAGTGTTTTGGTTTTAATTGTGGTCATTTGTGTGGCGGTTGGAAGAGATGACTTGGTCCACCAGGGCTTGAACTCTGCTCTGATACTCCTTAGAGACTGAGTTCTGGAACTGACCTGAGAGAAGTATTGCCATTGTGTTGGGATTATAGGAGGCCACACATGAGATTAGCCCTTGGAAACTGAGATCTAGGCCCAGGGTGGCTTTCCACAGAGTACTGGAAATCTCAGCAAGGATAACACGATTTTTTTACTGAAAGACTTGGAAGTCATAGTTGAGACCCAAAACACACATGTACCTCACATTGTAGACCTCAATGAGCCTGGCTTCATGTGACCTTCTGGCCACTCTTTGGGAAGCCTTGTCTGTGAGAGTTGTCCAGAGCTTTCATTGAAATGAGCTTACTCACCATTTACTGGTTCCTGAATGAATTGAAACCCACAGTGCCTCCAACATCATCCTTGAAAAATGGCTATATAAATACCATGAAATTTTTAATATTCCCATGACCAGGTGGCACTTGAGAAACTTTGGATGTCCTGTTGCTGAACATGAGTGTACCAGACAGTTCCTTGATTGACTGGTTGTCATGAAAATGGTATAGAACCGAGATGTCATAAGTTGGAGCCTGCTGAGTATTGGGGCTAGAGCAGTGGACTATACGTTTGTGAATAAATATCTGTGGTGGGACCACGTGGATCGGCCATTGGCTTCCAAAATACTTGTGACTGACATGGTGCAGGCAGCAGACCCTTATATGTAAAGGCATCTTGTTATATTGAGAGGATTCAGCGCAATGTTCAGAATCCGGTTGCTATAGTCAAGGGGGAAAGCTATGTGGGATAGATCCATGTTTCGAAAATTCTCCTGAAGACCCTGACCAATCACACATGACAGAGCTCCCTCCAGAATTGTGTCCCAGTTGAACTCCTTGTATTTCATTAAGCCAATTCCAAACTCCCAGTGCAGCAGTAAGAAACACCACGAAAATGGAGGATGACCAAACGGCTTCACAGACCACACGGGGAGACACTTAACTCCCAGTGGCCACAATTTACCAAGAAAGAGAGAATTTAGAACTGCTGTCTCATGTTCATTAGAAAATAAGGAACCATTTCCTCCAGGTCACATAGATGCAGACCCACATTTGATGGTGTCACAACAAAGGAAGCTAAATCTCCTGACAACTTCATATATTTCATGTGCCCAAACTGAGAGGCATTTTCTCAAAGAGTCTTTAGGCCAGCAGAGCTCCAAGTTTGTGGAGTGTTTAACCTCTCCCTTACTTTTGGAAACTGCTCTACCACATCCAATGTTGTGAACTCCTGAACATTTTCAGTTCCACATATGTAATCACAGGTTTTCGAACTCCTCTCCACTAATTGTGTCTTACTTGGAGCGAAGTTAATGTCAAGGAATTGTTCTGGATGAGAGTGGCAAGATTTTTGTGTAGCACATATTTGCATACACATTAGATTCATTTTTCTATTTTCATTTGAAATAATGATCCCTGACACTAACACATACCCTAATAGACTCTGACTACTAATGTTAATATGATGGATAAAAAGAAACCTAACAGAATAGAAATACAGGCCTTTCATAGGAGGCATGGTATATACTTGGATTTGCCTTCGGCTTTATCAAGGGTATGTGTTATAAATCTTGTCAAATTTTAATTGTAATATTTCTCCATGAGTTTTATATATATATATATATATATATATATATATATATATATATATATATATATATATATATGTATATATATACAGGTATATATATTTATATATATATACACTCTCTAGATTTTTCAAAAGATGAAAAAAATGTGTCTTATTAAACACTCTCTAAATTCATTCATATTCATGTATGTGGATATATAATCAACTTTTCACAAGATTATTCTCAGAAACATTTAACCACCTGAAATACATATTTGTTTCCTCGTCCTGAGAACTAACTTCAGTGAATGGTGCTTACAAATCCTAATATTTCTACAGTAACTGACAGAGTTTATCATCAAAGCAAATAGATTCCAATGCACATGATGTGTATATTGATGTTCATTTTAATTCAACACTGGCACATTACAATTTCTTCTGTTTATGCACATCATAGGATATATATTTCCTCCACAGTTTAGCAAATATATAGGCATTTGTTTCACTTTCAATCACTTCCTGCTTCAGAACACATGTATTCCTCCGTGTTTCTTGACTGGTCTTTTCATGAGACTTCTTCCCAAACACATTATTTTCGATTTCCTTTATCACTTTTGAAGCAAAACTGAAACAGACTTCATGATAAACCATCACTGTAATATCATCATTAGATGTATAACTGGTTGGAATGAATGATTATATATCAATAAAAGATTTTTTATACATTTTCTGATATCAATTCAATACATTATTTAAAGTGTAACCAGTTATATTATTTATTCACAGTATGGTCTATTCATGCATTATCTCTATATTCATAGACACAGGATACACCTCGTTGTACCCCCAATACTAATTTATACATTTTTAAAATATTGCTCCCAGGAATGGTGGAAAAAATACTCATGTCACCTGATATACATATGCATGTTATCACAGTAATATTCTGGACACAAAATGCAAAAGTCACACGTATGATTGTACCAAAGCCTAAAGGGAAACTGAACATGGATTACTAAGAACATCCATGACCAGGTTGCCTAATGCTCTCAAATGTCAATCCTATTTGTGACTACATATTTGTTTCTTCATAAGATTATATATTCAACCTCAAAACTGTTGAAAATGTTTAATTTTTTCACTCACTTGATGATTTTTGCCTGATTTCCTAATGTCTCTATTGATATCTACTTTCCTACATATTTTCCCCAGTTCAACATTGTGACTGACCCTTCACATGTGCTGACATTGACATTCACTCTCTAACAGAAACTCTATTGCTAATGAACTTTGGTCCAAATCCTATACTCGCTCTTCTTCCGAAACATACTGACTATCTTCCTGATCCTATCGACTATCACTTTTTGAATGAATGTTCTCTACTACATTCAATCATCCAAGGTACAAGGTCCTATGCCATTGTATATCGATTTTTCTGAAACGTATGCAGAACGTAATTAAAAGCTACTTATCGCAATCAGTTGCCCAATGCACTTCTGAGCTTCAAATCTTACCTAGATTTCTGTTTTCATACTTATATTTCATCTCTATATTCCTATAAATATTGCAGGTTCCCAAGACCATTATTCATTCTGCAGAATGATTCCTAATCCAAATCAAACCTGCTATTTACGATAACCATACACGGTTGCCTCAATCTAACATTACAAAAGAGCAGGGACAGAGTTTGTCTTACAATACAGGAATGTAGGGTATCTTCAAACTGCTGAGAACCTGAAAGTTCGATGCAGAAATAATCCCTGGAGAAGATGTCAGCAGCTATGAAGGACCTGTGAGAGCAAAAGCCATCTTCAATGGCAAACAATCTAGACAGGAAAAAGGGATGTGTATGCATCAGCCTCTCTCTTTTTAAGGTAGAGAAGATGGACCTAACCAGGCCTGCGTGGAGAGCTGTTCCCAGGTGCCTATTTTGATATACCATTGAAACTAGTCAAATTGTCAAAGGAAGTAATGGCAGCCTCCATCCAATGGGACCCTTGGAAGCAATGGTCAGGGCAAAGTTGTTGCCAAGGCAGTGACCTCATTCAGTTCCTTAAGGAAGTGACCTACCTAACTTCCTTGGTGATGGAACACTCTGAAATTTTGATGCAAGAAGCCAGGCACCGAGAGCCAGTCCCAGTCTCAGTCCCAGTGTGCTCACTTGTTTGGATTTACCAAGTACAGAGTCAGACCTTCTTGGTACCTACTGATGTGAGGATGGCCAAATGCCAGGAGAGCTCTGAAGAGAAGCCTTTCCTGAGATAGCAGGTAGTGGCTAACCATTGGCTCCTCACAGCATCGCAGAGTTGGCCAAGGAGACAAGATCTGAGACAGGAGAGGTCATTTTGTGGAGAACATAGTATGGCCCACCAGTCATAGGACACTCCGGATAGTCACAGACCTACTTTTGGGAAGGAGTTGCCTTTGTGTGTGGATGTGAGTTTGCGGTTTTGTCTCATGTTCTTAGAATAGGTAGGAAAGGTGGTTGGTTTTGTTTGGAGTCGACTGTTTCTAGTAAGTATTTTGACAAGGCGACTTTCTATGTCTGTGTATCCACTGTGTCCGTGGTTGTCAATGTTAGAAAAGAGAATGCATCAATGGAGGTGTCCTGTCTAGTAGAAAGCTTCCCAGCATTTATCCTGGACAATTGATGAATGGACTGTGGTATGCCTTATGGATAGGAAACACCTACTAACATCCTAAGTTCCTGTTTTCTTCCTGAATTCTGGCCACTCTCCAGAATAAGCTCATGATTTATTGTCCAAGATATATACCACTTCCAAGCTCTGTGACATGTCCATGTTCTTGATAGCTGAAAGAAATGGGAACATCTCAGAAAACTCAGATATCAGTGTGAGCAGTAAAGTCTCAGTGGAGAAACCCTGCTTTGGTCCATTTGCTTACCTATGGTTCTGTTGCCTTGAATGTCAGGAAGGTCTTTGCATCAGGCCACCCCTTTGTGAAGCCTGAAGAAACAGATTTCAAATGGAAATGAATGTGCATCACCTGTGGCTCTTTGCTTAATTGCTTTGGAAAGGGATGTGTCTTAATCAGACACTAGGCTATGTTTGAGGCTGTGGCTAAAATCTCAGCTCCTGATAGATGTAAAGAAGATCCCATGTGTGCATCCAAAACCAAAATGGCAAAAAGACCAGTCATTGTAGATGAAGTCTCTTGCCTTCCTATGATAGGTTTCTGACCTCCATCAAATGAGAATAGGGATTTTTTTGGGGTCAAATGAGTTCTTCAAAGTCCTGCAGAAGTACTTGGGTTCTCTCATGATGCCAACTCACATAATGAATCTATACCTGACTGTCAGTAGGCCTCAAATTGGAGAAGCAGAGCAGCGTTAACGGCAGGCTTGTTTGATCACTCCTGGTTCACAGGAAGGGTGTCCAGGCCACCATGAATTTAGACAAATGAGTGGCAAGGGTGCATATTTTGGACACTGTCTTGGCTGCGCCCCTCATGGAAACCTCCAGCCAGAGTTCATGATGACTGTCTATATGGATGAAGATGAGGGCCATGTGGGAATGTTTTGGTTTTAATTGTGGTCATTTGTGTGGCGGTTGGAAGAGATGACAGGGTCCACATGGGCTTAAACTCTGGTGTGATTCCTCTTAGAGACTGAGTTCTGGAACTGACCTCAGAGAAGTATTGCCATGAATTGTGTTGGGATTTTAGGAGGCCACGAATAAGAATTGCCCTTGAAACCTGAGATCTATGCCCAGGATGGCTTTCCACAGAGAACTGAAATTCTCAGCAAGGATATCACATGATTTTATTCTGAAAAACTTGGCAGCCATAGTTAAGAGTCAAAAGACACATGGACCTCCTGTTGTAGACCTCAATGGGCCTGGCTTCAAGTAACCTTTTGGCCACTGTTTTGGAAGCCTTGCCTGTGCGAGATCCTCAGAGTTTTCTTTGAAATGAGAGTCCTCCCCATGTAATGGTTCCTGGAAGAATGGAAACCCCAAAGTGCCCCCAAATTCATTCTTGAAAAATGGATTGATAAATACCATGATGTTTTTGAAATTCCCAATGACCAAGTGGTACTGGAGAACCATTGGTTGTTCTCTTGCTGATCATGAGTGTTACAGACAGTGCCTTGATTGACTGGGTTTCATGAAAATGGTGTGGAACAGAGATGCCAGTAAATTGGAGCCTGCTGAGTAGTGGGCCTAGAGCAGTGGTGGGCAGGTGTGTGATAATACAACTGTGGTGTGGCCATGTGGATCTGCTATTGGCTTTCAAATTGCTTGTGACTGACTTGGTACAGCCAGCAGACTATTATATGAAAAGGCATCTTGTTATATGGAGAGGTTTCAGGGCAATGTTCAGAATCAGGTTGTGATGGTCAAGGGGGCAAGCTACGTGGGATAGAACCCTGGTTGGTGAATTCTCCTGCAGACCCTGACCCAACAAACGTCACAGAACTCCCTCTAGAACTATATCCTAGTTGAACTCCTTGAATTTCGTGAAGCAAATACCAAACTCCCAGTGCAGCAGCAAGAAACACCACAAAAAGTTCAGGATGACCAAATGCCTTCACAGTCCACTCAGGGAGACACTAAGCTTCCAGTGGTTACAGTTTACCAACAAAGAGAGAAATCAACACTGGTACCTAATGTTCAATGGAAAATAAGAAACGATGTCCTCCAGGTCACATAGATGCAGATCCAGCTTTGATGGTCTCACCAGAAATGAAGCTAAAGCTCCGACAACAAGATATATTTCATGTGTCCAAACTCAGAGGCAGTTTCTCAAGAAGGCTTTTGGCCAACAGAGTTCCATGTTTGTGGAGTGTTTACGCAGTCACTTACTTTTGGAAACTCCTCTACCACCTCCAAGGTTGTGAACTCCTGAGCATTTCCCATTCCAGATACGTATTCACAGATTTTCTAACTCTTCTCTTCGAATTGCATCTTATATAGGGTGAAGATAATGTCAATGGATTTTTCTGGATGAGAGTGGGAAGACTTTTGTGTAGGACATATTTGCATACATATTGGATTCATTTTCCAATTTTCCACTTGAAATACTGAATCCCTGACACTAAATCATACCCTACTAGTGTCTGACTACTAATCCTAATATGAGGCAAAAAAATAACCCAAACATAATAGAAATACAAGCAGTTCAGAGGAGGCATGGTGTATAGTTGGACTTGCCTTTTGCATTTTAAAGGTTAGGAGTTATTAATCTAGACAATTTTTGTTGCAATAGTTGTCCATGTGATTTTAAAGATAACAAATATGTGAATTCTT
The DNA here is from genome assembly GCF_048772815.1 of Callospermophilus lateralis. Lineage (NCBI taxonomy): Eukaryota > Metazoa > Chordata > Mammalia > Rodentia > Sciuridae > Callospermophilus > Callospermophilus lateralis. Next base: position 120,533,052 of record NC_135313.1, on the reverse strand, counting down.
GTCTCTCTTTCTCTGTAGCCTACTCAGCACATATATTTTTATATGCACATAGAGATTCCTACCTGGTACTACACGTACATTTTTGTGAGGTGGCTGACTTCGCAGATACAAATAGAGAGAAGAGATCACTCGTCATAAACGCCGTTGGAACTGAAAATTCAACCTATGGGTGAGCTTCCTAGTTGAACAAAATTATACACAAATCTTTGTTCAGTAAAATGAATATTTTTGGATCTGTGGATGATATATATTTCATGGTGAATTTTGATTGGCATATATTGCTATTTTTAATGTCTGTGTGTGTGTGTGTGTGTGTGTGTGTGTGTGTGTATATATATATATATATATATACACACACTCTCTCCATATTTTTCAAAATATGAAATATATGTGTCTTATATACACTCCCTAATTTCATTCATGTTCATGAATGTGGATTTATAATCAACGTTTCACAAGATTATTCTCAGAAAATTTCATCCACCTGAAATACATATTTGTTTCCTAGTACTGAAAACTAACTTCAGTGAATGGTGCATACAAATCCTAATATTTCTACAGTAACTGACACAGTTTATCATCAATGCAAGTAGATTCCTATGGGACATGATGTGTATATCGACGTTCATTTTTATTCAACACTGGGACATTACAATTTCTTCAGTTTATGCACATCATAGGATATATATTTCCTCCACAAGTTAGCCAATTTATAGGCATTTGTTTCACTTTCAATAACTTCCTGCTTCAGAACACATGTATTCCTCTATGTTTCTTGACTGATCTTTTCATGAGATATCTTTCCAAACACATTATTTTCGATTTCCTTTATCACTTTTAAAGCAAAACGGACACACACTTCATGATAAACCATAACTATAATATCACTATTAGATGTATAACTGGTTGGAATGAATGATTTTAAATCAATATAAGAATTCTTATATATTTTCTGATATCAATTCAATACATTTTGTAAAGTGGAACCAGTTATATTATTTATTCACAGTATGGTCTATTCATGCATTATCTCTATATTCATAGACACAGGTTACACCTCTTTGTATCCCCGATACTAATTTATACATCTTCAAAATATTGCTCCCAGAAATGGTGGAAGAAATACTCATATCACCTGATCTACATATGAATGTTATCACAGTAATATTCTGGACAAAAAATGCAAAAGTCACACGTATGACTGTACCAAAGCCTAAATGGAAACTGAACATGGATTACTAAAAACATCCATGACCAGGTTGCCTAATGCTCTCAAATGTCAATCCTATTTGTGACTACATATTTGTTTCTTCCTAAGATTATATATTCAACCTCAATACTGTTGAAAATGTCTAATTTTTTTCACTCACTTTGTACTTTTCCTGATTTCCTAAAGTCTCTATTGATATCTAATTTCCTACATATTTTCTCCAGTTCAACATTGTGACTGACCCTTCACATTTGCTGACATTGACATTCACTCTCTAACCGAAACCCTATTGCTTATGAACTTTGGTCCAAATCCTATACTCACTCTTCTTCCGAAACATACTGACTATCTTCCTGATCCTATCAACTATCCCTTTTTGAGTGGATGTTCTCTAATACATTCAATCATCCAAGGTACAAGGTCCTATGCTATTGTATATCGATTTTTCTGAAACATGTATGCAGAACGTAATTCAAAGCTACGTACCACAATCAGTTTCCCAATGCACTTCTGAGCTTCAAATCTTACCTAGATTTCTGTTTTCATACTTATATTTCATCTCTATATTCCTATAAATATTGCAGGTTCCCAAGACCATTATTCATCCCGCAGAATGATTCCTAACCCAAATCGAACCTGTAATTAACCCTAACCATACACTGTTGCCTCAATCTAAAATTACAAAAGAGCAGGGACAGAGTTAATCTTACAATACAGTAATGTAGGGTATCTTCCAACTGCTGAGAACCTCAAAGTTTGATGCAGAATGATCCCTGGAGAAGATATAGGCAGCTATGAAGCATCTGAGAGAGCAAAAGCCATCTTCCATGGCAAACAACCTGAACAGGACGAAGGGATGTGTATGCATCAGTCTTTCTCTTCTTAATGTAGAGAAGATGGACCTAACCAGGTCTGTGTGGAGAGCTGTTCCCAGGTGCCTATTTTGATATACCATTTTAACTAGTCAAATTGTTACACAAAGTAGGAGCAGCCTCCATCTCAGGGGACCCTTGGAAGAAACTGTTAGGACAAAGTTGTTGCCAAGGGAGGGACCTCATTCAGTTTCTGAAAGAAGTGACCTAACTAACATCCTTGGTGATGGAACTCTCTGAAATTGTGATGCAAGAAGCCAGGCACCGAGAGCCAGTCCCAGTCCTAGTCCCAGTGGGCTCACTTGTTTGGATTTACCAAGTACAGAGTCAGACTTTCTTGGTACCTACTGATGTGAGGATGGCCAAATGCCAGTTGAGTTCTGAAGAGGGGCCTTTCCTGAGATAGCAGGTAGTGGCTAACTGCAGGCTCCTCACAGCATCACAGAGTTGGCCAAGGATACATGATCTGAGAGTGGAAAGGCCATTTCGAGAGGAACATAGTATAGCCCACCAGTGAGAGGACACTCTGGATAGTCACAGACCCACGTTTGGGAAGGAGGTGCCTTAATGTGTTTGGGTGTGAGTTTGTGGTTTTGTCTCATGTTCTGAGAATAGGTAGAAAAGGTGGTTGGTTTGATTTGGAGTCGACTGTTTCTAGTTACTCTTTTGACAAGGCGAGAGTTTCTATGTCTGTGTATCCACTGTGTCCGTGGTTTTAGACATTAGAAAACAGAATGCATCAATGGAGGTGTCCTGTCAAGTAGAAAGTTTCCCAGCATTCATCGTTCACAATTGATAAATGGACTGTGGTTTGCCTTATGGATAGAAAACAACTACTAACTTCCTAAGTTCCTGTTTTCTTCCTGAATTCTCGCCACTCTCCAGAATAAGCTCATGATTTATTGTCCAAGATATGTACAACCTCCATGCTCTGTGACATGTCCATGTTCTTGATAGCTGAAGGGAATGGGAACATCTCCGAAAACTCAGATATTAGTGTGAGCAGTAAAGTCTCAGTGGAGAAACCCTGCTTTGGTCCATTTGCTTACCTATGGTTCTGTTGCCTTGAATGTCAGGAAGGTCTTTGCCTCAGGCCACCCCTTTTGGAAGCCTGAAGAAACAGTTTTCAAATGGAAATGAATGGGTATCACGTGTGGCTCTTTGCTTAATTGCTTTGGAAAGGGATGTGTCTTAATCAGACACTAGGCCCTGATTGAGGGGGTGGCTAAGATTCTCAGCTCCTGATAAATCTAAAAAAGACCCCATGTGTGCATCCAAAACTAAAATGGCAAAAAGATCAGTCATTGTGGATGAAGTATCTTGTCTTCCTCTGTTAGGTCCTGACCTCCATCAAGTGAGAATAGGATTCCTTTGGGTCAAATGAGTTTTTCAAAGTACTGCAGAAGTGCTTGGGTTCTCTCATGATGCCAAATCACATAAGCAATCTATACCTGACATTCAGTAGCCTCAAATTGTAGAAGCAGAGCAGTATTAACGGCAGGCCTATATGATCACTGCTGGTTCACAGGATGGGTTTCCAGGCCACCCTAAATTTAGACAAATGAGGGGCAAGGGTGCATATTTTGGACACTGTCTTGGGCTGCGCCCCTCATGGAAACCTCCAGCCAGAGTTAATGATGAGTGTCTATATGGATGAAGATGAGGGCCATGTGGAAATGTTTTGGTTTTAATTGTGGTCATTTGTGTGGCGGTTGGAAGAGATGACTGGGTCTACATGGGCTTGAACTCTGGTGTGATTTCCCTTAGAGTCTGAGTTTTGGAACTGACCTCAGAGAAGTATTGCCATGAATTTTGTTGGGATTGTAGGAGGCCACGCATGAGAGTTGGCCTTGAAACCTGAGATCTAGGCCCAGGATGGCTTTCCACAGAGAACTGAAAATCTCAGCAAAGATATCACATGATTTTATTCTGAAAAACTTGGCAGCCATAGTTAGAGTCAAAAGACACATGGACCTCATGTTGTAGACCTCAATGGGCCTGGCTTCATGTGACCTTTTGGCCACTGTTTTGGAAGCCTTGCCTATGAGAGTTCCTCAGAGCTTTCATTGAAATTAGCTTCCTCCCCATGTAATGGTTCCTAGATGAATGGAAACCCCAAAGTTCCTCCAACTTCATTCTGGAAAAATGGATAGATAAACACCATGAAATTTTTGAAATTCCCAATGACCAGGTGGCACTGGAGAACCATTGGATGTCCTGTTGCTGATCATAAGTATAACAGACAGTGCCTTGATCGACTGGGTTTCATGAAAATTGTGTAGAACAGAGATGCCAGTAAGTTGGAGCCTGCTGAGTAGTGGGCCTAGAGCAGTGGTGGGCAGGTGAGGGATAATACATCTGTGATGTGGCCATGTGGATCTGCCATTGGCTTCCAAATGGCTTGTGACTGACTTGTTGCAGCCAGGAGACCATTATATGAAAAGGCATCTTGTTATATGCAGGGGTTTCAGGGCAATGTTCATAATCAGGTTGCTATGGTCAAGGCGGTAAGCAATGTGGGATAGAATCCTAGTTGGTGCATTCTCCTGCAGAGCCTGACCCACCACACGTTACAAGACTCCCTCAAGCACTGTGTGCCAGTTGAACTCCTTGTATGTTATGAAGCAAATACCAAACTCCCAGTGCATCAGCAAGAAACACCACAAAAAGTGGAGGATGACCAAATGGCTTCAAAGTCCACACGGGGAGTCACATTGCCCGAAGTGGCCACAGTTTACCTACAAAGAGAGACTTCAGCACTGGTGCCTCATGTTCATTGGAAAATATGAAACCATGTCCTCTAGGTTACATAGATGCAGACCCAGATTTGATGGTCTCACTACAAAGGTAGGTAAAGCTCCTGACAAAAACATATATTTCAAGTGCACAACCTCAGAGGCAGTTTCTCAAGAAGTCTTTAGTCCAGCAGAGCTCCATGTTTGTGAAGTGTTTACCCTGTCCCTTACTTTTGGAAACTCATCAACCACTTGCAAAGTTGTGGAATCATGAGCATATTCAATTCCAGATATGTATTCACAGCTTTTTTACCTCTTTTCATATAATTGTGAATTACTTAAGGTGAGGGTAAGTCAAGGCATTTTTCAGAATGAGAGTGGAAAGATTTTTTGTATCACAATTTTGCATACACTTTGGATTAATTTTCCTAGTTGAACAACATTATACATAAATCCATGTTCAGTATAATAAATACTTTGCATCCATGGATGATATATATTTCACTATGAATTTCAATTGGCATACATATTGCTACTTTTTAATGTCTTTGTTTGTTTTGTGTGTGTGTGTGTATATATATATATATATATATATATATATATATATATATATTTATATTTATATCTCCTATCCAGATTTTTCAAAATATGAAATATATGTGTTTTATTATACACTCTCTAAATTCTATTATGTTCATATATGTGGATTTATAATCAACTTTTCACAAGATTATACTCAGAAATATTCATCAACCTGAAATACATATTTGTTTCCTAATACAGACAACTAACTTCAGTGAACGATGCATACAATTCCTAATATTTCTACAGTAACTGACTCAGTTTTACATCAGTGCAAGTAGATTCCTATGGGGCATGACATGTATTTTGACGTTCATTTTTATTCAAGACTGGTACGTTGCTATTTCTTCAGTTTATGCACATCATATGATATATATTTCATCCACAAGTTAGCATATTTATAGGCATTTGTTTCACTTTCAATCACTTCCTGCTTCAGAACAAATATTTTCCTCCATGTTTCTTCACTGGTCGTTTCATGAGACTACTTTCTAAACACATGATTTTCGAATTACATAATCACTTTTGAAGCAAAACTCACACACTTCATGATAAACCATAACTCTAATATTACCATTAGATGTATTACTAGTTGGGATGAATGATAGTATTTCAATATAAGATTTCTTATATATTTTAAGATATCAATTCAATCCATTATTTTACGTAGAACTAGTTATATTATTAAATCACAGTGTGGTCTACTCATGCATTTTCTCTAGATTCATATACACAGGGTACATCTCTTTGTACCCCCAATACTAATTTTTACATCTTCAAAATATTGCTCCAAGAAATGGTGGAAGAATTACTCATGTAACCTGATCTACATATATATTTTATCACAGTAATATTCTGGACACAAAATGCAAGGGTCACGCTTATGTTTGTACCATAGCCTAAATGGAAAGTGAACATGTATTTCTAAAAACATCCATGTCCAGGTTGTCTAATGCTCAATATCAATCCTATTGGTGACTACATATTTGTTTCTTCCTAAGATTATATATTCAAACTCAACCCTGTTGGAAATGTCTAATCCTATCACTCACATTATACTTTGCCTTATTTCCTAATGTGTCTATTGATATCTGTTTTTCTACATATTTTCCCCTGTTCATAATGTGACTGACTCTTCTCATGTGCTGACATTTACGTTAACTCTCTAACCAAAAACCTATTACTAAAGAAATTTCTTCCAAAATCTATACTCACTCTTCTTCCTAAGCCTACTGACTATCGCAGTTTGAGTGGATGTTCTCTTCTACATTCAATCATCCAAGGTACAAGGTATTTTGCCATTTGATATCGAATTATGTGAGACAACTGTGCAGAATGTAATTCAAAGCTAAGTATCCCAATCAAGGGCAAAATGCCCTTCTGGGCTTCAAGTCTTACCTAGATTTCTGTTTTCATACTTATATTTCACCAATATATTCTTATAAATATTGCATGTTCCAACACCATTATTCATCCCACAGAATGATTCCTAAACCAAATGGAACATGTTATTAACCCTAAGAATGCACCATTCCCTCAATCTAATTTTACAGAAGAACAGGGACAGAGTTTGACTTACAATACAGAAATGTACGTGATCTTCCACCTGCTGAGAACCTCAAAGGTCCATGTAGAAATGATCCCTGGAGAAGATGTAGGCAGCTATGAAAGACCTGAGAGAGCAAAAGTCATCATTCATGGCAAACATCCTGGTCAGGATGAAAGGATATGTCGGAATCAGCCTCTCTCTTCTTAATGTAGAGAAGATGGACCAAACCAGGCCTTTGTGGAGAGCTGTTCCCTGGAGCCTATGGTTGATCTACCATTCTAACTTGTGAAAATTTCAAAGGAAGTAGGGGCAGCGTCCGTTTCATTGGTCAATTGAAAGCAACTGTGAGGACAAAGTGTTTGCCAAGGCAGTGACCTCATTCAGTTCCTGAAAGAAATGACCACACCTCACACTTTTGGTGATGGAACACTGTGAACTTTTGATCCAGGAAGCCAGGAACCCAGAGTCAGTCCCAGTCCCAGTCCCATTGGGCTCGCTTGTTTTGATTGAACAAGGACAGAGACATTATTTTTTGGTCCTACTGTTGTGAGGATGACCAAATGCCAGGAAAGCTCTGAAAACTGGCCTTTCCAGAGAAAGCAGGTGGCTCATCACAGACTCCTGACAACTTCACAGAGTTGGCTAAGGAGACCAGATCTGAGACAGGACAGGCCATGTTGGGGGAATATATTATGGCCCGTGAGTCAGACCACCCTCCGGATAGTCACAGACCTACTTGGGGGAAGGAGGTGCCTTTGTGGTTCTGGGTGTGTGTTTTTGGTTTTGTTCCATGTTCTGAGAATAGATAGGAATGGCGGTTTGTTTGGTTTGGTATGGACTGTTTCTAGTAAGTCATGTGACAAGGCGAGTTTTTCTATGTCTGTGTATCCCACTGTGTCCGTGGTTGTACACTTTAGAAAATAGAATGCATCAATGGATGTGTCCTGTCTAGTAGAAAGCTTCCCAGTATTCATCCTGCCAAATTTATGATTAGGCAGAAGATTGCCTTAAGGATGGGCAAAACCTGCTATCTTCCTAATTTCCTATTTTCTTCCTGAATTCTGGCCACACTCCAGAATAGGCTCATGGTTTTGAGTCCAAGATATGTACCACCTCCAAGCTCTGTGATATGGCCATGTACTGGCTAGCTGAAGGGACTGGCGAGCACCTCAGAAAACTCAGAAATCAGTTAGACCAGAAAAGTCACAGTGGAGAAACCCTGCTTTGGGCCTTTTGCTTACCTATTTTTCTTTTGTCCTGAATGTCAGGAAAGTCTTTGCCTCCAGCCACCCCTTTGTGAAGCCCTAAGAAACAGTTTTCAAATGGAAATGAATGGGCATCACCTGTGGCTCTTTGCTTATTTGCTTTGGAAAGGGATGTGTCTAAATCAGCCTCCTGGCCCTGTGTGAGGCTGTGGCTTAGATTATCATCACCTGATAGATCTAAAGAAAGATCCCCTGTGTGCATCCAAAATCAAAGGGCAAAAATTGCAGTCATTGTGGATGAAGTCTCTAGCCTTCCTCTGTAAGGTTTCTGTCTTCAATCAAGTGAGAATAGGGATCCTTTGGGTCAAATGAATTCTTCAAATCCCTACAAAAGCTTGCCCATGTGTGCGTGGGTTATCTCATGACTCCAAATCACATAAAGAATCTAAACCCCACAGTTAGAAAGCCTCAAATTGTAGAAGTGGAAAAGTATTAATGACAGACCTATTTGATCACTCCTGTTTCACATGAAGGGTGTCCAGGCCACTGAGATTTTAGGCAATTGAGGGACAAGGGAGCTTATTTTGGACACTGTCTTTGACTGTGCCCCTAATGGAAAACCCCAGCCAAAGGTTATGAAGAAGATGAGGGCCGTGTGGGACTGTTTTGGTTTTAATTGTGGTCATTTGTGTGGCAGTTGGAAGAGATGATTGGGTCCACCTGGTCTTGAACTCTGGTATGATTCCCCTTAGAGACTGAGTTCTGGAACTGACCTCAGAGAAGTATTGCCATCAATTGTTTTGGGATTTTAGGAAACCACGCATGAGAGTCACCATTGGAAACTGAGATCTAGGCCCAGATTGACTTTCCACAGATCACTGGGAATCTCAGCGAGGATATCACATTATTTTATTCTGAAAGACTTGGCAGCCATAGTTGAGAGTCAAAAAACACATGGACCTCACATTGTAGAACTCAATAGGCCTGGCTTCATGTGACCTTTTGGCCACTCTTTGGGAAGCCTTGCCTTTGAGAGTTCTCCAGAGCTTTCATTGAAATGAGCTTCCTCACCATTTTACAGGTCCTGAATATATTGAAACCCACAGTGCCTCCAACATCATCCTTGAAAAATGGCTAAACAGATACCATGAAATTTTTGAAATTCCCAAGACCAGGTGGCACTGGAGAACCTTTGGCTGTCCTGATGCTGATCTTGAGTATACCAGACAGTGCCTGGATTCACTGGGTTTCATGAAAATTGTGTAGAACAGAGATGCCAGTATGTTGGAGCCTGCTGAATAGTGGGCCTAGAACAGTGCTGGGCAGGTGTGTGATAAAACTTGTGGTGGGGCAATGTGGATCTGCATTTGGCTTCCAAATGGCTTGTTACTGACATGGTGCAGCCAGCAGATACTTCTGTGTAAAGGTATCTTGTTATATGGAGAGGTTTCAGGGCAATGTTCAGAATCAGGTTGCTATGGTCAAGGGGGCAAGCTATGTGGGATAGAAGCCTGGTTGGTGCATTCTCCTGCAGGTCCTGACCCATCACTCGTCACAGAACTCCCTCCAGCACTGTGACACAGTTGAACTCCTTTTATTTTGTGAAGCAAATACCAAATTCCCAATGCAGCAGCAGAAAACACCACGAAAAATAGAGGATGACCAAATGGCTTCACAGCCCACACTGGGAGACACTTAGCCCCCAGTGTCCACAGGTTACCTACAAAGTGAGAATTCAGCACTGCTGCCTCATTTTCATTAGAAAATAAGAAACCGTCTCCTCCAGGTCACATAGATGCAGACCCAGGTTTGATGGTCTCACTACAAAGGAAGCTAAAGCTTCTGACAACAAGATATATTTCAAGTGCCCAAATTCAAAGGCAGTTTCTAATGAAGTCTTTAGTCCAGCAGAGCTCCATGTTTGTGGAGTGTTCACCCTGTCCCTTACTTTTGCAAACTCCTCTACCACCTCCAAGGTTTCAAAATCCTGAGCATATTCCATTCCAGATATGTTTTTACTGATTTTCTAACTCTTCTCCTCTAATGATGTTTTAGTTGGAGCGAAGGTACTGTCAAGACACTATTCTGGATAAGAGTGGAAACATTTTTGTGTAGCACATGTTTACATACACATTGAATTCATTTTCCGATTTTCCATTCGAAATACTGAATCCCTGCACTAACCCCTACCCTACTATATTCTGACTACTAATACTAATATGATGGAGAAAAATAACCCAAACAGAATAAAAATACAACCATTTCAGAGGAGGCATGGTGTATAGTTGGACTTACCTTTTGCATTATATAGGGTAGGAGTTATAAATCTAGTCATTTTTTTGTTGAAATAGTTCTCCATGATTTTTTAAAGTTAACCAAATATGAATTCCTTTCTCCCTTTCTCTGTAGCCTATTCACCACCTGTATTTTTATATGCACAGATAGAATCCTACCTGGTACCACATGTACATTCTTGTGAGGTGGCTGACTTGGCAGATACAAATTGTAAGGGATCACTCCTCTTAAACGATGTTGAAATTGAAAATTCAAATTATAGGTGAGCTTCCTACTTGAAGAATATTATTCATAAATCCATGTTAAGTAAAACAAATATTTTTCTATCTGTCGATGATATATATTTCATTATAAATTTCGATTGGCATATATATTGCTATTTTTAATGTGTGTGTGTGTGTGTGTGTGTATATATATTTATATATATATATATATATATATATATATACTCTCCAGATTTTTCAAAAAATGAAAAATGTGTCTTATTTTACACTCATCAAATTCATTCATATTCATGTATGTGGATTTATAATCAACTTTTCAAAAGATTATTCTTAAAAATATTCATTCACCTGAAATACATATTTGTTTCCTAGTACTAAAAAGTAACTTCAGTGAATGGTGCATAAGAATCCTAATATTACTACAGTAACTGACCCAGTTTAACATCAAGTAGATTCCAATCAGACATGATGTGTATTTTGACGTTCATTTTCATTCAACACTGGTAGATTATTATTTCTTCAATTAATGCACATCATAGGATATAAATTTCATCCACAAGTTAGGAAATTTATAGGCATTTGTTTCACTATCAATCACTTTCTGCTTCAGAACACATGTATTTCTCCATGTTTCTTGACTGGTCTTTAAATGAGAAAAGGGATGGACAAGGCAAGACAAGGTACCTAAGATATCACCGAATACAGGGAAACAGTCCTATTTGGTTGCAACCGGATTTAAAGGGCACTGCTTCTGTTGTAATCAATTAACGCCCTGAACCCCAAGTTTAGGTAGTTTTAGAATTTTGTACCCAACATGAAAGAAAAGGGGCTCAGAAGTTCACAGTCTGCAGAACTTCACAAAAAGATTTTTTTTCCTGTTATTTCCTCTGTTCTGGGCAAGTTAACTTTTCAAGGACACCTGGGAGGGGTAGAGCTTTTTCTTCCTTTTCTTTTATCCTCCTTCAGCTGTTACCATGGAGCCCAGTTGGTATTTTTTTACTTTAGAAATGTAGCCATCTCTGTGAAGCCCCAGCTCAAGGAAAGAGGCCTTGTTCACATATTGTGTGAAAAACTATTAAGGGGTTGTCTAGCTTAGAAGTGCTGATTTTTCCAAGCAGTGGCCAAGTATAACAGGGCAACAGAAAAAGAGGAAGTTAATCTACACTGAACTCTTTTATAGGGACTCTTTTGCTGAAAGTTCTAAAGTCATCCATGGTGAAGACTTCTGGAGAAGTTCAGTTAAGATTTTTCTGTGGGCCTGGTATAGAGGGGAAAGACGGGGAAGGCGAGGTATGAGAGCAGCTCCGGGGATCTGAGAATGAGAAAGGAGAGATGTAAAAGCATAATGGGAAAGGGGTTTGGGATTTTCCTAGCAACAAAATCTTGAGCAGTAGAACAGGTAGAGAACAGGGGAAGACGGGAGTGAGTATCCCAGAAAGCGTGTGAGGGATTTTAAATTCTTAGTAACCTGTTTTCAGTGATGACAAAGCAACTTTAAAGGCCATTTTTATTACATCTTGGATAGGGGTCTGAGGGCTCTTCTCAGCTGGTTTGAGCTTTGGGTGAGCTGGTAAGAGGACCTGGGGAGACCTGGTGTAGGCACTGACAGGAGAAGAGAGGATTGAGTGTTTAGAGGGGTACCTCAGTACCTGCTACCTCAGCAAGGGGTCAATGGTCTGAGAACTGGTGGAAGTTTGGGTTTTTGATCTAGTAACTGGAGGAGAGAAATCAGGTTGCTGAGGTGGGACTGACAGTAGAGAGTCTGGAGCAGAAGCCTGAGAGTGAGGATCTATTGGAGATGCATAGTTCAGGAAGTGAGCGAAGGAGGTAAAAGGCCTCCACATAGGGAAATTTCCTTTCACCCTCTTGAGCACTTGCATAAGTTAAAAAGGTAACACAGAATTTGAGGATCTAGAGACTCCTCTGGGGGCCATCAGTTTTGGTTGTCTAATTGGTAATATGGCCAATGCTGTGTACTGAATTTGATGAGGATTTTGCATTCCACCAGGCAGCCCCTGTATGCTCAAATCCCCATGACTTACAGAAGAAGTTGGCTTTTTCCCCACACAGCCATGGCTGTTTGTGGCTTTGATAGTCTGCTGGGCAAACATACTAATCTAGTCTAGCCAACCTGCATCTGGCTCACGTGTCCCTAAATCCCTAATGTTTGTTTCCATTATCTATGGTACAGAAGGGATTTAATTGAATTTTAGTGGGATCTTCATCAGCGATATCCTAATAGGAAAGACTTATAGCCAGCTGACAAATGTCTGGGTGGAGAGCTAGCCACCAGGTCCCTAAGGGAGCTGTATATGAGTTAGAGCATACTTCTTGTCTAGTAGGATTGTGATTAGCCATCGCTGCTGAATGGGTTGATTAGCGTTAGGTCTACTGGTGGCCAAGGGGAGAGTCTATAGCCTTATCCACATAGCGAATATGCAATTTGAAATAGTTACCAGTCTTTCCCAGTTTCCAGCCAGAGTCTGGACAGGGCGCAGGCTTGAGATGAGAGGCATGAATCCAGGAAGTGTTTCCGTCTACTTTTACCGCTGTAGGTGTTATAAGTAGCACCTGGTATGGTCCTTTCAAGCAGGGTTCCAGGGATGACACCTGATGTTGTCTTTTGTAGATGAAGTCCCTTACTTGATATCAATGTGGAGTCCCCTTGTCCCCAGGTTGGAAGGCAGTTGTCAGCTGTTTTCACAGGTATCGTTGAGTTCTTTCAAGAGATTTAAGTCTGTCAAGCAAGGGGGTGTGGAAGGCATCGTTAGGTCTTAGAGTTGGGGTTAGGTCCCTTACTGGAGGAGGGGCACCACAGAGAAATTCATAGTGGGTGAGTTTATACAAAGAAACACAGGGAGTATTTCTTGCATAAAACAGTGCATAAGGCAGGAGCATAGTCTAATATTTTATGCCGGTGTCTAAGCTTAATTTTGTTAAGGTCTCTTTAATGGTTCAATTTATTTTTTTTCCTGTCCTGAGCTCTGGGGTCTAGAAGCACAATGTAACTTCCAATTAATCCCCTGGCTCCTGGCTACGCCCTGACTTACCCGGGCCATGAACACCGTTCAATTATCAGACCCTATTCCCTTAGGCAGGCCTTGTCTTGAAAAAATATCTTAATATCTTTCAGGATCTTCTTGACCACTGATTGAGCCGTTTTTGGTTTTTTGTTTTTTTTTTTTGTGAGAAAGGATTTAATCCATCCTGAAAATATATCTACAAAGACTAGGAGATATTTAAGTCTATACCTTGCTGGCTTAATTTCAGTAAAGTCCACTTCCCAGAATTGTCCTGCTCTGGTTCATCGTAGGTGCTTTCCTGCAGGAAGCTTGGAAGGGTAAGCATTAAACAATTGACAGAACCGACAGGCTTTTGTTACCCGTTCAGTTATTTTTTTTCACTGTGAGTAAGTTAGTCGAAATCTCTGTTCCAGATCCTTTAGGAATGCCTGCAGTTTCTTTGAACCAAGGTGATTAAGTTGATGTACATTTTTAACGTAGTGTAGGGCTTTCTGAAATTGCAGGCTGGGCTCAGTGAAGTTGAGGAGTTCAGTGTCAGTGTTCTTAAATGTTATCAAAAGCTTGCTGGTGCTCAAGGGTCCATTGGAATTGGGCATCCTTATTTAACAACGGGTATAAAGGAGCAGCTAAGAACACAAACCCAGGTATCCATAACCTGAAAAGGCAGCAGTCCCAAGAAACTCTCTGTGTTGTCTCCTGTTAGATGGGGGTGGTATCTGCACAATGGTTTGTTTTCTGGGCTCAGTGAGCCATCATTTCCGCCCCTAAGGGAATAACCCAGGAAGATTACCTCTTGCTGGCAATTTTGGGCCTTTTTGTCCGAAGCTCTCTACCCGAGTTGAGCAAGCTCGGATAATAGTGCTTGGGTCCCAGACTCACAGTTTTCCTTGTTGTTAGCTGCCAGTAGCAGGACATCCACATATTGAAGCAGGGTGACTTTGTGGTGCGTAATTCTGAAGTTGTTGAGATCTCTGTGGAGGGCTTCATCAAAGAGACTGGGGGAGGTTTTGAACACCTGTGGGAGTCTAGTCCAAGTTTGTTGACCAGACGTTCTGGTATCTTGGTCTACCCACTCGAAAGCAAAAGCAACTGACTATCTTTACGCAGAGGCAAGTAAAAGAAAGCATCTTTTAAGTACAGACCAGTATACCATTTTCACTCAGCAACAGCAAAGTGTTTATTGGGGTTCCAGCATGCTGGGGCTCAGAGCTCACTTGACTAGAGCAGAGAGCCCTGAGAACAAATTAAACAGACCTTATATATTTTTTTTGGAGAGGACAGGGAGGGAAATTAATTGATGGGTCAGGGCAAGTGGGCAGTTTTTGTGCAACTGGGTGAGGGAGTACATTCTGCAGTTTGGCAGTTGGGGAGAGCACATTCTGGGAACAAAATTAGCAAACAGTTCTCAAGATTTCAACAGTGTTTTGTTAAGCATAAAGAAAAACAGGAAGTGACAGATACCTATTTTATTAACCTTTCACCAAAGCAAAATGAAAAGTGAGCATGGATTACTAAAAACAACCATGTCCTGGTTGCCTAATGCTCTCAAATGTCAATCCTATTGGTGACTACATATTTCTTTCTTCCTAAGATTATATATTCCACCTCAACCATTTTGAAAATGCCTAATCCTATCACTCACATTATACTTTGTCTGATTTCCTAATGTCTCTATTGATATCTGCTTTCCTACATATTTTCCCCAGTTCATCATTGCGACTGACTCTTTATATGTGCTCATATTTACTTTCACTCTCTACCCGAAACCCTATTGCTAATGAACCTTTTGTCCAAATCCTATACTCACTCTTTTTTTCTAAACCTACAGACTATCATCCTATTCCTACCGACTATTCCTTTTTGACTGGATGTTCTCTTGAACATTCAATCATCCAAGGTACAAGGTCCTATGCCATTGCTTATTGATTTAACTGAGACATCTGTGCAGAACATAATTCAAAGCTAAGTATACCACTAAAGGGCCCAATGTCCTTCTGGATTCAAATCGTACCTAGAATTTTGGTTTCATACTTATATTTCACCTATATATTCTTGTGAATATCGCAGGTACCCAATACCATTATTTGTCCCACAGAATGATTCCTAACCCAAATAGAATATGTTATTAACCCTAACCATACACTGTTCCCTCAATCTAACTTTACAGAAGAGCAGGGACAGAGTTGGTCTTACAATACAGGAATGTACGGGATCTTCCACCTGCTGAGAACCTCAAAGGTTGATGCAGAAATGATCCCTGGAGAAGATTTAGGCAACATTGAAGGACCAGAGAGAGCAAAAGTCATCTTCCAAGGCAAACAACCTAGTCAGGATGAAGGGATGTATCTGAATCAGCCTCTCTCCTCTTGATATAAAGAAGATGGACCAAACCAACCCTTTGTGGAGAGCTTCTCCTGCGTGCCTATGGTTGATATACCATTCTAACTTCTGAAAGTGTCACAGGAAGTAGTAGCAGCCTCCATCTCAACGGACCCTTGAAAGCAACTGTTAGGACAAAGTGGTTGCCAAGGCAGTGACCTCATTCCGTTCTTGAAGGAATAGACCTACCTCACTTCTTTGGTGATGGAACTCTCTGAATTTGGGATCCAGGAAGCCAGGCACAAAGAGCCAGTACCCGTCCCATTCCCAGGAGGCTCACTTGTTTGGATTTAACAAGGACAGAGTCTGTCTTTCTTGGTACCTAAAGATTTGAGGATGGCCAAATTCAAGTAGACCTCTGAAAATGGGCCTTTCCTGAGACAGCAGGTAGTGGTCAGCACAGGCTCCTGACAACTTCACAGAGTTGGACAAGGAGAACAGATCTGAGACAGGACAGGCCATTTTGGGGAAGCATAGTATGGCCCACCAGTCAGAGGACACTTTGGATAGTCACAGACTTACTTGGGGGATGGAGGTGACATTTTGAGTGTGGCTGTGAGTTTGTGGTTTTGTCTCATGTTCTGAGAATAGGTAGGAAAGGCTGTTTGTTTGGTTTGGAGTGGACTCTTTCTAGAAAGTACTTTGACAAGGTGAGTGTTTCTAGGTCTGTGTATCCCAGTGTGTCTGTGGTTGTAGACATTAGAAAAGAGCATGCATCCATAGATGTGTCCTGTCTAGTAGAAAGCTTCCCAGCATTCATTCTTCCCAATTTATGAATGGACTGTGGCTCGCCTTATAGAAAGGCAACACCTACAACCTTCTTAATTTCCTGTTTTCTTCCTGAATTTTGGCCACTCTCCAGAATAGGCTCATATTTTTGTGTCAAAGATATGTACCACCTCCAAGCTCTGTGACATGGCCATGTACTGGTTAGCTGAAGGGAATGGCGAGCATATCAGAAATCTCAGATATCAGTGTGACCAGGAAAGTCTCAGTGGAGAAACCATGCTTTGGGCCTTTTGCTAACCTATTGTTCTGTTGTCCTGAATGTCAGGAAGGTCTTTGCCTCAGGCACCCTTTGTGAAGCCTGAAGAAAACAGTTTTAAAATGGAAATGAATGGGCATCACCTGTGGCTCTTTGCTTAATTACTTTGGAAAGGGATGTGTCTGAATCTTGGCCCTTTGTGAGGCTATGGCTTAGATTCTCAGTGCCTGATGGATCTAAAGAAAGATCCTTTGTGAGGCTATGGCTTAGATTCTCAGTGCCTGATGGATCTAAAGAAAGATCCAATGTGTGCATCCAAAACCAAAATGGCAAAAATATCAGTCATTGTGGATGAAGTCTCTCGCCTTCCTCTGTTATGTTCCTGATGTCCATCAAGTGAGAATAGTGATCTTTTGTGTCAAATGAGTTCTTCCAAGCCCTGCAGAGGTGCTTCAGTTTTCTCATGACTCCAAATCACATAAGGAATCTATACCTGACAGTCAGTAGGCATCAAATTGGAGAACCAGAGCAGTATTAACGGCAGATCTATGTGATCAATTCTGGTTCACTGGAAGGGTGTCCAGGCTATCCTGAGGTTAGGCAAATGAGGGGCAAGGGAGCTTATTTTGGACACTCTCTTGGACTGCACCATTCATGGAAACCTCCAGCCAGTCGTTATGATGAGTGTATATATGGAAAAAGATGAGGGCCTTGGGGAAGTGTTTTGGTTTTAATTGTGGTCATTTGTGTGGTGGTTGGAAGAGATGACTGGGTCCATCTGGGCTTGAACTCTGGTGTGATTCTGCTCAGAGACTAAGTTCTGTAACTGACCTCAGAGGAGTAATTGCTTTGGAAAGGGATGTGTCTTAATCAGCCTCTTGACCCTGTGTGAGGCTGTGGCTTAGAATATCAGCACCAAATGGATCTAAAAAAGATCCCATGCATGCATCCAAAACCAAAATGGCAAAAAGAGCAGTCATTGTGGATGAAGTCTCTGGCCTTCCTTTGTAAAGTTCAGAAAGAATAAAAGAAATTGTAATTGAAATGTAAAGAACCAGGTTTTGTAAAGTTTACAAGCTGCACTGAGAACCTGAAATTCCTGAGTCAGTAAAGACAATTCTTTGATGTGTCCATTAGATGTGTGTTGAAATCTTCCCTGACCACCTTGTTACTTTACAACCCCTTTTCAGAAACCGTGCAGCTCAGCACATATACATCTCAGGGCTTCAACCAATCAGTTTAAATGTGTACCCCTTCACAGGGCTGACCAATCACCCCCTGCCCGACCTGTTCCCCCCAATGAATGTGCTAATCATGTTTTGGAGTTGTTATTTGATTTTCCCACGGTACATGATAATTTGCTAAAGGAGGCTATGATGTATGTAAAGTCCCTGCCCTCTCTAAAGAATGTATATAAACTCTGCTCAAGTTGTTCTCGGGGCTCTTTGTTGTTTGCTTTTCTGATGTGAGGTCTGAGCCCCAGCATGCTGGACCCCCAATAAACCCTTTTCTGTTGCATGAGAAAGTCTCTTTGTGGTGTTTTTCTCCGACCTTCGCCCCACCTTTTCATCTAGAGGCCCCAGGTGAGATATTTGGCAGCAGCGGACGAAAGACCCCAACTGACTTCTCTTAGGGTAAGTAAGGCGCCTGTTTCTTGTTTTGGGTTTCAGTTTAGGGCGTGGCAAAGTGGCTGTGGGTGAGGGCATTAGGTCTCTCCTATGTTGGCTGACAGAAGTGTCACAGAGCCAAAGGTCACGTCTCTGGGGGACACTCCAGAGGACTAGAGAAATCAAGGAATAGTAGTTTCCTCAACTGGGTTATATTTTGCTTCAGGATTCGGTTTTCCAGCCCAAAAGGTTTTGCCGGCTACTCAGTTTTGTTCATTGTCCTGAACTCAGGTTGAGTTTACTGTCTGTCTTTATTGTCTAACACATCATGTTTTGCCAGTTACTCAGTTCCAATCTTTGTCTTGGACTCATGGTAAACGTTTACTGTTTGTCATTGTGTGTGTCGAGTTTGCGTCTTCACTGTCCCTGTTTGAGTAACTTCCATTATGGGACAAAGCACTTCCATGCCTCTGTCCCTGACCCTTGATCATTGGACTGATGTCCACTCAAGGGCCCAGAATCTTTATTTTTCAGTAAAACGCCAGACCTGGCAGACTCTCTGTGCTTCAGAATAGCCCATCCTGGGAGTCGGATGGCCACCAGAAGGATCCTTCCACTTCCCTCTAATCCGAAAAGTCAGAGGTATTGTCTTTTAGCTGGGGCCACGTGGCCACCCAGATCAGCAGACATATTCCCCTTCCCTCACGATTATATCATTCAAACCTTCCACAACTCCCGCTCCTCCCACCATTCTCCCTGAGTCACAAGACTGGATACTCTTCCCCCTCCTCATTCTCTACCCTCACTCCCCAACCCCCAACACGTTCCAGATGATCCTCCCGCTGCTGACTCAGCCTCTCAGCTGCTAGAGGAAATTGGGCCAGACTCAAGCCCTCCAGGGGACTTCCCTGCAGCAGCAGCAGCCCCTCCTCCCCTGGAGGAAGCTGGGCCACCTAAAGGAACCCGGCGGTGATGGATAATAGAAAACTCAGAATCCCCTGTGATGCTCTCTCTCCGTCCCTACGGGCCAATGAATGGACCCAACTGGGAACCCAACAACTTTGAAGGTAGGTAGCATCTGTCCACTTATCGCCGGGCTCTAATAGCGGGTCTCCGAGCGACCGCCAGAGGGCCGACTAATTTGGCCAAGGTAAGAGAGATTATCCAAGGGCCTAATGAGTCTCCCTCTATATTTCAGGAGAGAATTATGGAAGCATAAAGGAAATATACTTCTTCTGATCCTCAGGCAGAGGACCAAAAGGCATCTGTTGCAATGGCCTTTATCGAGCAGGCTGCCCTAGATATTAAGAGAAAGTTACAATGTCTAGATGGATTACAAGATATGACATTAAGAGATTTAGTCAGATATCTGAGAAAGTATATTATAAGAGAGAAATTGAAGAGGAGAAGGAACAGAGGAGAGAGAAGGAAAGGGAACAAAAGAAGGATGAAAGGAGCAAAAGGCAGACTAAAGCATTGGCTAAGGTTTTGTTCACAGCAACAAATACTCCAGAAGGTTAAATGCAGGGAGACAGAAAGGGATACCTGGGCCCAGGCCAAAGGCTGCCCCTGGCATCAGATCAATGTGCCTACTGAAAAGAAAAAGGACACTGAGCCAAAGAGTGGCCCAAAAAGGAGCAGCCACACGAGCCCGTCATGCTGACTCTAGAAGAGGACTAAGAAAGTCGGGGCTTGGATCCCCTCCCCGATCTCAGGGTAACATTTGAAGTGGAGGGGATTCCAGTGAACTCTGAAATGGATACAGGAGCAGTATACTCAGCCCTTAAGACCCCACTGGGCCCCCTATCAAATAAATGGTCCCTAGTTCAAGGGGCTAATGGCAGTAGATATCGGGCTTGGACAAATAAGAGGATTATGAACCTAGTAAATGGAAAAGTCCACACTCTTTCCTAGTAATCCCAGAATGCCCAGCCCCATTGATGAGCAGGGATCTGCTTACCAAACTCTGGGCTAGAATAACCTTTATCCCTGATGGTCCCCAAGTGGAGTTTCTAAAGCCTTCAGTAAAAGCTCCCATAGTCATGGCTTTGACTATGTCCGTAGAAGGTGAACATCACTCTTCGCGTCCCCTAGGACTGATTAACAAAGCAAACTCGCACAGAAATGGATAAAAGATTATCCTAATGCCTGGGCAGAAACTGCTGGGTTAGGTCTAGCCCTTAAACAACCTCCAATAGTAGTATAATTAAAAGCCTCTGCCTCTCCAATCAGTGTTAAACAATATCCTCTAAGCAAAGAAGCTAAGGATGGGATAAGGCCCCATATTCAGAAATACCTGACTCTTGGGGTCTTAAGGCTCTGTCAATCAGCCTGGAATACCCCGCTGCTACCAGTTAGAAAGCCAGGAACTGGGGACTACCGTCCTGTTCAAGACCTAAGAGAGATCAACAACAGAGTGCAGGACATTCACCCCACAGTACCCAATCCATATAATTTGCTTAGCACTCTGAATCCGGAGCGGGAATGGTACACTGTGCTGGACATAAAAGGTGCTTACTTCTGCTTGCCCCTACATAAGGACAGTCAGTTGCTGTTAGCTTTCAAGTGGATAAACCCAAAAACTGGAACATCTGGCCAATTAACCGGGACTAGATTCCCACAGGGGTGCAAAATCTCCCTCACTCTCTTTGATGAAGCCCTCCACAGGGACTTCAACGACTTCAGAACTGCCCACCCTGAAGTCACCCTACTCCAATATGTGGATGATCTGCTACTGGCAGCCGACACCAAGGAGAACTCTGAGTCTGGGACCCAAGCACTATTATACAAGGTTGCTCGGCTTGGATATAGGGCTTCTGCCAAAAGGCCCACTTTTGTCAGCAAGAAGTAATCTTCCTGGGTTATTCTCTTAGGGGTGGCAAAGGATGGCTCACTAAGCCCAGAAAACAAACCGTTGTGCTGATACCTCCCCCCTCTAATAAGAGAAAACTCAGAGAGTTTTTTGGGACTGCCAGCTTTTGCAGGTTATGGATTCCTGTGTTCGCATCTCTGGCTGCACCTTTATACCCGCTGATAAAGGGGGATGCCCACTTCCATTGTACCCCTGAGTATGAACAAGCTATTGATAATTTCAAAAAAAGGCACTGCTCTCTGCTTCAGCCTTAGCACTACCAGATGTAGATAAACCCTTCAATCTCTACATAGAAGAAAAGAAAGGAATAGCACAGGGAATGCTCACTCAGACTTTGGGACCTTGGAAATGGCCAGTAGCATTCTTATAAAAAAAATGGACCCAGTGGCTAGCGTGTGGCCCCTTTGCTTAAGAGCTATAGCAGTGGCAGTCCTTCTAATAAAAGATGCTCATGAATGAACGTTGGGACAGAAGCTCACCATTATAGTCCCCCATGCCCTGGAGAGCATCATCTGCCAGCCTCCAGAGAGGAGGCTATCAAACTCCAGAATTAAACACTACCAGAGCCTCTTGCTTGACAAAGACAGAATAATGCTGGGACCCCCTGCTCCACTCAACCCGGCTACACTGCTGCCAGAAGAATTATCAGGACCCGTCGCTCATGAGTGTCAAAACATACTGGCAGAGAAAACCAGTATATGACAAGACTTGAAGGATCAGCCACTGCCTCGCCCTGAAGTCGCATGGTTTACGGACGGCAGCAGCTTCCTCCAAGACGGTAAGCGGCGGGCTGCATGAGCAGTACTTAGCAAAACTAATGTCATCTGGTCCTCTGGTCTCCCAGAAGGGACATCAGTCCAAAAAGCAGAACTGATTGCTCTTACAAAAGCATTGGAACTAGCAACAAGCAAAAGGGCCACCATATACACTGACAGCCGCTATGCATTTGCCACTGCTCATGTGCACAGGGCTATTTACCAGCAAAGAGAATATTAACCTCTTCCAGGAAATAAATAAAGAATAAAGATGAGATCCTCCACCTTCTCTCAGCAGTGCAGGGCCCTAAAGAACTAGCTATAGGGCACTGTCCAGGGCATCAGAAGGGAAACGACCCCGTGGTGGTTGGAAACAGAAGGGCAGATGAGGAAGCTTAATTGGCAGCCCTAAACGAAGTGACTCTGTTAACTTTTTCCACACCGGGGGGAACAAAAATCAGGAGACTTGGCAACTCCGGAACCTTCAGGCAACTTATCATCTGAGGAGACAGATACAGAATTCTGGGACCCTACATAGGCAAGTTTACAATTTCAAAAAGCCCACATTTATGTCAAAGACTTACACTAGCTCACCCACTTAGACTCATAGAAGTTGTAGGCACTCTTGAAGGACCAAAGAAAGGACTTATTATTGACTGACTCACAGAGGAAAGAAATAGCTGAGCAGGTGACTAGAGCTTGTCAAGTCTGTCAATTAGTTAATTCTTACCCATCCAAGCTTCCTGCAGGGAAGCACTTACGAGGAACCAGACCAGGATAATTCTGGGAAGTGGACTTTACTAAAATTAAGCCAGCAAGTTATGGACTTAAATATCTCCTAGTCTTTGTAGATACTTTTTCAGGATGGGTCGAAGCCTTCCCCATGAAGAAAAAATGGCTCAGATGGTGGTCAAAAAGATCCTAGAAGACATTTTTCCAAGGTTCGGCCTGCCTAAGGTAATGGGGTCTGACAATGGACCTGCATTTGTAGCCCAAGTAAGTCAGGGATTCGCCAGGACCCTGGGGATTAATTGGGAGTTACATTGTGCTTAAAGACCGCAGAGCTCAGGACAGGTAGAAAGGATGACTAGAACCATCAAAGAGACCTTAACGAAATTAAGCCTGGAGACCGGCATAAAATATTGGACTACGCTCCTACCTTATGCACTGTTTCCTGCAAGAAATAACCTCTATGCCTCTTTGTGTAACCTCACCAATTATAAAATTCTCTATGGTGCCCCTTTACCAGTAAGGGACCTAACCCCAACTCTGAGACTTAATGATTCCTTTCACACACCCTTGCTGACAGACTTAAAGCCCTTGAACAAACCCAGCACCCAGCGATACCTGTGGAAATAGTTGGCCACTGCTTATCAGCCTGGAGACAAGGGAACCCCACATCGTTATCAAGTGGGAGACTTAGTCTACGTGAGACGGCATCAGGTGTCATCCCTGGAACCCCGCTGGAAAGGACCATACCAGGTGCTTCTTATAACACCTACAGTAGTGAAAGTGGATGGGATCACTTCCTGGATACATGCCTCACATCTCATGCCTGTACCCTGTACAGATTCCGGCTGGAAACTGAAACTGACTGGTAACCCTCTCAAGTTGCGTGTCTGTCGTGTGGATAGGGCTATGGATTCTTCCCCTGGCCACCAGCATTCCTAATCCCCATCAGCCTGTTCAGCAACAATGGCAAGTTATAAATCCTATTGGGCAAGTAGTGTGGTCTATTTCACATACAGCCGCCTTATGGACTAGGTGGCTATCTCTCCACTGAGACATTTGTCAGCTTGCCACTGGCCTCACTGACTGGGATCTCCCTGACATAGAGGACCCCACACATATCCCACTCAAACCCAAATCAGGGCAACATAGACCACCTTACCCCATGAATTATGGATGTCATCTCCCCAAGCTCAGGTGTAAACTAGCCAGTCTTGATTTTTATGTGTGCCCAGCTTATTTCTGAAGTTGCAAACAGGCCCAAACCTGTGGAGGACCCATTGACTTTTATTGTAGATCTTGGGGATGTGAACAAACGGGAGTGCATGGTGGAACCCAAACTCTCCAGACAGTATGATTCAGGTAGGACCAAATGACACCTGGATTGATCCCAAGAAATATGCCGGTAGCCAAGTGGTGTCAAAAACTCGCTGTGGAAAGAATAGTCTATGTTACCCCCTCAATATAACTTTCACTTCCAAAGGAAGGGGCTACCTCAGAACAACATGGCCTATGGGAAATACTTGAGGAATGCGATTTTATATTTATGGCCCTGGTTATGACTTTGGTCTCTGGTTCACCATCCTGCTTAAAAAGGAAGAAAATCCCACAGCAATAGGGCCCAATCCCCTCAAGCCAGGAATTAAGCCTCCTAAACCTCCCATGCCTAGATCTACCAGAACCCCTCTACCATCTCATACTTCCTGGTTTCGGTCTTTGCCTACTTTCCCAGTCCAGAATACAGCTGACTCCTCCCCCTGGGAACTAATTAAAAGAACCATTATGGTACTGAACTCCACACAATCAGAACTCCTTGCATTTCAGCCCAGGTATTAGATAGCTCTGTAAATTATTGTGTAATGGTGCAGATACTCCCCAGGGTGCTCTATGATGATGCAGAATAATTTGAAGGTCTACTAGGGGGACAAACAACCTGATTTCACCGGGATCCAGTGTCTCTTACTCTAGCCATCCTACTAGGGATAAGAGTTGCTGCAGGAGTGGGTACGGGAACAGCTGCAATGATCCGTGGGTCACAACAAATGGCCCGATTAGAAACAGCAATAGATCAAGACTTGAAAACGTTAGAGACCTCCATCACAGTTTTGCAGGAATCCTTAACCTCTCTCTCTGAAGTTGTTTTAAAGAACAGGCAAGGATTAGACCTCTTCTTCATGAGGGAGGGGGGGCATCTGTGCTGCACTGAGAGAAGAATGTTGTTTTTATGCTGACCATAGTGGAATTTTAAAGAATCCATGAGTAAATTGAGAAAATGCCTTGAAGAGCGCCAGAGAGAAAGGGAGATTCAACAAGGGTGTTTTGAGTCATGGTTTACCCAGTCCCCCTGGTTAACTAAACTTTTATAAGACTTAGCTGGACCTCTGATCATCCTTATGGTGTTACTAACTGTGGGACCTTGTTTGCTAAACTGCATAGTTTCCTTTCTCCAGGTTCAGATTGGGCAGGAAAAAACTCATGGTAATCAGATAAAAATACTATCCACTGACAGGAATAGAATCTGAGAACCCTCAATAATTATGATTCATTACTTTTAAGATTAAAAGTAGTCAGAAAAAGGAGTGGAAAATGAAAGAATAAAAGAAATTTAAATTGAAACGTAAAGAACCAGGTTTTGTAAAGTTTCCAAGCTTCACTCAGAACCTGAAATTCCTGTGGCAGTTAAGACAATTCCCAGAACTGCCCATTAGATGTGTGTTGAAATGTTCCCTGACCACCTAGTAGCTAAACAACCCCTTCCCAGAAACCCTGCAGCTCAGCACGTATACAGCTCAGGGCTTCAACCAACCAGTTTAAATGTATACCCCTTCTCAGGGCTAACCAATCACCCCCTGCCCAACCTGTTCCCGCCAATGGATGTGCTTATCTTGTTTTAGAGTTGCTATTTGATTTTCCTGTGGCGTATGATGATTTCCTAAAGGAGGCTATGATGTATGTAAAGTCCCTGCCCTCTCTAAAGAATGTATATAAACTCTGCTCAAGTTGTTCTCGGGGCTCTTTTTTCTTTCCTCCTCTGGAGTGAGCTCTGAGCCCCAGATGCTGGACCCCCAATAAAACATTTCTTTTGGCATGAGACAGTTTCTTGTTGATCTTTTCCTCCAACGTTCGATGACCTTTACAGTTCCTGACTACCTTCAAGTGAGAATAGCAATCCTTTGGGTCAAATGAGTTCTTCAAAGACCTGAAGAGGCTAGCCCGTAGGTGCTTGGGTTTTCTCATGACTCCAAATCACATTAAGAATATATACCTGACAGGCAGTAGGCCTCAAATTGGAGAAGAAGAGCAGTATTAGCAGCAGGGCTATTTGATCATTCCTGCTACAAAGGATGGGTGTCCAGGCCACCCAATGCCCTTATGGACTTCAAATCTTACCTAGATTTCTGTTTTCATACTTATATTTCACCTGAATATTCATGTAAATATCACAGGTTTCCAATACCATTATTTATCCTGCAAAATGATTCCTAATCGAAATCGAACCTGTTATTAACCTTAACCATACACTCTTCCCTCAATCTAACTTTACAGAAGAACAGGAAAATTGTTGATCTTACAATACAGGAATGTAGGCGATCTTCCACCTGCTGAGAACCTCAAAGTTCCATGCAGAAATCATCCCTGAAGAAGATGTAGGCACCTATGAAGCATGTGAGAGAGCAAAAGTCAACTTCCATGTCAAACAACCTGGTCAGGATGAAGGAATGTGACTGAATCAGCCTCTCTCTTCTTAATGTAGATTAAATGGACCAAACCAGGCCTGTGTGGAGAGCTGTTCCCGGGTGCCTGTGGTTGATATACCATTCTAACTTGTGTAAGTGTCACAGGAAGTAGGGGCAGACTCCATCTCATGGGACCCTTGGAAGCAACTGTTAGTACAAAGTGGTTGCCAAGGCAGTGACCTCATTCAGTTCCTGAAGGAAGTCACCTACCACACTTCCTTGGTGATTGACTGCCAGGCACCCAGAGAAGTCCCAGTCCCAGTCCCAGTGGTCTCAATTGTTTGGATTTATCAAGGACAGAGACAGTCTTTCTTGGTACCTACTTACCTGATGATGGCCAAATGCCAGGAGAGGTCTGAATAGAAGCCTTTTCTGAGAAAGCAGGTAGTGGCTCAACCATGGCTCCTGACAACTTCAAAGAGTTGGCAAAGAAGACCAGATCTGAGACAGAACAGGCAATTTCGGGGAACATAGTATGGCCCACTAGTCAGAGGACCCTGAGGATAGTCACAGACATACTTGGGGGAAGGAGGTGCTGTTGTGAGTGTCCCTGTGAGTTTGTTGTTTAGTCTCATGTTCTGAGAATAAGTCGGTTTGTTTGTTTGGAGTGGAATGTTTCTAGAAATTTGTTTGACAACATGAGTGTTTCTATGTCTGTGTATCCCACTGTATCCATGGTTATAGACATTTGAAAAGAGAATGCTAGACAATGTCCTGTCTAGTAGAAAGCTTCCCAGCATTCATCCTGCCCAATTTAAGAATGGAGAGTGGCTTGCCTTATGGATGGGCAACACCTACTACCTTGCTAAGTTCCTCTCTTCTTCTTGTATACGGGCCACTCTCCAGAATAGCCTCATGGTTTTGTTTCCAAGATATGCACCACCTCCAAGCTCTCTGACATGGGCATGTACTTAATAGCTGAAGGGAATGGGAGCATCTCAAAAACTCAGAATTCTGTGTGACCAGTAAAGTCTCAGTGGAGAAACACTGCTTTGGGCTTTTTGCTTACCTATTGTTATGTTGTCCTGAATGTCAGGAAGGTCTTTGCCCCAGGCCACCCCTTTGTGAAGCCTGAAGAAAACAGTTTACAAATGGAAATGAATGGGCATCACCTGTGGCTCTTTGCTTAATTGCTTTGGAAAGGGATGTGGCTGAATCAGCCTCTTGGCCCTTTGTGAGGCAGTGGCTTAGATTGTCAGCATCTGATGCATCTAAAGAAAGTTTCCAAGTGTGCATTCAAAACCAAAATGGCCAAAAGAGCAGTCTTTGTGGATGAAGTGTCTCGCCATCCTTTGTAACCTTCCTGACCTCAATCAAGTGAAAATAGGGATCCTTTGCATCAAATGAGTTCTTCAAAGCTTTGCACAGGCTAGCCGATAGGTGCTTGAGTTTTCTCATGACACAAATTCTCATGAAGAATCTATACCAGACAGTCAGTAGGCCTCAAATTGGAGAAGCGGAGCAGTTATAGAGCAGGACTAATTGATCACTCTTTGTTCACAGGAAGGGTGTCCAGGCCACCCTGACTTTAGGCAAATGAGGCGCAAGTGTGCTTATTTTGGACAGTGTCTTGGGCTGCACCCCTCATGGAAACCTCCAGCCAGAGGTTATGATGAGTGTATATGTGGAAGAAGATGAGGGCCATGTGGGAGTGTTTTGGTTTTAATTGTGGTCAGCTGTGTGGTGGTTGGTAAAGATGCCTGGGTCCACCTGAGCTTGAACTATGGTGTGATTTCCCATAGAGACTGAGTAATGGAACTGACCTTAGAGAAGTATAGCCATGAATTGTTTTGGGATTTTAGGTGGCCATGCATGAGATTCACCCTTGAAAACTGAGATATAGAAAAGGGTGGCTTTCCAAAGAGTACTGTCAAACTCAGCCTGGATATCACATGATTTTATGCTGAAAGATTGGAAGCCATAGTTGAGAGTCAAAACATACATGGACCTCACATTGGAGACCTCAATGGGCCTGGCTTCATGTGTTCTTTTGGCCACTCTTTGGGAAGCCTTGCCTCTGAGAGTTCACCAGAGCTTTCCTTGAAATGTGCTTCCTCAAAATTTAATGGTTCCTGAATGAATTGAAACCCACAGTTTCTCCAAATTCATCCTTGAAAAATGGCTAGATAAATACCATGAAATTTTTGAAATTCCCATGACCAGGTGGCCCTGGAGAATCTTTGGATGTCCTGTTGCTGTTCATGAGTGTACCAGACAGTGCCTTGATTGACTGGGTTTCATGAAAATGGTGTATAACATAGATACCAGTATGTTGGAGCCTGCTGAGTAGTGGGCCCAGAGCTGTGATGTGCAGGTGTGTGATAAAGCATCTCTGGTCAAGCCATATGGATCTGTCATTGACTTCCAAATGGCTTGTGGCTGACATGGTGCAGACAGGAATCACGTATATGTCTGAATCCTCTCTATAAAAGGCATCTTGTTATATGGAGATGTTTCAGGGCAATGTTCAGAATCAGGTTGCTATGGTTAAGGGGGCAAGCTATGTGGAATAGAAGCCTGGTTGGTGCATTCTCCTGCAGACCCTGACCCACCACACATGACAGGACTCCCTCCAGCACTGTGTCCCAGTTGAACTCCTTGTATTTCTTGAAGCAAATACCAAACTCCCAGTGCAACAGCAAGAAACACCATGAAAAGTGGAGGATGACCAAATGGCTTTACAGTCCACATGCGGAGACACTTAGCTTTCAGTGGCCACAGTTTACCTACAAAGAGAGAAGTCAGCACTGCTGCCTCATGTTATTTGGAAAATAAAAAACAATGTCCTCCAGGTCACATAGATGCAGACCCAGCTTTGATGGCCTCATTAGAATGGAAGCTAAAGCTCCTGACAACAACATATATGTCAAGTGCCCATCCTCAGAGGCAGTTTCTAAAGTAGTCTTTAGGCGGGCAGAGCTCCATGTTGGTGGAGTGTTTACCTTTTAGACCAGGACGCAAGAAAAGACCACTGACTCCTATTAAAATCAAATTAAAGCAAACTTATTATTTCCACCACCCGGGCTGTGTCTCCCTCCCAAAATGGCGGGAACAAGAGAGCAACCCCACCTTTCCTACAGAATGGCTTTATAGCGCAGAATGTTACACAAAAGGGTGGTTACAGATAACAGAACTCTGACAAGCATCACACTAATGATAGTTTACATTTTTTTTTTTTTGCTGGCCCCAACATCAGAATTTATGAGGACCATTAGAGCCTCAGAGAGTGTCCTCTGGCCAGGGAAGGCCAATAATTATGAGGTGTAAAAAAATTTTCAGAGAGGGCTGTTATCTGGTCAGAGAGCCAGGCATGGGTGAGATCAAGGCATGGGCAGGCATTCAAAGCAGGTTCAGAATTTGCTGTAATTTATAGTTAAGCCAAAATTATCTTTTCATGGCTTTGTGGCAAGATGGCTCCCAATTTAAATAAAAGATCAGGTTGGGTCTATCATTCCCCCATTTTCTAATGTGTCCCTTTCAAATCTTTGATAGGGTAGGGGAAGAGCACTGAGGGAAATTTAATCCCTCAGGTAACAGTCTCCCTATTTTTTGAACTCACCCAAAACCGGTCTCCCTGGTTTTAGCTGACTTAATTAATTACTTATATTGGTAGTCTATTTAATTTGGCTCTATTGTTGTCAGAAGAGAGGCGAAACTCATTTTGGCTTTTTCTGAGCTAAGAGAGGGTGACGTGATGGGGCATGGCCTGAGAGACATGAGTTGACTTTTAGAAGTCAGTTCAGTTTGAAGTCTGTTTGGGGAAGTACAGGTTGTAACGTCATCTGGTGACGGGTTCTTCTATGAGAGAAACAAAATACATGAGTACTGAATAAATGTTGCAGCAGCTGGAACATGTCACTGTATAGAAGTTCCCTCACCACTCTTAAATATTCCCAGTTATCAGGACTGTCAACTTAATATTTAACATTTAGGGTTACAGTTGTCCCTCCCCATAAGATACAGTTTAATAATTTAATATCATCTTATCTTGCAAAATCCTTTTACTAGTATGACCTCTGTGTCTAATAGAGAAACCCTTAATTCTGTTACTCAAGGCTGGATAATTGTACTAGCAAACACCAAGGTTACCTGTGTAGCTTAGGAATATCTGTAGGCCTTAAACTAAAAACTTCTGCCTCTCGCAGCTCCTCTTGATAGTCTCTTTTTATAGTTTTTATAGGAATAGGCATTCCTCTCTGAGAACCCTTCTTTGTAGCCTCCAGTCTTATTTATTTTGGGAGGCTAACATAAAGTGTATACCTTAAAATATTATTATTACTATAATTATTTAAAATGCCCAGGAATGGCTGTATTTTGGTTTTAACTGTCTTTGCTAAATGTTTAAGATGAAGCAGTCAAACTGACTTTTGTTTCTATCTGTTGTGAACAGTCAGCTGATCTTTTACGGGAGTCATTCCTGGAGAAACTTGAGAGCAGCTTCTCAGTTCTGCTTGTGCCATTTTTGCTAGGTGTGTCCAGGTCTTGCTTGACCATGTGGCTTCCCTTGGAAACATCAGGGATGTCTCCCTTCTCTGATGACTGTCTTCTTCATAGAAAATGCACTGATTGGCTTTCTGTTCTCCAGTGGTCTCATTAATCTCCTTAATCAGGAGGATATGTGGCTCAGAGTTGCAAAGCTCTTTAGAGAAGTCCCCTATTCCCTGGATACAGACTGACTCAGAGGGCAAGAATCAAATATTGGTTTTCTTGGCCCTTTTCATTTAACTTTAATTTTAAATCCTAATCTTAAATATCCAGCAAATAAATTTTAGCAGCCTTATATTAAGAGTACTGGGCTTTAATGTCTGTAATTTAAAATTATTTATCTTTTTATTAATTGGGATCTGTATTTTTCTGTCTGTCTTTTGGTGATGACTTATTATCTTCAATTAACCCATGTTGTGTTCTTAAAGCAACACTTCTGTAAAACACTAACAGGGAATCTTTAGATCACTTATAAGGAAATTACAAAATAAAATTAATAAGAGTAAATATACTTAGTTCGTGTAATAGCTACCCTGAATTTTTAGGCTGAGTTATTTATTATATTTCTTGTTTGAGATCCTAGTAATCTTGATAGGAAAAAAAGAACTTTTGAACATAACTTTAAATGAAATAACATCTGACCCACTGTTTTTGTAGTCATTCTCACATGTAGTAAGTTGGGACACAGAGCCTTATCTCAAGTAAGGCAGGGCTCTTTATAAATGTTAAGTGTTTCAGTTCTAAAGATGATCTTTGTTTTTAAATATCAGTTTACAAAGTTAATATTAATTGTTTGAGGTCACATGAACATTAGCTAACACCATATAATATAACATTTAAAACATGAATAAAATAAACACTTTTATCCTTTTCATAGCTAAGGCTCTCATTAACATAAAAAATACATTTAAATTGTTCCCCAATGTAAAAAGTAACATAAATTTACATATCTTATTGATAAAAGGTAAATAAATCCCCAATATATTTTTTCTTAGCATACAACTTCAGAACACCAGCTTCACATAATGCTCTTTTAAAGTTTCTACCTTAGAGACTTGTATTCCTGGAACATATGAGCACATTAATAGCATCACAATTGAATTGATGTTTCTACATTAACCAAGCTTAGCTTTTAAAGAAATGGCAGTACAGTGCTCTAAAATAACAGATCGTATTTAATCAGTTGTTTAATTTTTATGGTTGCTTGCTCTAGAAAAATAAAACTTAATAAACACAATGTAATGGGTAAACTTACGTTTTAAGAAATTTTTGTCTCTTTAACACATGACTAATTTTTACAATCTTATACAGACTTTAGAACAAACTTATACAGACCTTAGTAAATCAATCAGATATCTAACAAGAGTACTCATGAATGAGTAATCCAATATCAAATTTAATTTACTTATTTATCAAAATATTAGACAAAAGTATTGAACAGTGTAGACCATTTTTTTGTTGAAGGAAAAGTCCTAGAACCAAGGCATATTAGACCTTTTGTCGACATTAATATTTTATTAGATTTTTGAACACCTAGAAAAACATGTAAGCTTAAATTTAAAGACATTTATTTTTATCTGTTTATCCAATTTAAAGTGAACCATTTAAATCACGTGAATTAAAGATCTTTGGATTCGCTTTTTAAAATTTGTTTTAGTGAGTGCTCCTTTTTTTATGAGCGCTCCTATGTATGTTAATTTGTATGTAATATACATGATATACGGACATATGTATATAAACACATACAACACCTAACAAGAGTGTGCACACATAATTATAGTAAAGGTCTTGTAGCTTTTCGCAGGTGAAATCTCCATTGCAATGTTTCAAAAACTCCACTGTTGGTGAAAGATAGAACTGATCAGAAAAACATTAACCTAGGTCTGTAGGATCAAAATCATGAGTTAAAAAAAAATACAGAATCTAAGGAAAAAAATAAGAGTCCTAGAAAAAGTGACAGGGCAGTTATTAGTAAATTCCATACAATGTAATTCCCCCCCTTAGGCCTCAGATCAGTCTCCTACTGAGCTAGTAGGCTTCTTTCATTTGCATTTCAACATAAGGCCTGGCTGAGGTCTGGAAAGAGCAGGGAAAAACTGCTATTCTGAGCAGACACCTAAGGCCTAAGGCATTTTAACCATAATTTTCAGGTTTGGATGTTGAAAATTATGGTACAATTTTAAGTTACAATTCACAAAATTTTATATCTTTACATCTTGTTCTGTCAACAGATACCATACTATGATTTACTATCCTTTTCCAAATTAATGCACTGGTACACACTGTGATATTTTCCCAATCTACCCAATTCAAAACTGGTGAAAAATAAGACTGAATGTTTGGGAAGTTACTTGCCAACTTGGAAATAGAGTTCTTTAGTTTTCCATCCTAAGTATTTAAGTTCTCTGGCATGAATTATCTAAAATCATAAACTAAACAATTATCTGAACCCGACTTTTAACTGCAAGATTGTTCAATGCTTCAAAAACCCATTCAGATACCAGATTGTTACAATAAAACGTCATCATTTAGACACACGTTGAGCTAGGATCATTCCCAAGAAACAATTTATAATATGAACACATTATTGCACATGTCTTTAAGGGCCAGAAATAAAGACACAAGACAGACAGAAAGGAGCTCCAGACTATGGCTGACAGACAGAATCCTTTAAAACATAACAGATAAAAGAAAAATCTCCTACACTTGTACACAATAGATGTCCCCACAAGGGGATCAGATGTTTTCACAGAGGAGCAACCTGAAATGTGAAATCAAGGGTCTCCAAGGTGACTTTACTGCATTTAGTGTCCCCTTTTTCTTATTCTCTTTTTTAATAAGACAGAGGTGGCATAATTCTTACAGTGCAGGAAAGGAAGGAGGGAATTCTCTGAAGCAACAGGGCTTTGGCAGCTGCTGGGAGTCCCTCAGTCCCTCCTTTTACTTTCAGGATTAGCTCCTCTGGTTAAGTTCCACCCCAAGCACGCTCCATCTCCTAATATTTCAATAGTCAGCTCTCAAAATGTCCCAGAGTCGGGGGGAGGGTATCAAAATTTGTAACTTAAATTTCGGTTCCTGATGTTGAAGCCAATTAATACGAATTTAATAATGAGGACAGCATTTGAGAAAAAGAAAAAGGGAGGTTTACTGCTTTGCTAACAAAGGAGAAACACAGGGGACTCTGCCCAAAGGTTGTGACTCTCTTGATCTGTAGGGACAAGAGGTTTTAAAGGAGTTTCACTTTTTCACCTAAAAGATACTCAGTTCTTAGGTCACCAGCAGCCATTGCCCTCTGCAATGGGTGTGCTCCAGGCAACCAGCTAGGGGCTTCTCTCATCCTGCTTAACAAAGGTGGGTAAAGTTCATCACAGTTACTTAAAACACAGTCCAAAGGGGTGTCAGGCTTACTTGCTTTATTACCCATTTTCACGTCCAATATCATTAAGTTTTTACCACAGAAATCACACAACAAAACGCACAAAAACAAACAAACCAAAAACATACAGAACACAGAAAAAAACACAAAGAAACAGAAAACCGGTGAAGAAACAGAAAAACCGAGGAGCAATACAATGTCTTGCTAAAGCTCCGGGGAAGGAGCTCCTGAGTGCCTGTTGGCACCTCTCTACCCTTTCAGGGGAATTCCCTACAGAACAGAACAGAGGACAGAATGATTGTTGTTACTGTCCCGGACAGGAGTATATGTGAGCCTCCCCATGCCACCAATCTGTCATCAGAAGAGATCTCCCTTAACCGGATATCAGATGTTATAAAGATGCCACTTACCTATGGAGGCCTCCTCCACCAGGTGCTTGCTAATAGTTATAGTGCGATGGTTCACTGCAGTGCTCCCCTGACTGAAGGCTCACTCCAAGGCCTTTGAACTTGGCTCTCCAGCCCGGAGCCCTGGAGGAAAGGCCAGCTTCAGAATTTCTAGGAGTCTGGTCTTGTGAGCTGGTCGGGTCATCTCACTGGGGAACTCTAAAATATTAGACCAGGATGCAAGAAAAGACCACTGACTCCAATTAAAATCAAATTAAGGCAAGCTTATTATTTCATCCGGGTGGGCTGCCTCTCCCTCTCAAACAGCGGAAACAAGACAGCATCCCCACCTTTCCTACAGCCCAGCTTTATAGCCCAGAAAGTTACACAAAAGGGGAGTTACAGAAAACAGAAATTTGACAAGAATCACACTAATTGTAGTTTACATTTTTTATTTGCTGGCACCAGCATCAAAAATTATGAGGACCATTAGAGCCTAGAGAGGGTCTTTGTCTGGCCAGGGAAGGCCAATATTTATGAGGTGTCACTAAAGTTTCAGAGAGGGCTGCAATCTGGTCAGAAAGCCAGATATGGGTGAGTTCAAGGCATGGGCAGGAATTCCAAGTAGGTTCGGAATTTGCACTAATTTATAGTAAAGAAATAATTATCTTTTCATGGCTGTGTGGCAAGATGACTCCCAATTTTATTGAAATATCAGGTTGGGAGATCAAACCTGTCCTTTACTTTTGGAAACTCCTCTACCACATCCAAGTTTGTGAACTCCTGAGCATTTTCTATCCCAGATATGTATTCACAGATTTTTTAACTATACTCCTCTAATTGTGTCTTACTTGGGGCGAAGATAATGTCAAGGCATTGTTCTGGATGAGAGTGGGAAGATTATTGTATACCACATATATGCATACTAATTGGATTCATTTTCCAATTTTCCATTCAAAATACTATATCCCTCACAATAACCCATACCCTATGAGACTCTAACTACTAATACTAATATGATGGAGAAAAATAACCGAAACAAAATTGAAATACAAGCAGTTCAGAGGAGGCATGGTGTATATTGGACTTGCCTTTTGCAAGATAAATTGTAGGTGTTATTAATCTAGTCAATTTTTAATTGAAATAGTTCTCCATGTGTTTTTAAAGTTAAAAAATATGTGTATTCTTGTCTCCCTTTCTCTGTAGCCTATTCAGCACATGTATTTTTATATGCACATATAGAATCCTACATGATATCAAAAGTACATTTTTGTGAGGTGCCTGACTTGGCAGTTACAAATTGTGAGAAGAGATCACTCCTCCTAAAAGCTGTTGGAACTGAAATTTCAAGCTATAGGTGAGCTTCCTAGTACAACAACATTATAAATAAATCCATGTTCAGTGAAATGAGTGTTTTTGGATCTGTGGATGATATATGTTTCATGGTGAATTTCGTTTGGCATATGTATTGGTATGTTTATTGTCTGTTTTTGTTTGTGTGTGTGTGTGTATATATATATATACACACACACACACTCTCCAGAATTTTCAAAATATGAAATGTATGTGTCTTATATACACTCCCTAAATTCATTCATGTTCACGTATGTGGATTAATAATCAACTTTTCACAACATTATTCTCAGAAATATTCATCCACCTGAAATATATATTTGTTTCCTAGTACTGAAAACTAACTTCAGTGAAAGGTGCATACAAATCCTAATATTTCTACAGTTACTGACCCAGTTTAACATCAATGCAAGTAGATTCCAATGGGACATGATGCATCTTTTGACGTTCATTTTTATTCAACAGTGGTACCTTACTATTTCTTCAGTTTTTGAACATCATAGGATATATATTTCATCCACTAGTTAGCAAATTTATAGGCATTTGTTTCACTTTTAATCACTTTCTTCTCCAGAACACATGTATTTCTCTATGTTTCTTGACAGGTCTTTTAATGAGACTTCTTTCCAAATACATTATAATCGATTTCCATAATCATTTTGAAACAAATCTCACACACCCTTCATAATAAACCATAACCCTAAGATGACCATTAGATATATAACTGGTTGGAATGAATGATTGTATATCAATATATCTTTTCTTATATATTTTCAGATATCTATTCAATCCATTATTTAAAGTGGATCCAGTTATATTGTTTATTCACAGAATGGTGTATTCTTGCATTATCTCTATATTCATAGACACAGGGTACACCTATTTGTACCCCCATACTAATTTATACGTCTTCAAAATATTGCTCCCAGAAATGGTGGAAGAAATACTCATGTCACCAGATCTGCATATACATTTTATCACAGAAATATTCTGGACACAAAAAGCAAAGGTCACATGTACAATTGTATCAAAGCCTAAATGGGAAGTGAACATGGATTATTAAAATCATCCATGTCCATGTTGCCTAATGTTCTCAAATGTCAATTCTATTTGTGACTACATATTTGTTTCTTCCTAAGATTATAAATTCAAGCTCCAGGCTGTTCAAAATGTGTAATCCTATCACTCACTTTATACTTTACTTGATTTCCTAATGTCTCTATTGATATCTGCTTTCATACATGTTTTCCCCAGTTCATCATTGCGACTGACTCTTCACATGTGCTGACATTCACCTTCACTCTCTACCCGAAACCCTATTGTTAATAACTTTTGGTCCAAATCCTATACTCACTCTTCTTCAAAGCCTACCGAATACCTTCCAAATCCTATCGACTATTGCTTTTTGACTGGATGTTCTGTTCAACATTTAATCATCCAAGTTACAAGGTCCTATGCCATTGTATATTGATTTATCTGAGACAACTGTGCAGGACATAATTCAAAGCTAAGTATCCCACTCAAGGGCCCAATGCCCTTCTGGGCTTCAAATCTTACCAAATTTCTGCTTTCATACTTATATTTCACCTATATACTCTTGTAAATATCGCAGGTTGCCAATACTATTATTCATCCCGCAGAATGATTCCTAACCCAAATCGATGCTATTATTGAACCTAACCATACACTCTTCCCTTAATATAACTTACAGAAGAGCAGGGACAGAGTTGGTCTTACAATATAGTAATGTAGCTGATCTTTCACCTGCTGAGAAACTCAACGATCCATGAAGAAATGATCCTTGGAGAAGATGTAGGCAGCTATGTAGGACCTGAGAGAGCAATAGTCATCTTCCATGGCAAACAACCAGGTCAGGATGAATTGATGTGTCTGAATCAGTCTCTCTCTTCTTATTGTTGAGAAGATGGACCAAACAAGGCCTGTGTGGAGAGCAGTTCCCGGGTGCCTATGGTCGATATACAATTCTAACTTCTGAATGTGTCACAGGATGTAGGGGTAACCTCCATCTCATGGGAACCTTCGAAGCATCTGTTAGGACAAAGTGGTTACCAAGGCAGTGACCTCATTCAGTTCCTGAAGGAATTGACCTACCTCACTTCTTTGTTGATGCAATTCGCTGAACTCGGGATTCAGGAAGCCAAGCAACCAGAGCCAGTCCCAGTCCCAGTCCCATTGGGTTCACTTGTTTGGATTTACCAAGGACAGAGTCAGTCTTTCTTGGTAAATACTGATCTGTGGATGGCTAAATGCCATCTCCCTGAAGACCTTAAAAGAGTGTACTACAGGGATACTGCCACATCGATGTTCATAGCAGCACAATTCACAATTGCTACACTGTGGAACCAACACAGTTGCCCTTCAGTAGATGAATGAATAAAAAAATGTGGCTTCTATACACCCTGGAGTATTACGCAGCACTAAAAAATGACAAAATCATGGAATTTGCAGGAAAATGGATGGTACTAGAGCAGATTATGCTTAGTGACGCTAGTCAATCCTAAAAAACAAATACCAAATGTCTTCTTTGATATAATGAGCGCAACTAAGAACAGATCAGGGAGGAAGAGCAGGAAGAAAAGATTAACATTAAACAAAGATATGAGGTGGGAGGGAAAGGGAGAGAAAAGGGAAATTGCATGGTAATGGAAGGAGACCCTCATTGTTACACAAAATTACATGTAAGACGTTGTGAGGGGAATGGGAAAATAAACAAGGAGAGAAATGAATTAGAGTAGATGGGGTAGAGAGAGAAGATGGGAGGGGAGAGGAGGGGGGATAGTAGACTATTGGAAAGGTAGCAGAATACAAAGTAACTAATAGGGCATTATGTAAAAATATGGATGTGTAACTGATGTGATTCTGCAATCTGTATTTGGGGTAAAAATGGGAGTTCATAACCCACTTGAATCTAATGTATGAAATATGATATGTCAAGAGCTTTGTAATGTTTTGAACAACCAATAAAAGAAAAAAAAGTATCTATATATATGCCAATCGAAAATCATCATGAAATATATATAATCCACAGATGCAAAAATATTCATTTTACTGAACATGGATTTATGTATAATGTTATTTAACTTGGAAGCTCACCCATAGTTTGAATTTTCAGTTCCAACAGCATTTAGGAGGAGTGATTTCTTCTCACAATTTGTATCTGCCAATTCATCCACCTCACAAGTATGTACGTGTGATACCAGATAGGATTTTCTTTTTGCATATAAAAATACATGCACCGTATAGGCTACAGAGAAAGGGAGACAGTAATTCACATATTTGTTAACTTTAAAAACACATGTAGAGTTATTTCAACAAAAAATTGACTAGATTTATAACTCCTACACTATATAATGCAAAAGGCAATTCCAACTACACACCATGCCTCCTCTGAACTGCTTGTATTTCTATTCTTTTTGGGTTATTTCTCACCATCATATTAAGATTATTAGTCAGAGTCCAGTAGGGTAGGGGTTAAAGTCAGGGATTCAATATTTCAAATGGAAAATTGGAAAATGACTCCAATGTGTATGTAAACATGTGCTACACAAAAATCTTCCCACTCACATCCAGAGAAGTGCCATGATATTACCTTCGCCCCACGTAAGACACAATTAGAGGAGAAAAGTGTGAATATCTGTGATTACGTATCTGAATGGAATATGCTCGGGAGTTCACAACTTTGGAGGTGGTAGAGGAGTTTCCAAAAGTAAGGGACAGGGTAAACACTACACCAACATGGAGCTCTGCTGGCCTATGACTTCTTGGGAAACTGCCTCTGAGGTTGGGCACTTGAAATATATGTTGTTGTCATGAGCTTTAGCTTCCTTTGTAGTGAGACAATCAAAGCTGGGTCTGCATCTATGTGACCTGGAAGACATGGTTTCTTATATTCCAATGAACATGAGGCAGCAGTGCTGAATTCTCTCTTTGTAGGTAAACAATGGCCACTGGAAGCTAAGTGTCTCCTTGTGGGGACTGTGAAGACATTTGGTCATCCTTCACATTTTGTGGTGCTTCTTGCTGCTGCACTGAGAAAATGGTTTTTGCTTCACAAAATACAAGGAGTTCAACTGGGACAGAGTGCTGGAGGGAGTTCTGTAATGTGTGTTGTGACTCATTTATTTGTTGGTTTTTCCTTTTTTTTTTTTTTTTTTTTTTGAGGAATGACCACCAGGCGATGAATTTCCCTCTTAAAACTGCTTTCATTGTGTCCCATAGATTCCGATATGTTTGTGTCTGTGTTTTCGTTTATCTCTAAGAATTTTTTGATTTCCACCTTTATGTCTTCTGTAACCCATTGATCATTCCGTAACATATCGTTCATTTTCCATGTGATGTAGGACTTTTTCTTCCTTCTTTTATCATTGATTTACAGTTTCATTCCATTATAGTCAGAAAAAAATGCATGGTATTATCTTCACCCCTTTTATATTTACTGAGGGTTGCCCTATGGCATAATATATGGTCTATTTTTTGAGAAGGATCCATGTGCTGCTGAAAAAAAGTATATCCATTTGATGATGGTTGGTATATTCTATATATTTCAGTTAAGTCTAGGTTATTGATTGTGATATTGAATTCTATATTTTTTTAATTCAACTTTTGTTTGGAATATCTGTCCAATCGTGAGAGAGCTCTGTTGAAGTCACCGATAATTATTGTGTTGTTGTCTATTTGATTCCAGAACTTGAGGAGAATTTGTTTTATGAAGGTCGCAGCAACATTATTTGGTGCATAAATATTGATAATTTTTATGTCTTGTTGGTGAATGATTCCTTTTAACTGTATATAATATCCATCCTTATCCCTTTTGAATAACTTAGTCTTGAAGTCGATTTAATTCTTTGTGAGGATGGCCACCCCTGGTTGCTTACGAGGACCGTGTGCATGGTATATTTTTTCCCAACCTTTC
The DNA here is from genome assembly GCF_048772815.1 of Callospermophilus lateralis. Classification (NCBI taxonomy): domain Eukaryota; kingdom Metazoa; phylum Chordata; class Mammalia; order Rodentia; family Sciuridae; genus Callospermophilus; species Callospermophilus lateralis. Next base: position 120,491,760 of record NC_135313.1, on the reverse strand, counting down.
ACCTTCAGCCTGTGTATGTCTTTTCCATTCAGATGTGTCTCCTGGAGGCAACATATTGTTGGATTTGTTTTTTTAATCCAAGTTACCAGCCTATGTCGCTTTATTGGAGATTTTAACCATTAAGGTTTAGAGTTACTATTGATATATGGTTTGTACTGCCAGCCATTTTGATTATTTATTTATTTTTTAATTATTTTGTTTCTCCATGATTAGCTTTTCCCCCGCCCTCTGTAATTACTGAGGCACTTCCCAGGGATAGTTTTGGTTGTTGTTTTTCATTTCTTCCTCAAGTAGTGTTTTGCTCAAGACACTTTGCAATGCTGGTTTTCTGGCTGCAAATTCTTTTAGCTTTTGTTTATAATAAAATATTTTTATTTTGTTGTCGTACCTGAAGCTTAATTTTGCTGGATACAGAATTATTGGTTGGCATCCATTGTCTTTCAGTATTTGAAACACATTGTTCCAGGATCTTCTCGCTTTCAGCGTCTGTGATGAAAAATCTGTTGTTTACCTTATTGGTTTACCGCTGAATGTCATCTGCCTTCTTTCTCATGTAGCTTTTAATAATTTCTCTTTGTTCTGTTTATTGGATATTTTCATAACAATGTGTCTTGGCGTTGGTCTACTGTAATTTTGTGTGCTTGGTGTCCTGTATGCATCTACAATTTGTATATCCATTTCCTTTTTTATTTCTGGAAAGTTTTCTAAAATTATTTCATTCAGCAGGTTTACTCATTCCCTTGGTTTGAATCTCTGTACCTTCCTCTATCCAGATGACTCATAAGTTTGTTTTTTTTTATGTTATCCCATATTTCTTGGATGTTTTTCTCATGGTTTTTTACCAGTTTTTCGGAGTTGGCTAGACTCCTTTCAAGATGATATATTTTTTCTTCATTATTTGACGTTCTGGCTTCTACTTGCTCCACTCTGTTAGTGATACTCTCAATTGAGTTTTTAATTTGGTTTATCTTTTCCTTCATTTCAAGAATTATTGTTTGATTTTTTTTTTATAATCTCTATCTCCTGATAAAGACGCTTAACTTCTTCTTTTATCTGTTTATGTAATTCATTTTCAATGTGTTCTTTCACTGTTTGGAATTGCTGTCTCGTATCGTCTTTAAGGTTCCATTCCATCTGTCTAATGTATTCCTTGAGTTCTTTGTATGACCATTTTTCTGATGATTCTAGGTCCTCCTGATTATTTAGGCTGTGCTTCATTGTGTGTACTCCTTTTCATCCTTGCTTTTTTATGCTGTTAATGTTACTTCTTGTTCTGTTTGACTGCTGAGTTACTGCTTACTCTTATAAATTTATTTGAAGCTTGGGAGGAAAGATAGTATTAGGGATGGGAAGAAGTCACTAAAGAGAATGAGAGTAGGCAGGTAGAATTCAAGGAATGGAGAATAAGAAAATTGAAAAGAAATGAAAAGACAAAAGAAAAAAATAGAAAATAAAGAAAGAAATAAAATTTTTTAGAAATAATAATGATAATTTAAAAAATGAAAATTAAAATTTAAAAGAATCATAAAAATAATAAAATTAAAAAATTTAAAAAAATTAAAACATTAAAAAAAGTTAAAGAACAACAACAAAAAATGAAAATGAAAGAAAAAGAAGAAAATAAAAATAAAAAATAATAATAATAATACATGCAGTAATAGAGTTCAATTAACTTCTCTTCCAGTAGGTGAAGCTGTGTGCATTTGGCCAAGCTTCTCCTCTCAATAGGTGGGAAGCAATCACTGTGCAGCAACTCTTTATCCCAGAATGGGCGGATCTCCAATCCTGAGTGTCTAGGGCCTTATCTTTTGTTTCCTCAAGCCAGGCCCCCCAACCTGTGACGCTCACCACAATACTATGTAATGTTTTGAACAAACATTAATAAAAAATTTTAAAAAAGAAAACTAAATTCAGTGAATGATGCACACAAATCCTAATATTTCTACAGTAACTGACTCAGTTTAACATCAATGCAAGTCGATTCCTATGGGACATGATATGTATTTTGCCATTCATTTGTATTCAACACTGGTACACTACTATTTCATCAGTTTATGCACATCATTGGATATATATTTCATCCACAATTTAGCAAATTTATAGGCATTTGTTTCACTTTCAATCACTTCCTGCTTCACAACACATGTATTCCTCCATATTTCTTGACTGGTCTTTTCATAAGACTTCTTTCCAAACACATTATTTTCGATTTCCATAATCACTTTTGAAGCAAAACTCACACACACTTCATGATAAACAATAACCCTAAGATTACCATTAGATATATAACTGGTTGGAATGAATGATTGTATGTCAATATATGATATCTTATATATTTTCAGATATCAATTCAATCCATTATTTAAAGTGGATCCAGTTAGATTATTTATTTACAGTATATTCTATTCATGCATTATCTCTATATTTATTGACACAGGGTACACCACTTTGTACCCCCAATACTAATTTATATGTCTTCAAATACTGCTCCCAGAAATGGTGAAAGAAATGCTCATATCACATGATCTACAGATACATTTTATCACAATTATTTTCTGGGCAGAAAATGCAAAGGTCCCACTTATGATTGTACCAAAGCCTAAATGGAAAGTGAACATGGATTACTAAAACATCCATGTCCAGGTTGCCTAATGCTTTCAAATATTATTCCTATTAGTAACTACATATTTTTTTTTCTTCCTAAGATTACACATTCAATCTCAACCATGTTGAAAATGTCTAATGCTATCACTCACATTATAATTGCCTGATTTTGTAATGTCTCTATTGATATCTTTTTGCTATATTTTCTCCAGTTCATCATTGTGACTGAGTCTTCACATGTGCTGACATTTACATTCACTCCAAAACCGAAACCCTATTGCTAAAGAACATTTGTTCCAAATTTAATACTCACTCTTCTTCCTAAACCTACCGACTATCTTCCTAATCCTACTGACTCTGCCAATTTGAGTAAATGTTCTCTTCTACAATCAATCATCCAAAGTACAAGGTCCTTTGCAATTGTATATCGCATTATCTGAGACATCTCTGCAGAATGTAATTCAAAGCTAAGTATCCAAATCAAGGGCCTAATGCCCTTCTGGGCTACAAATCTTACATAGATTTCTGTTTTTGTACTTATATTTCACCTCTATAATCTTATAAATATCACAGGTTACCAATAGCAGTAATCATCCTGCAGAATGATTTATAACCCAAATCGAACAAGGTATTAACCCTAACCATACACTGTTCCCTCAATCTAACTTTACAAAAGGGCAGGGACAGAGTTCGTCTTACCATACAGGAATGTAGGGGATCTTCCACCTGCTGAGAACCTCAAAGGTCCATGCAGATTTGATCCCAGGGAAAGATGCAGGCAGCTATGAAGTACCTGAGAGAGCAAAAGTCACCTTCCATGGGAAACAACCTGGTAAGGATGAAGGGTAGTTTCTGAATAAGCCTCTCTCTTCTTAATGTAGAGAAGATGGACCAAACCAGTCCTGTGTGGTAAGCTGTTCCCGGATGCCAATGGTTGATATACCATTCTAACTTGTGAAAGTATCACAGGAAGTAGGGGCAACCTCCATCATAGGACGATTGGAAGGAACTGTTAAGACAAAGTGGTTGCCAAGGCAGTGACCTCATTAAGATATTGAAGGAAGTAACCTCACCTTACTTCTTTGGTGATGGAAGTCTCTGATCCGGGAAGCCAGGCACCAAGAGCCAGTCCCAGTCCCAGTCTCAGTGTTCTCACTTGTTTGGATTTACGAAGGACAGAGTCAGTCTTTCTTGGTACCTACTGATGTGATGATGGCCAAATGTCAGGAAAGCTCTGAAGATGGGCCTTTCCTGAGAAACCAGGTAGTGGATCACCGCTGGCTAATGACAACTTCACAGAGTTGGCCAAGGAGACCAGATCTGACACAGGACAGGCCATTTCAGCGGAACATAGTATGGCCCACCATTCAGAGGATACTCCTGATAGTTACAGACCTACTTGGGGGAAGGAGGTGCCTTTGTGGGTTTGGGTGTGGGTTTGAGGTTTTGTCTCATGTTCTGAGAATAGTTAGGAAAGGTGGTTTGTTTGGTTTGGAGTGAACTGTTTCTGTTAAGACGTTTGGCAAGGCGAGTGTTTCTTTTTCTGTGTATCCACTGTGTCCGTGGTTGTATACATTAGAAAAAAGAATGCATCAATGGATGTGTCCTGTCTAGTAGAAAACATCTCAGGATTCATCTTGTCCAATGTATGAATGGACTGCGGCTTGACTTATGGATGGGCAACATCTACTATCTTCCTAAGTTTTGTTTTCTTCCTGAAAACTGGTCACTCTCAGAATAGGCTCACGATTTTGTTTCCATGACTTGTACCACCTCCAAGCTCTGTGCTTACCAATTGTTCTGTTGCCCTGAATGTGAGGAAGGTCTTTTCTTCAGGCCAAACCTTTGTGAAGTATGAAGAAAACAGTTTTCAAATGGAAATAAAAGGGCATCACCTGTTTCTCTTTACTTAATTTCTTTGGAAAGGGATGTGTCTGAATAAGATTTTTGGCCCTGTGTGAGGATGTGTCTTAGATTCTCAGCACCTGAAGGATCTAAAAAAAAGATCCAATGTGTGCATCTAAAACAAAAAATGCCAAAAGAGCAATCAATGTGGATGAAGTCTCGCGCCTACCTCTGTAAGGTTCCTGACCTTCATCAAGTGAGACTAGTGATCATTTGGGTCAAATGAGTTCCTCAAAACCCTGCAGAGGCTAGCCCATAGGTGCTTGGTTTTTCTCATGACTCCAATTCACATAAAGAATCTAAACCCCAGTCAGTAGGCCTCAAATTGGAGAAGCAGTGCCGTATTAACGAGTATTAGGGATTAACGTATTAGGGATTCTTTGGGTCAAATGAGTTCTTGAAAGTCCCGCAGAGGTTCTTGTGTTTTCTCATGACTCCAAATCACATAAAGAATCTATACCTAAAAGTCAGTAGGCCTTAAATTGGAGAAATAGAGCAGTATTAATGGCAGGCTTATTTGATCACTCGTGTTTCACAGGAAGGGTGTCCAGGCCACCTTGAATATTGGCAAATGAGGAGCAAGGGAGTTTATTTTGGACACTGTCTTTGGCTGCGCCCCTCATGGAAAACTCCTGCCAAAGGTTACGATGCGTGACTATATGGAAGAAGATGAGGGCCATGTGGGACAGTTTTGGTTTTAATTTTCGTCATTTGTGAGGCGTTTGGAAGAAATGACTGGGTCCACCAGGGCTTGAACTCTGGTGTGATTCCCCTTAGAGACTGGGCTTTGGAACTGACCTCAGAGAAGTATTGCCATGAATTTTGTTGGGATTTTAGGAGGCCACGCATGAGAGTCGCCCTTGGAAACTGAGATCTAGGCTCAGGGTGGCTTTCCTCAGATCACTGGGAATCTCAGCCAGGATATCACATGATTTTATTCTGAAAGACTTCGGAACCATAGTTGAGAGTCAAAACACACATGTACCTCACATTGTAGATCTCAATGGGCCTGGCTTTATGTGTCCATTTGGCCACTCTTTGGGAAGACTTGCCTGTGAGAGTTCTCCAGAGCATTCATTGAAATAAGCTTCCTCAACATTTAATGGTTTCTGAATGAATTGAAACCAACAGTGCCTCCAACTTCATCCTTGATAAATGGCTAGACAAATACCATGAAATTTTTGAAATTCCCATGACCAGGTGGCATTGGAGAAGCTTTGTATGTCCTGTTGCTGATCATGAGGGTACCAGACAGTGCCTTGAATCACTGGTTTTCATGAAAATGGTGTAGAACAGAGATTCCAGTATGTTGGAGCCTGCTGAGTAGTGGGCCTAGAGGAGTGGTGGGCAGGTGTGTGAAAGAACATCAGTGGTAGGGCCATGAGGATCTACCATTGGATTCCAAATGGCTTTTGACTGACATGGTGCAGCCAGCAGACCCTTATATGTAAAGGCATCTTGTTATATGGAGAGGTTTCAAGGCAATGTTCAGAATCAGGTTGATATGGACAAGGGGGCAATGGGGCAAGCTATGTGGGATAGAGCCTGGTTGGTGCATTCTCTTGCAGACCCTGACCCACCACACGTGACAGAACTCCCTCCAGCACTGTGTCCCAGTTGAGCTCCTTGTATTTCGTGAGGCAAATACCAAACTCCCAGTGCAGCAGCAAAAATACCACAAAAAGTGGAGGAGGATCAAATGGCTTCACAGTCCACACGGGGAGACACTTAGTCTCCAGTGGTCACAGTTGACCTACAAAGAGAGGATTCTGCACTGCTTCCTCATGTTTATTGGAAAATAAGTAACCCTATTGCTAAAGAACTTTTGGTCCAAATCATATACTCACTCTTCTTCCTAAACCTACCGACTATCTTTCAAATCCTAATGACTATCCTTTTTTGAGTTGATGTTCTCTTCTACATTCAATCTTCCAAGGTGCAACGTCCTATGCCATTGTATATCAAATTTTCTGAGACATCTGTTCAGAACATAATTCAAAGCTAAGTATCCCAATCAAGGGCCCAATGCCCTTCTGGCCTTCAAATCATACCTAGATTTCTGTTTTCATTCTTATATTTCACCTCTACATTCTTGTAAATATCACAGGTTCCCAATAACATAATTCATCACAGAGAATATTTCCTAACCCAAATTGAACCTGTTATTAACCCTAAATATACACTCTTCCCTCAAACTCATTTTATTGAAGAGCAGGGACAGAGTTGTTCTCAGAATACAGGAAAGTAGGGGACCTTCCACCTGCTGAGAACCTCAAAGGTCCATACAGAAATGATACCCAGAGAAGTTGTAGGCAGGTATGAAGGGCCTGAGAGAGCAAAAGTCATATTCCATGGCAAGCAACCTGGTCAGGATGAAGCAATGTGTCTGAATCAGATCAGCTTTTCTCTTCTTATTGGAGAGAAGATGGATCAAACCATCCTGTGTGGAGAGCTGTTCCTGGGTTCCTATGGATGATATATCATTCTAACTTGTGAAAGTGTCACAGAAAGTAGGGGAAGCCTCCATCTCATGGGACCCTTGGAAGCAACTCTTAGGACAATGTGGTTGCCAAGGCAGTGGCCTCATTCAGTTCCAAAGAAAGTGACATACCTCATTTCCTTGGTGATTGAACTCTCTGAACTTGGTATCCAAGAAGCCAGGCACCAAGAGGCAGTCCAAATCCCAGTCCCAGTTGGCTCACTTGTTTGGATTTTCCAAGGACAGAGTCAGTCTTTCTCGGTAACTACTGTTGTGAGGATAACCAAATGCCAGGAGAGCTCTGAAGAGGGACTTTTCCAGAGAAAGCAGGTAGTGGCTCAACACTTTGTTCCTGACAACTTCACAGAGTTGGCCAAAGAAACCAGATCAGAGAGGTGGTTTGTTTGGTTTGGAGTGAACTGTTTCTAGTAAGTTCTTTTACAAGGTGAGTGTTTCTATGTCTGTGTATCCCACTGTGTCCCTGGTTGTAGACATTAGAAAAGAGAATGCAACAATGGATGTGTCCTGTCTAGTAGAAAGCTTCCCAGCATTCATCCTGCCCAATTTATGAATGGAGTGTTGCTTGCCTTATGGATGGGCAACACCTACTACCTTCATAAGTCCTTGTTTTCTTCCTGAATTCTGGCCACTCTCCAGAATAAGCTCATGGTTTTGTGTCCAAGATATGTACCAACTCCAAGGTCTGTGACATGAGCATGTACTGGATAGCTGAAGGGAATGGCCAGCATATCAGCATATCCTGTGACCAGGAATATCTCAGTGGATATAACCGGCTTTGGGCCTTTTGCTTACCTATTGTTCTTTTGCCCTGAATGTCAGGAAAGTCTTTGCCTCAGGCCACCCCTTTGTGAAGCCTGAAGAAAACAGTTTTGAAATGGAAATGAATGGGCATCACCTGTGGCTCTTTGCTTAATTGCTTTGGAAAGGGATGTGTCTAGATCAGGCTCTTGGCCCTGTGTGAGGCTGTGGCTTAGATTCTCAGCACCTGATGGATCTAAAGAAAGATCCCATGTGAGCATCCAAAACCAAAATGGCAAAAAGTTTAGTCATTGTGAATGAATTCTATTGCCTACCCCTTTTAGGTTCCTAAAATCAATCAATTGAGAATAGGGATCCTTTGGGTCAAGTGAATTCTTCAAATCTCTGCAGAGGACCTTGGTTTTCTCGTGACTCTAATTCACATAAAGAATCTAAACCCCACAGTCAGAAAGCCTCAAATTGGAGAAATGGAACAGTATTATGGGCAGGCCTATTTGATAACTCCTTGTTCACAGGAAGGGTGTCCAGGACACCCTGAATTTAGGCAAATGAGGTGGAAGGGAGATTATTTTGGACATTGTCTTGGCCTGCGACCCTCATGGAAAACTCCAGCCAGAGGTTATGATGAGTGTCTATATGGGAGAAGATGAGAGCCATGTGGGAGTGTTTTGGTTTTAATTGTTTTTATTTAAGTCGTGGTTGGAAGAGTTGACTGGATCCACTTGGGCTTGAACACTGGTGTGATTCCCCTAGAGACTGAGTTCTGGAACTGACCTCCAAGAAGTATTGCTGTGTATTGTGTTGGGATTTTAGGAGGCCACGCATGAGATTCGCCCTTGGAAACTGAGATCTAGGCCAAGGGTGGCTTTCCACAGAGCACTGGGAATCTCAGGAATGATATTACATGATTTTATTCTTAAAGACGTGGCAGCCATTGTTGCAAGTCAAAACACACATGGACCTCACATTGTAGACCTCAATGGACCTGGCTGCATGTGACCTTTTGGCTTGTCTTTGGGAAGCTTTGCCTGTTAATGATTTCTAGAGCTTTCATTGAAATGAGCTTTTTCTCCATTTAATGGTTCCTGAATGAATTGAAACCCACAGTGCCTCCAATGTCATCATTGAAAAATGGCTAGATAAATACCATTAAATTTTTGAATTCCCATGACCAGGTGGCACTGGAGAAACTTTGTATGTCCTATTGATGATCATGAGTGTACCAGACAGTGCCTTGATTGACTGGTGTTCATGAAAATGTTGTATAAGAGAGATGCCAGTAATTTGGAACCTGATGAGAAGTCGGCCTAGAGCAGTGGAGTGCAGGTGTGTGTTAAAACATCTGTGGTGGGGTCATTTGGATTTGCATTGGCTTCCAAATGGTTTGTGACTGACATAGTGCAGCCTCTAGATCCTTGTATGTAAAGGCATCTTGTTATATGGAGAGGTTTCAGTGCAATGTTTTGAATCAGATTGCTATGGTCAAGGGGGCAAGCTATGTGGGATAGAAGCCTGGTTGGTGCATTCTCTTGCAGACCCTTACCCACCACACATGACATAACTCCCTCGAGCACTGGGTCCCAGTTGAACTCCTTGTATTTAGAGAAGCAAATACCAAACTCCCAGTGCAGCTACAAGAAACACCACAAAAAGTGGAGGATGACTAAATGGCTTCACAGTCCACACTGGGAGACACTTCGCCCCCAATGGCAACAGTTTACCTACAAAGAGAGAATTCAGGACTCCTGCCTCATATCCATTGGAAAATATGAAACCATGTCCTCCAGGTCACATAGATGCAGACCCAGATTTGATGGTCTCACTACAAAGGAAGCTAAAGCTCCTGAAAACAACATATATTTCAAGTGCCCAACCTCAGAAGCAGTTTCTCAAGAAATCTTTATGCCGGCAGAGCTCCATGTTTGTGGAGTTTTTACCCTGTCCTTTGCTTTTGGAAACTCCTCTACCACCTCCAAGTTTGTGAACTCCTGAGCATTTTCCATTACAGATGTGAATTCACAGATTTTCAATCTTCTCTAATTGTGTCTTACTTGGGGTGAAGGTAATGTCAAGGCATTGTTCTGAATGAAAGTGGGAAGATTTTGGGGTAACACATATTTGCATACACATTGCATTCTTTTTTTAGTTTTCCATTGGAAATACTGAATCCCTGACTGTCAGGGGTAGAAGGAATTCTCCTTCAAAGAATAGCCTGACACTTACAAGAAACAACACCCAGGGAGACATCATCTCTTGGAGACATCATTTAGCCATCTGTGTTGCTGAGACATCCTGTGGCCATCTGTCTTCCTGAAATATCCTGAGGTTATCTCACCTTGTGTAGACATCCAGGAACTGCCGATAAGAGAGCTTTCCCATCTCCAGCATATAAAATTCCCTGTGTGAACAATGTATTTTGAAGGATGATCAGAATTCCTGTCTTGCTGTCATCTCTCGTGTCTCTTGTCCCTTCATTCCTCCCTATCTAGGTCCGCTGCCCAAGTTGATGTGTCCTGCCAGCCGGGACATCTGGCGCCCACTGACTGGGGCTCGAGCCTTTGAGTCATAGGGAACCCCGTCCTCCTGGAAAACTTGGTCAAGCGGAGCTCGCAATTGCCTCAGCAGACACCACAGAGAGACAGATCCAGGAGGAGAGTGGGGATGACGCACGGGGAGTGACCCACCATGGGACAAGAAGTTTCGTCACATGATTTGTATTTGTCGGGCCTCAAGGAGTCCTTCAAGACATGGGGGGCACGTGTTAAGTAAGAGGACTTAAAATTTTTCTTTTCATACATAGGGGAATTGTGTCTATGATTTCACCTTGAAGGGACCATTAATGGTAAAAGATGGCTTAGAGTAGGATACTGTTTAAAAGATTATTATGAATCCTTTGGACAGAAAAATTGCCTGTTCCCACCTTTTCTTACTGGAAATTAATTAATGAATTTCTTAAAAGTTCACCCTTTGACAATGGTACCTTAAAACTTTTCAGGATTGGGAAAGAGACTATATAAAAGACCTCTCGTCCCCTCTCGCATGCCCATCAGTTAGTATAGACATAGACAATTCTCAGTCTCCCCAGGACCCTGGAAACCTTCCTGGTCCCCCTCAAAATACCACCCTAATGAATAGGGCTCCAATGGTTACCAACCACCTTTATACAGTTTTAAATCCTGGAGACACATTGACCCCTGGGGAGAAGGCTAACTTGGAGAAGGAAGCAGCTCCCTATGATTCAGAAGACCCGCCACCGCTTAGGACCAAGCCACAGCCTATAGGACTTACACATCCACCTCCCTCCTATATCTCTCCTGCCTTTTGTGGTCCGGCCCTTCAGGGGCCAAATCCCCGCACCAGATATTTTTTCCCCAATTCCCTTGCCTAACCTGGCTCCCTTGGGAGAGTCTCTCCAACATAGACTGGAAGAGATCCAAGTTTAAAAAGAATAAAGATCCCTTGACTGTGAGCTTTATTCATTAGCCTTAGGCATGGAGTCAATGCAAGCTGGCCCAAAGTGTTCTAATACAAAGGCTAAGCTGCTCCATTGGACTCTTCTCACCTTTCAGTCACCCTCAGTTAGATAGTTAAGCCTGCCCAGGTTGATGTCAAAGACTTAGACGAGGATCAAGAGGAGGAAGCGGGGGAAATGGATCAAGGAGATCAGGACTCAGAGGATGAGGACTTCATCCCTAGCCAGGAAGGAACCCAGAGTGTCTACAAAACATTAAGTCTGCGTTTTCTTGAAAAAACTTAAAAAGTCTTGTGCTCACTATGGACCCACTGCACCCTACACGTAGGCTTTATTAGAAAGCTACATGACACAATGTCTTACTCCCAATGATTGGAAATTTTTAGACCAAGCTACCCTCAATGCCGGAGACTTCCTGTTATGGAATGCAGATTTCAAAGAGCACTGTCAGGAAACTGCTCAGAAAAATTTAACTAAGCCCTCCTCTAATTCCTGGACTTATGTTAAGCTAGTGGGCAATGCGCCTTTTGAAACTAAAACTTAACTGGCATGTTTCCCTGCTGGACTTTTTCACAGATTCAGATTGCTGGCTTACATGCTTGGAGACGCCTCCCTCAAAAGGCCTCCTCTACCACTTCCCTGGCAAAAATTCGACAAGGGCACGACAAGCCTTATAGCGTCTTTGTTCCCCGGCTTAACCTAGCTGCGGGATTCTTGCTTGGACCAAGCGAAAGCGAAAGCACCTTTGTAAAACACCTTGCCTTTGAAAATGCCAACCTGGCATGTCAGGATGTTCTTCGACCACATAAGAAAAAAGTGAAAATTTCTGACTTTATTAGACTCTGTGCAGGGGTGGGTGTAGCCCTTGCCATGGGTCTCGCCCTCGGTGCCACCTTTACCAAGGCCTTTCACAATCCTGGCTCACGTACTTGCTTTACTTGTAAACAACCTGGCCATTTTGCACGTGAGTGTCCGACAGGCAAACAAAGCCTAAGAATAGTGTCTTTTCAAACTGAGGCTGAACTGCCCCCAGCTACCCTTTGCCCTAGATGTGGTAAAGGTCATCACTGGGCCAGTGAGTGTAGATCTAAGACAAATGCCCTCAGCAGCCTATCTCAAAATCCTTCTCCACAATTGCCTCATTCCAATTAGCCACCCCAGGCAGCGCAGGATTGGACCTTTTTGCCGCCACCGATACAATATTAGACTCAATGCAAGGGCCCCAGATAATACCCACTGGAATTATGGGTCCCACTCCATCTCATACGTGTGCCCTTATTCTTGGAAGAGCCTCTACTACGTTACAAGGTGTTCAGGTCTTCCCTGGCATTAATGATAATGATTTCACTGGAGAAATAAAAATACTGGCCACAGCTATTAATGGAGTTGCGGCCATCCCAGCAGCAACAAGACTTGCACAATTAATACTCCTTCCCTTGGATTCAGGAGGCACTTCCACCACTCAAACCTACCGAGGGGGCTACCTCCTTGGGCTCCTCTGATATATATTGGGTTCAGCCCATTTCTCACAATAGACCCACCCTTATCTTACTTATTGAAGGAAAGGAATTCCAAGGAATTCTTGATACTGGAGCTGATGCCACAATTATTTCTCAAAAATACTGGCCAGAAGGTTGGCCCCTCACCCCATCCTTGACAGACCTTAAAGGGATAGGACAGTCAAAAAATCCTCTGATCAGCTCTAGGGCTCTTAGCTGGACTGATAAAGGGGATAATAAGGGAACTGTCACTCCTTTCTTTGTTCCTGACCTCCCTGTTAACCTATACGTGCGAGATATTTTGAGTCAAATGTAAGTTATTCTTTCCAGTCCCAAATCCATGGTGACTCATCAAATGCTTCATATGAATTTTGTCCCTGGTACAGGCCTGGGGAGACTGAGACAAGGACTGGTTGAGCCTATAAAACCCATACAAAAAACAAATACATATAGACTTGGGTATTTGGATTTTTAGTGTTGGTCCCTGACCCTCCTGTACCCCATGCAGATAAAATTATTTGGGGGACTCAGACTCCTGTGTCGGTGGATCACTGGCCCCTTACCCAAGAAAAATTGGAGGCTGCCTCCATGTTAGTGCAGGAACAGCTGGCAGCCGGCTATGTAGAGCCATCAAGCTCACCATGGAATAATTCTATTTTTGTTATCAAGAAAAAATCAGGCAAGTGGTGCCTTTTTCAAGATTTGTGTGTCATTAATAAAGTTATATGCCTGATGGGAACACTACAGCCAGGCATTCCCACACCAGTGGCTATTCCCAAAAACTATTGTAAAATGGTTATTGACTTAAAAGATTGCCTTTTTACCATTGCTTTACATCCTGAGGATAGACCCTATTTTGCCTTTAGTCTCCCTCACATTAATTTTCAGGGCCTTATGCAGAGATTTCAATGGAAGATTCTTACCCAAGGTATGGCCAACAGCCCTAGTCTTTGCCAAAAATACGTTGCTCAAGAAGTAGACCCTGTGAGAGAGCAATGTCCACAAATTCATATTTTACATTAATTGGATGATCTGTCAATTGCTGCACCTAATATCCATGACGTTAATAATTGTTACCTGGACCTTTACAAAACCCTCACTACCTTGGGACTACAGATAGCTTCTGATAAGGTTCAAACACAGGACCCTTATACCTATTTGGGCCTTAAACTTCAAGATAATCAGATTCAAATTCCTAAAATACAACTACACACTCTTAATGATTTTCAAAAATTACTGGGGGATATTTAATGGCTAAGAACATATTTAAAATTACCCACTTGTGTACTCTTGTCCTTTAATAATATTCTGAGAGGTGATTCCCACCCCTCCTCCTCTCAAAAGCTTACACCCGAGGCATTACTGGCATTAAACCAATCACAGAAGCCATTGCCCAACAGTTTGTTACACAAATTTCTTATAACCTTCCTCTGGTTCTGGTTATTTTACAAACTCCTCATACACCCACAGGAATATTTTGGCAGCGAGATCCACATTTTAAAAATAAAGGCTGCCCCTTGCTTTGGGTCCATTTACCCATCACATCCTCCAAGGTTATTACTGTTAATCTTGCTCAGGTAGCTTCTATTATTATTAAAGGTCGTTTCTCGACAACATTTTTGCAAAGAACCTCATAATAATTTAATTCCATATACGAAGGACCAAACCGAATTTTTACTACAGACAGGGGATGAATGGGGTATTGCCCTATCAGGCTTTTGGGGAACAATTGATAACCACCTCCCCAATGACCCCCTTTTACATTTTGTCCAGTTACATCCATTTATTTTTCCCAAAATTACTCAAAAGGCTCCCATTCCTCAAGCCCTTAATGTCTTTACAGACGGTTCCAGTAATGGCTGAGCGCTCTTTGTTGTCAATAACCAGCCTACAACCTTGGATACTATTATCAGTCAGCACAGTTTGTGGAATTGTTTGCCATAACACAAGTTTTTATAATATTTTTTTATAATCCTGTTAATATTTATACAGACAGTGCCTACATTGCTCATTCTGTGACCCTGCAGGAGATTTCCCCCACCATTAAGGCTTCTTCCAATGTGGCCTTTCTGTTTCACCAGCTTCAGCAGCTAATTCAGGCCAGACAACACCCATTTTTCTTAGAACACATCAGGGCACACTCTGATCATCCCAGGCCTCTAACACAAGGTAATGCCCAAGCTGATGCAGCAACTCGTTCCATCTATCCAATTTTTGTTGGCTCCATTCAAAAGGCCACTGAGTTACACAATCTTCACCATCTAAATTCCAAGAGCCGTCAATTACTTTGTAAAATTACCAGGCAACAGGCACGAGAAATAGTAAAAGCATGCCCAGGTTGCACTGTCTCCCTCCCCATTCAACACATGAGAGTTAACCACCGAGGATTACTGACCAATCAGTTTTGGCAAATGGATTTTACTCATTTTCCTGAATTTGGAATTACCAAATATATTCACCTTTCTATAGATACCTTCAGCGACTTTATTTTTTGCATCACCACATTCAGGAGAGGCTACCAAATATGTCCTTTCTCCTCTTGTTTCAGCCTTTTCCATAATGGGTAAACCAATACATATTAAAACAGATAATTATCCTGCATATACCTGTGCCAAGTTTAAATAGTTTTGTGCTACCTTGCAAATTCGTCATACTACTGGAATTCCATACAACCCTCAGAGCCAAGGCGTTGTGGAACGTGCCCACCTTACCTTATTGACTTGGATAACCCTCCATAAGGCTTCCGCCCTTGTATTTACCACTCCCAGGCATCGCCTTAACCATGCCTTATTTGCCCTTATTTTTCTTACCCTAGACAGTGAAGGCCATTCGGCCGCAGACAGAAACTGGCATCCCTTGTCCAATTCTGTTCGCCCACCGCTTATGTGGTGCAATTCCCTTACAAATAAATGGAAAGGTCCAGATCCTGTCCTCATCTGGGGACGAGGCTCAGCTTGTCTTTTGGACCAAGAGCAATCAGCCCCAAGATGGTTACCAGAATGCCTGGTTAAACAGGTTAATGACTTACCTCAACACAGGGATGGAGGCCCTCCCCCTGAGGACAAATTTTGTTATTTTTCAGATGCAGCCAACAATCTGTGTGAGGATCCTGCTTTAGGCACTTCTGCTTAACAGGTATGTACATGGAGGCCTTGGCCCTCCATGTTCCAACATCATGGAGTAAGTTTTTGGGCCCCCCTGTGAATGCAAGGGATGATCTTGAACTCAGGTTCCTACTAGTTTCACCCAGACTGCTGACTGCGTGATTAAGGTGGCTTACCTCCATGCTGAGGTTGACCATAAACTTGGAGGAGTTCATCAGCCTAAATCGGTATGTGTTAACAAGCCAAAGTTTATTTCCCCTAGTACAAGTAAAGCTCTCCAAAATTCTTCTGCAACCTGTTCGCATACCCAGGCGAGGCATGACTCTTGTTATGTGTCACCCTCAATTTGTGTTAACAAGCAGGGAGAACAATTTTTTGAAGCCTCCCAAACTAAAACTCATGCAGCAGGGGGGACCACTATTCATTATACCCCCGTTCTATTTGACCAGGGAGGAGAAGGCAAATACACCAAGCTACAGTCAGCTGGTTGCCAAGGCCTGTGGGTAAACCCTCCTGCTGGCCCATAATGGCCCCTACAGGGGTCACTGATGTTGGAAGAACCACTGATGCTGTCAAGTATCCTCAGATAATCAAACTTTTGCAACCCCAAATCCCTGAGCTCACATATCATCCCTTAATGTAGCCTAAATCCCAGCTCCCAGGTTTAGATACCAATATATTAGATATTTTGGAAACTACCTTCTCCTTGCTTAATAATTCCAACCACACCCTTGCTGGTGATTGCTGGCTCTGCATGACAACAGGGGCAATCATGACTATGGCAGTTCCTATTAATTCTATCATAGACAATGATAATACATGCCAACCCGGATTTCCTTTTTAAGTACAACCTATAGGCACTATTACATTATGTCTTTTAGGAGAGATGCAGAAAAACACCTATGATATTGATGTTCGAGTTACTTTCTTTGAAAATTGCTCAACATACAAAATTATTCCTCACCCACCCCAACTCTTTGTCGCCCCAATGGCAGAGTTTTAATGTGTGGAGGAAACTTGGCCTTCCCCAGGCTTCCAGGGAATTGGACCGGTGGCTCTGTTCTTGCCTTATTACTCCCTGATATAAGTATAGTCCCAGGAGACGATCCTCTACCCATTCCTAGCCTAGACACCTTAGTCAAAAGACACAGGCGGGCAATACAGGCCTTACCACTCATTGCCAGCCTTGGAATAACAGCTGCTGTGGGCACAGGTACACTGGCTTAGCACAGCTATACACTCTTACCATCGCCTGTCTCAACAACTTATAAATGTTGTACAAACTCTATCAGGAACCATTAAAGATCTGCAGGACCAAATAGACTCCCAGGCAGAAGTGTTCCTTCAAAAAGACGAGGCTTAGATTTGCTGACAGATAACCAGGGAGGTATTTGCTTGGGCTTAGGGGAATGATGCTGCTTTTATGCCAATAAATCAGGCATAGTATGCACTAAAATTAAGCACCTTCAATAAGATCTAGAAAGAGATGATGCGAACTATTTGAAAATCCCCTCTGGACTGGGATTAATGGATTTCTACCCTACCTTCTTCCCCTATTAGGCCCTTTGTTGGGTTTATTATAATTGTGTCCATAGGACCCTGCATTATAAACAGGCTGGTACAATTTATTAAAGAACAGATTAATATTTTGGCCTCTAAGCCCATAAAGGTCCATCATCGTCTGGAGATGGAAGACCGTGCTGCCAACATTTAAAAGGATGTTCTACACTTCTCACAGGCTTATTTCTTAAGTTTACATCCCCACAGATCTCTCTTTCTTATATAAAAGTATGAGTAACAGCTCTGACCAACCATCTTCTGCCCTTGCCATAAGGGTTCGTCCCCCATGGGCCCCTCCACTTGGGGGATGATGCACCCATGAAGTGAGGATGTTATCCCAGTTCATTATTGTGATTGACTCTTCACATGTGCTGACATTTACATTCAATATCTACCCAAAAGCCTATTGCTAAAGAAATTTTGATCCCACTCCTATACTCACTCTTGTTTCTAAACCTACCAACTATCATCCTAATCCTACTTACTATCCCTTTTTGACTGGATGTTCTCTTCGACATTCAATCATCGAAGATACAAGGTCCTATGCCTTTGTATATCGATTCATCTGAGACGTCTGTGCAGAATATAATTCAAAACTAAGTATCCCACTCGAGGGCCTAATGCCTTACTGGGCTTCAAATCTTACCTAGATTTCTGTTGGTTCCAATACCATTATTCATCTCGCAGAAGGATTCCTAACCCAAATCAAACCTGTTATTAACCCTAACCATACACTGTTCACTCAATCTCACTTTACAGAAGAGCAGGTACAGAGTTGGTCTTACAATACAAGAATGTAGGGGATCTTCCACCTGCTGAGAACCTCAAAGGTCCATGCAGAAATGATCCCTGGATAAGATGTAGGCAGCTATGGAGGACCTAAGAGAGCAAAAATCATCTTCCATGGCAAAAACCCTGGTCAGGACGAAGGGATGTGTCTGAAACAGCCGCTTTCTTCTTAATATAGAGAAGATGGACCAAACCAGGCCTGTGTGGAGAGCTGTTCCCAAGTGCCTATGGTTGAAATACCATTCTTACTTTTGAAAGTGTCACAGGAAGTAGGGGAAGCCTCCATTTCATGGGACCCTATGAAACAACTGTTAGGACAAAGTGGTTGTCAAGGCAGTGACTTCATTCAGATCCTGAAGGAATTGATCTACCTAACTTCCTTGGTGATGGAACTCTCTGAACTTGGGATCCAGGAAGCAAGGCATCCAGAGCCAGTCCCAGTCCCAGTCACATTGGGTTCACTTGTTTGGATTTACCAAAGACAGGGTCAGTCTTTCTTGGTACCTACTGATGTGAGGATGGCCAAATGCCAGGAGAGCTCTGAAGAGGGGCCTTTCCAGGGAAAGCAGATAGTTGCTCACCAATGGCTCCTGGCAACTTCACAGAGTTGGAATAGGAGACAAGATCTGAGACCGTACAGGGCATTTCGGGTGAACAGAGTATGGCCCACCAGTCAGAGGACACTCCATATATTCACACACCTACTTGGGAGAAGGAGGTGCCGTTTGAGTATGGGTGTGAGTATGTGGTTTTGTCTCATGTTCTGAGAATAGATAGGAAAGTCGGTTTGTTTGGTTTGGAGTGGACTGTTTCTTGTATGTCATTTGACAAGGCAAATGTTTCTATATCTGTGTATCCTACTGTGTCCGTGGTTGTAGACATTAGAAAAGACAATGCATCAATGGATGTGTCCTGTCTAATAGAAAGCTCCCATCATTCATCCGGCCCAATTTATGAATGGACTGCAGCTTGCCTTATAGATGGGCAAAACCTATTATCTTCCCAAGTTCCGGTTGTCTTACTGAATTCTGGAAACTCTCCAGAATAGGCTTATGGTTTTGTGTCCAAGATATAAACCACTTCCACTCTCTGTGAAATGGCCATGTACTGAATAGCTGAAGGGAATGGGAGCATCTCAGAAAACTCAGATATCAGTGTGACCAGGAAAGTCTCAGAGGAGAAACCCTGCTTTGGGCCTTTTGCTTGCCTATTGTACTGTTGCCCTTAATGTCAGGAAGGTTTTTGCCTCAGGCCACACTTTGTGAAGCCTGAAGAAAATAATTTTCATATGGAAAAGAATGGGCATCACCTGTGGCTCTTTGCTTAATTGCTTTGGAATGGGATGCCTCTGAATCAGCATCTTGGCTCTGTATGAGGCTGTGGCTTAAATTCTCAGCACCAGATGGATTTAAAGAAAGATCCCATGTGTGCATCCAAAACAAAAATGGAAAAAATTTCAGTTTTTGTGGATGAAGTTTCTTGCCTTTCTCTCTTAGTTTCATGACCTTCATCAAGTGAGAATAGGAATCCTTTGGGTCAAATGAGTTCTTCAAAGCCATGCAGAGGTGCTTGGGTTTCCTCATGACGCCAAATCACATGAAGAGTCTATACCTGACAGTCAGTAGGCCTCAAATTGGAGAAGCAGAGCAGTATTAAGAGCAGGCCTACTTGATCACTCCTGGTTCACAGGAAGGGTGTCCAGGCCACAATGACTTTAGGCAAATGAGGGGCAAGGGAGCTTTTTTTGAACACTGTCTTTGGATGTGCCCCTCATGGAAATATCCATCCACAGGTTATCATGAGTGTATATATGGAAGAATATTAGGGCTATGTGGGAGTGTTTTGGTTTTAATTCTGGTCATTTGTGTGGTGGTTGGGAGATGACTGGGTCCACCGGGGTTTAAATTCTGGTGTGATTCCCCTTAGAGACTGTGTTGTGGAACTGACCTCAGAGAATTATTGCCATGAAATGTGTTGAAATTTTTGGAGGCCACGCATGAGAGTCACCCTTGGAAATTGAGATCTAGACCAACGGTGGCTTTCCACACAGCACAGGGAATCTCAGCAATCATATCATATGATTTTATTCTGAAAGACTTGGCAGCCATAGTTGAGAGTCAGAACAAACATGGACCTCACATTGTAGACCACTATGGGCCTGGCTTCATGTAACTTTTTGGCCACAATTTGGGAAGCCTTGCCTGTGAGAGTTCTCTAGAGCATTCATTGAAATGAGCTTCCTCACCATTTAATGGTACCTCAATGAATTGAAACCCACAGTGCCTCCAAATTCATCCTTGAAAAATGGCTACATAAATACCATGACATTTTTGAAATTCCCATGACCAGGTGGCACTGGACAACCATGAATGTCCTGTTGCTGATTTGAGTGTACCAGACACTGCCTTGATTGACAGGGTTTCATGATAATGATGTAGAACAGAGATGTCAGTAATTGGAGCCTGCTGATTAGTGGTCAAAGAGCAGTGTTGTGCACGTGTGTATTAAAAAATCTGTGGTGCGGCCATGTGGATCTGCCATTGGCTTTCAAATGGGTTGTGACTGACATGGAGCAGCCAGCAGAACCTTGTATGTAAAGGCATCTTGTTATATGGAGAAGTTTCAGGGTAATGTTCAGAATCAGGTTGCTATGGTCAAGGGGGCAAGCTATGTGGGATAGAAGCCAGATTGGTGTATTCTCCTGTAGACCCTGACCCACGACACGTGACAGAACTCCCTCCAGCAGTTTGTCCTTGTTGAACTTTTTGTATTTCGTGAAGCAAATACCAAACTCCCAGTGCAGCGGCAAGAAACACCACAAAAAGTGGAAGGTGACCAAATAGCTTCACAGTCCACATGGGGAGACACTTAGCCCCCAGTGGCCACAATTATCTACAAAGAGACAATTCAGCACTGCTGCCTAATGTTCATTGGAATATAAGAGACCATGTCCTCCAGGTCACATAGATGCAGACCCAGCTTTGATGGTCTCACTATAAAGGAAGCTAAAGCTCCTGACAACAACATATATTTCAAGTGCCCAACCTCAGAGGCAGGTTCTGAAGAAGTCTTTAGGCCAGCAGAGATCCATGATTGTGGAGTTTACACTGACCCTTACTTTTGGAAACGTGTCTACCACATTCAAAGTTCTGAACTCCTGAGCAATTTCCATTCCAGATATGTGTTCACAGATTTTATAACTCTTCTCCTCAAATTGTGTTTTACTTGGGGCGAAGGTAATGTCAAGGAATTGTTCTGGATGAGAGTGGGAGGATTTTTGTGTAGCACATGTTTGCATACACATTGGATTCATTTTCCAATTTTCCAATTGAAATACTGAATCCCTGACACTACCCCATACCTTACTAGACTCTGTGTACTAATCCTAACATGATGGAGAAAAATAACCCCCCAAAGTTGAAATACAAGCATTTCAAAAGAGGCATGGTGTATAGTTGGACTTGCCTTATGCACTGTATAGGGTAGGAGTTATAAATCTAGTCAATTTTTTGTTGAAATAGTTCTCCAGTTGTTTTTAAAGTTAACAAATATGTGAATTCCTGTCTCCCTTTTGCTGGAGCCTATTCAGCATATGTATTTTTATAAGCACATATACAATCCTACCTGGTACCAAATGTACACTATTTTGTGGTGGCTGACTTGGCAGATACAAATTGTGAGAAGAGATCACTCCTCCTAAATGCTGATGGAACTGAAAATTCAACCTATGGGTGAGTTTCCTAGCTGAACAACATTATATAAAAATCCATGTTCAGTAAAATGAATATTTTCGATCTGTGAATGATATATATTTCATGGTGAATTTCAATTTGCATACAGTGCTACTTTTTAATATCTGTGTGTGTGTTTATATATATATATATATATATATATATATATATATATATATATATATACACACTCTCCAGATTTTTCAAAATATGAAATATATCTGTCTTATTATACATTTCCTAAATTCATTCATATTCAGGTATGTGGATTTATAATCATCTTTTCACAAGATTATTCTCAGAAATATTCATCCACCTGAAATACATATTTGTTTCCTACTACTGAAAACTAACTTCAGTGAATGGGGTATACAAATCCTAATATTTCTACAGTAACTGAACAAGTTTAACATCAATGCAAGTAGACTTCTATGGGATATGATGTGTATTTTAAAGTTAATTTTTTACAACACTGGTACATTATTATTTCTTCAGTTTACGCACATCATTGGATATATATTTCATCCACAAGTTCGCAAATTTATAGGCATTTGTTTCACTTTCAATCACTTTCTACTTCAGAACACATATATTCCTTCATGTTTTTTGACTGGTCTTTTTATGAGACTTCTTTCCAAACACATTATTTTTGATATACATAAGTACTTTTGAAGCAAATCTCACACACCCTACATGATGAACCATAACCCTAATATTACCATTAGATGTATAACTGGTTAGAATGAATGATTGTATATCAATATATGATTTCTTATATATTTTCAGATATCAATTCAATCCATTATTTAAAGTGGAACCAGTTATATTATTTATACACAATATTGTCTATTCATGCATTATCTCTATATTCATAGACACAGGGTACACCTCTTTATACCCCCAATACTAATTTACATGTCTTCAAAATATTCCTCCTTGAAATGGTGGAAGAAATACTCATGTCACCTGACCTACGTATACATTTTATCACAGTAATATTCTGGACACAATAAGCAAAGGTCACACTTATGATTGTAAGAATGTAAAGGTTGGTCGAGCGTTGGAGTAAGAGACCACCAAGAGACTGTCACATGCAACAGCAAAGTGTTTATTGGGGGTCCAGCATGCTGTGGCTCAGAGCTCACTTGAATTTAGCAGAGAGCCCTGAGAACAGCTTAAGCAGAGCTTATATACTTTCCTTAGAGAGGGCGGGGAGTGAAATTTATTGATGGGTCATGGCAAGTGGGCGGTTTGTTTGCAAATGTGTGAGGGAGTACATTCTGCAGTTTGGCAATTGGGGACAGTACATTCGGGGAACAAGATAAGCAAACAGTTCTCAAGATTTCAACAGTGTTTTGTTTTATTATCCTTTCATTCCCCACTTCTTGTTCTGGTTACTTTTAATCTTAAAAGTGATCATTGGGGGGTGTCACAATTTATGTCTGCTAGTCGAATATATTGTTGTCTGATTACCATAAGTTTAACTTGTCCAATTTGAGCTTGGAGAAAAGAAACTACACGGTTGAGCATACAGGGCCCTACAGTAAGCAATAATATGAAGATTATTAAAGGACCGGCCAAGGCTGATAAAGGTGTAGTTACCCACGGGGACTGTGTGAACCAAGACTCAAACCACCCTTTTTGGGCCTCTGTCTCTCGTTGACACTCTTCAAGGTGTTTTTTAAATTTACTCATAGATTCTTTTACAACTCCAGTATTGTCAGCATAAAAAAAAAAAATTCTTCCCTCAATGCAGCACAAAGGCAGCTTCTCTCATGAAGAGAACGTCCAAACGTCGCCTGTTTTGTAAAACTACTTCAGAGAGCGTGGTTAAAGATTCCTGTAAAGCTGTGATGGAGGTTTTTAATATCTTTAAGTTTTGGTCTATTGGTACTTCTCATTGGGTTATTTGTTGTGTCCCATGGACTAGGGCAGTGGTTCCGGTGCCCACCCCTGCAGCAACTCCTATTCCGAATAGGATGGCTAAAGTGAGGGATACAGCGTCCCGGTGGAACCGAGTTTTTTGCCCCCCTATTTGATTTTTAAATGAACCTGTTTCATGATAGAGCACTCTGGGAATCATCTGCACCATTACATAATTAATCACATCTGTTGACTATTTTATGAACCCATTAACAATGTTTAAGTATATAGAATTACAATTTTGTAGGGACAGACAAGGCAAGGCACCTAAGATAGCACCGAAGCTAGGGAAACAGTCCTATTTGGTTGCAAACGGATTTAGAGGGCATTGCTTCTGTTGTAATCAATTAATCCGCTGAACCCAAGTTTAGGTAGTTTCAGAATTTTGTACCCAACATGTAGGGAAAGGGGCTCAGAAGTTCACAGTCTGCAGAAGTTCACAAAAAGCTGTTTTTTTTCTGTTTTATTTCCTCTGTTCTATGCAAGTTTACTTTTTAAGGACACTTAGGAGGGGGAGAGCTTTTGTCTTCTCTTTTTTTTTCTCCCTGCCAGCTATACCATGGAGCCCAGTTGGTAACTTCTTTATCTTAGAAATGTAGCCATCTCTGTGAAGCCCCAGCTCAAGGCCAGAGGCCTTGTCACATATTTTGTGAAAAACTAGTAAAGGGGTGTCTAGCATAGCAGAGCTGATTTTTCCAGCCCATGGCAAGTAGAACAGGGCAACAAGAAAAGAGGAAGTTTATCTACATTGAACTCCTACATAGGGACTCTTTTGCTTAAAGTCCTAAAGTCAGCAATGGTGAAGACTTCTGGAGAAGGTCAGTTAAGAATTTTCTGTGGTCCTGGTACAGAGGGGGAAGACGTGAAAGGCGGGTGGTGAGAGCAGCTCCGTGGATCTGTGAATGAGGAAGAAGAGATGTAAAAGAATAATGGGAAATGGGTTTGGAATTTTTCTAGCAACAAAAAGTTGAGCAGTAGAACAGATAG
The DNA here is from genome assembly GCF_048772815.1 of Callospermophilus lateralis. NCBI lineage: Eukaryota > Metazoa > Chordata > Mammalia > Rodentia > Sciuridae > Callospermophilus > Callospermophilus lateralis. Next base: position 120,466,927 of record NC_135313.1, on the reverse strand, counting down.
ACCAGAGGGGAAGATGGGAGTGAGTATCTCAAAAAGACTGTGAGGGAATTCAAATTCTTAGTAACCTCTTTTCAGTGTTGACAAAGCAACTTTAAAGGCCATTTTTATTACATCTTGGATAGGGGTCAGAGGGTTCTCCTCAGCCTGTTTGAGCTTTGGGTTAGCTGGTGAAAGGACCTGTTGGGACCCGGTGTGGACACTGACAGGAGAAGAGAGGAGTGAGTGGGTAGAGGGGTACCTCAGTACCTGCTACCTCAGCAAGGGGGCAATTGTCTGAGAACCAGCAGTGGTTTGGGTATTTGATCTAGTAATTGGAGGGGAGAAATCAGGTTGCTGAGGTGGGATTTACAGAAGAGCATCTGGAGTAGAAGTCAGAAGGTGAGGATCTATTGGAGAAGCATAGTTCAGGATTTGAGTGAAGGAGGAAAAAGGCCACCACATAGGGGAATTTCCTTCCACGCTATTGAGCACTTGCCACAGTTAAAAAGGTCACACAGAATTTGAGGTTCTAGAGACCTCTCTGGGGGCCATCGGTTTGGGTTGTTAATTGGTAATATGGCCAATGCTGTGTACTGAATTTGATGAAAAGTTTGGGTTCCACTAGGCAGCCCCTATATGCTCACATCCCCATGACTCACAGAAGAAGTCGGCTTTTACCTCACACAGCCGTGGCTTTTGTGGCTTTGATAACTGCCGGGTAAACATAGTAATCTAGGCTAGCCAACCTGCATCTGGCTCACGTTTCCCTTCACCCACAATAGCAAAACTCACACACTCTTCCTGATAAACCATAACCCTAATATTACCATTAGATATTTAACTCGTTGGAATGAATGTATGTATATCAATATAAGATTTCCTGTACATTTTCAGATATCAATTCAATCCATTATTTAAAATTGGAACCAGTTATATTATTTATTCACATTATGATCTATTAATGCATTATCTCTGTATTCATAGACACAGGGTAAACTTATTTGTATCCCCAATACTATTTTATAAGTCTTCAAAATATTGCTCCGAGAACTGGTGGAAGAAATACTCATGTCACCGTATCTACAAATATATTTTATCACAGTAATATTCTGGACACAAAAACTAAAGGTCACACTTATGCTTCTACCAAAATCTAAATGGAAAATGAGCAGGGATTACTAAAAACATCCACGTTCAGTTTGCCTAATGCTCTCTAATGTCAATCCTATTGGTGACTACATATTTGTTTCTTCCTAAGATTATATATTCTCTCAAGCATGTTGAAATTGTCTAATCCAATCACTCACTTTATACTTTGCCTGATTTCCTAATGTCTCTATTGATATCTGCTTTCCTAAATATTTTCACCAGTTCATCATTGTGACTGAGTCTTCACATGTGCTGACATTTACAGTCATTCTCTACGAGAAACCCTATTTCTAAAGAACTTTTGGTCCAAATCCTATACTCACTCTTCTTTCAAAATATACCGATTACTTTCGTAATCCTGCCGACTCTTCCTGTTTGACTGGATGTTCTCTGCTACATTCAATCATCCAATGTAAATGGTCCTATACCATTGTATGTCGATTTATCTGAGACAACTGTGCAGAACGTAATTCAAAGCTAAGTATCCCCATCAAGGGCCCAATGCCCTTCTGGGCTTCAAATTGTACCTAGATTTCTGTTTTCATACGTATATTTCACCTCTATATTCTTATAAACATTGCAGGTTCCCTATACCATTATTAATCCAGCAGAATGATTCCTAACCCAAATTGAACATGTTATTAATACTAACCATACACTGTTTCCTCAATCTAACTTTACAAAAGAAAGCAGGGACAGAGTTGGTCTTAAAATACAGGAATGTAGGGGATCTTCCACCTGCTGAGAACCTCATAGGTCCATGCAGAAATGATCCCTGGAGAAGATGTATTCAGCTATGAAGGACCTGAGAGGGCAAAAGTCATCATCCATGGCAAACAACTTGATCTGGATAGTCTGAATGAGGCACTCTCTTCTCAATGTAGAGAAGGTGGACCAATCCAGGCCTGTGTTGAGAGCTCTTCCAGGGTGCCTATGGTTTATATACCATTCTAACTTGTGAAAGTGTCACAGGAAATAGGGGCAGCCTCCATAGCATGGGACTCTTGGAAACAACTGTTAGGACATATGGTTACCAAAGCAGTGATCTCATTCAGTTCCTGAAAGAAGTGACCTCACCTCATTTTCTTGTTGATTTAACTCTCTGAACATGGGATCCAGGAAGCCAGGCATCCAGAGCCAGTCCCAGTTTCAGTGTGCTCACTTGATTGGAATTAACAAGGATAGGGTCACTCATTCTTGGTACCTACTAATGTGAGGATCGGCAAATGCCATGAAAGCTCTGAAGAGGGGCCTGTCCTGAAAAAGAAGGTAGTGGCTCAGCACTGGCTACTGACAACCTCAGAGAGTTGCCCAAAAAACCAGATCTGAGACAGGACAGGCCATTTCAGGGAAATTCAGTCAGTCAGAGGACACTCCAGTTAGTCACAGACCTACTTGGTGGAAGGAGGTGCCTTTGTGGGTGTGGGTGTGTGTTTGTGGTTATATCTCATGGTCTGAGAATAGGTAGGAAAGGCGGTTTGTTTGGTTTGGACTGGAGTGTTTCTAGAATGTCATTTGACAAGGGGAGTGTTTCAATATCTGTGTATCACACTGTGTCTGTGGATGTAGACATTAAAAAAGAGAATGCATCAATGATTGTTTCCTGTCTAGTAGACAGCTTTCCAGCGTTCATCCTGCCCAATTTATGAATAGAGTGTGGCTAGCCTTATTGATGTGCATCACCTGCTACCTTCCTAAGTTCCTGTTTTCTTCCTGAATTTTGGCCACTCTGCTTTAGGCCTTTTGCTTACCTAATGTTCTGTTGCCCTGAATGTCAGGAAGGTCTTTGCCTCAGGCCACCCTTTTTTGAAGCCTGAAGAAAACAGTTTTCAAATGTAAATGAATAGGCATCACCTGTGTTTCTTTGCTTAAATGCTTTGAAAAAGGATGTGTCTGAATCAGCCTCTTCACCCTGTGTGAGGCTGTGGCTTAGATTCTCAGCACCTAATTTATCTTAAGAAAGATCCCACATGTGCATCCAAAACCAAAATGGCAAAAAGATCAGTCATTGTGGATGAAGTCTCTTGCCTTCCTCTGTTAGGTTCCTGACCTCTATCAAGTGAGAATAGGGATCCTTTGGGTCAAATGAGTTCTTCAAAGCCATGCAGATGTTCTTGGGTTTTCTCATTACTCCAAATCACATAAAGAATCTATACCTGACAGTCAGTAGGCCTCAAATTGGAGAAGCAGACCAGTATTAACGGCAGGCCTATTTGATCACTCCTGGTTCACTGGAAGTGTGTCCAGGCCACTCTGACTTTAGGCAAATGAGAGGCAAGGGAGCATATTTTTGACACTGCCTTGAGCTGCGTCCCTCATGGAAACCACCAACCGGAGTTTATGATGAGTGCCTATATGGAAGAAGATGAGGGCCATATGGGAGTGTTTTGGTTTTAATTTTGGTTATTTGTGTGGCAGTTGGAAGAGATGACTGGGTCCACCTTGGCTTGAACTCTGGTGTGATTCCCCTTAGATACTGAGTTCTGGAACTGACATCAGAGAAATATTGCCATGAATTGTTTTGGGATTTTAGGAGGCCACGGATAAGAGTTGCCCTTGCAAATTGATCTAGGGCCAGGTTTGCTTTCCAAAGAGCACTGGAATTTCAGCTGGGATATCACATGATTTAATTCTGAAAAACTTGACAGCCAGAGTTGAGAGGCAAAACACATATGGACCTCACATTGTAAACCTCAATGGGCATGGCTTCATGTGACATTTTGGCCACTCTTTGGGAAGTCTTGCCTGTGATAATTCTCCACAGATTTCTATGAAATGAGCTTCCTCACCATTTCATGTTTCCTGATAAATTCCATGAAATTTTTGAAATTACCATGAACAGGTGGCACTGGAGAATCTTTGGATGTCCTGTTTCTGATCATGAGTGTACCACACAGTGCCTTGATTGACTGGGTTCCATGAAAATGGTGTAGAACAGAGATGCCAGTAACTTGGTGCCTGCTGAGTAGTGGGCCTAGAGGAGTGGTGGGCAGGAGTGTGATAAAACATCTGCGGTGGGGCCATGTGGATCTGCCATTGTCTTCAAAATGGCTTGTGACTGACATGGTGCAGCCAGCAGACCCTTATAAGTAAAGGCATTTTGTTATATGGAGAGGTTTCAGGGCAATGTTCAGAATCAGGTTGCTATAGTCAAGGGGGCAAGCTATATGGGATAGAAGCCTAGTTGGTGCATTCTCTTGCCGACCCTGTTTCACCACACGTGACAGAACTCCCTCCAGCACTGTGTCCCAGTTGAATTCCTTGTATTTCGTGAAGCAAATACCAAACTCCCAGTGCAGCTGCAACAAACACCAGGAAAAATGGAGGATGACCAAATGACTTCACAGTCCACAGGGGGGGAGACACTTTGTCCCCAATGGCCACAGTTGACCTAAAAAGATAGAATTTAGCACTGCTGCCTCATGGTCATTGGAAAATAAGAAACCACTTCCTCCAGGTAACATAGATGCAGACCAAGCTTTGATGGTCTCACTACAAAGGAAGCTAAAGCTCCTGACAACAGCATATATTTCATGTGTCCAAACTCAGAGGCTGTTTCTCAATAAGTCTTTATTCCACCAGAGCTCCATGTTTGTGGCGTGTTTACCCTGTCCCTTACTTTTGGAATCTCCTCTACCACCTCCAAGTTTGTGAACTTCTGAGCATGTTCCATTCCAGATATATAATCACGGATTTTCAAACTCTTCTCTTCTAATTGTGTCATACTTGGGGTAATGGTTATGTCAAGGCATTGTTCTGGATGAGTGTGGGAAGATTTTTGTAGCACATATTTGCCTACTCATTGAATTCTTTTTCTAATTTTCCTTTGGAAATACTTTATCCCTGACACTACCCCATACCCTACTAGACTCTGACTACTAATCCTAATATGATGGAGAAAAATAACCCAAACAGATTGGAAATGCAAGCAGTTCAGAAGAGGCATGGTGTACAGTTGGAATTGCCTTTTGCATGATAAAGTGTAGCTGCTTTAAATCTTGTCAATTTTTTGTTGAAATAGTTCTCCATGTGTGTTTAATTTAACAAATAAAAAAATTCCTGTCTCCCTTTCTCTGTAGCCTATTCAGCACATGTAATTTCATATGCACATATAGATTCCTACCTGATATCACATGTACATTCTTTTGAGATGGCTGATTTGGCAGATACAAATTGTTAGCAGAGATCACTCCTACTAAACACTGTTGGAACTGAAAATTCAAACTATGCGTGAATTTCCTAGTTGAACAACATTATACATAAATCATGTTGAGTAAAATAAATATATTTGGACCTGTGGATGATATATATTTCACAACAAATATTTCGATTGTCATATATATTGCTACTTTTTAATGTCTGTGTGTTATATGTATATATATATATATATATATATATATATATATATATATATATATATATACATATACAGGTATATATCCAAATATATGTGGATGATATATATTTCACAACAAATTTCGATTGTCATATATATTGCTACTTTTTAATGTCTCTGTGTTATATGTATATGTATGTGTATATATATATATATATATATATATATATATATATATATATATATATACATACATACATATATACACACACACACAAACTCCAGATTTTTCGAAATATGAAATATATGTGTCTTATTATACACTCTATAAATTCATTGATGCTCATGTATGTGGATTTCGCAAGATTATTCTCAAAAATATTCATCCACCCGAAATACATATTGTTTCCTAGTACTGACAACTAACTTCAGTGAATGGTGCATACAAATCCTAATATTTCTACAGTAACTCATCATTTTAACATCAATGCAAGTAGATTAATATGGGATATGATGTGACTTTTGACATTCATTTTTATTCAATGGTGGTACTTTACAATTTCTTCAGTTTATTCACATCATAGGATATATATTTCATCCACAAGTTTGCAAATTATAGGCATTTGTTTCACTTTCATTCACTTCCTGTTTTAGAACACATGTATTCTTCCAGGTTTCTTGACGGGTCTTTCAGTGAGACTTCTTTCCAAACACTTTATTTTCGATTTTCATAATAACTTTTGAAGCAAAACTCACACACCCTTCATGATAATCCATAACCCTAATGTTAACATTAGATGTACAACTGGTTGAAATGAATGAATGTATATCAATATAAGATTTCGTATATATTTTCAGATATCAATTCAATCCATTATTTAAAGTGGAATCAGTTATATTATTTATTCACAGTATCGTCTATTCATGCATTATCTCTATATTCATAGACACAGGGTACACCTCATTGAACCCCAATACTAATTTGTATGTATTCAAAATATTGCTCCCAAAAATGGTGGAAGAAATACCCATGTCACCTGATCTACATATACATTTTATCACAGTAATATTCAGGACACAAAAAGCAAATGTCACACTTATGATTGTACCAAACCCTAACGGAAACTGAATACGGATTACTAAAACATCCATGTCCAGGTTGCCTAATTCTCTCAAATGAAAATCCTATTGGTGACTACATATTTGTTTCTTCCAAAGATTATATAATCAAACTCAACCCTTTTGAAAAAGTCTAATCCTGTCACTCACTTTTAACTTTGCCTGATTTTGTAATGTCTCAATTGATATCTTCTTTCATAGATATTTTCCCCAGTTCATCATTGTGACTGAATCTTCACATGTGGTGACACTTACATTCACCCTCTAACCGAAACCCTATTGCTAAAGAACATTTGTTCCAAATCCTATATTCACTCTCTTCCTAAACCTACCGAATATCTTCCTAATCCTAACTTCTATCACTTTTTGACTGGATGTTCTCTTCTACATTCAATCATCCCAGGTACAAGATACTATGCCATTGCATATCCATTTATCTGAGACATCTGTGCAGAAAGTAATTCAAAGCTAAGTATACCAATCAAGGGCCCAATTACCTTCTGGGCTTCAAATCTTACTTAGATTTCTGTTTTCATAATTATATTTCGCCTATATATTGTTGTAAATATTGCAGGATCCCAATACCTTTTTTCATCCCGTAGAATGATTCCTAACTGAAATCGAATCTGTTATTAACCCTAACCATACACTTCCCTCAATCTTACATTACAGAAGAGCAGGGACAGAGTTGGTCTTAAAATACAAGAATGTAGGGGATCTTTAACCTGCTAATAACCACAAAGGTCCTTGCAGAAATGATCCCTGGAGAAGATGTAGGCAGCTATGAAAGACCTGAGAGAGCAAAAGTCATCTACCATGGAAAGCACCCTGGTCAGGATGAAGGGTTGTGTCTGAATCATCCTCTCTGATCTTAATGTAGAGAAGATGGACCAAACCAGGCAATTGTGGAGAGCTGTTCCTGGGTGCCTATGTTTGATTTATCATTCTAAATTGTGAAAGCGTCACAGAGAGTAGGGGAAGCCTCCATCTCATGGGACCCTTGGAAGCAACTGTTAGGACAAACTGGTTGCTAAGGAAGTGACCTCATTCAGTTGAGGAAGGAAGTGACCTCACCTCACTTCCTTGGTGATGGAATTCTCTGAACTTAGGATTCCGGAAGCCAGGCACCCAGAGGCAGTCCCAATCCCAGTCCCAGTGGTCTCACTTGTTTGGATTTACCAAGGAAAGGGTCAGTCTTTCTTGGTACCTGCTGATGTGAGGATGGCCAAATGCCAGGAAAGCTCTGAAGAGGGGCCTTTTCTGAGAAAGCAGGTAGTGGCTCAGCGCTCGCTTCTGACAATTTCAGAGAGGTGGCCAAAGAGACCAGATCTGAGATAGGACAGGCCATTTCTGGTGAACATAGCATGGTCCACCACTCAGAGGAAACTCCAGATAGTCACAGACCTACTTGGGGGAAGGAGGTGTCTTTGTGGGTGTGGGTGTGGGTGTGGGTTTATGGTTTTGTCTCATATTCTGAGAATAGGTAGGAAAGAAAGTTTACTTGGTTTGGAGTGAACAGTTTTTACTAAATCATTTGACAAGGCGAGTGTTTCTATGTCTGTGTATCCCACTGTGTCCGTGGTTGTAGATATTAGAAAAGAGGATGCATCATTGGATGTGTCCTGTCTAGTAGAAAGCTTCCCAGCATTCATCCTGCCCAATTTATGAATGTACTGCAGCTTGCCTTATCGATCGGCAACACCTGCTATCTTCTAAAATTCCTGTTTTCTTTCTGAATTCTGGCCACTCTCTAAATAGGCTCATGGTTTTGTGTCCAAGGTATGTACCACCTCCAATCTCTGTGACATGGCCATGTACTCAATAGCTGAAAGGAATGGCGACCATGTCAGAAAACTCAGATATCAGTGTGACCATGAAAGTCTCAGTGGAGAAACCCTGCTTTGGGCCTTTTGATTACGTATTATTCAGCTGCCCTGAAAGTTGAGAGAAACAAAAACCATGAGTACTGAATAAATGTTGCAGCAGTTGGAACATGTCGCTGTATTGAAGTTCCCTCACCAGACTTTAGTTTCCCCAGTTATCTGGACTGTTAACGTAACCTTTTAATTTTAGTGTTACAGTTGTCCTTCCCCATAAGATACAGTGTAATAATTTCATGTCATCTGACCTTGCAAAATCCTTTTACTAGTATGACCTCTGTGTCTAATAGAGAAACCTTTAATTCTGTTACTCAGGGCTGGATAATCGTACTAGCAGACACGAAGACTACCTGTTTAGGTTAGGAATATCAGTAGGTCTTAACCTAAAAAATCTGCCTCTGGCAGCTCCTCTTGATAGTCTCTTTTTATAGTTATCAGGCATTCCTCTCTGAGAATCCTTCTTTTAGCTTCCAGTCTTACTTATTTTGGGATGCTAACATAAATTGTATACCTTAAAATATTATTATTATTATTATTATTATTATTATTATTATTATTATTAATTAAAATGCCCAGAAATGGCTGTATTTTCGTTTTAACTGTCTTCGCTAACTGTTTAAGATGAAACAGTCAAACTGACTTTTGTTTCTATCTATTTTTCACAGTCAGCTGAGCTTTTATGGGAGCCAATTCTGGGGAAACTTGAGAGCAGCTTCTCAGTTCTGATAGTGCCATTTTCGCTAGGTGGTTCCAGGTCTTGCTTGACCATGTGGTTTCCCTCAGAAGCATAAGGATGTCTCCCTTCTCTGATGACTCTCCTCTTCATGGCAAATGCACTCATTGGCTTTATGTTCTCCAGTGGTCTCATTATTTTCCCTGATCTGGAGGTTATTTGGCCCAGAGTTGCAAAGCTCTTTAGAGAAGTCCCCTGTTCCCTGGATTCAGACTGACTCAGAGGGCAAGAGCCAAATATTGGTTTTCTTGGCCCTTTTCATTTAACTTTAATTAAATCCTAATCTGAAACATCCAGCAAATAAATTTTAACAGCCTTATATTACAAGTACTGGGCTTTAATGTCTATAACTTTAAAATTATTTATCTTTTTATTAATTGGGATCTGTATTATTCTGTCTTATAGGTGATGACTTATTATCTTAAATTAACCCATGTTGTGTTCTTAAAGCAACACTTCTGTAAAACACTAACAGGGAATATTTAGATCACTTATAAGGAAATTACAAAATAAAAATTTTTAACAAGAGTAAAAATACTTAGTTCGTGTAACAGCTACCCTAAATTTTTTGGCTGAGTTATACATTATATCCCCTGTTTAAATCCTAGTAATCTTGACAGAAAACAAAAACCAAAGAAACTTTTGAACATAACTTTAAATGAAATAAAATCTGACCTACTGCTTTCGTAGTCATTCTCACATGTTGTAAGATGGGACACACAGCCTTATCTCAGTTAAGGCAGGGCTCTATATGAATCTTTAGTGTTTTAGATCTAAAGCTGATCTTTGTTTTTTAAATATCATTTTACAAAGTTTACATAAATTGTGTCAGGTCACATGAACATTTGCTAACACCATATGATATCAGATTTAAAACATGAATTAAAGAAAGGCTGAAAGTTTTTAACCTTTACATAGATTAGGCTCTCAATAACTTAAAAATACATTTAAATGGTTCCCCAATATAAAAAGTAACATAAAACTTTACATATCTTATTGATAACAGGTAAATAAATCCCCAATATATTTTTTTACCGTATAACTTTAGAACACCAGATTGATATAATGCTCTTTTCAAGTTTCTACCTTACAGACTTGTATACCTGGAAGATATGAGCACATTGATAGCATCACAATTACATTGATGTTTCTACATTAACCAAGTTTAGCTTTTAAAGAAATGGCAGTACAGTTCTCTAAAATAACAGTTCTTATTTTATCAGTTGTTTAATTTTTATGGTTGTTTGCTCTAGAAAAAATAAAACTTAATAAACACAGTGTTATGGGTAAACTTATGTTTTCAGAAATTTTTGTATCTTTAACACATGACTGAATTTTACAATCTTATACAGACTTTAGTACAAACTTATACAGACCTTAGTAAATCAATCAGATATCAAACAAAACTACTCATGAATGAGTAATCCCATATGAAATTTACTTTACTTATTTATTAAAATATTAGACAATTGTATTGAAAATTGTAAACCATTTTTTTGTTGTTGAAGGAAAAGTCCTTGTACAAAGGCATATTAGACCTTTTGTAGACATTAATATTTAATTAGATTTTTGAACACCTAGAAAAACTTGTGAGCTTAAATTTAAAGAGCAATTCCCTACAGAACAGAACAGAGGACAGAACCATTCTCATTACTGTCCCGGAGAGGGGTATATGTTAGCCTACCCAGGCCACCTCCCTGTCATCAGAAGTACTCTCCCTTAACTGGATAGCAGATGTTATAAAGGCGTCACTTACCTATGGAGGCCTCCTCTACCAGGAGCTTGCTAATAGTTTTAGTGCTTTGGTTCTCTGCAGTGCTCCACGAACTGAAGGCTCAATCCAAGGTCTTGGAACGTCTCAAGTTGCACACCCCCTAGAGTGGCTCTCCAGTGTGGAGCCCTGGAGGGAAGGCCAGCTTCAGAATTTCCACAGTCTGGTCTTGTGATCTGGTCGGGCAGGGTCATCTCGCTTTGGAACTCCAAAATGTTAGACCAGGGTGCAAGACAGACCACTCCAATTAAAATCAAATTAAGGCAAGCTTATTATTTCAACTGGCCAGGCTGCCTCTCCCTCCCAAAGTGGTGGGAACAAGACAGCAACCCAACTTTCCTACAGCCCAGATATGTAGCCCAGAAAGATACACAAAGGGGGGGTTACAGATAAGAGAACTTTAACAAGCATCACACAAATGGTATTTTAAATTTTTTTTTTTCCTGGCCCTAACATCAGAATTTATGAGGACCATTAGAGCCTCAGAGACACGTTGTCTGGCCAGGGAAAGAAAAATATTTATGAGGTATCACTAAAGTTTCAGAGAGCGCTGGTATCTGGTCAGAGATCCAGACATGGGTGAGTTCAAGGCACTGGTAGGCATTCCAAGCAGGTTCAGAATTTGCCCTAAATTATAGTAAAGCCAAAATTATCTTTTCATGGCTTTGTGGCAAGATGGCCCCCAATTTTAATGAAAGATCAGGTTGGATCTATCAACCCTGTCTCTTTCTTTTGGAAACTCCACTACCACCTCCAAAGATGTGAACTCCTGAGGATTTTGCATTCCTGATAGGTATTCACAGATTTTCTAACTCTTCTCCTCTAATTGTGTTTTACTTGGGGCCGAAGTAATGTGAAGGCATTATTCTGGATGAGAGTGGAAAAATTTTGTGTAGCACATATTTGCATACACATTGAAGTCATTACCTAATTTTCCATTCGAAATACTGAATCTCTGACACTAACCAATAGCTGACTAGACTCTGACTACTAAACCATTATGATGGAGAAAAATAACCCAAACAGAATAGAAATACAAGCAGTTCAGAGGAGGAATGGTGTATAGTTGGACTGGTCTTTTGGATGATAAAGGGTTCTTGTTATAAATCCATTAAATTTTTTGTTTAAATAGTTCTCAATGTGTTTTAAAGTAAACAAATATGTGAATTCCTGTCTCCCTTTCTCTGTAGCCTATTCAGCACATGTAATTTTATATGCACATATAGAATCCTACCTGGTATCACACATACATACTTTTGAGGTTACAGTGACTAGGAAGATACAAATTTTGAGAAGAGATCACTCCTCCAACACGATTTTGGAACTGAAAATTTAAACTATGGGTGAGCTTCCTAGTTGAAAAACATTATACAAAAATCTATGTTTACTAAAATAAATACTTTTGCATCTGTTGATGATTTATATTTAATGATGAATTTCAATAGGCATAAATATTGCTATATTTTAATGTCTGTGTGTTAATATATATATATATATATATATATATATATATATATATATATATACACACACACACTCTCCAGATTTTTCAAAATATGAAATATATGTGTCTTATATTCACTCCCTGAATTTATTCATGTTCATGTATGTGGATTTATAATCAACATTTTACAAGATTATTCTCAGAAATAGTCATCAACCTGAAATACATATTTGTTTCCTAGTACTGAAAACTAACTTCAGTTAATGTTGCATACAAATCCTAATATTTCTACAGTAACTGACCCACTTAAACATCATAGCCTGTAGATTCGTATGGGACATAATGTGTATTTTGACGTTCATTTTTTTACAACACTGGTACATTATTATTTCTTCAGTTTATGCACATCATAGGATATATATTTCATCCACAACTTCACAAATTTATTGGCATTTGTTTCACTTTCAATCACTTACTGCTTCAAAACACATGTATTCCTCCAGGTTTCTTAACTGGTCTTTTCATGAGACTTCTTTCCAAACACATTATATTTGATTTCCATAATCAATTTTGAAACAAAGCCCACACACTCTTCATGATAAACCATAAACCTAATATTAAAATTAGATGTATAACTGGTTGGAATGAATGATTGTTTATCAATATAAGATTTCCCATATATTTTCAGATATTAATTCAATCCATTATTTAAAGAGGAATCAGTTATATTATGTATTCACAGTATCGTCTATTCACGCATTATCTCTATATTCATAGACACAGGATACACCTCATTGAACTCCAGTACTAATTAATACGTCTTCAACATATTGCTCCCAGAAATGGTGGAAGAAATACCCATGTCACCTGATCTACATATACATTTTATCACAGTAATATTCAGGACACAAAAACAAACGTCACACTTATGATTGTACCAAACCTAAACAGAAATTGAACAAGGATTACTAAAAACATCCATTTCCAGGTTGCCTAATGTGCTCAAATGAAAATCCTATTGGTGATTACATATTTGTTTTTTCCTAAGATTATATATTCAAACTTAAGCCTGTTGAAAATGTCTAATCCTATTACTCACTTTATACTTTGTCTCATTTCGTAATGTCTCTATTGATATCTGTTTTCCTACATATTTTCCCCAGCTCATTATTGTGACTCATTCTTTACATGTACTGACATTGACATTCACTCTCTAATCGAAACCCTATTGCTAAAAAAATTTTGGTCCGAATCCTATACTCACGCTTTTTTCTAAACCTACTGACTATCTTCTTAATCCTGCCTACTGTCCCTTTTTGACTGGATGTTCTCTTCGACATTCAATCATCCAAGGAAAAAGGTCCTATGCCATTTTATATCGATTCATCTGAGGCATGTGTGCAGAACATAATGCAAAACTAAGTCTCCCAATTAAGGGCCCAATGCCCTTCTGAGCTTCAAATCTTACCAGGATTCCTGTTTTCATACTTATATTTCACCTATATATTCTTGTAAATTTCGCAGGTTTCCAATACCATTAATCATCCCGCAGAATTATTCCTAACACAAATCGTACATGTTATTAACCCTAACCATACACTGTTCCCTCAATCTAACATTGCAGAAGAGCAGGGAAAGTGTTGGTCTTACAATACAGGAATTTAGGGGATCTTCCACCTGCTGAGAACCTCAAAGATACATACAGAAATAATCCCTGGAGAAGATGTATGCAGCTATGAAGGACTTTTGAGAGTAAAAGTCATCTTCCATAGCAAACAACCTGTTCAGGATACAGGTTTGTGTCTGAATCAGCCTCTCCCTTTTTAATGTAGAGAAGATGGACCAAACCAGGCCTTTGTGGAGAGCTATTCCCAGGTGCCTATGGTTTCTATACCATTCTAACTTGTGAAAGTGTCACATGAAGTAGGGGCAGCGTCCATCTAAAGGGACCATAAGAAGAAACTGTTAGCACAAAGTGGTTGCCAAGTCAGTGACCTCATTCATTTCAGGAGGAAGTGACCTCACCTCACTTCCTTGTTTTTGGAAGTCTCTGAACTTGGGATCCAGGAAGGCAGGCACCCAGAGCCAGTCCCAGTCCCACTCCCAGTGGTCTCACTTGTTTGGATTTACCAAGGAGAGAATCGGTCTTTCTTGGTACCTACTAATGTGAGGATGGCCAAATGCCAGAAGAGCTCAGAAGAGGGGCCTTTCCTGAGAAAGCAGGTAATGGCTCACTGCTGGCTCCTGTCAGCTTCACAGAGTTGGCCAAAGAGACTAGATCTGAGACAAGATAGTCCAATTCGTTGGAACATAGAATGGCCCACCAGTCAGAGAACACTCTGGATAGTCACAGACCTCCTTGGGGGAAGGAGGTGCCTTTCTGGGTGTCAGTGTGTGTTTGTGGTTTTTTCTCATGTTCTGAGAATAGGTAGGAAAGGCAGTTTGTTTGGTTTGGTGTGAACTGTTTCTGGTAAGTCATTTGACAAGGCAAGTGTTTCTATTTCTGTGTATCCCACTGTGTCTGTGGTTGTAGAAATTAGAAAAGAGAATGCATCAATGGATGTTTCCTGTCTAGTAGAAATCTTCGCAGCATTCATCTTGTCCAATTTATGAACGGACTGCAGCTTACCTTATAGATGGGCAACACCTACTACCTTTCTACATTCCTGATTTCTTCCTGAATTCTGGCCACTCTCCCATAGGCTCATGGTTTTGTGTTCAAGATATGTATCTCCTCCACAATCTGGGACATGGCCATGTACTGGATAGCTGAAGGGAATGGTGAGTATCTCAGAAAACTCAGGTATCAGTGTGAACAGGAAAGTCTCAGTGGAGAAACTCTGCTTTGGGAATTTGCTTTCCTATTGTTCTGTTGCCCTGAATGTAAGGAAGGCCTTTGCCTAAGGCCACACCTTTCCAAAGCCTGAAAATATCAGTTTTCAAATGGAAATAAATGGGCATCACCTGTGGATTTTTGCTTAATTGCTTTGCAAAGGGATATGTGTGAATCTGCCTCTTAGTGCAGTGTGAGTCCATGGCTCAGATTCTCAGCACCTGATGGATCTAAAGAAAGATCCCACGTGTGCATCCAATTCCAAAATGGTCAAAAGAGCAATCATTGTGGATGAAGTCTCTTGCTTTCCTCTGTAAGGTTCCTGATCTCCATCAAGTGAGAAGAGGGATCTTTGGGTCAACTGAGTTTTTCAAGCCCTGCAGAGGCTAGCCCATAGGTGCTTGGGTTTTCTCATGACTCCAAATCACATAAAGAAACTATACCTGACAGTCAGTATGCCTCAAATTGGAGAAGCGGAACAGTATTAATGGCAGGCATCTTTGATCAGCCCTGGTTCACAGGAACGGTGTCCAGAAACACTGACTTTAGACAAATGAAGGGCAAGGGAGCTTATTTTGACATTGTCTTGTGCTGTGTGCCTCATGGAAACTTCCAGCCAAGGTTATGATTAGTGTCTATATGGAAGAAGATGAGGGGCATGTGTGAGTGTTTTGGTTTTAATTCTGGTCATTTGTGTGGCGGTTGGAAGAGATGACTGGGTCACCAGGGATTGAACTCTGGTGTGTTTCCCCTTAGAGACTGAGTTCTGAAACTGACCTCAGAGAAGTATTGCCATGAATTGTGTTGGGATTTTAGGAGGCCACGCATGAGAGTCGCCCTTGGAACCTGAGATCTAGGACCAGGGTGGCTTTCCACAAAGAACTGGGAATCTCAGCCTGGATATCACATGATTTTATTCTGAAAGACGTGGCAGCCATAGTTGAGAGTTAAAACACATAGGACCTCACATTGTAGACCTCAATGGTCCTCGCTTCAAGTGACCTTTTGTCCACTCTTTGGAAAGCTTTGCCTGTGAGAGTTCTCCAGAATTTTCTTTGAATTGAGCTTTCTCAACATTTAATGGTTCCTGAATAATTGAAATTCACAGTGCATCCAGCGTCATCCTTGAAAAATGGCTAGATAAATACCATGAAATTTTTGAAATTCCCATGACCAGGTGGCACTCCAGAAACATTGGATGTCCTATTGCTTATCATGAGTGTACCAGACAGTGCCTTGATTGACAGGGTTTTCTGAAAATTGTTTAGAACAGAGATGCCAGTAATTTGTAGCCTGCTGAGTAGAGGGCGTAGAGCAGTGGTGGGCAGGTGTGTGATAAAATATCATGGTGGGTCCATGTGGATCTGCCATTGGCTTCCAAATGGCTTGTGACTGACATAGTGCAGACTTCAGACCCTTATATGTAAAGGCATCTTGTTATATGGCGAGGTTTCAGGGCAATGTTCAGAATCAGGTTGCTATGGACAAGGGGGCAATCTTTGAGAGATAGAAGCCTGGTTTGTGCATTTTCTTGCAGACCGTAACCCATCACAAGTGACAGAACTCTCTCCAGCACTGTTTCCCAGTTGAACTCCTTGTATTTCGTGAAGCATGTACCAAACTCCAAGTGCAGCAGCAAGAAATACCACGAAAAGTGGAGGATGACCAAATGGTTTCACAGTCCACACGGGGAGAAAATAAACCCCCAGGGGCCACAGTTTATCTACAAAGAGAGAATTCAGCACTGCTGCCTCATGTTCATTGGAAAATAAGAAACTTAATCCTCCAGGTCACATAGATGCAGACCCAGCTTTTAGGGTATCACTACAAAGGAAGCTTAACTCCTGACAAAAACCTATATATCAGTGCCCAACCTCAGTGGCAGTTTCTCAAAAAGTTTTAGGCATGCAGAGCTCCATGTTTGTGGAGTGTGTACCCTGTCCTTACTTTTGGAAACTCCTATACCACCTCCAAGTTTGTGCACT
The DNA here is from genome assembly GCF_048772815.1 of Callospermophilus lateralis. Classification (NCBI taxonomy): domain Eukaryota; kingdom Metazoa; phylum Chordata; class Mammalia; order Rodentia; family Sciuridae; genus Callospermophilus; species Callospermophilus lateralis. The sequence goes on along the minus strand of NC_135313.1, from coordinate 120,449,698 downwards.
CCTGAGCATTTTCCATTCCAGAAATGTAATCACAGATTTTGCAACTTTTCTTCTCTAATTGTGTCTTACTTGGGGCGAAGATAATTTCAAGGCATTGTTCTGGATGAGAGTCGGAAGATTTGTTTTAGCACATATTTGCATACACATTGGATTAATTTTCCTATTTTTCCATTCGAAATTCTGAATCCCTGACACTAACCCATATTCTAATAGACTCTGACTACTAATCCTAATATTATGGATAAAAATAACCCAAACAGTACGTAAATACATGCAGTTCAGGGTTGGACTTGCCTTTTGCATGATAAAGGGTAGGTATTATGAATCTAGTCAATTTTTAATTGAAATAGTTCTCCATGTGTTTTTAAAGTTAACGAATATGTGAATTACTGTCTCCCATTTTCTGGGGCCTATTCAGCACATGTATTTTTATATGCACAAATAGAATCCTACATGGTATCACACGTACATTCTTTTGAGTTACATGACATGGCAGATACAAATTGTGAGAAGTGATCACTCGTCCTAAATGCTGTAGGAACTGAAAATTCAACCTATGGGTGAGCTTCCCAGTGGAACAACATTATACATAAACCCATGTTCAGTAAAATGAATGTTTTTGCATCTTTATGATATATATTTCATGATGAATTTCGATTGGCATATATATTGCTACTTTTTAATTTCTGTGTTTGTGTGTGTGTGTATGTGTGTGTGTGTGTGTGTATATATATATATATATATATATATATATATCTCCAGATTTTTAAAAATATGAAAAATATGTGTCTTATATACACTCCCTAAATTCATTCATGTTCATGTATGTGGATTAATAATCAACTTTTCACAAGATTATTCTTAGAAATTCTCATACACCTGAAATACATATTTGTTTCCTAGTACTGAAAACTAACTTCAGTGAAAGGTGCGTACAAATTCTAATATGTCTACATTAACTGACCCAGTTTAACATCATTGCATGTTGGTTCCTATGGGACACGATGTGTATTTTGACGTTAATTTTTATTCCACAGTGGTACACTACTATTTCTTCAGTTTATGCATATCATAGGATATATATTTCATTCACTAGTTAGCAAATTTATAGGCATTTGTTTAACTTTCAGTCACTTCCTGCTCCAGAACACATGTATTTCTCTATGTTTCTTGACTGGACTATTCATGAGACTTTTTTTCCAAATATATTGTTTTCGATTTCCATAATCAATTTTGAAGAAAAACTCACACACCCTTCATGATTAACCACAACCATAAGATAATCATTAGATATATAACTGGTTGGAATTAATGATTGTATATCAATATCACATTTCTTATATATTTTCAGATATCCATTCAATCCATTATTTAAAATGGATCCAGTTATATTATTTATTCACAGTATGGTCTATTCATGCATTATGTCTATATTAATAGAAATAGGGTACACCTATTTGTACCCCCATACTAATTTATAAATCTTCAAAATATTGCTCCCAGAAATGGTGGAAGAAATACTCATGTCACCTGATCTACATACACATTTTATCACAGAAATATTCCGGACACAAATAGCAAAGGTCACACTTACAATTGTACCAAAGCCTAAATGGAAAGATAGCATGCATTACTAAAAACATTCATGTGCAGGTTGCCTAATGCTCTCAAATATCAATCCTATTGGTGACTACATATTTGTTCATTCCTAAGATTATATATTCAACTTCAAACCTGTTGAAAATGTCTAACCCTATCACACACTTTATACTTTGCTTGATTTCCTAATGTCTCTATTGATATCTGCTTTCCTACATGTTTTCCCCAGTTCATCATTGTGACTGACTCTTCACATGTGCTGACATTTACATACACTCTCTACCCAAAACCCTATTGCTGAAGAACTTTTGGTCCAAATCCTATACTCACTCTTCTTTCTAAACCTGCCAACTACCTTCCTAATCCTACCGACTATCGGTTTTTGACTGGATGTTCTCTTCAACATTCAATCATCCAAGGTACATGGTCCGATGCCAGTGTATATTGATTTATCTGAGACATCTGTGATGCACATTACTCAAAGCTAAGTATCCCACTGAAGTCCCCAATGCCCTTCTGGGCTTCAAATCTTACCTAGATTTCTGCTTTCATATTATATTTCACATGTATACTCTTGTAAATATCGCAGGTTGCAAATAAAATTATTCATCCCACAGAATGATTCGTAACCCAAATCGAACATGTTTTTAACCCTAACGATACACTGTTCCCTCAATATAACTAACTTAAGAGCAGTGACAGAGTGGGTCTTACAATATAGGAATGTAGAAGATCTTCCACCTGCTGAGAAACTCAAAGATCCATGGAGAAATGATCCTTGGAGAATATGTAGGCAGCTATGTAGGACCTGAGAGAGCAATAGTCATATTCCATGGCAAACATCCTGGTCAGGATGAATTGATGAGTCTGAATCAGCCTCTCTCTTCTTAATGTAGAGAAGATGGACCAAACCAGGCCTCTGTGGAGAGCTGTTCCAGGGTGCCTATGGTTGATATACCATTCTAACTTCTGAATGTGTCACAGGATGTTGGGGCAGCCTCTATCTCATGGGAACCTTGGAAGCAACTGTTAGGACAAAGTGGTTACCAAGGCAGTGACCATATTCAGTTCCTGAAAGAAGTGACCTCACTTCACTTCCTTGGTGATGGAATTCTCTGAACTTGGGATCCAGGAAGCCAGGCACCCAGAGCCAGTCCCACTCCAGACCCAGTGGGCTAACTTGTTTGCTTTTCCCAAAGACATAGTCAGTCTTTCTTGGTACCTACTGATGTGAGGATGGCCAAATGCCAGCAGAGCTATGAAGAGGGGCCTTTCCTGAGGTAGTGGCTCACCACTGACTCCTTACAACTTCACAGAGTTGGACAAGGAGACCAGATCTGAAACAGGACAGGCCATTTAGGGGGAACATAATATGGCCCACCTGTCAGAAGGCAATCCGGATAGTCACAGATCTATTTGGGGGAAGGAAGTGCCTTTGCTGTTGTAGGTGTGAGTTTGTGGTTTTTTCTCATGTTCTGAGAATAGGTAGAAAAGGTGGTTTGTTTGGTTTGAAGTGGACTGTTTCTAGTAAGTCGTTTGACATTGTGAGTGTTTCTATGTCTGTGTATCCCACTGTATCCATGGTTGTAGACACTAGAAAAGAGAATGCATCAATGGATGTGTTGTCTCTAGTTGAAAGCTTCCGCGATTCATACTGCGCAATTGATGAATGGACTGCAGCTTGCCTTATGGATGGGCAACATCTACGATCTTCTAAAGTTCCTGTTTTCTTCGTGAATTCTGGCCACTCTCCAGAATAGACTCATGGTTTTGTTTCCCAGATATGTAACACCACAAGTCTCTTTGACATGGCCATGTTCTGGATAGCTGAAGGGAATGAGAGCATCTCAGAAAACTCAGGTATCAGTGTGACCAGTAAAGTCTTAGTGGAGAAACCCTTCTGTGGGCCATTTGCTTAATTCTATTTCTATTACCCTGAATGTCAGAAAGGTCTTTGCCTCAGGCCACCCCTTTGTGTAGCCTGAAGAACATTGTTTTCATATGGAAATGAATGGACACCACCTGTGGCTCTTTGCTTAATTGCTTTGGAATGGGATGTGTCTGAATCAGCCTCTTGTCCTTGTATGAGGTTGTGGCTTAGATTCTCAGCACCTGATGGATCTAAAGAAAGATTCCATGTGCTTCCAAAACTAAAATGTCCAAAAGAGCAGTCATTGTGGATGAATATTTTTGCCTTCTTTTTTAGGTTCCTGAACTCCATCAAGTGAGAATAGGGATCCTTTGGGTCAAATGAGTTCTTGAAATCCCTGCAGAGGCTAGCCCATATGTGCTTGGGTTTTCTCATGACTCCAAATCACATAAAGAATCTATACCGTACAGCCAGTAGGCCGAAATTGGAGAAGTGGAACACTTTAACAGCAGGAATATTTGATCACTCCTGGTTCACAGGAAGAGTGTCCAGGCCACCATGATTTTAGGCAAATAAGGGGCAAGTGAGCTTATTTTTGACACTTCCTTGGGCTCATAGAAACCTCCAGCTAGAGGTTATGATGAGTGTCTACATGGAAGAAGATGATGGCCCTTTGGGAGTGTGTTGATTATAATTGTGGTAATTTTTGTGGCGATTGGAAGGGATGACTGGGTCCACCTGGGCTTGAACTCTGGTGTGATTCCCCTTAGAGACTGCATTCTGGAATTGACCTCAGAGAAGTATTGCCATGAATTGTGTTGGGATTTTAGGAGGACACACATAAGACTCACTCTTGGAAACTGAGATCTATGCCCAGGGTGGCTTTCCACAGAGGCCTGGAAATCTCAGCCAGGATATCACATGATTTTATTCTGAAAGACTTGGCAGCCATAGATGAGAGTCAAAACACACATGGACCTCACATTGTAGACGTCAGTTGACCTGGCTTTATGTGACCATTTGGTAACTCTTTGAGAAGCCTTGACTGTGAGAGTTCTCCAGAGCTTTCATTGAAATGAACTTTCTCAACACTTAATGGTTCCTTAATGAATTGAAACCCACAGTGCCTCTAACTTAATTTTGAAAAATTGCTAAATAAATACCATGAAATTTTTGAAATTCCCATGACTAGGTGGAACTGCAGAAAATTTGATGTCCAGTTGCTTATCATGTGTATACCAGACAGTGCCTTGTTTGATTGGGTTTCATGAAAATGGTGTAGAACACGAGACACCAGTAATTTGGAGCCCGCTGAGTAGTGGGCCTAGAGCAGTGGTGGGAAGGTGTGTGATAAAACATCATGGAGGGGCCATGTGGATCTGCCATTGGCTTCCAAATGGCTTGTGACTGATATAGTGCAGACATGAGACCCTTATATGTAAAGGCATCTTGTTATATGGAGAGTTTTAAGGGCAATGTTCAGAATAAGGTTGCTATGGTTATTGGGGCAAGCTCTGTGGGATAGAAGCCTGGTTGGTGCATTCTCCTGCAGACCCTGACCCACCACAAATGACAGAACTCCTTCCAGCACTGTATCCCAGATGAACTTCTTATATTTTGTGAAGCAAATACCAAATTCCCAGTGCAGCAGCAAAAAACACCATGAAAAGTGGAGGATGACCAAATGTCTTCACAGTCCCCACCGGGAGACACTTAGCCTCCAGTGGCCACAGTTTACCTACAAAGAGAGAATTGAGCACTGCTGCCTCATGTTCATTGGAATATAAGAAACCATCTCTTCCCGGTCACATAGATGCAGACCCAGCATTGATGGTCTCACCACAAAGGAAGCTAAAGCTCATGACAGCAACATATATTTCAGGATCCCAACCTCAGAGGCCATTTCCCAAGAATTCTTAGGCCAGCAGAGCTCCTTGTTTGTGGAGTGTTTACCCTGTCCTTTACTTTTGGAAACTCCTCTACCACCTCCAAGGTTGTGAACTCCTGAGCATATTCCATTCCATATATGTATTACTAGATTTTTACACTTTTCTACTCAAATTGTGTCTTACTTGGGGCGAAGGTAATGTCAAGGCATTGTTCTGGATGTGATTGGGAAGATTTTGTGTAGCACATATTTACATACACATTGGATTCATTTTCCAATTTTCCATTTAAAATACTTAATCCCTGACACTAACCCGTACCCTACTAGTCTCTGACTAATAATCCTAAAATGATGGTGAAAAATAATGCAAAAAGAATAGAAATACAAGCAGTTCAGAGGAGGCATGGTGTATTATTGGAATTGCCTTTTGCATTATATAATGTAGGAGTTTTAAATCTAGTCAATTTTTTGTTGAAATAGTTCTACATGTGTTTTTAAAATTAACAAATATGTGAATCCCTGTCTCCCTTTCTCTGTAGCCTATTCAGCACATGTATTTTTATATGCACATATAGAATCCTACCTGATATCACTTGTACACACATGTGAGGTGGCTGAATTGGCAGATGCAATTTGTGAGAAGAGATCACTTCTCCTAAAAGCTATTGGAACTGAAAATTCAACCTACGGGTGAGCTTCCTAGTTGAATAACATTATACATAAATCCATGTTCAGTAAAATGAATATTTTTCGATCTTTGGATTATGTATATTTCATGATGAATTTCGATTGGCATATATATTGCTGCTTTTTTTTTCTTTTATTGGTTGCTCAAAACATTACAAAGCTCTTGACATATCATATTTCATACATTAAATTCAAGTGGGTTATGAACTCCCATTTTTACTCCAAATACAGAATGCAGAATCACATCAGTTACACATCCATATTTTTACATAATGTCTTATTAGTTACTGTTGTATTCTGCTACCTTTCCTATGCTCTACTATCCCCCCTCCCCTCTCTACCCATCTTCTCTCTCTACCCTACCTACTGTAATTCATTTCTCTTATTGTTTATTTTCCCATTACACTCACAACCTCTTATATGTAATTTTTTGTAACAATAAGGGTCTCCCTCCATTACCATGCAATTTCTCTTTTCTCTCCCTTTCCCTCCCACCTCATGTCTCTGCTTAATGTTAATCTTTTCTTCATGCTCTTCCTCTCTGCTCTGTTCTTAGTTGCTCTCATTATATCAAAGAAGTCATTTGGTATTTGTTTTTTTGGGATTGGCTAGCTTCACTAAGCATAATCTGCTCTAGTGCCATGCATTTTCCTGAAAATTCCATGATTTTGTCATTTTTTTAGTGCTGCGTAATCCTCCATAGTATATAAAAAAAACATTTTTTTAATCCATTCATCTATTGAAGGGAATCTGGGTTGGTTCCACAGTGTAGCAATTGTGAATTGTGCTGCTATGAACATCGATGTGGCAGTATCCCTGTAGTACGCTCTTTTAAGGTCTTCAGGGAATAGTCCAAGAAGGGCAATAGCTGGGTCAAATGGTGCTTCCATTCCCGGCTTTCCCAGGAATCTCTATACTGCTTTCCAAATTGGATCACCAGTTTCAGTCCAATCAGGAATGTACAAGAGTACCCTTTTCCCCACATCCTCGCCAGCACTTGTTGTTGTTTGACTTCATAATGGTTGCCAATCTCACTGGACTGAGATGGTATTTTAGGGTGCTTTTGATTTGCATTTCTCTGACTGCAAGAAATGGAGAGCATTTTTTCATGTACTTGTTCATTGATTCTATGTCCTCCTCCGAGAAGTGTCTGTTCAGGTCCTTGGCCCATTGGGTTATTTGTTACCTTATTGTCTAATTATTTGAGTTTTTGTATACTTTGTATACTCTGGATATTAGGGCTCCATCTGAAGGGTGAGGAGTAAAAATTTGTTCCCATGATGTAGGCTCCATATTTACCTCTCTTATTGTTTCTCTTTCTGAGAAAAAAATTTTCAGTTTAAGAAAATCCCATTTGTTGATTCTTGTTATTAACTCTTGTGCTATGGGTGTCCTATTAAGGAATTTGGAGCCTGACCATACAATATGTAGATCGGAACCAACTTTTTCTTCTATCAGATGCAGAGTCTCTGATTTGAATCTAGCTCCTTGATCCACTTTGAGTTAACTTTTGTGCATGGCGAGAGAAAGGGATTCAGTTTCATTTTGTTGCATATGGATTTCCAGTTTTCCCAACACGATTGGTTGAAGATGCTATCCTTCCTCCATTGCATGCTTTTAGCTCCTTTATAAAATATAAGATAGTTGTAGCTTTTTGGATTAGTCTCTGTGTCCTCCATTCTGTACCATTGGTCCACCCGCCTGTTTTGGTACCAGTACCATGCTGTTTTTGTTATTATTGCTCTGTAATATAGTTTGAAATCTGGTATCGCTATACCGCCTGATTCACACTTCCTGCTTAGAATTGCTTTTGCTATTCTTGGTCGTTTATTTTTCCATATGAATTTCATGATTGGTTTATCTATTTCTACAAAAAATTCCTTTGGGATTTAGATTGGCATTTCATTAAACCTATAGAGAACATTTGGTAATATCGCCATTTTGATGATGTTAGTTCTGCCTATCCATGACAGGGTATATTTTTCCATCTTCTAAGATCTTATTCTACTTCTCTTTTTAGGGTTCTGTAGTTTGCATTGTATAAATCTTTTACCTCTTTTGTTAGGTTGATTCCCAAGTATTTAATTTTTTATGAGGATATTGTGAATGCAGTGTTTTTCCTCATTTTCTTTTCAGAAGTTTTGTCGCTGATATACAGAAATGCCTTTGATTTAGGCATGTTGATTTCATTTCCTTCCACATTGCTGAATTCATTTATTAGTTCTAGTAGTTTTTTCTGTAGACCCTTTTGGGTCTTCTATGTATAGAATCATGTCATCTTCAAATACTGATAATTTAAGTTCTTTTTTTTCCTATTTTTATGCCTTTAATGTCTTTCATCTGTCTAATTGCTCAGGCCAGTTTTTCGAGAACTATATTGAATAGAAGTGGTGATAGAAGACATCCCTGTCTTGTTCCAGATTTTAGAGGGAATGCCTTCAATTTTTCTCCATTCAGAATGATGCTAGCCTGAGGCTTAACATAGATAGCTTTTACAATGTCGAGGTATGTTCCTGTTATCCCTAGTTTTTCTAATGTTTTGAACATAAAGGAATGCTCTACTTTGTCTAATGGTTTTTCTGCATCTATCCAGATGATCTTATGGTTCTTATTTTTAAGTCTATAGATGTTGTGAATAACATTTATTGATTTTCATATATTGAACCCTCCTTGCATCCCAGGGATGAATCCTAGTTGATCATGGTGCACAATTTTTTTGATGTGCCGTTGTATCCAAATCACCAGAATTTTAATGAAAATTTTTGTATCTAAGTTCATCAGAGATATTGGTCTGTAGTTTTCTTTCATTAAGGTTCTTTGTCTGGTTTCAGAATCAGGGTGATGTTGGCCTCATAGAATGAATTTGGCAGAGCTCCCTGTTTTTCTATTTTCTGAATAACTTGAAAAGTATTGGTATTAATTCTTCTTTAAAGGTTTTGTAAAACTCCGCTGTATACCCATCCGGTCCTTGGCTTTTCTTAGTTGGTAGTCGTTTGATTGCTTCTTCTATTTTATCGATTGATATTGGTCTGTTTATATTGTGTGTATCCTCCTGACTCAGTCTAGGCAAATCATATGACTTAACAAATGTATCGATGTCTTCACTATTTTCTATTTTATTGGAATATAGGTTTTCAAAATGATTTCTAATTGTCTTCTGTATTTATGCAGCATCTGTTGTGATATTGCCTTTTTCATCCCGTATGTTAGTATTTTGAGTTCTCTCTCTTCTTCTCTTCATTAGCATGGCTAAGGGTCTGTCCATCTTATTTATTTTTTCGAAGAACCAACTTTTAGTTTTGTTAATTTTTTAATAGTTTCTTTTGTTTCAATTTCGTGATTTACGCTCTGATTTTAATTATTTCTTGCCTTCTGCTACATTTGCTGTTGTTTTGCTCTTCCTTTTTTAGGGCTTTGAGATGAAGTGAGAGCTCATTTACTTGTTATTTTTGTTTTTTTTTCTTTTTTTGAGGAATGACCTCCAGGCGATGAATTTGCCTCTTGAATCTTGTTTCATTGTGTCCCATTGAATCTGATATGTTGTGTCTGTATTTTCATTTATCTCTAAGAATTTTTTGATTTCCTCCTTTATGTCTTTTGTAACCCATTGATCATTCAGTAACATATTGTTCATTTTCCATGTGATGTAGGATTTTTCCTTCCTTCTTTTACCATTGGTATCCAGTTTCATTCCATTGTGATCAGAAGAAAAATTCATGGTATTATCTCCACCCCTTTATATTTACTGAGTGTTGCCCTATGGCATAATATATGGTCTATTTTTGAGAAGGATCCATGTGCTGGTGAGAAAAAAGTATATCCACTTGATGATGGTTGATATATTCTATATATGTCAGTTAAGTCTAGGTTATTGATTGTGATATTGAATTCTATATTTTCTTTATTCAAATTTTGTTTGGAGGATCTGTCCAATGGTGAGAGAGGTGAGTTGAAGTCTCCCATAATTATTGTGTTGTGGTCTATTTGATTCTTGAACTGGAGGAGAATTTGTTTTATAAATGTTGCAGCACCATTATTTGCTGCGTAGATATTGATAATTGTTATGTCTTGTTGGTGAATGGTTCCTTTTAACAGTATATAATGTCCTTCCTTATCCCTTTTGATTAAATTAGTCTTGAAGTCGATTTTATTCCATATGAGGATGGCCACTCCTGCTTGCTTACAAGGACCGTGTGCATGGTATAAATTTTCCCAACCTTTCACCTTCAGCCTGTGTATGTCTTTTCCATTCAGATGTGTCTCTGGAAGCAACATATTGTTGGATTTGTTTTTTTTAATCCACGTTACAAGCCTATGTCACTTTATTGGAGAGTTTAAGCCATTAACGTGTAGAGTTACTATTGATATATGGTTTGTATTGCCACCCGTCTTTGATTATTTATCTTTTTTTTTTTAATTTAGTTTGTTTTTCCATGATTAGCTTTTCCCCCGCCCTCTGTCATTACTGAGGCACTTCCCACTGATGGTTTTCGTTGTTGATATTCATTTTTTCCTCGTGTAGTGTTTTCCTTAAGATGCTTTGCAATGCTGGTTTTCTGGCTGCAAATTCTTTTAGCTTTTGTTTATCACGAAATATTTTTATTTCGTTGTCTTACCTGAAGCTCAATTTTGCTGAATACAGATTTCTTGGTTGGCATCCATTGTTTTTAAGTGTTTGAAATACATTGTTCCAGGATCTTCTCACTTTCAGCGTCTGTGATGAAAAATCCATTGTTAACATTTTTGGTTTACCCCTGATTGTAATCTGCCTCCTTTCTCTTGTAGCTTTTAATATTTTCTCTTTGTTCTGTATATTGGATATCTTCATAACAATGTGTCTTGGCATTGGTCTACTGTGATTTTGTGTGCTCGGTGTCCTGTAAGCATCTACAATTTTTTTATCCGTTTCCATTTTTATTTGTGGAAAGTTTTCTGTAATTATTTCATTCAGCAGGTTACTCATTCCCTTGGTTTGAATCTCTGTACCTTCCTCTATCCAGATGACTCATAAGTTTTTTTTTTTATGTTATCCCATATCTCTTGGATGTTTTTCTCATGACTTTTTACCAGCATTTCTTTGTTGGCTAGACATTTTTCAAGATGATATATTTTGTCTTCATTATCTGACATTCTGTCTTCTACTTGCTCCACTCTGTTAGTGATACTCTCAATTGAGTTTTTAATTTGGTTTATCATTTCCTTCTTTTCTAGAATTATTTTTTGATTTTTTTAATAATCTCTATCTCCTAATAAAGATGCTTACTTTCTTTTTATATCTGTTTATGTAATTCATTTTCAATGTGTTCTTTCACAGTTTGGTTTTGATGTCTCGTATCCTCTTTAAGGTTCCATTCCATCTGTCTAAGGTATTCTTTGAGTTCTTTATATGACCATTTTTCTGATGACTCTAGGTCCTTCTGAATATTTAGGCTGTCCATCATTGTTTGTACTCCTTTTCTTCCTTGCTTTTTTATGCTGCTCATGTTACTTCTTGTTTTGTTTGACTGCTGAGTTACTGCTTAGTCTTATAAATTTATTTGATGCTTGGGAGGAAAGATATAAGAAGGGAAGGGAAAAAGTCACTAAAGAGAATGAGAGTAGGCAGGTAGAATTCAAGGAAGGGGAAAAAAGAAAATTGAAAAGAAATTAAAAGACAAAAGAAAAAAATAGAAAATAAAGAAAGAAAAAAATTTAAATAATAATTATAATTAAAAATGAAAATTAAAATTTAAAATAATATTAATAATAATAATGATAAAATAAAAAATACAAAATAAAAACATTTAAAAAAGTTAAAGAACAACAACAACAACAAAAATGAAAATGAAAGAAATAGAAAAAATATAAATAAAAAAATAATAATAATACATGCAGTCATAGAGTTCAATTAACTTCTCTTTCAGTAGGTGGAGCTGTGTGCACTGGGCCAAGCTTCTCCTCTGAATTAGTGGGAACCAATCACTGTGCAGCAGCTCTTTCTCCCAGACTTGGCGGATCTCCAATCCTGAGTGCCTAGGGCCTTCTCTTGTGCTTCCTCAAGCCATGCCCTGCTCACCTGTGACGCTCACCACAATAGTGGTTACAAGCCAGAACTCTACTCCTGGCAGCCCTGTTTTCATGAATGACTGGGCACACTCTCCCTGCTTGCCTCCCTCAGACCCTAAGTTTGTAGAGCTTGGGTCTGAGGACCCCCAGCGAATTTTCTTGCCCTCTGGGAGCCATGCCCCCGGTAAGTGGTGTAAGAGACCTCAATTGTCAGCACTTGTGGGATCAGGAGCCGGGAATTCCACGCCGCTAGGTCCGAGCCAATCCTGATTCCCTAGGTCTGGCTATCGCGCTCACGGGAGAGCTGGGAGAGGCCCTTATGGAAGAGCTGGGAGGGGCCCTTAAGGTTTCCCCGCTTTGTTGAAAGAGATGGCTAGGGGATTACACACCTGTCACGCTGGTTTCAATGAAGTTATCTCCTCTGCCCGTGATGTCATTTCTATGCTATGGTGGTATCCCATGCAAATGGTGACCGTTTGTTCCCTTTGCAAGGTAACCAATGCAACGGGTGGGTCCTGACTGTCTCTCCCAAGCGCCGTTTCAATCCTGTGGCCACTGCCTTTGAAAGCTTGGTTGGCTTTTACCTCTGAAAGTTCAGAAGGGCCGAACAGTTATTTCAGCGGGATCTTAGTGCTGATTCACGAGAACCAGGCAAACCGGAGGTTGAATGCAGCCGATCCAGGCTCGTTGTGTGTTCTGAGGGGCCCAGACTGTTCGCCCCAGATCCACATCACGTCAACATTGCCTAGTGATTCTCAGCAAACAGCATTTAGACAGTTTACGACTCCCTATGCCCGCGCAGCTGAAGAGGTCAGAGACTTGATTTTTCCATGCCTGCCTTCATGATGGATCTCCTGTATTGCTACTTTTTTATATCTGTGCATGTGAGTGTGTATGTATGAGAGTGTATATATATATACACTCTCCAAATTTTTAAAAATATGAAATATATGTGTCTTATTATACACTCCCTAAATTCATTCATATTCACATATGTGTATTTTTAATCAACTTTCCACAAGATAATTCTCAGAAATAATCATCCACCTGAAATAAATATTTGTTTTCTAGTACTGAAAACTAAATTCAGTGAAAGGTGCAAACAAACACTAATATTTCTACAGTTACTGAGCCAGTTTAACATCAATGCAAGTATATTCTTAGGGGACATGATGTGTATTTTGACTTTCATTTTTATTCAACACTTATACGTTACGATGTCTTCAGTTTATGCACATCATAGGATATATATTTCATTCACAAGTTAGAAAATTTATAGGCATTTGTTTCACAATCAATCACTTCCTGATTCAGAACACATGATTCTTCTATGTTTCTTGACTGGTCTTTTCATGAGACTTCTTTCCAAACACATTATTTTCGTTTAACATCATCACTTATAAAGCAAAATTCAAACACCCTTCATGATAAACCATAATCCTAATATTACCATTAGATATATAACTGGTTGGAATGAATGATTATATATCAATATAAGATTTCTTATATATTTTCAGATTTCAATTCAATCCATTGTTTAAAGTGGAACCAGTTACATTATTTATTCATATTATCGTCTATTCATGCATTATCTCTATATTCATAGACACAGGGTACACCTCTTTGTACCCCTAATACTAATGTATATGTCTTCAAAATATTGCTCCCAGACAGGGTGAAAGAAATACTCATGTTACCTGATCTACATATACATTTTACCACAGTAATATTCTGAACAAAAAAAATGTAAAGGTCACACTTATGATTGTACCAAAGCCTAAAAGGAAAGTGAACATGGATAACTAATAACATCCGTGTCCAGGTTGCCTAATGCTCTCAAATGTCAATCCCATTGGTGACAACATATTTGTTTTTTCCTATGATTATGTATTCAAACTCAACCCTGTTGAAAATGTCTAATCCTATCACTCATTTATACTTTGCCTGATTTCGTTATGTCTCTATTGATACCTGCTTTTCTACATAATTTCCCCAGTTCGTCATTGTGAATGACTCTTCACATGTACTGACATTTACATTCACTCTCTAAACGAAACCCTATTGCTAAAGAAGCTTTTTATTCCAAATCATGTTCTCACTCTTCTTCCTAAACCTACCGACTATCTTTCTAATCCTACCGACTATCCCTTTTTGACTGGATGTTCTCTTCTACATTCAATCATGCAAGGTACAAGGTCCTATGCTATTGTATATCGATTTAACTGAGACAATTGTACAGAATGTAATTCAACACTATGTATCCCAATCAAGGGCCCAATGCCCTTCTGGGCTTCAAATCGTTCTTAGATTTCCGTTTTCATACATATATTTCACTTATATATTCTTATAAATATCGCAGGTACCCAATCCCTTTATTCATCCTGCAGAATGATTCCTAACCCAAATCGAACATATACTTAACCCTAACCATACACTAACTTTACCGAAGAGCAGAGACAGAGTTGGTATTAAAATACAGGAATGTAGGGTATCTTCACCTGCTGAGAAACTCAAATGTTCATGCAGAAATGATCCCTGGTGAAGATGAAGGCAGCTATGAAAGACCTCAGAAAGCAAAAGTCATCTTCCATGGCAATCATCCTGGTCGGGTTAAAGGGTTGTGTCTGAATCATTCTCTCTCTTCTTAATGTATACAAGATGGACCAAACCAGTTCTGTGTGGAGAGCTGTTCCGGGGTGCTTATGATTGATATAACATTCTAACTTGTGAAAGTGTTACAGGAAAACCGGGGCAGCCTCCACCTCATGGGACTTTTGGAAGCAACTGTTAGGGCAAAGTGGTTGCCAAGGCAGTGACATAATTAAGATCCTGAAGGAAGTGACCTCACCTCACTTCCTTGGTGATGAAACTCTCTGAACTTGGGATCCAGGAAACCAGGCACCCAGAGACAGTCCCTGTCCCAGTCCCAGTGGTCTCACATGTTTGGATTTACCAAGGACAGAGTCAGTCTTTCTTGGAAGCTACAGATGTGAGGATGGCCAAATGCCAGAAAACCTTTGAAGAGGGGCTTTTCCTCAGAAAGCAGGTAGTGTCTCACCACTGGCTCTTGACAACTTCACAGAGTTGGCCAAGCAGACCAGAATTGAGACAGGAGAGGTCATTTTGGGGAAACATAATATGGCCCACCAATCAGAGGACACTCCAGAGAGTCACAGACCTACTTGGGGGAAAGAGGTGCCTTTGTGGGTGTGGGTGTGATTTTGTGGTTTTGTCTCATGTTCTCAGAATAGGTAGGAAAGGTGGTTTGTTGGGTTTGGAGTCGACTATTTCTAGTAAGTCCTTTGACAAGGCGAGTGTCTGTGTATCCCACTGTGTTCATGATTGTAGACATTAGAAGAGGGAATGCATCAATGGATGTTTCCTGTCTACTAGAAAGCTTGTCAGCATTCATTGTGCCCAATATATGAGTGGACTCAGGCTTGCCTTATGGATGGGCAACACCTACTAGCTTCATAATTTCCTGTTTTCTCCTTCAATTCTGGCAACTCTCCAGAATAGTATCATGGTTTGTGTCCAAGATATGTACCACCTCCAATATCTGTGACATGGCCAAGTACTAGATAGTTGAAGGGAATGGCTAGCATCTCAGAAATCTCAGATATCAGTTGACCAGGAAAGTCTCAGTGGAGAAATCCTGCTTTGGTCCTTTTGCTTACCTATTGTTCTGTTGCCCTGAATGTCAGGAAGATCTTTGCCTCAAGCCACCACTTTGGGAAGCCTGAATAAAACAGTTTTCAAATGCAAATGAATGGGCATCACCTGTGGATCCATGCTTAATTGCTTTGAAAAGGGATATGTCTGAATCAGTCTCTTGGCCCTGTGTGAGGCTGTGGCTTAGATTCTCAGCGCCTGATGGATCTAAAGATTGATCCCATGCATGCATCCAAAACCAAAATGGCAAAAAGATCAGATATTGTTGATTAACTCTCTTGCCTTCCCCTGGTAGGTTCCTGACATCCATCAGGTGAGAACAGGGATCCTTTGGGTCAAATGAGTTCTTCATAACCCAGCAGAGGCTAGCCCATAGGTGCTTGTTTTTTCTCATGACGCCAATTCACTTAAAGAATCAAAACATCAAAGTCAGTAGGCCTCAAGTTGGAGAAGCCAAGCAATATTAAAGGAAGGCCTATTTGATCACTCCTGGTTTACAGGAAGGGTGTCCACGCCACCCTGACTTTAGGCAAATGAGGGGCAGGAAGCTTATTTTGGACACTGACGTGGGCTGCTCCCCTCATGGAAACCTCCAGCCACAGGTTATGATGAGTGTGTATATGGAAGAAGATTTGGGCCATGTGGGAGTGTTTTGGTTTTAATTGTGGACATTTGAATGGTGGTTGGAAGAGATGACAGGGTCCACCTGGGCTTGCACTCTGGTGTGATTCCCCTTAGAGACTGAGTTCTGGTACTGATCTCAGAGAAGTATTGCTATGAATTGTGTTGGGATTTTAGATGGCCATGCATGAGAGTTGCCCTTGGAAAGTGACATCTAGGCCCAAGTTGACTTTCCACAGATCACAGGGAATCTCAGCCAGGATATCACATGATTTTATTCTTAAAGACTTGGCAGCCATATTTGAAAGTCAAAACACACATGGACCTCACATTGTAGACCTCAATGGGCCTGGCTTAATCTGACATTTTGGCCACTCTTTGGGAAGCCTTGCCTGTGATAATTCTCCAGAGTTTTCATTGAAATGAGCTTACTCACCATTTAATGGTTCCTGAATAAATTGAAACCCACAGTGCCTCCAACTTCTTCCTTGAAAATTGGCTAGATAAATACCATAAAAATTTTTGAAATTCCCATGACCGGGTGGCACTGGAGAACATTTGGATGTCTTGTTGCTGATAATGAGTATGTAAGACAGTTCCTTGATTTTATGAAAATGGTGTAGAACAGAGATGCCAGTAAGTTAGATCCTGCTGAGTAGTTGTCCTAGAGCAGTGGTTGCCAGGTGTGTGATAAAACATCATTGTTGGGCCATGTGGATCTGCCATTGGCTTGCAAATGGATTGTGACTGACATTTTGCAGCCAGTAGACTCTTATATGTAAAAGTATATTGTTATATGGAGAGGTTTCAGGGCAATGTTCAGAATCAGGTTGCTATGGTCAATGGGGCAAGCAATGTGGGATAGAAGCCTGGTTGGTGCATTTTCCTGCAGAACCCGACCCACCACAATTGACAGAACTCACTTCAGCACTGTGTCCCTGTTGAACTCCTTGTATTTCATGAAGCAAATTCCAAACTCCCAGTGCAGCAGCAAGAAACACCACGAATAGTGGAGGATGATCAAATGGATTTACAGTCCACACGGGGAGACACTTAGACCCCAGTGGCCACAAGTTACATACAAATAGAAAATTCAGCACTGCTGCCTCATGTTCATTGGAAAATAAGAAACAATGTCATCCATGTCACATAGATGAAGACCCAGCTTTGATGGTCTCTCTCCAAATGAAGCTAATGCTCCTGACAACAGCATATATTTCATTGCCCAACCTCAGAGGCAGTTTCTCCAGATGTCAGGCTGGCAGAACTTCATGTTTGTGGAGTGTTTACCCTGTCCCTTACTTTTGGAAACTCCTCTACCACCTCCAAATTTGTGAACTCCTGAGCATTTTCCATTCCACATATGTATTCACAGATTTTCTAACTTCTCTCTTCTAATTGTGTCTTATGTGGGGTGAAGGTAATGTCAAGGCATTGTTCTGAATGAGAGTGGGAAGTTTTTGTGTAGCACATATTTGCATACACATTGGATACATTTTCAAATTTTCCATTTGAAATACTGAATCCCTGACACTAACACATACCCTAATAGACTTTGACTTCTAATCCTAATATTATGGAGAAAAGTAACCCAAACATAATAGATATGCAAGAGGTTCACAGGAGGCATGGTGTATAGTTGGACTTGCCTTTCATATGGTAAATGGTAGGTGTTATAAATCTAGCGAATTTTAATTGAAATAGTTCTCCATGTGTTTTAAAAGTTAACAAATATGTGAATAACTGTCTCCCTTTCTCTGTAGCCTATTCATCACATGTATTTTTATATGCACATATCGAATTCTACCTGGTATCACTCGTACATTTTGTGAGGTGGCTGGCTTGGCAGATACAAATTGTGAGAAGAGATCACTCCTACTAAATGCTGTTGGAACTGAAAATTCAACATTCGGGTGAGCTTCTTAGTTGAACGACATAAATCCATGTTCATTAAAATGAATATTTTTGGATCTGTGGATGATATATATTTCATGGTGAATTTCGATTGGCATACATAATGCTACTTTTTAATGTCTATGTGTGTATATATATATATATATATATATATATATATATATATATATTCACTCTGCAGATTTTTCAAAATATAAAGTATATTTTTCTTTTTATACACTCCCTACATTCATTCATATTCATGTATGTGGATTTATAATCAACTTTTCAAAAGATTATTCTCAGAAATATTCATCCACCTGAAATACTTATTTGTTTCCTAGTACTGAAAACTAACTTCAGGGGATCATATGATGGCTGCGAAGGGAGTGCATCACCCGTATGTACCGTGTCACTGTGCAGGAGAATGACGAGTTAGAATGGCTAAAACCTATTTTGTTAGGAATTTCCAACAAAATTGTGGTTCTCCAAAACCTAGTGTACATATTTCCATCTCACGAGGATCAGCTACGGGGGCTCAAACGCGAGTGATTTGTCCTCACAGAAGGTCATGCGGCTTATTCAAGAAATCGTTCCGCGGCTAGAGTCTGTGGCGCGTGCTGGGAAACGACGAGATAGCAACGCAAATATACAGCAGTGAAGATACTGTGGGCTCCTGCCAGGTATGCAATCACTGTGCTCAGTGCTGAATTCTGGGTTTGAGACGTGGAAGCATGCAGTCCAATTCGTTTCTCCACAACGGTCAGACCACAGAGGAACCCAGCGGCCACCATCTTGGAGAGGTGACGTCACCATCCCTGTTTTCGACTGATCGCAGCTTATTCAGCATTAGAACAGGTAATTTCAGGATGCCATTCACCTTTGTCTTGCAGACAAATTACTCAGGCTCAGTGCTAAAGAACCCGCAGAAACTGCGTCTTGGAGCCTGCTTCTATTACAACATACACCGAGCCCAGAGCGGCCGAATTCTGCCTCCCGGAACTGATCTGGCCCAGGGCTAAAGAACCCGCAGAAACTGCTTCTCGGTCCGGGTCTTGCTGAATACTGTGGAGGTAAATATCAACCGAGCCTTCATAGGCAGTGGCAACAGGATTGAGACGGGGCTTGTGAGTGCTGGTCAGGACTCACCCATTGCTTTAGTCACCCAGAAAAGGGAACGAAATGCTGCCTTTTGAATGGGATACCAACATGGCAGAGATCTGATGTCATCAGAAAGCAGCAGAGGAGATAACTTCATTGATACCAGCGGTGACAGAAACAGTTGGTCTCCTGGTAAAGAAAGTGAGTCACAAACACCCGGGTCTCTCTCACTTTGTCATCAAGCCAGAGGGGCAGAGCAGAGCTGCCGCCCACGCCCGTAACAGGCCCAGCGACACACCTGCATGGTAGTCAAATCACCCCAATTGGAATAGAGGCAGAGCAGAGCCACCGCCCTTGCCCAGAACCAGCCCAGCGAACCGCAGGCGTGGTAGTCACATCACCCGAATTGAAGTAGTTGCAGAGCAGAGCTTTCTCCCCCACCTAGTACAATCCCAGTGGCCCACCGGCATGGTAGTCAGGTCACCCCAATAATAGTAGGGGCAGAGCAGAGCCTTCGCCCGCACCCACAAAAGGCCCAGCAACCTGCCGGCATGGTAGTCACAACCCCCCAATTGGAGTAGGGGCAGAGCAGAGCCATCACCCGTGCCCGTAAGGTAGGCACACCTGCACCCGACTGGCAGAAGATGCCCAGCGCCCTGCCGGCGCGGCAGACACTTCACCCCATTTGGAATTTGAGCAGAGAAGATCCGTTGCCCGTGCCCGCAAGGTAGGCAGACCTGCGACAGACTGGTGGAACAGGCCCAGCAACACACCTGCATGGTAGTCACATCACCCTAATTGGAGTAGGGGCAGAACAGAGCCGCCGCCAGCACCTACAAAGTAGGCAGACCTGCGACTGATCAGCAGAACACCCCAGGGGTCCACGGGCCTGGTAGACACGTCACACCAATTGGAGGAGGGGCAGAGCAGAGCCGCCTCCCGCGCCTGCATGGTAGGCAGACCTGCAACCGATCAGGAAAACAAGCCCAGCTGCCCGTCAGCAAGGTAGTTAGATCACCCTAATTGGAGGAGCAGCACAGCCCCCCTGCGCCCATGCAAGGGAGACTTTTCAACTATACAAGAGCAATATAAATATATAGGAGGAAAATTTCAAAATCACAACAGTTTCACCAAGCAGAAAGAAAAGCGAGCAGTATGATAAGACAAGGAAAAAAGGACCACAAGCAATGCAGGTCAACACAACTTTAGAAGAGGTAATAGCTGCAGCAGATGGAATGTCAGATAAAGAACTCAGGATATACATGCTTCAGATGATCTGGAGTCTCAAGGAAGACATTAGACAGCAAAATCAGACAATGAAAGATCACTTCGGCAATGAATTACATAAACAAATCCAAGAAGCAAAAGATCAGCTCTACAGGGAGATAGAGGTTGTAAAAAACAACAAACAGAAATCCTAGAAATGCAGAAAGCAATTAACCAACTTAAAAACTCAATTGAGAATACTACCAGCAGAGTAGAACACTTAGAAGATAGAACATCAGACAATGAAGACAAAGTATTCCAACTTGAAAAGAACATAGACAGCTCAGCAAGACTTTTAAGAAACCATGAACAGAATATCCAAGAACTATGGGATAACATAAAGAGACCAAACTTAAGAGTCATTGGAATACAGGAAGGTATAGAGGTCCAAACCAAAGCAATGAGCAATGTATTCAATGAAATAATAAGAGAAAACTTCCCAGACTTGAAGAATCAGACTGACTCCCAAGTCCTAGAAGCCTACAGGACGCCGAATGTGCAAAATCATAAGAGATCCACACCTAGACACATTATAATGAAGATGCCCAACGTACACAATAAGGAGAGAATTTTAAGTGCTACAAGAGAAAAAAAGCAGATTACATTTAGGGGTAAACCAATCATGATAACAGCTGATCTTTCAACACAGACTCTGAAAGCTGGAAGATCCTGGAAAAACATTTTTCAAACACTGAAAGAAAATGGATTCCAACCAAGAATTGTGTATCCAGCGAAATTAAGCTTCAGGATGGAAGATAAAATTATAAACTTCCATGATAAAAAAAAATTAAAATAATTTGTAGCTAGAAAACCATCTCTTCAAAAGATCATTGGCAAAATATTACAGGAAGAGGAAATGGAAAATAACAATAAAAACCAACAGTGGGAGGTAATACAGTAAGGGGGGGAAATAATCAAAGAAGAAAACAATCCATGTTTAATAACATAAATAAACAAATAGGGCTGGAAGAACAACCATTATCTCAATAATAACCGTAAATGTTAATGGCTTAAACTCACCAATTAAGAGACACACGCTAGTAGAATGGATCACAAAACAAGACCCAATAATATGCTGCCTACAGGAGACGCATTTGATAGGAAAAGACATAAATAGACTGAAGGTGAAAGGTTGGGAAAAATCATATCACTTATATGGACTTTGGAAACAAGCAGGAGTGTCCATACTCATATGAAATAAAATAGATTTCAAGCCAAAGTTAATCAAAAGGGATAAAGAGGGACACTACATACTGCTCAAGAGAACCATACACCAACAAGACATAACCATTATAAATATATATGCCACAAACAATGGTGCAGCTATGTCCATCAAACAAACTTTTCTCAAGATCAAGAGTCTAATAGACCACCATACAATAATCATGGGAGACTTCAACACACCTCTCTCACCACTGGACAGGTCTTCCAAACAAAAGTTGAAATAAAAAACTATAGAACTCAATAACACAATTAATAACCTAGACTTAATTGACATATATAGAATATACTCCACAACATCAAGCAGTTACATTTTTCCTCAGCAGCACATGGATCCTTCTCAAAAATAGATAATATATTATGTCACAGGGCAATTCTTAGACAATATAAAGGAGTAGAGATAATACCATGCATCTTATCTGATCATAATGGAATGAAACTAAAAATCAATGATAAAAGAAGGAAGGAAAAATCATGCATCACTTGGAGAATGAACAATAGGTTACTGAATGATCAATGGGTTATACAAGACATCAAGGAGGAAATTAAAAAATTCTTAGAGATAAATGAAAACACAGGCACAACATATCAGAATCTATGGGACACTTTGAAATCCGTTCTAAGAGGAAAATTCATTGCTTGGAGATCATTCCTTAAAAAAAGAAAAAAAAAACAAATAAATGATCTCATACTTCATCTCAGAATCCTAGAAAAAGAAGAGGAAAACAACTGCAAAATAAGTAGAAGGTAAGATTTAATTTAAATCAAAGCTGAAATTAATGAAATCGAAACAAAAGAAACAATTGAAAAAATTGAGAAAACTAAAAGTTGGTTCTTTGAAAAAATTAAAAAAATTGACAGACCCTTAGCCATGCTAATGAAGAGAAGAAGAGAGAAAACTCAAATTACTAGCATATGGGATGAAAAAGGCAATATCACATGTTAAGGTCTATAAACAAGTCAGGATGGCACCTGGTATTTTGCCAGAGAAATGTTAGGGTCTGTAAACAAGTCTGGATGGCGCCTGGCCAAATGCCTAGGGAGTCGTTTGTGAAGTAACAAAAGCAAGCCATTAAGTGTGGAGATTCCTTATTGGTTGACTGCTGTATCTATTTTATGCTAATTAGATAAGCTATGTAAAATGTATAAATATCGCTCAGATGCTACAATAAAGGGCTTCCACTCATGCTGTATCAATCTACACAAGTTATTTGTCACCCCCTGGCAATCACAGCAGATATTTCTGAAATACAGAAGATAATCAGAAATTAATTTGATTTGTTATACTCCAATATAATAGAAGATAGTGAAGGCATCGAAAAATTTCTTAAGTCATACGATCTGTCCACATTGAGTCAGGAGGATATAGACAACCTAAACAGACCAATATCAATTGAGGAAATAGAAGAAACCATCCAAAGATTACCAACTAAAAAAAGACCAGGACTGTATGGGTATACAGCAGAGTTTTACAAACCCTTTAAATATGAACTAATACCAATATTTTTCAAGCTATTTCAGGAAATTGAAAAAGAGGGAGATCTTCCAAATTCATTCTACCAGGCCAATATCACCCTGATTTCTACACCAGACATAAACACTTCAAAGAAAGAAAACTACAGACCAATATCTCTAATGAACCTAAATGCAAAAATCCCCAATTAAATTCTGGCGAATCAGATACAAAAACATATTAAAAAAAATTGTGCACCATGATCAAGTAGGATTCATCCGTGGTATGCAAGGCTTGTTCAATATACGAAAGTCAATAAATGTTATTCACCATATCAATAGACTTAAAAATAAGAACCATATGATCATCTCGATAGATGCATAAAAAGCATTCGACAAAGTACAGCATCCCTTTATCTTCAAAACTCTAGAAAAACTAGGAATAACAGGATCATACCTCAATATTGTAAAAGCTATCTATGCTAATCCTCAAGCTAGCATCATTCTGAATCTAGAAAAATTGAAGGCATTTCCTCTAAAATCTGGAACAAGAATGGGATGCCCTCTCTCACCAGTTCTGTTCAATACAGTTCTCGAAACACTGGCCAGAGCAATTAGACAGACGGAAGAAATTAAAGGCATAAAAATAGGAAAAGAAGAATTTAAATTATTACTATTGCAGATGACATGATTCTATACCTAGCATACCCAAAATGGTCTACAAGGAATCTAATAGAGCTAATAAATGAATTCAGCAAAGTGGCAGGATATAAAATCAACATGCATAAATCAAAGGCATTCCTCTATATCAGCGACAAATCCTCTGAAATGGAAATGAAAACAACCACTCCATTCACAATATCCTAAAAAAAAAAAAAAGATGGGAATCAACCTAAGAAAAGAGGTGAAAGTCTTATACAATGAAAACTACAGAACCCTAAAGAGAGAAATATAAGAAGATCTTAGAAGATGTAAAAATATACCCTGTTCATGGATAGGCAGAACTAACATCATCAAAATGGCCATATTACCAAAATTTCTCTATAGGTTTAATGCAATGCCAATCAAAATCCCAAAGGCATTTCTTGTAGAAATAAAGAAAGCAATCATGAAATACATATGAAAAAATAAAAGTCCCAGAATAGCAAAAACAATGCTAGGCAGGAAGTGTGAATCAGGCGGTAGAGCAATACAGACTTCAAACTATACTACAGAGCAATAGTAACAACAATAGCATGGTACTGGTACCAAAACAGGCGGGTGGACCAATGGTACTGAATAGAGGACACAGAAACCAATCCACAAAACTACAACTATCTTATATTTGATAAAGGGGCTAAAAGCATGCAATGGAGGGAGGATAGCATCTTCAACAAATGGTGTTGGGAAAACTGGAAATCCATAGGTAACAAATTGAAACTGAATCCCTTTCTCTTGCCATGCACAAAAGTTAACTCAAAATGGATCAAGGAGCTTGATATCAAATCAGAGACATAGCGTCTGATAGAAGAAAAATTTGCTTACGATGTACATACTGTGGGGTCGGGCTCCAAATTCCTCAATAGGACACCCATAGCACAAGAGTTAATATCTAGAATCAACAAATGGGACATACTCAAACTAAAAAGTTTTTTCTCAGCAAAAGAAACAATAAGAGAGGTAAATAGGGAGCCTACATCCTGGGAAGAAATCTTTACTCCTCACACTTCAGATAGAGCCCTAATATCCAGAGTATACAAAAAACTCAAAAAATTAGACAATAAGATAACAAATACCCAAATCAACAAATGGGCTGAGGACCTCAACAGACACTTATCAGATGAGGACTTACAATCAATCAACAAGTACATGAAAAAATGCTCACCATCTCCAGCAGTCAGAGAAATGCAAATCGAAACCACCCTAAGATACCATCTCACTCCAGTAAGATTGGCAGCCATTATGAAGTCAAACAACAACAAGTTCTGGCAAGGATGTGGGGAAACAGGTACACTTGTACATTGCTGATGGGACTGCAAATTGGTGCAGCCAATTTGGAAAGCAGTATGTAGATTTCTTGGAAAGCTGGGAATGGAAGCACCATTTGACCCAGCTATTCCCCTGCTCAGTCTATTCACTAAAGACCTAAAAAGAGCATGCTACAGGGACAATGCTACATCGATGTTCATAGCAGAACAATTCACAACAGCAAGACTGTGAAACCAACTTAGATGCCCTTCAATAAAAGAATGGATAAAAAACTGTGACATTTATACACAATGGAGTATTACTCTGCATTGAAAAATGAAAAAAATCATAGAATTTGGAGGGAAATGGATGGCATTAGAGCAGATTATGCTAAGTGAAGCTACCCAATCCTTAAAAAACAAATGCCAAATGTCATTTCTGATATACGGAGAGTAACTAAGAACAGAGGAGAGACTAAGAGCATGACAAGATGATTAACATTAAACCGGAATGAGAGGTGGAAAGGAAAGGGAGAGAGAAGGAAAATTGCATGGAATTGGAAGGAGACCATCAGGGTTATACAAAATTACATACAAGAGAAAGTGAGGGGAAAGGGAAAAATAATACAAGGGGGACAAATTTATTACAGTAGAGGGGGTAGAGAGAGAAGAGGGGAGGGTCGGGGAGGTGAGGGGGGATAGTAGAGGATAGGAAAGGCAGCAGAATTCAAAAGACACTAGTATGGCAATATGTGAATCAATGGATGTGTAACTGATGTGATTCTGTAATCTGTACACGGGGTAAAAATGGGAGTTCATAACGCACTTGAATCAAAGTGTGAAATATTATATAACAACAACTATGTAATGTTTTGAACAACCATAAATAAAAATGAAAAAAAAATAAAACTAACTACGGTGAATGATGCATGCAATCCTAATATTTCTACAGTAACTGACACAGTTTAACATCAATGCAAGTAGATTCCAATGAGACATGATGTGTACTTTGACCTTCATTTTTATTCAACACTGGTACATTACTATTTCATCAGTTTATGCACATCACAGGATATATATTTCATCCACAATTTAGCAAAGTTATAGGCATTTGTTTCACTTTCAATCAATTCCTGCTTCAGAACACATAGATTCTTCCGTATTTCTTGACTGGTCTTTTCATGAGACGTCTTTCCAAACACATTATTTTCGATTTCCATAAACACTGTTGAAACAAAACTCACACACAGTTCATGATAAACAATAACCCTAAGATTACCATTATATATGTAACTGGTTGGAGTGAATGATTGTATGTCAATATATGATTTCGTATATATTTTAAAATATCAATTCAATTAATTATTTAAAGTGAAAAAAGTTATATTATTTATTCACACTATGGTCAATTCATGCATTATCTCTATATTCATAGACACAGGTTACACCCCTTGGTACCCCCAATACTAATTTATGTGTCCTAAAATATTGCTCGCAGAAATGGTGGAAGAAATACACATATCATATGATCTACATATATATTTGATCACAATAATTTTCTGGGCACAAAATGCAAAGGTCACACTTATGATTGTACCAAATCCTAAATGGAAAGTGAACATGGCTTTCTAAAAACATCCATGTCCAGGTTGCCTAATGCTTTCAAATGTCATTCCTATTGGTGACTACATATTTGTTTCTTCCTAAGATTATGTATTCAATCTCAACCCTGGTGAAAATGTCTAATCCTATCACTCACTATATAATTGCCTCATTTCGTAATGTCTCTATTGATATTTTCCTTCCTACATATTTCCCCAGTTAATCATTGTGACTGACTCTTCACATGTGCTGACATTTACATTCACTCTATGACTGAAACCCTATTGCTACAGAACATTTTGTCCAAATTTTATACTCACTCTTTTTTATAAACCTACCAACTATCTTCCTAATTCCCCCGACTATCTCAATTTGAGTGGATGTTCTCTTCTAAAATCAAACATCCAAGGTATAAGGTCCTATTCCATTGATTATCAATTTATCTGAGACATCTGTGTAGAAAGTAATTAAAAGCTAAGTATCCCAATCAAGGGCCTAATGCCCTTCTGGGCTTCAAATCTTACCAACATTTCTGTTTTCATACTTATATTTTACCTCTATAATCTTATAAATATCGCATGTTCCCAATACTATTAATCATCCTGCAGAATGATTCGTAATCCAAATTGAACATGTTAATAACCCTAACCATACACCCCTCCCTCAATCTAACTTTACAGAAGAGCAGGGACAGAGTTAGTCTTACAATACAGGAATGTAGGGGATCTGCCTCCTGATGAGAACCTCAAAGGTCCATGCAGATTCGATCCCTGGAGAAGATTAGGCAGCTATGTAGGACCTGAGAGAGCAAAAGTCATCTTCCATCGCAAACAACCTTTCCAGGATGAAGGGTTTTGTCTGAATAAGCCTCTCTCTTCTTATTGTAGAGAAGATGGACCATACCAGGCATGTGTGGAGAGCTGTTCCTGGGTGCCTATGGTTGATATACCATTCTAACTTGTGAAAATGTCACAGGAAGTAAGGGCTGCCTCCATCTCATAGGACTATTGGAAGCAACTGTTAGGACAAAGTGGTTGCCAAGGCATTGACCTCATTAAATTCCTGAAGGAAGTAATATCACCTCACTTCCTTGGTGATGAAACTCTCTGAACTTGGGATCCGGGAAGCCAGGCACGCAGAGCCAGTCCCATTCCCAGTCCCAGTGGTCTCACTTGTTTGGATTTAACAAGGACAGAGTCAGTCTTTCTTGGTACCTACTGATGTGAGGATGGACAAATGTCAGGAAAGCTCTGAAGAGAGGACTTTCCTGAGAAAGCAGGTAGTGGCTCACAGCTGGCTACTGACAACTTCACAGATTGGGCCAATGAGAACATATCTGACACAGGACAGGCGATTTCATCAGAATATAGTATGGCCCACCAGTCAGAGGACACTCCTGATAGTCACAGACCTACTTGGGGGAAGGAGCTGCCTTTATGTGTGTGGGTGTGGGTTTGAGGTTTTGTCTCATGTTCTGAGAATAGGTAGGAAAGGCGGTTTGTTTGTTTTGGAGTGAACTGTTTCTGGTAAGTCGTTTGACAAGGCCAGTGTCTCTTTATCTGTGTATTCCACTGTGTCCGTGGTTTTAGACATTAGAAAAGAGAATGAATCATTGAATGTGTCCTGACTAGTAGAAAGCTTACCAAGATTCATCTTGCCCAATTTATGAATGGACTGTGGCTTGACTTATGGGTGGGCGACTCCCACAATCTTGCTAAGTTCCTGTTTTCTTCCTGAATTCTGGCCAATTTCCAGAATAGGCTCATTGTTTTGTGTCTAAAATATGTACCACCTTCAAGCTCTGAGACTTGGCCATGTACTGGATAGCTGAAAGGAATGGGAGCATCTCAGAAAACTCAGATATGAGTGTGACCAGAAAATTCTAAAGGAGAAACCCTGCTTTGGGCCTCTTGCTTACCAATTGTTCTGTTGCCCTGAATGTCCGGAACGTCTTTGCCTCAGGCCACACCTTTGTAGAGCCAAAAGAAATAGTTTTCAAATAGAAATGAAAGGGCATCACCTGTGGCTCTTTGCTTAATTGCTTTGGAAAGGGATGTGTCTGAATCAGCTTTTTGGCCCTGTGTGAGGCTGTGGCTTAGATTCTTAGCACCTGATGGATCTAAAGAAAGATCCCATGTGTGCATCCAAAACCAAAATGGACAAAATAGCATTCATTTTGGATGAAGTCTCTCGCATTCCTCTTTAAGGTTCCTGACCTTCATCAAGTGAGAATAGTGATCATTTGGTTCAAATGTGTTCCTCAAAACCCTGCAGAGGATAGCCCATAAGTGCTTGATTTTTCTCATGACTCCAAATCACATAAAGACTCTAAACCCCACAGTCAGTAGGCCTCAAATTGTAGAAGCAGTGCCATCTTAATGCCCGGCCAATTTGCTCACTCCTGGTTCACTGGAAGGATGTCCAGGCCACCATGATTTTAGGCAAATGAGGGGCAAGGGTGGTTATTTTGGACACTGTCTTGGGCCGCACCCCTCATGGAAACCTCCAGCCAGAGGTTATGATGAGTGAGTATATAGAAAAGATGAGTGACATGTGGGAGTGTTTTGGAATTAATTGTGGATATTTGTATGGCAGTTGGAAGACATAACTGGGTCTACCTGGGCTTGAACTTTGGTGTGATTCCCCTTAGAGACTGAGTTCAGAAACTGACCTCAGAAAAGTATTGCCATGTATTATGTTGGGATTAAAGAGGCCATGTATGAGAGTCACCCTTAGAAACTGAGATCTAGCCCCAGAGTGGCTTTGCACAGCGCACTGGGAATCTCAGCCAAGGTATCACATGATTTCATTTGAAAGACTTGGCAGCCTTATTTGAGAGTCAAAACACACATGGACCTCACATTGTAGACCTCAATGGGCCTGGCTTAATGTGACCTTTTGTCCACTCTTTGAGAAGCCTTGCCTGTGAGGGTTCTCCAGAGCTTTCATTGAAATAATCTTTCTCACCATTTAATAGTTCCTGAATAAATTGAAACCCACAGTGCCTCCAACTTCATCCTTGAAAAATGTCTAGATAAATACCATGAAATTTTTGAAATTCCCATGATGAGGTTGCACTAGAGAACCTTTGGATGTCCTGCTGCTGATCATGGATGTACCTGACAGTGCCTTGCTTGATTGGGTTTTATGAAAATGGTGTAGAACAGAGGTCCCAGTAAGTTGCAGCCTGCTGAGAAGTGGGCCTAGAGTTGTGGTGGGCAGGAGTGTTATAAAACTTCTGTGTTGGAGCAATTTGGATCTTCCATTTTCTTACAAATGGCTTGTGGCTTACATGGTGCAGCCAGCAGACCCTTATAAGTAAAGGCATCTTGTTATATGGAGAGGATTCAGGGCAATGTTCAGAATCAGGTTGCTCTGGACAAGGATGCAATGGGGCAAGCTTTGAGGGATAGAAGATTGGTTGGTGCATTTTCCTGCAGACCCTGACCCACCACACATGACAGAACTCCCTATAGCACTGTGTCCCAGTTGAACTCCTTCTATTTTATGAAGCAAATACCAAACTACCAGTGCAGCAGCAAAAACCCCACAAAAAGTGTAGGAGGGCCAAATGGCTTCATAGTTCAACAGGGAGACACTTAGACCCCAGAGGCCACAGTTTACCTAAAAAGAAAAATATCAGCACTGCTGCCTCATGTTCATTGAAAAATCAGAAACAATGTCCTCCAGGTCTCATAGATGCAGACCCACCTTTGATGATCTCTCTACAAAGGAAGCCAAATCTCCTGACAACAACATATATTTCAAGTGCCCTATCTCAGAGGCAGTTTCTCAAAAAGTTTTTAGGCCAGCAGAGCTCCATGTTTGTGGAGTGTTTAACCTGTCCCTTAGTTTTGGAAACTCCTCTACCACCTCCAAGGGTGTGAACTCCTGAGCATTTTCCATTCCAGATATGTGTTCACTGATTTTGTAACTCTTCTCCTCTATTTGTGTCTTACTTGGGGTGAAAATAATGTCAAGGCAGTGTTCTGGATGAGAGTGGGAGGATTTTTGTGCAGCATATATATGCATACAAATTGGATTCATTTTCCAATTTTCATTTTGAAATATTGAATCCCTGTCACTAACCCATACCTACTAGACTCAGACAACTCATCCTAATATGATAGAGAAAAACAACCCAAACGTATAGAAATACAAGCAGTTCATTGGAGGCATGTTGTATAGTTGGACTTGCGTTTTGCATTATATAAGGTAAAAGTTATAAATCTAGTCAATTTTTAATCAAAGAAGTTCTCCATGAGTTTTTAAACTTAAAAAACACGAGAATTCTTGTTTTCCTTTCTCTTTAGCCTATTTACACTTGTATATTTATATGCACATATAGAATCCTATCAGGTACCACACGTACATTTTTGAGGTGGCTGACTTGGCATATACAAACTGTGAGAAGAGTTCACTCCTCCTAAACGCAGTTGGAACTGAAAATCAACCTATAGGGGAGCTTCCTAGTAGAACATTATACATAAATTCAAGTTCAGTAAAATAAATATTTTTGCATCTGTAGATGATATATATTTACTGATGAATTTCGATTGGCATTTATATTGCTACTTTTAAATGTCTGTGAGTGTTTTGTGTGTGTGTGTGTGTGTGTGTGTGTGTGTGTGTGTGTGAATAATATATCTGTACACTCTGCAGTTTTCTCAAAATATGAAATATATGTGTCTAATGTAAACTTTCTAAATTCATTCATGATCATGTATATGGAATTATAATCAACATTTCACAAGATTATAATCAGAAATATTCATCCACCTGAAATACATATTTGTTTCCTAGTACTGAAAACTAACTTCAGTGAATGCTGCATACAAATCCTAAATATTCTACAGTAACTGACCCAGTCTAACATCAATGCAAATAGATTCCTATGGGACATGACATGTAATTTGACGTTCATATGTATTCAACACTGGTACATTATTATTTCTTCAGTTTTTGCACATTTTAAGTTTTAAACTTCATCCACAAGTTCACAAATTTATAGGCATTTGTTTCAAATTTAATCACTTCTTGCTTCAGAACATATGTATTGTCAGGGTTTCTTGACTGGTGTTTTCATGAGACTTCTTTCCAAACACATTATTTTGAATTTCCACAAACATTTTGAAGCAAAACTCACACACTCTTCATGATAAACCAAAACACTAATATTTCCATTAGATATATAACTGGTTGGAATGAATGATTTTATATCAATATACGATTTCCGTTAATTTTTCAGATATTAGTTCAATTCATTATTTAAAGTTCAAAAAAGTTATATTATTTATTCACAGTATGGTCTATTCATGCTTTTTCTCTATGTTCATAGAAACAGGGTACACCTCTTTGTACCCCTGATTCTAATTTTACATCTTCAATATATTGCTCCCAGAAATGGTGAAAGAAATACTCATGTCACCTCATTATCACAGTAATATTCTGGAGAAAAAATGGAAAGGTCACACTTATGATTGTACCAAAGCCTAAACGGAAAGTGAACATGGATTTCTAAACACATCCATGTCCAGGTTGCCTAATGCTGTCAATTGTCAATCCTATTGGTGACTACATATTTGTTTTTTCCTAATTTATATATAAAAACTCAACCCTGTTGAAAATGTCTAATTCTATCACTCACTTCATACTTTGCCTGATTTCGTATTGTTTCTATTGATATCTGCTTTTCTACATATTTTCCCCAGGTCAACATAGTGACTGACTCTTCATATGTGCTGATAATTACATTCACTCTATAACCGAAAGTCTATTGCTAAAGAACTTTTGGTCCAAATCCTATACTCACTCTTCTTCCTAAACCTACCGACTATCTTCCTAATCCTACTGAATATCCCTTTTTGACTGGATGTTCTCTTCTAAATTCAATCATCCAATGTACAAGGTCCTATGCCATTGTATATCGAATTATCTGAGACATCTTTGCAGAACATAATTCAAAGCTAAGTATCCCAATCAAGGGCAAAACCCTTCGGGGCTTCAAATCATACCTAGATTTCTGTTTTCATACTTATATTTCACCTCTATATTCTTGTAAATATTGCAGGTTCCCAATACCATTATTCATCGCACAGAAACATTCGTACCCAAATCAAACCTGTTTTTAACCCCAAGTATACACTGTTCCCTCAATCATTTTACAGAACAGCAGGGACAGAGTGGTTCTTACAATACAGGAAAGTTGGGGACCTTCCACCTGATGAGAACCTCAAATGTCCATGCACAAATGATACCTGGAGAAGTTGTAGGCAGGTATGAAGCACCTGAGAGAGCAAAAGTCATCTTCCATGGCAAACAACCTGGTCAGGATGAAGGGATGTGTCTGAATCTGCCTCTCTCTTCTTATTGTAGAGAAGATGGACCAAACC
This sequence comes from Callospermophilus lateralis, assembly GCF_048772815.1. Taxonomy (NCBI): domain Eukaryota; kingdom Metazoa; phylum Chordata; class Mammalia; order Rodentia; family Sciuridae; genus Callospermophilus; species Callospermophilus lateralis. Next base: position 120,416,443 of record NC_135313.1, on the reverse strand, counting down.
AGGCCTGAGTGGAGAGCTGTTGCCGGGTGCCAATGGTTGATATACATTCTACCTTATGAAAGTGTCACAGGAAGTAGGGGCAACTTCCATCTTATGTTACCATTGGAAGCAACTGTTAGGAAAAAGTGGTTGCCAAGGCAGTGACCTCATTCAGTTCCACAGAATGTGACATACCTCATTTCCTTGGTGATGGACCTCTCTGAACTTGGTATCCAAGAAGCCAGGCACCCAGAGGCAGTCCCAGTCCCAGTCCCAGTCCCAGTGGGCTCACTTGTTTGGATTTACCAAGGACAGAGTCAGTTTTCTTGGTACCTAATGATGTGAGGATGGCCAAATGCCAGGAGAGCTCTGAAGATGGACCTTTCCTGAGAAAACAGGTAGTGGCTAACCACTTTTTCCTGACATCTTCACAGAGTTGGTCAAGGAAACAAGATCTGAGAGAAGACAGGCCATTTCGGGGGAACATAGTATGGCCCACCAGTCAGAGGACACTCCGGATAGTCACAGACCTACTTGGGGGAAGGAGGTGCCTTTGTGGGAGTGGGTGTGGGTTTGTTGTTTTGTCTCATGTTCTGAGAATAGATAGGAAAGGTGGTTTATTTGGTTTGGAGTGGACAGTTTCTAGTAAGTCATTTGACACGGCGAGTGTTTCTGTTTCTGTGTATCCCACTGTGTCCGTTGTTGTAGACATTAGAAAAGAGAATGCATTAATGGATGTGTCCTGTCTAGTATAAATCTTCCCATAATTCATCCTGCCCAATATATGAATGGACTGCAGCTTGTCTTATCAATGTGCAACACCTCCTATGTTTCTAAGTTGTTGTTTTCTTCCTGAATTCTGGCCACTCTCCTGAATAGGCTCATGGATTTGTGTCCAAAATATGTACCACCTCCAAGCTCTGTGACAAGGCCATGTACTGGATAGCTGAAGAGAATGGCGAGCATCTCAGAAAACTCAGATATCTGTGTGACCAGGAAAGTCTCAGTGCAGAAACCCTGCTTTGGGCTTTTTGTTTACTTATTGCTGTGTTGCACTGAATGTCAGGAAGGTCATTGCCTCAGGCCACCCCTTTGTGAAGCCTGAAGAAAACAGTTTTCAAATGGAAATGAATGGGCCTCACCTGTGGCTCTTTGCTTAATTGCTTTGGAAAGGGATGTGTCTTTATCAGCCTCTTGGACCTGTGTGTGGCTGTGACTTAGATTCTCAGCACCTGATGGATCTTAAGAATGATCCCATGTGAGCTTCCAAAACCAAAATGGCAAAAAATATCATTCACTGTGGTTGAAGTCTCTTGCCTTCCTCTGTTAGGTTCCTCCACTCCATCAAATGAGAATAGGGATTCTTTGGGTCAAATGAGTTCTTCAAAGCCCTGAAGAGGTGCTTGTGTTTTCGCATGACTCTAAATCACCTAAAGAATCGATACCTAAAATCAGTAGGCCTCAAATTGGAGAAACACAGAAGTATTAACGGCAGGCTTTTTTGTTCACTCCTGGTTCACAGAAACGGTGTCCAGGCTACCCTGACTTTAGGCAAATGAGGAGAAAACCACCTGATTTTGGACACTGTCTTGGGCTGCGCCCCTCATGGAAACGTCCAGCCAGAGGTTAAGATGATTGACTATATGGAATAAGATGAGGGCCATGTGGGAGTGTTTTGGTTTTAATTTTAGTCATTTGTGTGGCATTGGAAAAAATGACTGGGTCCACGTGGGCTTGAACTCTGGTGTGATTCCCCTTAGAGACTGGGTTTTGGAACTGAACTCAGAGAAGCATTGCCATGAATTTTGTTGGGATTTTAAGAGGCCACGCATGAAAGTCGCTCTTGGAAACTGAGACCTAGGCCCCGGGTGGATTTCCACAGAGGCCTGGGAATCTCAGCAAGGATATCACATGATTTTATTCTTAAAGAAATGGCAGCCATAGTTGAGAGTCAAAACACACATCGACCTCACATTGTAGACCTCAATGGGCCTGGCCTAATGTGACCTTTTGTCCACTCTTTGGGAAGCCTTGCCTGTGAGAGTTCTCCAGAGATTTAATTGAAATGAGCTTCCTCACCATTTAATGTTTGCTGAATGAATTGAAACACACAGTGCCTCCAACTTCATGCTTGAAAAATGGCTAGATAAATACCATGAAATTTTTGAAATTCCTATGACCAGGTGGCACTGGAGAAACATTGGATGTCCTGTTGCTGATCATGAGTATACCAGACAGTGCCTTGATTTACTGAGTTTCATGAAAATGGTGTAGAACAGAGATGCCAGTAAGTTGGAGCCTGCTGAGTAGTGGGTCTAGAGCAGTGGTGGGGAGGTGTTTGATAAAACATCCGTGGTAGGGCCATGTGGATCTACCATTGGATTCCAAATGGCTTGTAACTGACACGGTGCAGCCAGCAGACCCTTATATGTAAAGGCATCTTGTTATATGGAGAGTTTTCAGAGGAAAATTAAGAATCAGGTTGATATGGACAAGGGGGCAATGGGGCAAGCTGTGAGAGATAGAAGCCTAGTTGGTGAATTCTCTTGCAGACCCTGAGGCACCACACGGGACAGAACTCCCTCCAGCACTGTGTCCCAGTTTAGCTCCTAGTATTTCGTGAAACAAATACCAAACTCACAGTGCAGCAGCAAAAACACCACAAAAATTGGAGGAGGACCAAATGGCTTCACAGTCCTCACGGGGAGACACTTAGTCCCCAGTGGCCTCAGTTTACCTACAAAGAGAGGATTCAGAACTGCTTCATCTTGTTCATTGGAAAATAAGAAACCATGTCCTCCAGGTCACATAGATGCAGACCCAGCTTTGATGGTCTCACTACAAAGGAAGCCAAATCTCCTGAAAACAACATATATTTCAAGTGCGGAAGCTCAGAGGCAGTTTCTCAAAAAGTTTTTAGGCCAGCAGTGCTCCATGTTTGTGGAGTGTTTACCCTGTCCCTTAGTTTTGGAAACTCCTCTACCACCTCCAAGGTTGTGAACTCCTGAGCATTTTCCATTCCAGATATGTATTCACTGATTTTGTAACTCTTCTCCTCTAATTGTGTCTTACATGGGGTGAAGGTAATGTCAAGGCATTGTTCTGGATGAGAGCGGGAGGATATTTGTGCAGCATATATTTACATACACATTGGATTCATTTTCCAATTTTCCATTCGAAATACTGAATCCCTGACACTAACCCATGCCTAGTAGACTCAGACTATTCATCCTAATATAATGGAGAAAATTAACCCACACAATAGAAATACAAGCACTTCAGAGGAGACATGTTGTATAGTTGGACTTGACATTTGCATTATATAAGGTAGGAGTTATAAATCTAATCAAATTTTAATTGAAATATTCTCCATGTGTTTTTAAACTTAACAAATATGTGAATTCTTGTTTCCCTTATCTGTAGCCTATTCACACATGTATATTTATATGCATATATCGAATCCTACCAGGTATCACACGTACATTTTTGTGAGGTGGCTGTCTTGGCAGATACAAATTGTGAGAAGAGTTCACTCCTCCTAAATGCTGTTGGAAATGAAAATTCAACCTATAGGAGAGCTTCCTAGTAGAACAACGTTATACATAAACTCATGTTCAGTAAAATAAATATTTTTGCATCTGTGGATGATATATATTTACTGAAGAATTTCGATTGGCATTTATATTGGTACTTTTTAATGTCTGTGAGTGTTGTGTGTGTGTGTTTGTGTGTGTGTGTGTATATATATATATATATATATATATATATAGATAGATAGATAGATATAGATATAGATATAGATATACTCTCCAAATTTTTCAAAATATGAGATATATGTGTCTAATATACACTCTCTAAATTCATTCATGTTCATGTATGTGGATTTATAATCAACATTTCACAAGATTATAAACAGAAATATTCATCCACCTGAAATACATATTTGTTTCCTAGTACTGAAAACTAACTTCAGTGAATGGTGCATACAAATCCTAATTATTCTACAGTAACTGACCCTGTCTAACATCAATGCAAGTAGACTCCTATGCGACATGATATGTAATTTGTCATTCATTTGTATTCGACACTGGTACATTATTGTTTCTTCAGTTTTTGCACATCACAGGATATACATTTCATCCACAAGTTCACAAATTAATAGGCATTTGTTTCAACTTTAATCACTTCTTGCTTCAGAACACATGTATTGTCAGGGTTTCTTCACTGGTCTTTTCATGAGACTTCTTTCCAAACACATTATTTTGAATTTCCATAATCATTTTGAAGCAAAACTCACACACTCTTCATGATAAACCAAAACACTAATATTTCCATTAGATATATAACTGGTTGGAATGAATGATTGTTATCAATATACGATTTCCTTTAATTTTTCAGATATCAGTTCAATTCATTATTTAAAGTTCAAAAAAGTTATATTATTTATTCACAGTATGGTCTATTCATGCTTTTTCTCTATGTTCATAGAAACAGGGTACACTTCTTTGTACCCCCGATTCTAATTTTACATCTTCAATATATTGCTCATAGAAATGGTGAAAGAAATACACATGTCACCTCATTATCACAGTAATATTCTGGACAAAAAATGGATAGGTCACACTTATGATTGTACCAAAGCCTAAACGGAAAGTGAACATGGATTTCTAAACACATCCATGTCCAGGTTGCCTAATGCTGTCAATTGTCAATCCTATTGGTGACTACGTATTTGTTTTTTCCTAATTTATATATTCAAACTCAACCCTGTTGAAAATGTCTAATTCTATCACTCACTTCATACTTTGCCTGATTTCGTAATGTTTCTATTGATATCTGCTTTTCTACATATTTTCCCCAGGTCAACATAGTGACTGACTCTTCATATGTGCTGACAATTACATTCACTCTATAACCGAAAGTCTATTGCTAAAGAACTTTTGGTCCAAATCCTATACTCACTCTTCTTCCTAAACCTACCGACTATCTTCCTAATCCTACTGAATATCCCTTTTTGACTGGATGTTCTCTTCTAAATTCAATCATCCAATGTACAAGGTCCTATGCCATTGTATATCGAATTATCTGAGACATCTTTGCAGAACATAATTCAAAGCTAAGTATCCCAATCAAGGGCAAAACCCTTCGGGGCTTCAAATCATACCTAGATTTCTGTTTTCATACTTATATTTCACCTCTATATTCTTGTAAATATTGCAGGTTCCCAATACCATTATTCATCGCACAGAATCATTCGTACCCAAATCAAACCTGTTTTTAACCCCAAGTATACACTGTTCCCTCAATCATTTTACAGAACAGCAGGGACAGAGTGGTTCTTACAATACAGGAAAGTTGGGGACCTTCCACCTGATGAGAACCTCAAATGTCCATGCACAAATGATACCTGGAGAAGTTGTAGGCAGGTATGAAGCACCTGAGAGAGCAAAAGTCATCTTCCATGGCAAACAACCTGGTCAGGATGAAGGGATGTGTCTGAATCTGCCTCTCTCTTCTTATTGTAGAGAAGATGGACCAAACCAGGCCTGAGTGGAGAGCTGTTGCCGGGTGCCAATGGTTGATATACATTCTACCTTATGAAAGTGTCACAGGAAGTAGGGGCAACCTCCATCTTATGTTACCCTTGGAAGCAACTGTTAGGAAAAAGTGGTTGCCAAGGCAGTGACCTCATTCAGTTCCACAGAATGTGACATACCTCATTTCTTTGGTGATGGAACTCTCTGAACTTGGTATCCAAGAATCCAGGCACCCAGAGGCAGTCCCAGTCCCAGTCCCAGTGGGCTCACTTGTTTGGATTTACCAAGGACAGAGTCAGTTTTCTTGGTACCTAATGATGTGAGGATGGCCAAATGCCAGGAGAGCTCTGAAGATGGACCTTTCCTGAGAAAACAGGTAGTGGCTAACCACTTTTTCCTGACATCTTCACAGAGTTGGTCAAGGAAACAAGATCTGAGAGAAGACAGGCCATTTCGGGGGAACATAGTATGGCCCACCAGTCAGAGGACACTCCGGATAGTCACAGACCTACTTGGGGGAAGGAGGTGCCTTTGTGGGAGTGGGTGTGGGTTTGTTGTTTTGTCTCATGTTCTGAGAATAGATAGGAAAGGCGGTTTGTTTGGTTTGGAGTGGACAGTTTCTAGTAAATCATTTGACACGGCGAGTGTTTCTGTTTCTGTGTATCCCACTGTGTCCGTTTTTGTAGACATTAGAAAAGAGAATGCATTAATGGATGTGTCCTGTCTAGTATAAATCTTCCCATAATTCATCCTGCCCAATATATGAATGGACTGCAGCTTGTCTTTTCGATGTGCAATACCTGCTATCTTTCTAAGTTGTGTTTTCTTCCTGAATTCTGGCCACTCTCCAGAATAGGCTCATGGATTTGTGTCCAAAATATGTACCTCCTCCAAGCTCTGTGACAAGGCCATGTACTGGATAGCTGAAGAGAATGGCGAGCATCTCAGAAAACTCAGATATCAGTGTGACCAGGAAAGTCTCAGTGCAGAAACCCTGCTTTGGGCCTTTTGCTTACTTTTTGTTGTGTTGCACTGAATGTCAAAAAGGTCTTTGCCTCAGGCCACCCCTTTGTGAAGCCTGAAGAAAACAGTTTTCAAATGGAAATGAATGGGCCTCACCTGTGGCTCTTTGCTTAATTGCTTTGGAAAGGAATGTGTCTTTATCAGCCTCTTGGACCTGTGTGTGGCTGTGACTTAGATTCTCAGCACCTGATGGATCTTAAGAATGATCCCATTTGAGCTTCCAAAACCAAAATGGCAAAAAATATCATTCATTGTGGTTGAAGTCTCTTGCCTTCCTCTGTTAGGTTCTTGCACTCCATCAAATGAGAATAGGGATTCTTTGGGTCAAATGAGTTCTTCAAAGCTCTGCAGAGGTGCTTGTGTTTTCGCATGACTCTAAATCACCTAAAGAATCAATACCTAGAATCAGTAGGCCTCAAATTGGAGAAACACAGAAGTATTAACGGCAGGCTTTTTTGTTCATTCCTGGTTCACAGAAACGGTGTCCAGTCTACCCTGACTTTGGACAAATGAGGGGAAAACCACCTGATTTTGGACACTGTCTTGGGCTGCGCCCCTCATGGAAACGTCCAGCCAGAGGTTAAGATTATTGACTATATGGAATAAGATGAGGGCCATGTGGGAGTGTTTTGGTTTTAATTTCGGTCATTTGTGTGGCATTGGAAAAAATGACTGGGTCCACGTGGGCTTGAACTCTGGTGTGATTCCCCTTAGAGACTTAGAGACTGAGTTGTGGAACTGAACTCAGAGAAGCATTGCCATGATTTTTTTGTGATTTTAGAATGCCATACATTGAAATCGCCTTTGGAAACTGAGATGTAGGCCTGTGTGGAGAGCTCTTTGTGGGTGACTATGGCTGATATGCCATTCTAATTTTTGAGAGTGTCACAGGAAATAGGGAAAGCCTCCATCTCATTGGACCCTTGGAAGCAACTGTTAGGACAAAGTGGTTGCCAATGCAGTGACCCATTCAGTTTCATAGAAAGTGACATACCTCATTTGCATCGTGATGGAACTCTCTGAACTTTGTATCCAAGGAGCCAGGCACCCAGAGGCAGTCCCAGTCCCAGTCCCAGTGGGCTCACTTGTTTGGATTTACCAAGGATAGTGTCAGTCATTCTTGGTACCTACTGAAGTGAGGATTACCAAATGCCTGGAGAGCTCTGAAGAGGGACCTTTCCTGAGAAGGCAGGTAGTGGCTCACCACTTTTTCCTTACAACTTTACAGAGTTGGCCAAGGAAAACAGATCTGAGAGAGGACAGGCCTTTTCAGAAGAACAGAGTATGGCCACCAGTCAGAGGACATTCTGGTTAGTCACAGACCTACTTGGGGAAGGAGGAGCCTTTTTGGGAGTGGGTGTGGGTTTGTGGTTTGTCTCATGTTCTGAGAATAGGTAGGAATGGCGGTTTGTTTGTTTTGGAGTTAACTGTTTCTGGTAAGTCGTTTGACGAGGTGAGTGTTTCCATGTCTGTGTATCCCACTGTGTCTGTGGTAGTAGACATGAGAAAAGAGAATGCAGTAATTGATGTGTCATGTCTAGTATAAAGCTTCCCAGCATTCATCCTGCCCAATTTATAAATGGAGTGCGGCTTGCCTTATACACGGGCAACACCTAATACCTTCCTAAGTCCCTGTTTACTTCCTGAATTCTGGCCACTCTCTAGAATTGGCTCATGGTTATGTGTCCAAGATATGTACCAAATCCAAGGTCTCTGACATGGCCATGTACTCGATACCTGAATGGAATGGCTAGCATCTCAGAAAACTCAGATATCAGTGTGACCAGGAAAGTCTCAGTGGAGATACCCTGCTTTGGGCCTTTTGCTTACCTATTGTTCTGTTGCCCTGAATATCAGGAAGGTCTTTATCTCATGCAACCCCTTTGTTAAGCCTGAAGAAAACAGTTTTCAAATGGAAATGAATGTGCATCACCTCTGGTTCTTTGCTTAATTGCCTTGGAAAAGGATGTGTCTGATTCAGGCCCTTTGCCCTGTTTTAGGCTCTGGCTTAGATTCTCAGCACCTGATGGATGTAAAGAAAGATCCCATATGTGCATCTAAACCAAAATGGAAAAACTTTCAGTCAATATGCATGAATTCTATTGCCTTCCTTTGTTAGGTTTCTGAAATTCATCATGTCAGAATAGGGATCCTTTGCGTGAAATGAGTTCTTCAAATCTCTGCAGAGGTGCTTGGCTTTTCTCATGACTCCAATTCACAAAAAGAATCTAGACCCCACAGTCAGAGAGCCTCAAATTGGAGAAGCGAAGCAGTATTAAGGGCAGGCCTATTTGATCACTCCTGGTTCACAGGAATGGTGTCCAAGCCACCCTGACTTTCAGAAAATGAGAGGCAATGGAGCTTATTTTGGACACTGTCTTGGGATGTGCCCCTCATGGAAACCTCCATCCAGATGTTATGATGAGTATCTTTATGGTAGAAGATGAGGGCCATGTAGGAGTGTTTTGGTTATTATTGTGGTCAATTGTGTCGCAATTGGAAGTGATGACTGGGTCCACCTGGGCTTGAATTCTGCTGTGATTCCCCTTAGAGACTGAGTTCTGGAACTGACCTCAGAGAAGTATTGACATGAATTGTGTTGGGATTTTAGGAGGCCAGGAATGAGAGTTGCCATTGGAACCTGGGATCAAGGCCCAGAGAGGCTTTCCACAGAACACTGGGAATCTCAGCCAGGATATTACATGTTGTGTGTTAGGGGACGAGGGCAGGGGATAAGCAGGGAGAGAAGAGTCCAGTAGAGTCAAATCTTGTGACTCAGGGAGAACAGAGGGTGGAGGAGAAGGAGGAGGTGAGGGTTTGAGTGATCATGTGGGAAGGAGTAGGAGCAGCGGTAGGGGCAAGGAAAGGCTTCACCCATGGAGGAGGAGATTTGCAGAGGTCCTGCCAAGTTAAGATATATGGCTGTTGATCTGGATGGCTACGTGGTGCTGGCTGAAAGACAATACCTCTGACTTTTTAAATTAGTGGGAAGTAGAAAGATCCTTCTAGGGGCCATACAACTCCAAAGATGGGCCATTCTGAGGCACAGAGATTCTGCCAGGTCCAGCGTTTTACTAAAAAAAGAAAGATTCTGAGCCCTTAAGCAGACTTTGGTCCAGTGATCAAGGGTCAGGGACAGAGGCATTGAAGTGCTCTGTTCCATAATGAAAGTTACACAAACAGTAAAAGCAACGACACACGACACAGATAAGACAAGACCATTAATACAGGCAATGAACGTCCAACACTGAGACCAGGAATGAGTAGCCGGCAAAACCCAATGGGATGGCAATAACGAATCTAAAAGAAAATATCACTGAGTCGAGAAGACTATTGTTCCTTGATTTCCGGAGTTCTCTGTGGGGTCCTCCAGGGAAGTGCCCTGTGTCTCTGTGACACGTCTTTCAGCCACCGTCGGAGAAAGCCCAGGATCTTCATCGCCAGCAATTTTGCCAAGCCCTAACAAGAAAGCTGAAACCAGAAAGAGGCACCTTACTTGCTCCAAGAGGAGCCCGTTGGGGTCTCTCGTCTGCCACTGCTGGAACTCGGTGGAACCTCAATATGTAAAGGTCAGGTGAGTGTCGGAGGAAGATACTACCAAGAGACTGTCTCATGCAACAGCAAAGGGTTTATTTGTGGTCCAGCATGCTGGAGCTCAGAGCTAAATTAAATAGAGCAGAGACCCCTGAGAACAGCTTAAGCAGATCCTTGGAGAGGGAAGAGAGGGAAGTTTAGTGATGGGTAAGGGCGAGTGGGCGGTTTGCATCACACCGAGTGAGGGAGTACATTCTGCAGTTGGGCTGTTGGGAACAGTACATTCTAGAACAAGATTAGCAAACATTTCTCAAGATTTCAACAGTGTTTTGTTAAGCATACAGAAAAACAGGAAGTGACAAGTACCTATTTTATTAATTTTATTAACCTTTCACTACCGACTATGCCTTTTTGACTTGATGTTCCTTCTACATTAATTCATGCAACATACAAGGTACTATGCCATTGTATATCGATTTATCTGAGACAACTCTGCAGAACATAATTCAACGCCACGTATCCCTATCAAGGGCCCAATGCCTTTCTGGGCTTCAAATCAGACTTAGATTTCTTTTTTCATACATATATTTCACCTATATATTCTTCTACACATAGCAAGTTCCCAATACCATTATTCATCCAGCAAAATGATTTCTAACCCAAATCGAGCATGTTTTTAACCATAAACGGACACTGTTCCCTCAATCTAACTTTACAGAAGAGCAGGGAAGGAGTTGATATTACAATACAGAAATGTAGAAAAACTTCCACCTGCTGAGAACCTCAAAGGTCCATGCAGAAATGATCCCTGGAGAAGATGTAGGAAGCAATAAAGGACCTGAGAGACCAAAAGTCATCTTCCATGGCAAACAAGCCAGTCAGGATAAAAGGTTGTGTCTGAATCAGATTCTCTTTTAATGTAGAGATCATGGACCAAACCAGGCCTGTGTGGAGATCTATTCCTGGGTGCCTATGGTTGATATACCATTATAACTTGTTAAAGTGTCACAGGAAGTAGGGGCAGCCTCAATCTCTTGGGACCCTTGGAAGCAACAGTTAGGACAAAGTGGTTGCCAAGACAGTGCCCTCAATCAGTTCAGGAAGGAAGTGACCTCACCTCACTTTCTTGGTGATGGAACTCTCTGAACGTGGGATCCAGGAAGCCAGGCACACAGAGCCAGTCCCAGTCCCAGTCCCAGGGGTCTCACTTGTTTGGATTTACCAAGGACAGGGTCAGTCTCCTTTGGTACCTACAGTTGTGAGGAAGGCCAAATGCCAGGAAAGCTCAGATGCAGGGCTTTTCATGAGAAAGCAGGTAGTGGCTCACCATTGACTCCTGAGAAGTTCACAGAGTTGGCCAAGGAGACAAGATCTGAGACAGGAAAGGCCATTTTGGGGGAACATATTATGGCCCACAAGTCAGAGGACACTCTGGATACTCACAGACCTACTTAGGGGAAGGAGGTTCCTTTGTGGGTGTGGTTGTGGGTTTGTGGTTTTGTCTCATTTTCTGAGAATAGGTAGGACAGTCGGTTTGTTTTATTTGAAGTGGACTGTTTCTAGTAAGTCTTTTCACATGGCGAGTGTTTCAATGTCTGTGTATTCCACTGTTTCCGTGGTTGTAGACATTAGAAAAGAGAATTCATCAATGGATGTGTCGTGTCTAGTAGAAAGCTTCTCAGCATTCATATTGCCCCGTTTATGAATGGACTGTAGCTTGCCTTATCGATGTGCAACACCTGCTACCTTTCTGAGTTCCTATTTTCGTCCTGAATTCCGGCCAATCTCAAGAATAGGCCCATGGTTTTGTGTCCAATATATGTACCACCTCCAAGCTCTGTGACATGGCCATGTACTGGATAGCTGAAGACAATGGCGAGCATCTCAGAAAACTCAGACATCAGTGTGACCAGGAAAGTCTCAGAGGAGAAACCCTGCTTTGGGCCTTTTGCTTACCTATTGTTCTGTTGTCCTGAATGTCAGGAAGGTCTTTGGCTCAGGCCACCCCTTTGTGAAGCCTGAAGAAAACAGTTTTCAAATGGAAATGAATGGGCATACCTGTGGCACTTTCCTTAATTGCTTTGGAAAGTTATGTGTCTGAATCAGCCCCTTGGCCCTGTGTGTGGCTGTGGCTTAGATTCTCAGCACCTGATGGATCTAAAGAAAGTTACCATGTGTGCATCCAAAAGAAAAATCGCCAAAAGAGCAATCATTGGGATGAAGTCTCTCGACTTCCTCTGTAAGGTTCCTGACCTCCATCAAGTGAGAATGGGATCCTTTGGGTCAAAAGAGTTCTTTAAAACCTGCAGAGGCTAGCCCATTGTGCTTGGGTTTTCTCATGACTAAAATTCACATAAAGAATCTAAACCCCACAGACAGTAGTCCTCAAATTGGAGCGGTATTAACGGCAGTCCTATTTGATCACTTTTGGTTCACAGGATGGGTGTCCAGGCCACCTTGACTTTAGGCAAATAAGGGGTAAAGGAGCTTATTTTGGACACTGTCTTGGTCTGCGCCCCTCATGGAAACCTCCAGCCAGATTATGATGAGTGTCTATATGAAAGAAGATGAGGGCCATATGGGAGGGTTCTTGTTTTAATTGTGGTAATTTGTGTGGTAGTTGGAAGAGATGACTGGGTCCACCTGGGCTTGAACTATGGTGTGATTCCCCTTAGAGACTGAGTTCTGGAACTGACCTCAGAGAAGTATTGCCATGAATAGTGTTGGGATTTTAGTAGACCACGCATGAGAATCGCTTTTGGAAACTGAGATCTAGGCCCAGGATGGCTTTCCACAGAGCTCGGGGATTCTGAGCCAGGATATCACATGATTTAATTCTTAAAGACTTGGTAGCCATAGTTGAGAGTCCAAACACACATGGACCTCACATTGTATACCTCAATGGGCCTGGATTCATGTGTCCTTTTGGCCACTCTTTGGGAAGGCTTGCCTGTGAGTGTTCTCCAGAGCTTTCATTGAAATGAGCTTCCTCACCATTTAATGGTTCCTGAATTAAATGAAACCCACACTGCCTCCAACTTCATCCTTGAAAAATGACTAGATTAATACCATGAAATTTTTGAAATCCCCATGACCAGGAGGCACTGGATAACCTTTAGATATCCTGTTGCTGATCATGAGTATAACAAACAGTGCCTTGATTGACTGAGTTTCGTGAAAATGGTGTAGAACAGAGATGCCAATAAGTTGGAGCCTGCTGAGTAGTGGGCGTAGAGCAGTGGACTGTAGGTGTGTAAATAAATATTTTTGGTAGGACCACCTGAATTTTCCATTGGCTTCCAAAACTTGCGACTGACATGGTGCAGGCAGCAGACCTTTATATGTAAAGGCATCTTGTTATATGGAGAGGTTTCTGGGGAATGTTCAGAATCAAGTTGGTATAGTCAAGGGGAAAGCTATGTGGGTGAGAAGCCTGGTTCGTACATTCTCTTGCCGACCCTGACCAACCACACATGACAGAACTCCCTCCAGCATTGTTTCCCAGTTGAACTTACTGTATTTCATGAAACAAATACCAAATTCCCAGTGCAGCAGTAAGAAACACCCTGAAAATTGGAGGATGACCAAATGGCTTCACAGACCACACGGGAAGACACTTAGCTCCCAGTGGCAACAGTTTACCTACAAAGGGAGATTTCAGACCTGCTGCCTCATGTTCATTACAAAATAAGGAACCATGTCCTCCAGGTCACATAGATGCAGACCCAGAATTTTTGGTGTCACTACAAACGAAGCTAAATCTCCTGACAATTACATAAATTTCTTGTGCCTAACCTCAGAGGAAGTTTCTCAATAAGTCTTTAGGTCAACACAGCTCCATGTTTCTGGAGTGTTTACCCTCTCCCATACTTTTGTAAACTGTTTTACCACCTCCAGTGTTGTGAACTCCTGAGCATTTTTCATTCCACATATGTATTCACAGGTTTTCTAACTCTTCTCCTCTAATTGTGTCTTACTTTTAGCGATGGTTATGTCAAGGCATTGTTCTGGATGAGAGAGGGAAGATTTTTGTGTATCCCATGTTTGCATAAACATTAGATTCATTTTCCTATTTTCCATTTGAAATACTGAATCCCTAACACTAACCCATACCCTACTAGACTCTGACTACTAATCCTAATATCATGGAGAAAAAAAACCTAACTGAATAAAATACAGTCCTTTCATCGGAAGCATGGTGTATATTTGTATTTGCCTTCTGCTTTTTCAAGAGTATGTGTTTTAAATTTACTAAACTTTTCATTTTAATATTTCTCCATGATTTTTTAAAGTTATCACATATGTAAATTCCTGTCTCCCTTTCTCTGTATCCTATTCAGCACATGTATTTTTTTATGCATATACAATATCCTACCTGGTATCACACGTACATTCTTGTAAGATCACTGACTTTGGAATATAAAAATTGTGAGAAGAGATGACTCTCCCTAAATAATGAGGGAACTGAAAATTCCACCTATGGGTGAGCTTCCTAGTGAAAAACACTATACATAAATCCATGTTCAGTAAAATGAATATTTTTGGATTTGTGAATGAATTATATTTCATCATGAATATCGATTGGCATGTATATTGCTAAATATTAATGTGTGTCTGTGTGTGTGTGTGTGTGCGTGTGTGTGTGTGTGTGTGTGTGTGTATATTCTCCAGATTTTAAAAAAATATGAAAAATATGAGTCTTATTATACACTCCCTAAATTCATTCATATTTATTTATGTTCATTTAAATTCAAATTTTCACATGATTATTCTCAGTAATATTCATACACCTGAAATATATTTTGGTTTCCTACTACTGAAAACTAAGTTCAGTGGATGGTGCTTAAAAATCCTAATATTTCTACAGTAATTGACCCAGTTTAACATCAATGCAAGTAGATTGCTATGGGACATGATGTGTAATTTGAAGTTCGTTTTTACTCAACACTGGTACATTACTATTTCTTCAGTTTATGGACATCATAGGATGTATTTTTTCATCCACAACTTCACAAATTTTTTTTGGCATTTGGTTCACTTTCAATTACTTACTACTTCAGAACACATGTATTCCTCCATGTTTCTTTACTGGTCTTTTCACTAGACTTCTTTCTAAACACATTATTTTCGATTCCATAATCATTTTTGAAGCAAAACTCACTCTTCAAGATAAACTGTCACCCTAATAATACCATAGCATATATAACTCGTTGGAATGATGGTATATATATCAATATACGATTTCCAATATATTTTCAGATGCAAACTCAATCCATTATTTAGTCTTGGATCCAGTTATATACTTTATTCACAATATGGTCTATTCATGCATCATGTCAATAATCATCAACACAAGGTACACCTATTTGTATCCCCAGTACTAATTTATAAGTTTTCAGAATATTACTCCCCATTATGGTGGAAGAAATACTCATGTCACCTGATCTACATATACATTTTACCACAGTAGTATTCTGAACACAAAATGCAAGGGTCACACTTATGTTTGTACCAAAGCCTAAATGGGAAGTGACCATGGATTACTAAAAGCATCTATGTCCAGGGTGCCTACTGCTCTCAAATATCAATCCTATTGGTTACTACATATTTGTTTCTTCCTAAGATTATATATTTAACCTCAAGCCTGTTGAAAATATCTAATCCTATCACTCACTTTATACTTTGCATGATTTCCTAATTTCCCTATTGATATCTGCTTTTCTACATATTTTTGCCCAGTTCATCATTGTGACTGTCTCTTCACATGTGCTGACATTTACATTCACCCTCTAACTGAAACCCAATTGCTAAAGAACTTTTGGTCCAACTCCTAGACTCACTATTCTTCCTAAACCTACTATCTTCCTAATCCTACAGACTATCCCTTTTTGACTGGATGTTCTCTTTTACTTTCAATCATCCCAGGTATAGGGTCCTATGCCATTGTATATCGATTTATCTGTGACCTTGGTGCAGAACATAGGGCCCAATGCCTTTCTGGGCTTCAAATCTTTCCTAGATCTCTGTTCTCATACATATATTTCATGTTTATATTCTTATAAATATCACAGGTTCCCAATACCATAATTCGTCCAGCAGAATGACTCCTAACCCAAATCGAACATGCTATTAACACTAACCATACACTGTTCCCTCAATCTCACTTTACAGAAGAGCAGGGACAGAGTTGGTCTTAAAATCCAGGAAGGTACAGTATCATCCACCAGCTGAGAACCTCAAAAGTTCCTGCAGAAATAATCCCTGGAGAAGGTGTAGGCAGGTATGAAGGATCTAAGTGAGCAAAAGTCATCTTCCATGGCAAACAACCCGGTCAGGATGAAAGGATGTATCTGAATCAGCCTCTCTCTTCTTAATATAGAGAAGATGGACCAAACCAGGCCTGTGTGGAGAGCTGATCCCGGGTCCCTATGGTTGATATACCATTCTAACTTGTGAAAATGTCAGAGCAAGTAGGTGCAGCCTCCATGTCATGGGACCCTTGGAAGAAACTGTTAGGACAAAGTGGTTGTCAAGGTAGTGACCTCATTCAGTTCCTGAAGGAAGTGACCTCAACTCACTTCCTTGGTGATGGAACTCTCTGAACTTGGAATCCAGGAAGCCAGGCACCCAAAGCCAGTCCCAGTCCAAGTCCCAGTGGTCAAACTTGTTTGGATTTACCAAGGACAGAGTCAGTCTTTCTTGGTACCTATTGTTGTGAGGATGACCAAATGCCAGGAAGGTCTGAAGAGCGGCCTTTCCTGAGAAAGCAGGTAGTGGCTCACTGCTGGGTCCTTACAGCATCACAGAGTTGTCCACAGAGACCAGATCTGAGACAGGACAGCCCATTTTGGGGGAATATATTATGGCCCACCAGTCAGAGGACACTCTGGATAGTCACAGACCTACTGGGGGAAGGAGGTGCCATTGTGGGTGCAGTTGTATGTTTGTTGTTTTGTCTCATGTTCTCAGAATAAGTAGGAAAGGTTGTTTGTTTGGTTTGGAGTGGACTGTTTCTAGTAAGTCATTTGACAAGGCGAGTGTTTCTGTGTCAACATATCCCACTGTGTTCATGGTTGTAGACATTAGAAAAGAGAATGCATCAATGCATGTGTCCTGTCTACCAAAAAGCTTCCCAGCATTCATCCTGCACAATTTATGAATGGACTACAGCTTGCCTTATGAATGAACAACACCTGCCATCTTCCTAAGTTCCTGTTTTCTTCCTGAATTCTGGTCACTCTCCAGATTACCATCATGGTTTTGTGTCCAAAATATGTACCACCTCGAAGCTCTATGACGTGGTCATGTACTGGATAGCTGAAGGAAAATGCGAGTATATCAGAAAACTCAGATATCAGTGTGACTAAGAAAGTCTCAGTGGAGAAAACCTGCTTTGGGCCTTTTTGTTTATGTATTGTTCTGTTGCCCTGAATGTCAAGAAGGTCTTTGCCTCAGGCCACCCCTTTGTGAAGCCTGAAGAAAGAAGTTTTCAAATGGAAATAAATGGGCATCACCTGTGGCTCTTTGCTTAATTGCTTTGGAAAGGGATTTGTCTGAATCTGCCTCTTTGCCCTGTGTGTGGCTGTGGCTAGATTCTCAGCACCTGATGGATCTAAAGAAAGATCCCATGTGTACATTCAAAACCAAAATGGCAAAAAGAGCAGTCATTGTGGATGAAGATTCTTGCCTTCCTTTGTTAGGTTCCTGACCTCCTTTAAGTGAGAATAGGGATCCTTCGAGTCAAATGAATTCTTGAATGCTCTGCAGATGTGCTTGGGTTTTCTCATGACTGCAAATCGCAAAAAAAAATCTATACCTGACTTTCACTAGGCCTCAAATTATAGAAACAGAGCGGAATTGATGGCAGGCCTTTTTGATAACTCCTGGTTCACAGGAAGGGTGTCCAGGCCACCCTGATTTTAGGCAAATTAGAGGCAAGGGAGCTTATTCTGGACACTGTGTTTGGTTGCGACCCTCATGGTATCCTCCATCTAGAACTTTTTATGAGTGTTTTTATGGACGAAGATGAGGGCCATGTCGGAGTGTTTTCGTTTTAATTGTAGTCATTTGTGTGGGGGTTGGAAGAGATGACTGGGTCCACCTGGGCTTGAACTCTGGTGTGATTCCCCTTACAGCCTGAGTTCTGGAACTTACCTCATAGAAGTACTGAAATGAATTGTGTTGGTTTTTAGGAGGCCATGCATGAGAGTCGCCCTTTGAAACTGAGATCTAGGCCCAAGGTTGCTTTCCACAGAGCAATGGGAATCTCAGCCAGTAAATCACATGATTTTATTCTGAAAGATTTGGCAGCCATAGTTGGCCTTCAGAAGCAAGCAGGAGTGGCCATACTCATATCGAATAAAATCAACTTCAAACCTAAGTTAATCAAAAGTGATAAAAAAGGACACTATATACTGTTAAAAGGTACCATTCACCAACAGGACATAACAATTATCAATTTGTATGCACCAAACAATTTTGCTGCAAAGTCATAAAACAAACTCTCCTCAAGTTCAAGAGTCAAATAGGCTATAACACAATAATTAAGGGTGACTTCAACACACAACTCTCGCCATTAGACAGATCCTCTAGAGAAAAGCTGATTAAAGAAACTATAGAACTCAATAACACAATCAATAACCTAGACTTAACCAACATATATAGAATATATCCAACATCATAAAGTGGATACATGTTCTTCTCTGCAGCACATTGGTCCTACTCAAATATAGACCATATTTTATGCCATACGGAAACTCTTAGAAAATATAAAGTTATGGAGATAATACCATGCACCATATCTGATCATAATGGACTGAAACTTGAAATTAATGATAAAAAAAGGAAGAAAAAATTCTACATCACTTTGAAAATGAACAATATATTACTGAATGATCAATGCGTTACAGAAGACATAAAGGAGGAGATAAAAAATTTCTTAGAGACAAATGACAATACAGACACAGCATACCAGATTCTATGAGAAACAATGAAAGCAGTTTTAAGAGGAAAATTCATTTTTTTGGAATTCTTTCATCAAAAAAAGAAAAAAAAAACAACAAATAAATGATCTCACACTACACCTTAAAAACCTAGAAAAAACAGCAAAACAACAGCAAATGTAGTTGAAGACAAAAAAAAATTAAAATTAGAGGAGAAATCAAAAAAATTGAAACAAAAAACATTGAAAAAATAAAAGTTGGTTCTTTGAATAAATAAATAAGATCGACAGGACCTTAGCCATGCTAATGAAGAGAAATAGAGAGAGAGAACTCAAATTACTAACATATGGGATAAAAATGGCAATATCACAACAGACACTACAGAAATACAGAAGATAATTAGAAAGTAATTTGAAACCCTATATTCCAATAAAACACAAGATAATGAAGATATCGATAAATTTCTTATGTCATATGATCTGCCCAGAATGAGACAGGAAGACACACACAATTGAAATAGACCAATAACAATAGAAGAAATAGAAGAAACCATCAAAAGACTAGCAACCAAAAAACTCCCTGGACCAGATGGATATACAGCGGAGTTCCAAAAAACCTTCAAAGAAAAATTAATACCAATACTTTTCAAGCTATTTCAAGAAATAGAAAAAGAAGGAGTTCTTCCAAATTCATTCTATGAGGCCAACATCACCCTGATCCCAAAACCAGACAAACACACTTCAAAGAAAGAAAACTACAGACCAATATCTCTAATAAATTTGGATGCAAAAATTCTCAATAAAATCCTGGCGAATCAAATACAAAAGCATATCAAAAAAATTGTGCTTCGTGATCAAGTAGGATTTATCCCTGGGATGCAAGGCTGGTTCAATATACGGAAATCAATAAATGTAATCCATCACATCAATAGACTTAAAGAGAAGAACCATATGATTATCTCGATAGATTCAGAAAAAGCATTCTAAAAAGTACAGCATCCCTTTATGTTTAAAACACTATTAAAAACTAGGAATAACAGGAACTTACCTCAA
Organism: Callospermophilus lateralis; assembly: GCF_048772815.1. Lineage (NCBI taxonomy): Eukaryota > Metazoa > Chordata > Mammalia > Rodentia > Sciuridae > Callospermophilus > Callospermophilus lateralis. The sequence goes on along the minus strand of NC_135313.1, from coordinate 120,396,376 downwards.
CATGGTAAAAGCTATATATGCTAAACCTCAGGCTAGCATCATCCTAAATGGAGAAAAACTGAAGACAGGGATGCCCTCTATCACCACTTCTATTCAATTTAGTTCTTGAAATACTATCCAGAGCAATTACACAAAGGAAATTAAAGGCATAAAAATAGGAAAAGAAGAACTTAAATTATCGCTATTTGTGGATGACATGATAATATATTTAACAGACCCAAAAGGGTCTACAAAGAAACTGCTAGAGTGAATAAATGAATTCAGCAAAGTGGCAGGATATAAAATCAACACGCATAAATCAAAGGCATTCCTGTATATCAGCAACAAAACTTCTGAAATGGCAATGAGAAAAACCACTCCATTTAAAGTATACTCAGAGAAAACAACAAACTTGGGAATCAACCTAACCAAAGAGGTGAAAGATTAATACAATGAAAACTACAGAACCCTAAAGAGAGAGATAGAAGAAGATGTTAAAGGATGAAAAAATATACCCTGTACATGGATAGGCAGAAATAACATCATCAAAATGGCGATATTACCCAAAGTTCTCTACAGGTTTAATGCGATGCCAATCAAAATCCCAATGGTATTTCTTGTAGAAATAGATAAAGTAATCATGAATTTCATATGGAAAAACAAAAGACCCAGAATAGCAAAAGCAATTCTAAGAAGGAAGTGTGAATCTGGAGGTATAGCGATACCAGAGTTCAAACTCTACTACAAAGCAATAGTAACAAAAACAGCGTGGTACTGGTATCAAAACATGCAGGTGGATCAATGGTACAGAATAGAGGACACAGAGACTAATCCACAAAATTACAACTTTCTTACATTTGAAAATGGCGCTAAAAGCATGCAATGGAAGAAGAATAGCATCTTCAACAAATGGTGCAGGGAAAATTGGAAATCCATATGCAACAAAATAAAACTGAATCCCTTTTTCTCACAATGCACAAAAATTAACTCAAAATGAATCAAGGAGCCAGATATAAAATCAGAGACACTGCGTCTGACAGAAGAAAATCTTAGCTACGATGTACATACTGTGGGGTTGGGCTCCAAATTCCTTAACAGGACACACATAGCCCAAGAGTTAATAACAAGAATAAACAAATGGGACTTACTTAAACTAAAAAGTATTTTTTCTCAGCAAGAGAAACAATAAGAGAGGTAAATTGAGAGCCTACATCCTGGGAACAAATTTTTACCCCTCACACTTCAGATAGAGCAGTAATATCCAGAATATATAAAGGACTCAAAAAATCAAACAATAAGATATCAAATAACAGAATCAACCAATTGGCCAAGGACCTGAAGAGATACTTCACAGAGGAGGACATACAATCAATCAACAAGTACATGAACAAATGCTCACCATCTCTAGCAGTCAGAGAAATGCAAGTCAAAACCACCCTAAGATACCATCTCACTTCGGTAAGATTGGCAGCCATTATGAAGTCAAACAACAATAAGTGTTGGCGAGGATGTGGGGAAAAGGGTACACTTGTACACTGCTGGTGGGACTGCAAATTGGTGAGTCCAATTTGGAAACAGTATGGAGATTCCTGGGAAAGCTGGGAATGGAACCACCATTTGACCGAGCTATCGCCCTTCTCAGACTAATCCCTGAGGATCTTAATAGAGAGAACTCTAGGGATACTGCCATATCAATGATCACAGCTGCACAATTCACAATAGCTAGACTGTGGAACCAACCTAGATGCCCTTAAATAGACGAATGGGTAAAAAAAAAAATGTGTCATCTATACACAATGGAGTATTACACAGCACTGAAAAATGACTAAATCATAGAATTTGCAGGTAAATGGTTGGCATTAGAATAGATTATGCTAAGCGAAGCTATCCAATCCTTAAAAAACAAATGCCAAATGTTTCCTTTTATATAAAGGGAGCAAATAAGAACAGAACAGGGAGGAAGAACATGAGAAAAATATTAACACTAAACAGAGATGATGGGGGGAGAGAAAGGAAGAGAGCAGGGAAAGCATATGGAAATGGTAGTAGACACTCAATGTTACACAAAATTACATATAAGAGGTTGTGAGGCTAAAGGGGGAAAACAAGGGAGAGAATTAAACAACAGCAGATGAAGTAGAGAGGGAAGATAAGAGGGGAGGGGGAATAGTAGGGGATAGGAAAGGTAGCAGAATACAACAATCACTAATATGCTATTATGTAAAAACGTGAGTGTGTAACTGATGTGATTCTGCGATTTGTTTTTGGGGTAAAAATTGGAGTTCATTACCCAATTGAGTCAAATGTATGAAAGATGATATATCATGAGCTTTATAATGTTTTGAACAACCAAAGAAAAAAGAAAAAAAAGAATTGAATTTCCAATATTTGAGTCATTTAACAACTTTATTTTTTAATAAAATTGTCTTTTGTTTGTTATCTTACTTGCTGGTATCTGCGTTTCAGTTTTTAAAAACTATGTGCTGTAGCCATTCATCCATGTAGTATGTAACAGAAAATTTTGAGTGTCTCCATACAACCAGATTGGCAAGGCATCAAGGTTTCCTTCACAAACAAGATGAAGGCTTTGCCATAAGAAATTTAATATTCTGCAATACAATTTTTTTTTTTACTTTCCAATTAAATTTCCAAAAAAATTTTAAAAAAAAGAAGAATCTAAACCCCACATTAAGAAGGCCTCAAAGTGGAGAAGTAGAGCATTATTAACAGCAGGCCTCTTTGATCACTCCTGGTTCAATGGAAGCGTGTCCAATCCACCCTGACTTTAGGTAAATGAGGGGCAAGGGAGCTTATTTTGGGCACTGGTTGAGCTGTGCCCCTCATGGAAAACTCCAGCCAGAGGTTATGATGTGTGTCTATATGGACGAAAATGAGGACCATGTGGGAGTGTTTTGGTTTTAATTGTGGTCATTTGTGTGGCAGTTGGAAGAGATGACTGGGTCCACCTGGGCTTGAACTCTGGTGTGATTCCCCTTAGAGAATGAGATCTGGGACTGACTTCAGAGAAGTATTGCCATGAATTGTGTAGGGATTTCAGGAAGCCACGCATGAGAGTCGCCCTTGGAAACTGAGATCTAGGCCCAGGGAGGCTTTCCACAGAGCACTGGGAATCTCAGCCAGGATATCACAGGTTTTATTCTGAAAGACTTGGCAGCCATAGATGAGAGTCAAAATAGACATGGACCTCACATTGTAGACCTCAATGGGCCTGGCTTCATGTGACCATTTGGCCACTCTTTGGGAAGCCTTGCCTGTGAGAGTTCTCCAGATCTTTCATTGAAATGAGCTTCCTTAACATTTAATGGTTCCTTAATGAATTGAAACCCACAGTACCAACAACTTCATCTGTGAAAAATGGCTAGATAAATACCATGAATTTTTAGAAATTCCCATAACCAGGTGTCACTGGAGAAACTTTGGATGTCCTGTTGCTGATCATGAGTATACCAGACAGTGCCTTGATTGACAGGGGATTATGTAAATGGTGCAGAACAGAGATGCCAGTAAGTTGGAGCCTGCTGAGTAGTGGGCCTAGAGCAGTGGTGTGCAGGTGTGTGATAAAACATCTGTGGTGGGGCCATGTGGATCTGCCATTCACTTTCAAATGCCTTGAGACAGACACTGTGCAGCCAGCAGACCCTTCTATATAAAGGCAACTTGTTATATGGAGAGGTTTCAGGGCAATGCTTAGAATCAGGTTGCTATAGTCAAGAGGGAAAGCTATGTGGGATAGAAGCCTGTTTGGTGCATTCTATTGCAGACCCTGACCCACCACACGTGTCAGAACTCCCTCCAGCACTGTGTCCCACTTGAACTCCTTGTATTTCATGAAGCAAATACCAAACTCCCAGTGCAGCAGCAAGAAACACCACGAAAATAGAGGATGACCAAATGGCTTCACAGTCCACATGGGGAAACACTTAGCCCCAGTGGCCACAGTTTAGCTACAAAGAGAGAATTCATCACTGCTGCCTCATGTTCATTGGAAAATATGAAACCATGTCCTCCTGGTCACAAAGATGCAGACCCAGCTTTGATGGTCTCACTACATTGGAAGCTAAAGCTCCTGACAACAACATATAATTCAAGTGCCCAACCTCCGAGGCAATTTCTCAAGAAGTGTTTCGGCCAGCAGATCTCCATGTTTGTGGAGTGTTTAACATGTCACTTACTTTTGGAAACTGCTCTATCAAATCCAAGGATGTGAACTCCTGAGCATTTTCCATTGCAGATATGTATTCACAGATTTTATTACTCTTCTCCTCTAATTGTGACTTACTTGGGGCAAAGGTAATGCCAAGTCATTGTTCTGGATGAGAGAGGAAAGATTTTTTTGTAGCACATATTTGCATACACATTGGATTCATTTTCCAATTTTCTATTTGAAATACTGAATCCCTGACACTAACCCATACCCTACTAGACTCTGACTACTAATACTAATATAATGGAGAAAAATAACCCAAAGAGAATAGAAATACAAGCATTTCAGAAGAGACATGGTGTATAGTTGGACTTGCCTTTTGCATGATATAAGGTAGGAGTTATAAATCTATTCAATTTGTTGAAATAATTTTCCATGTGTTATTTTTTTTGACACAACACAAAATTTAATCTTCGAAAAATAAATAAAATTGACACATCCTTAACCAAGCTAATGAAGAAAAAAAGAAACCTCAAATTACTAAAATTAAGGATCATAAAGGAACTTTTACAGAGTACACAACTAAAATACATAGAATTATTGAAAACCAATTTGAAAATTTATACTCTAATAAATTAAAATACCATTATGACATCAATAAAATTTTAGAGATATACCCAAACTGAATTAGTAGGACATGAACAATTTAAACAAATCAATTTCAAGCAATGAAATAGAAGTTGCTGTCAACAGCCTACCAATCAAGCAAAGCCCAGGAACAGACAGATTCTCAGCCATGTTCTACAAGACCTTCAAAGAAGCACTCATCACAATACTCCTCGAATTATTCCATAAAATAGAAAAGGATGGAACTCCTCCAAACTCATTCCATGAGGCTAGTATCACTCACATACCAAAATCAGACAAAGACACATCAAGGAAAGAAAACTTCAGAGCAATATTCCTGACAAACATATATACAAAAATTCTCAATAAAATTCTTTTTTTTTAAGCCAAAGTTAATCAAAAGGGATAAAGAGGGACACTACACACTATTCCATGTGTTTTTAAAGTTAAGAAATATATGAATTCCTGTCTCCCTTTCTCTGTAGCCTATTAAGCACATGTATTTTTATATGCACAAATAGAATCCTACCTGGTTTCACACGTACATTCTTGTGAGGTGGCTGACTTGGCAGATACTATTTGTGAGAAGAGATCACTCCTCCTAAACGCTGTTGGTACAGAAAATTCAACCCATGGGTGAGCTTCCTAGATGAACAACATTATACATACATCCATGTTCAGTAAAATGAATATTTTGGGATATGCGGATGAGTTATTTTTCATGATGAATTTCGATTGACATATATATTATGACATTATAATGTGTGTGTTTGTGTGTATATATATATATATATATATATATATATATATATATATATATATATATATATATATAGTCTCCAGATTTTCCAAAATATGAAATATGTGTCTTCTTATAAACCGCCTGAATTCATTCATATTCATATATGTGGATTTATAATCAACTTTTAACAAGTTTATTCTCAGAAATATACATCCACTGAAATACATTTTTGTTTCCTAGTACTGAAAACTAACTTCAGGGAAGGGTTCTTAGAAATCCTAATATTTCTAGAGTAACTGACCAAGTTTAACATCAATGCAAATATATTCCTATTGGATATGATGTGTTTGTTAAAGTTCATTTTTATTCAAACTTGGTACCTTATTATTTATTCAGTTTATGGACATCATAAAATATATCCTTTCATTCACAAGTTCACAAATTTATAAATATTTGGTTCACTTTCAATCACTTCCTCCTTCAGAACACATATATTCAACCATGTTTCTTGACTAGTCTTTTCATTAGACTTCTTTCTAAACACATTATTTTCGATTCCATAATCATTTTTGAAGCAAAACTCACACACTATTCATGATAAACGGTAACCCTAATAATACCATTAGATATATAACTGGTTGGAATGAATGTACATATATCAATATATGATTTCCTCTATATTTTCACATATTAAAACAATCCATTATTTAAATTTGGAACCAGTCATATAATTTTTTCACAGTATGGTCTATTAATGCATCATCTCTATATTCATCAACACAGGGTAAACCTATTAGTATCCCCAGTACTAATTTATATGTTATCAAAATATTCCTCCCAGAAAAGGTGGAAGAAATACTCATGTAACCTGATCTACATATACATATTATCAGAGTAATATTTCTAACAGGACAATGGAAAGGTCCTGACCCAGTAATTGTCTGGAGTCAGGGGTCTGTTTGTGTGTTTCCACAGGAAGAACAGCAGCCAATTTGGATTCCAGAGAGATTAACTAAAGTCCTGAACCAGTGATTGTCTCTATTCGGGGATCTGTTTGTGTGTTTCCACAGGAAGAACAGCAGCAGATTTGGATTCCAGAGAGATTAACTAAAGTGATTTCTATAGACCAAAAAGAAGATGATTTGGCTCAAATCCATAATAGCTGATATCAAAAACTCCAGTTTGGCTATCCTTACATCTGCGAAAAAACCAGGATGCTTTTATCAATATCTATTTTATTATTGTCCTTTCCCACATTCTATTTTGTTTTTTTGAGCTCATACAGACCTAGATTAATGTTTTGGTGATCAGTCTTATTTTTTGTCTATAGAGTTTTTAAACATTCCAATGGTGATTTCACCTGTAAAAAATTATAAGGCCTTTACTATTATGTTATGTGTTTTATGTATTATATTTTGTGTGCACACTTGTGTTTTGTGTTATCTATTTGAATGTACATATGTCCATACATCATATATGATGAGCACTAATGAAAAATGGATCCAAATATTTTTATTTATTCATGTGATTTAAATGGTTTAAATTAAATTGGATAAACAACTGTTGAGGATTGTTTTAACATGTGAACAAAATAGAGGTTAACAGAACTGTTTGTTTACTTTCACCTTTCCTATTCATTATATTTAATAATTGTCTTCAAGATAATGTAAATTGTTAAGAAAATTGTTTTCTTTTAGTGCCTTCTGGAATGTTACATAATTTTTTCTTTATCCATTATTGCCACAATTCCTATCTTCATCCTAGTGCCGGTGAAGACAATGATAAAACCAATCTACAGCTTCTGCAATAGCCATCACTGAACTGCTTGCAGAACTTGCCTGGACTATGTATCACTTCTATGCATTGTGAACACACTTCTATGCATTGTGCACTGTTGGTGCAGCGACTTGTGGTAATGTTGGGGTATTTATTCTGATGCTCTCATTGGTGGTACAATTTTTCCAAAAGGAGCCATCAATTGGCTTGGTGTATGTTCCCTATTCTCACTTGATACAGGTCAGGAACTTTACAGAGGAAGGCAAAAGCCTTCATCTGCAATGACTGCTCTTTTGACCATTTTGGTTTTGGATGCACACATGGGATCTTTCTTTAGATCCATCAGGTGCTGAGAATTTAATCAACAGCCTCACACAGGGCTAAGAGGCTGATTCAGACACATCCCTTTTCAAACAATTAAGCAAAGAGCCACAGGTGATGCCCATTCATTTCCATTTGAAAACTGTTTTCTACAGGGTTCACAAAAAGGTGGCCAGAGGCAAAGAACTTCCTGACATTCAGGGCAACAGAACAATAGGTAAGCAAAAGGCCCAAAGCAGGGTTTCTCCACTGAGACTTTACTGGTCACACTGATATCTGAGTTTTCTGAGATTCTCGCCATTCCCTTCAGCTATCCAGAACATGGTCATGTCACAGAGCTTGGAGGTGGTACATATCTTGGACACAAAACCATGAGCCTCTTCTTGAGAGTGGCCAGAATTCAGGAAGAAAACAGCAACTTAGGAAATTAGCAGGTGTTGCCCCTTGATAAGGCAAGCCACAGTCCATTCATAATTTGGGCAGGATGAATGCTGGGAAGCTTTCTACTAGACAGGATACATCCATTGAATCATTTTCTTTTCTAATGTCTACAACCACGAACACCGTGGGATACACAAACATAGAAACACTCGCCTTGTCAAATGAGTTATTAAAAACAGTTCACTCCAAACCAAACAAACCAACTTTCTACATATTTTCAGAACATGAAACAAACCACAAACCCACACCCACACACCCACAAAGACAACTCCTTCCCCCAAATGGGTCTGTGACTATCCGGAGTGTCCTTTGACTGGTGGGCCACACTATGTTCCCCTGAAATGGCCTGTCCTGTATCAGATCAGCTCTCCTTTTCCAACTCTGTGAAGTTGTCAGAAGCCAGCGGTGAGCCCCTACCTCCTTGCTGAGGAAAAGCAACTCTTCAGAGCTTTCCTGGCTTTTGGCCATTCTCACATCAGTAGGTACCAAGTAAGAATGACACTGTCCTTGGTAAATCCAAACAAGTGAGACCACTGGGACGTGGACTGGGACTGGCTCTGAGTGCCTGGCTTCCTGGATCCCAAGTTCAGAGAGTTCCAACAACCAAGGAAGTGAGGCAATTCACTTACTTCAGGAACTGAATGAGTTCACTGCTTGGAAACCACTTTGTCCTAACAGTTGATTCAAAGGGTCCCATGAGATGGAGGCTGCCCCTGCTTCCTGTGACACTTTCACAAATTAGAATGGTATATCAACCATAGGCACCTGGGAACAGCTCTCCACACAGGCCTGGTTTTGTCCATCTTCTCTACATTAAGAAGAGAGAGGCTGATTCAGACACATCCTTTCATTCTGACCAGGTTTTTTTTTTTTTTTTTTGCCATGGAAGATGACTTTTGTTCTCTCAGGTCTTTCATAGCTGCCTACAACTAATCCAGTGATCATTTCTGTATGGACATTTGAGGTTCTCAACAGGTTTGGAGATCCCCTACATTCCTGTATTGAAATACCAACTCCATCCCTGCTCTTCTGTAAAGTTAGATTGAGGGAAAAATGTATGATTAGGGTCAAAAACAGGTTCGATTTGAGTGAGGAATCATTCTGAGGGTTGAAAAATGGTATTGGGAACCTGCGATATTTACAAGAATATATAAGTATAAAAATATAAGTATAAAATATAAGTATATATAAAAATATAAGTATATATAAAAATATAAGTATAAAAACAGAAATCTAGGTAAGATTTGAAGCCTGGAAGGGCATTGAACCCTTGATTGGGATACTTAGCATTCAATTACGTTCTGAACAGATGTCTCAGATAAATCGATATACAATGGAATAGGACCATGTACCTTGGATGATTGAATGTAGAAAAGAACATCCAGTGAAAAAGGGATGGTCGGTAGATTTAGGAAGACAGTCGGTATGTTTAGGAAGAAGAGTGAGCATAGGATTTGGAACAAAAGTTCTTTAGCAATAGGGTTTCGGTTAGAGAGTGAATGTAAATTTGAGCACATGTGAACATTCAGAATGATGACCTGGGGAAAATATGTAGGAAAGCAGATATCAATAGAGACATTACAAAATCAGGCAAAGTATAAAATGAGTGATAGGATTAGACATTTTAAACAGGGTTGAGTTTGGATATATTATCTTAGAAAGAAACAAATATGTAGTCATGAATTGGATTGACATTTGAGAGCATTGGCAACCTGGACATGGGTGTTTATAGTAATCCATGCTCACTCTCCTTTTAGGCTTTGGTACAATCATAAGTGTGAACTTTGCATTTTGTTTCCCAAATATTACTGTGATAAAATGTATACGTAGATCAGGTGACATGACTATTTCTTCCACCATTTCTGGGAGGACTATTTTGAATAAGTATAAATTAGTTTTGGGGGTACAAAAAGGTGTACCCTGTGTCATACAATATATTGATATTGCATTAATAGACCATAATGTGAATAAATAATATAACTGGTTCCACTTTAAATAATGGAGTGAATTGATATATGAAAATATATAAGAAATCTTATATTGGTATAAAATCATTCATTCCATCGAGTTATACATCTAATGGTAATATTCGGGTTATAGTTTATCATGAAGGGTGTGTGAGTTTTGCTTCAAAAGTGAGTATGCAAATCAAAAATAATGTGTTTGCAAAGAAGTCTCATGAAAAGATCAGTCAAGGAACATGGAGGAATATATGTGTTCTGAAGCAGGAAGTGATTGAAAGTAAAACAAATGCCTATAAATTTTCTAACTTGTGGATGAAATATATATCCTCTGATGTGCATAAACTGAAGAAATAGTAATGTACCAATGTTGAATAAAAATGAACATCAAAATCCACATCATGTCTCATAGTAATCTACTTGAATTGATGTTAAACAGGGTCAGTTACTATCGAAATGTTAGGATATGTATGCACCATTCAAAGAAGTTAGTTTTCAGTACTAGGAAACAAATATGTATTTCAGGTGGTTGAATATTTCTGAGAATAATCTTGAGAAAACATGATTATAAATCCACAAACATGAATATGAATGAATTTAGGGAGAGTATAATAATACATATGTTTCATATTTTAAAAAATCTGGAGAGTGTATATATATATATATATATATATATATATATATATATATATACAAAACCCACACACAGACATTAAAAATAGCAATATATATATGCCAATCGAAATTCATCATGAAAAATAACTCATCCGCATATCCAAAAATATTCTTTTTACTGAACATGGATTTTTGTATAAGGTTGTTCAAATAGGAAGCTCCCCCATGCATTGAATTTTCAGTTCCAACAGCGTTCAGGAGGAGTGACCACTTCCCACAATTTGTATCTGCCAAGTCAGCCACCTCACGAGAATGTACGTGTGATACCAGTTAGGATTCTATATGTGCATATAAAAACACATGTGCTGAATAGGCTAGAGAGAAAGGGAGACAGTAATTCATATATGTGTTAAATTTAAAAACAAATGGAGAACTATTTCAATTAAAAATTGACTAGATGTATTACTCCTACCCTATGTAATGCAAAATGCAAGTCCTACTATAAAGCATGCCTCCTCTGATATCCTTGTATTTTTATTGTGTTTGGGTTATTTTTCTCCATCTTATTAGGATAAGTAGTCAGTGTCTTGTAGAGTATGGGTTAGTGTCAGGGATTCAGTATTTCAAATATATGATGCACAAAAATCTTCCCACTCTCATCCAGAACAATTCCTTGACATTACCCTCGCCCCAAATAAGACATAATTAGAGGAGAAAAGTTAAAAATTCTGTGAATACATATCAGGAATGGAATATGCTCAGGAGTTCACAACCTTGGAGGTGGTAGAGGAATCTCCAAAAGTTAGGGACAGGGTAAACGCTCCACAAACATGGAGCTCTGCTGGCCTAAAGACTTCTTGAGAAACTGCCTCTCAGGTTGGGCACTTGAAATATAAGTTTTTGTCAGGAGCTTCCTTTGTAGTGAAACCATCAAAGCTGGGTCTGCATCTATGTGACATGGAGGACATAGTTCCTTATTGGCCTCTGAACATGAGGCAGCATTGCTGAATTCTCTATATGTAGGTTAACTCTGTACACTGGGGGCTAAGTGTCTCCCTGTGTGGACTGTAAAGCCATTTGGTCATTCTCCACTTTTCCTGGTGTTTCTTGCTGCTGCAGTGGGAGTTTGGTATTTGCTTCACAAAATACAAGGAGTTCAATTGAGACACAGTGCTGGAGGGAGTTCTGTCAAGTGTGGTGAGTCATTGTCTGCAAGAGAATGCACCAAGCATGCTTCTACCCCACATAGCTTGCCCCCTTGATCATAGCATCCTGATTCTGAACATTGCCATGAAACCTCTCCAAATAAAGAGTTGTTTTTACATATAATGATCTGCTGGCTGCACCATGTCAGTCAAAATCCATTTGGAAGCCCCTGGAAGATCCACATGGCCCTACAACAGAAGTTTTATCACACACCTGCCCTCCACTGCTGTAGGCCAACTACTGAGCAGGCTCCAACTTACTGGCATCTCTGTTCTACACCATTTTCATGAAATCCAGTCAATCAAGGCACTGTCTGGTATACTCATGATCAGCAACCGGACATCCAAACTTTCTCCAGTGCCACCTGGTCATGGGAATTTCAAAAATTTTATGGTATTTATCTAGCCATTTTTCAAGGATGAAGTTGGAGGCACTGTGGGTTTCAATTCATTCAGGAACCGTTAAATGTTGAGAAAGATCATTTCAGTGAAACTCTGGAGAACTCTCACAGGCAAGGCTTCCCAAAGCGTGACCAAAAGGTCACATGAAGCCAGGCCCACTGAGGTCTAAAATGTGAGGTCCATGTGTGTTTTGAGTCTCAACTATGGCTGCCATGTCTTTCAGAATAAAATCATGTGATATCCTGGCTTAGATTCACAGTGCTCTGTGGAAAGCCACACTGGGCCTAGATCTGTTTCCAAGGGCGACTCTCATGTGTGGCCTAATAAAATTCCAAAAAAATTCATGGTAATACTTCTTTGAGGTCAGTTCCAGAACTCAGTCTCTAAGGGGAATCACACCAGAGTTAAAGCCCAGGTGGACCCAGTCATCTCTTCCACCTGCATTACAAATGTCCACAATTAAATCCAAAATACTCCCACATGACCCTCATATTCTTCCATATAGACACTCATCATATCCTCTGGCTGGAGGTTTCCATGAGGGGCGCAGCCCACGGCAGTGTCCAAAATAAACTCCCTTGCTCCTCATTTGCCTAAATTTTGGGTTGCCTGGACACCCTTCCTGTGAACCAGGAGTGATCAAATAGGCCTGCCTTAATGGTGCTCTGCTTCTCCAATTTGAGGCCTAATGACTGTGGGTTTTAGATTCTTTATCTGAATTGGAGTCATGAGAAAACCCAAGCACCTATAGGCTAGCCTATGCAGGGCTTCAAAGATCTCATTTGACCCAAAAGATCCCTATTCTCACTTAATGGAGGTCAGGGACTTTACATTGGAAGGCGAGAGAGTTCATCCAGAATAACTGGTATTTTGGCCATTTTGGTATTGAATGCACAGATGGGATCTTTCTTTTGATCCATCTGGTGCTGAGAATATAAGCCACAGCCTCACACAGGGCCAAGAGGCTGATTAAGACACATCCCTTTCCAAAGCAATTAAGCAAAGAGACACAGGTGATGCCTATTCATTTCCATTTGAAAATTCTTTTCTTCAGGCTTCACAAATGGTTGACCTGAGGCAGAGACCTTCCTGACATTCAGGGCAATAAAATAATAGGTAAGCAAAAGGCCCAAAGCAGAGTTTCTCCACTGAGACTTTACCGGTCACAGTGATGTCCTATTTTTCTAAGAAGCTCGCCATGCCCTTCAGCTATCCAGTACATGTCCATGTCACAGAGCTTGGAGGTGGTACATATCTTGGACACAAAATCATGAGCCTATTGTTTAGAGAAGCCAGAAATCAGAAAGAAAACAGGAACTTAGGATGATAGCATGTATTGCCCATCCATAAGTCAAGTTGCAGTCCATTCATAAATTTGGCAGGATGAATGCTGGGAAGCTTTCTACTAGACAGGACACATCCATTGATGTATTCTCTCTTCTCATGTCTACATCCACAGACACCATGGAATATACAGTCATAGAAATACTCGCCTTGTCAAAGGACTTACTAGAAACAGTTCACTGAATCCAAACAAACCGCCTTTCATACCTATTCTCAGAACAAGAGAAATCCACAAACCTACACCCACACCCACAAAGGCACCTCCTTTCCCCAAGTAATTCTGAGACTATCCGTAGTGTCCTTTGACTGGTGGGCCACAGTATGTTCCCTCAAAATGGCATGTCCTGTCTCAGATCTGTTCTTCTTAGCCAACTCTGTGAAGTTGTCAGGAGCCAGTGCTGAGCCCCTACCTGCTTACTCCAGAAAGGCCCCTCTTCAGTGCTCTGCTGGCATTTGCCCATCCTCACATCAGTAGGTACCAAGAAAGACTGACTCTGACCTTGTTAAAAGCAAACAAGTTAGCCCACTGGGACTGGGACTGGGACTGGCTCTGGGTGCTTGGCTTTCTGGATCCCAAGTTCAGAGAATTCCATCACCAAGAAAGTGAGGTAAGGTCACTTCTTTCAGGAACCGAATGAGGTCACTGCCTTGGTGACCACTTTGTCCTAAAAGTTGCTTCCAAGGTTCCCATGAGATGGAGGCTGCCCCTACAACCTGTGACACATTAAGAAGTTAGAATTGTATATCAACCATAGGCACTCGGGAACTTCTCTCCAGACAGGCCTGGTTTGGTCCATCTTCTCTACAATAAGATGAGAGAGGCTGATTTAGACACATCAATTTATCCTGACCAGGATGTTTGGCATGGAAGATGACTATTGCTCTCTCAGGTCCTACATAGCTGCCTACATCTTCTCCAAGGATCACTTCTCCATGGATCTTTGATTTTCTCAGCAGGTGGAAGATCACCTACATTCCTATATTGTAAGACCAACTCTGCACCAGCTCTTCTGTAAGTTATATTAAGGGAAGAGTGTATGGTTAGGTTTAATAACAGCATCAATTTGGGTTAGGAATCATTCTGTGGGATGAATAATGGTATTGGAAACTTGCGATATTTACAAGAGTATATAGGTGAAATATGAGTATGAAAGCAGAAATTTAGGTAAGATTTGAAGCCCAGAAGGGCATTGGGCACTTGAGTGGTATAATTAGCTTTGAATTATGTGCTGCACAGTTGTCTCAGATAAATCAATATACAATGGTATAGGACCTTGTACCTTGGATGATTGAATGATGAAGAGAACACCCAGTCAAAAAGCGATGGTGGGTAGGATTAGGAAGGTAGTCCGTTGGCTTAGAAAGAAGAGTGAGTATAGGATTTGGACTAAAAGTTCTTTAGCAGTAGGGTTTCAGGTAGAGAGTGAATGTAAATGTCAGCAAATGTGAAGAGTCAGTCACAATGATGAACTGGGGAAAACATGTAGGAAAGCAGACATCAATAGAGATATTAGGAAATCAAGCAAAGTATAAAGAGAGTGATAGGATTAGACATTTTCAACAGGCTTGAGGTTGAATATATAATCTTAGGAAGAAACAAATATGTAGTCACCAATAGGATTGACATTTGAGAGCATTAGGCAACCTGTACATGGATGATTTTAGTAATCCATGATCACTTTCAAATTAGGTTTTGGTACAATTGTAAGTGTGACTTTTGCTTTTTGTGTCCAGAATATTTCTGTGATAAAATATATATGTAGATCAGGTGACATGAGTATTTCTTCCACCATTTCTGGGAGCAATATTTTAAAGACATATAAATTAGTATGGGGGTACAAATTGGTGTACCCTGTGTCTGTGAATATAGAGATAAGGCATGAATAGACCATATTCTGAATAAATAATATAACTAGATCCACTTTAAATAATGGATTAAATAGATATCTGAAAATATATAAGAAATATTATATTGATATACAATCATTCATTCCAACCAGTTATATATCTAATGGTCATCTTATGGTTATGGTATATCATGAAGGGTGTGTGAGTTCTGTTTCAAAAGTGATAATGGAATTCTAAAATAATGTATTTGGCAAGAAGTTTCATGAAAAGACCAGTCAAGAAACAGAGAGAAATACATATGTTCTGGAGCAGGAAGTGACTGAAAGTGAAACAAATGCCTATAAATTCGCTAATTAGTGGATGAAATATATAACCTATGATGTGCATAAACTGCAGAAATAGTAATGTACCAGTGTTGAATAAAAATGAATGTCAAAATACACATCATTTCCAATAGGAATCTACTTGCATTGATGTTAAACTGAGTCAGTTACTCTAGAAATATTAGGATTTGTATGCACCTTTCACTGAAGTTAGTTTTCAGTACTAGGAAACAAATATGTATTTCAGGTGGATGAATATTACTGAGAATAATCTTGTGAAATGTTGATTATTAATCCACATACATGAACATGAATGAATTTAGGGAGTGTATAAAACACATATTTCATAATTTGAAAAATCTGGATAGTATATATATATATATATATATATATATATATATATATATATATATATATATATACACACACACACACACACACACACAAACACACACAAACACAGACATTAAGAAGTCACTATATATATGCCAATCGAATTTCACCATGAAATATATATCATCCACAGATCCAAAAACATTCATTTTACTGAGCATGGATTTATGTATAATGTTGTTCAACTAGGAAGCTTCCCTTAGTTTGAATTTTCAGTTCCAACAGAGTTTAGGAGGAGTGATCTCTTCTCACAATTTGTATCTGCCAAGTCAGGCACCTCACAAAAATATACGTGTGATATCAGATTGGAGTCTATATGTGCATATAAAAATACATGTGCTGAATAGGCTACAGAGAAAGGGAGACAGGAATTCACATATTTGTTAAATTTAAAAACACATGGAGAACTATTTCAAAAAAAAATTGACTAGATTTATAACACCTACCCTTTATCTTGTGAAGGGCAAGTCCAATATACACTATGCCTCCACTGAACTCTTGTATTTCAATTCTCTTTGGGTTATTTTTCTCCATCATATTAGTATTAGTAGTTAGAGTCTAATAGGGTATGGGTTATTGTGAGGGATTTAGTATTTTGAATGAAAAAATTGAAAATGAATCCAATGTGTATGCAAATATGTGGTATACAATCATCTTCCCACTCTCATCCAGAACAATGCCTTTACATTACCTTCGCCCCAAGTAAGACACAATTAGAGGAGAAGAGTTAGAAATTCTGTAAATATATATCTGGAATGGAAAATGCTCAGGAGTTCACAACCTTGGAGGTGGTAGAGGATTTTCCAAAAGTAAGGGACAGGGTTGATTACCCAACCTGATCTTTCATTAAAATTGGGAGCCATCTTGCCACAAAGCCATAAAAAGATAATTTTTCTTTACTATGTATTACTGCAAATTCTGAACCTGCTTGTAATTCCTGCCCATGCCTTGAACTCACCCATTCCTGGCTTTCTGACCAGATCCCAGCCCTCTCTGAAACTTTGGTGACACCTCATAAATTTTGGCCTTCTTCTGGCCAGACAACGACCCTCTCTGAGGCTCTAATGGTCCTCATAATTTCTGATGCTGGGGCCAGCAAAAAAATGTAAACTACAATTAGTGTGATGCTTGTCAAAGTTCTGTTTTCTGTAACACCCCTTTTGTGTAACTTTCTGGGATATAAAGCTGGGCTGTAGGAAATGTGAGGATGCTGTCTTGTTCCCGCCATTTTGAGAGGGAGAGGCAGCCAGGCCGGTTGAAATAATAAGCTTGCCTTTATTTGATTTTAATTGGAGTCAGTGGTCTTTTCTTGCATCCTGGTCTAACATTTTGGATTTCCCCAGCGAGATGATCTGACCAGATCACAAGACCAGACTGCTGGAAATTCTGAAGCTGGCTTTTCCTCCAGGGCTCCGGGCTGTAGAGCCAAGTTCCAAGGCCTTGGAGTGAGCCTTCATCCGGGGGGAGCACTGGAGTGAACCATCGCACTAAAACTATTAGCGAGCTTCTGGTGGAGGAGGCCTCTATAGTTAAGTGGCACATTTATAACATCTGATATCTGGTTAAGAGAAAACTCTTGTGATGACTGAGAGGTGGCCTGGGGAGGCTCACATATACTACTGCCTGGGACAGTAAAAAGAATCATTCTGTCCTCTGTTCTGTTCTGTAAGGAATTCCTCTGAAAGGGTAGAAAGGTGCCGACGGGCATGCAGGATCTACTACCCCAGAGCTTTAGCAAAACGTTGCATTGCTCCTCTGTTTTTCTGTTTCGGCACCGGGTTTCTGTTTCTTTGTGTTTTGTTCTGTGTTCTGTATTTTTGTTTGTTTGTTTGTTTTTGTGCGTTTTGTTGTGTGATTTCTGTGGTAGAAACTTAAGGATATTGGACGTGAAAATGGGTAATAAAGCAAGTAAGCCTGACACCATTTTGGACTGTGTTTTAAGGAACTGTGATAAACTTTACCCCCCTTTGTTAAGCAGGATGAGAGAATCCCCTAGCTGGCTGCCTAGAGCACACCCACTGCAGAGGGCAATGACTGCTGGCAACCTAAGAACTGAGTATCTCTCAGGTTAACAAGTGAAACTCCTTTAAAACCCCTTGTCCCTCCAGATCAAGAGAGTCACCACAATGGACAGAGTCGCCTGTGTCTCTCCTTTGTTAGCAAAGCAGTAAACGTCCATTTTTATTTTTCTCAAACCCTGTCCTCATTATTAAATTGATATTAATTGGCTTCAAGGTAGGGAACAGAAATTTAAGTTACAAATTTTGATAAGCCCCCCGACCCTGGAAATTTTTGAGAGCTCACTACTGAAATGTTAGGCGATGGTGCATACTTGGGGTGGAACCAAACCAGAGGAACTAATCCTGTAAGTAAAAATAGGAACTGAGGGACTCTGAGCAGCTGCCAAAGCCCTGTTGCTTCAGGGAATTCCCTCCTTCCTTCCCTGCACTGTAAGGATTATGCCACCTCTGTCTTCTTAAAAAAAAAGAAAAAGTAAAAGGGGACACTAAAGGCAGTAAAGTCACCATGGAGACCCTTGATATTACATTTCAGGTTGCCTCTCTGTGAAAACATCTGGTCCCGTTGTGGGGATATCTATGGTGCCACTGGTGTAGGAGATTGTTCTCTTATCTGCTCTGTTTTAAAGGCTTCTGTCTGTCAGCCATAGTCTGGAGCTCCTTTCTGTCTGTCTTGTGTCTTTGTTTCTGGCCCTTTAAGACTTGTGCAATAATGTGTTGATTTTATAAATTGTTTCTTGGGAATGATCTTAGCTGAATATGTGTTTAAATGATGATGTTTTATTGTAACAATCTGGTATCTGAATGGGTTTTTGAAGCATTGCACAATCTTGCAGTTAAAAGTCGGGTTTAGGTAATTGTTTAGGTTATGATTTCAGATAATTCATGCCAGAGAACTTAAATACTTAGGATGGAAAACTAAAGAACTCTACTTCCAAGTTGGCAAGTAACTTCCCAAACATTCAGTCTTATTTTTCACCAATTTTGAATTGGGTTGACTGGGAAAATATCACAGTGTGTACCAGTGCATTAATTTGGACAAGGATAGTAAATCATAGTATGGTATCTGTTGACAAAACAAGATGTAAAGATATAAATTTTTGTGAATTGTGTCTTAAACTTGTATCATAATTTTCAACATGGAAACCTGAAAATTATGGTTAAAATGCCTTAGGCCCGAGGTGTCTGCTCAGAATAGCATTTTTTCCCTGCTCCTTCCAGTCCTCAGCCAGGACTTAGGTTGAAACGCAAATGAAAGTAGCCTACAAGCTCAGTAGGAGACTTATCTGAGGCCTGGGGGGGAAGGGTAAATTGTATGGTATTTACTAATTACTGGCCAGTCATTTTTTCTAGGACTCTTATTTTTTTCCTTATTTTTTGAGCTCATGATTTTGATCTTACAGACCTAGGTTAATGTTTTTCTGATAAGTACTCTTTCACCAACAGTGGAGTTTTTGAAGCATTGCAAAGGAGATATCACCTGAAAAAAGCTACAAGGTCTTTACTATTATTATGTGTGCAAACATTGGTATGTGTTGTATGTCTGTCTATACATATATCCGTATATTATATATATGATACACAAATTAACATATATAAGGTGTGCTCATAAAAAAAGAAGCACTCATAAAAACAAATTTTAAAAAGTGGATCCAAAGATCTTAAATTCACGTGGTTTAAATGGTTCTATTTAAATTGGAAAAACAGATAGAAATAAATGTCTTTAAATTTAAGCTTACAAGTTTTTCTAGGTGTTCAAAAATCTAATAAAATATTAATGTCAACAAAAGGTCTAATATGCCTTGGTTCTAGGACTTTTGTTCAACAAATAAAATGGTTTACACTGTTCAATACATTTGTCTAATATTTTGATAAATAAGTAATGTAAATTTGATATGGGATTACTCATTCATGAGAACTTTTGTTAGATATCTGATTGATTTACTAAGATCTTTATTAGTTTGTTCTAAAGTCTGTATAAGATTGTAAAATTCAGTCATGTGTTGAAGAGACAAAAATTTCTTAAAACATAACTTTACCCATAACATTGTGTTTATTAGGTTTTATTTCTCTAGAGCAAGCAACCATAAAAATTAAACAACTGATTAAATAAGAACTGTTATTTTAGAGCACTGTACTGCCATTTCTTTAAAAGCTAAACTTGGTTAATGTAGAAATATCAATGTAATTTCGATGTTATTAATGTGCTCATATCTTCCAGGTGTACAAGCCTGTAAGGTAGAAACTTTAAAAGAGCATTATATCAAGCTTGTGTTCTGAAGTTGCATGGTAAAAAAATGTATATATTGGGGATTTATTTACCTGTTATCAATAAGATATGTAAACTTTTATGTTACTTTTTACATTGGGGAACAATTTAAATGTATTTTTAAGTTAATGAGAGCCTAATCTATGTAAAGGTTAAAAACTTTCAGCCTTTCTTTAATTCATGTTTCAAATGTTATATCATATGCTGTTAGCTAATGTTCATTTGACCTCAAACAATTTATGTAAACTTTGTAAAATGATATTTAAAAAACAAAGATTAGCTTAAAAACTAAAACACTTACGATTTATAAAGAGCCCTGCCTTACCTGAAATACGGCTCTGTGTACCATCTTACTACATGTGAGAATGACTACAAAAGCAGTAGGTCATATGTTATTTCATTTAAAGTTATGTTCAATTTTTTTTTTTCTGTCAAGATTACTAGGATATCATACAGGGGATAAAATGTTTAACTCAGCCAAAAAATTTAGGGTAGCTATTACACGAACTAAGTATATTTACTCTTGTTAATTTTATTTTGTAATTTCCTTATAAATGATCTAAAGATTCCCTGTTATTGTTTTACAGAAGTGTTGCTTTAAGAACACAACATGGGTTAATTTAAGATAATAAGTCATCACCTACAAGACAGACAGAATAATACAGATCCAAATTAATAAAAAGATAAATAATTTTAAATAATAGACATTAAAGCCCAGTACTCTTAATATAAGACTGTTAAAATTTATTTGCTGGATGTTTAAGATTAGGATTTAAAATTAAAGTTAAATGAAAAGGGACAAAAAAACCAATATTTGGTTCTTGCCCGCTGAGTCAGTCTGTATCCAGGGAACAGGGCACTTCTCTAAAAAGCATTGCGACTCTGAGCCACATAACCTCCTAATCAGGGAGATTAATGAGACTACTGGAGAACAGAAAGCCAATCATTGTATTTTCTATGAAGAAGACAGTCATCAGAGAAGGGAGACATTCCTGATCCTTCTGAGGGAAGACACATGGTCAAGCAAGACCTGGACCCACCTAGCGCAAATGGCACTAGCAGAACTGAGAAGCTGCTCTCAAGTTTCCACAGGAATGACTCCCATAAAAACTCAGATGATTGTTGACAATAGATAGAAACAAAAGTCCGTTTGACTGCTTCATCTTAAACACTTAGAAAAGACAGTGAAAACCAAAATACAGCCATTCCTGGGCATTTCAAATAATAAGAGTAATAATAATATTTTAAGGTATACAGTTTATGTTAGCCTCCCAAAATAAGTAAGACTGGAGGCTACAAAGAAGGATTCTCAGACAAGAATGCCTGATAAGTATAAAAAGAGACTATCAAGAGGAGCTGCCAGAGGAAGTAGTTATTAGTTTAAGGCCTACAGATATTCCTAACCTACACAGGTAGGCTTGGTGTTTGCTAGTACGATTATCCATCCCTGAGTAACAGAATTAAAGGTTTCTCTATTAGACACAGAGTTCATACTAGAAAAAAGATTTTGCAAGATCAGATGACATTAAATAATTAAACTGTATCTTATGGGAAGGGAAAATTGTAATACTAAAAGTTAAATATTAAGTTGACAGTCCTGATAACTGGGGATATTAAAGACTGGTGAGGGAACTTCTATACAGTGACATGTTCCAGCTGCTGCAACATTTATTCAGTACTCGTTTTTTTTTTTTTGTTTCTCTCATAGAAGAACCCATCCCCAGATGACTTAACAACCTGTTCTTCCTCAACCAGACTTCAAACCAAACTGACTTCTAAAAGGCAACTCATGTCCCTCAGGCCGTGCCCCATCACTTCACCCTCTCTCAGCTCAGAAGAAGCTAAAATGAGTGACGCGTCTCTTCTTACAACAATGGAACAAAAAATAAATAGACTATCAATATACTTAATTAATTAAGTCAGGTAAAATCAGGGAGTCTAGTTTTGGGTGAGTTCAAAAATAGGGAGACTTTGACCTGAGGGATTAAAATTCCCTCAGTGCTCTTCCCCTACCCTATCAAAGATTTGTAAGGGAAACATTAGAAAAGGGGGGAATGATAGACCCAACCTGGTCTTTAATTAAAGTTGAGAGACATCATGCCACAATCATGAAAAGATAATTTTGGCTTAACTATAAATTACAGCAAATTCTGAACCTGCTTGGAATGCCTTCCTGTGCCTTGAACTCACTCATGCCTGGCTCTCTGACCATATAACAGCCCTCTCTGAAACTTTGTTAACACCTCATGAATATTGGCCTTCCATGGCCAGACAATGACCCTCTCTGAGGCTCTAATGGTCCTCATAAATTCTGATGTTGGGGGCAGCAAAAAAAAATGTAAACTACCATTAGAGTGATGCTTGTCAGAGTTCTATTATCTTTAATCCCACTTTTGTGTAACTTTGTGGGCTATAAAGCTGGACTGTAAGAAAGGTGGGGTTGCTTTCTTGTTCCCGCCGTATTAGGAGTGAGAGGCAGCTGGGGTGATGGAAATAATAAGCTTGCTTTAATTTGATTTTAATTGAAGTCAGTGGTCTTTTATTGCATCCCGGTGTAAAAGGTAAACACTCCACCAACATGGAACTCTGCCGGCCTAAAGACTTCTTGAGAAACTGCCTCTGAGGATGGGCACTTGACATATATGTTGTTGTCAGGAGCTTTAGCTTCCATTCTAATGAGACCATCAAAGTTGGGTCTGAATCTATGTGACCTGGAGTACATTGTTTCTTATTTTCCAAAGAACATGAGGCACCAGTGCTGACTTCTCTCTTTGTAGGTAAACTGTGGCCACTGAAAGCTAAGTGTCTCTGCATGTGGACTGTGAAGCCATTTGGTCATCCTCCACTTTTCATGGTGTTTCATGCTGCTGCACTGGGAGTTTGGTAGTTGCTACACGAAATACAAGGAGTTCAACTGGAACAAAGTGTTGGAGGGAGTCCTGTCACGTGTGGTGGGTCAGGGTCTGCAGGAGAATGCACCAACCAGGCTTCTATCCCACATGGCTTGCCCCCTTGACCATAGCAACCTGATTCTGAACATTGCCCTGAAACATCTACATATAAGAAGATGCCTTTTATGGAGAGGTTTCAGACATATAAGTGATTCCAGTCTGCACCATGTCAGCCACAAGCCATTTGGAAGTCCATGGCAGATCCACATGGACCTACCACAGATGTTTTAGCACACACCTGCACAACACAGCTCTGGGCCCACTACTCAGCAGGCTCCAACATACTGGCATCTCTGTTCTACACCATTTTCATGAAACCCAGTCAATCAAGGAACTCTCTGGTGTACTGATGATCATAAACAGGACATCCAAAGATTTTCCAGTGCTAACTGGTCATGGGAATTTCAAAAATTACATTAAATTAATCTAGCCATTTTTCAAGAAGGAATTTGGAGAAACTGTAGGTTTAAAATCATTCAGGAAACATTAAATTTTGAGGAAGCACATTTCAAGGAATGCTCTGGAGAACTCTCAGAGGCAAGGCTTCTCAAAGAGTGGCCAAAAGGACAAATGAAGCCAGGCCCATTGAGGTCTCCAATGTGAGGTCCATGTGTGTTTTGACTATCAACTATGGCTGCCAAGTCTTTCAGAATAAAATCATGTGATATCCTGGCTGAAATTGAAAGTGCTCTGTGGAAATTCACTCTGGGCTTAGATCTCAGTTTCCAAGGTTGACTCTCGTGTGTGGCCTCCTAAAATCCCCACACAATTCATGGCAATACTTCTCTGAGGTCAGTTCCAGAACTCAGTCACCAACGGGAATCACACCAGACTTCAAGCCCAGGTGGACCCAGGCATCTCTTCCAACCACCACACAAATGACCACAATTAAAACAAAAACACTTACATATGGCACTCATCTTCTTCAACATAGACACTCATCATAAATTTTGGATGGAGGTTTCCATTAGGGGCGCAGCCCAAGACACTGTCCAAAATAAGCTCCCTTGCCCCTCATTTGCCTAAAGTCAGGGTGGCCTGGACATGCTTCCTGTGAACCATGAGTGATCAAGTAGGCATGCTCTATAACTGGTCCGCTTCTCCAATTTGAGGCCTACTGACTGTCTGGTAAAGATTCTTTATGTGAATTGGTGTCATGAGAAAACCCAAGCACCTATTGGCTAGCCTCTCCAGGGCTTTAAAGAACTGATTTGACCCAAATGATCCCTATTCTCACTTGATGGATGTCAGGAAGCTTACAGAGGAAGGCGAGAGACTTCATCTATAATGACTGCTCTTTTGGCAATTTTGGTTTTAGATGCAAACTTGGAAACTTTCTTTAGATCCATCAGGTGCTGAGAATCTAAGCCACTGCCTGGCACAGTGCCAAGAGGCTGATTCAGCCACATCCTTTTCCAAAGCAATTAAGCAAGGAGCCACAGGTGATGCCCATTCATTTCTTTTTGAAAACTGTTTTCTTGAGGCTTCACAAAGGGGTGGCCTGAGGCAAAGATCTTCTTAACATTCAGAACAACAGAAAAATAGGTAAGAAAAAACCCAAAGCAGTGTTTTTCCACTGGGACTTTACTGGTCACACTGATATGTGAGTTTTCTGAGATGCTCCCATTCCCTTCAGCTATCCAGTTCATGGCCATGTCACAGAGATTGGAGGTTGTACATATCTTGAAAACAAAACCATGAGGCTATTCTGGAGAGTGGCCAGTGTTCAGGAAGAAAAGTGGAACTTAGGAAGATTGTAGGTGTTGCCCATCCATAAGACAAGCCGCTCTCCAATCTTAAATTGGGCAGGATGAATGCTGGGAAGCTTTTTACTAGACAGGACACAACCATTGATGCATTCGCATTTCAAATGTTTACAACCACGGATACAGTGGGATACACAGGCATAGAAACACTCGCATTGTCAAAGGACTTTCTAGAAACATTCCAGTCCAAACAAACAAACCGCCTTTCCTAACTATTCTCAGAACATGAGACAAAACCACAAACTCACACCGATACCCACAACAGCACCTTCTTCCCTCACGTATGTCCTCTCACTGGTGGGCCATACTATGTTTCCCCGAAATGGCCTGTCCTGTCTCAGATCTGGTCTTCTTTGCCAACTCTTTGAAGTTGTCAGGAACCATGGTTGAGCCAGTACCTGCTTTCTCAGAAAAGGCCCCTCTTCAGAGCTCTCCTGGCATTTGGCCATCATCACATAAGTAGGTACCAAGAAAGACTGACTCTGTACTTGGTGAATCCAAACAATTGAGACCACTGGGACTGGGACTGGGACTTGCTCTGGGTGCCTGTCTTCCTGTATCCCAAGATCAGAGAGTTCCATCACCAAGGAAGTGTGGTAGGTCACTTCCTTCAGGAACTGAATGAGGTCACTGCCTTGGGAACCAATTTGTCCTAACAGTTGCTTCCAAGGGTCCCATGAGATGGAGTCTTCCCCTACTTTCTGTGACACTTTCACAAGTTAGAATGGTATATCAACCATAGTGACCCAGGAACAGCTCTCCACACAGGCCTGGTTTGGTCCATTTAATCTACATTAAGAAGAGAGAGGCTGATTCAGACACATCCCTTCATTCTGACCAGGTTGTTTGACATGGAAATTGACCTAGAGTTGACTTTTGCTCTCCCAGGTACTTCATAGGTGAAAAGGTCTGTCTAACGTCCGAGGAAAAAACCACCAAGAGACTGTCTCATGCCACAGCAAAGGGTTTATAGTGGGTCCAGCATGCTGGGGCTCATAGCTCACTTCAGAGGAGCAAAGAAAAAAGAGCCCCGAGAAAAACTTGAGCAAAGTTTATATACATTCTTTAGAGGGCAGGGACTTTACATACCTCATAGCCTCCATTAGCAAATCATCATGTATCACGGGAAAATCAAATAACGACTCTAAAACATGATTAGCACATTCATTGGCGGAAACAGGTCAGGCAGGGAGTGATTGGTAAGCCCTGAGAAGGGGTATACATTTAAATTCATTGGTTGAAGCCCTGAGATGTATTCGGGTTGAGCTGCACAGTTTCTGGGAAGGGGTTGTTTAGTAACTAGGTGGTCAGGGAAGATTTTAACACACAGCTAATTTTCAGTTCCGGGAATTGTCTTAACTGCCACAGGAATTTCAGGTGCTGAGTGCAGCTTGTAAACTTTACAAAACCTGGTTCTTTACATTTCAGTTACAATTTCTTTTATTCTTTCATTCCCCACTCCTTTTTCTGACTACTTTTAATCTTAAAAGTAATGAATCATAATTATTGTGGGGTCTCACATTTTATTGCTGCCAGTGGAGCATATTTCTGTCTGATTACCATGAGTTTTCCTGCCCACTCTGAGCCTGGAGAAAGGAAACTATGCGGTTAAGCAAACAAGGTCCCACAGTTAGCAACACCATATGTATGATAAGGGGTCCAGCTAAGTCTGATAGGAGTGTAGTTATCCAGGGGGACTGGGTAAACCATGATTCAAACCACCCTTGTTTTATCTCCCTTTCTCTCTGGCGCTCTTCAAGGCATTTTCTCAATTTACTCATGGATTCTTTAACAACTCCAGTATGGTCAGCATAAAAACAACATTCTTCTCTCAGTGCAGCACAGAGGCCCCCCTCCCTCATGAAGAGGAGGTCTAATCCTCACCTGTTCTGTAAAACAAATTCAGAGAGAGAGGTTAAGGATTCCTGCAAAACTGTGATGGAGGTCTCTAACGTCTTCAAGTCTTGATCTATTGCTGTTTCTAATTTGGCCATTTGTTGTGACACACGGATCATCGCAGCTGTTCCTGTACCCACTCCTGCAGCAGCTCCTATCCCTAATAGGATTTCTAGCGTAATGGACACTGGCTCCCGGCGAAATTGGGTTGTTTGTCCCCCTAGTAGACGTTGAAATGATTCTGCATCATGATAGAGCACCCTGGGGAGTATCTGCACCATTAAAAATTAATTTACAGAGCTGTCCAATACCTGAGCTGAAATGCAAGGAGTTCTGACTGTGTGGAGTTCAGTACCATAAAGGTCCCTTTAATTAGTTCCCAGGTGGAGGAGTCAGCTGTACTCTGGACTGGGGAAGTAGGCAAAGATGGAAACCGGGAAGTATGAGATGGTAGAGTGGTTCTGGTACATCTAGGCATGGGAGGTTTAGGTGGCTTAATTCCTGGTTTGAGGAAACTGGGCCCTATTGCTATGGGATTTTCTTCCTTTTTTAGCCGGATGATGAACCAGAGCCCAAAGTCATAACCAGGGCCATAAATATAGAATCGCATTCCCCAAGTATTTCCCATAGGCCATGTAGTTCTGAGGTACCCCCTTCCTTTGGAAGTGAAAGTTATATTGAGGAGGTAACATAGACTATTCTTTCCACAGCGAGTTTTTGACACCACTTGGCTAGCGGCACATTTCTTGGAATCAACCCAGGTGTCGTTTTGTCCTACCTGAATCGCACTGTCTGGGGAGTTTGGGTTCCACCATGCAGCTCCCGTGTGTTCACAACTCCAAGGTCTACAATAAAAGTCACTGGGTCTTCCAAAGGTTTGGGCCTGTTTGCGACTTTGGAAATCAGCTGGGCACACATAAAAATCAAGACTGGCTAGTTTACACCTGAGCTGGGAAAAATGACATCCATAATTCATGGGGTAAGGTCGTCTATGTTGCCCTGGTTTGGGTTTGAGTGGGATCTGTGTGGGGTCCTCTATATCAGGGAGATCCCGGTCAGAGAGGCCTATGGCAAGCTGACAAATGTCCGGGTGGAGAGATGGCCACCAAGTCCATAAGGGGGCTGTATGTGAAATAGACCACACTACTTGCCCAGTAGGATTTATAACTTGCCATTGTTGCTTAACAGGCTGATGGGGATTAGGACTGCTGGTGGTCAGGGGAAGAATCCGCAGCCCTACCCACACAACAGACATGCAACTTGAGAGGGTTACCAGTCTGTTCCAGTTTCCACCCGGAGTCTGGACAGTGCGCAGGCTTGAGATGGGAGGCATGGATCCAGGAAGTGATCCCATCCACTTTCACCACTGTAGGTGTTATAAGCAGCACCTGGTATGGTCCTTTTCAGCAGGGTTCCAGGGATGACACCTGATGCCGTCTCATGTAGACGAAGTCTCCCACTTGATATCGATGTGGGGTTCCCTCGTCTCCAGGCTGATAAGCAGTGGCCAACTGTTTCCACAGGTATCGCTGGGTGCTGGGTTTGTTAAAGGGCCTTAAGTCTGTCAAGCAAGAGGGTGTGAAAAGAATCATTAAGTCTCAGAGTTGGGGTTAGTTCCCTTACTGGAGGAGGGGCACCATAGAGAATTTTATAAGGGGTGAGATTACACAAAAAGGCAGAGGGGGTATTTCTTGCACGAAACAGTGCATAAAGTAGGAGCATAGTCCAATTTTATAATCTGGTCTCCAAGCTTAATTTCGTTAAGGTCTCTTTGATGTTTCTATTCATCCTTTCTACCAGTCCTGAGCTCTGGGGTCTATAAGCACAATGTAACTTCCAATTAATCCCCAGGGTCCTGGCAAATCCCTGACATACCTGGGCCACGAATGCCGGCCCGTTATCGGACCCTATTACCGTAGGCAGGCGGAACCTTGGAAAATGTCTTCTAGGAACTTTTCGACCACCATCTGAGCCGTTTCATTTTTCATGGGGAAGGCTTCGACCCATCCTGAAAAAGTATCTACAAAGACTAGGAGATATTTACGTCCATAACTTGCTGGCTTAATTTCAGTAAAGTCCACTTCCCAGAATTGTCGTCGTCTGGTTCCTCGTAAGTGCTTCCCTGCAGGAAGCTTGGATGGGTAAGTATTAAATAATTGGCAGACTTGACAAGCTCTAGTCACCTGCTCAGCTATTTCTTTCCTCTGTGAGTCAGTCAATAATAAGTCCTTTCTTTGGTCCTTTAAGAGTGCCTATAACTTTTTTGAGCCTAAGTGGATGAGCTGGTGTATGTCTTTGACATAAAGGTGGGCTTTTTGAAATTGTAAACTTTGCTCTGTAGGGTCCCAGAGTTCTGTATCTGTCTCCTCAAATGATAAGTTACCTGAATATTCCGGTGCGGCCAAGTCTCCTGATTTTTGTTACCCCCGGTGTGGAGAAAGTTAACAGAGTCACTCCATTTAGGGTTGCCAATTAAGCTTCCTCATCTGCCCTTCTGTTTCCAACCACCACAGGGTCGGTTCCCTTCTGGTGCCCTGGACAGTGCCCTATAGCTAGTTCCTTAGGGCCCTGCACTGCTGAGAGAAGGTGGAGGATCTCATCTTTATTCTTTATTTCTTTCCCGGAAGAGGTTAATAGACCCCTTTGTTGGTAAATAGCCCTGTGCACATGAGCAGTGGCAAATGCATAGCGGCTATCAGTGTATATGGTGGCCCTATTGCCTGTTGCTAGTTCCAATGCTTTCGTAAGGGCAATCAGTTCTGCTTTTTGGACTGGTGTCCCTTCTGGGAGACCAGAGGACCAGATGGCATTAGTTTCTCTAACTACTGCTGCTCCAGCCCTCCACTTACCATCTTGGAGGAAGCTGCTGCCCTTCGTAAACCATAAGACTTCAGGGCGAGTCAGTGGCTGATCCTTTAAATCTCGTCGTATACTGATTTCCTCTGCCAGTATGTGTTGACACTCATGAGCGACGGGTCCTGATGGTTTTTCTGGCAGCAGTGTACCCGGGTTGAATGGAGCAGGGGGTCCCAGCGTTATTCTGTCTTTGTCAAGCAAGAGGCTCTGGTAGTGGGTTATTCTGGAGTTTGATAGCCACCTCTCTGGAGGCTCACAGATGATGCTCTGCAGGGCATGGGGAGCTATAATGGTTAGCTTCTGTCCCAACCTTCATTTATGAGCATCTTTTATTAGAAGGGCTGCCGCTGCAATAGCTCTTCAGCAATGGGGCCATCCGCTAGCCACTGGGTCCAGTTTTTGTTACAAGAATGCTACCGGCCTTTTCCAAGGTTCCAAAGTCTGAGTGGGCACTCCCCGTGCTATTCCTTTCTTTTCCTTGATGTAGAGCGTCAAGGGTTTTTCTACATCTGGGAGTGCTAAGGCCGGAGCAGATAGCAGTGCCTTTTTTTGACATTATCAAAAGCTTGTTGGTGCTCAGGGATCCATTGGAAGTGGGCATCCCCCTTTATCAGCGGGTATAAAGGAGCAGCCAGAGATGCGAACCCAGGAATCCATAACCTGCAAAACCCAGCAGTCACAAGAAACTCTCTGAGTTTTCTCTTATTAGATGGGGGCGGTATCTGCACAACGGTTTATTTTCTGTGCTCAGTGAGCCATCGTTTGCCACCCCTAAGAGAATAATCCAGGAAGATTACTTCTTGCTAACAAATGTGGGCCTTTTGGCAGAAGCCCTATATCCAAGCCGAGCAAGCTCGGATAATAGTGCTTGGGTCCCAGACTCATAGTTCTCCTTGGTGTCGGCTGCCAGTAGCAGATCATGCACATATTGGAGTAGGATGACTTCGGGGTGTGCAGTTCTGAAGTCATTGAGGTCCCTGTGGAGGGCTTCATCAAAGAGAGTGGTGGAGTTTTTGAACCCCTGTGGGAGTCTAGTCCAGGTTAGTTGGCCAGATGTTCCAGGTTCTGGGTCTATCCACTTGAAAGCAAACAGCAACTTACTGTCCTTATGTAGGGGCAAGCAGAAGTAAGCATCTTTTAAGTCCAGCAGAGTGTACCATTCCCGCTCTGGATTCAGAGTGCTAAGCAAATTATATGAATTGGGTACTGTGGGGTGAATGTCCTGCACTCTGTTGTTGATCTCTTAGGTCTTGAACAGGACGGTAGTCCCCAGTTCCTGGCTTTCTTAGTGGTAGCATGGGGGTATTCCAGGCTGATTGACAGGGCTTTAGGACCCCAAGAGCGAGGTATTTCTGAATATGGGACCTTATCCCATCCTTAGCTTCTTTGCTTAGAGGATATTGTTTAACACTGATTGGAGAGGCACAAGCTTTTAATTCTACTACTGTTGGAGGTTGTTTTATGGCTAGACCTAACCCAGAAATTTCTGCCCAGGCATTAGGATAATCTTTTATCCATTTCTGTGGTAGTTTGCCTGTTTGATTAGTCCTAGGGTGCGCGAAGAGTTGACGTTCATCTTCTACGGACATAGTCAAAGCCGTGACTATGGGAGATTTTACTTAAGGCTTTAGAAACTCCACTTGGGGACCATCAGGGTTAAAGGTTATTCTAGGCCAGAGTTTGGTAAGCAGATCGCTGCCCATCAATGGGGCTGGGCATTCTGGCATTACTAGGAAAGAGTGGTGGAATTTTTCCTTTCCTAGGTGCATATTCCTCTTAGTTGTCCAACCCGATATCTACTGCCATTAGCCCCTTGAAATAGGGACCATTTATTTTATAGGCGTCCCAGTGGGGTTTAAGGGCTGAGTATACTGCTCCTGTATCCACTTCAAAGTTCACTGGAGTCCTCTCCACTTCAAATGTTACCCTGAGTTCATGGAGGTGATCCGAGCCCCGACATTACTAGTCCTCTTCTAAAGTCAGCACGGCAGGCTGGCGTGGCTGCTTCTTTTGGGGGCACTCTTTGGCCCAGTGTCCTTTTTCTTTACAATAGGCACATTGATCTGAGGCCAGGGTCAGCCTTTGGCGTGGGCCCAGGTATCCCTTCCTGTCTCCCTGCTTTTTATCTTCTGGCCTATTTGCTGCTGTGAACAAAACCTTAGCCAATGCTTTAACTCTGCCTTTTGCTCCTTTCATCCTCCTTTTGTTCCCTTTCCTTCTCTCTCCTCTGTTCCCTCTCCTCAGTTTCTCTCTTATAATATACTTTCTCAGCTTCTCTGATTAAATCTCTTAAGGTCATACCTTGTAACCCATCTAGACATTGTAATTTCTCTTAGTATCTAGGGCAGTCTGCTCGATTGAGGCCATTGCAACAGATGCCTTTTGGTCCCATGCCTGAGGATCAAAAAGAATATATTTCCTATACGCTTCCATTATTCTCTCCAGAAACATAGACGGAGACTCATTAGGCCCTTGGATAATCTCTCTTACCTTGGACAAATTAGTCGACCCTCTGGCGGCCGCTCGGAGACCCGCTATTAGAGCCCGGCGATAAGTGGACAGATGCTACTTACCTTCAAAGGTGTTGGGGTCCCAGTTGCGTCAGTTCATGGGCCCATAGATACGAAGAGAGAGCATCACAGGGGCTTCTGAGTTTTTTATTATCTGTCGCCGGTGGGTTCCGTTAGGTGGCCCAGCTTCCTCCATGGGAGGAGGGGCTTCTAAGGCTGTGGAGAAGTCCCCTGGAGGGCTTGGGTCTGGCCCAATTGCCTCTAGTGGCGGAGAGGCTGAGTCAGCTGTGGGAGGATCATCAGGAACATGTTGGGTGTTGGGGGAAGGAGGGTAGAGGATAAGGAGGGGGTGGAGTGTCCAGTCTTGTGACTCAGGGAGAATGGAGGGAAGAGGGGGAGGAGCGGAATATTTGAATGATAGGATTCTGGGGGAAGGGGTACATGGCTGTTGAGGTGGGTCACCATGTGGCCCCAGCTGAAAGACAATATCTCTGACTTTTTGCATTAGAGCGAAGTGGAGGATCCTTCTGTGGGCCATCTGACTATGAGAATGGGCCATTCTGAAGCACAGAGAGTCTTCCAGGTATGGCATTTTACTGAAAAAGAAAGATTCTGGGACCTTGAGCGGACATCAGTCCAATGATCAAGGGTAAGGAACAGAGGCGTGGAAGTGCTTTGTCCCATAATGGGAGTTACTCAAACAGGGACAGTGAAGACACAAACACGACACAGACAAAGACAAACAGTATACGTTTAAAATGAGTCCAAGACAAAGATTAGAACTGAGTAACTGCAAAACCTTGTGGGTTAGACAATAAAGACAGACAGTAAACTCAACATGAGTTCCGGACAATGAACAAAACTGAGTAGCCGGCAAAACCTGATGGGCTGGCAAACCGAATCCTGAAGCAAAATATAACCGAGTTGAGGAAACTATTATTCCTCGAATTCCTGAGTTCTCTGGAGTGTCCCCCAGGGACGTGACCAGTGGTTCTGTGACACGTCTGTGAGCCACCCTCGGCGAGAGCTAAAGGTCTTCACCGACAGCCACTTAGCCAAGCCTTAACCTGAAACCTGAAACCAGAAAGAGGCACCATACTTACCCTGAGAAGAGTCCGTTGGGGTCTTTTGTCCACCGCTGCCGGATATCCCACCTGGGGGCTCCAGATGAAAAGGTGGGGCGAATGTCGGAGGAAAAGACCACCAAGAGACTTTCTCATGCAACAGCAAAGGGTTTATTGGGAGTCCAGCATGCTGGGGCTCAGAGATCACTTCAGAGGAGCAAAGAACTAAGAGCCCCGAGAACAACTTGGGCAGAGTTTATATACATTCTTTAGAGAGGGCAGGGACTTTACATACATCATAGCCTCCTTTAGCAAATCATCATGTATCATGGCAAAATCAAATAACAACTCTAAAACATGATTTGCACATTCATTGGCGAGAACAGGTCGGGCAGGGAGTGATTGGTCAGCCCTGAAAAGGGGTATACATTTAAACTGAGTGGTTGAAACTCTGAGAAGTATACATGCTGATCTGCACGATTTCTGGGAAGGGGTTGTTAAATAACTAGGTGGTCAGGGAAGATTTCAACACACATCTAATGGGCAGATCCGGGAATTGTCTTAACTGCCACTGGAATTTCAGGTTCTGAGTGCAGCTTGTAAACTTTACAAAACCTGATTCTTTACGTTTCAATTTCAATTTCTTTTATTCTTTCAGAACCTTACAAAAGAAAGCAAGAAACTTCATCCACAATGACTGCTCTTTTGGCCATTTTGGTTTTGGATGCACGCATGGGATCTTTATTTAGATCCATCTGTTGCTGATAATCTAAGCCAAAGCCTCACTCAGTGCCAAGAGGCTGATTAAGACACATCCCTTTCCAAAGCAATTATTTATCTGAGGTCAGTAACAGAACTCAGTCTCTGACGGGAATCACACCAGTGTTCAAGTCCAGGTAGACCCAGTCAACTCTTCCAACCACCACACAAATGACCACAATTAAAACCAAAACACTCCCACATGGCACTCATCTTTTTACATATATACATTCATCATAACCTCTGACTGGAGGTTTCCATGAATGGCGCAGCCCAAGGGAGTGTCCAAAATAAGATCCTTTGCCCCTCATTCGCCTAACCTCAGGGTGGCCTGGACACCCTTTCTGTGAACCAGGATTGATCGCATAGGTCTGCCGTTAATACTGCTCTGCTTCTCCAATTTGAGGCCTACTGACTGTCAGGAATAGATTTCTTATATGATTTGGAGTCATGAGGAAACCAAAGCACCTCTGCAGTGCTTGGATGAACTTATTTGACCCAAAGGATCCCTATTCTCACTTGATGGAGGTCAGGAACCTAACAGAGAAAGGCGAAAGACTTCATCCACAATGACTGATATATTTGCCATTTTGGTTTTGGATGTACACATGGGGTCTTTCTTTAGATGCATCAGGCACTGATAATCTAAGCCACAGCCTCACACAGGGCCATGAGGCTGATTCAGACACGTATCTTTCCAAAGCAATTAAGCAAAGAGTCACAGGTGATGCCCATTCATTTCCATTTGAAACCTGTTTTCTTCACAATTCACAAAGGGGTGGCCTGAGGCAAAGACCTTTCTGACATTCAGGGCAACAGAACAATAAGTTAGCAAAAGGCCCAAAGCAGGGTTTTTCCACTGAGACTTTACAGGTCACACTGATATCTGAGTTTTCTGAGATGCTTGCCATTCCCTTCAGCTATCCAGTACCTTGCCATGTCACAGAGGTTGGAGGCGGTACATATCTTGGACACAAATCCATGAGCCTATTCTGGAGAGTGGCCAGAATTCAGGAAGAAAACAGGAGCTTAGGAAGATAGTAGGTGTTGCCCATCGATAAGGCAACCTGCAGTTAATTCCTAAAATGGGCAGGATGAATGCTG
Source organism: Callospermophilus lateralis (assembly GCF_048772815.1). Classification (NCBI taxonomy): domain Eukaryota; kingdom Metazoa; phylum Chordata; class Mammalia; order Rodentia; family Sciuridae; genus Callospermophilus; species Callospermophilus lateralis. Next base: position 120,361,041 of record NC_135313.1, on the reverse strand, counting down.
GGAAGCATTCTACTAGACAGGACACATCCATTGATGAATTCTCTTTTCTAAAGTCTACAACCACGGACACAGTGGGATACACAGACACAGAAACACTCGCCTTGTAAAAGGACTTTTTAGAAACAACCACTCCAAAGCAAACAAACCGCCTTTCCTACCTATTCTCAGAACTTGAGACAAAACCACAACTCACACCCACACTCAAAAAGGGACCTCCTTCGCCCAAGTAAGTCTGTGACTATCCAGAGTGTCCTCTGACTAGTGGGCCATATTATGTTCCCCCGAAATGGCCTGTTTGTCTCAGATCAGGTCTCCTTGTCCATCTCTGTGAAGTTATCAGGAGCCTGTACTGACCGCTACCTGCTTTCCAATGGAAGGCCCGTCTTCAGAGCTCTTCTCGCATTTGGCCATCATCACATCAGTAGGTACCAAGAAAGACAGACTCTGTCATTGGTAAATCCAAACAAGTTAGCCCACTGGGACTGGTAGTGGGACAGGCTCTCTATGCCTGGCTTCCTGGATCCCAAATTCAGAGATTACCCTCACCAAAGAAGTGAGGCAGGTCTATTCCTTCAGGAACTGAATGAGGTCACTGCCTTGGCAACCACTTTGTCTTAACAGTTGCTTCCAAGTGTCCCATGAGATGGAGGCTGCCCCTACTTCCTGTGACACTTTCACAAGTTAGAATGGTATATCAACCATAGGCACCCAGGAGAAGCTCTCCACACAGGGTTTGTTTGGTCCATCTTCTTTATATCAAGGGGAGAGAGGCTGATTAAGACACATCCCTTCATCCTGACCAGAATGTTAGCCATGGAAGATGACTTTTGCTCTCTCGGGTCCTTCATAGCTGCCTACATCTTCTCCAGGGATCATTTCTGCATCAACCTTTGAGGTTCTCAGCAGGTGGAAGATCCCCTACATTCCTGTATTGTAAGACCAACTCTGTCCCTGCTCTTCTGTAAAGTTAGATTGAGGGAACATTTATGGTTAGGGTTAATAACATATTCTATTTGGCTTAGGAATCATTCTTCTGGATAAATAATGGTATTGGGAAACTGCAATATTCACAAGAATATATTGGTGAAATATAAGTAAGAAACCAGAAATCTAGGTACGATTTGAAGCCCAGAAGAGCATTGGGCCCTTTAGTGGGATACTTAGCTTTGAATTATGTTCTGCACAGATGGCTCAGTTAAATCAAAATACAATGGCATAGGACCTTGTTCCTTGGATGATTTAATGCCCAAGAAAACATCCAGTCAAGAAGGAATAGTTGGTAGGATTAGGAAGATTGTCAGTAGGTTTACAAAAAAGAGTGAGTATAGGGGAATGAAAGGTTAATAAAATAGGTACTTGTCACTTCCTGTTTTTCTGTATGCTTAACAAAACACTGTTGAAATCTTGAAAACTGTTTGCTAATTTTGTTCCCAGAATGTGCTGTCCCCAACTGCCAAATTACAGAATGTACTTCCTCACCCAGTTGCATGCAAACTGCCCGCTCGCCCTGAACCATCCATAAATTTTCCTCCCTTCCCTCTCCAAGGAATGTACATAAGCTCTGTTAAAGCTGTTCTCAGGGCTCTCTGCTCTATTCAAGTTAGCTCTGAGCCCCAACATGCTGGACCCCCAATAAAACTTTTGCTGTTGCTGAGTGAAAATGGTATACTGTCCTGTATTAAAAGTTGCTTTCTTTTGCTTGCCTCTGCATAAAGAGAGTCAGTTGCTGTTTGCTTTCGAGTGGGTAGACGCAGAAACTGGAACATCTGGTCAACTAACTTGGACTAGACTCCCACAGGGATTCAAAAACTCCCCCACTCTCTTTGATGAAGCCCTCCACAGAGATCTCAACAACTTCAGAACTACACACCCCGAAGTCACCCTGCTTCAATATGTTTATGACCTAATAATGGCAGCCAACACAAAGGAAAACTGTGAGTCTGTGACCCAAGCACTATTATCCGAGCTTTCTCAAATTGGGTATAGAGCTTCGGCCAAAAAGGCCCAAATTTGCCAGCAAGAAGTAATCTTCTTGGGCTATTCCCTTAGGGGCGGTAAATGATGGCTCACTGAGCCCAGAAAACAAACTGTTGTGCAGATACCACCCCCATCTAACAGGAGACAACACACAGAGTTTCTTGGGACTGCTGGCTTTTGCAGGTTATGGATAACTGGGTTTGTGTTCTTAGCTGCTTCTTTATACCCGCTGTTAAATCGGGATGCCCAATTTCAATGGACCCATGAGCACCAGCAAGCTTTTGATAACATCTAAGAACACTGACACTGAACCCCTCAACTTCACTGAGCCCAGCTTTCAATCTCAGAAAGCCCTACACTACTTTAAAAATGTACATCAACTCACTCACCTTGGTTCAAAGAAACTGCAGGCATTCCTGAAGGATCAAGAACAGAGTTTTCGAATAACTCACTCACAGCAAAAGGAAATAACTGAACGGGTAACAAAAGCCTATGGGTTCTGTCAATTGGTTAATGCTTACCCTTCCAAGCTTCCTGCAGGTAAGCACCTACGAGGAACCAGACCAGGACAATTCTGGGAAGTGGACTTTACTGAAATTAAGCAAGCCAGGTATGGACTTAAATATCTCCTAGTCTTTGTAGACACATTTTCAGGATGGATTGAAGCCTTTCCCACACAAACACACACACACACACAAAAAAAAAAAAAACACAACGGTGCAAATATGCTCAAGATGATCCTGAAAGATATTTTTCCAAGACACGGCCTGCCTAAGGTAATAGGGTCTGATAATTGAATGGCGTTCATGAGCAAGGAAAGTCAGGGGTTAGCCAGGACCATGGGGATTAATTGGAAGTTACATTGTGCTTATAGACACCAGATCTCAGTACAGGTAAAAAAAATAAATAGAACCAATAAAGAGACTTTAACAAAATTAAGCTTAGAGACCGGCATAAAAGATTAGACTATGCTCCTGCCTTATGCACTGTTTCATGCAAAAAATACTCACTCTGTTTCTTTGTGTAACCTCACCCCCAATGACATTCTCTATGGTGCCCCTCCTCCAGTATGGGACGTAACCCCACTCTAAGACCTAACGATCCCTTCCACACCCCCATGCTTGACAGACTTAAAGCTCTTGAAAGAACTCAGCGATACCTGTGGAAACAGCTGGCCACTGCCTTCCAACCTGGGAACGAGGGGACTCCACACCAAAATCAAGTAAAAGACTTCATCTACATCAAATGACATCAGGTGTCATCCCTGGAACGCCGCTGGAAAGGACCATACCAGGTGCTACTTATAACACCTACAGCGGTAAAAGTAGATGGAATCACTTCCTGGATCTATGCCTCCCATCGCAAGCCTGCGCCCTGTCCAGACTCTGGCTGGAAACTGGAAAAGACTGGTAACCCTTTAAAATTGCGTATTCGCCATGTGGATAAGGCTATAGACTCTACCCTTGGCCACCAGTAGACCTAACGCTCTTCAGCTCGTTCAGCAGCGATGGCTGATCACAAATCCTACTAGACAAGAAGTATGGTCTATCTCACATACAGCCCCCTTAGGGACCTGGTGGCCATCTCTTCAGCCAGACATTTGTCAGCTGGCTATAGGTCTATCCTATTGGGATATCCCTGATGAAGAGGATCCCACTAAAATTCCATTAAATCCCTTCCATTCCACCGCATAGTTTCATTTCTCCAAGCTCAAATTTGTCAAGTTAAACTTATGGTAATACCCCACTTGCAGACAAAGAATGTGACACCCCCCAATGATCACTTTTATGATTAAAACTAGCCAGAAGAACAATTGGGGAATGAAATGTTAATAAAATAGGTACTTGTAACTTCCTGTTCTTCTATATGCTTAACAAAACACTGTTGTAATATTGAGAACTGTTTGCTAATCTTGTTCCCTGAATGTGCTGTCCCCAACTGCCAAGTTTCAGAATGTATTCCCTCACACGGTTACACGCAAACCACCCACTCGCCCTGACCCATCAATAAACTTCCGTCCCTGCCCTCTCCAAGGAAAGTATGTAAGATCTACTAAAGCTGTTCTCAGGGCTCTCTGCTCTATTCATGTGAGCTCTGAACCCCAGCATGCTGGACCCCCAATAAACCCTTTGCTGTTGCATGAGACAGTCTCTTCGTGGTCTCTTCCTCCGACGCTCGCATGAACATTACTTGGATAATAGAATGTAGAAGAGAAAATCCAGTCATAAAGGGATAGTCGGTAGGATTAAGAAGATATTCGGTAGGTTTAGGAAGAAGAGTGGGTATAGGATTTGGAACAAAAGATCTTTAGCAATTGGGGTTCGGTTAGAGAGTGAATGTAAATGTCAGCACATGTGAACAGTCAAAAAAATGAACTATAGAAAATATGTAGGATAGCAGATATCAATAAAGACATTACAAAATCAGGCAAAGAATAAAGTGAGTGATAGGATTAGGCATTTTCAATAGGGTTGAGTTTGAATATATAATCTTAGGAAGAAACAAATATGTATTCACCAAAAGAATTGACATTTGAGAGCATTAGGCAACCTTGACATGGATGTTTTTGTAATCCATGCTCACGTTCCTTTTAGGCTTTGGTACAATCATAAGTGTGACCTTTGCATTTGTGTCCAGAATATTACTGTGATAAAATGTATATGTAGATCAGGTGACATGACTATTTCTTCCATCATTACTGGGAGCAATATTTTGAAGACATATAAATGGGTATTGGGGGTACAAAGAGGTGTACCCTGTTTCTATGAATATAGAGATAATGCATGAATAGAGCATACAATGAATAAATAATATAAATGGGTCCACATTAAATAATGGATTGAATTGATATCTGAAAATATATAAGAAATCTTATATTGATATACAATCATTCATTCCAACCAGTTATACATCCAATACTAATATTAGGGTTATGGTTTTTCATGAAGATATGTTAGTTTTGCTACAAAAGTGATTATGGTATTCGAAAATAATGTGTTTGGAATGAGTCAGTCAAAATGCTGGCAATATGTGAACAAGGCCTCTGGCTTTGACCTGGGGCTTCACAGAGATGGCTGCATTTCTAAGATAAAGAAGTTACCAACTGAGCTCCATGGTAACAGCTGGCAGGGAGAAAAAAAAAAGAGAAGAAAAAAGCTCTCTCCCTCCCAGGTGTTCTTAAAATGTTAACTTTCACAGAACAGAGGAAAAAAAAGAAACTAAAACTGCTTTTTGTGAACTTCTGCAGATTGTAAACTTCTGAGCCCCTCCCTTAAATGTTGGGCACAAAATTCTGAAACATTCTAAACTTGGGTTTCAGGGGATTAATTGATTACAACAGAAGCAATGCCCTCTAAATCCGTTTGCAACCAAATAGGATTGTTTCCGTGTCTTCGGTGCTATATTAGGTGCCTTGCCTTGCCTTGTCCGTCCCTAATCTCATGAAAAGACCAGTCAAGAAACATGGAGGAATACATGTGTTCTGAAGTAGGAAGTGATTGATAGTGAAACAAATGCCTATAAATTTCCTTACTTGTGGATGAAATATATATCCTATGATATGCATAAATTGAAGAAATAGTAATCTACCAGTGTGAATAAAAATGAACGTCAAAATACACATCATGTCCGTTTGGAATCTACTTGCATTGATGTTAAACTGGGTCAGTTACTGTAAACATATTAGGATTTGTATGCACCATCCACTGAAGTTACTTTTTAGTACAAGGAAACAAATATGTATTTCAGGTGAATGAATATTTCTAAGAATAATCTTCTGAAAAGTTGATTATAAATACACATATATGAATATGAATGAATTAGGTGAGTGTAAAATAAGACACATATTTCACATTTTGAAAAATGAGGAGAGTGTATATATATATATATATATATATATATATATATATATATACACACACACACACACACACACACACACACACACACACAGACATTAAAAATAGCAATATATATGCCAATCGAAATTCAACATGAAATATATATCATCGACAGATTCAAAAATATTTATTTTAGTGAACATGGATTTATGAATAATATTGTTCAAGTAGAAAGCTCACCCATAATTTGAATTTTCAGTTCCAACATCGTTTAGGAGGAGTGATCCATTACAATTTGTATCTCCCAAGTCAGCCACCTCACAAGAATATACATGAGGTCCCAGGTAGGATTCTATGTGTGCATATAAAAATAGAGGTGGTGAATATGCTACAGAGAAAGGGAGAGAGAAATTCACATATTGTTTAACAATAAAAAAACATGGAGAACTATTTCAACAAAAAATTGACTATATATATAACTCCTACCCTATATAATGCAAAAGGCAAGTCCAACTGTACACCATGCCTCCTCTGAAATGCTTGTATTTTTATTCTGTTTGGGTTATTTTTCTCCATCTTATTAGTATTAGTAGTCAGAGTGTAGTAGGGTAGGGGTTAGTGTCAGGGATTCAGTATTTCGAATAGAAAATTGGAAAATGAATCCAATGTGTATGTAAATATGTGCTACACAAAAATATTCCCACTCTCATCAAGGGTAATGCCTTGACACTACCTTCACCCCAACTAAAACAACAGTAGAGAAAAACAGTTAGAAAATCAGTGAATACATATCTGGAAAGGAATATGCTCCGTGTTTTGAAACCTTGGAGGTGGTAGAGGAGTTTCCAAAAGTAAGGGACAGGGTAAACACTCCACAAACATGGAGCTCTGCTGGCCTAAAACTTCTTGAGAAACTGCCTCTGAGGTTGGGAACTTGAAATATATGTTTTTTCAGGAGTTTACCTTCCTTTGTAGTGAGACCATCAAAGCTGCGTCTGCATCTATGTGACCTGGAGGACATGGTTTCTTATTTTTCAATTAAAATGAGGCAGCAGTGCTGAATTCTCTCTTTGTAGGTCACCTGTGGATCCTGGGGGTAAGTGTCTCCACGTGTGGAGTGTGAAGCCATTTGGTCATCCTCCAATTTTCGTGGTGTTTCTTGCTGCTGCACTGGGAGTTTAGTATTTGCTTCATCAAATGCAAGGAGTTCAACTTGGTCACAGTGCTGGAGGAATTTCTGTCATGAGTGGTGGGTCAGGGTCTTCAGGAGAATGCACCAACCAGGCTTCTATCCCACATAGCTTAACCCCTTGACCATAGCAACCTGATTCTGAACATTGCCCTGAAACCTCTCCATATAACAAGATGTCTTTTCACAGACGGGTCTGCTGGCTGAACCATGTCAGTAACATGCCATTTGGAAGCCAAAGGCAGATCCACATTGCCCCACCACATGTTTTATCACACACCTGCCCAGCACTGTTCTAGGACCACTACTCAGCAGGCTCCAACTTACTGGCATCTCTGTTCTACACCATTTTCATGAAACCCAGTCAATCAAGGCCCTGTCTGGCCTGCTCATGATCATCAAAAGGACATCCAAAGGTTCTGCAGTGCCACCTGGTCATGGGAATTTCAAAATTTCATGGTATTTATCTAGCCAATTTTCAAGGATAATGTTGGAGGCACTGTGGGTTTCAATTATTCAGGAAACGTTAAATGGTAAGGAAGCTCATTTCAATGAAAGCTCAGGAGACTCTCACAGGCAAGGCTTCCCAAAGAGTGGCGAAAATGTCACATCAAACCAGGCATTTTGAGGTCTGCAATGTGAGGTCAATGTGTGTTTTGACTCTCAACTATGGCTGCAAAGTCTTTCAAAATAAAATCATGTGATATCCTGGCTGAGATTCCCAGTGATCTGTTGAAAGCCAACCTGGGCGTAGATCTCAGTTTACAAGGGCGACTCTCATGTGTGGCCTCCTAAATCCCAACACAATTCATGGCAGTACTTCTCTAAGGTCAATTCCAGAACTCTGTCTCCAAGGGGAATCACACTAGAGTTCAAGCCTAGGTGGAGCCAGTCATCTCTTCCAACCACCACACAAATTAATACAATTAAAACCTAAACACTCCCGCAGGGCCCTCATCTTCTTCCATATAGACACTCATCAAAACCGTTGGCTGGAGGTTTCCATTAGGGGCGCAGCCAAACAGTGTCCAAAATAAGCTCCCTTACCCCTCATTTGCATAAAGTCAGGGTGGCCTGGACACACTTCCTGTGAACCAGGAATAATCAAATAGGCCTGCCATTAATACTTTTCCACTTCTACCATTTGAGACCTTCTGACTCTGGGGTTTAGATTCTTTATGTGAACTGGAGTCATGAGAAAATCCAAGCACCTATGGGATAGCCTCTGCAGGGCTTTGAAGAATTCATTTGACCCAAAAGGATCCCTACTCTCATTTAAGGTAGGTCAGGAACCTTACAGAGGAAGGCGAGTGACTTCATCCACAATGCCTGCAATTTTTTCCATTTTGATTTTAAATTCACACATGGGATCTTTCTTTAGACACCTCAGGTGTTGGGGATCTAAGCCAGAGCCTGACACAGGGCCAAGAGGCTGATTCAGACACATCCCTTTCCAAAGCAATTAAACAAAGAGACACAGGTGATGCCCATTCAGTTGAAAACTGTTTCTTCAGGCTTCACAAAGGGGTGACCTGAGGCAAAGACCTTCCTGACATTCAGAGCAAAAGAACAATAGGTAAGCAAAAGGCCCAAAGCAGGGATTCTCCACTGAGACTTTCCTGGTCACACTGATATCTGAGTTTTCTGAGATGCTCGCCATTCCCTTCAGCTATCCAGTACATGGCCATATCACAGAGCTTGGACGTGGTATATATCTTGGACACAAACCACGAGCCTATTCTGGAGAGTGGCCAGAATTCAGGAAGAACACAGCAACTTAAAATTAGCAGGTGTTTCCCATCCATAAGGCAATCTGCAGTCTAATCATAAATTGGGCAGGATGAAAGCTGCGAAGCTTTCTCCTAGACAGGACACATCCATTGATGCATTCTCTTTTCTAATGTCTACGACCACGGACACAGTAGAATACACAGACATAGAAACACTCGCCTTGTCACATGACTTACTAGAATGAGTCCATACCAAACAAAACAAACCAACTTTCCTACCTATTCTCAGAACATGAGACAAAACCACTAACTAACACCCACAACCACAAAGGCACCTCCTTCCCCCAAGTACGTCTGTGACTATCCAGAGGGTGGTCTGACTGGTGGGCCATAATATATTCCCCCAACATGCCTGTCCTGTCTCAGATCTGGTATCCTTTTCCAACTCTGTGAAGTTGTCAGGAGTCCGCGGTGAGCCACTCCCTGCGTTCTCTGGAAAGGCCAGTTTTCAGAACTTTCCTGGCATTTGGTCATCCTCACATCAGTAGGACCAAAAAATAATGACTCTGTCTTTGTTAAATAAAAACAATTGAGCCCACTGTGACTGGGACTGGGACTGACTCTGGGTTCCTGGCTTCCTGAATCCCAAGTTCAAAGTGTTCCATCACCAAAAATGTGAGGTGAGGTCATTCCCTTCAGGAACTGAATGAGGTCACTGCCTTGGCATCCACTTTGTCCTAACAGTTGCTTTCAATTGTCCCATGAGATGGAGGCTGCCCCTACTTACTTTGAAATTTTCACAAGTTAGAATGGTATATCTACCATAGGCACCCGGGAATAGCTCTCCACACAGGCCTGGTTTGGTCCATCTTCTCTACATTAAGAAGAGAGAGGCTGATTCAGACGAAACCCTTCATCCTGACCAGGATGTTTGCCATGGAAGATGACTTTTCCTCTCTCAGGTCTTTCATAGCTGTCCACAACTTCTTCAGGGATCATTTCTGCATGGACATTTGATGTTCTCAGCAGGTGGAAGTTCCCCTACATTCCTGCATTGTAAGACAAAGTCTGTTCCTGCTCTTCTGTAAAATTAGATTGATGGAACAGTGCATGGTTAGGGTTAATAACATGTTCCAATTGGGTTAGGAATCATTCTGTGGGATGAATAATGGTATTGGAACATGCGATATTTATAAGAATATATTGGTGAAATATAAGAATGAAAAGAGAAATCTAGGTAAGATTTGAAGCCCAGAAGGGCATTTTGCCCTTTATTGGGATATTTAACTTTGAATTACTTTCTGCAGATTTGTCTCAGATAATTCGATATAGAATGGCATAGGACTTTGTACATTGGATAATTGAATGTACAAGAGAACATCCACTCAAACTGGGATAGTCGGTAGGTTTAGGAAGATGAGTGAGTATAGGATTTGAAACAAATTTCTTTAGTAATAGGGTTTCGGTTAGGGAGTCAATTTAAATGTCAGGACATGTGAAGAGTCAGTCACATGATGAACTGGGGAAAATATGTAGGAAAGCAGATATCAACAGAGACATTAGGAAATCAGGCAAAGTATAAAGTGAATGATAGGATTAGACATATCCAACAGGGTTGAGTTTGAATAAATAATCTTAGGAAGAAACAAATATGTAGTCACCAAAAGGATTGATATTTGTGAGCATTATGCCACATGGACATGGATGTTTTTAGTAATCCATGTTCACTTTCCATTTAGGCTTTGGTACAAAATAAGTGTGACCCTTGCGTTTAGTGGGTCACATTTCTCAGAGCAATATTTTGAATACGTATAAATTAGTATTGGGGGTCACATTTCTCAGAGCAATATTTTGAATACGTATAAATTAGTATTGGGGGTCACATTTCTCAGAGCAATATTTTGAATATTAGTATTGTGGGTCACATTTCTCAGAGCAATATTTTAAATACGTATAAATTAGTATTGGGGGTACAAAGAGATGTACCCTGTGTCTATTAATATACAGATAATGCATGAGTACACCACACTGTGAATAAATAATATAACTAGTTCCACTTTAAATAATGGATTGAATTGATATCTTAAAATATATAAGAAATCTTATATTGATATACTATCATTTATTCCAAACAATTATACATCTAATGTTAATATTAGGGTTATGGTTTATGATGAAGGGTGTGAGTTTTGCTTCAAAAGTGATTATGTAAATCGAAAATCATGTGTTTGGAAAGAAGTCTCATGGAAAGACCAGTCATGAAACATGGAGGAATACATGTGTTCTGAAGCAGGAAGTGATTGAAAGTGCAACAAACGCCTATATATATGCTAACTTGTAGATGAAATATATATCGTATGATGTGCATAAACTGAAGAAATATCAACGTATCAGTGTTGAATAAAAATGAACGTCAAAATACATATCATGCCCCATAGGAATCTACTTGCATTGATGTAAAACTGAGTCAGTTATTGTAGAAATATTAGGATTTGTATGCACCATTCACTGAAGTTAGTTTTCCGTATTAGGAAACAAATATGTATTTCAGGTGGATAAATATTTCTGAATATAATCTTGTGAAAAGTTGATTATCAATCCACATATATGAACTTATAGAATTCAGAGAGTGTATGATAAAACATATATTTCATTTTTTGAAAACTCTGGATATATATATATATATATATATATATATATATATATATATATATATATATATGTAAATATATATATACACAAAACACACAAAGACATTAAAAAGTAGCAATATAAAGGCCAATTGAAATTCATAGTGAAATATATATCATCCATGGATGCAAAAATATATATTTTACTGAACATGGATTTATGTATAATGTTGTTCAACTAGGAAAATGAATCCAATGTGTATGCAAAATTGTGATACACAAAAATCTTCCCACTCTCATCCTGAACAATGCCTTGACATTACGCTCACCTTAAGTAATACATAATTATACGAGAAGAGTTAAAAAATCTGTGAATACATATCTGAAATGGAATATGCTCAAGACTTTACAACTTTGGATATGGTAGAGGAGTTTCCAAAAGTAAGGGACAGGGTAAACACTTCACAAACAAGGAGCTCTGCTGGACTAAAGACTTCTTGAGAAACTGCCTCTGAGGTTGGGCACTTGAAATATATGTTTTTGTCAGGAGTTTACCTACCTTTGTAGTGAGACCATCAATGCTGGTTCTGCATCAATGTGACCTGGAGGATATGGTTTCTTATTTTACAATGAACATGAGGCATCAGTGCTGAATTTTCTCATTGCAGGTAAACTGGGGCCACTGAAGGCTAAATGTCTCCCCGTGTGGACTGTGAAGCCATTTGGTCATCCTCCAATTTCCATGGTGTTTCTTGCTATTGCACTGGAAATTTGGTATATGCTTCACGAAATAAAAGGAGTTCAACTGGAACACAGTCGAGGAAGGAGTTCTGTCATGTGTGGTGGGTCAGGGTCTGCAGGAGAATGCACCAACCTGGCTTCTATCTCACATAGCTTGCCCCCTTGACCATAGCAACCTGATTCTGAACATTGCCCTGAAAACTCTCCATATAACAAGATGCCTTTACATATAAGGTTCTGCTGGCTACACTATGTCAGTCGTCAGTCACAAGCCATTTGGATGCCAATGGAAGATCCACAAGGCCCCAACACAGATGTTTTATCACACACCTGCACACCACTGCTCTAGGCCCTATACTCAGCAGGCTCCAAATTACTGGCATCTCTGTTCTACACCATTTTCATGAAACCCAGGAAATCCACGCACTGTCTGGTATACTCATGATCAGCAACAGGACATCCAAAGGTTCTCCAGTGCCACCTGGTCATGGGAATTTCAGAAATTTTATGGTATTTATCTAGCCACTTATCAAGGATGAAGTTGGAGGCACTGGGGGTTTCAATTCATTCAGGAAGTATTAAATGTTGAGGAAGCTCATTTGAATGAAACCTCTGGGGAACTCTCATAGGTAAGCCTTTCTAAAGAGTGGCTAAAAGGTCACATGAAGCCAGGCCCATTGAGGTCCACAATGTGAGGTCCATGTGTGTTTTGACTCTCAACAATGGCTGCCAAGTCTTTCAGAATACAATCATGTGATATCCTAGCTGAGATGCCCAGTGGTCTGGGGAAAGCAACCCTGGGAGTAGATCTCAGTTTCCAAGAGTGACTCTCATGCATGGACTCTTAAAATCCCCACACAATTCATGGCAATACTTCTCTGAGGTCAGTTCCAGAAGTCAGTCTCTAAAGAAACCACACAAATGTGCAAGCCCAGTTGGACCCAGTCATCTCTTCCAACCACATAAATGACCACAATTAAAACCAAAACACTCCCACATGGCCCTCATCATCTTCCATATAATCACTCATCATAACCTCTGGCTGGAGGTTTCCATGAGGGTTGCAGCCCAATAGAGTTTCCAAAATAAGCTTCGTTGCCCCCCATTTGCATGAAGTTATGGTGGCCTGGACACCATTCTGTGAACCAGGAGTGATCAAATAGGCCTTCCGTAAATACTGCTTTGCTTTTCCAATTTTACGCCTTCTGACTGTGGGATTTAGATTCTTTATGTGAATTGAAGTCATGAGAAAACCCAAGCACATAGGGGCTAGACTCTCTAGGGCTCTGAAGAACTCATTTTACCAAAAGGATCCCTATTCTCACTTGATGGAGGTCAGAATTTTTACAGAGGAAGGCCAGAGACTTCATCCACAATGACTGCTCTTTTGTCAATTAGCTTTTGGATGCACACATGGGATCTTTCTTTAGATCCATCAGGTGTTGAGATCTAAGCCACAGTCCCACACAGGACCAAAAGGGTGATTCAGATATATCCCTTTCCAAAGCAAGTAAGCAAAGAGCCACATGTGATACCAAATCATTTCCATTTGAAAACCATTTTCTTCAGGTTTCCCAAATGGTTGGCCTGAGGCAGAGATCTTCCTGACATTCAGGGAAACAGAACAATAGGTTAGCAAAAGTCCCAAAGCAGGGTTTCTCTACTGAGAGTTTACTGCTCACACTGATATCTGAGTTTTCTGATATACTCGCCATTCAATTCAGCTATCCAGTACATGGCCATGTCACATAGCTTGGAGGTGGTACATATAATGGAAACAAAACCATGAGCCTATTCTGGAGAGTGGCCAGAGTTCAGGAAGAAAACAGAAACTTAAGAAGGTTTAAGGTGTTGCCCTTCGATAAAGCAAGCCGCAGTCCATTCATAAATTGGGCAGAATGAATGCTGGGAAGTTTTCTACTAGACAGTACATATCCATTGATGCATTCTGTTTTCTAATGTCTACAACCACAGACACAAAGGGATACACAGACCTAAAAACACTTGCCTTGTCAAACAACTTAGTAGAAACAGTCCACTCCAAACCAAACAAACCGCCTTTCCTACCTTTTCTCAGAACATGAGAAAAAATCACAAACACACAACTACACCTACAAAGGCATCTCCTTCCCCCAAGTAGGTCTGTGACTATCCGGAGTGTACTCTCACTGGTGAGCCTTACTATGTTACTACGAAATGGCCTGTCCTGTCCCAGATCTGGTCTCCTTGGCCAACTTTGTGAAGTCGTCAGGAGCCCTTGGGAGCCACTACTTGCTTTCTCTGGAAAGGCCAGTCTTCAAAGCTATCCTGGAATTTGGCCATCCTCACATCAGTAGATACCAAGAAAGACTGATTCTGTCCTTTGAATATCCAAACAAGTGAGCCCACTGAGACGGGGCCTGGGACTGGCTCTGGATGCCTGGTTCCCTAGATCGCAAGTTCAGAGAGTTCCATCACCAAGGAATTGAGATTAGTTCACTTCATTCTGGAACTGAATGAGGTCACTGCCTTTGCATCCACTTTGTCCTAACAGTTGCTTCCAAGGGTCCCATGAGATGGATGCTGCCCCTATTTCCTGTGACACTTTCACAAGTTAGAATGGTATATCACCCATAGGCACCCGGAAACAGCTCTCCACACAGGCCTGGTTTGGTCCATCTTCTGTACATTAGAAACAGAAAGGCTGATTCAGACACAACCCCTCATCCAGACCAGGTTGTTTGCCATGAAATATGACTTTTTCTCTCTCAGGTCCTTCATAGCTGCCTACATTTTTTCCAGGGATCATTTTTGCATGTACCTTTGAGGTTCTCAGCAGGTGATAGATCCCCTACATTTCTGTATGGTAAGACCAACCCTGTCCCTGCTCTTCTATAAAGTTAGAATGAGGGAAGAGTATATGGTTTGGGTTAATTACATGTTCGATTTGGGTGAGGAATCATTTTGCTTGATGAATAATGGTATTGGGAACCTGCGATATTTATAAGAATATAGAGGTGAAATATATGTATAAAAACAGAAATCCACGTAAGATTTGAAGCCCAGAAAGGGATTGTCCCCTTGATTGGGAGACTTAGCTTTGAATTATGTCCTGCACAGATGTCTCAGATAAAGCAATATACAATGGCATCAGACCTTGTACCTTGGATTTTTGAAAGTCGAAGAGAACATCCATTCAAAAAAGGATTGTCAGTAGGTTTTGGGAGATAGTCGGTAGATTCAGAAAGAAGAGTGAGTATAGGATTTGGATCAAAAGTTCTTTAGCAATTTGGTTCCAGGTAGATAGTGAATGTAAATGTCAGCACATATGAACAGTCAGTCAAATTGATGAACTGGGGAAATAATGTAGGAAGCAGATATCGATAGAAACATTAGGAAATCAGGCAAAGTATAAAGTGAGTGATTGGATTAGACATTTTCAACAGGGTTGAGTTTGAAAATATAATCTTAGAAAGAAGCAAATATGTAGTCACCAATTGGATTGACATTTGAGAGCATTAGGCACCCTGGACATGGATGTTTTTAGAAATCCATGCTCACTTGAAGGCTTTGGTACAATCATAAGTGTGACCTTTGCTTTATTTTCCAGAATATTACTGTGATAAAATGTATATGTAGATCAGGTGACATGAGTATTTCTTCAACCATTTCTGGGAGCAATATTTTGAAGACCTATAAATGAGTATTGGGGGTACAAAGAGGTGGACCATCTGTCTAAGAATATAGAGATAATGCAAAAATAGACCATACTGTGAATAAATAATATAACTTGTTCTGCTTTAAATAACTGATTGAATTGATATCTGAAAATATACAGAAAATCTTATATTGATATACAATCATTCATTCCAACCAGGTATACTTCTAATGGTAATATTAGGGGTATATTTTATCATGAAGAGTGTGTGAGTTTTGCTTCAAAAGTGATTATGGAAATTGAAAATAATGTGTTTAGAAAGAAGTCTCATGAAAAGACCAGTCAAGAAACATGGAGGAATACATGTGTTCTGAAGCAGGAAGTGATTGAAAGTGAAACAAATACCTTTAAATTTGCTAACTTGTGGATGAAATATAGATCTTACGATGACCATAAACTGAAGAAATAATAATGTACCAGTGTTGACTAAAAATCAACATCAAAATACACATCATGTTCCATAGGAATCTACTTGCATTGATGTTAAAGTGGGTCAGTTACTGTAGAAATATTAGGATTCGTATGCACCATTCACTGAAGTTAGTTTTCAGTTCTTGGAAACAAATATGTTTTTCAGGTGGATGAATAATTCTGAGAATAATCTTTTGAAAATTAGATTATAAATCCGCATACACGAATATGAATAAATTTAGGGATTGTACAATAAGACACATATATTTCATATTTTGAAAAATCTGGAGAGTGTATATCTGTTTATATACACACACACACAGAGATATTAAAAATTAGGAATATATATGCCAATCGAAATTCATCATGAAATGTATATCTTACACTGATCCAAAAATATTCATTTTACTGAACATGGATTTATTTATCATGTTGTTCATCTACGAAGCTCACCCACAGGTTGAATTTTCAGTTCCAACAGCGTTTAGGAGGAGTGATCTCTTCTCCCAATTTGCATCTGCCAGGTCAGCCACCTCACAAGAATGTACATGTGATAACAGGTAAGATTCTATATGTGCATATGAAAATACATGTGCTGAATTGGCTACAGAGAAAGGGAGAGAGGAATTGACATATTTGTTAACTTTAAAAACACATGGAGAAGTATTTCAACAAAAAATTGACTTGATTTATAACTCCTACTCTATATAATGCAAAAGGCAAGACCAACTCTACACCATGCCTCCTCTGAACTGCTTGTATTTCTATTCTGCCTGGATTATTTTTCTCCATCATATTAGAATTAGTAGTCAGAGTCTAGTAGGGTATGGGTTAGTGTCAGGGATTCAGTATTTTGAATGGAAAATAGGAAAATGAATCCAATGTGTATATAAATATGTGCTACACAAAAATCTTCCCACTCTCATCCAGAACAATACCTTAATTTTACCTTCGCCCCAAGTAAAACACAATTAGAATGGAAGAGTTAGAAAATCTGTGAATACATATCTTCAAAGGTATATGCTCAAGAGTTCAAAATCTTGAAGGTGGTAGAGGAGTTTCCAAAAGTAAGGGAAGGGTTAATACTCTACAAACATGGAGCTCTGCTGGACTAAAGACTTCTTGAGTAGCTGCCTCTGAGTTTGGGCACTTGAAATATTTGTTGTTGTCAGGAGCTTTAGCTTCTTTTGTAGAGAGACCATCAAAGCTGGGTATGTATCTAAGTGACCTGGAGGACATGGTTTCTTATTTTCCTAAGAACATGAGGCAGCAGTGCTGAATTCTCTCTTTGTAGGTAATCTGTGGCCACTGGGGGCTAAGTCTCTCTCCGTGTGGACTGTGAAGCCATTCAGTCATGCTCCAATTGTCATAGTGTTTCTTGCTGCTGCAGTGTGAGTTTGGTATTTCCTTCACCAAATACAAGTAGTTCAACTGGTCACAGTGCTGGATGGAGATCTGTCACGTGTTTTTTGTCAGGTCTGAAGGATAATGCACCAACCAGGCTTGAATCCCTCATAGCTTTCACCCTTTAACATAGCAACCTGATTCTGAACATTGCCCTGAAACCTCTCCATATAACAAGATGCCTTTACATATAAGTGTCTGCTGGCTGCATCATGTCAGTAACAAGCCATTTGGAAGCCAATGGCAGATCCCCATGGCCCCACCACAGATATTTTATCACACACCTGCACACCACTTCTCTAGTCCCACTACTCATCAGGCTCCAACTTACTGGGCATCTCTTTTCTACACCATTTTCAAGCAAGGCACTGTCTGGTATACTCATGATGGGCAACAGGACATCCAAGCTTGTCCCGTGCCACCAGGTCATAGGAATTTCAAAAATTCCATGGTATTTATCTAGCCATTTTTCAAGGATGATGTTGGAGGCACTGTGGGTTTAAATTCATTCAGGAACAATTAAATGTTGAGGAAGCTCATTTCAAGAAAAGCTCTGGAGAACTCTCACAGGCAAGGCTTCCCAAAATGTGGCCACAAAGTCACATGAAGCCTGGCCCATGAGGTCTACAATGTGTGGTCCATGTGTGTTTTGACTCTCAACTATGGCTGCCAAGTTTTTCAGAATAAAATCATGTGGTATCCTGACTGAGATTCCCAGGGCTCTGTGGAAAGCCACCCTGGGCCTAGAACTCAGTTTCCAAGGTCCACTCTCATGAATGGCCTCTTAAAATCCCAACACAATTCATGGCAATACTTCTCTGAGGGCAGTATGATAACTCAGTCTCTAAGGGCAATCACACCAGAGTTCAAGCCCAGGTGGATCCAGTCATCTCTCTCAAACGCCACAGAAATGACCAAAATTAAAATTAAAACACTCCCACATGGCACTCATGTTCTTCCATATAGACACACATCATAACCTCTGGCTTGAGGTTATCATGAGGGACGAAGCCCAAGACAGTGTCCAAAATAAGCTTCATTGCTCTTCATTTGCCTAAAGTCAGGGTGGCCTGGACACCCTTCCTGTAAACCAGGAGTGATCAAATAGGCCTGCCCTTAGTACTGCTCCGCTTCTCTAATTTGAGGCCTACTGACTGTGGTGTTTAGATTTTTTATGTGAATTGGAGTCATGAGAAAACCCAAGCACCTGTGGGCTAGTATCTGCAGGGCGTTGCAGAACTCATTTGAGCCAAAGAATCCCTATTTTCACTTTATGGAGGTCAAAAAACTGACAGAGAATGGCGAGAGACTTAATTCACAATAACTGCTATCTTGCCATTTTAGTTTGGAATGCACACATGGAATATTTCTTTAGATCCATCAGTTGTTTATGTATAATGTTGTTCAACTAGGAAGCTCACACATAAGTTGAATTTTCAATTCCAACAGCGTTTAGGAGGAGTGATCTCTTCTCACAATTTGTATCTTCCAAGTCAGCCACCTCACAAAAATGTACTTGTGATACAAGGTAGAATTCTATATGTGAATATTAAAATACATGTGCTGAATAGGCTACAGAGAATGGGAGACAGGAATTTACATATTTGTTACCTTTAAAAACACATGGATAACTATTTCAATTAAAAATTGAATAGATTAATAACACCTACCCTTTATCATTCAAAATCAAGTCCAACTATACAGCATGCCTCGTCTGAACTGCTTGTATTTCTAATCTGTTTGGGTTATTTTTCTCCATCATATTAGAATTAGTAGTCACAGTCTAGTAGTTTATGAGTTATTGTCAGGGATTCAGTATTTTGAATGGAAAATTGGAAAATGTATCTGATGTGTATACAAATATGTGGTGCACAAAAAATCTTCCCACTCTCATCCTGAACAATGCCTTGACATTACCTTCGCCCCAAGTAAGATACAATTAGAGGAGAAGAGTTAGAAAATCTGTGAATACATATCAGAAATGGAATATGCTCAGGAGTTCACAACCTTGGAGGTGGTAGAGGAGTTTCCAAAAGTAAAGAACAAGGTAAACACTCCACAAACATGGAGCTCTGTGGGCCAAAAACTTCTTGAGTAACTGCCTCAGAGGATGGGCACTTGAAATATATGTTGTTGCCATTAATTTGGCTTCCTTTGTAGTGAGACCATCAAAGCTGGGTCTGTTTCTATGTGTCCTGGAGGACATGGTTTCTGATTTTCTAATGAACATGAGGCAGCAGTGTTGAATTCTCTCTTTGTTGGTAAACTGTGGCCTCATGTGGCTAAGTGTCTCCCCATGTGGACTGTGAAGACATTTGGTTATTCTTGAATTTTCGTGGTGATTTTGCTGCTGCACTGGGAGTTTGGCATTTTCTTCACAAAATACAATGAGTTCAAAAGGGACATAGTACTGGAGAGATTTCTGTCACGTCTTCTGTGTCAGTGTCTGCAGGAGAATGCACCAACCAGGCTTCTATCTCACATAGCTTGCCCCATTGTCCATGGTAACCTGAATCTGAAAATTGCCCTGAAACCTCTCCATATAACAAGATGCCTTTACATATAAGGGTCTGCTGGCTGCACCATGTCAGTCACAACCCATTTGGAAATCAATGGCAGATCCACAGGGCCCCACAACAGACATTTTATCATACACCTGCACACCACTGCTTTAGGCCCACTACTCACCAGTCTCCAACTTACTGGCATCTCTTTTCTAAACCATTTTCATGAAACCAAGTCAATCAAGGCACTGTCTGGTACAATCATGATCAGCAACAAGACATTCAAATGTTCTCCATTGCCATCTGGTCATGGGAAATTCAAAATTGTCATGGTATTTATCTAGCCATTTTTCACGGATGTAGTTGGAGGCACTGTGGATTTCAATTCATTCTGTAACCATTAAATGGTGGGGAAGCTTATTTAATTGAAAGCTCTGGCAAACTCTCACAGGCAAGTCTTCCCAAAGAGTGGCCAAAAGGTCATATGAAGCCAGGCCTACTGAGGTCTACAATGTGAGGTCCATGTGTGTTTTGACTCTGAACTATGGCTGCCATGTCTTTCAGAATAAAACCATGTGATATCCAGGCTGAGAATCCCAGTGCTCTGTGGAAAGCAACCTTGGGCCTAGATCGATTTCCAAGGGTGGCTCTCATGCGTGGCTAACTAAAATCCCAACACAATTCATGGTAATATTTCTGAGGTTCATTCCAGAACTCAGTCTCTAAGGAGAATCACACCAGGTTTTATCACAGGTGGACACAGTCATGTCTTCCAACTACCACACAAATGACCACAGTTAAAACCAAAACACTCCCACATGGCCCTCATCTTCTTCCATATATACACACATCCTAAGCTCTGTCTGGAGGTTTCCATGAGTGGCAAATCCCAAAACAGTGTTCAAATTTAGCTCCCTTGCCCCTCATTTGCTTAAAGTCATGGTGGCCTGGACACCCTTCCTGTGAACCAGGTGTGATAAAATAGGCCTGCCTGTATACGGCTCTGCTTCTTCAATTTGAGGCCATTACCTGCTTTCTCAGAAAGGCTCCACTTCAGAGCTCTCCTGGCATTTGGCCATCCTCATATCAGTATGTACCAAGAAAAACTGACACTGTCCTTAGTAAATCCAAACAATGAGTCCACTGGGGCTGGGACTGGAACTGGCTCTGTGTGCCTGGCTTCCAGTTCAGAGAGTTCCATCAACAAGTAAGTGAGGTAGGTCACTGCTGGCTTGTGTGAAGCCAGTGGTGGCAGTTGGGTTCTAAAAGTTTTCCTGAGGAGCTGTATTTTTTGGCGTGTGTGGTTCTTAAAATAACGTTTGTTTCTTTTGTCAAGTGGCTCCTGAATTGTGCCCAGACAGACTGTGGCATTTGGTGGGCCGCAAGGGGAATGAGTGAGGGTAAGTGATAACGTAAACTGCTCACCCATGAAGGCAGGGCGAGAGGATGGGTAGCCATTTTAAGATTCCTCTTTTGTTTTGCTTCACTTTTGTTTTAAGTTTCCTGTCCCTGGAGATGGGTAAGATGAAAGAAAAACCGCTCACATCTGAGAAACAGATAGGGAGAAAGGACAGATGGACATTTCAGGAGGATAGAAAAGCTATTATAATGATTTCCTGTTGTTCCACATTTGTTTTATTCTGGTTCAGTTTCGTTTGGCGTTATCTTCTTGGGTTGTATTATAGTTATAGTAGAAATATTCAAGTAAAAGAGAAAATCTCTCGAGCTAGTCAGACAGAGATAAAAATTCAAGTAAAAAAGAAGGTCTCTGGAGCTACCCAGACAGAGAAAAAAAATAAAGTAAAAGAGAAAGTCTCTTGAACTAGTCAGACAGAAGAAAAATTCAATTAAAAGAGAAGGTCACTCGAACTAGTCAGACAGAGGAAAAAATTCAAGAAAAAGAGAAGGCCTCTCAAGCTAGCGAGACAGTGAAAGAAAGTGTAAATCAGAAAAAGCCATCAGGGGGAAAGTTACAACAGGAGACTGCTACTATCACCTTTCTATTACCAGAGGGTGTAAGTGTCCAGCCAACAGCACCAGCTCTGAAGAAACTGCTACTAACAACTTTCTATCTCCAAAGGACGTAAGTGTCCAACTAACAAGGCCACCTCAATACGCTAGGAGGCCCCCAACCCTGGCAGTTGATTCTTGGGATGCTGAGACAAGATCTCAAATATTAACATGCCCTGTATTTGATGCAGGAGTGCAGCGAGTTCACCGTGCTTTAAATTTCAAAACAGTGAAGCAGCTAAAAGAGGCTGTAACAACCTATGGTCCTCAAGCACCCTTCACTGTAAGCATGGTCAAATACATTAACAACTTGAAAATGACGCCAGCAGATTGGGCTAATATGTGTAAAGCTGTGCTAAATGGAGGACAATACCTATTATGGAAGGTTGCCAATGAGGAATTTTGCAAGGAGACGGCTAGGCGAAATGCAACAGCTGGTTATCCTCAGAGAAATCTTGATATGTTTTTAGGAAAGGGACCTTATGAGGATCAGCAGCATGATATCATGGAAAAAGGCATCTGGCTACGGAGCCAAAAAATGGACAGGGGGGCACAATGCTCCGGGGCCCAAAACCACAAATGTACGGAGCACAGAAGGAACCCAGCAACCCAATCAGGGTAGTGCCTAGGACACATTGTCCATAAGATACCTCATCAGACAAACCAGAGGGAGTACAGGGTTGGACATCTGCACCTCTGCCAGAGCAGTACTAACTCCAGAGATGAGAGTTCAAATCATTCCCTCAGGGGTAAAAAGACCTCTTCCCCAAGGAACAGTATGCTTATTATTGGGACAGAGCTCTTCTACTCTAAAAGGACTTATGATAAGTCCTGGGTGAAATGAAGGTGAAATGAAAATTATAGCTAGTTCTCCAAAGGGTATATCAGTAATTTCACCAGGAGATAGAATAGCACAGTTACTAATAATACCAAGCCTACATGATAAATTTTCCAGTCATGCTGTAGAAAGAGTTGCCAAGGGATTAGGCTCCACAGGTATAGATTGGGCTATGCTTTCTTTATATTTAGATTCTCGCCCCATGCTAAAACTAAATATTCAAGGACATGAATGTAATGGGCTACTGGATACAGGTGCAGAACTTAGCATCATCTCTTCAAGAATGGCCAAAACATTGGCCATTACAACAAACCACTCAAATGCTTCGAGGCCAAGGAGTGGCGACTAATCCCCATAAAAGTGCAATGGTATTAGATTGGAAGGATCCTGAAGGATGTGAAGGAACTATACAACCATATGTATTGGATCATCTTCCCGTAACTTTATGGGGATGAGATGTCATAAATCAATTACGTTTGACATTAACAAATAACATCAATCAAAATGCACCCACTATTATGACTAGACAAGGTTTTAGGAAAGGAAAAAGTTTAGAAAAACAAGAACAAGTTATAGCAGCACCAATACAAATATATCAAGGAACAGACAGACATGGGTTTGATTTTAAGAAAGGGCCACTGAGACAATATAAATTACTTGGAAATCAGAAAGACCAGTATGGGTTCCTCAGTGGCTTCTGACTAAAGAAAAGGTACAAGCAACCCATGACCTGGTAAAACAACAATTAGCGGAAGGACATATACAGCCGTCTGTATCTCCCCATAATACTCCCATTTTTGTCCTCAAAAAGAAATCTGGTAAATGGAGAATATTGCAAGATTTAAGAGTCATTAAAAATGAGATGGTTATTATGTGACCTGCTCAATTGTGGATTCCTCAATGTTCTGCTTTGCCAAAAACCTGGTATGTTTTAGTTATAGATATTAAAGTTTGTTCTTATTCAACTGCAATTCATCCTGAGGATAGTCCACGTTTTGCATTTACTATCCCTGCACTGAATCATGAAGGTCCTGATAAGAGATCCTAATGGAAAGTACTCCCTCAAGGGATGGATAACAGCCCAACTATGTGTCAAATTTATGTTAACAAATTAATCCAGCCACTTAGAAATAAAAATCCTGAATTACAAATATTTCACTATATGGATGGTGTATTATTAGCACAGAAAGCTAAAAACACATTGCTAGAATGTTATGCAACACTTACAAACTTATTAAAAAATTATAAACTAGAGATAGCATTAGATAAAGTACAATTAAATTTTCCAGGTAATTATTTTGGAGTTCTATGATCCTCAACCATGGTCCATTCACCAAAAATTCAAATACGAATAGATCAACTCAAATCACTTAATGACTTTCAAAAGTTATTAGCAGACATAAATTGGTTAAGGCCTTATCTAGATATACCAACAGGAAAGGTGGAACCTATATTTGATATCCTTAAAGGTCCATCAGATCCAAATGCACACCGAATGTTAACACCTGAAGCAAGAAAGGCATTAAAAATCATTGAAACATTTATGGAAAATATTCATTTGGATAGAATTGATGTAAGTTTGCCTTTATTATTTATTGTACTACCAACAAAAAATATTCCTACAGAAGTATTTTTGGCAAGAAGGTCCATTATTATAGATACATTTATCTTATTCTCCTAACACTATTCTTACTAGGTATACTGAGGCTGTAGGACAATTCATGCTCAAAGGAATAAAAGAAGCAAAGGGAGTGTTTGGAATTTCTCTCAATAAAAGTATTACTCATATACTATGAATCAAATTGATGAGTTAGATAATGAGTTAAATACTTGGGCAATAATCATGTGCAAATCTAATGTTTCATTTGATAACCACTTACCATCTAATCCTTTATTGTCTTTTTGGTCATCGCATCATGTATTTTTCCCAAAAATGACAAGAAAAACTCCTATTATAATTGCTCCAAATATATTCATTGATGGGTCAAATAATGGTACAGCAGCAATAGTTACACCTGATAAAACTTTTACATTTTTAGCACCCAAACAATTAGCTCAAAATGTAGAGCTTAATGCAGTATTACAAGCTTTTGTGATGCTTAAAGCATCTGTATTTAATTTATTTTCAGATAATCAGTATATAGTTAGTGCTATAGTATCACTTGAAGATGGTGGTAGGATTTCCCCTTCCTCTACTGTTTTCTCTTTGCTTTCCACTATATAAAGTCTAATCTGGGACAGAAAAGATCCGTTCTTTATAGGACATATCAGGACACATACAGGATTGCCTGGAGCCCTTAGTTTGGGCAATGATTTAGCAGATAAAGCTACACAAGACATACATACATATTTTCTCTACATTAGAAGAAGCTATAAATTTTAATAAAAATTTCCACGTCAATGCTAATACTTTACAAAAGAGTTTTAAAATAACTAAGGAACAAGCTAGAGAAATAAAAAAAAAATGACAAAACTGTGTGACCTTTTTACCACAAGTTAATCTTGGAGTCAATCCTAGAGGATTGATACCTAACCATATTTGGCAGATGGACGTCACACACTTGCCAGAATTTGGAAAATTAAAATATTTGCATGTTACAGTTGATACTTCTTCTGGATTTTTGATGGGCTCCCTTCATGCTGGAGAAAAAACTAAAGATATTATAGCTCATTGCTTACAAAATTTTGCCACTGTGGGCATTCCAAAACAGTTAAAAACAGATAATGCCCCCGGTTATACTTCTACCCCTTTTAAGCAATTTTGCTCATCATTTGGCATTACTCATATAACAGGAATCCCATACAATCCACAGGGACAAGGCATAGTTGAAAGAGCTCATCAAACTATTAAAATGTACTTATTAAAGCAAAAAGAAGGAATTGGAAAGGGGTATATATTCCCCAAAGATAAACTTAAAATAACCCTTTTTACACTAAAGTTTTAAAATTTGGATTCATCAGGGCTTAGTGATGCGGAAAGGCATATGTGCCCTAAAAATGTACATAAGCCCAAGGTACTTTGGAAGGATATTCTAACAGAACAATGGAAAGGTCCTGACCCAGTAATTGTCTGGAGTCGGGGGTCTGTTTGTGTGTTTCCACATGGAGAACAGCAGCCGATTTGGATTCCAGAGAGATTAACTAAGGTCCTGACCCAGTGATTGTCTGCAGTCGGGGGTCTGTTTATGTGTTTCCACAGGGAGAACAGCAGCAGATTTGGATTCCAGAGAGATTAACTAAAGAGATGTCTACAGACCAAAAAGAAGATGATTTGGCTCAAATACATAACAGCTGATATCAAGAACTCCAATTTGGCTATTCTTACATCTGTGACAGAACCAGGATGCTTTTTTCAATATCTATTTTATTATTTTATTATGGATCCAAATATTTTTTTTTTATTCAAGTGATGTAAATGTTTTAATTTAAATTGGGTAACCACCAGTTGAGGACTGTTTTAAAATGTGAACAATAAAGGAGCTTAACAGATCTGTGTGTTTACTTTCACCTTTCCTTTTCATTATATGTAATAATTTTCTTCAATATAATGTAAATTGTTAAGAAAATTGTTTCCTTTTAGTGCCTTCTGGAATGTTACATAATATTTTCTTTAGGCATTATTGCCAAAATTCCTATCTTCATCTCAGTGCCTGTGAAGACAAAGATAAAACCAATCTACAGCTTCTGCAATAGCCATCACTGAACTGCTTATAGAACTTGCCTGGACTATGTATCACTTGTATGCATTGTGAACTCACCTGCATGCATTGTGAACTTTCTGTTGGTGCAGAAACTTGTGGTAGTGTTGGGGTATTTTTGCTGATGATGTCATCGGTGGTACAATTTTTCCAAAAGGAGCCGTCAATTGGCTTGGTGTATCCTCCTCCCTTCTGCTTGTCATGGTCATTCAGCTAAAATTTGGGGGCCAACAGAGGTGAGGCAAAGAACCTCACCCACCCGCTGGTACAAAGACCTCTCCACAGGTGTGGCTGTATACTGGACCTGTAGTCAGTGACAGGTAAGAACCAATTGCAATGGTACCAACCTAAGACAGGAGGCTTACACCTAAAGGTCAGCTCATTCGATAATGGGTAAGGACCATATGTACTATTGGACAACCTAAGGCAGGAAAAATCCCTAAGCCATATGCTTGTTGTTTAAACAGAGTGGGGGAGATGTTGAGAGCCACATCCAAAGGGGCCAAAGCAAACTTTCAGACTACCAGCTGAAGATTGGCTCACAGCGGACCCAGCAACATCTAGCTGATTGGCTCCTCTGCGGTGATGCTCATTGAAGATGCTCATTAAGCTGTTTCCCCGCCCTTTAAGACTGCAAGCTGATGATTGGCTCACAGAAGCCCCAGCAACATCTAGCTGATGGCTCTTCTGCAGTGATGCTCATTGGGCTGTTTCCCCACCCTTTCAGACTACGGAGTTCCTCATTGGGTGACCTTTTTGGCTCTGCCCACATGACCCAGCCAATCGACCTCAAGAGCAGGAGGAGTGGGAAGGTTGAGAGGCTTGTGGGAAGCCGGTGGTGGCAGTTGGGCTCTGAGGGTTTTTCCCGACGAGGTATTATTTTGGCGTGTGTGGTTCTAAAAATAAAGTTAGTTTCTTTTGACAAGTGGCTCCTGAATTGTGCCCAGTCAGACTGCGGCAATCCTAATGTGATAGAGAAAAATAATCCAAACACAATAGAAATACAAGCAGTTCAGAGGAGGCATGGTGTATAGTTG
The DNA here is from genome assembly GCF_048772815.1 of Callospermophilus lateralis. Taxonomy (NCBI): domain Eukaryota; kingdom Metazoa; phylum Chordata; class Mammalia; order Rodentia; family Sciuridae; genus Callospermophilus; species Callospermophilus lateralis. Next base: position 120,333,336 of record NC_135313.1, on the reverse strand, counting down.
GATATACCTTTTGGGTGATGAAGGGTAGGTGTTATAAATCTAGTCAATTTTAAATTGAAATAGTTCTCCATGTGTTTTAAAGTTAACAAATATATGAATTCTTGTCTCCCTTTATCGGTAGCCCATTCAGCACATGTATTTTTGTATGCACATATAGAATCCTACCTGGTGTCACACGTACATTCTTGTGAGGTGGCTGACTTGGCAGATACAAATTGTGAAAAGAGATCACTCCTCCTAAACATTGTTGGAACTGAAAATTAAAACTATGGGTGAGCTTCCTAGTTGAACAACATAATACATAAATCCATGTTCACTAAAATGAACATATTTGGATCTCTGGATGATATATATTTCATGATGAATTTCGATTGGCATATATATTGCAACCTTTTAATGTCTGTGTGTGTGCATGTGTATATATATATATATATATATATGTATATATGTATATATATACATATATATATATATATATACTCTCCAGATTTTTCAAAATATAAAAATATATGTGTCTTATTATACAATCCCTAAATGTATTCATATTCATGTATGTGGATTTATAATCAAATGTTCACAAAATTATTCTCAAAAATATTTATCCACCTTAAATACATACTGTTTCCTAGTACTGAAATCTAAATTCAGTGAATGGTGCGTAGAAATCCTAATTTTTCTACAGTAACTGACCCACTTTAACATCAATGCAAGTAGATTCCTGTGGGACATGATGTGTATTTTTACGTTCATTTTTATTCAACACTGTTACATGACTATTTCTTCAGTTTGTGCACATCATAGGATATATATTTTATTCACAAGTTCACAAATTTATAGGCCTTTCTTTTACTTTCAATCACTTCCTGCTTCAGTACACAAGTATTCCTCCATGTTTTTTTACTGGTCTTTTCATGAGACTTCTTTTTATTTTAGATTTCAATAATCGCTTTTGAAGCAAAACTCACAAACACTTCATGATAAACCATAACCCTAATATTACCATTAGATGTATTAATGGTTGTAATGAATGTATGTATATCAATATAAGATTTCCAGCATATTTTCAGATATCAATTCAATCCAGTATTTAAAGTTAGAACAAGTTATATTATTTATTCACAGTATGTTATATTCATTCATTATATCTATATTCATAGACACAAGGTACACCTATTTGTACACCTAATACTAATTTATACATCTTCAAAATATTGCCAACAGAAATGGTGGACGAAATACTCATGTCACCTGATCTATATATACACTTTATCACAGTAATATTCTGGACACAAAATGCAAAGTTCACACTTATGATTGTACCAAAGCCTAAATGGAAAGTGAACATGGATTACTAAAAACATAGAAGTCCAGATTGCCTAATGCTCTCAAATGTCAATCCTATTGGTGACTAAATATTTGTTTCTTACTAAGATTGTATATTGAACCTGTACCCTGTTGAAAATGTCTAATCCTATCAGTCAATTTATACATTGCCTGATTTCTTAATGTCTCTAATGATATCTGCTTCCCTATATATTTTGCCCAGTTCATCATTGTGTCTGACTCTTCACATGTGCTGACATTTACATTCACTCTCTACCGGAAACCCTATTGCTAAAGAACTTTTTGTCCAAATCCTATACTTCCTCTTCTTCCGAAACATACTGACTATCTTCCAAGTCCTTTTTTGAGTGGATGTTTTCTTCTACATTCAATCATCCAATTTACAAGGTCCTATGCCATTGTATATCGATTTATCTGAGACATCTGTGCAGAAGGTATTTCAAAGCTAAGTATACCAATCAAGTGCCCAATGCTCTTCTGGGCTTCAAATCTTACCTAGATTTCTGTTTTCATACTTACATTTCACCTGTATATTCTTGTAACTGTCACAGGTTCCAAATACCATTATTCATCTCACAGAATGATTCCTAACCCAAATTGAACCTGTTATTACCCTAACCATACACTGTTCCCACAATCTAACTTTACAGAAAAGAAGGGACAGATTTGGTCTTACAATACAGGAGTGTAGGGGATCATTCACCTTTTGAGAACCTCAAAGGTCCATGCTGAAATAATCCCTGGAGAAGTTGTAGGCACCAATGAAAGACCTGAGGGAGGAAAAGTCAACTTAGATGGTAAACAACATGGTCAGAATGAAGGGATGTGTGTGAATCAGCCTCTTTCATCTTAATGTAGAGAAGATGGACCAAACCAGGCCTATGTGGCGAGCTCTTCCCTGGTGCCTATGGTTGATATACCATTCTAAATTGTGAAAATGTCACAGGAATAGGGGCACCCTCCATCTCATTGGACCATTGGAAGCAACTGTTAGGACAAACTGGTTGCCAAGGCAGTGACTTCATTCACTTCCTGAAGGAAGTTACCTCACATAACTTCCTTAGTAATGGAACTCTATAAACTTGGGATTCATGCAGACAGGCAACAACAGCCACTCCCAGTCCCAGTCCCAGTGGTCTCACTTGTTTGGATTTACCAAGGGAAGAGTCAGTCTTTCTTAGTCCCTACTGATGTGAGGATGGCCAAATGCCAGGAAAGCTCTGAAGTGGGGCCTTTCCTGAGAAAGCAGGTAGTGGCTCACAGCTGGCTAGTGACAACTTCACAGAGTTGGCCAAGGAGACCAGAATTGAGACAGCAAAGTCCATCTCATGGAAAAATAGTATGGCCCACCAGTCATTGGACACTCCGGATAGTAACAAACCTACATGGGGGAAGGAGGTGCCTTTGTGGGTGTGGATGTGAATTTGTGGTTTTGTCTCATGTTCTGAGAATAGGTAGGAAAGGCGATTTGTTTTGTTTGGAGTGGACTGTTTCTAGTATGTTCTTTGACAAGGTGAGTGCTTCTATGTCTGTGTATCCCACTCTGCCCGTGGTTGTAGTATTAGAAAAGAGAATGCATCAATGGATGTGTCCTGTCTAGTAGAAAGCTTCCTAGTATTCATCCTGCCAATTTATGAATGGACTGCGGCTAGCCTTATCAATGGGCAAAACCTACTATCTTCCTAATTTCCGGTTTTCTTTCTGAATTCTGGACACTCTCCATAATAGGCTCATGGTTTTGTGTCCAAGATATGTACCACCTCCAAGCTCTGTCACATGGCCATGTACCAGATAGCTAAAGGGAATGGGAGCATCTCAGAAAACTCAGATATCAGTGTGACCAGGAAAGTCTCAGTGGAGAAACCCTGCTTTGGGCCATTTGCTTACCTATTGTTCTGTAGCCCTGAATGTAAAGAAGGTCTTTTGTTTAGGCCACCCCCATGTGAAGCCTGAGGAAATCATTATTCAAATGGAAATGAATGGGCATCACCTGTGGCTCTTTGCTTAATTGCTTTGGAAAGGGAAGTGTCTGAATCAGCCTCTTGGCCCTGTGTGAGGCAGTGGCTTAGATTCTCAGCACCTGATGGATCTAAAGAAAGATCCCATGTGTGCATCCATAACCAAAATGCAAAAAGATCAGTCATTGTAGATGAAGTCTCTCACCTTCCTCTGTTAGGTTTCTTACCCCCATCAAGTGTGAATAGGGACCCTTGGGTCAAATGAGTTCTTCAAAGCCCTGCAGATGTGCTAGTGTTTTCTCATGACTCCAAATCAAATAAAGAATTTATACCTGACAGTCAGTAGGCCTCAAATACTAAAAGCAGAGCAGTATTAATGGCAAGCCTATTTGATCACTCATGGTTCACAGGAAGGGTGTCCAGGCCACCATGACTTTAGGCAAATGAGGTGCAAGGGACCATATTTTGGACACTGTCTTGAGCTGTGCCACTCATGGAAACCTATAGCCAGATGTTATGATGAGTGTTTATATGGAAGAAAATGAGGGCCATGTGCGAGTGTTTTGGTTTTAATTGTGGTCATTTGTGTCGCAGTTGGAAGAGATGACTGGGTCCACCAGGGCTTGAACTCTTGTGTGATTTCCCCTTATAGACTGAGTTTTGGAACTGACCTCAGAGAAGAATTGCCATGAATTGTGTTGGGATTTTAGGAGGCCACGCATGAGAGTCACCCTTGGAATCTGAGATCTAGGCCCAGGTTGGTTTTCCACAGAGCACTGGGAATCTCACTCAGGAAATCACATCATTTTATTCTGAAAAAGTTTGCAGCCATAGTTGAGAGTCAAAACACATATGAACCTCACATTGTAGACCACAAGGGCCTGGCTTCATGTGACCATTTGGCCACTCTTTGGGAAGCCTTACCTGTGAGAGTTCTCCAGAGCTTTCATTGAAATGAGCTTCCTCACCATTTTATGGTTCCTGAATGAATTGAAACCCACAGTTCCTCCAACTACATCCTTGAAAAATGGCTAGATAAATACCATGAAATTTTTGAAATTCTCATGACCAGGTGGCACTGGAGAACCTTTGGATGTCCTGTTGCTGATGAGTATATCATACAGTGTCTTGATTGACTGGGTTTCATGAAAATGGTGTAGAACAGTGATGCCAGTAATTTGGAGCCTGCTGAGTAGTGGGCCTAGAGCAGTGTTGTGCAGGTGTGTGGTAAAACATCTGTGGTGGGGTCATGTGGATCTGCCATTGACTTCCAAATGGATTGTGACTGACATAGTGTAGACAGCAGACCCTTTTATGTAAATGCATCTTGTTATATGGAGAGTTTTCTGGACAGTGTTCAGAATCAGGTTGCTATGTTCAAGGGGGCAAGCTATGTGGGATAGAGGTCTGGTTGGTGCATTCTCCTGCAGACCCTGACCTACCACACATGACACAAGTCCCTCTAGCACTGCGTCCCATTTGAACTCCTTGTATTTCATGAAGCAAATTCTAAACTCCCAGTGCAGCAGCAAGAAACACCACAAAAAGTGGAGGATGAACAAATGGCCTCAAAGTCCACAGGGGGAGACACTTAGCCCCCAGTGGCCACAGTATACCTATAAAGAGAGAATTCAGCACTGCTGCCTCACTTTCATTGGAAAATAAGAAACAATGTCCTTCAGGTCAAATGGTTGCAAAACCAGCTTTAATGGTCTCACTACAAAGAAAGCTAAAGCTCCTGAAAACAACATATATTTCAAGTGCCAACCTCAGTGGGAGTTTCTCAAGAAGTCTTTAGGCCAGCAAAGCTCCATTTTTGTGGAGTGTTTACCCTACCCTTACTTCTGTAAAGTCCTCCATCAACTTCAAGTTTGTGAACAAGTGAGCATATTCCATTCCTTATGTGTATTCACAGATTTTCGAACTCTTCTCCTCTAATTGTGTCTTACTTGGGGCGAAGGTAATGACAAGGCATTGTTCTGGATGAGAGTGGGAAGATTTTTTGTAGCACATATTTACATAAACATTGGATAACTTTTCCAATTTTCCATTCGAAATACTGAATAGCTGACACTAACCCATATCCTCTAGACTCTGACTACTTATCCTAATATGATGGAGAAGAATAATTGAAACAGAATAGAAATACAAGAAGTTCAGAGGAGTCATGGTGTATAGTTGGATTTGCCTTTTGCATTATATAGTGTAGGAGTTATAAATCTAGTCAAATTTTGTTGAAATTGTTCTCCATGTGTTTTTAAAGTTAACAAATATGTGAATTCCTGTCTCACTTCCTCTGTAGCCTATTTGCACATGTATTTTAATATGCACATATAGAATCCTACAAGGTACAAACATACATTCTTGTGAGGTTGCTGACTTGGCAGAAACAAATTGTGAGAAGAGATCACTTCTCCTAAACGCTGTTGGAAGTCAAAATTCGACCTCTGGGTGAGATTCCTAATTGAACAACATTATACATAAATCCTTGTTCAGCAAAATGAATATTTTTGGATCTGTGGATGATATATATTTCATGGTGAATTTCGATTGGCATATATATTGCTGCTTTTTAGTGTCTGTGTGTGTGTGTGTATATATATATATATATATATATATATATATATATATATATATATATACACACACAAAGTCTCCAGATTTTTCAAAATATGAAATACATGTGTCTTATTATACATTCCCTAAATTCATTCATATTCATATATGTGGATTTATAATCAACTTTTCACAAGATTATCCTCAGAAATATTCATCCACCTGAAATACATATTTGTTTCCTAGTACTAAAAACTATCTTCAGTGAATGGTGCATAGAAACCCTAATATTAATACGGTAACTGACCCAGATTAACATCAATGCAAATTGATTTCTATGGGACATGCTGTGTATTTTGAGCTTCATTTTGATTCAAAACCGGTATATTACTATTTCTTCAGTTAATGCACAATATAGGATACATATTTCATCTACAAGTTCACAAATTTAGAGGCATTTGTTTCACTTTCAATCACTTCCTGCTTCAGAACACATGTATTTTTCCATGTTTCTTGACGGGTCTTTTCATGAGACTTCTTTCCAAACACATTATTTATGATTTCCATAATCACTTTTGAAGCAAAACTCAAACACCCTTCATGATAAACCATAACCTTAATTTTACCATTAGATGTATAACTAGTTGGAATGAATATACGTATATCAATGTAACATTTCTTATATATTTTAAGATATGAATCCAATGCATTATTTAAAGTGGAACCAGTTATATTATTTATTCACAGTATCGTCTATTCATGCATTATCTCTATATTAATAGACACAGGGTACACCTCTTTGTAACCCCAATACTAACTTATTCATCTTCAAAATATTGCTTTCAGAAATGGTGGAAGAATTACTCATGTCACCTGATCTACATATACATTTTATCACAGTAATATTCTGGACACAAAATGCAAAGGTCACACTTCTGATTGTACCAAAGCCTAAATTGAAAGTGAACATGGATTACTAAACACAGCCATGTCCAGGTTTTCTAATGCTCTCAAATATCAATCCAATTGGTGACTACATATTGTTTTATTCCTAAGATTATTTATTCAAACTCAACCCTGTTGAAAATGTCTAATCTTATCACCCACTTTATACTTTGTCTGATTTTGTAATGTCCCTATTGATATCTGTTTTCCTACATATTTTCTCCAGTTCACCATTGTGACTTATTCTTCACATGGGCTGACATTTACATTCACACTCTAAACGAAACCCTATTGTTAAAGAACATTTTTTTCCAAAACCTATACTCATTCTTCTTCCTAAACCTAACGACTGTCTTCCTAATCCTACCGATTATCCCTTTTTTCCTGGATGTTCTCTTCTATATTCAATCATCCAAGTACACATTGGGCGAGCTTCAGAGGAAGAGACCACCAAAAGACTATCTCATGCAACAGCAAATGGTTTATTGGGGGTCCAGCATGCGTGGGCTCAGATCTCACTTGAATAGTGCAGAAAGCCCTGAGAGGAGCCTAAGCAGAGCTTATATACTTTCCTTGGGGAGGGCAGGGAGCGAAATTTATTGATGGGTCAGGGCGAGTGGGCGGGTTGCAAGCAACCAGGTGAGGGAGTGCATTCTGAAGTTTGGCAGTTGGGGAAAGGACATTCTGGGAACAATTTAGCAAAAAGTTCTCAAGATTAAAACAGTGTTTTGTTAACCATACAGAATAATAGAAAGTGACAAGTACCTATTTTATTAACCTTTCATTCCCCACTTCTTCTTCTGGCCTCTTTTAATCATAAAAGTGATCATTGGGGGGTGTCACATTCTATGTCTGCTAGTGGGGTATTACCATAAGTTTAACTTGTCCAATTTGAGCTTGGAGAAAAAAAAAATTACATAGTTGAGCAAACAGGGTTTTATAGTTAGCAATAATATGGAGATTATTATTGGACAGGCCAGGATGGATAAAAACGTAGTCAAACAGGGGGACTATGTGAACCAATACTCAAACCACCCTTTTTGGGCCTCTCTCTCTCTCTCTCATTGATGCTCTTCAAGGTGTCTTTTTAATTTACTCATAAATTTTTTTACAACTCCAGTATGGTTGGAATAAACACAACATTCTTCCCTCAATGCAGCACAAAGGCCCCTTTCTCTCATGAAGAGGAGGTCCAACCCTCAACTGTTCTGTAAAAGAACTTCAGAGAGAGAGGTTAAAGATTCCTGCAAAGCTGTGATGGAGGTTTCTAATATTTTTAAGTTTTGGTATATTGCTGCTTCTAATTGGGTCAATTGTTGTGTCGCATGGACCAGGGCAGTGGTTCCTGTGCCTACACCTGCAGCAACTCCTATTCCTTATAGAATGGCTAAAGTGAGGGCCATATGTTCCCAGTGAAACCGGGTTTTATGCCTCCACCCCATTTGATCTTCAAATGAACCTGTGTCATGATAGAGCACTCTGGGAAACATCTGCACCATTACACAATTAATCACATCCGTTGTCCATTTCATGAAATCATAAACAATGTTTAAGTATATAGATTTATACTTTTGTAGGGACGGACAAGGCAAGGCAAATAAGATAGCACCAAAGACAGGTAAACAGTTCTAGTTGGTTGCAAGCGGATTCAGAGAGCATTGCTTCAGTTGTAATCAATTAATCTTCTGAATCCCAAGTTTAGGTAGTTTCAAAATTTTGTACCCAACATGTTAGGGAAGGGGCTCAAAAGTTTACAGTCTGCAGAAGTTCACAAAAAGCTGTTTTTGTTTCTGTTTTTTCCTCTCTTCTGGGCAAGTTAACTTTTCAAGAACAACTGGGTGGGAGAGAGCTTTTACTTCCCTTTCTTTTTCCCCCTGCCAGTGGTTACCATGGAGCCCAGTTGGTAACTTTTTTATCTTAGAAATGTTGCCATCTCTGTGAAGCACCAGCTCAAGGCCAGAGGCCTTATTCACATTATTTGTGAAAAACTAGTAAGGGGGTGTGTAGCTTAAGAGTGCTGATTTTTTGAGCCAGTGTTCAAGTGGAACAGGGCAACAAAAAAGAGAAAGATCATCTACACTGAAATCTATTATAGGGACTCTTTTGCTGAAAGTCCTAAAGTCAGCCATGGTGAAGACTTCTGGAGAAGGTCAGTTAAGACTTTTATGTGGGCCTGGTACAGAGGGGGAAGACGGGGAGGTCAGGGCTGAGAGCAGCTTCGTGGATCTTAGAATGAGATTGAGAATTGTAAAAGAATAATGGGAAAGGAGTTTGGGATATTACTAGCAACAAAACTTGAGCAGTTTTACAGGTAGACCAGAGGGGAAGACGGGAGTGAGTATCCCAAAAAGCTTGTGAGGGACTTTAAATTCTTATTAACCTGTTATCAGTGATTACAAAACAACTTTAAAGGCCATTTTAATTACATTTGGATAGGGGTCTGAGGGCTCTCCTCAGTTTTTTTGAGCTTTGGGTTAGCTGGTAAGAGGACCTGGTGGGACCTGGTGCGGGCGCTGACAGGAGAAGAGAGGAGTGAGTGGGTGGAGGGGTACCTCAGTACCTGCTACTCAGCAAGGGGGCAATGGTCTGAGAACCAGCGGTGTTTTGGGTTTTTGATCCAGTATTTGGAGGGGAGAAATCAGGTTGCTCAGGTTGGAGTGAAAGAGAATAGTCTGGATCAGAAGGCTGAGGGTGAGGATCTATTGGAGAAGCATAGTACAGGATGTGAGTGAAGGAAGGAAAGGGCCTCCACATAGGGGAATACCCTTTCACCCTGCTGAGCACTTGCAAAAGTTAAAAAGGTTATGCAGTATTTGAGCATCTAGAGACCCCTCTGTGGGCCATCAGTTTTGGTTATCTTATTGGTAATATGGCCAATGCTGTGTACAGAATTTGATGAGTAGTTCGGGTTCCATCAGGCAGCCCTTGTATGCTCAAATAACCATGACTTACAGAAAAAGTCGGCTTTTCACCCACACAGCCGTGGCTGTTTGTGCCTTTGATAGTCCTCCGGTTAAACATAGTAATCTAAGCTAGCCAACCTGTATCTGGCTTGCCTGTCCCTACATCCATAATGTTTGTTTCCATTATCTATGGTTCGGAAGGGATTTAGTGGAATTTTAGTGGGATCGTCTTCATCAGGGATATCCCAATAGGAAAGACCTATAGCCAGGTGACAAATGTCTGGGTGGAAAGATGGCCAGCAGGTCCCTAAGGGGGCTATATGCGAGATACATTATACTTCCTGCCAGTATGATTTGTGATCAGCCATCGCTGCTGAACGGGCTGATGAGGGTTAGGACTTCTGGTGGTCAAAGGGAGAGTCTATAGCCTTATCCACATGGTGAATATGCAATTTGAAAGGGTTACCAGTCTTTTCCAGTTTCCAGCCAGAGTCTGAAAAGGGCGCAGGCTTGAGATGAGAGGCCTGTATCCAGGAAGTGATTCTGTCTACCTTTACCACTGTAGGTGTTATAAGTAGCACCTGGTATGGTCCTTTCCAACAGGATTCAAGGGATGATACCTGATGACATCTTACGCAGATGAAGTGTCTTACTTGATTTCAGTGTGGAGTCCCCTCATCCCCTGTTTGGTAGGCAGTGGCCATCTGTTTTCACAGGTATCACTGAGGTCTTTCAAGAGCTTAAAGGCTGTCAAGCAAGGAGGAGTGTAAGGGATCGTTAGGTCTTAGAGTTGGGGTTAGGTCCTTTACTGGAGGAGGGGCACCATAGACAATTTCATAGGGGGTGAGGTTACACAAAGAAACAGAGGGAGAATTTCTTGCATGAAACTGTGCATAAGGCAAGAGCATAGTCCAATCTTTTTTGCCGGTCTCTAAGCTTAATTTCATTAAGGTCTCTTTAATGGTTCTATTCATTCTTTCTACCAGTCCTGAACTCTGGGGTCCATAAGCACAATGAAACTTCCAATTAATCCCCAGGGTCCTGGCTAACCCCTAACGTACCAGGGCCACGAATGCAGGTCCATTATCAGACGCTGTTACCTTAGGCAGGCCATATGTTGGAAAAGTATTTTCCAGGATCTTCTTCACCACCATTTGTGCTGTTTCTTTTTCTTTTTTTTGTGGGGAAGGCTTCAATCCATCCTGAAAATGTATCTACAAAGACTAGGAGATACTTAAGTTCATACCTTGCATGCTTAATTTTAGTAAAGTTCACTTCCCAGAATTGTCCTGGTCTTGTTCCTCATACGTGCTTTCCTGAAGGAAGCTTGGAAGGGTAAGCATTAACCAATTGATGGAGCCAAGAGGCTTTTGTTACCCATTCAGTGATTTCCTTTTGCTGTTTTCCAGTTATGTAGGTCTGAAGTGGAGAAAGGCCAATACTGGTAGGCTTGCATTTTTCCCTCAGGACCATCGTCAATCATTGGCCCATAGGGACAGAGGGGGAGCATCACGGGAGTTCCAGGGTTTTCAATCATTCGCTGCTGGCGAGTTCCTTTAGCCGTGCCAGGTTCCTCAAGGGAAGGAGTGGCTGTGTGTGCCACTGGGGAGCTATCTGGAGGGCGCTGTGCTCCTCCAATTGCGGAGAGGCTGAGTCAGCAGCAGGGGAATCACTTAGAGAGTGATGGGGGTTGGGGGATGAAGGCAGGGGATTAGAAGGGGGAGGAGAATCCAGTAGAGTCGAATCTTGTGACTCAGGGAGAACAGAGGGTGGAGGAGGAAGAAGAGCAGAGGGTTTGAGAAATCATGGGGGAAGGAGTAGGAGAGGGGGCAGGGGCAAGGAAAGCCTTCACCCATGGAGGAGAAGATTTTCAGAGGTCCTGCAAAGTTAAGATATATGGCTGTTGATCCAGATGGCTATGTGGCCCTGGCTGAAAGACAATATCTCTGACTCTTTAAATTAGTGGGAAGTAGAAAGATCCTTCTAGAGGCCATCCAATTCCAAAGGTGGGCCATTCTGAGGCACAGAGAGTCTGCCAGGTCTGGCATTTTACTGAAAAAGAAAGATCCTGAGTGCTTAAGCGAAATTTAGTCCAGTGATAATGGGTCAGGGAGAGAGACATTGAAGTGCTCTGTAACATAATGAAAGATACACAAACAGTGAAAGCAACAACACACGGGGTCTCTCGTCTGCCACTGCTGGATCTCAGTGGAACCTCCATATGTAAAGGTCGGGTGAGCATAGGAAGAAGAGACCACAAAAAGACTGTCGCATGCAACAGCAAAGGGTTTATTAGGGATCCAGCATGCTGGGGCTAAGAGAATAGAGCAGAGAGCCCTGAGAACAGCTTAAGCAGCGCTTAAATAATTTCCTTGGAGAGGGCAGGGAGGAAAGTTTATTGATGGGTCCGGGTGAGTGGGCAGTTTGCATGCAAATGGGTGAGGGAGTACATTCTGCAGTTTTACAGTTGGGGACAGCACGTTCTGGGAACAAGATTAGCAAAGAGTTCTCAAGATTTGAAAAGTGTTTTGTTAAGCATACAGAAAAACAGAAAGTGACAAGTACCTTTTCTGTTAACCTTTCACTATGGACTATCCATATTTGAGTGGATGTTGTCTTCTACATTCAATCATCCAAGGTACAAGGTCCTAGGCCATTGTATATCGATTTATCTGACACATCTGTGAAGAACGTAATTCAAAGCTAAGTATCCAAATCAAGGGCCCAATGCTCTTCTGCGCTTCAAATCTTACCTAGATTTCTGTTTTCATACATATATTTCACCTATATATTCTCATACATATCTCAGGTTCCCAATACCATTATTCATCCAGCAGAATATTTCCTAACCCAAATCGAACATGCTATTAACCCTAACCATACACTGTTCCCTCAATCTAATGTTACAGAAGAGCAGGGACAGAGTTGGTCTTACAATACAGGAATGTAGTGGATCTTCCACATGCTGAGAACCTCAAAGGTTCATGCAGAAATGATTCCTGGAGTAGATGTAGGCAGCTATGAAAGACCTGGGAGAGTAAAAGTCATTTTCCATGGCAAACAAACTGGTCAGGATGAAGGGTTGTGTCTCAATTATCTTCTGTCTTCTTAATGCAGAGAAGATGGACCAAACCACGCCTGTGTGAAGAGCTGTTCCCGGGTTCCTATGGTTGATATACCAATCTAACTTGTGAGAGTGTCACAGGAAGTAGGGGCAGCCACCATCTCATGTAACCCTTGGAAGCAACTGTTAGGACAAAGTGGTTGCCAAGGCAGTGACCTCATTCAGTTCCTGAAGGAAGCTACCTCACATCACTTCTTGGTGATGGAACTCTCTGAACTTGGGATCCAGGAAGCCAGACATCCAGAGCCAGTCCCAGTCCCACTCCCAGTGAGTTCACTTGTTTGGAATTACCAAGTACAGAGTCAGTCTTTCTTGGTACCTACTGATGTGAGGATGGCCAAATGCCATGAAAGCTCTGAAGAGGGGCTTTTCCTGAGAAAACAGGTAGTGGCTCACAGCTCGCTCCTGACAACTTCACAGAGTTGGCCAAGGAGACCAGATCTGAGACAGGAAAGGCAATTTCGTGGGAACTTAGTATGGCACAGCAGTCAGAGGACACTCCGGATAGTCACAGACCTACTTGGGGAAAGGAGGTGCATTTGTGGGTGTGGGTGTGAGTTTGTGGTTTTGTGTCATCATCTGAGAATAGGTAGGAAAGACGGTTTGTTGGTTTGGAGTGTAATGTTTCTACTAAGTCGTTTCACAAGGCGTGTGTTTCTATGTCTGTGTATCTCACTGTGTCCGTGGTTGTAGACATTAGAAAAAAGAATGCATCAATGGATGTGTCCTGTCTAGTTGAAAGCTTCCCAGAATTCATCGTGCCCAATTAATGAATGGAGAAGGGGTTGCCTTATCAATGGGCAACACCTGCTATCTTCTTAAGTTCTGGTTTTCTTCCTGAATTCTGGCCACTCTCTAGAATAGGCTCATGGATTTGTTTCCAAGATATGTACCACCTCCAAGCTCTTTCATATGGCCATGTACTGGATACCTGAAGAAAATGGCGATCATCTCAGAAAACTCAGATATCAGTGTGGCTACTAATGTCTCAGTGGAGGAACCCTGGTTGGGCCTTTTGCTTACCTATTGTTCTTTTTCCCTGAAAGTCAGGAAGGTCTTTGCCACAGGGCACCCCTTTTTGAAGCCTGAAGAAAACAGTTTTCAAATGGAAATGAATGGGCATCACCTGTGGGTCTTTGCTTAATTGCTTTGAAATGGAATGTGTCTGAATCAGGTGCTTGGCCCTGTTTGAGGCTGTGGCTTAGATTGTCAGCACCTGATGGATGTAAAGAAAGATCCCATATGTGCATCTAAAACCAAAACGGCCAATAGAGTAGTCATTGTGGATGAAGTCTATCACCTTCCTCTGTAAGGTTCCTGACTTCCTTCAAGTAAGAATAGGGATCCTTTGGGTCAAATGAGTTCTTTAAAGCCCAGCAGAGGCTAGTCCATTGACGCTTGCGTTTTCTCATGACTCCAATACACATAAAGAATCTAATCCCCACAGTCAGTAGGCCTCAAATTGGAGAAGAGGACCAGTATTACAGGCAGGACAATTGGATCACTCCTGGTTCACAGGAAGGGTGTCCAGGCCACTCAAACTTTAGGCAAATGATGGTCAAGGGAGCTTTTTTTGGACACTGTCTTGGACTTTGCCCCTCATGGACACCTTTAGCAAGAGGTTATGAAGAGTGTCTATATGGAAGAAAATGAGGGCCATGTGGGAGTGTTTTGGTTTCAATTGTGGTTATTTGTGTGGAGGTTGGAAGAGATGACTGGGTCCACCTGGGTTTGAAATCTGATGTGATTCCCCTTAGAGACTGAGCTCTGAAACTGACCTTAGAGAAGTATTACCATGAATTGTGTTGGGATTTTAGGAGGCCACGCATGAGAATCACAATTGGAAACTGAGATATAGGCCTAGGGTGGCTTTCCACAGAGCACTGGGAATCTCAGCCAGGATATCACATGATTTTATTCTTAAAGACATGGCAGCAATAGTTGAGAATCAAAACAAACATGGACCTCACATTGTAGACCTCAATGAGCCTGACTTCATGTGACCTTTTGGTCACTCTTTAGAAAGACTTCCTGTTACAGTTCTCCAGAGCTTTCATTGAAATGAGCTTCCTCACCATTTAATGGTTCCAGAATGAATTGAAACACACAGTGTCTCCAAACTTCATCCTTGAAAAATTGCTAGATGAATACCATAAAATTTTTGAATTTCCCAAGACCAGGTTGCACTGGGGAACCTTTTGATGTTTTATGTCTGATAATGAGTGTATCAGGCAGTGCCTTGATTGACTGGGATTCATGAAAATGGTGTAGCAAAGAGATACCAGTATGTTGGAGTCTGCTGAGTTTGGGCCTAGAGCAGAGGTGGGAAGGTGTATGATAAAACATCTGTGTGGTGCCATGTGGCTATACCATTGGCTCCAAATGACTTGTGACTGAGATGGTGCAACCAGCAGAATGTTCTATGTAAAGGCATATTGTTAAATGGAGAGGTTTCAGTGCAATGTTTAGAACCATGTTCCAATGGACAAGAGGACAAGCTATGAGGGATAGAAGCCTGGTTGGTGCATTCACATGAGAACCCTAACCCACCGCATGTGACAGAACTCACTACAGCACTGTGTCCCAGTTGAACTCCTTGTATTTCGTGAAGCAAATACCAAACTCCCAGTGAAGCAGCAAGAAACACTATGAAAATTGGAGGATGACCAAATGGCTTCACACGCCATATGGGGAGAAACTTAGCCCAATGTGGCCACAATTTACCTACAAACGGAGAATTCAGCACGATGCCTCATGTTCATTGGAAAATAAAAACCATGTCCTCCAGGTCACATAGATGCAGACCCAGCTATGATGGTCTCACTAGAAAAAAAAGGAAAAGCTCCTGACAACAACATATATTTCAAGTGCCCAACCTCATAGGCAGTTTCTCAAGAAATCTTCAGGGCACCAGAGCTCCATGTTTGTGGACTGTTAACCCTGTCCCTTATTTTGCGAAACTCCTCTAACACCTCCAAGGTTGTGAACTCCTGAGCATATTCCATTCCAGATATGTATTCACATATTTTTTAACTCTTCTCCTCTAATTGTGTATTACTTGGGCCAGAGTTAATGACAATGCATTGTTCTGGATGAGAGTGGGAATATCTTTGTGTAGCACATATTTGCATTCACATTGGACTCATTTTCCAATTTTCCATTTGAAATAATGAATCCCTGACACTAACCCCTACCCTACTAGACTCTGAGTACTAATCTTAATATGATGGAGAAAAATAATTCAAACAGAATAGAAATACAAGCAGTTCAGAGGAGGGTTGGTGTATAGTTGGGCTTGCCTTTTGCAATATATAGGCTAGGAGTTATAAATCTGGTCAATTTTAATTGAAGAAGTTCTCCCTGTGTTTTTAAAGTTAACAAATATGTGAATTCCTGTCTCCCTTTCTCTGTAGCCTATTCAGCACATGTATTTTATATCCACATATAGAATCCTACCTGGTATCACACGTACATACTTGTGAGGTGTCTAACTTGGCAGATACAAATTGTGAGAAGAGATCACTCCTCCTAAACGCTGTTGGAACTGAAAATTCAACCTATGGGTGAGCTTCCTAGTTGAACAACACTATAAATAAATTCATGTACAATAAAAAAATATTTTGGATCTGTGGACTGTATATATTACATGATGAATTTTGATTAGCATATATATTGCTTGTTTTTAATGACACTGTGTGGGTTTTTTTGTTTTGTGTATATATATAGTATACAGATTTTTCAAAATGTGAAAGATATGCGTCTTATTATACACTCCCTAAATTCATTAATGTTCATGTAATTGGATTTCTAATCAACTATTCACAAAATTATTGTCAGAAAAAAAAATCATCCACCTGAACTACATATTTGTTTCCTAGTACTGAAAACTAAATTCAGTGAATGGTGCATACAAATACTAAAATTTCTACAGTTACTTACGAGTTTAACATAAATGCAAGTAGATTCCTATGTTCCATGATGTCTATTTCGACGTTCATTTTTATTCAACACTGGCACATTACTATTTCTTCATTTTATGCACATCATACGATATATATTTCTTCCACAAGTTAGCAAATTTATAGGCTTTGTTTCACTTTCAATCACTTCCTTCTTCAGAACACATGTATTCCTCCATGTTTCTTGACTGTTTTTTTCATGAGACTTTTTTCCAAACACATTGTTTTCGATTTCCATAATCACTTTTGAAGCAAACTCACACACCCATCATGAAAAACGGTAACCCTATTATTACCATTAGATGTATAACTTGTTGGAATGAATGATTGTATATCAAGATAAAATTTCTTATATATTTTCAGATATCAATTCAATCCATTATTAAAAGTGGAACAAGTTATATTATTTATTCACAGTATGGTCTATAAAGGAATCATATCTATATTCATAGGCACAGGGTACACCTAAATGTATCTCCAATACTAATTTATAAGTCTTTAAAATATTGCTTTCAGAAATGGTGGAAGAAATACTCTAGTCACCTGATATACATATACATTTCATCACAGTAATATTCATGACACAAAATGCAAGGATTA
This sequence comes from Callospermophilus lateralis, assembly GCF_048772815.1. Lineage (NCBI taxonomy): Eukaryota > Metazoa > Chordata > Mammalia > Rodentia > Sciuridae > Callospermophilus > Callospermophilus lateralis. Next base: position 120,315,947 of record NC_135313.1, on the reverse strand, counting down.
CACTTATGATTGTACCAAAGACTAAATTAAATGTGAGCATGTATTACTAACAACATCCATGTCCTGGTTCCCTAATGCTCTCAAGTATCATTCATATTGGTGACTACATATCTGTTTCTTCCTAAGATTATATATTCAACCTCAACCTTGTTAAAATGTTTTATCCTACCTCTCACTTTGTACTTTGCCTGATTTCCTACTGTCTCTATTGATATCTGCTTTCAAATACCTTTTCTGCAGTTCATCATTGGGAATGACCCTTCAAATGTGCTGACATTTAGATTCACTCTCTCACCAAAACCGTATTGCTAAAGAACTTTTGTTCCAACTCCTACACCCACTCAAATGGGGTCTTCAAAGCCCTGCATAGGGCAGTCCAGAGGTGCTTAGGTTTTCTCAAGACTCCAATTCACATAAAGAATCTAAACCCCACAGTCAGTAGGCCTCAAATTGGAGAAGCAGAGCCGTATTAACGACAGACCTATGTGATCAATCCTGGTTCACAGGAAGGGTGTCCAGGCCACCCTGAGTTTAGGCAAATGAGGGACAAGGGAGCTTGTTTTGGACACTCTCTTGGCCTGCGCCATTGATGGAAACCTCCAGCCAGAGGTTATGATGAGTGACTATATTGAAGAAGATGACGGCCATGTGGGAGTGTTTTGGTTTTAATTGTGGTCATTTGTCAGGATGAAGGGATGTGTCTGAATCAGCCTCTCTCGTCTTAATGTAGAGAATATGGACCAAACCAGGCCTGTGTGAAGAGGTGTTCCTGTTTCCCTATGGTTGATATACCATTCTAACTTGTGAAACTGTCACAGGAAGTAGGGGCATCCTCCATCTCATGGGACCCTTGAAAGCAAGTGTTAGGACAAAGTGGTTGCCAAGGCAGTGACCTCATTCAATTCTTAAAGGAAGTGACCTACCTCACTTCCTTGGTGATGGAACTCTCTGAATTTGGGACCCAGGAAGCCTGGCACACAGAGCCAGTCCCAGTCTCAGTCCCAGTGGTCTCACATGTTTGGATTTACCAATGACAGAGTCAGTCTTTCTTGGTACCTACTGATGTGAGGATGGCCAAATGCCAGGAGAGCTCTGAAGAGGGGACTTTCCTGAGAAAGCAGTTAGTGACTCACTGCTAGCTCCTGACAACTTCATAGATTTGACGAAGTAGACCAGATTTGAGACAGGACACGCAATTTCGTGGGTACATAGAATGGCCCACCAGTCAAAGGACACTCCGGATTGTCACAGACCTACTTGGGGGAAGGAGGTGCCTACTGATGTGAGGATGGCCAAATGCCAGAATAGCTCTGAAGAGGGGCCTTTCCTGAGGAAACAGGTAGTGGCTCAATGCTGGCTCCTTACAATTTCACAGCATTGGCCAAGTAGACCAGATGGGAGACAGGACAGGCCATTTCGGGGAAACACAGTATGGCCCACCAGTCTGAGGACACTCCGGAGAGTCATAGACCTATTTGGGGGAAAGTGTTGCCTTTGCGGGTGTGGGTGTGGGTTTGTGGTTTTGTCTCATGTTCTGAGAATATGTAGGCAAGGTGGTTTCCTTGGTTTGGAGTGAACTGATTCTAGTAAGTCCTTTGACATTGCGAGAGTTTCTATGTCTGTGTATCCCACTGTGTTCATGGTTGTAGACATTAGAAAAGAGAATGCATCATTGGATGTGTCCTGTGTAGTAGAAAGCTTCCCAGCATTCATCCTGTCCAATTTATGAATGGACTGTGGCTTGCCTTATAGATGGGCAACACCTGCAATTTTCATAAGTTCATTTTTTTTCCTGAAATCTGGCTATTCTCCAGAATAGGCTCATGGTTTTGCGTCCTTGAAATGTACCACCTCCAAGCTCTGTGACAAGGCCATGTACTGGATAGATGAAGGGAATGGCGAGCATCTCAGATAACTCAGATAGCAGTGTGACCAGGAAAGTCTCAGTGGAGAATCCCTGCTTTGGGCCTTCTGCTTCCATATTGTTCTGTTGCCTGAATATCACGAATTTGTTTGCCTGAGGCCAACCCATTGGGAAGCCTGAAAACAGTTTTCAAATGGAAATCAGTGTGCATCACCAGTGGCTTCTTGCTTAATAGCTTTGGAAAGGGATGTGTCTGAATCAGCATCTTGGTCCTGTTTGAGGCTGTGGCTTAGATTCTCAGCACCTGATGGATCAAAAGAATGATCCCATTTGTGCATCCAAAACCAAAATGGCCAAAAACAGTCATTCTGGATGAAGTCTCTTGCCTTCCTGTGTAAGGTTCCTGACCTCCATCAAGTGAGAATCTGGATCTTTTGGGTGAAATGAGTTCTTCAAAGCCCTACAGGCGCTAGCCCAAAGGACCTTGGGTTTTCTCATGACTCCAATTCACATAAAAAATCTAAACCCCACAGTCTTTAGGCCTCAAATTGGAGAAGTAAAGCAGTATAAAAGGCAGGCCTTTTTGATCACTCCTGGTTCACAGGAAAGGTGTCAAGGTCACCCTGAGTTTAGGCAAATGAGGGGTAGGGGAGCTTATTTTTGACCCTTTCTTTGGCTGTGCCCCTCATGGAACCTTCCAGCCAGAGGTTATGGAAGAAGATGAAGGCCATGTGGGAGTGTTTTGGTTTTAATAGTGGTCATTTGTGTGGCGGTTGGAAGAGATGACTGGGTCAACCTGGGCTTGAATCTGGTGTGATTTCCCTTAGAGACTGTGATCTCGAACTGACCTCAGAGAAGTATTGGCATGAATTGTGTTGTGATTTTAGGAGGCCACGCATGAGAGTCAACCTTGGAAACTGAGATCTAGGCCCAAGGTGGCTTTCCACAGAGCACTGGGAATCTCAGCGAGGATATCACATGATTTTATTTTGAAAGACTTGACAGCCATAGTTGAGATTCAAAACACACATGGACTTCACATTGTAGACCTTAATGGGCTTGGCTTCATATGACATTTTGGCCACTCTTTGGGAAGCTTTGCCCGTGAGAGTTCTCCAGAGTTTTCATGGAAATGAGCTTCCTCAAAATTTAATGGTTCCTGAATGTATTGAAACCCACAATGCCTCCAACTTCATCCTTGAAAAATGGCTTGATAATTACCATGAAATTTTTGAAATTCCCATGACCAGGTTGCACTGAAGAACCTTTGGATGTCCTGTTCTATATCATGAGTGTAGCAGACAGTGCCTTGATTGACTGGGTTTCATGAAAATGATGGAGAACAGAGATGCCAGTAAGTTTTATCCTGCTGTGGAGTGGGCCTATAGCAGTGGTGTACAGGTGTGTGATAATACATCTAAGGTGGGGCCATGTGGATCTTCCATTGGCTTCGAAATGGCGTGTGACTGAAATGGTGCAGCCAGCAGACCCTTCTATGTAAAAGCATCTTGTTATATGGAGATTTTTCTAGTCAATGTTCAATGTTCAGAATGAGGTTGCTATGGACATGGGGGCAAGCTTTGGAGGATAGAAGCCTGGTTTGTGCTTTCTCCTGCAGACCCTGACACACCACAAGTGACAGAACTCCCTCCAGCACTGTGTCCCAGTTGAACTCCTTGTATTTGGTGAAGCAAATACCAAACTCTCAGTGCAGCAGCAAGAAACACAATGAAAACTGGAGGATGAACAAATGGCTTCACAGTCCACATGGGAAGAAACTTAGCCCCCAGTTGCTACAGTTTACCTACAAACAGAGAATTCAGCACTGCTGCCTCATATTCATTGGAAAATAAGAAAACATGTCCTCCATGTCACATAGATGCAGACAGAGCTTTGATGGTCTCACTACAAAGGAAGCTAAAGCTCCTGACAACAACATATATTTCAAGTGCCCAACCTCAGAAGCAGTTTCTCAAGAAGTCTTTAGGCCATCAGAGCTCCATGTTTGTGGAGTGTTTACCATGTCCCTTACTTTTGGAAACTCTTCCACCACCTCCAAGGTTGTGAACCCCTGAGAATTTTTCATTCCATATATGTATTTACAGATTTTCTAACTCTTATCCTCTAATTATGTCTTACATGGAATGAAGGTAATATCAAGGCATTGTTCTGGATGAGAGTGGGAAGATTTTTGTGTAGAATTTATTTGCATACACATTGGATTCTATTTCTTATTTTCCATTCGAAATACTGAATCTCTGACACTAACTCATACCCTACTAGACTCTGACTACTTATCCTAATATGATGGAGAAAAATAACCCAAACAGAATAGAAATACTATCAGTTCAGTGGAGTTATTGTGTATAGTTGGAGTTGCTTTTTGCATTATATAGGATAGGAGTTATAAATCTAATCAATTTTCAATTGAAATAGTTCTCCATGTGTTTTTAAAGTTAACAAATATGTGATTTCCTGTCTCCCTTTCTCTGTAGCCTATTCAGCACATGTATTTTTATATGCATATATAGAATCCTACCTGGTATCACATATACATTCTTGTGAGGTGGCTGACTTGTCAGATACATATTGTGAGAAGAGATCACTCCTACTAAACCCTGTTGGAACTGAAAATTCAACCTATTGGTGAGCTTTCTAGTTGAACAAAATTGTACATAAATCTATGTTCAGTAAAAAAAGATGTTTATGCATCTGTAGATGACATATATTTAATGATGAATTTTGATTGGTATATATATTGCTAATTTTTAGTGTCTGTGTGTGTGTTTTGTGTATGTATATGTGTGTGTGTGTGTGTGTGTGTGTATATATAGACACTCTCCATATTTTTCAAAATATAAAATATATGTAGCTTATATACACTCCCTTAATTCATTCACATTCATGTACATAGTTTTATAATCAAATTTTTACAAGATTATTCTTAGAAATATTCATCCACCTGAAATACATATTTGAATCCTAGTACTGAAAACTAACTTCATTGAATGGTGCATACAATTCCTAATATTTCTACAGTAACTGACCCAGTTTCACATCAATGCAAGTAGATTCCTATGGGGCTTGATGTATATTTTGATGTTAATTTTTATTCAACACTGGTACATTATTATTTCTTCAAATTATGCACATCATAGGGTATATATTTCTTCCACAATTTAGCAAATTTATAGGCATTTGTTTTACTTTCAATCACTTCCTGCTTCAGAACACAGGTATTTCTCCATATTTCTTGACTAGTCTTTTAATGAGACTTCTTTCCAATCACATTTTTTTCAATTTCCATAATCACTTTTGAAGCAAAACTCACACACTCTTAATGAGAAACCATAACCCTAATATTACTATAGTATATATAACTTGTTGGAATGAATGTATGTATATCAATATAAGATTTCCTGTATTTTTTTCAGATATCAATTCAATCCATTATTTTAAGTTGGAACTAGATGAGGCTCAGCAATCCGCAGAGCGGCCGAGCCACCCCCCACCCCGCGCCTGCAAGGTAGGCGGACCTGCGACCCATCTGCAGGTCAGGACCAGCAACCCGCAGAAGGGCACAGCTGCCCCACGCGCCTGCAAGGTAGGCAGAGCCATGACCACCGACAGAACAGGCCCAGGGGCCCGCCAGACACATCGCCCTTGTTGGGGGAGGGGCAGAGCCGCTGGGCACCTGCAAGGTAAGCGGACCCGCGACCCACCAGCAGAACAGGCCCAGCAATCCGCAGAGTGGCAGAGCCACCCCCCACCCTGCTCCTGCAAGGTAGGCGGACCTGTGACCCATTAGCAGGTCAGGCCCAGCAACCTGCAGAGGGAGATAGCTGCCCCACGTTCCTGCAAAGTAGGTGGAACCGTGACCAATGACAGAACAGGCCCAGTGGCCCACAAGACACATCGCCCCGGTTGGGGAGGGGCAGAGCCGCCGTGCACCTGCGAGTTCGGCAGACCTTTGACTCACCAGCAGATCAGGCCCAGCAACCCCCAGAGTGGCAGAGCCACCCCCCGCGCCTACAAGGTAGGTGCACCTGCCACTCACCGGCAGATCAGGCCCAGCAATCTGTGGAGGGACACAGCTGCTCCTTGCACCTGCAAGGTAGGCGGAACCGGGACCACCTACAGAACAGTCCCAGTGGCCCACCAGACACTTCATTCCCATTGGGGGAGGGGCAGAGCCGCCACGCCTGCAAGGTAGGCGTACCTGTGACCCACCAGCAGAACAGGCCCAGGAACCCACGGAGCAGCAGAGCCACCCCCTGTGCCTGCAAGGTAAGCGGACCTGCGACCCACCGACAGAGCAGGCCCAGCAACCAGTGGAGGGGAAGAGCCGCCCCACTCGCCGGCAAGATAGGCGGACCTGAGACCCAGCGGCAGGTCAAGCCCAGCAACACAAGGAGGGGCAGAGCTGCCCCCTGCATCTGCAAGGTAGGCAGACCTACAACCCACCAGCAGAACAGGCCTAGTGGCCCAGCATCACCCCGATTAGGGAAGGGGCAGAGCCGCCACCAGTGCCTGCTAGGTACACAGACCTGCAACCGACAGACAGAACAGGCCTAGCCGCCCGCGGAGGGGCAGAGACGCTGCTCGCGCTGGCAAGGTAGGTGGACCTGCGACCACCGAAATAACAGGCCCACAAAAAGTACAGGACCAGCGGCCTGCCGGCATGGTAGGCATATTGCCCCAATTGGAGGAGGGGCAGAACCACCGCCAAAGCCTGCGAGGGAGACTTTGCAACTATACAAGAGCAATATAAATATATAGGGGGAAAAAACAATAACACAACAGTTTCACCAAGCAGAAAGAAACGTGATCAGTATGAAAAGACAAGAAAAGAAAGGACCACAAGCAATGCAGGTCAACTCAACTTTAGAAGAGGTAATATCTGCAGCAGATGGAATGTCAGATAAGGAATTCAGGATATACATGCTTCAGATGATCTGGAGTCTCAAGGAAGACAGCAAAATCAGACAATGAAAGACCACTTTTCCACTTCAACAATGAATTACATAAACAAATCCAAGAAGCAAAAGATCAACTATACAGGGAGATAGAGGTTATAAAAAACAAACAAACAGAAATCCTAGAAATTCAGGAAGCAATAAACCAACTTTAAAACTCAATTGAGAATACTACCAGCAGAGTAGAACACTTAGAAGATAGAACATGAGACAATGAAGACAAAGTATTTCAACTGGAGAAGAACATAGACAGCTCAGCAAAAGTGTTAAGAAACCATGAGCAGAACATTCAAGTAATATGGGATAGCATAATGAGACCAAACTTAAGAGTCATTGGGATACAAGAATTTATAGAGGTCCAAACCAAAGGAATGAGCAAATTATTCAATGAAATAATATGAGAAAAATTCCCAGACTTGAAGAATGAGACAGAATCCCAAATCCTAGAAGCCTACAGGATGCTGAATGTGCAAAATCATAAGAGATCCACACCTAGACACATTATAATGAAGATGCCCAAATACAGAATAAGGAGAGAATTTTAAAAGCTACAAGAGAATGGAAGCAGATTACATTTAGGGCTAAACCAATCAGGATAACAGCTGATCTTTCAACACAGACTCTGAAAGCTAGAAGATCCTGGAATAACATATTTCAAACACTAAAAGAAAATGGATTCCAACTAAGAATTGTGTATCCAGCGAAATTAAGCTTCAGGGTGGAAGATGAAATTAAAACCTTCCATGATAAACAAAAGTTAAAAGAATTTGCAGCTAGAAAACCATCTCTTCAAAATATCTTCGGCAAACTATTACAGGAAGAGGAAATGGAAAATATCAATGAAAACCAACAGCGGGAGCTAGTACAGTAAAGGGGGGGGGATAATCAAAGAGGAAAACAAACCATGTTTAGTAACATAAATAAACAAATATGGCTGGAAGAACAACCCATATCTCAATAATAACCCTAAATATTAATGGAGTAAACTCACCAATTAAGAGACACAGAGTAGTCGAATGGATCAATAAACAAGACCCAGCAATATGCTGCCTTAGGGAGACGTATTTGATAGGAAAAAACATGCATAGACTGAAGGTGAAAGGTTGGGAAAAATCATATCACTCATATGGACTTCGTAAAAAAGCAGAAGTGTCCATACTCATATCAAATAAAATAGATTTCAAGCCAAAGTTAATCAAAAGGGATAAAGAGGGACACTACATACTGTTTAAGGGAACCATACACCAACAAGACATAACAATCATAAATATATATGCACCAAACAATGGTGCAGCTATGTTCATCAAACAAACTCTTCTCAAGATCAAGAGTCTAATACACCACCATACAATAATCATGGAAGACTTCAACACACCTCTCTTACCACTGGACAGATCTTCCAAACAAAAGTTGAATAAGGAAACAATAGAACTCAATAATATAATTAATAACCTAGACTTAATTGACATATATAGAATATACCACCCAACATCAAGCAGTTACACTTTTTCTCAGCAGCACATAGATCCTCCTCAAAAATAGATCATATATTATGTCACAGGGCAACTCTTAGACAATATAAAGGAGTAGAGATAATACCATGCATCTTATATGATCATAATGGAATGAAATTGAAAATCAACAATAAAAGAAGTAAGGAAAAATCATGTATCACTTGGAGAATGAACAATAGGTCACTAAATGATCAGTGGGTTATAGAAGACATCACTGAGGAAATTAAAAAATTCTTAGAGATAAATGAAAACACAGACACAACATATCGGAATCTATGGGACACATTGAAAGCAGTTCTAAGAGGAAAATTTATTGCTTGGAGTCCATTCCATAAAAAAAGAAAAAAATCAACAAATAAATGATCTCATACTTCATCTCAAAATCCTAGAAAAAGAAGAGCAAAACAACAGCAAAAGAAGTAGAAGGCAAAGAAATAATTAAAATCAGATCAGAAATTAGTGAAATCGAAACTAAAAAAACAATTGAAAAAATTGACAAAACTAAAAGTTGGTTTTTTGACAAAATAAATAAAATCGACAGACCCTTAGCAATGCAAACGAACAGAAGAAGAGAGAGAATTCAAATTACTAGTATTCGGGATGAAAAAGGCAATATCACAACAGACACTTCAGAAATACAGAAGTTTATCAGAAATTATTTTGAATCCTTATACTCCAATAAAAAAGAAGATAGTGAAGGCATCTATAAATTTCTTAAGTCATATGATCTGCCCAGATTGAGTCAGGAGGATATTGACAACCTTAACGGAACAATATCAATTGAGGAAATAGAAGAAACCATCCAGAGACTACCAACTAAGAAAAGCCCAGGACCGGATGAGTATACAGCAGAGTTTTACAAAACCTTTAAAGAGGAAATAATACCAATACTTTTCAAGCTATTTCAGAAAATAGAAAAAGAGGGAGAACTTACAAATTCATTCTACCAGGCCAACATCACCCTGGTTCCTAAACCAGACAAAGACACTTCAAAGAAAGAAAACTACAGACCAATATCTCTAAAAAACCTAGATGGAAAAATCCTCAATAAAATTCTGGGAAATCAGATACAAAAACATATCAAAAAAACTGTGCACCATGATTCAGTAGGATTTATACTTGAGATGCAAGGTTGGTTCAATATACGGAAATCAATAAATGTTATTCACCACATCAATAGGCTTAAAAATAAGAACTATATGATCATCTCGATAGATGCGGAAAAAGCATTTGACAAAGTATAGCATCCCTTTATGTTCAAAACTCTAGAAAAACTAGGGATAACAGAAACATACCTCAATATTGTAAAAGCAATCTATGCTAAGCCTCAGGCTAGCATCATTCTGAATGGAGAAAAACTGAAGGCATTCCCTCTAAAATCTGGAACAAGACAGGGATGCCCTCTCTCACCACTTCTGTTCAACATAGTTCTCGAATCACTGGCCAGAGCAATTAGACAGATGAAAGAAATTAATGGCATAAAAATAGGAAAAGAAGAACTCAAATTATCACTATTTTCAGATGATATGATTCTATACCTAGCAGACCCAAAAAGGTCTACAAAAAAACTATTAGAGCTAATAAATGAATTCAGCATATTGGCAGGATATAAAATCAACAAACATAAATCAAAGGCATTCCTGAATATCAGTGACAAATCCTCTGGATTGGAAATGAGGACAACCACTCCATTCACAATATCCTCAAAAAAAAATAAAATAAAATACTTTGGAATCAACCTAACAAAAGAGGCGAAACACTTATACAATGAAAACTACAGAACCCTAAAGAGATAAATAGAAGAAGATCTTAGAAAATGGAAAAATATTCCCTGTTCATGGATAGGTAGAACTAACATTATCAAAATGGCGATATTACCAAAAGTTCACTATAGGTTAAATGCAATGCCACTAAAAATCCCAATGGCATTTCTTGTAGAAATAGAGAAAGCAATCATGAAATTCATATGGAAAAATAAAAGACCCAGAATAGCAAAATCAATGTTAAGCAGAAAGTGTGAATCAGGTGGTATAGCTATACCAGACGTCAAACTATACTACAGAGCAAGAGTAACAAAAATAACATGGTACTGGTACCAAAACAGGCGGGTGGACCAATGGTACAGAATAGAGGACACAGAAACCAATCCACAAAATTACAACTATCTTATATTTGATAAAGGGGCTAAAAGCATGCAATCGAGGATGGATAGCATCTTCAACAACTGGTGCTGGGAAAACTGGAAATCCATATGAAAAAATGAAACTAAATTCCTTTCTCTCACCATGCACAAAAGTTAACTGAATGTGGGTCAAGGAACTTGATATCAAATCAGAGACACGGCGTCTGATAGAAGAAAAAGTAGGCTATGATCTACATACTGTGGGGTCGGGCTCCAAATTCCTCAATAGGACACCCATAGCACAAGAGTTAATAACTAGAATCAACAAATGGGACTTACTCAAACTACAAAGTTTTTTCTCAGCAAAAGAAACAATAAGAGAGTTAAATAGGGAGCCTACATCCTGGGAACAAATCTTTACTCCTCACACTTCAGACAGAGCCCTAATATCCAGAATATACAAAGAACTAAAAAAATTAGACAATAAGATAACAAATAACCCAATCAACAAATGGGCCAAGAACCTGAACAGAAATTTCTCAGATGAGGACATACAATCAATAAACACGTACATGAAAAAATGCTCACCATCTCTAGCAGTCAGAGAAATGCAAATCAAAACCAACCTAAGATACCATCTCACTCCAGTAAGAATGGCAGCAATTAGGAAGTCAAACAACAACAAGTGCTGGTGAGGATGTGGGGAAAAGAGTTCACTTGTACATTCCTGGTGGGACTGCAAATTGGTGCGGCCAATTTGGAAAGCAGTATGGAGATTTCTTGGAAAGCTCGGAATGGAACCACCATTTAACCCAGCTATTCCCCTACTCGGTCTATTCCCTAAAGACCTAAAAAGAGTACACTATAGGGACACTGCTACATCCATGTTCATAGCAGCACATTTCACAATAGCAAGACCATGGAACTAACCTAGATGCCCTTCAATAGACGAATGGATAAAAAAAATGTGGCATTTATACACAATGGAGTATTACTCTGCATTAAAAAATGACAAAATCATAGAATTTGCAGGGAAATGGATGGCATTAGAGCAGATTATGCTAAGTGAAGCTAGCCAATCCCTTAAAAACAAATGGCAAATATCAGCTTTGTTATAAGGAGAGTAACTAAGAACAGAGTAAGGACAAAAAGCATGAGATGAAGATTAACATTAAACAGGGATGAGAGCTGGGAGGGAAAGGGAGAGAGAAGGGAAATTGCATGGAAATGGAAAGAGACCCTCAGGGGTATACAAAATTACATACAAGAGGAAGTGAGGGGAAAGGGAAACAATATAAGGGGAAGAAATGAATTACAGTAGAGGGGGTAGAGAGAGAAGAGGGGAAGGGAGGGGGGAGGGGGATAGTAGAGGATAGGAAAGGCAGCAGAATACAACAGACACTAGTATGGCAGTATGTAAATAAATGGATGTGCAACTGATGTGATTCTGCAATCTGTATACGGGGTAAAAATGGGATTTCATATCCCACTTGAATCAAACCAACAATAAAAATTAAATAAAAAAATAAAGTTGGAACTAGTTATATTATTTATTCACTGTATGGTCTATTCATGCATTATCTCTATGTTCATAGAAACAGGGCACACCTATTTGTACCACCAATACTAATTTATACATTATGAAAATATTGCTCCCAGAAACGGTGGAAGAAATATTCATGTCACCTGATCTACATATACATTTTATCACAGTAATATTCTGGACACAAAAAGCAAATATCACACTTTTGATTGTACCAATGAAAAGGTCCTTTGAGCGTCGGAGGAAGAGACCACCAAGAGACTGTCTCATGCAACAGCAAAGAGATTATTGGGGATCCAGCATGCTGGGGCTCAGAGCTCACTTGAATAGAGCAGAGAGCCCTGAGAACAGCTTAAGCAGAGCTTATATATGTTCCTTGGAGAGGGCAGGGAGGGAAGTTTATTGATGGGTCAGGGCGAGTGGGCAGTTTGTGTACAACCGGGTGAGGGAGTACTTTCTGCAGTTTGGCAGTTGGGAACATCACATTCTGGGAACAAGATTAGCAAACAGTTTTCAAGATTTCAACAGTGTTTGTTAAGCATACAGAAAAACAGGAAGTGATAAATACCTTTTTTATTAACCTTTCATTCCCCACTTCTTCTGGTTGCTTTTAATCATAAAAAGTAATCATTGGGCGGTGTAACATTTTATTTCTGATAGTGGCGTACATTGTTGTCTGATTGCCAAAAATTTAACTTGTCCAATTTGAGCTTGGAGAAATGAAACTACACGGTGGAGCAACCAAGGTCCTACAGTTAGCAATAAATGAGTATTATTAATGGAACTGCCAGGGCTGATAAAAGCGTAGATAACCAGGGGGACTATGTTAACGAAGAAAAAAACCACCCTTTTGGGGCCTCTCTCTCTTGTTGATGCTCTTCAAAGCATCTTCTATATTTACTCATAAATTCTTTTACAACCAGTATGGTCAGCATAAAAACAACATTCTTCCCTCAATGCAGCATAAAGGCCCCCTTTCTCATGAAAAGGAGTTCCAACCTCGCCTGTTCTGTAAAACAACTTCAGAGAGAGAGAGGTTAAAGATTCCTGTAAATCTGTGATGGAGGTTTTTAATATCTTTAAGCTTTGGTATACTGCTGCTTCTAATTTGGTCATTTGTTGTTTCCCATGGACTAGGGCATTGGTTCTTGTGCCCACCCCTGCAGCAACTCCAATTCCTAAAAGGATGGCTAAGGTGAGGGATACAGGTTCCTGGCAGAATCGGGTTGTATGCCCCCCTATTTGAACTTTAAATGATCCTGCCTCATGATAGAGCACTCTGGGAAACAACTGCACCATTACATAATTTTTCACATCTGTTGACCATTTTATGAAAACATAAACAATGTTTAAGTATATAGAATTATACTGTTGTAGGTATGGACAAGGCAAGGCACCTAAGATAGAATGGAAGACAGGGAAACAGTCCTATTTAGTTGCAACCTGATTTAGAAGGCATTGCTTATGTTGTAATCAATTAATCCCCTGAACCCCAAGTTTATGTAGTTTCAGAATTTTGTACCCAGAATGTAAGGGATGGGGCTAAGAAGTTAACAGTCTGCAGAAGTTCACATAAAGCAGTTTTTGTTTTTGTTTTTTTTTCTGCCTCTGTTCTGTGCAAGTTACATTTTTGAGGACACCTGGGAGGGGGATAGCTTTTTTCATCTCTTTTTTTCTCCCTGCCAGCTGTTACCATGGAGCCCAGTTGGTAACTTCTTTATCTTAGAAATGTAGTCATCTCTGTGAAGCCCCAGCTCAAGGCCTGGGGCCTTGTTCACATATTTTGTGAAACACTAGTAAGGGTGTGTCTAGCTTAGGAGTGCTAATTTTTCCAGCCAGTGCCCAAGGAGAAAAGGAAACACGAAAACAGGAAGTTTACCGACATTGAACTTTTTTATAGGGACTCTTTTTCTGAAAGTCCTAAAGTCAGCCATGGTGAAGACTTCTGGAGAAGGTCAGTTAAGACTTTTCTGTGGGCCTGGTACAGAGTGGGAAGACGGGGAAGGCGGGGGGTGAGAGCAGCTCCGTGGATCTGAGTATGAGGAAAGAGAGATGTGAAAAAATAAAAGGAAACGGGTTTGGGATTTTCCTAGCCAAAAAAAATTCAACAGTAGAACAGATAGAGCAGAGGGGAAGACGGGAGTGAGTATCCCAATAAGCCTGTGAGGGACTTTAAATTCTTATTAACCTGTTTTCAGTGATGACAAAGCAACTTTAAACGTCATTTTCATTACATCTTGGATAGGGCTCTGAGGGTTCTCCTCAGCTGGTTTGAGCTTTGGGTTAGCTGGTAAGAGGACCTGGTGGGACCCGTTGCGGGCACTGACATGAAAAGAGAGGAGTGAGTGGGTAGAGGGGTGCCTGAGTACCTGCTTCCTTAGCACGGGGGCAATGGTCTGAGAACTGGCAGAGGTTTTGGTTTTTGATCTAGTAATTGGAGGGGAGAAATCATGTTGCTGAGGTGAGAGTGACAGCAGAGAGTCTGGAGCAGAAGGCTGAGGGTGAGGATCTATTAGAGAAGCATAGTTCAGGATGTGAGTGAAGGAGGGAAAAGGCCTCCACATGGGGGAATCTCCATTCACCCTTTTGAGCAATTGCAGAAGTTAAAAAGTTCACTGAGAATTTGAGGATCTAGAGACCCCTCTGGGAGCCATCGGTTTTCGTTCTCTAATTGGTAATATGGCCAATGCTGTGTACAGAATTTGATGAGCATTTTGGGTTCCACCAGGCACCCCCTGTATGCTCACATCCCCATGACTTACAGAAGAAGTCGGATTTTCCCCAACACAGCCATGGCTGTTTGTGGCTTTGATAGTGGGCCGGGCAAGCATAGTAATCTAGGCAAGCCAACCTGCATCTGGCTCGTGAGTCTCTCCGTCCATAACGTTTGTTTCCATTATCTATTTTACAGAAGGTATTTAATGGAATTTTAGTGGGATCCTCTTCATCAGGGATATCCCAGTAGGAAAGACGTATAGCCAATTGACAAATATCTGGGTGGAGAGATGGCCACCAAGTCCCTAAGAGGGCTGTATGCAAGATAGACCATACTTCTTGTCTAGTAGGATTTGTGATCAGCCATCGCTGCTGAACAGGATGATGAGGGTTAGGACTACTGGTGGAAAAGGGGAGAATCTATAGCCATATTCACATGGTGAATACGCAATTTGAAAGGCTTACCAGTCTTTTCCAGTTTCCAGCCAGATTCTGGACAGGGCGCAGGCTTGAGATTTGAGGCATGGATTCAGGAAGTGATTCCGTCTACTTTTACTGCTCTAGGTGCTATAAGTAGCACCTGGTATGGTTCTTTCCAGCGGGATTCCAGGGATGACACCTGATGTCGTCTTTTGTAGATGAAGTCTCTTGCTTGATATGGATGTGTAGTCCCCTCATCCCCAGGTTGGTAGGCAGTGGCCAGCTGTTTCAACAGGTATCAGTGAGTTCTTTCACAAACTTTTAGTTTGTCAAGCAAGGGGATATGGAAGGGATCATTAGGTCTTAGAATTGGGGATAGGTCCTTTACTGAAGGAGGGGCACCATAGAGAATTTCATAGGGGTGAGGTTACAGAAAGAAACAGAGGGAGTATTTCTTGCATGAAACAGTGCATAAGGCAGGAGCATAGATCAATCTTTTATGCCGGTCTCTAAGCTTAATTTCTTTAAGGTCTCTTTAATTGTTCTATTTATTTTTTTACATGTCCTGAGCTCTGGGGTCTATAAGCACAATGTAAATTCCAATTAATCCCCCGGGTCCTAACTAACCCCTGACTTACCTTGGCCATTAACGCCGGTCCATTATCAGACCCTATTACATTAGGCAGGCCGTATCTTGGAAAAATATTTTTCAGGATATCCTTGACCACCATTTGCGCCGTTGTTTTTTTATTATTATTATTTATTTTGTGGGAAAGGCTTCAATTTATCCTGAAAATGTATCTGCAAGACTAGGAGATATTTAAGTCCTTACCTGGCTGTCTTAATTTCAGTAAAGTCCACTTCCCAGAATTGTCCTGGTCTGATTCCTCGTAGGTGCTTTCCTGCAGGAAGCTTGGAAGGGTAACCATTAACCCATTTATAGACCCAACAGGCTATTGTCATCCGTTCAGATATTTCCTTTCACTGTGAGTAGGTTAGTCAAAAACTCTGTTCTTGATCCTTCAAAAATGCCTGCAGTTTCTTTGAACCAAGGTGAGTGAGTTGATGTACATTTTTAACGTAGTGTAGAGCTTTCTGTAATTGCAGGCTGGGCTCAGAGAAGTTGAGGAATTCAGTGTCAGTTTCCTTAGATGTTATCAAAAGCTTGCTGGTGCTCATGGGTCCATTGGAATTGGGCATCCTCATTTAGTAGCAGGTATGAAGGAGCAGCTAAGAACACAAACCCATGTTTCCATTACCTGCAAAAGCCATCAGTCCCATGAAACTCTCTGTGTTGTCTTCTGTTAGATGGGGGTGGTATCTGCGCAATGGTTCATTTACTGGGATCAGTGAGCCATCATTTACCACCCCTAAGAGAATACCCCAGGAAGATTACCTCTTGCTTTCAAATTTGGGCTTTTTGGCAAAAGCTCTATTCCCAAGTGAGCAAGCTCGGATAATAGTGCTTGGGTTGCAGACTCACAGTTTTCCTTAGTGTTGGCTGCCAGTAGCAGGACATCCACATATTGAAGCAGGGTGACTTTGGGGTGCGTAATTCTGAAGTTTTTGTGATCTCTGTGGAGGGCTTCATCAAAGAGAGTGGGGGAGTTTTTGAACCCCTGTGGGAGTCTAGTCCAAGTTAGTTGACCAGACTTTCCGGTTTATGGGTCTACCCACTCAAAAGCAAACAGCAACTGACTATCTTTATGCATGGGCAAGCATAAGTAAGCATATTTAAGTCCAGAACCGTATACCATTTTCACTCAGCAACAACAAAGGGTTTATTGCAGGTCCAGAATGCTGGGGCTCAGAGCTCACTTAATAGAAAAGAGAGCCCTGGGAACAGCTTAATCAGAGATTCCATACTTTCCTTGGAGAGGGCAGTGAGTGAATTTTATTGACGGGTCAGAGCAAGTGGGCAATTTGCGTGCAACCTGGTGAGGTAGTACAATCCTCACTTTGGCATTTGGTGACAGCACATGCTGGGAACAAAATTAGCAAACAGTTCTCCAGATTTCAACAGTGTTTTGTTAAGCATACAGAAAAACAGGAAGTGACAAGTACCTATTTTATTAACCTTTCACCAAAGCGAAATGGAAAGTGAGCATGGATTACTAAAACAACCATGTCAAGGTTGCCTAATGCTCTCAAATGTCAATCTTATTGGTGACTACATATTTGTTTCTTCCAAAGATTATATATTCAACCTCAACCATGTTGAAAATGTCTAAACCTATCACTCACTTTATACTTTGCCTGATTTCCTAATGTCTCTATTGATATCTGGATTCTCACATATTTTCCCCAGTTCATCAGTTTGACTGACTCTTCACATGTGCTGATATTTATGTTCACTCTCTACCCGAAACCCTATAGCTAAAGAACTTTTGGTCCAAATCCTATACTCACTCTTTTTTCTAAACCTACCGACTATCTTCCTAATCCTACCAACTATCCTTTTTGATGGGATGTTTTCTTCTATATTCAATCATCCAAGGTAAAGGTCCTATGCCATTGTATATCGATTTATCTCGGACATCTCTGCAGAATGTAATTCATCAATAACTATCCCAAACAAGGGCCTAATGCCCCTCTGGGCTTCAAATCTTACCTAAATTTCTGTTTTTATACTTATATTGAAAGTTAAATAAAATAGTGGTTGACAAGGAAGTGACCTCATTCAGTTCCTGAAGGAATTGATCTACCTCACTTCTTTGGTGATGGAACTATCTGTACTTGGGCTCCAGGAAGCCAGGCACACAGAGCCAGTCCCAATCCCAGTCCCAGTGGGCTCACTGGTTTGGAATTAACAAGGAGAGAGTCTTTTTTTCTTGGTACTTACTGATGTGAGGATGGCCAAATGCTAGGAGAGCTCTGAAGATGGGCTTTCCCTGAGAAAGCATGTAGTTGTCAGCACAGGCTCCTGACAAGTTCACAGATTTGGACAAGAAGACCAGGTCTGAGACAGGATAGGCCATTTCGGGGGAACACAGCATGGCCCACCAGTCAGAGGGCACTCTGGATAGTCACAGACTTACTTGGGGTAAGGAGGTGCCTTTTGAGTGTGGGTGTGAGTTTGTGGTTTTGTCTCATGTTCTGAGAATAAGTAGGAAAGGTGGTTTGTTTGTTTTGGAGTGGACTGTTTCTAGAAAGTCCTTTGACAAGATGAGTGTTTCTGTGTCTGTGTATCCCACTGTGTCCTCGGTTGTAGACATTAGAAAAGAGAATGCATTGATGGATGTGTCCTGTCTAGTAGAAAGTTTCCCAGCATTCATCCTGCCCATTTTGGAAGGACTGCAGGTTGCGTTATCGATTGGCAACACCTACTATCTTCCTAAGTTCCTGTTTTCTTTCTGAATTCTGGCCACTCTCCAGAATAGGCTCATGTTTTTGTGTCCAATATATGTACCACCTCCAAGGTGTGTGACATGGCCATGTTATGGATAGCTGAAGAAAATATCGAGCACCTCAGAAAACTAAGATATCAGTATCATCAGGAAAGTCTCAGTGGAGAAACCCTGCCTTGGGCCTATTGCATACCTATTGTTCTGTTGCCCTAAATGTCAGCAAGGTCTTTGCCTCAGGACACCCCTTGTGAAGCCTGAAGAAAACAGTTTTCAAATGGAAATAAATAGGCATCACCTGTGGCTCTTTGCTAAATTGCTTTGGAAATGGATGTGTCTGAATCAGCCTCTTGGCCATGTGTGGGGCTGTGGCTTAGATTCTCAGCACCTGATGGATCTAAAGAAAGATCCCATGTGTGCATCCACAACCAAAATGGCCAAAATAGCCTTCCTCTGTAAGGTTCCTGATCTCCGTCAAGTGAGAATATGGATCCTTTGGGTCAAATGACTTTTTCAAAGCCCTGCAGAGGCTAGCCCAGAGATACTTGGGTTTCTTCATGACTCCAGTTTACATAAAAAATCTAATCCCCACAGTCGTTAGGCCTCAAATTGGAGAAGCAGAGCAGTATTAACTGTAGGCCTATTTGATCACTCCTGGTTCATAGTAAAGGTGTTCAGGCCAACATGACTTTAGGCAAATGAGGGGCAATGGAGCTTATTTTGGACACTGTCTTGGGCTTCGTACGTCATGGTATCCTCCGGCCACAGGTGATGATGAGTGTCTCTATGGAAGAAGATGAGGGCCATGTGGGAGTGTTTTGGTTTTAATTGTGGTCATTTGTGTGGTGGTTGGAAGAGATGACTTGGTCCACCTTCTCTTGAACTCTGGTGTGATTACCCTTAGAGAATGAGTTCTGGAACTGACCTCAGAGAAGTATTGCCATGAATTGTGTTGGGATTTTTAGGGGGCCACACATGAGAGCCACCCTTTCATAGTGAGCTCTATTTGCAGTGTGGATTTCAACAGAGAAATGGGAATCTAGGCCAGGATATCACATGATTATATTCTGAAAGCCTTGGCAGCCATATTTGAGAGGCAAAACACACACGGACCTCACATTGTAGACATCAATGAGCCTGGCTTCATGTGACCTTTTGGCCGCTCTTGGGGAAGCCTTGCCTTTGAGAGTTCTCCAGAGTTTTCATTGAAATGAGCTTCCTCACAATTTAATGTTTCCTGAATGAATTGAAACGCTCAGGGCCTCCAACTTCATCCTTGAAAAATGGCAAGATAAATACCATGAAATCTTTGAAATTCCCATGACCAGGTGGCACTGGAGAACGTTTGGATGTCCTGTTGGTGATTATGAGTATACAGACAGTGCCTTGATTTACTGGGATTCATGAAAATTGTGTAGAACAGAGATGCCAGTAAGTTGGAGCCTGGTGAGTAGTGGGCCTAGAAGAGTGGGGTGCAGGTGTGTGATAAAACATCTGTGGTGGGGCCATGTGGATTTGCCATTGGCTTCCAAATGGCTTGTGACTGATACGGTGTAGCCAGCAGACACTTATGTAAAGGCATCTTGTTATATGGAAAGGTTTAAAGGCAATTTTAAGAATCAGGTTGCTATGGTTAAGGGGACAAACTATGTGCGATAGAAGATTTGTTGGTGCATTCTCTTGTAGACCCTGACCCACCACACCGGACAGAACTCACTCTAGCACTTTGTCCCGTTTGATGTCCTTGTATTTCATGAAGCAAATATCAAACTCCCAGTGCCACAGCAAGAAACACCACAAAAAGTGGAGGATGACCAAATGGCTTCACAGTCCACACGGGGAGTCACTTAGCCCCCAGTGGCCACAGTTTACCTACAAAGAGAGAATTCAGCACTGCTGCATCATGTTCATTGGAAAATGAGAAGCCATGTCTTCCAGGTCACATAGATGCAGACCCAACTTTGATGGTCTCACTACAAAGGAAGCTAAATCTCCTGTAAACAACATATATTTCAAGGGCCCAGACTCAGAGGCAGTTTCTCAAGAAGTTTAGGGCAGCAGAGCACCATGTTTGTGGAGTGTTAACCCTGTCCCTTACTTTTGGAAACTCCTCTACCACCTCCACGGTTGTGAACTCCTGAGCATGTTCCATTCCAGATATATATTCACATATTTTCTAACTCTTCTCCTCTAATTGTGTCTTACTTGGGGTGAAGGTAATGTCAAGGCATTGTTCTGGATGATAGTGGGAAGATTTTTGTGTAGCACATATTTGCATACACATTGGATTCATTTTCTGCTGAGATCCACGCATAAGTCTCTATGGCTCGTGGCATTTTGCCAACAGTACTGATTGACAGGCAAGGCATTACTATCTGCCTCTACCACTACTTTTGAGTTATCACACTGTTTTGGAGTTCTCAAAGGGATTTCCGGGGATTCCCCGTGAGTTCCCATTGGTTGGGGAAGTGCAGGAGGAGGGATTGCCAGGAGTGGTATTTCCTGCTGGGGTTTTCCTGGACAAGCCCTTGGCATTGAGAGAATTCCCTAGGAGCGTGAGTGAGGTTTTTTCTTTGCAGTTCAAAAATAAAGTTTGTTCCTGTTTCAGTGGCTGGTGATTTGTGCCCAGCCAGACTGCAGCAATTGGTGCCCCGTGTGGGGAACGTCTGAAGCTTCGGGGTAAGTGAAACTTCTTGCCCCTAAGGGAAGGCGAGAGAATGGGTGACCATTTTAATAAACAATGTGTTCTTGTTTTGATTTGTTTTGTGTTTGTTTCAATCTGCCTATCCCTAGAATTGTCTCAGGCAGACTGGGAAAAATGGTTGGCTCAAGATTTGAAGTTGTTCGCCACTGAGGAAGAGATAGAAATAGACCACAAATGCACATGTCACGAAAATAGGATAATTGATACAATGATTTTTGTTCTGTTTTTGTTTCATTTTAATTCGGTTTTGTTTTGTGTTATCTTATTGGGTTGCGTTATCTTTATAACAGATTAGAAATTAGTAAAAAACAAACTGAAAGAGTGTTAAGTAAATTGTTAGAAGTTCAGATGATGGAGAAAGACATTTTAGATCAAGCAAAAGAGAAGGTCTCTCAAGCTAGTCAGAGAGAGGAAGAAAATTTAAAGGAAGAAAGCTTAGAGGAGAAACAGCTGTTAGGGAAAAAGCTACAACAGGAGGCTGCCACTAACACAGTTCTATCACTAGAGGGTGTAATTCAACCAACAGCTCCACCTATGGATATAGCTGAGTGGCCCTCAACCCCCGTAGTTGATAGATGGGATCCTGAAATGGGACCTCAAAGATTAGCATGCCCTGTACTTGAGCAGGCAGGAGGGCAGCGAATTCACTCTGCTTTAGATTTCAAAACAGTGAAGCAGTTAAAGGAGGCTATAACACCCTATGGTCCTCAAGCACCCTTCACTGTAAGCATGGTCAAATCCATTACCAATTTGGACATGACACCAGCAGATTGGGCTAATATGTGTAAATCTGTGCTAAATGGAGGACAATATTTGTTATGGAAGGTTGCCCATGAGGAATTTTGCATGGTGACAGCTAGGCAAAGTGCAGCAGCCGGTTACCCTCAAAGAAATCTAGATATGTTGTTAGGAGAAAGACCTTATGAGGGTCAACGGCAACAAATTGAATATGATCCTGGCGTATATGCACAAATTGCTGTAGATGCGGTTAGGGCATGAAAAACTTTACAGGGGCATGGAGATTTACAAGGTCAGTTATCTAAGGTAATACAAGGAACTAATGAACCTTACACTGAATTTGTAGATAGACTTATTCAAGCATCTTCCAGAATTTTGGAGGATACAGAACAAGCAATGCCATTTATAAAACAATTGGCTTATGCCAAAGCAAATCATTGCTGCAGAGAGGTAATTAGACCATGGAGACATGAAGATTTAAACACATATGTTAAATTATGTAGAGAAATTAATGAACAAAGACAAGTCTTGGCAGCAGTAGAACAGGCTTTATATGCCAGGCCAAAAAAAAAAAAATGCTACATTTGTGAACTAACAGGACATTTTAAAAGGAGTTGCCCCATAAGAGGAGGATTTGACAAAGCTAGGTATCAAAGGAATAGAATACCGGGTATTTTCCCACGATACCGTAGAGGGAGATATTGGGCAAATGAATGCCATTCTCAAACCACCATAGAGGGTACTCCGTTATCAAAAAATGGACAAGGACCAGGAATTTACCCACGATATCATGAAGAAAGGCATCGGGCTCCATTGCCAAAAAACAGACAGGGGGCCCAATTCTCCTTGAAGGTGAAATAAAATTTATAGCCAGTTCTCCAAACGGTATATCAGTAATTTCACCAGGAGATAGAATAGCACAGCTATTAATAATACCCAAACTACATGATAAATTTTCTAGTAGTAGTATAGAAAGAGGTTCCAGGGGAATAGACTCCACAGGTGTAGATTGGGCTATGCTGTCTTTGAAGTCAGATTCTCGCCCAATGATAAAATTAAATATTCAAGGACATGAATTTAGTGGGCTACTGGATACAGGTGCAGACCTTAGCATCATATCTCGTCAAGAATCGCCAAAACATTGGCCGTTACAAGAAGCCCCTCAAACGCTTTGAGGCCTAGGAGTGGCAACTAATCCCCATAGAAGTGCAATGGTATTAGATTGGAAGGATCCTGAAGCATGCTAAGGAACTATACAGCCATATGTATTGGATCATCTTCCTATAAATTTATGGGGACAAGATTCCTAGATCAATTAGTTTTGACATTAACAAATAGCATCAATCCAAATGTGCCCATTATTAGTGCTAAACAAGGTTTCAGGAAAGAAAAAAGATTAGGAGAACAAGGTATAGCAGCACCAATTCAAATAGATCAAGGAATAAATAGACATGGACTGGGTTTTCAGAAGGGGTCACTGAGGCAATAAAAATTACTTGGAAATCAGATAGGCCAGTATGGGTTCCTCAGTGGCCCCTGACTAAAGAAAAGATACAAGCAGCCCATTACCTAGTCAAAAGACAATTAGCGGAGGGACATATAAAACTTTCCGCATCTCCCTATAATACTCCCATTTTTGTTATTAAAAAGAAATCTGGTAAATGGAGATTATTGCAAGATTTAAGGGCCATTAGGGATTTTCGGGGATTCCCCCAGAGTTCCCACTGGTTGGGGAAGTGCAGGAGGAGGGAATGCCGGGAAAAATATTTTCGGCTGGGGGTTTTCCTGGACAAGCCGCTTGGCATCGAGAGAATTCCCCAGGAGCGTGTGTGAGGTATTTCCTAGCAGTTCAAAAATAAAGATTGTTCCTGCTTCAGTGTTTCGTGATTTGTGCCCAGCCAGACTGAGGCAATTTTCCTATTTTCCAATAAAAATACTGAAACCATGACACTAACACATACCCTACTAGACTCTGACTACTAATCCTAATATGATGGAGAAAAATAACCCAAAGAGAATAGAAATAAAAGCAGTTCAGTAGAGGCATGGTGTATATTTGGACTTGCCTTTTGCATGACAAAAAGTAGGTGTTATAAATCTAGTCAATTTTTGGTTAAATTAGTTCTCCGGGTGTTTTTAAAGTTAACAAATATGTGAAATCCTGTCTCCCTTTCTCTATAGCCTATTGAGAACATGCATATTTATATGCACATATAGAATCCTACCTGGTATCACAGGTAAATTTTTGAGTGTTGTCTGACTTGTCAGATACAAATTGTGATAAGAGATCACTCCTCCTAACCACTGTTGGAACTGAAAATTCAACCTATGGGTGAGCTTCCTAGTAGAACAACATTATACATAAATCCGTGATCAGTAAAATAAACATTTTTGCATCTGTGGATGATATATATTTCAGGATGAATTAGGATTAGCATACCTATTGCTACACTTTAATGTCTGTTTGTGTGTTTTGTGTATGTGTGTGTGTGTGTGTGTGTATATATATATATATATATATATATATATATATATATATATATATATACACGCTCCAGATTTTTCTAAATTTGGAATATATGTGTCTTCCATACACTCCCTAAATTCATTCATGTTCATGTATTTCGATTTATAATGAATTTTTCACAATACAATTCTAAGAAATATTCATCCACCTGAAATACATATTTGTTTCCTAGTACTGACAACTAAGTTCAGTGAAAGGTGCATACAAATCCGAATATTTCTATAGTAACTGACCCAGTTTAACATCAATGCAAGTAGACTCCTATGGGACATGATGTGTATTTTGACATTCGTTTTAATTCAACACTGGTACATTACTATTTCTTCAGTTTATGCACATCATTGGATATATATTTCATCCACTAGTTCACAAATTTGTAGGCATTTGTTTCACTTTCAACCACTTTCTGCTTCAGAACACGTGTATTCCTCCATTTTCTTGACTGGTATTTTCGTGAGACTTCTTTCCAAAAACATTATTTTCAATTCCATAATCAATTTTGAAGCAAAACTCACACACCCTTCATGATAAACCATAACCCTAATATTACCATTAGATGTATAACTGGTTGGAATTAATGTATGCATATCAATATAAGATTTCCTGAATATTTTCAGATATCAATTCAAACCATTATTTAATGTTGGAATGAGTTATAAGATTTATTCACAGTATGGTCTATTCATGCATTATCTCTATATTCATAGACACAGGGTACATTTATTTTAACCCAAAATACTAATTTATACATCTTCAAAATATTGCTCCAATAAATGGTGGAAGAAAAACTCATGTCACCTCATCTACATATACATTTTATCACAGTAATATACTGGTCACAAAATGCAAAGATCACACTTAGGATTGTAACAAAGCCTGAATGGAAAGTGAACATGGATTACTAAAAACATTCATGTCCAGGTTGCCTAATGCTCCGAATTGCCAATCTTGTGGGGGAATAAATATTTATATCTTCCTGAGGTTATATATTCAAACTCAATCCTGTTGAAAATGTCTAATTCTATCACTCACTTTATAATTTGCCTGATTTCATAATGTCTCTATTGATATCTGCTTCCCTACATATTTTCTCAAGTTCATCATTGTGACTGACTCTTCACATGTCCTGACATTTACATTCACTCTCTACCCGAAACCCTATGGCTAAAGATCTTTTGGTCCAAATCCGATAGTCACTTTTTTTTCTGAACTCACCAACAGTCTTCCTAATCCTACAGACTATCCCTTTTTGCCTGGATGTTCTCTTCGATATTCAATCATCCAAGGTACAAGGTCCGATGCCATTGAATATTGATTTATCTGAGACAACTGTGCAGAACATAATTCAAAGCTAAGTATCCCAATGAAAGGAACAATGCCCTTCTGCGCTTCAAATCTAACCTAGATTTCTGTTTTTGTACCTATATTTCACCTATATATTCTTGTAAATATCACAGGTTCCCAATACCATTATTCATCCTGCAGAATGATTCCTCACCCAAATTGAACCTGTTATTAACCCTAACCATAAACTGTTCCCTCAATCTACCTTTACAGAAGAGCAGGCACAGAGTTGGTCTTACAATACTGGAAGTTAGGGGATCTTCCACCTGCTGAGAAACTCAAAGGTCTATGCAGAAATGATCCCTGGAGAAGTTTTAGGCAGCTATGTAGAACCTGAGAGAGCAAAAGTCATCTTCCATGGCAATCAACCTGGTCAAGATGAAGGGATGTGTTTGAATCAGCCTCTCTTTTCTTAATGTAGAGAAGATGGACCAAACCAGGACTGTGTGGAGAGCTGTTCCTGGTTCCCTATGGTTGATATACCATTCTAACTTGTGACACTGTCACAGGAAGTAGGGTCTCCCTCCATCTCATGGGACCCTTGGAAGCAACTGTTAGGACAAAGTGGTTGCCAAGGCAGTGACCTCATTCAATTCTTGAAAGAAGTGGCCTTCCTCACTTCCTTGGTGATGGAACTCTCTCAATTTGGGATCCAGGAAACCAGGCACACAGAGCCAGTCTCAGTCTCAATCCCAGTGTGCTCACTTGTTTGGATTTATGAAGGACAGTGTCAGTCTTTCTTGGTACCTACTAATGTGAAGATGGCCAAATGCTCTGAAGAGGGGAGTTTCCAGAGAAAGCACATAGTGTTTCACCGGTGGCTCCTGACAACTTCATATATTTGGACAAGGAGACCAGATCTGAGACAGGACAGAAAACTGCACTGGTACATAGAATACCCCACCTGTCAGAGGACACTCCAGATAGTCACAGACCTACTTCAGAGAACTAGGTGCCTTTGTGGGTGTGGGTGTGAGTTTGTGGTTTTGTCTCATGTTCTAAGAATAGGTAGGAAAGGCGATTTGTTTGTTATGGAGTGGAGAGTTTCTAGTATGTTGTTTGACAAGGTGAGTGTTTCTATATCTGTGTATACCACTGTGTCCGTGGTTGTAGACAGCAGAAAAGAGAATGCATCAATGGATGTGTCCTGTATAGTGGAAAGCTTCCCAGGATTAATCTTCCCCAATTTATGAATGGACTGTGGCTTGACTTATGGATGGGCAACACCTAATCTTCCTAAATTCCTGTTTTCTTCCTGAATTCTGGCCACTCTCCAGAATAGGCTCATGGTTTTGTGTCCAAGATATGTACCACCTCGAAGCTCTGTAACATGGCCATGTACTTGATAGCTGAAGAGAATGGCGAGCATCTCAGAAAACTCACACATCAGTTTGACCAGGAGAGTCTCAATGGAGAAACCCTGCTGTGGCCCTTTTGCTTATCAATTGTTCTGTTGCTCTGAAGGTCAGGAAGGTCTTCGCCTCAGGCCACCCCTTTGTGAAGCCCTAAGAAAACAGTTGTCAAATGGAAATGAATGGGCATCACCTGTGGCTCTTTGCTTAATTGGTTTGGAAAGGGATGTGTCTGAATCAGCCTCTTGGCCCTGTGTGAGGCTATGGCTTTGATTCTCAGCACCTGATGGATCTAAAGAGAAATCCCATGTGTGCATCCAAAACCAAAATGGCAAAAATATCAGTCATTGTGGATGAAGTCTCTCGCCTTTCTCTTTTAGCTTCCTTAACTCCATCAATTGAGAATAGGGATTTTTGTGTCAAATTAGTTCTTCAAAGCCCTGCAGAGGTTCTTGGGTTTTCTCATGACTCCAAATCACATAAAAAATCCATACCTCACAGTCAGTATTCCTCAAATTGGAGAAACAGAGCAGTATTAAGGGCAGGATTATTTGATAACTCCTGGTTCACAGAAAGGGTGTTTAGGCCACCCTGACTTAATACAAATGAGGGGCAAGGGAGCTTATTTTGGACACTCTTTTTTGATGCACCCCTCATGGAAACCTCCAGCCAGAGGTTATGATGAGTGTCTATATAGAAGAAGATGAGGGCCATGTGGGAGTCTTTTGGTTTTAATTGTGGTCATTTGTGTGTTGGTTGAAAGGTATGACTGGGTCCTCCTGGGCTTGTACTCTGGTGTGATTCCCCTTAGGCACTGAGTCCTGGAACTGACCTTAGTGAAGTATTGTCATGAATTGTGTTGGGATTTTAGGAGGCCATGCATGAGAGTCGCCCTTGGAAACTGAGATGTAGGCCCAGGTTGGCTTTCCACAGAGCACTGGGATCTCAGTGTAGATACCAAAATATTTAATTCTGAAAGACTTGGCAGCCATAGTTGAGATCAAAACACTCATGGACCTCAATTGTAGACCTCAATGAGCATTGTTTCATGTGACCTTTTGGACACTCTTTGGGAAGCGTTGCCTGTGAGAGTTCTCCAGAGTTTTCATTGAAATGATCATACTCACCATTTAATGGTTCCTGAATGAATTGAAACCCACTGTGCCTCCAACTTCATCCTTGATAAATGGCTAGATAAATACCATTAAATTTTTGAAATTCCCATGAACAGGTGGCATGCAGAACATTTGGATGTCCTATTTCTGATCATGAGTGTACCAGACAGTTCCTTGATTGATTGGGTTTCATGAAAATTGTGTAGAACAGAGATGCCTGTAAGGTGGAGCCTGCTGAGTAGAGGGCCTAGAGCAGCACTGGGGTTGTGTGTGATAAAACATCTGTGGTAGGGCCATGTGGATCTGCCATTGGATT
Organism: Callospermophilus lateralis; assembly: GCF_048772815.1. Taxonomy (NCBI): domain Eukaryota; kingdom Metazoa; phylum Chordata; class Mammalia; order Rodentia; family Sciuridae; genus Callospermophilus; species Callospermophilus lateralis. The sequence goes on along the minus strand of NC_135313.1, from coordinate 120,287,353 downwards.
CCAAATTTCATGAGACGGACATGGTGCAGCAAGGAGACCATTATAAGTTAACGCATCTTGTTATATGGAGAGGTTTCAGGGTAATTTACAGAATCGGGTTGCTATGGTCAAGGGGGCAAGTTATGTGGTAGAGAGGCCAGTTTCATGCATGCTCATGCATACCCTGACTCACCACACGTGATAGAACTCCATCCAGAACTGTGTCACAGTTGAACTCCTTGTATTTCGTGAAGCAAATACCAAACACCCAGTGCAGCAGCAAGAAATACCAGGAAAAGTGGAGGATGTCCAAATGGCTTCACAGTCCACACGGGTAGACACTAAACCCACAGTGGCCACAGTTTACCTAAAAAGAGAGAATTCAGCACTGCTGCCTCATGTTCATTGGAAAATCAGAAACCATGTCCTCCAGGTCACAAAGATGCAGACCCAGCTTTGATGGTCTCACTAGAAAGGAAGCTAAAGCTCCAGACAACATCATATATTTCAAGTGCCCAACCCCAGAGGCAGTTTCTCAAGAAGTCTTTAGGCCATCAGAGCTCCATGTTTGTGGAGAATATACCCTGTCCCTTACTTTTGCAAACTCCTCTACCACCTCCAAGGTTGTGAATATCTGAGCATTTTGCTTTCCGGATATGTATTAACAGATTTTCTAACTCTTTTCCTCTAATTGTGTCTTACTTGCGGCGACGGTAAAGTCAAGGCATTGTTCTGGATGAGAGTGGGAATAATTTTGTGTAGCACATATTTACAAACACATTGGAATTATTTTCCAATTTTCCAACTGAAATACTAAATCCCTGACACTAAACCCTACACTATTAGACTCTGACTATTAATCCTAATATGATGGAGGAAAATTACCCAAACAGAACAGAAATTCAAGCAGTTCAGAGGAGGCATGTTGTATAATTGTACTTCCCTTTTGAATTATATAGGGTAGGAGTTATAAATCTAGGCAATTTTTTGTTGAAATATTTCTCCCTGTGTTTTTAAAGATAACAAATATGTGAATTCCTGTCTCCCTTTCTCTGTAGCCTATTCAGCACATGTATTTTTATATGCACATATAGAATCCTACCTGGTATCTCATGTATATTCTTGTGAGGTGCCTGAATTCGCAGATACAAATTGTGAGAAGAGATCACTCCTCCTAAATGCTGTTGGAACTGAAAAATCAACCTATGTGTGAGCTTCCTAGTTAAACAAAATTATACATAAATCCAAATTCAGTAAAATGAATATTTAAATATTTTTGGATTTGTGAATTATATGTATTTCATGGTGAATTTCAATTGGCATATATTTCTACTTTTTAATTTCTGTGTGTGTGTGTACACACTCTCATGATTTTACAAAAAATGAAATATATGTGTCTTATATACACTCCCTAAATTCATTTTTATTCATGTATGTGGATATATAATCAACTTTTCACAAGATTATTTTCAGAAATATTCATCAACCTGAAATACATATTTGTTTCCTAGTACTGAAACAAACTTCAGTGAATGGTGCATTCAAATCCTAATATTTCTACAGTAACTGAGCCAGTTTAACATCAATGCAAGTAGATTCCTATGGGACATGATGTATATTTTGACGTTCATTTTTTATTCAACACTGGTACATTAATATTCTTTTAGTTTATTCAAATCATAGGATATGTATTTCATACACAATTTTGAAAATTTATGGGTATTTGTTTCACTTTCAATCAGTTTCTACTTCAGAACACATATATTCCTCCATGTTTCTTTACTGGTCTCTTCACGAGACTTCTTTCCAAACACATTATTTTTGTTTTTCATAATCACTTTTGAAGCAAAACTCACACACCCTTCCTGATAAACCATATTCTTAATATTACCGTTAGTTGTATAACTGGTTGAAATAAATGACTGTATATCAATATAAGATTTCTTATACATTTTCAGATATCAATTCAATCTATTATATAAAGTGGAACCAGTTATATTATTTATTGACAGTATAGTCTATTCATGCAATATCTCTATATTCATAGACACGTGGTACACCTATTTAATACTATTATGTTCGTCTTCAAAATATTGCTCCCAGAAATGGTGCAATGTCACTTGCTCTACATATGCATTTTATCACAGAAATATTCTGAACATAAAATGCAAAGTTCACACTTATGGTTGTACCATATCCTAAATGGAGAGTGAACTTGGATTAGTAAAAACATCCATGTCCAAGTTCCTAATGCTCTCAAATGTGAAGCTTATTGGTGACTACCTATTTGTTTCTTCCTAAGATTATATATTCAAACTCAACCCTGTTGAAAATTTCTAATCCTATCACTCACTTTATACTATGCCTGATTTCCTAATGTCTCTATTGATATCTGCTTTCCTACATATTTTCGCCAGTTTATCATTTGGACTGACTCTTCACATGTGTGACATTTACATTCACTCTCTATCCGAAACCCTACTGCTAAAGAACTTTTGGTCAAAATCCTATACTCACTCTTCTTCCTAAAACTACCCACTATTTTCCTGATCCTACGGGCTACCCTTGTTTGAGTGGATGTTCTCTTCTACATTCAATCATCAAAGGTACAAGGTCCTATGCAATTTAATATCGATTTATATGAGATATCTGTGCACAACATAATTCAATGCTAAGTATAACAATTGAGGGCCCAATGCCCTTCTGGCTTCAAATATTACTTTGATTTCTGTTTTCAAACGTATATTTCACCTCTATATTCTTATAAATATCACAGCTTTCCAATACCATTATTCATCCAGCAGTATGATTCCTAATCCAAATCGAACATATTTTTAACCCAAACCACACACTGTTCCCTCAATCTAACTTTACAGATGAGCAGGGACAGAGTTGGTGTTACAATACAGGAATGTAGGGGATCTTCCACCTGCTGAGAACCTCAAAGGTCAATGCAGAAATCATCCCTGGAGAAGATGTAGGCAGCTATGAAGGAACTGAGAGAGCAAAAGTCATCTTCCATGGCAAGCAACCTGGTTAGGATGAAAGGTTGTGTCTGAATCAGCCTCTGTCTTCTTAATGTAGAGAACTTGGACCAAACCAAGCCTGTGTGGAGAGCTGTTCCTGGGTGCCTATTGTTAATATACCATTCTATCTTGTGAAAGTGTCAAAGGAAGTAGGAGCAGCCTCCATTTCATGGGACCCTTGGAAGCATCTGTTATGACAAAGTGATTTCCAAGGCAGTGACCTCATTCAGTTACTGACAGAAGTGACATCGCCTCACTTCCTTGGTTATGGAACTCTCTGAACTTGAGATCCAGAAAGTCAGGCACCCAGAGCCAGTCCCAGTCCTAGTCACAATGGTCTCACTTGTTTGGATTTACCAAGGACAGAGTCAGTCTTTCTTGGTACCTACAGATATGAGGATGGCCAAATGCCAGGATAGCTCTGAAGAGGGGCCTTTCCTGAGAAAGCAGGTAGTGGCTCAGCGCTGGCTCCTGAAAACTTCACAGAGTTGGCCAAGTAGACCAGATGCGAGACAGGACAGGCCATTTTGGGGAAACATAGTATGGCCCACCAGTCACAGGACACTTCTTATTGTCACAGACCTACTTGGGGGAAAGAGGTGCGTTTGTGGGTGTGGGTTTGAGGTTTTGTCTCATGTTCTGAGAATAGGTAGGAAAAGCGGTTTGTTTGGTTTGGAGTGAACTGATTCTAGTAAGTCCTTTGACAATGTGAGTGTTTCTATGTCTGTGTATCCCACTGTGTTCATGGTTGTAGACACTAGAAAAGAGAATAAATCAATGGATGTGTCCTGTCTAGTAGAAAGCTTACCAGCATTCATCCTGCCCAATTTATGAATGGACTGCGGTTTGCCTTATAAATGGGCAACACCTGCTATCTTAATATGTTCCTTTTTGCATAATGAAATCTGGACACTCTCCAGAATAGTCTCATGGTTTTGTGTCCAAGATATGTACCACCTCCAAGCTCTGTGACATGGCCATGTACTGGATAGCTGAAGGGAATGGCCAGCATCTCAGAAAACTCAGATATAAGTGTGACCAGGAAAGTCTCAGTGGAGAATCCCTGCTTTGGGCCTTGTGCTTACATATGGTTCTTTTGCCCTTAATGTTATGAATTTGTTTGCCTGAGGCCAACATTTTGGGAAGCCTGAAGAAAACAGTTTTAAAATGAAAATCAGTGTGCATCACCTGTGGCTCTTTGGTTGAATGCTTTGGAAAGGGATGTGTCTGAAGCAGCCTCTTGGCCCTGTTTGAGACTGTGGCTTAGATTCTCAGCACCTGATGGATCTAAAAATTGATCCCATGTTTGCATCCAAACCCAAAATGGCCAAAAGGGCAGTTATTGTGGATGAAGTCTCTTGCCTTCCTCTGTAAGGTTCCTGACCTCCATCAAGTGAGAATCTGGATCCTTTGGGTGAAATGAGTTCTTCAAAGCCCTGCAGAGGCTCTCCCATAGGAGCTTGGGTTTTCCCTTGACTTCAATTCACATAAAGAATCTAATCCCCACAGACAGTAGGCCTCAAAGTGCAGAAGTAGATCAGTATTAATGACAGGCATATTTGATCACTCCTGGTTCACAGGAAGTTTGTCAAGGCCACCCTGACTTTAGGCAAATGAGGGGCAAGGAAGCATATTTTGGAACCTGTGTTGGGCTGTGCCCCTAATTGAATTCTCCAGCCAGAGATTATGATGAGTGTCTATATGGAAGAAGATGAGGTCCATGTGGGAATGTTTTGGTTTTAATTGTGGTCATTTGTGTGGTAGTTGGAAGAGATGACGGGATCCACCTGGGCTTGAGCTCTGGTGTGATTTCCCTTAGAGACTGAGTGCTGGAACTGGCCTCAGAGAAGTATTGCCGTGAAATGTGTTGGGATTTTAGGAGGCCACACATGAGAGTCGCCCTTGGAAACTGATATCTAGGCCCAGGATGGCTTTCCACAGAACACTGGGAATCGTAGCGAGGATATCACATGATTTTATTCTTAAAGACTTGATAGCCATAGTTGAGAGTCAAAACACACATGGACCTCACAATGTAGACCTCAATGGGCCTGGCTTCATGGGAAATTTTGGCCACTTTTTGGGAAGCTTTGCCTGTGAGATTTCTCTAGAACTTTCATTGAAATGAGCTTCCTCAGAATTTAATGGTTCCTAAATGAATTGAAACCCACAGTGCCTCCAACTTCATCCTTGAAAACTGGCTATATAATACCATGCGATTTTTGAAATTCCAATGACCAGGTGGCACTGGAGACCCTTTGGATGTCCTGATGCTGCTCATCAGTATACCAGAGAGTGCCTTGATTCATTGGGTTTCCTGAAAATGGTGTAGAACAGAGATGCCTGTAAGTTGGATCCTGCTGAGTAGTGGGCCTAGAGCAGTGGTGGGCATATATGTGATAAAACATCTGTGGTTGAGCCATGAGGATCTGCCATTGGATTTCAAATGGCTTTTGAGTGACATGGTTCAGCCAGCAGAACTTTCGATGTTTAGGCATCTTGTCATATGAAGAGATTTCAAGGCAATGTTCAGAATCAGGTTGCTATGTTCAATGGGGCAAATTATGTGGGATAGAAATCTGGTTGGGGCATTCGCCTGCAGATCCTGACCCACCACACGTGACAGAACTCCCTCCAGCACTGTGTTCCATTTGAACTCCATGTATTTCGTGAAGTAAATACCAAACTCCCAGTGCAGTAGCAAGAAACACCATGAATTGTGGAGGAGGATCAAATGACTAGACAGTCCACATGGGGAGACACTTAGCCCCCAGTGTCCACAGTAAACCAACAAAGAGAGAATTCAGCACTGCTCCCTCATGTTCATTGGAATATTACAATCTATGTCTTGCAGGTCACATAAATGCTGACCCAGCTTTGATCGTCTCAATAGAAAGGAAGATAAAGCTTCTGAGAACAACAAATATTTCAAGTGCCCAAACTCATAGGCAGTTTCTCAAGAAGTCTTTAGGCCAGCCGAGCTCCATGATTGTGGAGTGTTTATCCTGTCCCTTACTTTTGGAAACTCCTCTACCACCTCTATGGTCGTGAATTTCTGATCATATTCCATTCCAGATATGTATTCACAGATTTTCTAAGTCTTCTCATCTAATTGTGTCTTACTCGGGGCGAAGATAATGTCAAGGTATTTTTTCTGGATGAGAGTGGGAAGATTTTTGTGTAGCACATATTTGCATACACATTGGATTGACTTTCCAATTTTCCATTCGAAATACTGAATCCCTGACATTAACACATACCTTACTAGACTCTGACTAGTGATCCTAATATGTTGGAGAAAAATAACCCAAAAAGAATAGACCTACAAGCAGTTCAGAGGAGGCATGGTGTACAGTTGGACTTGCCTTTGGCATTATATAGGGTAAGAGTTATAAATCTAGTTAATTTTTTTGAAATAGTTCTCACATGTTTTTAAAGTTAAGAAATATGTGAATTCCTGTCTCCCTTACTCTGAAGCCTATTCAGCACCAGTATTTTTATATGCACATTTATATTCCTACCTTTTACCACATGTACATTCTTGTGTGGTGTCTGAATTGGCAGATACAAATTGTGACTAGAGATCACTCCTTCTAAATGCTTTTAGAAGTGAAAATTCATTCTATGGGTGAGCTTCCTAGTTGAACAACATTATACATAAATCCATGTTCAGTAAAATGAATTTATTTAGATCTGTGAATGATATATAATTCATGGTGATTTTCAATTGGCATATAGTGCTACTTTTTAATGTCTGTGAGTTTGTGTGTGTGTGTGTGTGTGTGTGTGTGTATATATATATTTATATATATACAAATATATATATATATATATGTATATATATACATATATTATATATATGTATATATATATATACACACACTCTCCAGATTTTTCAAAATATAAAATATATGTGTCTTATTTTACACTTCCTAAATTTTTCATATTCATGTATGTGCATTTATAATCATCTTTTCACAAGATTATTCTCAGAAATATTCACATACCCTACTCGACTCTGACTACTAATCCTAATATGATGGAGAAAAATAACGCAAACAGAATATAAATACAAGCCGTTCATAGCAGGCATGGTGTATTGTTGGACTTGCCATTTGCATGATAAACGATAGGTGTTATAAATCTAGTCAATTTTTAATTGAAATTGTTCTCCATGTGTTTTTAAAATTAACAAATATGTGAATTTCTGTCTCCCTTTCTTAATACCCTATTCACCCACGTATTTTTATATGCACTTACAGAATCCTACCTGGTATCACAGGTACATTTTTGTGAGGTGGCTGACTTGGCAGATACAAATGGTGAAAAAAGATCACTCCTTTTAAATGTTGTTGAAACTGAAAATTCAAACTATGGTTGAGCTCCCTGGTAGAACAACATTATACATAAATCCGTGATCAGTAAAATATATATTTTTTCATCTGTGGATGATATATATTTAATAATGAATTTCGAATAGCATATATATTGCTACTTTTTAAATATCTCTGTGCTTTTGTGTATATACGTGTGTGTGTGTGTGTGTGTTTATATATATATATATATATATATATATATATATATATATATATATAAACACTCTCCAGATTTTTCAAAATATGAAATATATGTTTCTTATATACACTCCCTAAATTCATTCATGTTCATGGTCTTGGATTTATAATCAAATTTTCCCAAGGTTATTCTGAGAAATATTCATCCACCTGAAAAACATATTTGTATCCTAGTACTGAACACTAAGTTGAATGAATGGTGCATACAAAAACTAATATTTCTACAGTAACTGACCCAGTTTAACATCAATTCAAGTAGATTCCAAAGGGACAAGATTTGTATCTTGACGTTCATTTTTATTCAACACTGGAACATTAATATTTCTTCATATTATGGACATCATAGGATATATATTTCATCCACTAATTCACAAATTTATAGGCATTTGTTTCACTTTCAATCAATTCCTGCTTCACAACACATGTATTCATCCAGGTGTCTTGACTGGTCTTTTCATGAGACTTCTTTCCAAACACATTATTTTTGATTTCCATAATCAATTTTGAAGTAAAACTCACACACTCTTCATGATAAACCATAACCCTAATATTACCAATAGATGTATAACTGGTTTGAATGAATGTATGTATATCAATGTAAAATTTCCTGTATAATTTCAGATATCACTTCAATCCATTATTTAAAGTTGAAACCAGTTATATTATTTATTCACAATATGGTCTATTCATGCATTATCTCTATATTCATAGACACAGGGTGCACCTATTTTTACCCCCAATACTAATTTATATGTCTTCAAAATATTGCACCAAGAAATGGTCAAAGAAATACTCATGTCACCTGATCTACATATACATTTTATCAGGGTAATATTCTGGACACAAAAAGCAAATGTCACACTTATGATTGTACCAAAGCCTAAATAGAAAGTGAGCATGAGTTACTAAAATATCCATGTTCAGGTTGCCTAATGATCTCAAATATCTATCCTATTGGTGACTACATATTTGTTTCTTCCTAAGATTATATATTCAATCTCAAGCCTGTTGAAAATGTCTAATCCTATCACTCACTTTATACTTTGCCTGATTTCCTAATGTTTCTATTGATATCTGCTTTTCTACATATTTTTCCCAGTTCATCACTGTGACCGACTCTTCACATGTGCTGACATTTACATTCACTCTCTAACCAAAACCCTACTGCTAAAGAACTTTTGGAACAAATCCTATACTCACTTTTCTATCTAAACCCACATTATCTTCCTAATCCTACCGACTATCTCTTTTTGACTGGATGTTCTCTTAGACATTCAATCAACCAAGGTACAAGGTCCTTTGCCATTGTATATTGATTTTTCTGAGACATCTTTGCAGAACATAGTTCAAAGCTAAGTATCCCACTCCAGTTCCCAATCCCCTTCTGGGCTATATATCTTACCTAGAATTCTGTTTTCATACTTATATTTCACCTCTATATTTTTATAAATATCACAGAATCCCAATACCATTATTCATCCAGCAGAATGATTTCCAACCCAAATTGAACCTGTTATTAACCCTAACCATACACTCTTCTCTAAATCTAACTTTACAGAAGAGCAGGCACAGAGTTGGTCTTACAATACAGTAATGTAGGGAATCTTTCACCTGCTAAGAAGCTCAAAGGTTCAGGCAGATATGATCCCTGAAGAAGATGTAGGGAACTATGAAGGACCAAAGAGAGGAAAAGTCATCTACCATGGCAAAAAACATGGTCAGGACGAAGGGATGTGTCAGAATCAGCCTCTCTCTTCTTAATGTAGAGAAGATGGACCAAAGCAGGCCTGTGTGGAGAGCTGTTCCCAGGTGCCTTTGGTTGATATAACATTCTATCTTGTGAAATTGCCACAGGAAATAGGGGCAGCCTCCATCTCATTTGACAGTTGGAAGTAACTGTCAGGACAAAGTGGTTGCCATGGCAGTAATCTCACTCAGTTCCTGAAGAAAGTGACCTCACCTAATTTCCTTGGTGATGGAACTCTCTGAATTTGGGATCCAGGAAGCCAGGAACCCAGAGGCAGTCCCAGTTCCAGTCCCAGTGGTCTCACTTGTTTAGATTTACTAAGGACAGATTCTGTCTTTCTTGGTGAATACTGAAGAAAGTATGGCCAAAGGCCAGGAGAACCCTGAAGAGGGGCCTTTTCTGAGAAAGCAGGTAGTGGCTCACTGCTGGGTCCTGAAAACTTCACAGAGTTGGCCAAAAAGACCAGATCTGAGACAGGACAGGCCATTTTGGGGGAACATAAAATGACCCACCAGTCAGAGGACACTCCCAATAGTAACATACCTACTTGGGGGAACGAGTTGCCTTTGTGGGTGTGGGTGTGAGTTTGGGTTTTCTCTCATGTTCTAAGAATAGGTAGGAAAGGCAGTTTGTTTGGTTTGGAATTGACTGTGTCTAGTAAGTCTTTTGACAATGCGAGTGTTTCTATGTCTGTGTATCCCACTGTGTCTGTGGTTGTAGACATTAGAAAAGAGAATGCATCAATGGATGTGTCATATCAAGTAGAAAGCTTAGCAGCATTCATCCTGCCCAATTTATGCATAGACTGTGGCTTGCCTTATAAAGGTGCAATACCTACAATCTTCCTAAGTTCCTGTTTTCTTGCTGATTTCTGGCCACTCTCCAGAATAGGCTCACGGTTTTGTGTCCTCCTTATCTACCACCTCCAAGCTCTGTGACATGGCTATGTACTGGATAGCTGAAGGGAATGGCATCATCTCAGATAACTCAGATATCAGTGTGACCAGGAGAGTCTCAGTGGAGAAACCCTGCTTTGGGTCTTTTGCTTACTTATTTGTCTGTTGCCCTGAATGTCAGGAAGGTCTTTGCCTCAGGCCACCCCTTTGTGAAGCCTGAACAATAAAGTTTTCAAATGGAAATGAATGGGCATCACCTTGGGCTCTTTTCTTGATTTATTTGGAATGGGATGTGTCTGAATCAGCCTCCTGGCTCTGTGTGAGGCTATGGCTGAGATTCTCAGCACCTGATGGGTCTAAAGAAAGATCCCATGGGCATCCAAAACCAAAATGGCCAAAAGAGCAGTCATTGTGGATGAAGTCTCTCGCCTTCCTCTTGAATGTTCCTGCCTCCATCAAGTGAAAGTAGGGTTCCTTTGGGTCAAATTAGTTCTTCAAAGCCCTGCAGAGTCTAGCATATAAGAGCTTGGGTTTTCTCATGACTCCAGTTCGCATATAGAATCTAAACCCCACAGCCACTAGGCCACAAAATGGAGAAGTGTAACAGTATTAACGGCAGGCCTATTTGATCACTCTTGGATCACAGGAAGGGAGTCCGGCCTTTAGGCATATGAGGGGTAAGGGAGCTTCTTTTGGACACTGTCTTGGGCTGTGCCCCTCATGGAAACCTCCAGCCAGAGGGTATGATGAGTGTCTATATGGAAGAAGATAAGGGCCATGTGGTAGTGTTTTGGTTTTAATTGTGGTCAATTGTGTGGCGGTTGGAAGAGATGAATGGGTCCACCTTGGATTGAACTCTGGTGTGATTCCCCTTAGAGACTGATTTCTGGAACTGACCTAAGAGAAGTATTGCAATAAATTGTGTTGGGATTTTAGGAGGCCACGCATGAGGGTAGCCCTTGGAAAATGAGTCTTGGACCTGGGTTGCTTTCCACAGAGCACTGGGAATCTCAGCCTCGATATCACATGATTTTATTCTGAAAGACTTGGCAGCCATAGTTGCGAGTCAAAACAAACATAGACTTCACATTGTAGACCTCAATGGGCCAGGCTTCATGTGAACTTTTCGCCACTCTTTGGGTCTTTGCGAAGCCTTGCCTGTGAGAGTTCTCAAGGGATTTTATTGAAATCAGCTCCCTCAACATTTAATGGTTCCTGAAGGAATTGAAACCCACAGTGCCTTCAACTTCATCCATGAAAAATGGTTACATAAATACATTGAAATGTTTGAAATTCCCATGAGTAGGTGGCACTGGAGATCCTTTGAAAGTCCTGTTTCTGAACATGAGTATACCAGAAGTTGCCTTGATTGACTGGGTTTCATGAAAATGGTATATAAAAGAGATGCCTGTAACTCGGAACCTGCTGAGTAGTGGACCTAGAGAAGGTGTGGGCAGGTGTGTGATAAAAAATCTGTGATAAAAAATCATGAAATTCATATGGAAAAATAAAAGACCCAGAATAGCAAAAGCAATTCTAAGCAGGAAGTGCGAATCAGGCGGTATAGCGATACCAGATTTCAAACTATATTACAGAGCAATAGTAACAAAGACAGCATGGTACTGGTACCAAAACAGGCGAGTGGACCAATGGTACAGAATAGAGGACACAGAGACCAATCCACAAAGTTACAACTATCTTATATTTGATAAAGGGGCTAAAAACATGCAATGGAGGAAGGATAGCATCTTCAACAAATGGTGTTGGGAAAACTGGAAATCCATATGCAACAAAATGAAACTGAACCCCCTCCTCTCACCATGCACAAAAGTTAACTCAAAATGGATCAAAGACCTTGATATCAAATCAGAGACTCTGCGTCTGATAGAAGAAAGAGTTGGCTACGATCTACATATAGTGGGGTCGGGCTCCAAATTCCTTAATAGGACACCCATAGCACAAGAGTTAATAGCAAGAATCAACAAATGGGACTTACTTAAACTAAAAAGTTTTTTCACAGCAAGAGAAACAATAAGAGAAGTAAATAGGGAGCCTACATCATGGGAACAAATATTTACTCCTCACACATCAGATAGAGCCCTAATATCCAGAATATACAAAGAACTCAAAAAATTAGACAATAAGATAACAAATAAACCAGTCAACAAATGGGCCAAGGACCTGAACAGAAACTTCTCAGAGGAGGACATACAATCAATCAACAAGTACATGAAAAAGTGCTCATCATCTCTAGCAGTCAGAGAAATGCAAATCAAAACCACCCTAAGATACCATCTCACTCCAGTAAGATTGGCAGCCATTAGGAAGTCAAACAACAACAAGTGCTGGCGAGGATGTGGGGAAAAGGGTTCTCTTGTACATTGCTGGTGGGGCTGCAAATTGGTGCGGCCAATTTGGAAAGCAGTATGGAGATTCCTGGGAAAGCTGGGAATGGAACCACCATTTGACCCAGCTATTGCCCTTCTCGGACTATTCCCTGAAGACCTTAAAAGAGCGTATTACAGGGATACTGCCACATCGATGTTCATAGCAGCACAATTTACAATAGCTAGATTGTGGAACCAACCCAGATGCCCTTCAATGGATGAATGGATTAAAAAAATGTGGCATCTATACACCATGGAGTATTACGCAGCACTAAAAAATGACAAAATCTTGGAATTTGCAGGGAAATGGATGGCACTAGAGCAGATTATGCTTAGTGAAGCTAGCCAATCCCTAAAAAACAAATACCAAATGTCATCTTTGATATAATGAGAGCAACTAAGAATAAAACAGGGAGGAAGAGCAGGAGGAAAAGATTAACATTAAACAGAGACATGAGGTGGGAGGGAAAGGGAGAGAAAAGGGGAATTGCATGGAAACGGAGGGAGACCCTCATTGTTATCCTAAATTACATATAAGAGGTTGTAAGTGGAATAGGAAAATAAACAAGGTGAGAAATGAATTACAGTATAGGGGGTAGAGAGAGAAGATGGGAGGGGAGGGGAGGGGGGATAGTAGAGGATAGGAAAGGTAGCAGAATACAACAGTTACTATTATGGTATTATGTAAAAATGTGGATGTGTAACCCATGTGATTCTGCAATCTGTACTTGGGGTAAAAAAGGGAGTTCATAACTCACTTGAAGCTAATGTATGCTAATGTATGAAATATGATATGTGAAGAGCTTTGTAGGGTTTTGAACAACCAATAAAAAAATAAAAATAAAAAAAAATCTGTGGTGGGGCCATGTGGATCTGCCAGTCACTTCCAAATGGATTATGACTGATATGGTGTAGACAGCAGACCCTTCAATGTAAAGGCTTCTTTTAATATGGAGAGGTTTTAGGGCAATGTTCAAAATCAGGTTGCTATGCTCAAGGAGGGAAGCTTCTGGGATCAAAGCCAGGTTGGTGCATATTGCTGCAGATACTGACCCACCACACGTGACAGAACTCCCTCCAGCACTGTGTCCAGTTGAACTCCTTGTTTCATGAATCAAATACCAAACTCACAGTGCAGCAGCAAGAAACGCCACGTAAAGTGGAGGATGACCAAGTGGCTTCACATTGCACACAAGGAGACACTTAGCCCCCAGTGGCCACAGTTTACCTACAAAGAGAGAATTCAGCAATGTTGCCTCATGTTCATTGCAAAATAAGTAAGCATGTCCTCCAGGTCACATAGATACAGACCCAGCTTTGATGGTCTCACTACAAAGGAAGCTAAAGCTCCTGACAACAACATATATTTCACGTGCCCAACCTCAGAAGGAGTTTCTTAAGAAGTCTTTAGGCCAGCAGAGCTCCATATTTGTGGAGGGTTTACATTGTCCCTTCCTTTTGGAAACTCCTCTACAACCTACAAAGTTGTGAAAATTGATCAGTTTCCATTGCAGATATGTATTCACAGATTGTTCTAACTCCTCTTCTCTAATTGTGTCATACTTGGGGCGGAGGTAATGTCAAGGCATTGTTCTAGATTAGATTGGGAAGACTTTGGTGTAGGACATATTTGCATACACATTGGTTTCATTTTCCAAATTTCCATTTGAAATACTGAATACCTGATACTAACCCATAACATACTAGACTCTCAATACTAATCCTAATATGATGGAGAAAATAACCCAAACAGAATAGATATACAAGCAGTTCAGTGTAGGCCTGGTTTATATTTTGACTTGCCTTTTGCATTATATAGGGCTGTAGTTATAAATGTAGTCAATATTTAATTGAAATAATTCTTCATGTGTTTTTAAAAGTAACAAATATGTGAATTCCTGTCTCCTTTCTCTGTAGCCTATTCATCACATGTATTTTTATATGCACTTATAGAATCCTACCTCGTATCACACGTACATTTTTGTGAGGTGGCTGACTTGGCAGACAAAAATTGTGAGAAGAGATCACTCCTCTTAAACGCTGTTGGAAATAAAAATTCCACCTATAGGGGAGCTTCCTAGTTGAACAACATTATACATAAACTCATGATCAGAAAAATAAATATTTTTGCATCTGTGGATGATATATATATAATGATGAATTTCGATTGATATATATATAGGTAATTTTTAATGTCTGTTTGTGTTTTGTTTGTTTGTGTGTGTGTGTGTGTGTGTGTGTGTGTGTATATATATATATATATATATATATATATATATATATATATACTCTCCAGATTTTTAAAATATGAAATATATTTGTCTTATATACACTCTCTAAATTCATTCATGTTCATGTATGTGGATTTATAATCAACTTTCCACAAGATTATTCTCAGAAATATTCATCCACCTGAAATACTTATTTGTTTCCTAGTACTGAAAACTAACTTCAGTGAATGGTGCATACAAATCCTAATAATTCTACAGGAAATGACACAGTCTAACATCAATGTAAGTAGATTTCTATGGGACATGATATGTAATTTGATGTTCATTTGTATTCAACAGTGGTACATTATTATTTCTTCAGTTTTGCACATCATAGGATATATATTTCATCCACAAGTTCACAAATTTGTTTCAACTTTAATCATTTCCTGCTTCAGAACACATGCAATGTCAGGGTTTCTTGACTGGTCTTTTCATGAGACTTCTTTACAAATACATTGTTTTCGATTTCTATAATCACTTTTGAAGGAAAACTCACACACTCTTCATGATAAACCAAACACTAATATTACCATTAGATGAATAAGTTGTTGGAATGAATGATTTTATATCCATAGAAGATTTCCTGTAAATTTTCAGATATCAGTTCAACCCATTATTTAAAGTTGGAATAAGTTATATTATTTATTCACAGTATGGTCTATTAATGCTTTATCTCTATATTCATAGACATAGGCTACACCTCTTGGTACCCAAAATACTAATTTTACGTCTTCAATATATTGCTCCAAGAAATGGTGGGAGAAATACTTATGTCACTGGATATATATATATATATATATATATACATATATATATATATATATATATATATATATATATATATATATATATATATGTATATATATATATATATATATACATTTTATCACAGTAATATTCTGGACAAAAAATGTAATTGTCACAGTTATGATTGTACCAAAGCCTAAATGGAAAGTGAACATGGATTACTAAAAACATCCATGTCCAGGTTGCCTAATGCTCTCAAATGTCAATCTTATTGGTGACTACATATTTGTTTCTTCCTAAGATTATATATTCAAACTCAACCCTGTTGAAAATGTCTAATACTCTCACTCACTTTATAGTTTGCCTGATTTCATAATGTCTCTACTGATATCTTCTTTTTTACATATTTTCCCCAGTTCATTATAGTGACTGACTCTTCATATGTGCTGACATATACATTCACTCTCTAACAGAAACCATATTGCTAAAGAACTTTTCGTCCAAAACATATACTCACTCTTCTTCCTAAACCTACTGAGTATCTTCCTAATCCTACGGACTATCCCTTTTTGATTGGATGTTCTCTTCTACATTCAATTATCCAAGGTACAAAGTCCTATGCCATTGTATATCAAATTATCTGAGACATCTGTGCAGAACATAATTAAAAGCTAAGTATCCTATAAAGGGCCCAATGTCCTTCTGGGTTTCAAATCATACCTATATTTCTGTTATCATACTTATATTTCACATCTATATTCTTGTAAATATTGCAGGTTCCCAATACCATTATTCATCACGCAGAATGATTCCTAATCCAAATCAAACATGTTATTAACCCTAAACATACAGTTTCCTCAATCTTATTTTACAGAAGAGCACGGACAGAGTTGTTCTTACAATACAGAAAAGTAGGGGACCTTCCACCTGCTGAGAATCTCAAAGGTCCATGCAAAAATGATACCTGGAGAAGGTGTAGGCAGGAATGAAGGACCTGAGAGAGCAAAATTCATCTTCCATGGCAAACAATCTGGTCAGGATGAAGGGATATGTCTGAATCAGCCACTCTCTTCTTATTGTGGAGAAGATGGACCAAACCAGGACTGTGTGGAGAGCTGTTCCCGGGTGCCTATGGTTGATATACCATTCTACTTGTGAAAGTGTCAGAGGAAGTTGGGGCAGCCTCCATCTCATGGGACCCTTGGAAGCAACTGTTAGGACAAAGGGGTTGCCAAGGCAGTGACCTCATTCACTTCCAAAGAAAGTGACATACCTTATTTCCTTGGTGATGGAACTGTCTTAACTTGGTATCCAAGAAGCCAGGCACCCAGAGGCAGTCCCAATCCCAGTCCCAGTGGGCTCACGTGTTTGGATTTACCAAGGACAGAGTCAGTCTTTCTTGGTACCTACAGATGTGAGGATGACCAAATTCCAGGAGAGCACTGAAGAGGAACCTTTCCTGAGAAAGCAGGTAGTGGCTAACCACTTTTTCCTGACAACTTTACAGAGTTGGCCAAGGAAACCAGATCTGAGAGAGTACAGACCATTTCGGGGGAACATAGTATGGCCCACCTGTCAGAGGACACTCCAGATAGTCACAGACCTACTTGGGGGAAGGAGGAGCCTTTGTGAGTGTTGGTTTGTGGTTTTGTCTCATGTTCTGAGAATAGGTAGGAAAGGTGGTTTGTTTGGTTTGTAGTGAACTGTTTCTAGTAAGTCATTTGACAAGGTGAGTGTTTCAATGTCTGTGTATTCCACTGTGTGCGTGGTTGTAGACATGAGAAAAGACAATGCAACAATGGATGTGTCCTGTCTAGTAGAAAGCTTCCCAGCATTCATCCTGCCAAATTTATGAATGAACTGCAGCTTGCCTTATGGATGGGCAACACCTACTACCTTTGTAAAGTCTCAGTGGAGATACCCTGCTTTGGGCCTTTTGCTTACCTATTGTTCTGTTGCCCTGAATGTCAGGAAGGTCTTTGCTTCAGGCCACCTTTTTGTGAAGCCTGAAAAAACAGTTGTCAAATGGAAATGATTGGGCTTCACATGTGGCTCTTTGCTTAATTGCTTTGGAAAAGGTTGTGTCTGATTGAGGCTCTTGGCCCTGTGTGAGGCTGTGGCTTAGATTCACAGCACCTGATGGATCTAAAGAAAGATCCCATGTGTGCATCCAAAATGGCAAAAAGGTCAGTCATTATGAATGAATTCTATTGCCTTCCTCTGTTAGGTTCCCGTAATCCATGAAGTGAGAATAGAAATCCTTTGGGTCAAATTAGGTCTTCAAATCTCTCCAGAGGTGCTTGTCTTTTCTCATGACTCCAATTCACATAAAGAATCTAAACCCCACAGTCAGAAGGCCTCAAATTGGAGAAGCAGCACAGTTAAGGGCAGGCCGACTTAATCACTCCTGGTTCACAGGAAGGGTGTCAAGGCCACCCTGACATTAGCCAAATGAGGGGCAAGCAAGCATATTTTGGACACTCTCTTGGAATGTGCCCCTCATGGAAAGCTCCAGCAAGAGGTAATGAAGAGAGTATATGTGGAAGAACATGGGGACCATGAGGGAGTGTTTTGGTCTTAATTGTGATCATTTGTTTGGCGGTGTGAAGAAATGACTTGGTCAACCTGGGCTTGAACTCTGGTGTGATTCCCCTTATGGACTGCATTCTAAATCTGAACTCAGAGAAGTATTGAAATGAATTGTGTTGGGATTTTAGGAGGCCACACATGGGAATCGCCCTTGGAAACTGAGATCTAGGCCCAGGGTGGCTTGCCACAGAGTACTGGAAATCTCAGCCAGGATATCACATGATTTTATTCTGAAAGACTTGGCAGCCATTGTTTAGAGTCAAAACACACATGGACTTCACATTGGAGACCTCTATGGGCCTGGCTTCATGTGACCTTTTGGCCACTCTTTGGGAAGCCTATCCTGTAAAAGTTCTCCAGAGCTTTCTTTGAAATGAATTTCCTCAACTTTTAATGGTTCCTGAATGAATTGAAACCCACAGTGCCTCAAACTTCATCCTTGAAAAATGGCTAGATGAATACCATTAAATTTTTGAAATTCCCATGACCAGGTGGCACTGGAGAACCTTTGGATATCCTGTTGCTGATCATGAGTGTACCAGACAATGCCTTGATTGATGGGGATTCATGAAGATGGTGTAGAACAGAGATACCAGTAAGTTGGAGACTGCTGAGTGGTGGGTTCAGAGCTGTGGTGTGCAGGTCTGTGAAAAAATATCTGTGGTGGGACCATGTGGATGTCCCTTTGACTTCTAAATGGCTTGTGGCTGAAATGGTGCAGCCAGCAGACCCTTATTTGTAAAGGCATCTTCTTATATGGAGAGGTTTCAGGGCAATGTTCAGAATAAGGTTGCTATGGTCAAGGAGAAAGCTATGTGGGATAGAAGCCTGTTTGGTGCATTCTCCTACAGACCTTGACACACCACATGTGGCAGAACACCATTGAGCTCTGTGTTGCAGTTGAACTCCTTGTATTTCATGAAGCAAATACAAAAATCCCAGTGCAGGAGCAAGAAACACGATGGAAAGTGGAGGATGACCAAATGGCTTCACAGAACACACGGGGAGACATTTAGCAACCTGTGGCCACAGTTTACCTACAAAAAGAGAATTTGGCACTGCTGCCTCATGTTCATTGGACAATAAGAATCCAAGTCCTCCAGGTCACATAGATGCAGGGCCAGCTTTGATCTTCTCACTACAAAGGAACATAAAGCTCCTGACAACAACATATATTTCTAGTGTCCAACCTCAAAGGCAATTTCTTAGGAAGTATTTAGTCTGTCAGAGCTCCATGTTTGTGGAGGGTTTACCCTGTCCCATAGTTTTGGAAATTCCTCTACCACCTCCAAGGTTGTGAACTCTTCATCATTTTCCATTGCAGATATGTATTCACATATTTTCTAACTCTTCTCCTCTAATTGTGTCTTACTTGGGGCAAAGGTAATGTAAAGGCATTATTCTGGATGAGAGTGGGAAAATTTTTGTGTAGAATACATTTGCATACACATTGGATTCATTTTCCTATTTTCTATTCGAAATATTGAACTCCTGACACTAACCCATACCCTTTGCTTAATTGCTTTGGAAAGGGTTTTGTCTGTAGTGACTCTGACTACTAATCCTAATATGATGGAGAAAAATAACATAAACAGAATAGAAATAGAAGCAGTTCAGAAGAGGCATGGCATATATTTGGACTTGCCTTTTGCATGATAAAGTGTAGGTGTTATAAATCTAGTCAATTTTTAATTGAAATAGTTCTCCATATGTTTTTCAAGTTATCAAATATCTGAATTCCTGTCTCCCTCTCTCTGTAGCCTATACAGCACATGTATTTTTGTATGCACATATAGAATTTTACCTGGTATCACAAGTACATTTTTGTGAGGTGGCTGACTTGGCAGATATAAATTGTGAGAAGAGATCACTCTTCCCAAATGCTGTTGGAACTGAAAATTCAATGTATGGGTGAACTTTCTCGTTAAACAGCATTATTCATAAATCTATCTTCAGTAAAATGAATATTTTGTATCTGTGTATGATGAATATTTCATGGTGATGTTCGATTGGCATATATATTGCTATTTTTAATGTCTCAGTGTGTGTGTGTTCATATATATATATATATATATATATATATATATATATATATATATATTCTCCAGATTTTTCAAAATATGAAATGTGTCTTATTATTCACTCCCTAAATTCATTCATATTCATGTATGTGGATTTATAATCAACTTTTCACAAGATTATTCTCAGAAATGTTCATCCACCTGAAATACATCTTTGTTTCCTAGTACTGAAAACTAACTTCAGTGAATGGTGCATACAAATTCTAATATTTCTACAGTTACTGACCCAGATTAACATCAATTCAAGTAGATTCCTATGGGACATAATGTGTATTTTAACGTTCATTTTGTTCAACACTGGTACATTACTATTTATATTCAATTTATGCACATCATAGGATATATATTTCATCCACAAGTTAGCAAATATATAGGCATTTGTTTCACTTTCAATCACTTCCTGCTTCAGAACACTTGTATACCTCCAGGTATCTTGTCTCGTCTTTTCATGAGACTTCTTTCGAAATACATTATTTTCAATTTCCATAATCACTTTTGAAGCAAAACTCACACACTTTTTATGATAATCCATAACCGTAATATTACCATTAGATGTATAACGGGTAGGATTAAATGTATTATATCAATATAAGATTTCCTGTATATTTTCAGATATCAATTCAATTAATTACTTAAAGTTGGAACCAGTTATATTATTTATTCACAGTATGGTCAATTCATGTAATATCTCTATATTCATAGACACATGATACACCTATTTCTACCCCCAATACAAATTCATACATCTTCAATATATTGCTCCGAGAAATGGTGGAAGAAATACTCATGTCACCTGATCTATATATACATTTTATTACAGTAATATTTTGGAAACACAAAGCAAAGTTCACACTTATGATTATATCAATGTAAAGGTCGGGCGAGTGTCGGAGGAAGAGACCATGAAGAGACTGTCTCATGCAACAGCAAAGGGTTAATTGGGGGTCCACCATGCTGGAGCTCAGAGCTCACTTTAATAGAGAAGAGAGCCCTGAGAACAGCTTAAGCAGAGCTTCTGTACTTTACTTGGTGAGGGCAGGGAGGGAATTTTATTGATGGGTCAGGTTGAGTGAGTGGTTTGAGTGTCAACGGGAGAGGGAGTACATTCAGTATTTTGGCAGTTGGTGACAGCACATTCTAGGAACAAGATTAGCAAACAGTTCTCAAGATTTCAACAGTGTTTTGTTAAGCATACACAAAAACAGGAAGTGACAAGTACCTATTTTATTAACCTTTCATTCCCCACGTCTTATTCTGGACTTTTAATAATAAAAGTTATCATTGGTGGGCCTCACATTTAATGTCCGCTAGTGAGGTATATTGATGTCTGATTACCATAAGTTTAACTTATCCAATTTGAGCTTGTAGAAAGAAACTACACGGTTGAGAAAACAGGGTCCTACAATTAGTAATAATATGAGGATTTTTAATGGACTGGCCAGGGCTGATAAAAGCATAGTTAACCAGAGGGACTGTGTGAACAAAGTCTCAAACCACCCTTTTTGTGCCTCTCTCTCTTGTTCATGCTCTTCAAAGCGTCTTCTTAATTTACTCATAGTTTTTTATTACAACTCCAGTATGGTCGGCATAAAAACAACATTCTTCCCTCAATGCAGCACAAAGGCTCCCTTCTCTCATGAAGAGGAGGTCCAACCCTCGCCTGTTCTGTAAAACAAATTCAGAAAGAGTAAATAAATATTCCAATAAAGCTGTGATGGAGGTTTTTAATATCTTTAAGTTTTGATCTATTGCTGCTTCTCATTGGGTCATTTGTTGTGTCCCATGTACTAGGGCAGTGGTTCCTGTGCCCACCCCTGCAGCAACTCCTTTTCCTAATAGGATGGCTAATGGGAGGGATACAGGTTTCCAGCGGAACCGGGTTGTATGCCCCACTATTTGATTTTTAAATGAACCTGCATCATGATGGAGAACTCTGGGTAACATCTGCAACATTACATAATTAATCACATCTGTTGACCATTTTATGAAAACATAAACAATGTTTAAGTATATAGAATTATGCTGCTGTAGGGACAGACAAGGCAAGGCACCTAAGATAGCACCGAAGACAGGGGAACAGACCTATTTGGATGCAACCGGATTTTGAGAGCACTGATTCTGTTGTAATCAATTAATCACCTGCACCCCAAGTTTAGTAGTTACAGAATTTTGTACCCAAAATGTAAGGGAAGGGGCTCAGAAGTTCACAGTCTGCAGAAGTTCACAAAATAAGTTTTCGTTTCTGTTTTTTTGTACTCTGTTGTGGGCAAGTTAACATTTTAAGGACACCTGGAGGGGAAGAGCTTTTTTCTTCTCTTTTTTTTCTCCCTGCCAGCGGTTACAATGGAGCCCAGTTGGTAACTTCTTTATCTTAGAAATGTAGCCATCTCTGTGAAGCCCCAGCTGAAGGCCAGAGGCCTTGTTCACATGTTTTGTGAAAAACTAGTAAGTGGGTGTCTAGCTTAGGATTGATGATTTTTCCAACCAGTGGCCAAGTACAACAGGGCAACATGAAAAGGGGAAGTTTATATACATTGAACTCTTTTATAGGGACTCTTTGGCTGTAGGGACAGACAAGGCAAGGCACCTAAAGTCCTAAAGTCAGCCATGGTGAAGACTTCTGGAGAAGGTCAGTTAAGACATTTCCGTGGGCCTGGTACAGAGCGGGAAGACGTGGAAGGCGGGTCTGAGAGCAGCTCCTTGGGTCTGTGAATGAGGAAGGAGAGATGTAAAAGAATAATGGGAAAGGGGTTTGGAATTTTCCACACAACAAAAAGTTGAGCAGTAGAACATTTAGTGCAGAGGGGAAGACGGGGTTGAGTATCCCCAAAGGCCTGTGAGGTACTTTAAATTCTTAGTAACCTGTTTTCAGTGAAGACAAAGGAACTTTAAAGGCCATTTTTATTACATCTTGGGTAGGGTCTGAGGGCTCTCCTTAGCTGGTTTGAGCTTTGAGTTAGCTGGTAAGAGGACCTGGTGTTCCCCGGTGCAGGCACTGACAGGAGAAGAGAGGAGTGAGTGGGTGGATGGGTACCTCAGTACCTGCTACCTCAGCAAGGGGGCAATGGTCTGAAAACCGGCTGAGGTTTTGGTTTTTGATCTAGTAATTGGAGTGAAGAAATCAGGTTGCTGAGGTGGGAGTGACAGCAGAGACTCTGGAGAATAAAGCTGAGGGTGAGGATCTATTGGAGAAGCATAGTTCAGGATGTGAGCGAAGGAGGGAAAAGGCCTCCACATAGGGGAATTTCCTTCCACCCTTTTGAGTACTTGCAGGAGTTTAAAAGGTCATGCAGAATTTGAGCATATAGAGACCCCTCTGGGGGCCATCGGTTTTGGTTGTCTAATTAGTAATATGGCCAATGCTGTGTACTGAATTTGATGAGGAGTTTGGGTTCCACCAGGCAGCCCCTGTATGCTCACATCTCCATGACTTACAGAAGAAGTTGGCTTTTCCCCCACACAGCCGTGGCTGTTTGTGGCTTTGATAGTCCGCTGGGCAAACATAGTAATCTAGGATAGCCAACCTGAATCTGGCTCACGTGTACCTACATCCATAATGTTTGTTTCCATTATCTATGGTACGTAAGGGATTTAATGGAATTTTATTGGGATCCTCTTCATCAGGGATATCCCTATGAGAAAGACGTATATCCAGCTGACAAATGTCTGGGTAAGTAGATGGCCACCAGGTCCCTAAGGGGGCTGTATGCAAGATAGACCACACTTCTTGTACAGTAGGATTTGTGATCAGCCATCCCTGCTGAACAGTCTGATGAGGTTTAGGACTACTATTGGCCAAGGGGAGAGTCTATAGCCTTATCCATATGGCGAATACACAATTTGAAAGGGTTACCAGTCTTTTCCAGTTTCCAGCCAGAGTCTGGACAGGGTGCAGGCTTGAGATGAGAGTCATGGATCCAGGAAGTGATTCCGTCTACCTTTACCCCTGTAGATTTTATAAGTAGCACCTGGTATGGTCATTTCCAGTGGGGTTCCAGGAATGACACCTGATATTGTATTATGTAGACGAAGTCTCTTACTTGATATCGATATGGTGTCCCCTCGTCCCCAGGTTGGTAGGCAGTGGCCAGCTGTTTTTACAGAAATTGCTGAGGTCTTTCAAGAGCTTTTAAGTCTGTAAGGAAGGGGGTGTGGAAGGTATCATTAGGTCTTACAGTTGGGGTTAGGTCCCTTACTGGAGGAGGGAACATAGAGAATTTCATAGCGGGTGAGTTAATACAAAAAAAACAGAGGGAATATGAGTATTTCTTGCATGAAACCGGGCATAAGGCAGGAGCATAGTCCAATGTTTTATGCCGATCTCTAAGCTTAATTTCGTTAAGGTCTTTTTAATGATTCTGATTATTTTTTAACTGTCCTGATCTCTGAGGTCTATAAGCACAATGTAACTTCCAATTAATCCCCAGGGTCCTGGCTAACCCCTGACTTACCAGGGCCATGAACGCGGGTCCATTATCAGAGCCTATTACCTTTGGCAGTCCGTATCTTGGAAAAATATCTTTCCAGATGTCCTTGACCACCATTTGTGCAGTTTTATTTTGTTGTTGTTGTTGTTGCTTTTTTTTTTTGTGGGGAAGGCTTCAATCCATCCTGAAAATGTATCTACAAAGACTTGTAGATATTTAAGTCCATACCTTGCTGGTTTAATTTCAGTAAAGTCCACTTCCAAGAATTGTCCTGGTCTGGTTCCTTGTAGGTGCTTTCCTGCAGGGTAAGCATTAACCATGACAGACCTGACAGGCTTTTGTTACCCGTTCAGTTATGTCCTTTCGCTTTGAGTTGGTTAGTGGAAAACTCTGTTCTTGATCCTTCAGGAATGCCTGCAGTTTCTTTGAACCAAGGTGAGTGAGTTGATGTACATTTTGAACGTAGTTTAGGGCTTTCTGAAAATGCAGGCTGGGCTCAGTGAAGTTGAAGATTTCAGTGTCAGTGTCCTTAGATGTTATCAAAAGTTTGCTGGTGCTCAGGAGTCCATTGGAATTGTGCATCTCCCTTTAACAGCAGGTATAAAGGAGCAGCTAAGGACACAAACCCAGGTATCCATAACCTGCAAAAGCCAGCAGTCCCAAGAAACTCTCTGAGTTGTCTGCTGTTAGATGGGGGTGGTATCTGCTCAATGGATTGTTTTCTGAGCTCAGTGAGTCATCATTTACCGCCCCTAAGGGAATAGCCCAGGAAGATTAGTTCTGGATGGCAAATTTGGGCCTTTTTGCAGAAGCTCAATACCTGAGTTGAGCAAGCTCGAATAATAATAATGGGTCCCAGACTCACAGTTTTCCTTGGTGTTGGCTTCCAGTAGCAGGTCATCCACATATTTAAGTAGGGTGACTTCAGGGTGCATAGTTCTGAAATTGTTGAGATCGCTGTGGAGGGCTTCATCAAAGAGAGTGGGGGAGTTTTTGAACCCCTGTGGGAGTCTAGTCCAAGTTAGTTGAACAGAAGTTCCGGTTCTTGAGTCTACCCACTCGAAAACAATAGCAACTGACTATCTTTATGCAGAGGCAAGCAAAAGAAAGCATCTTTTAAGTCCAGAACAGTATACCATTTCTGCTCAGGGTTCAGAGTGCTAAGCAGATTGTACAGATTATGTACTGTGGGGTGAATGTCCTGCACTCTGTTGTGGATCTCTCTTAGGTCTTGAATGGAGCGATAGTCCCCGGTTCCTGGATTTTTTTACTGGTAGCAGGGGAGTGTTCCAGTTGAAATGACAGGGCCTTAGGACCCCTAAGGCCAGATATTTCTGAATATGGGGCCTTATCCCATCTTTAGCTGTTTTGCTTAGAGAATATTTTTTGACATTGATTGGGGGGGCTGAAGTTTTTAACTATACTGTTATTGGAGGTTGTTTCACGGCTAAGCCTTACCCAGTAGTTTTTTCCCAGGCATCTGCATAATCTGTTATCCATTTCTGGGGTATTATGCCTTTTTGATCAGTCTTGGGGGGTGTGACAAGTTGATGTTCATCTTCTACTGACATATTTAAAGCCGTGACTATAGGAGGTTTTACTGAAGGATTTAGAAATTTCACTTGGGGGCCTTCAGGGTTAAAAGTTATTCTGGCCTGGATCTTGTTGAGCAGATCTCTGCCCATCAATGGGGCCCGGCATTCTAGGATTACTAGGAAGGAGTGATGGATTTTTCCTTTCACCAGGTCCATGGTCCTCTTAGTTGTCTAAGCCCCATATTTAATGCCATTAGCCCCTTGAACTAAAATCCTTTTATTTGATAGACTGCCCAATGGGTCTTTAAAGGCTGAGTATACTGCCCCTGTATCCACTTCAAAGTTTACTCCCCGCCAGCGAGTTCTTTGAGTTCTTTTGGCCGGGCCAGCTTCCTCCAGGGAAGGAAGGGCTGTGTGTGCCACGGGATAGTCATCTGGAGGGCGCTGGGCTGGTCTAGATTCCTCCAATGGCTGAGAGGCTGAGTCAGCAGCACGGGAATCACTTAGAAGGTGTTGGGGGTTGGGGGGCGAGGGCAGGGCATAAGGAGGGGGAGGAGAGTCCAGAAGAGTCTTGAGACTCAGGAAGAACAGAGGGTGGAGGAGGAGGAACAGAGGGTTTGAGAGATAGAATCATGGGGGAAGCAGTAGGAGCGGGGGCAGGGACAATGAAAGGTTTCACCCAAAGAGGAGGAGATTTGCAGATGTCTTGCCAAGTTAAGATATATGGCTGTTGATCTGGATGTCTATGTGGCCCCGGCTAAAAGACAATATCTCTGAGTTTTCAAATTAGTTGGAAGTAGAAAGATCCTTTGGGGGGCCATCCGACTCCAATGGTGGGTCATTCTGTTGCACAGAGAGTCGTCCAGGGCCAGCGTTTTACTGAAAAAGCAAGATTCTGAGCCCTTAAGCAGACATTGGTCTGGTGATCAAGGGTCAGGGACAGAGGCGTTGAAGTGCTCTGTCCCATATGCAAGATACACAAACAGTGAAAGCAATGACACAAGACGCAGACAAGACAATAAAGACAGGCAATGGACGTCCAATACTGAGACCAGGACTGAGTAGCCGGCAAAACCTGATGGGCTGGCAATACCGAATCCAAAACAAAATATCACTGAGTTGAGGAGACTATTGTTACTCGATTTCCCGAGTCCTCTGGGGCGTCCCCCAGGGACATGGCCTGTGACTCTGTGACATGTGTGTCAGCCACCATCGGAGAGAGCTCACGCTCATCACCGATAGCCATTTTGCCCATCCCTAACCTGAAACCTGAAACCAGAAAGAGGCGCCTTACTTACCCTGAGAGGAGCCCATTGGGCGTCTTTCATCCACCGCTGCTGGATCTCGCTGGGGACCTCAAATGTAAAAGTCGGGCGAGCGTCAGAGGAAAATACCACCAAGAGACTGTCCCATGCAACAGCAAAGGGTCCAGAATTCTGGGGCTCAGAGCTCACTTTAATAGAGCACAGAGCCCTGAGAACAGCTTAAGGAGAGCTTATATACATTCATTGGAGAGGGCAGGGAGGGAAGTTTATTGATGGGTCAGGGCGAGTGGGCTTTTTGCGTGTAAATGGTGAGGGAGTACATTTTGCAGTTTGGCAGTTGGGGACAGCACATTCTGGCAACAAGATTAGCAAAAACTTTTCAGGATTTCAACAGTGTTTTGTTAAGCATACAGAAAAACAGGAAGTGACAAGTACCTACTTTTTTAACCTTTCACCAAAGCCTAAATGGAAAGTGAGCATGGATTACTAAAAACATTCGTGTCCAGGTTGCTTAATGCTCTCAAATGTCAATTCTATTGGTGACTACATATTTGTTTCTTGCTAAGATTATATATTCAACCTCAACCCTGTTGAAAATGCCTAATCCTATGACTCTATTAATACTTGCCTGATTTCCTAATGTCTCTATTGATATCTGCTTTCCTACATATTTTCCTCAGTTCATCATTGTGACCCACTCTTAACGTGGACTGACATTAATATTCACTCTTTAACTGAAACCCTATTGGTAAAGGTCTTTGGTCCAAATCCTATACTCACTCTTCTTTCTAAACCTACTATCTTCCTAATCCTAACGAATATTCTTTTGAGTGGAGCTTCTCATCGACATTAATTCATCCAAGATACAATGTCTTATGCCATTGTATATCAATTTATCTGAGACATTTGTGCAGAACATATTTCAATCACTATCAAGAGCCCAATGCCCTTCTGAGCTTCCAATTTTACCTAGATTTCTGTTTTCATACTTATATTTCATGTCTATATTCTTATAAATATCACGGATTCCCAATACCATTATTCATCCCACAAAATGATTCTTAACCCAAATCAAAACTCTTATTAACCCTAACCACACAGTGTTCCCTCAATCTAACTTGACAGAAGAGCAGGGACAGTGTTGGTCTTACGATACAGGAATGTAGGGGATCTTCCACCTACTTAGAACCTCAAAGGTCCATGCAGAAGTGATCCCTGGAGAAAATGTAGGCAGCTATGAAGGACATGAGAGAGCAAAAGTCATCTTCCATGGCAAAAAACTTGGTCAGGATGAAGGAATGTGTCTGAATCAGCCTCTCTCTTCTTAATGTAGAGAAGATGGACCAAACCAGGCCTTTGTGGAGAGCTGTTCCTTGGAGCCTATGATTGATATATCATTTTAACTTGTGAAAATGTCACAGGAAGTAGGGGCAGCCTCCATCTCATGGAACCTTTGGAAGCAACAGTTATGACAAAGTGGTTGCCAAGGAAGTGACTTCATTCAGTTCCTGAAAGAAGTGACCTACCTCATTTCCTTGGTGATGGAACTCTCTAATCTTGGGATCCATTAAGCCAGGCACCCAGAGCCAATCCCAGTCCCAGTCCAAGTGGGCGCAATTGTTTGGTGTTACTAAGAACAGAGTCAGTCTTTCTTGGTACCTACTGATGTAAGGATGGCCGAATGCCAGGAGACCTCTGAAGAGGGGCCTTTCCTGAGAAAGCGGGTAATGGCTCACCACAGGCTCCTGACAACTTCACAGAGTTGGCCAAGAAGACCAGATCTGAGAATGGATAGTTCATTTCAGGGGAACATAGTATGACCCACCAGTCAGCGGACACTCCGGATAGTTATAGACCAACGTGGATGAAGGAGGTGCCTTTTTGGGTGTGGCTGTGAATTTGTGGTTTTGTCTCATGTTCTGAGAATAGGTAAGAAAGGCGGTTTGTTTGTTTTTTAGGGGACTTTTTCTAGTAAGTTGTTTGACAAGGCGAATGTTTCTATGTCTGTGTATCCCACTGTGTCCGTGATTGTAGACATTAGAAAAGAGAATGCATCAATGGATGTGGCCTGTCTACTATAAACCTCACAGCATTCATCCTTTCCAATTTATGAATGGACTGTGACTTGCCTTATGGATGGGCAACACCTACTATCTTACTACATTCCTGTTTTCTTCCTGAATTCTGGCCACTCTCTAGAATAGGCTCATGGTTTGTGTCCAAGTTATGTACCACCTCCAAGCTCTGTGACATGACCATGTACATGATAACTGAAGGGAATGGGAGGATCTCAGAAAACTCAGATATCAGTGTGACCAGTAATGTCTCAGTGGAGAAACCCTGCTTTTGGCCTTTTGCTTACTGAATTCTTGGGAAAGGGCCTCTGAGGTTGGGCACTTGAAATATATGTTGTTTTCAGGAGCTTTAGCTTCCTTTCTAGTGAGAGCATCAAAGCTGTGTCTGAATCTATGTGACCTGGAGGACATGGTTTCTTATTTTACAAAAGACATGAAGCAGCAGTGCTAAATTCACTCTTTGTAGGTAAACTGTGGCCACTTAAAGCTAAGTGTCTCCCTGTGTGGACTGTGAAGCCATTTGGTCATCCTCCACTTTTCGTGGCGTTTCTTGCTGCTGCACTGGGAGTTTGGTATTTGCTTCACGAAATACAACGAGTTCAAGTGGGACCAAGTGCTGGACGATGTTCTGTCACTTGCGGTGGGTCAGTGTCTGCAGGAGAATTCACCAACCAGGCTTCTTTCCCACATAGCTTTCCCCATTTACCATAGGAACTTGATTCGGAACATGGCACTGAAACCTCTCCATATAAAAACATACTTTTACATATATGGGTCTCCTGGCTGCACCACGTCACTCACAAGCAATATGGAAGCCAATGGCAGATCCACTTGGCCACAACACAGATGTATTATTACACAACTGCACACCACGTCCCTAGGCCCACTACTCTGCAGGATCTAACTTAATGGCATCACTGTTCTACACCATTTTCATGAAACCCAGTCAATCAAAGAACTGTCTGGTGCACTCTTGATCAGCAACAGGACATTGAAAGTTTCTCCAGTGCCACCTGGTCATGGGAACTTCAAAAATTTCATGGTATTTATCTAGCCATTTTTCAAAGATGAAGTTGGAGGAACTGTGGGTTTCAATTCATTCAGGAACCATTAAAAGGTGAGGAAGATCATTTCCATGAAAGCTCTGGATAATGATCACAGGCAAGGTTTCCAAACGAGTAGCCAAAAGGTCACATGAAGCCAGGCCAGTAGATGTCTACAATGGGAGGTCCATGTGTGTTTTGACTCTCAAATATGGCTGCCAAGTGTTTCAGTATTAAATCATGTGATATCCTGGCTGAGATTCCCAGTGCTCTCTGGAAAGCCACCCTGGGCATAGATCTCAGTTTCCAAGGGTAACACTCATGCATGGCCTCCTAAAATCCCAATAAAATTCATGGCAATACTTCTCTGAGTTCAGTTCCAGAATGCAGTCTCGATGGGAAATCACACCAGAGTTCAAGCCCAGGTGAACCCAGTCATCTCTTCCAACGGCCACACAAATAACCACAATTAAAAACAAAACACTCCCACATGACCCTAATCTTCTTCCTTATAGACACTCATCATCACCTCTGGCTGTATGTTTCCATGAGGGGTGCAGTACAAGACAGTGTCCAACATACGCTCCCTTGCCCCTCATTTGCCTAAAGTCTGGGTGGCCTGGACACACTTCCTGTGAAACAGGAGTGATCAAATAGGCCTGCCCTAAATACTGCTCTGCTTCTCCAATTTGCGGCCTACTCACTGTCATGTATAGATTCTGTATGTGATTTGGAGTCAGGAGACAACTCAAGCACCTATCGGCTAGCCTCTGCAGGGCTTTAGAGATCTCATTTGACCTAAAGCATCCCTATTGTCACTTGATGGAGGTCAGGAACCTTACAGAGGAAGGCGAGAGACTTCATCCACAATTACTGCACTTTTTGCCATTTTGGTTTAGGATGAACACATGGAATCTTTCTTTAGATCCATCAGGTGCTGAGAATCTAAGCCACAGCCTCACACAGGGCCAAGCAGCTGATTCAGACCCATCCCTTTCCTAAGCAATTAAGCAAGGAGCCACAGGTGATGTCCATTCATTTCCATTTAAAAACTGGTTTATTCAGGCTTCACAAAGGGGCGGCCAGAGGCAAAGACCTTCCTAACATTAAGGTCAACAGAAGAATAGGTAAGCAATAGGCCCAAATCAGGGTTTCCCAACTGAGACTTTCCTGGTCACACTGTTATCTGGGTTTTCTGAGATGCTCCCATTCTTTTCAGCTATCCAGTACATGGCTATGTCACAGAGATTGGAAGTGGTACATAACTTGGAAAAAAAACCATGAGTCTATTCTGGAGAGTGGCCAGATTTCAGAAAGAAAACTGGAGCTTAGGAAGATAGTAGGTGTTGCCCATTCATAAGGCAAACCACAGTCCATTCATTAATTGGGCAGGATGAATACTGGGAAGCTTTCTACTAGACAGGACACATCCATTGAAGCATTCTCTTTTCAAATGTCTACAACCACAGACACAGTTGGATACACAGATAGAAACCCTCACCTTGTCAAACGACTTTCTAGAAGCACTCCACTCCAAACCAAATAATCCGCCTTTCCTACCAATTCTCAGAACATGAGAAAAAAACCAAAAACTCACACCCACACCCACAAGCACCTCCTTCCTCCAAGTAGGTCTTTGATTATCCGGAGTTTCCTCTGACTGGTGGGCCATACTATGTTCCCCCGAAATGGCCTGTACTCTCTCAGATATGGTTTCCTTGCCCAACTCTGTGAAGTTGTCAGGAAAAAGTGGTGAGCCAATACCTGCTTTCTCAGGAAAGGTACCACTTCAGAGCTCTCCTGGTATTTGGCCATCCTCACATCAGTAGGTAGCAAGAAAGACTTACTTTGTCCTTGGTAAATCCAAATAAGTGAGCCCACTGGGACTGGCACTGGGACTGCCTCTGGGTGCCTGGCTTCTTGGATACCAAGTTCAGAGAGTTCCATCACCAAGGAAATGAGGTATGTCACTTTCTTTGGAAGTAAATGAGGTCACTGCCTTTGTAACCCCTTTGTCCTAACAGTTTCTTCCAAGTGTCCCATGAGATGGAGTCTGCCCCTACTTCCTCTGACACTTTAACAAGTTAGAATTGTATATCAACCATAGGGACCCAGGAACAGCTCTCCACACAGGCTTGGATTGGTCCATCTTCTCTACATTAAGAAGAGAGAGGCTGATTCAGACACAACCCTTCATCCTGACCAGGTTGTTTGCCATGGAAGATGACTTTTGCTCTCTCAGTTCCTTCATTCTTTCTACATGTTTTCCAGGGATAATTTCTGCATGGACCTTCTCAGCAGGTGGAAGATCCCGAACATTCCTGTATTATAAGACCACTCTGATAGTGCTCTTCTGTAAAGTTAGATTGAGGGAACACTGTTTGGTTAGTGTTAATAGCATGTTCGATTTGGGTCAGGAATCATTTTGTGGGATGAATAATGGTACTTGGAACCTGCGATATTTACAAGAATATATAGGGTAAATATAAGTATAAAAACAGAAATCTAAGTAAGATTTGAAGCCCAGAAGGGCATTGGGCACTTGAGTGGGATATTTATCATTGAATTACGTTCTGTACATTTGTCTCTGATAAATCGATATACAATCGATATACAATATACAAGGTACATAGGACCTTGTACCTTGGATGATTGAATGTAGAAGAGAACATCCCGTCAAATAGGGATAGTCGGTAGGATTAGGATGATAGTTGGTAGGGTTAGGAAGAAGAGTTAGTATATGATTTGAACCACAAGTTCTTTCACAAGAGGGTCTCGAGTAGAGAGTGAATGTAAATGTCAGCACATGTGAAGAGTCAGTCACAAGGATGAACTGGGGAAAATATGTAGGAAAGTAGATATCAATAGAGACACTAGGAAATCAGGCAAAGTATAAAGTGAGTAATAGGATTAGATGCTTTCAATAGGCTTGAGGTTGAGCATATAATCTTAGGAGGAAAAAAATACATAGTCACCAATAGAATTGACATTTGAGAGCATTAGGCAACCTGGACATGGATGATTTTAATAATCCATGATCGCTTTCCATTTAGGATTTGGTACAATCAAAAATGTGACTTTGCATTTTGTGTACAGAATATTACTGTTATAAAATGTATATGTACATCAGGTAACATGAGTATTTCTTCCACCATTTCTGGGAGCTATTTTTTTAAGATATATAAATTAGTATTGGGAGTACAAATAGGTGTGCCCTATGTCTATGAATATAGAGATAATGCATGAATAGACCATAGTGTGAATAAATAATATAACTTATTCCAACGTTAAATAATGGACTGAATTGATACCTGAAAATGTACAGGAAATCTTATATTAATATACAATCATTCATTCCAACCCATTATACATCTAATGGTAATATGAGAATTATGGTTTATAATGAAGAGTGTGGATGTTTTGCTTCAAATTGATTAGGGAAGTCAAAAATAATTTGTTTGGAAAAAAGTCTCATGAAAAGACCAGTCAAGAAACCTGGAGGAATACATGTGTTTTGAAGCAGGAAGTAATTTAAAGTGAAACAAATGCCTATAAATTTGTAAACTTGTGGATGAAATATATATCCTATGATCTGCGTAACCTGAGGAAATAGTAATGCACCACTGCTGCATAAAAATGAACGTCAAAATACACATCATGTCCTGTCCCATAGGAATCTACTTGCATTGATGTTAAAACGGGTCAGTTACTGTAGAAATATTATGATTTCTATGCACCAGTCACTGAAGTTAGTTTTCAGTACTAGGAAGCAAATATGTATTTCAGGTGGATGAATATTTCTGAGAATAATATTGTGAAAAGTTGATTATAAACCCACATACATGAACATGAATGAATTTAGGGAGTGTATAATAAGACATATATATATTTCACATTTTGAAAAATCTGTAGAGTATATATATATATATATATATATATATATATATATATATATATATTTACTGTAATTGGATTTATGTATAATCTTGTTCAACTAGGAAGCTCACACATAGACTGAATTTTCTGTCCCAGCGGTGTTTAGGAGGAGTGATCACTTTTCACAATTTGTATCTGCCAAGTCAGTCACCTCACAAGACTGTACGTGTAATACCAAGTAGGATTCTATGTTGCATATCAAAATACATGTGCTGAATAGGCTACATAGAAAGGAAGACAGGAATTCACATATTTGTTAACTTTAAAAACACATGGAGAACTATTTCAATTAAATATTGACTAGATTTATAACACCAAACCTTTATCATGCAAAAGGTAAGTCCAACTATATACAATGCCTCCTCTGAACTGCTAGTATTTCAATTCTGTTTGGGTTATTTTTTTCCATCATATTAGGATTAATAGTCAGAGTCTAGTAGGGTATGATTTAGTGTAAGGTTTTCAGTATTTCGAATGGAAAATTAGATAATGAATTAAATGTGTATGCAAATGTGTACTACAACAAATTATTTCCACTCTCATGCAGCACAATGCCTTGATATTACGTTTGCCCCAAGGAAGACACAATTAGAGGAGAAGAGTTAGAAATTCTGAGAGTACATGTCTGGAATGGAAAATGCTTTGGAGTTCACAACCTTGGTGGTGGTAAAGAATATCCCAAAGTAAGGGACAGGTTTGATTGACCCATCCTGATCTTTTATTAAAATTGGGAGCCATCTTGCAACAAAGCCATGAAAAGTTAATTTTGGCTTTACTATAAACTACTGCAAATTCTGAACCTGCTTGGAATGCCTGCTCGTTCCTTGAACTCACCCATGCCTGGATCTCTGAGCAGATAGAAGCCCTCTCTGAAACTTTAGTGACACATCATAAATTTTGGCCTTCCCTGGCCATACAACGTCCCTCTCTGAGGTTCTAATGGTCCTCATAATTTCTGATGGTGGGGCCAGTAGAAAAATATAAACTACCCTTAGCGTGATGCATGTCAAAGTTCTGTTATCTGTAACCCCTCTTTTGTGTAACTTCCTGTGCTATATATCTGGGCTGTTGGAAAGGTGGGGTTGATGTCTTCCTCCCGCCGTTTTGGGAGGGAGAGTCAGCCTGGCCAGTTGAAATAATAAGCTTGCCTTAATTTGATTTAATTGGAGTCAGTGGTCTTTTCTTGCATCCTGGTGTAACATTTTGGAGTTCCCCAGCGAGATGACCCTGCATGACCAGATCACAAGACCAAACTGCTGGAAATTCTGAAGCTGGCCTTTCCTTCAGGGCTCTGGGCTGGAGAGGGTGCGCAACTTGAGATGTTCCAAGGACTTGGAGTGAGCCTTCGGTCCAGGGAGCACTGCAGTGAACCACCACACTAAAACTATTAGCAAGCACCTGGTGGAGGAGGCCTCAATAGGTAAGAGGTGCCTTTATAACATCTGATATCCGGTTAAGGGAGATCTCTTCTGATGACAGAGAGGTGGCCTGGGGAGGCTAACATATACTCCTGTCCGGGACAGTAATGAGAATCGTTCTGTCCTCTGTTCTGTTCTGTAGGGAATTCCTCTGGAAGGGTAGAGAGGTACCGACGGGTAAGGACGCGTTCCTACCCCGGAGCTTTAGCAAGACGTTGCATTGCTCCTAGGTTTTTCTGTTTCAACACTGGGTTACTGTATTTTTGTGTTTTGTTCTGTGTTCTATATGCTTATTTTTTGTTTGTTTTTGTGCATTTTATTGTATGATTTCTGTGGTAAAACATAAGGATATTGCACGTGAAAATGGGTAATAAAGCAAGTAAGCCTGACACCCCTTTCACTTTGTTTTAAGGTAGTGTGATGAACTTTACCCCCCTTTGTTAAGCAGGATGAGAGAAGCCACTAGCTGGCTGCCTGGAGCAAAACCACTGCAGAGGGCAATGCCTGCAGGGGACCAAAGAACTGAGTATCTCCCAGGTTAACAGGTGAAACTCCTTTAAAACCCCTTGTCCTTCCAGATTAAGAGAGTCACAACCTTTGGGCATAGTCCCCTGTGTATCTCCATTGTTAGAAAAGCAATTAACCTCCCTTTTTTCTTTTTCTCAAAACTCTGTCCTCATTATTAAATTGGCATTAATTCACTTCAAGATCAGGAACCCAACTTTGAGTTACAAATTTTGATACCCCCCCCCATCACGGAACTTTTTTAGAGGTGACTACTTAAATGTTAGGAGATGGAGCATGCTTGGGGTGGAACCAAACCAGAGGAGCTAATCCTGTAAGTAAATGGAGAGACTGAAGCACTCCCAGCAGCTGCCGAATTCCTGTTGCTTCAGGGAATTACCTCCTTCCTTCCCTGCACTGTAAGAATTATGCCACCTCTGTCTTGTTAAAAAAGAGAAAAAGAAAAAGGGGACCCTAAATGCAGTAAAGTCACCAGAAAGACTCTTGATTTTACATTTCAGTTTGCTCCTCTTTGAAAACATCTGGTCCACTTGTGGAGACATGTATGGTGCCACTGGTGTAGGAGATTTTTCTCTTATCTGCTCTGTTTTAAAAGATTCTGTCTGTCAGGCAGAGTCTGGAGCTCCTTTCTGTTTCTCTTGTGTCTTTGTTTCTGGCCCTTTAAATTTTGTGCAATAATGTGTTGATATTATAAATTGTTTCTTGGGAATGATCTTGGCTGAATGTGTGTCTAACTGATGATGTTTTATTGTAACAATCTGGTATCTGAATGGATTTTTGAAGCATTGCACAGTCTTGAAGTTAAAAGTCGGGTTTAGGTAATTGTTTAGTTTATGATTTCAGATAATTCATGCCAGAGAACTTAAATACTTAGGATGGAAAACTAGAGAACTCTACTTCCAAGTTGGCAAGTAACTTCCAAATAATTCAGGCTTTTTTTTTTTTTTCATGAATTTTGAATTGGGAATCCTGGGAAAATATCACTGTGTGTACCAGTGCATTAATTTGGACAAGGATAGTAAATCATAGTTTGGTATCTTCTGACAAAACAAGATGTGAAGATATAAAATTTTGTGAATTGTATCTTAAACTTTTATCAGAATTTTCAACATCCTAACCTGAAAATTATGGTTAAAATGCCTTAGGCCTGAGGTGTCTACTAAGAATAGCAGTTTTTCCCCCTCTTTATAGACCTAAGCTAGGACTTATGTGGAAATGCAAATTAAAGAAGCCTGCAAGCTCAGTAGGAGACAGATCTGAGGCCTAAGGGAAAAATGAAAATGCTAAATTGTATGGTATTTACTAATTACTGGCCAGTCATTTTTTCTAAACCTTTATTTTTTCCTTATTGTCTTTATCCTTTTGAGATCATGATTTTGAACATACAGACCTAGGTTAATGTTTTTCTGATCAGTTCTATCTTTGACCAACAGTGGAGTTTTTGAAATATTGCAATGGAGTTTTCACCTGCGAAAAGCTACAAGGGCTTTACTATTATTATCCGTGCACACTTTTGTTATGTGTTGTATGTCTCTCTCTCTATATATGTCCTTATATATATGATACACAAATTAACATATATAAGGAGCACTCATAAAAAAAAGAGCTCATAAAAACAAATTTTAAAAAATGGATCCAAAGATCTTTAATTCATGTGATTTAAATGGTTCAATTTAAATTGGATAAACAGATAACAATAAATGACTTTAAATGGAATCTCACAAGTTTTTCTAGGTGTTCAAAAATCTAATAAAATATTAATGTCTACGAAAGGTCTAATATGCCTTGGTTCTAGGACTTTTCCTTCAACAAAAATGTTTTACATTGTTCAATGCAATTGTCTAAAATTTTGATAAATAAGAAAATAAATTTGATATAGGATTACTCATTCATGAGTACCTTTGTTAGATATCTGATTGATTTACTAATGTCTGTATAAGTTTGCACTAAAGTCTGTATAAGTTTGTAAAAATCAGTCATATGTTAAAGAGACAACAATTTTTGAAAAAATAAGTTTACCCATAACATTGTGTTTATTAAGTTTTATTTTTTCTAGAGCAAGCAAATATAAAAATTAAACAACAGATTAAATAAGAACTGTTATGTTAGAGTATTGCACTGCCATTTCTTTAAAAGCTGAACTTGCTTAATGTAGAAACAGCAATGTAATTGTGATGCTATAAATGTGCTCATATCTTCCTAGTGTACAAGTCTATAAGGTAGAAACTTTAAAAGAGCACTATATCAAGCTGGGGTTCTGAAGTTGTATGGTAAATAAATATTTTGGGGATTTATTTACCTGTTATCAATAAGATATGTAAAATTTTATGTTACTTTTTACATTGGGGAAAAGGAAAAGTTTAAATGTATTTTTAAATTAATGAGAGCCTAATATATGTAAAGGTTAAAAATCTTCAGCCTTTCTTTAATTCATGTTTTAAATGTAATATCATATGTTGTTAGCTAATGTTCATGTGATCTCAAACAATTTATGTAAACTTTGTAAAATGATATTTAAAAAAAACACAGATCAGCTTTAGAACTAAAACACTTAAGATTTATAAAGAGCCCTACATTACCTGAGATAAGGCTCTGTGTCCCATCTTACTACATGTGAGAATGACTATGAAAGCAATAGGTCAGATTTTATTTCATTTAAAGTTATGTTCAAAAGTTGTTTTTTTTTTTCTGTCAAAATTACTAGGATCTCAAACACAGGATATAATGTATAACTCCGCCTAAAATTTCAGGGTAGCTATTATGCAAACTAAGTTTTTTACTCTTGTTAATTTTGTTTTGTAATTTCCTAATAAGTGATCTAAAGATTCCCTGTTAGTGTTTTACAGAAGTGTTTCTTTAAGAACACAACATGGGTTAATTTTAGATAATAAGTAATCACTTACAAGACAGACAGAATAATACAGATCCCAATTAATAAAAAGATAAACAATTATAAAGTTATAGACATTAAAGCCCGGTACTATTAATATAAGGCTGTTAAAATTTATTTGCTGGATGTTTAAGATGAGGATTTAAAATTAAAATTAAATGAAAAGAGCCAAGAAAACAAATATTTGGCTCTTGCCCTCTGAGTCAGTCTGAAACCAGGCAACAGGGGACTTTTCTAAAGAGCTTTGCAAATATGGGCCACAAAACCTCCCCATCAGGGAAATTAATAAGACCACTGGAGAACAGAAAGCCAATCAGTGCATTTGCTACGAAGAGGAGAGTCATCAGAGAAGGGAGACATCCTTGATGCTTCCGAGGGAAGCCACATGATCAAGAAAGACCTGGACCCACCTAACGCAAATGACACTAGCAGAACTAAGAAGCTGCTCTCAAGTTTCCCCAGGAATGACTCCAATAAAATCTCAGCTGAATGTTAACAATAGATAGAAACAAAAGTCAGTTTGACTGCTTCATCTTAAACACTTAGCATAGACAGTGAAAACCAAAATACAGCCATTCCTGGGCATTTTAAATAATAATAATGATCATGATGATGATAATAATAATAATAATAATAATAATAATAATAATAATAATAATAATAATAACAACAATATAATAATAATAATAATATTTTAAGGAATAAACTTTATGTTATCCTCCCAAAATAAGTAAAACTGTTGGCAACATAGAAGGATTCTCAGACAGGAATGCCTGATAACTATAAAAAGAGACTATCAAGAGGAGCTGC
This sequence comes from Callospermophilus lateralis, assembly GCF_048772815.1. NCBI lineage: Eukaryota > Metazoa > Chordata > Mammalia > Rodentia > Sciuridae > Callospermophilus > Callospermophilus lateralis. The sequence goes on along the minus strand of NC_135313.1, from coordinate 120,247,130 downwards.
CAGAGGCAGAAGTTTTTAGTTTAAGGCCTACAAACATTTCTAACCTAAATAGGTAGGCTTGGTGTTTGCTAGTACGATTATCCAGCCCTGAGTAATAGAATAAAAGGTTTCTCTATTAGACACAGTGGTCATACTAGTAAAAGGATTTTGCGAGATCAGATGACATTAAATTATTAAACTGTATCTTATGGGAAGGGACAAATTTAACACTAAAAGTTAAATTTTAAGTTGACAGTCCTGATAACTGGGGATATTAAAGACTGATGAGTGAACTTCTATACAGTGACATGTTCCAGCTGCTGCAACATTTATTCAGTGCTCATAGTTTTCGTTTCTCTCATAGAATAACCCATCCTCAGAAGACTTTACAACCTGTTCTTCCCCAACGAGACTTCAAAATGATCTGAGTTTTAAAAGGCAACTCATTTCCCTTAACTGACTTCTAAAAGGCAACTCAGGTCCCTAACGCCGTGCGCCCTCATGTCACCCTCTCTCAGCTCAGAAGAAGCCAAGATGAGTGACTCCTCTCTTCTTACAACAATGGAGATAAAAATAAATAGACGATCAATATAAGTAATATATTCAGTCAGGTAAAATCAGGGAGACTGTTTTTTGGTGAGCTAAATATTTGGAGACTGTTACCTGAAGGATTAAAATTTCCTCAATGCTCTTCCCCTACCCTATCAAAGATTTGAAAGGGACACATTAGAAAAGGGGGGAATGATAGACCCAACCTGATCTTTTATTAAAATTGGGAGCCATCTTGCCACAAAGCCATGAAAATATAATTTTGGCTTTACTATAAATTACTGCAAATTCTGAACCTGCTTGGAATGCCTGTCCGTGCCTTGAACTCACCCCTCCCTGGTTCTCTCACCAGATAGCAGCCCTCTCTGAAACTTTAGTGACACCTCATAAATATTGGCCATCCCCGGCCAGACAATGACCCCCTCTGAGGTTCTAATGGTCCTCATAAATTCTGATGTTAGGGCTAGCAAAAAAAAAATGTAAACTACCATTGGTGTGATGCTTGTCAGAGTTCTCTTATCTGTAACCCCCTTTTGTGTAACATTCTAGGCTATAAATCTGGGATATAGAAAAGTTGGGATTGCTGTCTTGTTCCCGCCGTTGTGGAGGGAGGGGGAGCCTAGCTGGTGGAAATAATAAGCTTGCATTAATTTGATTTTAATTGGAATCAGTGTTCTTTTTTTACGTCCTGGTCTAACAGGTAAACACTCCACAAACATGGAGCTCTGCTGGCCTAAAGACTTCTTGAGAAACTGCTCTGTGGTGGGCACTTGAAATATATGTTGTTGTCAGGAGCTTCAGCTTCCTTTCTAGTGAGACCACCAAAGCCGGGTCTGCATCAATGTGACTGGAGGACATGGTTTCTTATTTTCCAATGAACATGAGGCAGCAGTGCTGAATTCTCTCTTTGTAGGTAAACTGTGGCCACTGAAGGCTAAGTGTCTCCCTGTGTGGACTTTGAAGCCATTTGGTCATTCTCCACTCTTTGTGGTGTTTCTTGGTGCTGCACTGGTAATTTGGTATTTGCTTTATGAAATACAAGGAGTTCAACTGGGACATAGTGCTGGAAGGAGTTCTTTCACGTGTGGTGGGTCAGAGCCTGCAGGAGAATGCACCAACCAGGGTTCTATCCCACATAGCTTGCCCCTTTGAAGATAGCAACATAATTCTGAACATTGACCTGAAACTTATCCATATAATAAGATGCCTTTATATGGAGAGCTTTCAGACATATAAGGCATTCCTGGCTCTACCATGTCAGCCACAAGCCATTTGGAAGTCAATGCCAGATCCACATGGAACCACCACAGATGTTTTATCACACACCTGCACACCACAGCTCTGGGGCACTACTCAGCAGGCTCCAACATACTGGCATCTCTGTTCTACACCATTTTCATGAAACCAAGTTAATCAAGGCACTGTCTGGTACACTCATGATCATCAACAGGACATCCAAAGATTCTCCAGTGCCACATGGTCATGGGAATTTCAAAAATTTCATGGTATTTATCTAGCCAATTTTCAAGGATGAAGTTGGAGATAATGTGGGTTTCAATTTATTCAGGAATCATTTAATGGTGATGAAGCTCATTTCAATGAAAGCTCTGGAGAACACTAACAGCAAGCCTTCCCATAGAGTGGCCAAAAAGTCACATGAAGCCAGGCCCATTGAGGTCTACAATGTGAGGTCCATGTGTGTTTGGACTCTCATAGATGGCTGCCAAGTCTTTCAGAATAAAATCATGTGATATCCTGCCTGAGAGTCACAGTGCTCTGTGGAAAGCAACCCTTGGCCTTGATCTCAGTTACCAAGGGCGACACTCATGCATGGCCTCCTACAATCCCAACAGAATTCATGGCAATTCTTCACTGAGGTCAGTTCCAGAACTCAGTCTCTAAGGGGAATCACACCAGAGTTCAAGCCCAGGTGGACCCTGTCATCTCTTCCAACTGCCACACAAATGACCACAATTAAAACCAAAACACTCCCATATGGTCCTCATCTTCTTCCATGTAGACACCCATTATAACCTCTGGCGGGATGTTTCCATGAGGAATGCAGCCCAAGACAGTGTCCAAAATAAGCTCCCTTGCCCCTCATTTGACTAAAGTCAGGGTGGCCTGGACACCCTACCTGTGAACCCGGAGTGAACAAATAGGCCTGCCCTTAATACTGCTCTGCTTCTCCAGTTTGAGGCCTACTGACTCTCTGGTATAGATTCTTTATATAAATTGGAGTAATGAGAAAACTCAAGCACTTATGAGCTATGTTCTGCAGGGCTTTGAATAACTCATTTGACACAAAGGATCAATATTCTCACTTGATGGATGTCAGGAAGCTTACAGAGGAAAGGGGAGACTTAATCTACAATGACTGCTCTTTTGGCCATTTTGGTTTTGGAATCACACATGGAATCATTCTTTAGATCCATCATGTTCTGAAAATCTAAACCACAGCCTCACACAGAGCCAAGAGGGTGATTCAGACACATCCCTTTCCAAAGCAATTAAGCAAAGAGCCACAGGTGATGCCCATTCATTTCCATTTGAAAAATGTTTTCTTCAGGCTTCACAAATGGATGGCCTGAGCCAAAGACCTTCCTGACATTCAGAGCAACAGAATAATTGGTAAGCAAATGGCCAGGCATGGTTTCTCCACTGAGACATTACTGGTCACACTGATATCTCTGTTTTCTGAGATGCTCCAATTCCCTTCAGCTATCCAGTATAAGGCCATGTCACAGAGCTTGTAGGATGTACATATCTTGGACACAAAACCATGAGCCTATTCTGGAGCATGGCCAGTATTCAGGAAGAAAACTGGATATTAGGAAGATAGTAGGTGTTGCCCATCCATAAGGCAAGCCAAACACCATTCATAAATTGGGCAGGATGAGTGTTGGGAAGCTTTCTACCAAACAGGACACATCCATTGATGAATTCTCTTTTCTAATGGTTACAACCACAAACACAGTTGGATACACAGACATAGAAACACTCGCTTTGTTAAACAACTTACTAGAAACAGTCCACACCAAACCAAACAAATTGCCTTTCCTAAATATTCTCAGAACATGAGACTAAACCACAAACTCACACCCACACCCACAAAGGCACCTCTTACCCCAAGTATATCTGTGACTATCCGGAGTGTCCTCTGACTGGTGGGCTATAGTATGTTTCCAAGGAATGGACTTTCCTGTCTCAGATCTGGACTCCTTGGCCAACTCAGTGAAGTTGTCAGGAGTCATGGGTGAGCCACTCCCTGCTTTCTCAGGAAAGGCCCCTCTTCGGATATATCCCAGCATTTGGCCATCCTCACATCAGTATGTACCAAGAAAGACTGACTCTGTCTTTGGTAAATCAAACAAGTGAACCCACTGGGACTGGAACTGGGACTGGCTCTGTGTGACTGGCTTTCTGGATCCCAAATTCAGAGAGTTCCATCACCAAGGAAATTAGTTTGGTCACTTCCTTCAGAAAATGAATGAGATCACTGCCTTGGCAACCACATTGTCCTAACAGTTGCTTCCAAGGGTCTCATGAGATGGAGGCTGCCCCAAGTTCCTGTGACACTTTAACAAATTAGAATGGTCTGTCAACCATATGCACCCAGGAAAATCTCTCTACACCAACCTGGTTTGGTACATCTTCAATACAATAAGAAGAGAGAGGCTGAATCAGACGCATCCCTTCATCCTGACCAGGTTGTTTGCCATAGAAGATGACTTTTGCTCTCTCAGATACTTCATAGCTGCCTAAATTTTCTCCAGGGATCATTACTGCATGGACCCTTGAGATTCTCAGGTGGTGGAAAACACCCTTTATTCCTGTATTGTAAGACCAAATCTGTCCTGCTCTTCTCTATAGTTAGATTGAGGGAACAGTGTATGGTTAGTGTTAATAACAGGTTCGATTTGGGTTAGGAATCATTCTGCGGGATGTATAATGGTATTGGGAACCTCCGATATTTATAAGAATATATAGGTGTAATATAAGTATGAAAACAGAAAATTACATAAGATTTGAAGCCCATAAGGGCATTGGGCCCTTGATTGGTATACTTAGCTTTGAATTATGTTCTACACAGATGTCTCAGTCTAATCAATATGCAATGGCATAGTACCGTGTACCTTGTCAAAGAGAACATCCAGTCAAAAAGGGATAGTCGGTAGGATCAGGAAGATAGTCGGTCTGTTTAGAAAGAAATGTGAGTAAAGGATTTGGACCAAATGTTCTTTTGCAATAGGGTTTCAGGTAGAGAGTGAATGTAAATGTCAGCACATGTGAAGAGTCAGTCACAATGATGAACTGGGTAAAATATATAGGAAAGCAGATATCAGTAGAGACATTAGGAAATCAGGCAAAGTATAAAGTGAGTGATAGGATTAGACATTTTCAACAGTATTGTGGTTAAATATATAATCTTAGGAAAAACCAATAGGTAGTCACCAATAGCATTGACATTTGAGAGCATTAGGCATCCTCTACATGGATTTTTTTAATAATCCATACTCACATTCAATTTAGGCTTTGGAAAAATATAAGTGTGATCTTTGCATTTTTTATTCAGAATATTACTGTGATAAAATGTATGTGTAGATCTGGTGACATTAGTATTTCTTCCACCATTATGGGGAGCAATTTTTTGAAAACTTATAAATTAGTATTGGGGATACAAATAGTAGTACCTTGTGTCTATGAATATGAGATAATGCATGAATAGTCCATACTGTGAATAAAAAATATAACTGGATCCAACTTTAGAATTGGAATAAATTGATATCTGAAAATATACAGGAAATCTTATACTGATATACAATCATTCATTCCAACCAGTTATACATCTAATGGTAATATTAGGGTTATGGTTTATCATAAAAATTGTGTGAGTTTTGCTTCAAAATGATTATGGTAATCAAAAATAATGCATTTGGAAGAAGTCTCTTGTTTAGTCCAGCCAAAAAAAAGGAGGAATACATGTGATCTGAAGCAGGAAGTGATTGAAAGTGTACCAAATGCCTTTAAATTTTTGAACTGTGGATGAAATGTATTTTCTATGATGTCCATAAACTGAAGAAATAGTAATGTACCAGTGTTGAATAAAATTTAACATCCAAATAAACATCATGCCCCATAGGAATCTACTTGCATTGATGTTAAACTTGGTAAGCTACTGGAGAAATATAAGAATTTGTATGCACCATTCAGTGAAATGAGTTTTCACTACTAGAAAACAAATATGTACTTGAGGTAGATGAATATTTCTGAAAATACTCTTGTGAAAAGTTGATTATAAAACCACATACATGAAAATGAATGAATTTAGGGAGTGTATTATAAGACACATATATTTCATATTTTGAAAAATCTAGAGAGTGTAGATTTTTCACAAAACACACACAGAGATATTAAAAAGTAGCAATATATATGCCAATCGAAATTCATCATGAAATACACTTCATACACAGATCCAAAAATATTTATTTCACTGAACATGGATCTATGTATAATGTTGTTCAACTAGGATGCTCACACATAGTTTGAATTTTCAGTTCCAACAGCGTTTAGGAGGAGTGATCTCTTCTCACAATTTGTATCTGCCAAGTCAGCCACCTCACAAGAATGTACGTGTGGTACCAGGTAGGATTCTATATGTGCATATAAAAATACATGTGCTGAATAGGCAACAGAGAAAGAGAGACAGGTATTCACATATTTGATACCTTTCAAAACACATGGAGAACTATTTCAATTTAAAATTGACCAGATTTATAACACCTACCCTTTATCATGCAATTAGAGGAGAAGAGTTAGAAAATCTGTAATTACATATCTGGAATGTAAAATACTCAGGAGTTCACAACCTTGGAAGTTGTAGAGGAGTTTTCAAAATAAGGGACAGGATAAACACTCCACATTCATGGAACCCTGCTGGCCTAAAGACTTCTTGAGATTATGCCTCTGAGGTTGGGCACTTGAAATATATGTTGTTGTCAGGAGATTTAGCTTCCTTTGTAGTGATACCATCAAAGATGGGACTGCATTTATCTGACCTGGAGGACATGGTTTCTTATTTTCCATAGAACTGAGGCAGCAGTGCTGAATTCTCTCTTTGTAGGTAAACTGTGGCCATGGGGGCTAAGTGTCTCCCCATCTTGACTGTGAAGCCAATTGGTCAACCTACAATTTTCGTGTTGTTTTTTCTGCTGCACTGGAATATTGGTATTTGCTTCATGAAATACAAGGAGTTTAACAGGGAAACAGTGCTGCAGCTAGTTCTGTCACGTTTGGAGGGTCAGGGTCTGCAGGAGAATTCACCAACCAGGCTTCAATCCAACATAGCTTGCCCCCTTGTCCATAGCAAACTGATTCTTAACATTGCCCTGTAAACTCTCCATATAACTAGATGGCTTTACATATAAGGGTGTGCTAGCTGCACCGTTTCAGCCACAAGCCATTTGGAAGTCAATGGCAGATCCACATGGCCCCACCACGGATCTTTTATCATACACCTGCACACCACAGCTCTGGGCTCACTTTTCAGCAGGCTCCAACTTACTGGCATCTCTGTTCTACACAATTTTCAAGAAACCCAGTCAGTCAAGGCACGGTATGGTACACTCATGATCAGCAACAAGACATCCAAAGGTTCTCCAGTGCCACCTGCTCAGGGGAATTTCAAAAATTTCATGATATTTACCAAGCCATTTTTTAAAGGATGAAGTAGTAGGCACTGTGGATTTCAATTCATTCAGGAACCATTAAATGTTGAGGAAGCTCATTTCAATGAAATCTCTAAAGGACTCTCACAGGTAAGGCTTCCAAAAGAGTGGCCAAAAGACACATATATTTCATATTTTGAAAAATCTGGAGAGTGTATATAATTATATATATATATATATATATATATATATATATATATATATATATATACACACACACACACACACACACACACACACATACACACATCACACACATACACACACAGACATTAAAAACTAGCAATGTATATGCCAATTGAAATTTATCGTTAAATATATATCATCCATGTATCCAAATTATTCATTTTACTGAACATGGATTTATGTATAAAGTTCTTCAACTAGGAAGCTCACCCTTAGGTTGAATTTTCAGTTCCAACAGAGTTTAGGAGGAGTGATCTCTTCTCACAATTTGTATCTGACAAGTCAGCCACCTCAGAAGAATGTACGTGTGATACAAGGTACGATCCTATATGTTCAAATAAAAATACATGTGCTTAATAGGATACAAATAAATTTGGGAGACAAGAATTCACATATTTGATAAATTTGAAAACACATGAAGTACTCTTTCAACAAAAAATTGACTAGATTTTTAACTCCGACCCTATATAATGAAAAAGGTAAGTCCAACTGTACACCATGCCTCCTCTGATTTGCTTGTATTTCTACTCTGTTTGAGTTATTTTTCTCCATCATATTAGGATTAGTATTCAGAGTCTAGTGGGGTATGGGTTATTGTCAGAGATTCAGTATTTTGAATGGAAAATTGGAAAATGAATCCAATGTGTATGCAAATATGTGCTACACAAAAATTTTCCAACTCTCAACCAGAACAATGCCTTGACATTACCTTGGCCCCAAGAAACACCTTTAGAGGAGATGAGTTAGAAAATCTGTGAATACATATCTGGAATTGAAATTGCTCCGGAGTTTACAAGCTTGGAGGTGGAAGAGGAGTTTCCAAAAGTAAGGGACAGGGTAAACACTCCACAAACATGGATCTCTGCTGGCCTAAAGACTTCTAGAGAAACTCGCTCTGAGGTTGGGCACTTGAAATATATGATGTTGTCAGGAGCTTCAGCTTCTTTTGTAGTGAGACCATCAAAGCTGGGTCTGCATCTATGTGACCTGGAGGACATGGTTTCTTATTTACCAATGAACAAGGGCAGCAGTGCTGAATTCTCTCTTTGTGGGTCAACTGTGGCCACTGGGGGCTAATTTTCTCCCTGTGTGGACTGTGAAGCCATTTGGTCATCCTCCAATTTTCGTGATGTTTCTTGCTGCTGCACTGGGAGTTCGGTATTTGCTTCACGAAATACAAGGAGTTCAACTGGGACATAGTGCTGGAGGGAGTTCTGTCACGTGTGGTGGGACACTGTCTGCAGGAGAATGCACCAACCAGGCTTCTGTCCAACATAGCCTGCCCACTTGACCATGCAACATAATTCTGAACATTGCCCTGAAACTTATCCATATAACAAGATGCCTTTACATATAAGGGTCTGCTGGCTGCACCATGTCTGTCACAAGCCATTTGGAAGCCAATGGCAGATCCACATGAAATCACCACAGATGTTTTATCTCAACCTGCCCACCACTGCTCTAGGCCCACTACTCAGCAGGCTCCATCTTACTGGCATCTCTGTTCTACACTATTTTGGTGAAACCCAGTCAATCAAGGCTCTGACTGGTATACTCACGATCAGCAACAGGATATCCAATGGTTCTCCATTGCCACATGGTCATGGGATTTTCAAAAATGTCATGGTATTTATTGAGCCCATTTTTCAAGGATGAGGTTGGAGGCACTGAGGATTTCATTTAATTTATTTAATTCAGTAATGGAAGCTCATTTCAATGAAGCTCTGGAGGACTCTCACAGGCAAGTCGTCCCAAAGAGTGGCCAAATGGTCACATAAATCCAGGCTCATTGAAGTCTACAATGTGAAGTCCATGTGTGTTTTGACTCTCAAATATGGCTGCCAAGTCGTACAAAATAATATCATGTGATATTCTGGCTGAGATTCCCAGTGCTCTGAAGAAAGCCCCCCTGGGCCTAGATCTCAGTTTCCAAGGGCGACTCTCATTTGTGGCCTCCTAATACCCCAACAAAATTCATGGCAATACTTCTCAGAGGTCAGTTCCAGAACTCAGTCTCTATTAGGAATAACACGAGAGTTCAAACCCAGGTGGACCCAGTCTTCTCTTCCTACCACCACACAAATGACCACAATTAAAACCAAAACACTCCCACATGGCCCTCATCTTCTTATATATTGGCACTCATTAAAACTCTGGCTGGAGGTGTCCATGAGGGGCTTAGCCCAAGACAATGTCCAAAAAAAGCTCCCATGCCCCTCATTTTCCTAAATCAGGGTGGCCTGGACACGCTTCCTGTGAACCAGGAGTGATCAAATAGGTCTACCATTAATACTGCTCCGCTTCTACAATTTGAGGCCTACTGACTGTGAGTTTTAGATTCTTTATGTGAATTGGAGTCATGAGAACACCCAAGCACCCATGGGCTAACCTCTACAGGGCTTTGAAGAATTCACCTGACACAAAGGATCCCTATTCTCACATAATGGAAGTCAGGAACCTCACAGAGGAAGGTGAGAGACTCTACCCACAATGACTGCTCTTTTGGCCATGTTGGTTTTGGATGCACACCTGGGATTTTTCTTTAGATCCATCATGTGCTGCAAGTCTAAACCACAGCCTCACACAGGGCCAAGAGGGTGATTCAGACACATCCCTTTCTAAAGTAATTAAGCAAAGAGCCACAGGTGATGCCCATTCATTTCCATTTGAAAACTGTTTTCTTCAGGCTTCACAAAGGGGTGGCCTGAGCCAAAGACATTCCTGACATTCAGGGCAACAGAACAATAGGTAAACAAAAGGCCCAAAGCAGGGTTTCACCACTGAGACATTCTTGGTTACACTGATATCTCAGTTTTCGGAGATGCTCCACATTCCCTTCAGCTCTCAAGTACATAGCCTTGTCACAGAGCTTGGAGGTGGTACATATTCTGGACACAAAACCATGAGCCTATTCTGGAGTGTAAGCAGAATTCAGGAAGAAAACAGAAACTTAGGAAGATAGCAGGTGTTGCCCATCCTTAAGGCAAGCTGAAGTACATTCATAAATTGCACAGGATGAATGCTGGGAAGCTTTCTACTAGATAGGACTCATCCATTGATGCATTCTCTTTTGTAATGTCTTCAACAATGGATACAGTGGGATACACAGACATAGAAACATTTGCGTCGTCAAATGACTTACTAGAAACAGTTCACTCCAAACAAAACAAACCACCTTTCCTACCTATTGTCAGAACATGAGACAAAACCACAAACACACACTTATTCTCACAAAGACTCCTCCATCCCCCAAGTAGGTCTGTGACTATCTGGAGTGTCCTCTGACTGGTGGGCCATACTATGTTTCCCAAAAAACGCTTGTCCTTTCTCAGATCTGGTCTCCTTGGCCAACACTGTGAAATTTTCAGAAGCCAGTGGTGAGCCACTACCTGCTTTCTCAGGAAAGGCCCCTCTGCAGAGCTTTCCTGGCATTTGGCCATCCTAACATCAGTAGTTACCAAGAAAGGCTGAGTCTGTCCTTGGTAAATCCAAACAAGTGAGACCACTGGGACTGGGACTGGGACTGACTATGGGTTCCTGGCTTCCTGGATCCCAAAGTCAGAGAGTTCCCTCACCAAGGAACTCCAGTCAGGTCACCTGCACACCACTTCTCTAGTCCCACTTCTCAAAATACATGGATAACTATTTCAATTAAAAATTAACTAATTTAATAACACCTACCTTTTATCATGCAAAAAGCAAGTCCAACTATACAACATGCCTCCTCTGAACTCCTTGTATTTCAATTCTGTTTAGGTTATATTTCTTCATCATATTAGGATTAGTAGGCAGAGTTTAGTGGGGTATGGGTTAGTGTCAGGGATTCAGTATTTTGAAAGGAACATGGGAAAATTAATCCAATGTGTTTGCAAATATGTGCTACACAAAAGTCTTCCAACACTCAATCAGAACAATGCCTTGACATTACCTTCGCCACAAGTAAGACACAATGAGAGGAGAAGAGTTAGATAATCTGTGAATACATATCTGTAAATGAAAATGTTCAGGAGTTCACAACCTTGGAGGTGGTAGAGGAGTTTCCAAAAGTAAGGGACAGGGTAAAAACTCCACAACCATGAAGCTCTGCTGGCCTAAAGACTTCTGGAGAAACTGCCTCTGAGGTTGGGCACTTGAAATATATGTTGTTGTCTGAAGCTTTAGCTTCCTTTGTAGTGAGTACATCAAAGCTGGGTCTGCATCTATGTGACCTGGAGGACATGGATTCTTATATTCCAATGAACATGTGGCACCAGTGCTGAATTCTCTCTTTGTAGGTAAACTGTTGCCACTGGGGCCTAAGTGTCTCCCTGTGTAGACTGTGAAGCCATTTGGTCATCCTGCACTTTTCGTGTTGTTTCTTGCTCCTGCACTGGGAGTTTTGTATTTCCTTCGTGAAATACAAGGGGTTCAACTGAGAAACAGTGCTGGAGGTAGTTCTGTCACCTTTGGTGGGTCAGCGTCTGCAGGAGAATTCAACAACCAGGCTTCTATCCCACATTGCTTGCTCCCTTGACCAAAACAACCTGATTCTGAACATTGCTCTGGTATTCTCCATATAACAAGATGCCTTTACATACAAGGGTCGGCTGGCTGTACCATGTCAGTCACAAGCCATTTGGAAGCCAATGACAGATCCACATGAAAAAAAATCAGATGTTTTATCACACACCTTCACACCACTTCTGTAGGCCCACTACTCAGCAGGCTCCAACTTAATGTCATCTCCGTTCTATACCATTTTCATGTAACCCAGTCAATCAAGGCACTGTCTGGTACACTCATGATCAGCAACAGGACATCCAAAGGTTCTCCAGTGCCACCTGGTCATGGCAATTTCAAAAAATTCATGGTATTTATCTAGCCATTTTTCAAGGATGAATTTAGAGGCACTGTGAGTTTCAATTCATTCAGGAACCATTAAATGTTGAGGAAGCTCATTTCAATGAAAGGTCTGGAGAACTCTTGTAAGGGTCAGGTGAAGCGTCAGAGAAAGAGACCACCAAGTGACCCACTCATGCAATTTGCAGAAGGGGATTTATTGAACCAGCATGCTGGGGCTCTGTGCCCACTCAAGAAGGTAAAATAGCCCAGAGCCCCGAGCAGGGAATGAGCACTGCTTAAGTACACTTTTGGGAGGTCGGGGATTTTACATATATCACAGTCTCCTTTAACAAATCATTATACACCACGGGAAAATTAAGCAACAACTCCTAAACATGATTAGTTCATTCATTGGCGGGAAAAGGTCAGGCTAGAGTGATAGGTCATTTCTAAACGGGGTACACATTCAAACTGATTGGTTTTAGGGCCTAAAGGACTACATGAACAGTTACACAGAGTCCCAAGTTATTGGAGAACCAGGGAGTCAGTGGGAATATTTACTGGGCAGTTCCAGTATTGTCCTAACAGCTACAGGGTTTTCAGGTTCTGCAGGTAGCATAGAAACCTAACAATACCTAATCCTTTACATTTTAACTCAGACCTTGCAGCTTAGAAACTTTACAACACCCGGTCTTTTACCCTTTAACTTTTACGCTTTAACTTCAATTTCTTTTACCCTTACATTCCCCACTCCTTTTTTTCTGACTACTTTTAATCTTAAAAGTAATGCATCATGATTTTTTAAGGGTTTCACATTTCATGAGTTGTTGTGCGTTCCCTGGAATCATTTTCAGCATGGCCTCCATTTTAGATTTTACTCGGTATTAGACCCCAATTTATCTAACTACACTGACTACCTAACTTTAAACCTGGCTTCATTCCCCTCCCTCTAATTTGGGAATTCCTTCCTGCTGTAAGGAAGGGGGGGCAAAGAGAATCTTTCTGGCTTCTTCAGGCTGAAAAGGGATGGTGTAGGGCAAGCAGTTTGGAGTCCCCCTTTAACAATTGGGTTTATCGAGTGGTCTATGATAAAAGTTCAATTGAGAAGTATTAGGCTGGAGGGCCATTCGAGTGATGGGTGGTCTATAAGAGAAACAAGAATTTATTAAATTAGTGGAACCATATTGATGCAGCAATAGATGTCACAGCACAGGAATATGCCAATGAGTATAATGGCCAAGACTGAGACTAACAATGTTTTTTACCAGGAAGTACCAAGAACCAGAAGCTAAGATATTGTTTTCATGACAAAGTTGGTGAGGACATGCTTCTATCTGAGCATGTAAATCTTTAAGGATATTTGTCACCTTGCCAGAAATGTCAGGGATGTAAACACAACAACTAACATTTAGGTTTATAGATGTCTTTTCCTTTAAGATATAGTCTAATAACTTAATGTCATCTGATCTTGAAAAATCCTTTTACTAGTATGACCTGTGTGTCTAATAGAGAAACCTTTAATTCTGTTAGGGCTGGATAACCACACTAGCAAACACCAAGCCTACCTGTGTAGGTTAGGAATATCTGTGGACATTAAACTAAAAACTACTCTGGCAGTTCCTTTTAATAGTTATCAGGCATTCCCGTCTGAGAATCGCTTTTGTAGCCTCCAGTTTACTTATTTTTGGAAGTTACATTTAACTATTATTATCATTTAAAATGTCCAGGAACAACTGTGCTTTGGCTTTAACTGTCTTTGCTAAGTGTTTAAGATGAAGCAAGTCAAACTGACTTTTGTTCTTTTTTATTGTCAACAGTCAGCTGAGTTTCCCTGGGAGTCCTCGGGGGAACATTATAGCAGCTTCTCAGTTCTGCTAGTGCCATTTACCTTAGGATGGGTCCAGGCCTTGCTTGACCATGTGGCTTCCCTCGGAAGCATCATGGATGTCTCCCCTTTCTGATGACCCTCCTCTTTACAGCAAATGCACTGATTGGCTTTCTGTCCTCCACTGGTCTCTTTAATCTCCCTGCTCAGGAGGTTATGTGGCCTAGAGTTGCAGAGCCCTCTGGAGAAGTCCCCTATTCCCTGATTCAGACTGACTCATGGGCCAAGAGCCGAATATTGTTTTTCTTGGCCCTTTTAATTTAACTAATTTTAAAAACTTGATCTTAAACATCCAGGTAATAAGTTAACAGCCTTCGAGTAAGAGCACTGGGCTTTAATTTCTATCTCTCTATCTTGTAGGTGATAACTTCTTATCTTATGTTGACCCAGGTTGTGTTCTTAAAGCAATACCTCTTTAAAACATTAATAGGCAATCCTTAAACCGTCTATAAGCAAACTACAAAACAAAACTAACTAGGGTAAAAACATATTTAGCTTACATAATAGCTACCTTGAATTCTGGCAGGGTTTTACATCATTATTTTCTATTTGACATCCTAGTAATCTTGGCAAAAACCTACTTTTGGACACAACTTTAACTGTACCGAAATCTGGCTTACTTCTTTTATCGCCACTTTCACATGTAGCGAGATGGGACAGAGCCTTATCTCAAGTAAGGCAGGGCTCTTAATAAATCTCAAGCACTATAGTTCTGAAGCTGATCATTTTACAAAGTTTACATAAATTGTTGTTCAAGTTTACATGAACATTAGCTAACAAAACATAATATCACACCTAAAACATGAATTAAAGAAAGGCTGAAAGCTTTTAACCCTTTTGTAGAAAAGTAGCAAAGTACTTTGGTGTTGTAAATTGTATCTCAGTGTGAAAAGTAACATGGAACTGTACATATCTTATTGATAACAAGTCCAATTGTAGAACACAAATGATATGAACATATCTCCAACATGTTTTTTTTTTTTAAGCCCAGAATTACCATACAACATTAGAACACTAGGTTGATATAATTTTCTTTTGAAGCTTTTACCTTAGAGACTTGTATACCTGGAAGATATGAACTCATTAATAGCACCATAATTAACCTTGCAAGAAGCTGTGTGCTTTTATAGAACTAGGGGGAGATGGTAGGGCTTAGATAAATGGCAGGCAACCCGTTTATTGGTAAGTTCTTCCAGATAGGCGCCATGTTGGAGTTACCAGCACCTGAAGAAAATCAGAGCGAATAAAAACAGAATGAAGATAAAGATTAAAGCAAAGGTCAATTTTGCCAGAAGTTCCATGCTGAAGAACTGACAAAAAAGAGACCAAGGGCCATGAGGCGGCTTAGAAGGACATTAAGACTCATGAATCTAGGATGGAAGATTAAGAGGTTCTCCGAACTTGTTGTCTCCCACTGTCTGATGTCCGTTGCATTCCATCATGCCTGGTAGTGAGCTTCAGCCCTGAGTGAACTGTTCTCTTGAAGATGCTGGGTGTTCATCGGTCATCAGAGTCTTGTAGTGCCTAAGCAGAAGCTGGTTGAAAGTCTAATTAGAAACTTTCTGCAATTGGTTTTGGAAGAACTTCATTATGCAGAGTAGGAGAGCACAAGAAAAGTACTGAAAAATAACAGTTGTTGTTTAACCAAAGTTGTATAATTTTTATTTTTTTTAAGATTACTTGCTCAAAAGCTTACACACATAAACAACTTACACAGGCCTTTTTATCACTTACATAAACCCTCTTAATTACTTAATGACAAAGACTCTCTTATCCAGACACACATTTTCCCTCTATTAAATCCATATCTAGAACCTTTTAGTTTCTCTTTTTCATCTGTTAACCTCCTATTGTTCACACTTTAAAACAATATCTGTAAATTTCTGAATTTAAGCAGATTATTTCATAGACATCAACATTTTATTAGGATCTTTTTGAACACCTAGAAAAATTTATAAGCTTAATTTAAGACGTCTTTATTTTTATCTGTTTACACAATTTAAATTGAACCATTTGAATCACGTGAATCAAAGATATTTGGATCCATTTTTAAAATTTTTTTATGAGCGCTCCTCATCTGTCAATTGTCATATCACTGCAGAATATATGGACGTACAAACATACAGACATACTGACATACAACACATAACTCAAGTGTAACACCCTTGTAGCTTTTTCACGTGAAATCTCCATTGCAACGTTTCAAAACTCCACAGTTGATCAGAAAAACATTAACTTATGTCTGCAGGACCAAAATCATGAGCTAAAAAAAATACAGAATCTAAGAAAAAGCAAGAGTCCTAAAAAAAAGATGACTGGCCAGTAATTAATAAATACCACATAATTTACTTTTTGGTTGGGGTCTAGTTTGAATTCAGGTAAAAAGACACTTTAACCATTTTTTCCCTTGGGCCTGAAATCTGTCTCCTGCTGAGTCCTCCAGGCTTCTTCTATTTCAATATCAGCTTAAGTCCTGGCTGAGGTCTGGAAAGAACTGGGAAAACTGGAATTCTGAGCAGAAAACTCATGCCTAAGGCATTTTAGCTATAACTCATAATTTCCAGGTTTAAGATGTAATTTTTAAATTTTATATCTTTATATGTCTTGATATTATAAACACTTGCCCACACAAAACTAAAAATAGGATCTTTTTCTGATAATATAAAGGCCACCATCAGAGGAAATTTCCTCAGGATCATTAAGCTGCTTCCTTTGTTCTGAAGTTCCTAAAGTAGTATTAAATTTTACCATGTATATCCAAAATCAAGCTTTAAAAATTTTCAAGACTTTTTCTAATTAATGTCACTTCAATAAGCCAGACCAACGTTTTAATTTAGCACCTTTTTTTCCCCTGAATCTTACACACTGAGGGGAACAGATATCATATCATAATTTATTATCTTTGCCCAAGTTAATGCATTGGATTACCTAGTGAAATTTTCTCAGACTACCCAGTTCAAAATTGAAACTTTCTAATTTTTTATGCTAAATATTGATGTTTTCTATCATGAACTATCTGAAATCAAACTAAACGATTGCTTAAACCCAACTTTTAACTGCAAGATAATACAATGCTTTAGAAACCCATTCAGAAACCAAATTGTTACAATAAAAAAATCATCTTTTAGATACACATTTATCCAAGATCATCCCCAAGAAACAATCTATAATATCAACACATTACTACATTTATTGTCCCCTTAGTTAAGTAAATAGAGGTGGGGTAATCCCTAAAGTGCAGGTAAGGAAGGAGGAAACTCCACAAAGCAAAATAGCTTTGGCAGCTGCTGGGAGCCCCTTAGTTCCACCTTTTACTTATAAGGTTAGTTCCTCTGGCTTGGTCTGACCCCAGGCACTAGGAATTTCTCACATCTCCTAACTTTTCAGTAGTCAGCTCCCCAAAAAGTTCACCTTCTGCTTGCAGTTCTTTTGAGTTTAAGAAAAGTTTAAGTGAGATATCAAATTTTTTAGACCCCAGGCATTTCCCTCTGCAGTGGGCGTGCTCAAGCCAACTACAGAAAGAAAATAAAACACTGCTTCCTTAATCTCGCTTAACAAAGGGGTATAAAGTTTATCAAAATTCTTTAAAACACAGCTAAGAGAGGTGTAAAAGGTGAGAACAGAAAAGCAGGCGGTTCTATTGACTTTTGGTCCCTCACAGGAGAAGCATTAGGTTAAAATTTAGCTAAAGTTACTTCCACACATCTATGGCCGTTTGGAATTTGGGACTCTGCATCGGTCCAAAGTAAAACAATGCCATCACACTTAACAGAGACACAGACAAAAAGACACACAAAGATCATCATGTAGCTGCCGTTCGTTCACAACCCCGAGATCTACAATTTTGTGACTCAGGGAGGATGGAGGGAAAAAGGGGAGGAAGAGAAGTATTGAGTGATAGGATCTTGGGGAAAGGGGTTGAAGTAGAGGCAGGGACCAGGAAAGGCTTCACCCATATGGGAGGAAATTTACAGAGGTCCAGCCAGGTTAAAATATATGGCTGCTGGTCTGGATGGCCACGCGGCCCTGGCTGAAAGACAATATCTCTGACTTTGCAGATTAGAGGGAGGTGGAAGGGCCCTCCTGGGGGCCATCATCTCCAAAGGTGGGCCATTCTGAAGTGCAGAGTGTCTGTCAGGTCCGGCATTTCACTGAAAAAGAAAGATTCTGGGCCATTGAGCAGACATCCGCCCAATGATCAAGGGTCAGGGACAGAGGTGAGGAATGGCTTTGTCCCATACTGGGAGTTACTCAAACAAAGACAGGGACAGGACAATATGAACATGATACTAACACGGACACACAGGAAACGTTTAACACAAGTTCAGAAACAAAGATTAAAGGCAGAGAGTGAACTCAACCTGAGAAGAAAAGTAGCCGGCAAGACCTGACGGGTTGGCAGAAGAATCCCTTCTCACCAAATGAGGGTCCATCCACCGCTCCCCGCGTCCCTTGCAAGGACGTGTCCTGTGGCTTAAAGGACACGTCTGCCCACCACACTCTCTGCTGGCAGCCACTCTGCAAACCCAAACCTAGAAACTGAACCCGAACCTAAAAGCTCTGAGAGCTCACTCTCTGCAACGAGCCATAAACCAAACGTGACCAAAAATTCTGAGAGCTCACGCTCTCCACCGAGCCAAAAAACCAAAAAGCTCTAAGCGATCACAAGGGAAAAACAAGAAGGAGAAGTAGAAGAAGAGGAGGAAGAAGAAGAAGAGGAAGAGGCGACTTACTTACCCACTAAAGGAGTTCGTTGGAGCCTCTTTGTCAGGCCATGAGCACTTCCCGGCCAACGCACCAAATGTAAGGGTCAGGCGAAGCGTCAGAGAAAGAGACCACCAAGTGACCACTCATGCAATTGGCAGAAGGGGTTTTATTGAACCAGCATGCTGGGGCTCTTTGCCCACTCAAGAAGGTAAAACAGCCCAGAGCCCCGAGCAGGGAATGAGCACTGCTTAAGTACACTTTTGGGAGGGTGGGGATATTACATACATCAGAGTCTCCTTTAACAAATCATTATACACCACGAGAAAATTAAGCAACAACTCCTAAACATGATTAGTTCATCATTGGCAGGAATAGGTCAGGCTGGAGTGATAGGTCATTTGTAAATGGAGTACACATTCAAAATTATTGGTTTTAGGACCTAAAGGTCTACATGAACAGTTACACAGAGTCCCGAGGTATTGGACACCCAGGGAGTCAGTGGGAATATTTACTGGGCAGTTCCAGTATTGTTATAAGAGCTACAGGGATTTAAGGTTCTTCAGATAGCATAGAAACCTAACAATACCTAATCCTTTACATTTTAACTCAGACCTTGCTGCTTAAAAACTTTACAACAACCGGTATTTTTACCCTTTAACTTTTAAGCTTTAACTTCAATTTCTTTTACCCTTACACTCTCACAGGCAAGGCTTCCCAAAGAGTGGCCAAAATGTCACATGAAGCCAGGCACATTGAGGTCTACAATGTTAGGTCCATGTATCTTTTGACTCTCAACTATGGCTGCCAAGTCTTTTAGAGTAAAATCATGTGATACCCTGGCTGAGATTCCCAGTGCTCTGTGGAAAGCCACCCTGGGACTAGATCTCAGTTTTCAAGGGTGACTCTCATGTGTGGCCTCTTAAATTCCAATCCATTTCTTTGCAATACTTCTCTGAGATCCACAACTCAGTCACTAAGGGAAATCACACTTGTGTTCAAACCCAGGTGAACCCAGTCTTCTCTTCCAACTTCCACACAAATGACCACAATTAAAACCAAAACACTCCCACATGGCCCTCATCTTCTTCCATATAGACACTCATCATAACCTCTGGCTGTAGGTTACCATGAGGGGCGAAGCCCAAGAGAGTGTCCAAAGTAAAGAAAGAGACCACCCCTCATTTGCCTAAAATCATGGTGGCCTGGACACCCTTCCTGTGAATAAGGAGTGATAAAATAGGCCTGCCGTTAATACTGCTCTTCTTCTCCAATTTGAGGCGTACTGTCAGGTATAGATTCTTTATGTGATTTGGAGTCATGAGAAAACCCAAGCTCCTCTGCAGTGGTTTGAAAAACTCATTTGACACAAAAGATCCCTATACTAACTTGATGGAGGTCAGGAACCTAAAAGAGGAAGACACGAGGCTTCATTCACAATGACTGATCGTTTTCACATTTTGGTTGTGGATACATACATGGGATCTTTCTGTAGATCTATCTGGTGCTGAGAATGTAAGCCACAACCTCACGCAGGGCCAAGAGGCTTATTCAGACACATCCCTTTCCAAAACATTTTAGCATATATCCACAGGAAATGCCCATTCATTTCCATTTGAAAACCGTTTTCTTCAGGCTTCAAAAAGTTTAGCCTGAGGCAAAGACCTTCCTGACATTCAGGGCAACAGAACCATAGCTAAGCAAATGGCCCAAAGCAGGGTTTCTCCAATGAGACTTTCCTGGTCACACTGATATCTGAGTTTTCTGAGATGCTTCTATTCCCTTCAACTATCCAGTACATGGTAATGTCACAGAGCTTGGAAGTGGTACAAATCTTGGACACAAAACCATGAGTGTATTCTGGAGAGTGGCCAGAATTCAGGAAGAGAACAGGAACTTAGGAAGGTAGTAGGTGTTGCCCATCTATAAGGCAAGCCGAAGTCCATTCATAAATTGGGCAGGATGAATGCTGGGAAGCATTCTTCTAGACAGGACATTACACTGATGCATTCTCTTTTCTAATGTCTACAACAACAGACACAGTGTGATACACACACATAGAATCACTCGCTTTTTCAAACGACTTATGGAAGACAGTACACTCCAAACCAAACAAACTGACTTTTCTTCCTGTTCTCAGAACATGAGACAAAACCACAGACCCACTCCGACACACACAAAGGCACCTCCTTCCCTCAAGTAGGTCTGTGTCTATCCGGAGTGTCCTCAGACTGGTGGGCCATACAATGTTCCCACGAAATGGCCTGTCCTGTCTCAGATCTGGTATCCTTGGCCAACTCTATAAAGTTGTCAGGAGCCAGCTTTGAGGCACTACCTGCTTTCTCAGGAAGGCCCCTCTTCAGAGCTCTTCTAGCTTTTGTCCATCCTCACATCAGTAGGTACCATGAAAGACTGACGCTGTCCTTTGTAAATTCAAAAAAGTGAGCCCACTGGGACTGGGACTGGGACTGGCTCTGGGTGCCTGGCTTCCTGGATCCCAAGTTCAGAGAGTTTCATCACCAAGGAAGTGAGGTGAGGTCACATCCATCAGGAACTGAATGAGGTCTCCCCTTGGCAACCACTTTGTCCTAACAGTTGCTTCCAAGGGTACCATTAGATTGAATCTGCCCCTAATTCCTGTGACAATTTCACAAGTTAGAATGGTATATCAATCATATGCACCCGGAAACAGCTCTCCACACAGGCCTTGTTTGGACCATCTTCTCTACATTAAGAAGATAGACGCTGATTCAGACACATCCGTTCATCCTGAGAAGGTTGTTTGCCATGGAAGATGACTATTGCTCTCTCATGTCCTTCATTGATGCCTACATGTACTCCAGGGATCATTTCTGCATGGAAGTTTCAGGTTCTCAGCAGGTGAAAGATCCCCTAAATTCCTGTATTGTAAGATCAACTAAGTTCCTGCAATTCATTAAAGTTAGGTTGAGGGAACAGTATGTGGTTAGGGTTAATAACAAGTTCAATTTGGGTTAGGAATCATTCTGAGGGGTGAATAATGGTATTGGGAACCTGCAATATTTATAAGAATATATATGTGAAACATAAGTATGTAAACATAAATTTTTGTAAGATTTGAAGCCCAGAATGGCATTGGGCCCTTGATTGAGACACTTAGCTTTGAATTATGTTCTGCACAGATGTCTCAGATACATCGATATACAATGGCATTGTAGCTTGTACCTTGGATGATTGAATGTCGAAGAGAACATCCTGTCAAAAAGCGATATTCGGTAGCATTCGGAAGATAGTCACTAGGTTTAGGAAGAAGAGTGAGTATAGGATTTGGACCAAAGTTCTTTAGCAAAAGCGTTTCGGGTAGAGAGTGAATGTAAATGTCCGAATATGTGAAGGGTCAGTAACAATGATGAACTGGGGAAAGTATGTAGGAAAGCAGATATCTATAGAAACATTAGGAAATCAGGCAAAATATAAAGTGAGTGCTAGGATCAGACATTTTCAACATGCTTGAGGTTGAATATATAATCTCAGGAAGAAACAAATATGTAGTCATGAAAAGGATTGATATATGAGAGCATTAGGCATCATGTGCATGGATGTTTTTAGTAATCAATGCTCAATCCCATTTAGGCTTTGGTACTATCATAAGTGTGACCTTTGCATTTTGTTTCCAGAATACTACTGTGGTAAAATGTATATGTAGATCAGGTGACATGAGTATATCTTCCACCATTCCTGGGAGTAATATATTGAAGACATGTAAATTAGTATTGGGGGTACAAATAGGTGTACCCTGTGTCTATATGTATAGAGATAATGCATGAATAGACCATATCATGAATAAATAACAGTTTTCACGTATGTAATGGATTGAATTGATATCTGAAAATATATAAGAAATCTTATATTGATATAAACTCATTCATTTCAACCAGTTAGACATCTAACGGTAATATTAGAGTTATAGTTTATCATGAAGGGTGAGTGAGTTTTGCTACAAAAGTCATTATGGAAATCGAAAATAATGTGTTTGGAAATAAGTCTCATGAAAAGTCCAGTCAACAAACATAGAGGAATACAGGTGTTCTGAAGCAGGAAATGATTGAAAGTGAAACAAATGCCTATAAATTTGTGAACTTGTGGATGAAATATATATCCTATGATGTGCATTAACTGATAAAATAGTAATGTACCAGTGTTGAATAAAAATGATTGTCAAAATACATATCATGTCCCAGAAATCTACTTGCATTTATGTTAAACTGGGTAAGTTACTGTAGAAATATTAGGATTTGTATGCACCCTTCACTGAACTTAGGTTTCAGTACTGGAAACAAAAATATATTTCAGGTGAATCAATATTTTTTGAACAATCTTGTGAAAATTTGATTGTAAATCCACATACATGAACATGAATGAATTTAGGGAGTGTTTATTAAAATACATATATTTCATATTTTGAAAAATCTGGACAGTGTTTACACACACACACACACACACACACACACATAGACATTAAAAAGTAGCAATATATATGCCAATTGAAATACATCATGAAATAGATATCATCCACAAATCCAATAATCTTCATTTTACTGAACATAGATTTATGTATAATGTTGTTCAACTAGGAAGCTCACCCATAGTTTGAATTTTCAGTTCCAACAGCGTTTAGGAGGAGTGATCTCTTCTCACAAATTGTTTCTGCCAAGTCAGCAACCTCACAATTATGTACGTGTGATACCAGGTAGGATTCTATATGTGCATATAAAAATACATGTGCTGAATAGGGTACAGAGAAATGGAGACAGTAAGTCACATATTTGTTAACTTTAAAAACACATGAAGAGGGGGAGGGGCAGAGCTGCCAACTGCACCTGCAAGGAAGCCAGACTTGTGACCCACCGGTAGAACAGGCCTAGCGGCCCGCAAGCGTGAAAGACACATTGCCCTGGTTTGTGGAGGGGCAGAGTCGCCACACGCCTTCAAGTTACGCGGACCTGCAACCCACAGGCAGAACAGGCCCAGCGGCCTTCAGAGGGGCAGAGATGCCCCCCCGCACATGCGAAGTAGGCGAACCTGTGAACACCGACATACACGGCCCAGGGGCCCGCCAGGGTGGTAGACACATCACCCCGGTTTGGGGAGGGGCAGAGCCGCCCCACGCACCTGCAAGGTAGACAGACCTGCAACCCACAGAGAGAAGAGGCCCAGCTCACGCCTGCAAGGTAGGCGGACCTGTGACCCACTGGCAGAACAGGACCAGCGCCCGCAGAGGGGTATAGCCGCTGCCCGCTCTTGCAAGGTAGGCGGACCTAAGCCAAAGTTAATCAAAAGGGATAAAGAGGGACACTACATACTGCTCAAGGGAACCATACACAAACAAGACATAAAAATCATAAATATATATGCTCCAAACAATGGTGCAGCTATGTTCATCAAACAAACTCTTCTCAAGTTCAAGAGTCTAATAGACCACCACACAATAATCATGGGAGACTACAAAACACCTCTCTCACTACTGGACAAATCTTCCAAACAAAAGTTGAATAAGGAAACTATAGAACTCATTAACACAATTAATAACATAGACTTAATTGACATATATAGAATATACCACCCAACATCAAGCAGTTACACTTTTTCTCAGCAGCACATGAATATCTCTCAAAAATAGATCATATAGTATGTCACGGGGCAACTCTTAGACAATTTAAAGGAGTACAGATAATACCAGGCATCTTATCTGATCATCCTGGAATGAAACTGAAAATCAATGATAAAAGTAGGAAGGAAAAATCATGCATCACTTGGAGAATGAACAATAGGTTACTGAATGATCAATGGGTTACAGAAGACAACAAGGAGGAAAATAAATAATTCTTAGAGATAAATGAAAAGACAGACACAACATATCGGAATCTATGGGACACATTGAAAGCAATTCTAAGAGGAAAATTCATTGCTTGGAGTTCTTTCCTTAAAAGAAGAAAAAAAAAAAACAACAAATAAATAATCTCATAGTTCATCTCAAAATCCTAGAAAAACATGAGCAAAACAACAGCAAAAGAAGTAGAAGGCAAGAAATAATTAAAATCAGAGCTGAAATTAATAAAATCGAAACAAAAGAAACAATTAAAAAATTGACAAAACTAAAAGTTGGTTCTTTGAAAAAATAAATTAAATTGACAGACACTTAGCCATGTTAACGAAGAGAAGAAGAGAGAAAACTCAAATTACTATCTTACGGGATAAAAATGGCACTATCACAACAGACATATCAGAAATAGAGAAGATAATCAGAAATTATTTTGAATCCATATATTCGAATAAATTAGAAGATAGTGAAGGCATCGATAAATTTCTTAAGTCATATGATCTGCCCAGATTGAGTCAGGAGGATATAGACAACCAAAACAGACCAATATCAATTGAGGAAGTAGAAGAAACCATCCAAATACTACCAACTAAGAAAAGCCAAGGACCAGATGGGTATACAGCAGAGTTTTACAAAACCTTTAAAGAAGAACTAATACCAATTCTTTTCAAAATATTTCAGAAAATAGAAAAAGAGGAAGAACTTCCAAATTCATTTTACGAGGCCAATATCACCGTGATTCCTAAACCAGACAAAGACACTTCAAAGACACAAAACTACAGACCAATATCTCTAATAAACCTAGATGCAAAAATCCTCAATAAAATTCTGGCGAATCAGATACAAAAACATATGAAAAAAAATTGTGCAACATGATAAAGTACGATTCATCCATGGGATACAAGGCTGTTTCAATAGACGGAAATCAATAAATGTTATTCACCACATCAATAGACTTAAAAATAAGAACTATATGATCATCCTGATAGATGCAGAAAAAGCATTCGACAAAGTACAGCATCACTTTATGCTCAAAACTCTAGAAAAACTAGGGATAACAGGAACATACCTCAATATTGTAAAAGCAATCTATGCTAAGCCTCAGGCTAGCATCATTCTGAATTGAGAAAAACTGAAGGCATTCCCTCTAAAATCTGGAACAAGATAGGGATGCCCTCTCTCAACACTTCTGTTCAACATAGTTCTTAAAACACTGGCCAGAGCAATTAGACAAATAAAAGAAATTATAGGCATAAAAATAGGAAAAAAGAACTTAAATTATCACTATTTGCAGGTGACATGATTCTATACCTAGCAGACCCAAAAGGGTGTACAAAGAAATTAATAGAGTTAATAAATGAATTCAGCAAAGGCAGGATATAAAATCAGCATGCATAAATCAAAGGTATTACTGTATATCAGCGACAAATCCTCTGAAATGGAAATGAGGACAACCACTCTATTCAGAATATCCTGAAAAAAAAATAAAATACTTGGGAATTAACCTAACAAAAGAGGTGAAAACTTATACAATGAAAAGTACAGAACCCTAAAGAGAGAAATAGAAGAAGATCTTAGAAGATGGAATAATATACCCTGTTCATGGATAGGCAGAACTAACATTATCAAAATGGCGATATTACCAAAAGTTCTCTAAAGGTTTAATGCAATGCCAATCAAAATCCCAAAGGCATTTCTTGTAGAAATAGATAAAAAAATTATGAAATTCATATGGAAAAATAAAAGACCCAGAATAGCAAAAACAACTCTAAGCAGGAAGTGTGAATCAGGCGGTATAGCGATACCAGACCTCACACTGTACTACAGAGCAATAGTAAACAAAACAGCATACTACTGGTACCAAAACAGGCGGGTGGACCAATGGTACAGAATAGAGAACACAGAAACCAATCCACAAATCTACAACTATCTTATATTTGATAAAAGGGCTAAAAGCATGAAATGGAGGAAGGATAGCATCTTCAACAAATGGTGCAGGGAAAACTGGAATTCCATATGTAACAAAATGAAACTGAATCCCTTTCCCTCGCCATGCACAAAAGTAAACTGAAAATGGATCAAGGAGTTTGATATCATATCAGAGACATGGCATCTGATAGAAGAAAACTTTGGCTACAATCTACATACTGTGGGGTCGGAATCCAAATTCCTCAATAGGACACCCATAGCACAAGAGTTAAAAACTAGAATCAAAAAATGGGACTCACTCAAACTAAATAACTTTTTCTCAGCAAAAGAAACAATAAGAGAGTTAAATAGGGAGCCTACATTCTGGGAACAAATCTTTACTCCTCACACTTTAGATAGAGCCCTATCAGAGTATACAAAGAACTCAAAAAATTAAACAATAAGAAAACGAATAACCCAAACAACAAATGGGCCAACGACCTGAACAGACACTTCTCAGAGGAGGACAAACAATCAATCAATAATTACATGAAAAAATGCTCACCATCTCTAGCAGTCAGAGAAATGCAAAAAAAACCCACCCTAAGATACCATCTCACTGCAGTAAGATTGGGAGCCATTATGATGTCAAACGACAACAAGTGCTGGTGAGGATGTAGGGAAAAGGGTACACCTGTACATTACTGGTGGGACGGCAAATTGGTGCAGCCAATTTGGAAAGCAGTATGGAGATTTCTTGGAAAGCTGGGAATGGAACCACCATTTGACCCAGCTATTTCCCTTCTTGGTCTATTTCCTAAAAACATAAAAAGAGCATGCTACAGGGACAATGATAAATGGATGATCATAGCAACACAATTCACAATAGCAAGACTGTGGAACCAACCTAGATGCCCTTCAATAGATGAATGGATAAAAAAATGTGGCATTTATACACAATGGAGTATTACTCTGAATTAAAAAATGACAAAATCATACAATTTGCAGAGAAATGGATGACATTAGAACAGATTATGCTAAGTGAAGATAGCCAATCCCTAAAAGACAAATGCCAAATGTTTTCTTTGATATAAGGAAAGTAACTAAGAACAGAGTTGGGAGAAAGAGCATGAGAAGAATTTTAACATTAAACAGGGGTGAGATGTGGGAGGGAAAAGTAAAGAGGAGAGATATTGGATGGAAATGGAAAGAGACCCTCATGTTATACAAAATTAAATACAAGAGGAAGTACAGGGAAAGGGGAAAAAAAGAAGGGGAAGAAATTAATTACAGTAGATGGGGTAGATAGGGAAGATTGGAGGGGAGGGAATGGGAGATAGTACAGGATAAGAAAGGCAGCAGAATACAACAGACACTAGTACAGCAATATGTAAAACAGTAGATGTGTAACCGATGGGATGCTGCAATCTGTATACGGAGAAAAATGGAAGTTCATAACAGACTTGATTCAAAGTGTGAAATATAATATGTCAAGAACTATGTAATGTTTTGAAGAACCAACAATAAAATTTAAAGGAAAAAACGCATGGAGAAATATCTCAATTAAAAATTGACTAGATTTATAACACCTACACTTTATCATGCAAAAGGCAAGTCCAACTAAACATCATGCCTCTTCAGAACTGCTTGTATTTCTATTCTGTTTGGGTTATTTTTCTCCATCATATTAGAATTAGTAGTCAGAGTCTAGTAGGGTATGCATTAGTGTCAGGGAGTCAGCATTTTGAATGGAAATAGGGAAAAAATTCCAATGTGTATGCAGATATGTGCTACACAAATATCTTCCCACTCTCTTCCAGAACAATGCATTGACGTTACCTTCACCGCAAATAAGAAACAATTAGAGGAGAAGAGTTAGAAAATCTGTGAATACATATCTGGAATGGAAAATGCTCAGGAGTTCACAAACTTGGAGGTTGTAAAGGAGTCTCCCAAAGTAAGGGACAGGGTAAACACACCACAAACATGGAGGTCTGCTGCCCTAAAGACTTCTTGAGAAACTGCCTCTGAGGATGGGCACTTGAAATATATGTTGTTGTCAGGAGCTTTAGCTTCCTTTGTAGTGAGACCATCAAAGCTGGGTCTGCATCTATGTGACCTGGAGGACATTCTTTCTTATTTTCCAATGCACATGAGGCAGCAGTGTTGAATTCTCTCTTTTTAGGTAAACTGTGGCCACTGGGGGCTAAGTGTCTCCTCGTGTTGACTGTGAAGCCTTTTGGTCATCCTCCACGTTTCATGGGGTTTCCTGCTGCTGCACTGGAAGTTTGGTATTTGCTTCACGAAATACAAGGATTTCCACTGGGACAAAGTTCTGGAAGGAGTTCTGTCACATGTGGTTTGTCAGGGTCTACAAGAGAATGCAAAAACCAGGATTCATCCCCACATAGCTTGCCTCCATGTCCATAGAAACCTGATTCTGAACATTGCCCTGAAAACTGGTTTGGTCCATCTTCTCTACAATAAGAAGAGAGAGGCTGATTCAGACACATCCCTTCATCCTGACCAGGTTGTTTGCCATAGAAGATGACTTTTGCTCTCTCTGGTCCTTCATACCTGCCTACATCTTCTCCAGGTATCATTTCTGAATGGACCTTTGAGGTTCTCAGCAGGTGGAATGTCACCTACTTTCCTGTATTGTAAGAACGACTCTGTCCCTGCTCTTCTGTAAAATGAGATTGAGGGAACAGTGTATGTTTAGGGTTAATAACAGGTTCGATTTGGGTTAGGAATCATTCAGTGCGACAAATAATGGTATTGGGAACCTGCGATATTTACAAGAATATCGAGGTGAAATATAAGTATGAAAACAGAAATCTAGATATGATTTGAAGCACAGAAGGGCATTGGGCCCTTGATTGGGATACTTAGTTTTGAATTATGTTCTGCAAAGCTGTCTCAGATAATTCAATATACAATGGCATAGGACCTTGTACCTTGGATGATTGAATGTAAAAGAGAACATCCAGTCAAAACGAATAGTCGGTAGGATTAGGAAGATAGTCGGTAGGTTCAGGAAGAAGAGTGAGTGTAGTATTTGGACAAAAAATTCTTTAGGAATATGGTTTCGGTTAGAGAGTGAATGTAAATGTCTGCATATATGAAGAGTCAGTCACTATGATGAAATTGGGAAAATATGTAGAAAAGCAGATATCAATAGACATTACGAAAACAGGCAAAGTATTAAGTGAGTGATAGGATTAGACATTTTCACCAGGGTTGAGTTTGAATATATAATCTTAGGAAGAAACAAATATGTAGTCACCAATAGGATTGGCATTTGAGAACTTTAGGCAACCTGGACATGGATGTTTTTAGTAATCCATGTTCTCTTTCCATTTAGGCTTTGGTACAATCATAAGTGTGACCTTTACATTTTTTGTCCAGAATATTACTGTGATAAAATGTATATGTAGATCAGTTGACATGAGTATTTCTACCACCATTTCTGGGAGCAATATATTGAGGACATAAAATTAGTATTGTGGGTACAATGAGGTGTACCCTGAGTCTATGAATATAGAGATAAAGCATGAATAGACCATACTGTGAATAAATAATATAACTGGTTCCAACTTTAAATAATGGATTGAATTGATATCTGAAAATATACAATAAATCATATATTGATATACATTCATTTATTACAACCAGTTATACATCTAATAGTAATATTACTGTTTTGGTTTATCATGAAGAGTTGGTGAGTTTTGCTTCAAAAGTGATTGTGGAAATCGAAAATAATGTGTTTGGAAAGAAGCCTCCTGAAAAGACCAGTCAAGAAACCCTGACAATACATGTGTTCTGAAGCAGGAAGTCATTAAAGATGAAACAAATTCCTATTAATTTGAGAACTTGTGGATGAAATGTATATCCTATGATGTGAAAAAACTGAAGAAATAATAATGTACCAGTGTTGAATACAAATGAACGTCAAATTACATATCATGTCCCATAGGAATCTATTTGTATTGATGTTAGACTGGGTCTTCTACAGTAGAATTATTAGGATTTGTATGCACCATTCCATGAAGTTAGTTTTCATTACTAGGAAACAAATATGTATTTCAGGTGGATGAATATTTCTGAGATAATCTTGTGAAAGTTGGTTATAAATCCACATACATGAACATGAATGAATTTAGAGAGTGTATATAAGACACATATATTTCATATTTTAAAAAATCTGGAGAGTGTGTCTATATATATATATATATATATATATATATATATATATATATATACACACATACACACAAAAAACACACAGACATAAAGAAAGTGCAATATATATGCCAATCGAATTTCATCATTAAATATATATCATTCACAGATGCAAAAATATTTATTTTACTGAACCTGAATTTATGTATAATGTTTTTCTACTAGGAAGTTCCCCTATAGGTTGAATTTTCAGGTCCAACAGTGTTTAGAAGGAGTGATGTCTTCTCAAATTTGTATCTGCCAATTCAGCCACCTCACAAAAAAGTACGTGTGATACCTAGTAAGATTCTATATGTGCATATAAATATACATGTGTGAATAGGCTAGAGAGAAACGTAAAAAAGAATGCACATGTTTGTTAACTTTAAAAACACATAGAGAATATTTCAATTAAAATTTGACTAGATTTATAACTCCTACCTTATATAATTCAAAGGGCAAGTACAACTATACAACATGCCTCCTCTGAATTGCTTGTATTTCTATTCGGTTTGGGTTATTTTTCTCCATTATATTAGAATGAGTAGTCTGAGTCTAGTAGGTATGGGTTAGTGTCAGGGATTCAGTATTTCAAAAGGAAATTTGGAAAATGAATCCAGTGTGTATGCAAATATGTGCAGCAAAAATATCCTCCCACTCTCATCCAGAACAATGCCTTGACATTACCTTCGCCCCAAGTAAGACACAATTAGATGAGAAGAGTTAGAAAATCAGTGAATATGTATCTGAAATTGAACATGCTCAGGAGTTCACAAGCTTGGAGGTGTTAGAGAAGTATCCAAAAGTAAGGTACAGGGTTAACACTCCACAAACATGGAGCTCTGCTGGCCTAAAAACTTTGTGAGAAACTGCCTCTGAGGTTGGGCACATGAAGTATATGTTGTTTTCAGGAGATTTGGCTTTCTTTGTAGTGAGACCATCATAGCTGGGTCTGCATCTATGTGACCTGGAAGACATGGTTTCTTATTTTCCAATGAACATGAGACAGCAGTTGTGAATCCTCTCTTTGTAGGTAAAGTGTGGCCACTGGGGACTAAGTGTCTCCCCGTGTGGACTGTGAAGACATTTGGTCATCCTCCAATTTTGTGGTGTTTTTGCTGCTGCACTGGGAGTTTGGTAGTTGCTTCACAAAATACAAGGAGATCAACTGGGACACAGTGCTGGGGGGACTTCTGTCACGTGTGGTGCATCAGTGTTTACAGGAGAATGCACCAACCAGTCTTCTATCCCTCATAGCTTGCCCCATTGCTCCCTTGTCAATATTAACCTGATTCTGAACATTACCCTGAAAACTCTCCATATAATCAGATGACTTTACATATAAGGGTCTGCCAGCTACAACATGTCAGTCAGAAAGCATTTGGAATCCAATCATAGATCGTCATGGCCCTACCACTCATGTTTTATCACACACGTGCCCACCACTGCTCTAGACCCACTACTCAGCAGGCTCCAACTTACTGGCATTTCTGTTCTACACCATTTTCATGAAACCCAGTCAATCAAGGCACTGTCTGGTAAACTCACGATCAGCAACAAGACATCCAAAGGTTCTTCCATGCCCCCTGGTCATGGAAATTTCAAAAATTTCATTGTATTTATTTAGCCATTTTTCACGGAGGATGTCGGAGGCACTGTGGGTCTCAATTCTTTCAGGAACCATTAAATGTTGAGGTAGCTCATTTCAATGAGAGCTCTGGAAAACTCTCATAGGCAAGGCTTCCCAATGAGTGGCCAAAAGGTTACATAAAGCCAGGCCCATTGAAGTCTACAATGTGAGGTTCATGTGTGTTTTGACTCTCAACTATTGCTGCCAAGTTTCAAGAATAAAATCCTGTGATATCCTGGCTTAGATTCCAAGTGATCTGTGGAAAGCAACCCTGGGCCTAGATCTCAGTTCCAAGGGTAACTCTCATGTGTGGCCTCCTAAAATCTCAACAAAATTCATGGCAATACTTCTCTGAGGTCAGTTCCACAACTCAGTCTCTAAGGGGAATCACATCAGAGTTCAAGCCCAGGTGGACCCAGTCATTTCTTCCAACTGCCACACAAATGACCAAGATTAAAACAAAAACACTCCCACATGGCCCTAATCTTCTTACATATTGTTATTCATTGTAATGTCTGGCTGAAGATTTCCATGAGGGGCAAAGCCCAAGACAGTGTCCAAAATAAGCTCTCTTGCCCCTCATTTGCCTAACGTCAGGGTGGCCTGGACACCCTTCCTGTGAACCAGGAGTGATCAAATAAACCTGCCATTAATAATGCTCTGTTTCTCCAATTGGAGGCCTACTGAATTTCAGGTATTGATTCTATATGTGATTTGGAGTCATGCGTAACCCCAAGCACCTCTGCAGGGCTTTGATGAACTCATTTGACCCAAGGAATCCATTTTCTCACTTGACGGAGGTCAGGAACCTAAGAGAGGAAGGCAAGAGACTTCATCCACAATGACCAATCTTTTTGCCATTATGGTTTTGGATGCACACATGGGATCGTTCTTTAGATCCATCAGGTGCTGAGGATGTAATTCACAGCCATACACAAGGCCAAGAGGCTAATTCAGCCACATCCCTTTCCAAAGCAATTAAGCAAAGAGCCACATGTGATGCCCATTCATTTCCATTTCAAAACTCTTTTCTTCAGGCTTCACAAAGGGGTGGCCTGAGGCAAAGACTTTCCTGACATTCAGTGCAACAGAACAATAGGTAAGCAAAAGGCCCAAAGCAGGGTTTCTCCACTGAGACGTTCCTGTTCACACTGATATCTGAGTTTTCTGAAATGCTGGCCATTCTCTTCAGCTATCAAGTACATGGCCATGTCAGAGAGCTTGGAGTGGTACAAATCTTGGCCACAAAATCATGAGCCTATTCTGGAGAGTGGCCAGAATTCAGGAAGAAAACAGGAACTTAGGAAGATAGAAGGTGTTGCCTCTCGATAAGACAAGCTGCAGTCCATTCATAAATTGGACAGGATGAATTATGGGATGATTTATACTAGATTGGACACATTCATTAATGCATTCTCTTTTCTAATGTCTACAACAACGGACACAGTGGGATACACAGACATAGAAACACTCGTCTGGTCAAACGACTTACTAGAAAAAATCCACTCCAAACCAAACAAACCAACTTTCCTACCTATTCTCAGAACATGGCCTGTCCTCTCTCACATCTGGTTTCCTTGGCCAACTCTGTGAAGTTGTCAGGAAAAAGGGGTGAGCCACTACCTGCTTTTTCTGGAAAAGTCCCTCTTCAGAGCTCTCCTGGCTTTTGGCCATCCTCACATCAGTATGTACCAAGAAAGACTGACTCTGTCTTTGGTAAATTCAAACAAGTGAGCCCACTGGTACTGGGACTTGGACTGGGACTGACTCTGGGTGCCTGGATGCCTGGATCACAAAATACACAGAGTTCCATCACCAACGAAATGAGGTGAGGTCACTTCCTTCAGAAAATTAATGAGGTCACCACCTAGTGTCTCATGAAAAGGAAGCTGCCCCTATTTCCTCTGAAACTTTCACAATTTAGAATGGTATAGAAACCAAAGGCACCTGGGAACAGCTCTTCACACAGTCCTGGTTTGATACATCTTCCCTACATTAAGAAGAGATAGGCTGATTCAGACACATCCTTTCATCCTGATCGAGTTTGCAAACAAAGATGACTTTTGCTGTCTCAGGTCCTTCATCGCAGTCTACGTCTTCTCCAGGGATAATTTCTGTATGGATTTTGAAGTACTCAGCAGGTGGAAGATCTCCTAATTTCCTGTATTGTAATACTAACTTTGTCCCTGCTCTTGTGTAAAGTGAGATTGAGTGAACAGTGTATGGTTAGGGTTAATAGCATGTTCGATTTGGGTTATCAATCACACACCAGAGTTCAAGCCCATTTGGACTTAGTCATCTCTTCCAACTGCCACACAAATGACCACAATTAAAATCAAAACACTCCCACATGGCCCTCATCTTCTTTCATATAGACACTCCTCATAACCTCTGGCTGCAGTTTTCCATGAGGGGCACAGCCCTAGACAGTGCCCAATATAAGCTCCCTTGCCAATCATTTGCCTAAAGTCAGGGTGGCCTGGGCACCCTTCCTGTGAACCAGGAGTGATCAAATGGTCCTGCCGTTAATACTGCTCCACTTCTCCACTTTGAGGCCTTCTTACTGTGGGGTTTAGATTCTTCTTTTTTAAAAATTTTTTTGGAATTTTAATTAGAAAGTAAAAAACAATGTGTTGCAGAATATTAAATTTCTTATGGAAAAGTCTTCATCTTGTTTGTGAAGGAAACCTTGATGCCCTGACAATCTGGTTATATGGAGACACTCAAAATTTTCTGTTACATACTACATGGATGAATGGCTACAGCACATAGTTTTTGAAAACTGAAAGGCAGATAACAGCAAGTAAGATAACAAATAAAAGACAATTTTATTAAAAAATAAAGTTGTAAAATGACTCAATTTTTGAAAATTCAATTCCTTTTTTTTTCTTTTTTTTGATTGTTCAAAACATTATAAAGCTCATGATATATCATCTTTCATACATTTGACTCGATTGGATTATGGACTCCCATTTTTACCCCAAATACAAATCACAGAATCTCATCAGTTACACACGCACGTTTTTACATAATAGCATATTAGTGATTGTTATATTCTGCTACCTTTCCTATCCCTATTATCCACCCTCCCCTCCCCTCCCATCTTCCCTCTCTACCTCATCTGCTGTTGTTCAATCCTCTCCCTTGTTTACCCCCATTCCCCTCAGAAGCTCTTATATGTAATTTTGTGTAACATTGAGTGTCTCCTACCATTTCCATAGGATTTCCCTTCTCTCTCCCTTTCTCTCCCCCCACTCACCTCTGTTTAGTGTTAATATTTTCCTCATGCTCTTCCTCCCTTTTCTGTTCTTATTTGCTCTCTTTATATCAAAGACAACATTTGGCATTTGTTTTATAAGGATTGGCTGGCTTTGCTTAGCACAATCTGTTCTAATGCCATCCATTTCCCTGCAAATTCTATGATTTTTCATTTTTCAGTGCTGCGTAATAATCCATTGTGTATAGATGACACATTTTTTTTTATCCATTCGTCTATTGAAGGGCATTTTGGTTGGTTCCACAGTCTAGCTATTGTGAATTGTGCCGCTATGATCATTGATGTGGCAGTATCCCTATAGTGCGCTCTTTTAAGATCCTCAGGGAATAGTCCGAGAAGTGCGATAGCTGGGTCAAATGGTGGATCCATTCCCAGCTTTTTCAGGAATCTCCATACTGCTTGACAAATTGGCCTCACCAAATTGCATTCTCACCAGCAGTGTACAAGTGTACACTTTTCCCCACATCCTCGCCAACACTTATTGTTGTTTGACTTCATAATGGCTGCCAATCTTACCGAAGTAAGATGGTATCTTAGGGCGGTTTTGACTTGCATTTCTCTGACTGCTAGAGATGGTGAGCATTTGTTCATGTACTTGTTGATTGATTGTATGTCCTCCTCTGTGAAGTATCTCTTCAGGTCCTTGGCCAATTGGTTGATTCTGTTATTTGATATCTTATTGTTTGATTTTTTGAGTCCTTTATATATTCTGGATATTAGGGCTCTATCTGAAGTGTGAGGGGTAAAAATTTGTTCCCAGGATGTAGGCTCTCTATTTACCTCTCTTACTGTTTCTCTTGTTGAGAAAAAACTTTTTAGTTTAAGTAAGTCCCATTTGTTTATTCTTGTTATTAACTCTTGGGCTATGGGTGTCCTATTAAGGAATTTGAAGCCCGACCCCACAGTATGTACATCGTAGCCAAATTTTTCTTCTATCAGATGCAGTGTCTCTGATTTTATACCTAGCTCTTTGATCCATTTTGAGTTAACTTTTGTGCATGGTGAGAGAAAGGATTTCAGTTTCATTTTGTTGCATAAGGATTTCCAATTTTCCCTGCACCATTTGTTGAAGATGCTATCCTTTCTCCATTACATGCTTTTAGCCCCTTTTTCAAATATAAGAAAGTTGTACTTTTGTGGATTCGTTTTTGTGTCCTCTATTCTGTACCATTGGTCCACCTGCCTGTTTTGATACCAGTACCACGCTGTTTTTGTTACTATTGCTTTGTAGTACAGTTTGAACTCTGGTGTCGCTATACCTCCAGATTCACACTTTCTGCTTAGAATTGCTTTTGCTATTCTGGGTCTTTTGTTTTTCCATATGAAATTCATGATCGCTTTATCTATTTCTACACGAAATGCCATTGGGATTTTGATTGGCATCGCATTAAACATGTAGAGAACTTTTGGTAATATCACCATTTTGATGATGTTAGTTCTGCCTATCCATGAACAGGGTACATTTTTCCATCCTCTAACATCTTCTTCTATCTTTCTCCTTAGGGTTCTGTAGTTTTCATTGTATGAATCTTTCACCACTTTGTTAGGTTGATTCCCAAGTATCTTATTTTCTTAGAGGATATTGTGAATGGGTGGTTTCCCTTATTTCCATTTCAGAAGATTTGTTGCTGATATACAGGAATGCCTTTGATTTATGCGTGTTGATTTTATATCCTTCCACTTTGCTGAATTCATTTTATCAACTCTAGCAGTTTCTTTGTAGACCCTTTTGGGTCTGTGAAATATATTATCATGTCATCCACAAATAGCGATAATTTAAGTTTTTCTTTTCCTATTTTTGTGCCTTTAATTTCTTTTGTCTGTCTAATTGCTCTGGCTAGTATTTCAAGAATTAAATTGAATAGAAGTGGTGATAGAGGGCATCCCTGTCCTTTTCCAGATTTTAGAGGGAATGCCTTTATTTTTTCTCCATTTAGGGTGATGCTAGCCTGAGGTTTAGCATATATAGCTTTTACTATGTTGAGTTAACTTCCTGTTATCACTAGTTTTTATAGTGTTTTGAACATAAAGGGATGCTGTACTTTGTTGAATGCTTTTTCTGCATCTATCGAGATGATCATATAGTTCTTGTTTTTAAGTCTATTGATGTGGTGGATTACATTTATTGATTTCCGTATATTGAACCAGCCTTGCATCCCAGTGATGAATCCTACTTGGTCATGAAGCACAATTTTTTTGATATGCTTTTGTATTTGATTCGCCAAGATTTTATTGAGAATTTTTGCATCCAAATTCATTATAGTAATTGGTCTGTAGTTTTCTTTCTTTGAAGTGTGTTTGTCTGGTTTTGGGATCAGGGTGATGTTGGCCTCATAGAATGAATTTGGAAAAACTCCTTCTTTTTGTATTTCTTGAAATAGCTTGAAAAGTATTGGTATTAATTCTTCTTTGAAGGTTTTGTAGAACTCCACTGTATACACATCAGTTCCAGGGCTTTTTTTGGTTGGTGGTCTTTTGACGGTTTCTTCTATTTCTTTCTTTGTTATTGGTCTATTTAAATTGTGCGTGTCTTCCTCACTCAATCTGGGATGATCATATGACTTAAGAAATTTATCTATATCTTCATTATCTTCTATTTTATTGGAATATAGGTTTACAAAATACTTTCAAATTATCTTCTGTATTTCTGTAGTGTGTGTTGTGATATTGCCTTTTTTATCCCATATGTTAGTCATTTGAGTTCTCTCTCTTCTTCTCTTCTTTTGCATGGCTAAGGGCCTGTTGATCTTATTTATTTATTCAAAGAACCAACTTTTATTTTTTTTCAATTTTTTAAATGTTTTTTTTTTGGTTTCAATTTTGTTGAATTCTCCTCTAATGTTAATTATTTCTTGTCTTCTACTACATTTGCTGTTGTTTTGCTCTTCCTTTTCTAGGTTTTTGAGGTGTTGTGTGAGTAAATTTATTTGTTTTTTTTTTTCTATTTTTGAGGATAGAATTCCAAGAAATGAATTTCCCTCTTAAAACTCCTTTCATTGTTTCCCATAGAATCCAGTATGTTGTTTCTCTATTGTCATTTGTCTCTAAGAATTTTTTGTCTCCTCCTTTATGTCTTCTGTAACCCATTGATTATTCAGTAACATATTGTTCATTTTCTATGTTATGTAGAATTTTTCTTTCCTTCTTTGATCATTGATTTCCAGTTTCATTCCCTTATGATCAGATATGGTGCATGGTATTATCTCCATACCTTTATATTTATTAAGAGTTTCCCTATGGCATAACATATGCTCTGTATTTGAGTAGGATCAATGTGCTGTTTGAAGAACTTGTATCCACTTGATGGTGGTTGATATATTCTATATATGTACGTTAAGTCTAGGTTATTGATTGTGCTATTGAGTTATATAGTTTCTATATTCAGCTTTTGTCAAGAGGATCTGTCTAATGGCGAGAGTTGTGTTTTGAAGCCACCCAAAATTATTGTTTTATAGTCTATTTGACTCTTGAACTTGAGGAGAGTTTGTTTTATGAACTGTGCAGCACCATTGTTTGGTGCATACAAATTGAGTAATTGTTATGTCTTATTGGTGAATGGTACATTTTAACAGTATATAGTGTCTTCTTTATCACTTTTGATTAACTTAGGTTTGAAGTTGATTTTATTTGATATGAGTATGGCAACTCCTGCTTGCTTTCAAGGGCCAACGATGGCTGCCAAGTCTTTCAGAATAAAATCATGTGATATCCTGGATGAGATTCCCATTGCTCTGTGGAAAGGCACCTTGGGCCTAGATCTCAGTTTCAAAGGGCGACTCTCATGCGAGGCCTCCTAAAAACCATCACAATTCACAGCAATACTTCTATGAGGTCAGTTCCAGAACTCAGGCTCTAAGGGGGATCACACCAGGGTTCAAGCCTGGTGGACCCTGTCATCTCTTCCAACCCCCACACAAATGACCACAATTAAAATCAAAACACTCCCACATGGCCCTCATCTTCTTCCATATAGACACTCATCATAACTTCTGGATGGAGGTTTCCAAAAGGGTCGCAACCAATGACAGTGTCCAAAATAAGCTCCCTTGCCTCTCATTTGCCTAAAGTCAGGGTAGCCTGGACACCCTTCCTGTGAACAAGGAGTGATAAAATAGGCCTGCCTTTAATACTGTTCTGCTTTTGTAATTGAGGCCTACTGAAAT
This sequence comes from Callospermophilus lateralis, assembly GCF_048772815.1. Lineage (NCBI taxonomy): Eukaryota > Metazoa > Chordata > Mammalia > Rodentia > Sciuridae > Callospermophilus > Callospermophilus lateralis. The sequence goes on along the minus strand of NC_135313.1, from coordinate 120,207,216 downwards.
TTAGGTATAGATATTTTATGCGATTTGGAGTCTTGAGAAAACCCAAGCACATCTGCAGAGCATTGAAGAACTCATTTGACCCAAAGTATCCCTATTCTCCTTTGATGGAGGTCAGGAACCTAACAGAGGAAGGCAAATTCTTCATCCACAATGACTGCTCTTTTTGCCATTTTGGTTTTGGATTCACACATGGGATCTTTCTTTAGATCCATCAGGTGCTGAGAATGTAAGCCACAGCATCACACAGGCCAAGAGGCAGATTCAGACACATCCCTTTCCAAAGCAATTAAGCAAAGAGCCTCAGGTGATGCCCATTTATTTCCATTTGAAAACTGTTTACTTCAGGCTTCACAAAGGGGTGGCCTCAGGCAAAGGCCTTCCTGACATTCAGGGCAGCAGAAGAATAGGTAAGCAAAAGGCCCAAACTAGGGTTTCTCCACTGAGACTTTCTTGGTCACACTGATATCAGAGTTTTCTGAGATACTCGCCATTCCTATTACCTAACCAGTACATGGCCATATCACAGAGCTTGGAGCTGGTACTTATCTTGGACACAAAACCATGGGCGTATTCTGGAGAGTGGCCAGAATTCAGGAAGAAAACAGGAACTTAGGAAGATGGCAGGTGTTGCCCATCCATAAGGAAAGCTGCAGTCCATTCATAAGTTGCACAGAATGAATACTGGGAAGCTATCTAGTAGACAGAACACATCCATTGATGCATTCTCTTTTCTAATGTCTACAACCACGGATACAGTGGGATATAAAGATACAGAAACACTCGCCTTGTCAAATGACTTACTAGAAACAGTCCACTCCAAAACAAACAAACCAATTTTCCTACCTATTCTCAGAACTTGAGACAAAACCACAAACTCACACTCACACCCACAAAGGCACTGCATTCCCCCAAGTATGTCTGTGACTATCCGGAGTGTCCTCTGACTGGTGGGCCATACTATGTTACTCCAAAATGGCGTGTCCTAGCTCAGATCTGCTCTCTTTGGCCAAATCTGTGAACTTGTCAGGAACCCGTGGTAAGCAACTACCTGCTATCTCTGAAAAGAACAGTCTTCAGAGTTTCCAGGTATTTGGCCCTCTTCACATCCGTAGGTACCAAGAAAGACTGACTCTGTCTTGTTAAATCCAAACAAGTGAGCCCTGGGACTTGGACTGTGACTGACTCTGGGTGCCTTGCTTCCTGGATCCCAAGATCACAGAGTTCCATCACCAAAAATGTAAGGTGAGGTCACTTCCTTCAAGAACTGAATGAAGTCACTGCCTTAGAAACAACTTTGTTTTAACAGTTGCTTCCAAGGGTCCCATGAGATGGAGGCTGCCCCTACTTGCTGTGACTCATTTATAAGTTAGAATTGTGTATCAACCATTGGCACCAAGGAACAGGTCTCCACACAGGCCTGGTTTGGTCCATCTTCTTTACATTAAGACGAGAGAGGTTGATTCAGACCCAACCATTCATCCTGAGTAGGATGTTTGCAATGGAAGATGAATTTTGCTCTCTCAGGCCATTCATAGCTGCCTACATCTTCTCCAGGGATCATTTCTGCATGGTCCATTTAGGTTCTCAGCAGGTGGAAGATCCCCTATATTCCTGCATTGTAAGACCAACTCTGTCCCTGCTCTTCTGTAAAATTAGATTGAAGGAAAATTTTATTATTAGGGTTAATAACATGTTCGATTTGGGTTAGGAATCATTCTGTGGAATAAATAATGGTATTGGCAACCTGTGAAATTAATAAGAATATATAGGTGAAATACAAGTATGAAAAGAGAAATCTATGTAAGTTTTGAAGACCAGAAGGGCATTGGGCCCTTGATTGCATACTTAGCTTTGAATTATATCCAGCACAGTTGTTTCAGAAAAATCGATAGACAATGGCATAGGACCTTGTACCTTGGATGATTGAATGTGGAAGAGAACATCCAGTCAAAAAGGGATAGTTGGTAAAATTAGGAAAATAGTGGGTAGGTTTAGAAAAAAGAGTGAATACAGGATTTGGACCAAAAGTTCTTTAGCAATAGGGTTTTGGGTAGAGAGTGAATGTAAATGTCAGCACATGTGAATAGTCAGTCACAATGAAGAACTGGGGAAAATATGTAGGAAAGCAATATTTGAAGATGTATAAATTAATTGGAGTTAAAAGTAGGTGTATCCTGTGTCTATGAATATAGAGATAATGTATTAATAGACCATACTGTGAATAAATAATATAACTGGTTCCATATTTAAATAATGGATTGAATTGATATCTGAAAATATACAGGAAACCTCATATTGATATACAATCATTCATTCCAATCAGTTATACATCTAATGGTGATCTAAGGTTTATGGTTTATCATGAAGAGTCTGTGAGTTTTGCTTCAAAAGTGATTATGGATATCGAAAATAATGTATTTGGAGAGAAGTCTCATTAAAAAACCAGTCAAGAAACCTGAAGGAATACATGTGTTCTGAAGAAGGATGTGATTGAAAGTGAAACAAATGCCCATAAATTTGTGAACTTGTGGATTGAATATATATCCTATGATGTGCAAAAACTGAAGAAATAATAATATACCAGGGTTGAATATAAAAGAACGTCAAAATACACATCATGTCCCATAGGAATCTACTTGCATTGATGTTAACCTGGGTCAGTTACTGCAGAATTATTAGGCTTTGTATGCACCATTCACTGAAGTTAGTTGTCAGTACAGAGAAACAAATATGTATTTCAGGTGGATGAATATTTTCGAGAATAGTCTTGTGAAAAGTTGATTATAATTTCTCATATATGAACATTAATGAATGTAGACACATATATTTCGTATTTTGAAAAATATGGAGAGTGTATGTGTGTGTGTGTGTGTGTGTGTGTGTGTGTGTATATATATATATATATATATATATATATATATATATATATATATATATCTCAAACTCACACGGACATTAAAAAGCAGCAATATATATGCCAATTGAAATTCATAATGAGATATATAACATCTACTAATGCAAAAAATATACTTTACTGAACATGGATTTATGTATAATGTTTTACAAGGAAGCTCACCCATAGGTTGAATTTTTAGTTCCAACAGCGTTTACGAGGGGTGATCTCTTCTCACAATTTATATCTGCCGAGTCAGCCACCTCACAAAAATATACGTGTGATACCAGGCAGGATTCTATATGTGCATATAAAAATACATGTGCTGAATAGGCTACAGAGAAAGGGAGACAGGAATTCACATATTTGTTAACTTTAAAAACACATGCAGAACCATTTCAATTAACAATTGACTAGATTTATAACACCTACCTTTATTATGCAAAAGGCAAGTGCAAAAATACACCATGCCTCCTCTGACCTGCTTGTATTTCTAATCTGTTTGCGTTACTTTTCTCCATCATATTAGGATTAGTAGTCAGAGTGTTGTAGGGTATGCGTTAGTGTCAGGGATTCAGTATTTCGAATGGAAAAAAGGCAAAAGAATCCAATGTCTATCAAATATGTGCTACCCAAAATTTATCCCACTCTCATTCAGAACAATGCCTTGAAATTTCCTTCACCTCAAGTAAGACATAATTAGAGGAGAAGAGTTAGAAACTGTGAATATATATCTGGAAAGAAAAATTCTCAGGAGTTCACAGACTTGGAGGTGATAGTGTAGTTTCCAAAAGTAAGGGACAGGAGAATGCACCAACATGGCTTCTATCCCACATAGCTTGCCCCCGTGTTCATAGCAACCTGATTCTTAACATTGCCCTGAAACCTCTGCATATAACAAGATGCCTTTACAAATAAGGGTATGCTGGCCTCACCATGTCAGTCACAAGCCATTTGGAAGCCAATGGCAAATCCAAATGGCCACATCAGAGATGTGTTATCACAAACCTACACACCACTGCTCTAGGCACACTTCTCTGCAGGGTCCTACTTACTGGCATCTCTGTTCTACATCATTTTCATGAAACCCAGTCAATCAAGGCACTGTCTGCTATACTCATGATCAACAACAGGACATCTAAAGATTCTCCAGTTCTACCTGGTAATGGGAATTTCAAAAATTTCTTGGTATTTATGTAACCATTTTACAAGGATGAAATTGGAGGCACTGTGGGTTTCAATTCATTCAGGAACTATTAAATGATGAGGAGGGATATTTCAATGAAAGCTGTGAAGTCTTTTCAAAGAGGGGCCAAATGTCACAGGAAGCCATGCCGATTGAGGTCTACAATGTAAGGTCCATCTGTGTTTTGACTCTCAACTATGGCTGCCAAGTCTTTCAGAATAAAAACATGTGATACCCTGGCTGACATTTCCAGGGCTCTGTGGAAAGCCACTCTGTGCCTTGATATCAATTTCCAAGTGTGAGTCTCATGCATGGCCTCCAAAAATCCCAACACAATTTATGGCAATACTTCTCTGAGGTCTGTTCCAGAAATCAATCTCTAAGGGAAATCACACCAGAGTTCAATCCCAGGTGGACACAGACATCTCTTCCAACCCCCACAGAAATGACCAGAATTAAATTCAAAACAGTCCCACATGGCCCTCATCTTCTTCGATATAGACAGTCATCATATCCTTGGCTGAGGTTTCCATGAGGGCGAAGTCCACGACCATGTCCAAAATAAGCACCCTTGCTACTCATTTGCCTAAAATCAGGGTGGGCTGGACATCCTTTCAGTGAACCAGTAGTGATAAAATAGGCCTTCCATTAATACTGCTCTGCTTCTCCAGTATCAGGCCTACTGACTGTGAGGTATAGATTCTTTATTTGATTTGGAGTAATGAGAAAACCCCAGCACATCTGCAGGGTTTTGAAGAACTCATTTGACGCAAAGGATCCCTATTCTTACTTGATGGAGGTCAGCAACCTAAGAGATAAAGGCAAAAGACTTCATTCAGAATGACTGATCTTTTCAATATTTGGTTTTGGATGCACACATAGAATTTTTCTTTAGATCTATCAGGTGCTGAGAATCTAAGCCACAGCCTCACACAGGGCCAAAATGCTGATTCAGACACATCCCTTTCCAAGGCAATTAAGCAAAGAGCCACAGGTGATGCCCATTCATTTCCATTTTAAAACTGTTTTCTTCAGGCTTCAAAAAAGAGTGGCCTAAGGCAAAGACCTTCCTTACATTCAGGGTAACAGAACCATAGTTAAGCAAATCGCCCAATGCAGTGTTTCTCCAATGAGACTTTACTGTTCACACTGATATCTGAGTTTTCTGAGATGCTTGCCATTCCCTTCAGCTATCAAGGATATGGTCATATCACAGAGCTTGGAGGTGGTACATATCTTGGACACATAATGAAGAGCGTATTCGGGAGAATGGCCAGAATTCAGGAAGAAAACTGGAACTTAGGAAGGTGTTGCCCATCAATAATTCAAGCCGCAGTCCTTTCATAAATTAGGCAGGATAAATGCTGGGAAGCTTTCTACTAGACAGGATACATCCATTGTTGCATTCTCTTTTCTAATGTCTACAATCATGGACACAGTGGGATACATAGACACAGAATCACTCGCCTTGTCAAATGACTTACTAGAAACAGTCCAATCCAAACCAAACCAACCGCCTTTCCTACCTATTCTCAGAACATGAGACAAAACAACAAAACCACAACCCCACCCACAAAGGCACCTCCTTCCTCCAAGTAGGTCTGTGACTATCTGGAGTGTCCTCTGACTGGTGGGCCATACTATGTTCCCCCGAAATGGTCTGTCCTGTCTCAGATCTGGTCACCTTGTCCAACTCTGTGAAGTTTTCACGAGCCAGGGGTGAACCACTATGTGCGTTCTCAGGAAAGGACACTCTACAGAGCTCTTCTGGCATTTGTCCATCATGACTTCAGTAGGTACCAAGAAATACTGACTCTGTCCTTGGAAATCCAAAGAAGTGTGAAAACTGGGACTGAAAGTTTGACGGGCTCTGGGTGCCTGGCTTCCTGGATCCCAAATTCAGAGAGTCCCATCACCAAGGAAGTAAGGAGAGGTCACTTCCTTCAGGAACTGAATGAGATCACTGCCTTGGCAACAACTTTGTCTTAACAGTGTCTTCCAAGGGTCCTATGAGACGGAGGCTGACGCTACTTCTTCTGACACTTTCACAAGTTAGAATGGTATATCAACCATAGATACCTGATAACAGCTCTCAACACAGGTCTGGTTTGGTCCACCTTCTCTGCATTGGAAGAGGAAGGCTGATTCAGACACAAACCTTCATCCGGACCAGGGTGTTGGCCATGATAGTCAACTTTTGCTCTCTCAGGTCCTTCATAGTTGCCTACATTCATCTCCAGGGATCATTTCTGCATGGACAATTGAGGTCTCAACAGGTGGAAGATCCCCTACATTCCTGTATTGTAAGACCAACTCTGTCCCTGCTCTTCTATATAGTTAGATTGAGGGAACAATGTATGGTTACACTTAATAACATGTTCGATTTGGGTTAGGAATCATTCTGCTGCATGAATAATGGTATTGGAAACCTGCGATATTTATAAGAATATAGAGGAGAAATATACGTTTGAAAACAGAAATCTAGGTAAGATCTGAAGCCCAGAAGGGCATTGGACCCTTGATTGGAATACTTAGCATTGAATTACATTCTGCACAGATATCTCAGATAAATCAATATACAATGGCTTAGGACCTTGTACCTTGGATGATTGAATGTGGAAGAGAACGTCCAGTCAAATGTGATAATCGGTAGGATTAGGAAGATAGACGTTAGGGTTAGTAAGAAGAGGGAGTATAGGATTTGGACAAAAAGTTCTTTAGCAATAGGGTTTCGGGTAGAGAGTGAATGTAAATGTCAACACCTCTGAAGAGTCATTCACAATTATGAACTGGGGAAAATATGTAGGAATACAGATATCAATAGAGACATTAGGAAATCAGGTAAAGTATAAAGTGAGTGATAGGATTAGACATTTTCAACAGGGTTGAGTTTGAATATATAATCTTAGGAAGAACCAAATATGTGGTCCCTAATAGGATTGATATTTGAGAGCATTAGGCAACCTGGACATGAATGTTTTTAGTAATCAATGTTCACTTTCCATTCAGTCTTTGGTACAATCATAAGTGTGATCTTTGCATTTTGTGTCCAGAAAATTACTGTGATAAAATGTATATGTAGATCAGGTGACATAAGTATTTCTTCCACCATTTCTGGGAGCAATATTTTGAAGACGTATAAATTAGTATTGGGGGTACAAATAGGTGTACGCTGTGTCTATGAATATTGAGAAAATGCATGAATAGACCATTCAGTGAATAAATAATATAACTGGTTCCAACTTTAAATAGTTGATTGAATTGATAGCTGAAAATATACAGGATATCTTTTATTGATATACATACATTCATTCCAACCATTTATACATCTAATGCTAATATTAGGATAATGGCTTATCATGAAGAGTGTGTGAGTTTTGCATCCAAAGTGATTATGGAAATCGAAAATAATATGTTTGGAAAGAAGTCTCATGAAAAGTCCAGTCAAGAAACCTGGAGGAATACATGTGTTCTGAAGCAGGAAGTAATTGAAAGTGAAACAAATGCGTAAAAATTTGTGAACTTGTGGATGAAATATATATCCTATGATGTGCAACAATGAAGAAATAGTATTGTACCAGTGTTGAATGAATATGCACGTCAAAATACACATCATGTCCCATACGAATCTACGTGCATTGATGTTAAACTGGGTCAGTTACTGTAGAACTATTAGGATTCATATGCACAATTCACTGAAGTTAGTTTTTTGTACTAGGAAACAAATATGTATTTCAGGTCAATGAATATTTCTGCGAATATTCTTGTGAAAAGTTGATTATAAATTCACATACATGAACATGAATGAATTTTGGAAGTGTATATAAGACACATATATTTCATATTTTAAAAAAGTTGGAGATTGTATATATATATATATATATATATATATATATATATATATATATATATACAAAAAAAACACACACATGGACATTAAAAGGTAGCATTATATATGCAATTCGAAATTCATCTTGAAATATATATCATCCACTGATGCAAAAATATTCATTTTACTGAACATGGATTTATGTATAATATTGTTCTACTAGGAAGCTCACACATAGGTTGTATTTTCAGTTCCAAAAGCGTTTAGGAAGAGTGATCTCTTCTCATAATTTGTATCTTCACTCAGCCACTTCACAAAATGTAGATGTGATACAAGATAGGATTCTATATGTGCATATAAAAATACATGTGCTGAATAGGCTACAGAGAAAGGGAGACAGGAATTCATATATTTGTTTACTTTAAAAACACATGGAGAACTATTTCAATTAAAATTTGACTACATTTATAACACCACCCGTTTATCATGCAAAAGGCAAGTCCAACTATAGAGCATGCCTCCTCTGACCTGCTTGTATTTCTATTCTGTTTGGATTGTTTTTCTCCATCATATTAAGATTAGTGGTCAGAGGCTAGTAGGTTTTGTGTTCGTGTCAGGGATTCAGTATTTCAAATGGAAAATGGGAAAATGAATCCAATGTGTATGCAAATATGTGCTACACAAAAATCTTCCCACTCTCATCCAGAACAATGCCTTAACATTACCTACACCCTAAGAAACACACAATTAGAGGAGAAGAGTTAGAAATCTGTGAATACATATCTGGAATGGAAAATGTTGAGGAATTCACAAGCTTGGAGGTAGTAGATGAGTTTCTAAATGTAAGGGACAGGGTTAACACTCCACAAACATGGAGCTCTTCTGGCCTAAAGACTTCTTGAGAAACTGCCTCTGAGGTTGGGCACTTGAAATATATGCTGTTGTCAGGAGCTTTGGCTTCATTTGTAATGAGACCATCAAAGATCAGTCTTCATCTATGTGACCTGGAAGACATGGTTATTTCTTTTCCAATGAACATGACGCAGTAGTGCTGAATTCTCTCTTTGTAGGTAAACTGTTGCCACTGGGGCCTAAGTATCTCCCTGTGTGGACTGTGAAGCCATTTGGTCATCTTCAACTTTTCAGGGTATTTCTTGCTGCTACACTGAGAGTTTGGTATTTGATTCACAAAATACAAGGAGTTCAAATGGGTCATAGTGCTGGAGGAAATTCTGTCACGTGTGGTGTGTCAGGGTCTGCAGGAGAATGCATCAACCAGGTTTCTATCCCACATAGCTTTCCCACTTGTCTATAGCAACCTGACTCTTAACATTGCTCAGATACCTCACCGTATGACAAGATGCTTTTTCATGTAAGGGTCTGCTGGCTGCACCATATCAGTCACAATCCATTTGGAAACCAATGGCAGATCCACATGGCCCCACCAAAGATGTATTATCACACACCTACACACCACTGTTCTAGGCCCACTTCTCAGAAAGCAGCAACATACTTGCATCTCCGTTCTCAACCATTTTCATGACACCCAGTCAATCAAGGCACTGTCTTGTACACTCCTGATCAGAAATAGGACATCCAAAGTTTCTCCAGTGCCACCTGGTCATGAGAATGTCCAAAAATTCAATGGTGTTTATCTCGCCATTTTTCAAGGATGAAATTGGAGGCACTGTGGGTTTCCCGTTCATCCAGGAACCATAAAATTTGAGGAAGATCATTTCAATGAAAGCTCTGGAGAACTCTCACAGACAAGTCTTCCCAAGGAGTGGCCAAAAGGTCACATGAAGCCAGGCACTTTGAGATCTACAATGTGAGGTCCATGTGTGTTTTGACTCTCAACTATGGCTGCCAAGTCTTTCAGAAAAAAATCATGTGATATCCTGGCTGAGATTCCTAGGGCTCCGTGAAATGTCACCCTGGGCCTAGATCTCAGTTTCCAAGGGCGATTCTCATGCGTGGCCTCCTAAAATCCCAACACAATTCATGGCAATACTTCTCTGACGTCAGTTCCAGAACTCAGTCTCTAAGGGGAATCACACCTGAGTTCCATCCCAGGTGGACCCAGTCATCTCTTTCAAAAGCCACACAAATTAGCGCAATTAAAACCCAAACACTCCCACATGGCCCTCATCTTCTTCCATCTAGACACTCATCATAACCACTGGCTGGTGGTTTCCCTGAGGAGAGCAGCCCAAGCAAGTGTCCAAAATAAGCTCCCTTGCCCCTCATTTGCCTAAATTCCCGGTGGCCTGGACACCCTTCCTGTGATCCAGGAGTGATCAAATAGGCCTGCCCTTAATTCTGCTCCACTTCTCCAATTTGAGGCCTAATGACTGTCGGGTACAGATTCTTTATGTGAATTGGAGTAATGAGAAAACCCAAGCACCTATGGCCTAGCCTCTGCAGGGTTTGAAGATATCATTTGACCCAAAGAATCCCTTTTCTCACTTGATGGAGGTCAGAAATCTAACAGAGGAAGGCAAGAAAATTAATCCTCAATGACTGCTCTTATTGCCCTTTTGGTTTTGAATGCACACATGGGGTCTTTTTCAGATCCATCACGTGCTGAGAATCTAAGCCACAGCCTCACACAGGGCCAAAAGGCTGATTCAGACACATCCCACCGTGTCCAAAAAAAGCTCCCTTGCCCTTCATTTGCCTAAAGTCAGGGTGGCCTGGACACTTTTCCTGTGAACTAGGAGGTGATCAAATAGGTTTGTCGTTAATACTAGTTGGCTTCTCCAATTTCATGACTACTGAATGTGGGGTTTAGATTCTTTTAGTGAATTGGAGTCATGAGAAAACATAAGCACCTATTGGCTAGCCTCTGCAGGGCTTTGAAGAACTCATTTGACCCAAGGATTCCTATTCTCACTTGATGGAGTTAAGAAACCTTACAGAGGAAGGCAAGAGTTTCTCCAGAATGACTGATCTTTTTGCCATTTTGGTTTTGGATGCACACATTGGATCTTTCTTTAGGTCCATCTGGTGTTGAGACTCTAAGCCACAGACTCACAGAGGGCCAAGTGTCTGATTAAGACACATCACTTTCCAAAGCAATTAAGCAAAGAGCCACAGGTGATGCCCATTCATTTCCATTTGACAACTGATTTCTTCAGCCTTCACACAGTGGTTGCCTGAGGCAAGACCATACTGACATTCAGGGCAACAGAACAATAAGTAATCAAAAGGTCCAAAGCAGGGTTTCTCCACTGAGACTTTCCTGGTGACACTGATATCTGAGTTTTCTGAAATGCTCACCATTCCTTTCAGCTATCCAGTACATGGCCATATCACAGAGCTTGGAGGTGGTTCATATCTTGGACACATAAACATGCACCTATTTAGAGATTGACAAGAATTCAGGAAGAAAACAGAAACTTCAGAAGATCGTAGGTGTTGCCCATCCTTAAGGCAACCTGCAGTCCATTCATAAATTGCGCAGGTTGAATGCTGGGAAGCTTTTTACAAGATAGGACACATCTATTGATTCATTCTCTTTTCTTTCTTTTTTTTTTTACAATATGGGGGCAATATTTATTAATTAAAACTATGTCTAATAGTTTACAAAGATGCTAATTAACAATAAAAGTATAATTTACCTTAAAATCCTCAGTGAGACTGAGGCTTCACATCGTCTTCAGAATTCTGAAGTGTGCTCCAGGCAGGGCACAGGTAGGTGTGCAGGGAAGCACCTGCGACCATGCAGGATTCCAAGGCCAAGAGGCTCCACAAAGTAAACTTCTGGGCTCCCCTGGAAGTCCCACTCTCTATCCCCCATTGTCCCTGTAATCTTGCCCCCCAAATTCCATCTCCAAAGTAAGTGCTTGGTTTATCGTCGAGAGAATCTGTTCTTGAAAGCTTTAATTGTCTTGGGCATCATTGGTGCGATTTTCTTCACAGCTGGTTTCCTAGGATCATAGGAGATGGTACTACTGACCACTGGCACCAAGTGGGCACTGCTGGTGTTGGGGCCATCATAGGCTGGCTGATCAGAGCTGGGGGTTCAAGCTGTTGCTGCTGGCAGGAATGTGGCTGCTTCCTGTGCTATATGGGGCTGGCTTAATCTTGACTTTCTCAGAGAGAGCTGCTCCTCCTGTTCCAAACTTCTCTTGCCTCCAGTGGACATCTCTAGGTGGCTTGGCCACAGAGTTGACAAAGGTCATCTTTGCTCGCCCGCCCTTGGGCTTATTGGCATTTGCACATTGGATTTTCTTTGTTAGCACTCGTAGCTGCTGCTCTCGGGCATTCTGAAGCCGCAGGTACATCTCCCGCCAGGACTCATACTCTTCTGGTCTTTCTTCTTTAAAGTCTTGGTGACAATGAACTTTCCATAATTGATCTGTGTCTTCAATTAATACGTGATTGTATTCTTCTATGTGATATAGCTGATCAGGAGTACACCTCTCAAAAACAGGTTCAAGAATAGAAAACGGTACTCTTCCCACTTCAAAGATGGAATCGATGTTGTTTTTAAGTACAAGGATGCACTGCTAGTACAAGGTCATCATTTTGGGGAGATAGGCACACTTGGAACCGGAATATACCTGCATCTTGGAATTCATTCTGTATCCAGTGAATCCAGCTTCTTCTTCTTCCTGGGGTGATTATAATGCTTTTCTCTTTGGCTGGAAGGAGGGCATCACTTCAAGGGAAGAAAGTGGACGGTAATTGCTCTGGATGGTGGGTAAGGGGAGGTCTGGCAATACTGGCAGTGCATCAGTAGGGACCTTTCTCAGCCTGGTTGAGTCGGCTCCAGCCAGCTGCAGCTTCTCTGACCTGCTCTCATTCCCCTTGGGTGATTTCTGAACTGAGTTTAAGTTTTTACTAGTGCTTTTGGAATCACTTTTTTAAAGTCCTTTGTCTCCAAGTGCCGTGGCTGGAGTTTTCACAATCTTCTTCTTTTTCTTCTGGGGCTGGTCATAGCTGAGGTATGATTCAAATGTCATGGTGGGCTGCTCGAATTCATCCTCCACGTCTGCCTCCCCTGCCTTAGGGAGTGAGCCCAGTGACTTTCTATCCAAATTAGAAGTCTTTACTTTCCCTTCTTCAGCCTTTATATTGTTAGAAACCTTCTCTTTTGTTCTAAGCAACAGGTCTCCAGCCCCTCTTCCTATGTCTGTGCTGTCCACGCGTTGCTTGCTTATGTCCGATTTGGTTTTTGCAGCATCCTTGTGCTTTGGCTTTTTAAGGTGCTTGTCTGAAGCAACCTCCGAGCGTAAAAACTTTCCTTTGAGGCTGCTGCCTTCTCTTTCTTTCTCTTTCTTGGCAGCACTAGAAGGTGGTCTCTCCTTGGCACTATCCCCTTGGAGTGGCCTTCGGGTCTCCTCTTTTGAGAGGGACTTGTGTGGCTTCTCTCTGCCCAAAGCAGAGGCCTTATCATCACCCTTTGCATCAATAGGGCGTTTTTTTTTTTCATGTGGCAACATCTGTGTTCCTTGTTTTGGTTCAAGATCCCCTTTCCCTAGGGTTCTCCCAGGTGATGTTCTTGACTAACTCCCAGTCTGACCTGAAAGGCATTATTGTGGCCTTTTCCAGGTTTCTGGTGTGAAACAATGGACTCATGGTCCTTCTCTGGTGACCTGTAATGGTCTGTGTACATCTGATGAGGACTTGCACAGAATGGAGGGGACTGGACATGGCCATAGTCAGAAGATTCGGGGTCTGATGAGTATGTAGGTGACACCCTGTGACACCTCTTCCTCTCATCTCTCCTCTCATGACTGTGAGACACTTTGTTAGGTTGTTCACATTCTGAGAGTTTTCTGTGTTTTTTCTGTCTGTGCTTGGGACTATAGGATCGGCTGCCTGACGCCTTGCTGTTTTCTTGGTAGTACCCTTCCATCTCCTCCTCCCTCTGAACCGAGGGTGCTTTCGGGAATTGCTTTTCTCAAAGTCCTGTTCATCAGCCTCATTGTTTCACAAGGATATCTACTGTAATAGGCAAGGTGGAGATTTTCTTCAAATATTTCAATAGCATCTTGGGGTCCGGGTTTGTAGCCAGGCGTGCCTGCAGCTTCTCCACAACTTGGAGCGCCGACTCCACCACCATTGCTGTCACTGGCGTGGCCTCCTCATTATCTTTTCTAATGTCAACAACCACGGACACAGTAGGATACACAGACATAGAAACACTCTCCTTTTCAATCGACTTACTAGAAACAGTCCACTCCAAAACAAACAAACTGCCTTTCCTACCTATTCTCAGAACATGGGACAAAACCACAAACTCTCACCCAAACCAACAAAGGCACCTCCTTCACCCAATTAGGTCTGTGACTATCCGGTGTGTCCTCTGACTAGTGAGCCATAGTATTTTACCCAAAAATGGACTGTCCTGTTTCAGAAATGGTCTCCTTGGCCAACTCTTTGAAGTTGTCAGAAGCCAGCAGTGAGTCACTCACTGCTACCACAGGAAAGGACCCTCTTCAGAGCTATCCTGGCATTTGGCCATCCTCACATCAGTAGGTACCAAGAAAGACTGACTCTGTCCTTGGTAAATACAAACAAGTGAGCCCACTGGGACTGGGACTGGGACTGGCTCTTGGTGCCTGGCTTCTTGGATCCCAAGTTCAGAGAGTTCCATCACCAATGAAGTTAGGTAGGTTACTTTCTTCAGGAACTGAATGAAGTCACTGCCTTGGCAACCACTTTGTCCTAACAGTTGCTTCCAAGGGTCCCAGGAGATGGAGGCTGCCCCTACTTCCTGTGACACTTTCACAAGTTCGAATGGTATATCAACCATTAGCACCCGGAAACAGTTCTCCACACAGGCCTGGTTTGGTCCATCTTCTCTACATTAATAAGAGAGAGGCTGATTCAGACACATCCCTTCATCCTGACCAGGTTGTTTGCCATGGAAGATGACTTTTGCTCTCTCAGGTCCTTCATAGCTGCCTACATCTTCTCCAGGGATCATTTCTGCATGGACCTTTGATGTTCTCAGCAGGTGGAAGATCCCCTACCATCCTGTATTGTAAGACCAAATCTGTCCCTGCTCTTCTGTAAAGTTAGATTGAGAAAACAGTGTATGTTTAGGTTTAATAGCACATTCGATTTGGGTTAGGAATGATTCTGCTGGATGAATAATTATAATGGGAACCTGTGATATTTTAAGAATATAGACATGAAATATAAGTATGAAAACAGAAATTGAGGAAAGATTTGAATCCCAGAACGGCATTGGGCCCTTCTTTGGGATACTTAGCTTGAATTATGTTCTGCACCAAGGTCTCAGATATATCGATATACAATGGCATAGGACCCTGTACCTCGGATGATTGAATGTAGAAGAGAACATCCAGTCAAAAAGGGTTAGTCCGTAGGATTAGAAGATAGGCAGTAGGTTTATGAAGAATAGTGAGTCTATGAGTTGGAGAAAAAAAGTTCTTTAGCAATAGGCTTTCAGTTAGAGAGTGAATGTAAATGTCAGCACATGTGAAGAGTCAGTCACAATGATGAACTGGCGAAAATATGTAGGAAAGTAGATATCAATAGAGACATTAGGAAATCAGGCGAAGTATAAAGTGAGTGATAGGATTAGACATTTTCAACAGGGTTGATGTTGAATATATAATACTAGGAAGAAACAAGTATGTAGTCACCAATAGGATTTACATGGAGAGCATTAGGCAACATGAACATGGATGTTTTAGTAATCCATGCTCACTTTCCATAAAGGCTTTGGTGCAATCATAAGTGTGACCTTTGCATTTTGTGTCCAGAATATTACTGTGATAAAATGGATATGTAGATCAGGTGACATGAGTATTTCTTCCACCATTATGGGGAGCAATATTTTGAAAACTTATAAATTAGTATTGGGCATACAAATCGTAGTACACTCTGTTGATGAATATAGAGATGATGCATGAATAGACCATATTGTGAATAAATTATATAACTATTTCCAACTTTAAATAATGGATTGAATTGATATCTGAAAATGTATAGGAAATCTTCTATTGATATACATACATTCATTCCAACCAGTAATATATCTAATGGTAATATTAGCGTTAGGGATTATCATGAATAGTGTGTGAGTTTTGCTTAAAAAATGATTATGGAATCGAAAATAATGTGTTCAGAAAGAAGTCTAGTGAAAAGATCATAAAGAAACATGGAGGAATGCATGTGTTCTTAAGGAGGAAGTGATTGAAAGTGAACCAAATGCCTATAAATTTGTGTACTTCTGGATGAAAAGATATATCCTTTGATGTCCATCAACTGAAGAAATATTAATGTACCTGTGTTGAATAAAAATGATCTTCAAAAAACACATCATGTCCCATAGGAATCTACTTGCATTGATGTTAAACTGGCTCAGTTACTGTAGAAATATTAGGATTTGTAAGCACCATTCACTGAAGTTAGTTTTCAGTACTAGGAAAGAAATAGGTATTTCAGGTGGTTGAATATTTCTGAGAATAATCTTGTGAAAAGTTGATTATAAATCCACATACCATGAACTTGAATGATTTTAGGGAGTGTTTAATAAGATACATACATTTCATGTATTAAAAAATCTTGAGAGCATATATATATATATATATATATATATATATATATATATATGTCTCATGGAGAAATATTACAATGAAAATTTGACAAGATTTATAACACATACCCTTGATAAAGCAGAAGGCAAATCCAAGTATACACCATGCCTCCTATGAAAGGCCTGTATTTCTATTCTGTTAGGTGTCTTTTTATCCATCATATTAGATTAGTAGTCAGAGTTTAGTAGGGTATGAGTTAGTGTCAGGGATCAGTATTTTAATTGGAAAATAGGAAAATGAGTCTAATGTGTATGCAAATATGTACTACACTAAAATCTTGCCACTCTCATCCAGAACAATTCCTTGCAATTAACTTCGCTCCAAGTAAGACACAATTAGTGGAGAGAAGTTTGAAAACCTGTGATTACATATGTGGAACTGAAAATGCTCAGGATTTCACAACATTGGATAAGGTAGAACAGTTTCCAAAAGTAAGGGAGAGGTTAAACACTCCAAAAACTTGGCGCTCTGCTGGCCTGAAGACTTTTTGAGAAACTGCCTCTGAGGTTGGGCACATGAAATATATATATTGTTGTCAGGAGATTTTGCTTCATTTGTAGTGACACTATCAAGTCTGCGTCTGCATCTATGTGACCTGGATGAAATGGTTCTTTGTTTTCTAATGAACATGAGGAAGCAGTTCTGAATTCTCTCTTTGTATTTAAACTGTGGCCACTGGGAGTTAAGTGTCTCCCCATGTGGTCTGTGAAGCCATTTGGTCATCCTCCATTTTCATGGTGTTTCTTACTGCTGCACTGGGATTTTGGTATTGGCTTAATAAAATACAAGGAGTTCAAATGGGACACAATGCTGGAGGGAGTTCTGTCACGTGTGGTTGTTCAGGGTCTTCAGGAGAATGTTCAAACACGGGTCTATCCCACATAGCTTTCCCCCTTGACTGTAGCAACTGGATTCTGAACATTGCCCTGAAACCTCTCAATATAACAAGATGTTTTTATATATAAGGGTCTGATGGCTGTACTATGTCAGTCACAAGATATTTGAAAGCCAATGGCAGATCCAGATGGCCCCAACACAGATGTTTATTCACAAACCTATAGTCCACTACTCTATGCCCACTACACAGCAGGCTCCAACTTACTGGAATCTCTGTTCTACACCATTTTCATAAAACCCAGTCAATCAAGGCACTGTCTTTTACACTTATGATCAGCAACCGGACATCCAAAGGTTCTCCAGTGCCACCTGGTCATGGGAATTTCAAAAGTTTCATCGTATTTTTCTAGCCATTTTTCAAGGATGAAGTTGGAGGCACTGTGTGTTTCAATTCATTCAGGAACCATTAAATGGTGAGTAAGCTCATTTCAATGAAAGCTCTGGAGAACTCTCACAGGCAAGTCTTGCCAAAGAGTGGCCAAAAGGTCACAGGAAGCCAGGCCCATTGAGGTCTACAATGTGAGGTCCATGTGTGTTTTGAGTCTCAACTATGGCTGCCAAGTCTTTCAGAAAAAAAAAATCATGTGATATCCTGGCTGAGATTCTCAGTGCTCTGTGGAAAGCCACCCGGGTCCTAGATCTCAGTTTCCAAGGGTGAATCTCATTCGTGGCCTTCTATAATCTCAACACAATTCATGGCAATATTTCTCTGTGGTCAGTTCCAGAACTCAGTCTCCAAGGGGAATCACGCAGAGTTCAAGCCCTGGCGGACCCAATCATCTCTTTCAACCGCCACACAAATGACCACAATTAAAACCAAAACACTCCTACATGGCCCTCATCTTTTTCCATAAAGACACTCATCATAACATCTGGCTGGAGGTTTCCTTGAAGGGCACAGCCCAAGACAGTGTCTAAAATAAGCTCCCTTGCCCCTCATTTGCCTAAAGTTAAGATGGCTTGAACACCCTTCTTGTGAACCAGGAGTGATCTGTAATTGTAAATGAAATTGAAATTAAAGTTTAAAAATTAGAGTGTAAAAGACCGGGTGTTGTAAAGTTTTTAAGCTGCAAGGCCTAGGTTAAAATATAAATGTCCAGGTATTGTTAAGTTCTGATGCTACACGCAAAACCTGAAATTCCTGTAGCTTGTAGGGCAATTCCCGGACTGCCCAGTAAATATTCCCCCTGACCGCCTGGTTGTTTAATAATCTAGCACCCTGTGTGGCCTGGCACATAGGCATCGCAGGGCCTAAACCAATCAGTTTGAATGTTTACCCCGCTTTAGAACTGACCTATCACTCCCGCCTGACCTGTTCCCGCCAATGAATGAACTAATCATGTTTAGAAATTGTTGTTTGATTTTCCCACGGTATATGGTGATTTGTTAAAGGAGACTGTGATATATGTAAAATCCAGCCCTCCCCAAAAAGTGTACTTTAGCACTGCTCAACCCATGCTTGGGGCTCTGGGATGCTCTCCCTTCTTGAGTGAGCATGGAGCCCCAGCATGCTGGATTGGATCCTCAATAAACACCTTTTGCAGTTGCATGAACTGCGGTCTCTTGGTGGTCTCTTCCTCCGACATTCGCTGGACCCTTACCTTTGGTGCATTGGCTGGGAATCGCGCAGTGCCGAACAAGGAGACCCCAACAGACCCCTCTGGGGGTAAGTAAGGCGCCTCTTTCCATTTTTCCTTGTGATCGCTCAGAGCTTTTTGTTCAGGTTTGGTTTTTCGGTTTTCGATTTAGGTTTGCAGAGTGGCTGGCAACGGAGAGCGTAAGTTCCCCTTGGCGGTGGTGGACAAACGTGTTCTAAAGCCACAGGCCACGTCCTTGCAAGGGACGCCTTAGAGGACTCGGGGAAGGATGGATGTGCCCTCATTAGGTGAGGAGAAACGGAAGTGCCCTCATTAAGTGAGGAGGGACGGATGAGCCCTCAATAGGTGACTCTTCTGCCAACCCATCAGGTCTTCCCGGCAACTTTTTTCTCTCAGGTTGAATTCAATATCTGCCTTTGTGGTCTAACCCATCAGGTTTTTCCAGTTTCTAGGTTCTAATCTTTACTTCTGAACTCGTGTTAAATGTTATCTGTGTGTCCGTGTTTGTGTCACATTTGTATTGACCTTGTCTCTATTTGAGTAACTCTCACTATGGGACAAAGCCATTCCATGCCTCTGTCCTTGAAACCTTTCCTGGTCCCTGCCTCCAATCTGACCCCTTTGCCCACGGTCCTATCACTCAAACCTTCTGCTCCTCTCCCTCTTCCCTCCATTCTCCCTGAGTCACAGGATTGTAGATCTTGGGGTTGTGAACAAACGGGAGCTGCATGATGATCTTTGTCTTTTTTTCTGTGTTTTTGTTAAATGTGATGGCATTGTTTGGACCGATGCAGAGTCCCGAGTTCCAAACTGCCTTACATGTGTGGAAGTAACTTTAGCTAAATTTTAACCTAATGCTTCTCTTGTGACGGACCAAAAGTCAAGAGAAACGCCAGCTTTTCTGTTCTCACCATTTACACCTCTCTTAGCTGTGTTTTAAAGAACTTTGATAAACTTTACTCCCCTTTGTTAAGCGAGATTAGGGAAGCAGTGTTTTATTTTCTTCCCGGAGTTGGCTTGATCACGCCCACTGCAGAGGGAATTGCCTGGGGTCTAAGAACATTGATATCTCGATTTAACTATACTCAAAACCCTGTCCTCATTATTAAATTTGCATTAATTGGCTTTGGGGATGGGATCCAAAACTTCAGACATAAATTTTGACACCCCAGTGGGGACTTTAAATCAACCCCACTCTGCCCTCTTGGGGAAGCCTAGCACTCAATACAACTGCAAGCAGAGGATGGACTTTTTGGGAGCTGACTACTAAAAAGTTGGGAGATATAGAATATGCCTGGTGCCTGGGGTCAAACCAAAACAGAGGAACTAATCCTGTAAGTAAATGGTGAGGCTAAGGGACTCCCAGCAGCTGCCCGAGCCATTTTGCTGTGGGGAACTCCCTTATTCCTAACCTGCACTTTAAGGATTACTCCACCTCTGTTTACTTAACAAAAGGGACAATGAATGCAGTAATATGTTGATATTATAGATTGTTTCTAGGGATGATCTTGACTGAATGTGTATCTAAAAATGATTTTTTTAATTGTTACAATTTGGTATCTAAATGGGTTTCTAAAGCTTGGCACTATCTTACAGTTAAAAGTTGGGTTTAAACAATTGTTTAGTTTGATTTCAGGTAGTTCCTGCTAGGAAACTTAAAAACTTAGGATAAAAAAAAATTAAGGAGTTTTAATTTTGAACTAGGAAGCCTGAGAAAATTTCACTAGATATACCAGTGCATTAACTAGGGCAAAGATAATAAATTATGATATGGTATCTGTTCCCATCAGTGTGTCAGATTTTTTTAAAAAGGTGCTAAATTAAAACGTTGGTCTGGCTTATTGAAATGACATTAATTAGCAACAGTCTTGGAAATTTTTAAAGCTTAATTTCGGATACACATGGTAGTGTGTGGTTCTTTTTAAATAAATTTTAGCCAATTTAATGTAACTTAATACTACTATAGAAACTTCAGAACAAAGAAAGTTGCTTAATGATCCTATAGAAACTTCTTCTAATGGTGGCTTTTATATTATCAAAAAATGATCCTATTTTCAGTTTTGGGTGAGCAAGTTTTTCTAGTGTAAAAAAATCTAAATATATAAAATTTTGAGAAATGCATCTTAAGCTTGCATCAATATTTTCAACATCCAAACCTGGAAATTATGACTTGTAGCTAAAATGCCTTAGGCATGAGGTTTCTGCTCAGAATTTGAGCCTTTCCAGTTTTGGAGACCTCAGGCAGGACTTAAGTTGATATGCAAATAAACGGTGACTGAAGCTCTCAGCAGGAGACAGATAAAAAGGAATAAAAGTGTCTTTTTACCTGAACTCAAACTAGACCCAACCAAAATGTACATTATATGGTATTTACTAATTACTGGCCAGTCATCTTTTTTAGGACTCTTGCTTTTTCTTAGGTTCTGTATTTTTTTTTTTTTTCAGCTGATGATCTTGATCCTACAGACGCGTTAATGTTTTCTGATCAGTTCTATTTTTGATCAACTGTGGAGTTTTTAAACATTGCAATGGAGATTTCACCTGAAAAAGCTACAAGGCCTTTACTATTGTGTTATGTGTTACATTTGTGTTATGTGTTGTATGTCGGTATGTGTGTATGTGTGTATGTCAATATATAATGCAGTGATAGGACAATTGACAGATGAGGAGCACTCATGAAAAATTTAAAAATGGATCCAAATATCTTTGATTCACGTGATTCAAATGGTTCAATTCAAATTGGGTAAAGAGATAAAAATAAAGATGTCTTTAAAATTAGGCCTATAAGTTTTCTAGGTGTTCAAAAAGGCCCTAATAAAATGTTGATGTCTATAAAATAATCTGCTTAAATTCAAAAATTTACATGTATTGTTTCAAAATGTGAACAAAAAGAGGTTAACAGAGGGAAAAGAGAAACTAAAAGATTCTAGATATAGATTTAATAGAGGGAAAATGTGTTTCTTGATAAGAGAGTCTATATGATTAAGTAATTAAAAGGGTTTACGTAAATAATAAAAAAGGTTGTGTAAGTTGGTTATATGTGTAAGTTTTGAGCAAGTAATCATAAAATATTACACAGCTGGTTAAACAAGTACTGTTTTAGAAAATTGTGCCATGTTATTTCTTTAAAAAGCTAAACTTGGTTAATTCAAAATTACCAATGTAATTGTGTTAATGTGTTCATATCTTCCAGGTATACAAGTCTGTAAGGTAGAAGCTTCAAAAGAGCATTGTATCAACCTGGTGTTCTAATGTTGTACGGTAATTCTAGGCTTAAAAGGAAAACATGTTGTAGATTTATGTATATCATTTGTGTTCTATAATTGGACTTGTTATCAATAATATATGTAAAGTTCCATGTTACTTTTTACACTAAGATACAATCTAAATGTATTTTTAAGTTAATTAGAGCAAAATCAGTGAAGGTTTTATTGTAAAACACAATGGTAATGCCCATTCATTTCCATGTGAAAACTGTTTTCTTCAGTCTTCACAAAGGGGTGGCCTGAGGCAAAGACTTTCCTGATATTCAGGGCAACATAACAATAGGTAATCAAAAGGCCCAAAGCAGGGTTTCTCCACTGAGACTTTACTGGTCACACTGATATCTGAATTTTCTGAGATGCTTGCCATTCCCTTCAGCTTTCCAGTACATGGCCATGTCACAGAGCTTGGAAGGGGTACATATCTTGGACACAAAACCATGAGCCTATTCTGGAGAGTGGCCAGAATTCAGGAAGAATACAGGAACGTAGGAGGATAGTAGGTGTTGCCCATTGATAAGGCCAGCCACAGTCCATTCATAAATTGGGCAGGATGAATGATGGGAAGTTTTCTCCTTGACAGGACACACCCATTGGGGCATTCTCTTTTCTAATGTCTACAACTACGGACACAGTGGCATACACAGACATAGAAACACTCGGCTTGTCAAAGGACTAACTAGAAACAGTCCACTCCAAACCAAACAAACCTTTTTTTGTAACTATTCTCAGAACATGAGAAAAAACCACAAACCCACAACCACACCCACAAAGGAACCTCCTTTCCCCAAATAGGTCTGGAACTATCCAGAGTGTCCTCTGACTGGTGGGCCATACTATGTTTCCCAGAAATAGCCTGTTCTGTCTCGGATCTGATTTTCTTGGTCAACTCTGTGAAGTTGTCAGGAGGCAGCAGTGAGCCTCTACCTGCTTTCTCCGGAAGGGACCCTCTTCAGAACTTTCCTGGCATTTGGCCATCCTCACATAAGTAGGTACCACGAAAGATTGACTCTGTCCTTGGTAAATCCAAACAAGTGAGACCACTGGGACTGGGGCTGGGAGTGGGGCTGGTTGATTGGCTTCCTCAAACACAAATATGGAGAGTTCCATCAACAAGGAGGTGAGGTGAGGTCACTTTCTTCAGGAACTCAATGAGGTCACTGCCTTGGCAACCACTTTGTCCTAACATTTGCTTCCTAGGTTCTCATAATATGGAGGATGCCCCTTCTTCCTGTGACACTTTCATAAAGTTAGAATGGTATAGAAACCATTGGCACCTGGGAACAGCTCTACACAGGCCTAGTTTTGTCAATCTACCCTACATTAAGAAGGGAGAGGATGATTCAGACACATGCTTTTATCCTGACCAGGTTGTTTGCATGGAAGATGACTTTTGCTCTCTGAGGTCTTTCATAGCTGCCTACACCTTCTCCAGGGATCATTTCTGCATGAAACTTTGAGGTTCTCAGGAGGTGGAAGATCCCCTACATTCCTGTATTGTAAGACCAACTCTGTCCTTGCTCTTCTGTAAAGTTAGATTGACGGAACAGTGTATAGTTAGGATTAATAACATGTTCGATTTGTATTAGGATTCATTCTGCTGGATGAATAATGGTATTGCGAACCTGCAAGATTTAGAGGAATATATATGTGAAATATAGGTTTGAAAACAGAAATCTAGGTAAGTTTTGAAGCCCAGACAGGCATTGTGACCTTGATTGGGATAGTTAGCTTTGAATTACATTCTGCACTGAGGTCTGAGATAAATTGATATACAATGCAATAAAACACTGTACCTCAGATCATTGAATGTAGAAGAGAACATCCAGTCAAAAAGTTGTAGTCAGTAGGATTAGGAAGATAGTAAGTTTAGGAAGAAGAGTGAGTCTAGGAGTTGGACAAAGAGTTCTTTACTAATAGGGTGTTGGTTAGAGAGTGAATGTAAATGTCAGCAAATGTGAAGAATCAGTCACTATGTTTAACTGGGAAAATATGTAGGAAACGAGATATCTATAGAGACATTAGGAAATCAGTCAAAATATAAAGTGAGTGATAGGATTAGACATTTTCTACAGGGTTGAGGTTGAATATATAATCTTAGGAAGAAACATGTATGTACTCCCCAATAGGATTGACATTTGAGAGCATTAGGCATCCTGGATATGGATGTTTTAGTAATCAATACTCACATTCAATTTAGGCTTTGGTACAAACATAAGTGTGATCATTGCATTTTTTATCCATATAATTACTGTGATAAAATATATGTTTAGATCTGGTAACATGAGTATTTCCTCCACCATTATGGGGAGCAATATTTTGAAAACTTATAAATTAGTATTGGGGATACAAATAGGTGTACCCTGTGTCTATGAATATAGAGATAATGCATGAATAGTCCATATTGTGAATAAATAATATAACTGGTTACAACTTTAGAAATTGGTATAAATTGATATCTGAAAATACACAGAAAATCTTATATTGATATACAATCATCCATTCCAACCAGTTATACATCTAATGGTAATATTAGTGATATGGTTTATCATAAAGAGTGTGTGAGTTTTGCTTCAAAATGATTATGTATATCAAAAATAATGTTTTTGGAAAAAGTCTCTTGATAAGACGAGTCAAAAAAAAAGTAGGAATACATGTGATCTGAAGCAGGAAGTGATTGAAAGTGTACCAAATGCCATTAAATTTGTGAACTGTGGATAAAATGTATTTTCTATGATGTCCATAAACTGAAGAAACAGTAATGTAACAGTGTTGAATAAAAATGAACATCAAAATACACATCATGTCCCATAGGAATCTACTTGCATTGATGTTAAACTGGGTCAGTTACTGTAGAAATGTAAAGATTTGTATGCATCATTCACTGAAGTGAGTTTTCAGTACTAGAAAACAAATATGTATTTGAGGTGGATGAATATTTCTGAAAATAATCTTGTGAAAATTTGATTATAAAACCTCATACATGAACATGAATGAATTTAAGGAGTGTATAATAAGACACATATATTTCATATTTTGAAAAATCTAGAGAGTGTAGATTTTTCACAAAACACATACAGAGATATTAAACAGTAGCAATATATGCCAATCGAAATTCATCATGAAATACATATCATACACAGATCCAAAAATATTTATTTTACTGAACATGGATTTATGTATAATGTTGTTCAACTGGGAAGCTCACGCATAGTTTTTATTTTCATTTCCAACATCATATAGGAGGAGTGATCTCTTCTCACAATTTGTATCTGCCAAGTCAGCCTCCTCACAGGAATCTAGTGTGGTACCAGGTAGGATTCTATATGTGCATATAAAAATACATGTGCTGAATAGGCAACAGAGAAAGGGAAACAGGAATTCACATATTTGATACCTTTCAAAACACATGGAGAACTATTTCAATTAAAAATTAACCAGATTGAACACCTACCCTTTATCATGCAAAAGGCAAGTCCAACTATACACTATGCCTTCTCTGAACTCCTTGTATTTCTATTCTGTTTGGGTTATTTTTCTCCATAATATTAGGATTAGTAGTCCTAGTCTAGTATGGTATGGGTTAGTTTCAGTGATTCAGTAATTCTAATGGAAAATAGAAAAATGTATCCGTTGTATTTGAAAATATGTGCAACAAAAAATCTTTCCACTCTCTTTCAGAACAATGCCTTGACATTACAGTCACCCCAAGTAAGACACAATTAGAGGAGAAGAGTTAGAAAATCTGTGAATACATATCTGGAATGGAAAATATTCAGGAGTTCACAATCTTGGGGGTTGAAGAGGAGATATCAAAAGTAATGGAAAGGATAAATTCCACAATCATGGAACTCTGCTGGCCTAAAGACTTCTTGAGAAATTGCCTTTGAGGTTGTGCACTTTAAATATATGTTGTTGTCAGGAGCTTTAGCTTCCTTTACTAGGGATATCATTAAAGATGGGTCTGCATTTATCTTACCTGGAGGACATGATTTCTTATTTTCCAAAAAACATGAGGCAGCAGTGCTGAATCCTCTCTTTGTAGGTAAACTGTTGCCACTGGGGGCTAAGTGTCTCCCCGTATTGACTGTGAAGCCAATTGATCATCCTACAATTTTCGTTGTTTCTTGCTGCTGCACTGGGATTTTGGTATTTGCTTCATGAAATACAAGGAGTTCAACTGGGACACTGTGCTGGAGCGAGTTCTGTCACGTGTGGAGCATCAAGGTCTGCAGGAGAATTCACCAACCAGGCTTCTATCCCACATAGCTTGCAACCTTATCAATAGCAAACTGATTCTGAACATTGCCCTGAAACCTCTCCGTATAACAAGATGCCTTTACATATAAGGGTCAGCTGGCTGCACCATGTCAGTCACAAGCAATTTGGAAACCAATGGCAGATCCACATGAAAACAAAACAGATGTTTTATCACACACCTGCACACCACTGCTCTAGGCCCACTACTCAGCAGGGTCCAACTTACTGGCATCTCTGTTCTACACCATTGTCATGAAACCCAGTCAATCAAGGCACTGTCTGGTACACTCATGATCAGCAACAGGACATCCAAAAGTTCTTCAGTGCAACCTGGTCATGGGAATTTCAAAAATTTCATGATATTTATCTAGCCATTTTTCAAGGATGAAGTTTGAGGCACTGTGGGTTTCAATTCAGTCAGGAACCATTAAATTTTGAGGAACCTCTTTTCAATGAAAGCTCTAGAGAACTCTCACAGGTAAGGCTTCCCAAAGAGTGGCCAAAAGACACATATACTTCATATTTTGAAAAATCTGTACAGTGTGTATATATATATATATATATATATATATATATATATATATATATATACACACACACACAACCAAACACACACACACACACACACAGACATTAAATACTAGCAATATATATGCCAATCAAAATTCATCGTGAAATATATATCATTAACGTATCCAAAAATATTTATTTTACTGAACATGGATTTATGTATAAAGTTGTTCAACTAGGAAACTCACCCATAGGATGAATTTCCAGTTCCAACAGCGTTTAGGAGGAGTGATCTCTTCTCACAATTTGTATCTGCCAAGTTAGCCACCTCACAAGACTGTACGTGTGATACAAGGTATGATTCTATATGTGCATATAAAAATACATGTGCTGAGTAGGATACAGAGAAATGGGGGAGACAGGAATTCACATATTTCATAAGTTTAAAAACACATGGAGAACGCTTTCAACAAAAAATTGACTAGATTTATAACTCCTAACCTATATTATTAAAGAAGAAGTCCAACCATGCCTCCTCTGATTTGCATGTATTTCTATTCTGTTTTGGTGATTTTTCTCCATCATGTTAGGATTAGTAGTCAGAGTCTAGTAGGGCATGGGTTTGTGTCAGGGATTCAGTATTTCAAATGGAAAATTGGAAAATGAATCCAATGTGTATGCAAATATGTGCTACACAAAAATCTGCACAATCTCATCCAAAAGAATGCCTTGACATTACCTTCGCCCCAAGTAACACATGTAGAGGAGATGAGGTAGAAAATCTGTGAATACATATCTGGAATTGAATATGCTCAGGAGTTCACAACCTTGGAAGTGGAAGAGGAGTTTCCAACAGTAAGGTACAGGGTAAACACTCCAGAAACATGGAGCTCTGCTGGCCTAGAGACTTCTGGAAAAACTGCCTCTGAGATTGCGCACTTGAAACATATGTTGTTGTCAGGAGCTTTAGTTTCCTTTGTAGTGAGACCATCAAAGCTGGGTCTGCATCTATGTGACCTGAAGGACATAGTTTCTTATTTACCAATGAACATGAGGCAGCAGTGCTGAATTCTCTCTTTGTGGGTCAACTGTGGCCACTGGGGGCTAAGTGTCTCCCCGTGTAGACTGCGAAGCCATTTAGTCATCCTCCACTTTTCGTGGTGTTTCTTGCTGCTGCACTGGGAGTTTGGTATTTCCTTCACGAAATACAAGGAGTTCAACTGGGAAAGAGTGCTGGAGGGAGTTCTGTCACGTGTGGTGGTTCAGGATCTGCAGGAGAATTCAACAACCAGGCTTCTATCCCACATTGCTTGCTCCGATGACGATAGAAACCTGATTCTGAACATTGCTCTGGAATCTCTCCATATAACAAGATGCCTTTACATACAAGGGTTGTCTACCTGCACCATGTCAGTCACAAGCCATTTGGATGCCAATTGCAGATCCACATGAAAACACAACAGTTGTTTTATCACACACCTGTACACCACTTCTCTAGGCCCACTACTCAGCAGGGTCCAACTTACTGGCATCTCTGTTCTACACCATTTTCATGAGACCCAGTAAATCAAGGCACTCTCTGGTACACTCATGATCAGCAACAGGACATCCAAAGGTGCCACCTGTTTATGGGAATTTCAAAAATTTTCATGGTATTTATCTAGTCATTTTTCAAGGTAAAAGTTGGAGGCACTGTGGGTTTCAACTCATTCAGGAACCATTAAATGTTGAGGAAGCTCATTTCAATGAAAGCTCTGGAGAACTCTCGCAGGTAAGGTTTTCCAAAGAGTGGCCCAAATGTCACATGAAGCCAGGCCCATTGAGGTCTACAATGTGACGTCCATGCATCTTTTGACTCTCAACCATGGCTGCCAAGTCTTTCAGAATAAAATAATGTGATACCCAGGCTGAGATTCCTAGTGCTCTGTGGAAAGCCACCTGCGACTAGATCACCGTTTCCATGGGCGACTCTCATGCATGGCCTCCTAATATCCCAACAAAATTCATGGCAATACTTCTCTGAGGTTAGTTCCAGAACTCAGTCTCCAAGGAGAATCACACCAGAGTTCAAGCCAAGGAACACCCATTCATCTCTTCCTACCACCACACAAATGACAACAATTAAAACCAAAACACTCCCACATGGCCCTCATCTTCTTATATATATACACACTCATCATAACCTCTGGCTGGAGATTTCCATGAGGGTTCAGCCCAAGACAGTGTCCAATATAAGCTCTCTTGCTCCTCATTTGCCATAATCATGGTGGCCTGGACACCCTTCTTGTGAATCAGGAGTGATAAAATAGGCCTGCCGTTAATAATGCTCTGCTTCTCAAATTTGAGGCATACTGACTGTCAGGTATAGATTCTTTATGTAATTTGGAATCATGAGAAAACCCAAGCTCCTCTTAAGTGGTTTGAAGAACTCATTTGACACAAAGGTTCCCTATTCTCACTTGATGGATGTCAGGAACCTAAAAGAGAAAAGCAAGAGGCTTCATTCACAATGACTGATCTTTTTTCACATTTTGGTTGTGGATGCATACATGGGATCTTTCTTTAGATCTATCTGGCGCTGAGAATGTAAGCCACAACCTCACACATGGCCAAAAGGCTGATTCAGACACATCCCTTTCCAAAACAAATTAGCAATGATCCACAGGTAATGCCCATTCATTTCCCTTTGAAAACTGTTTTCTTCAAGCTTCAAAAAGTTTGGCCTGAGAAAAAGACCTTCCTGAAATTCAGGGAAACAGAACCATAGGTAAGCAAATGGTCCAAAGCAGGGTTTCTCCAATGAGACTTTCCAGGTCACACTGATATCTGAGTTTTCTGAGATTCTCTTATTCCCTTCAGCTATTCAGTACATGGTCATGTCACAGAGGTTGGGGGTGGTACATATCTTGGACAAAAAACCATGAGCGTATTCTGGAGAGTGGCCAGAATTCAGGAAGAAAACAGGAACTTAGGAAAATAGTAGGTGTTGCCCATATAAAAGGCAAGCAGCAGTTCATTCCTAAAATGGGTAGGATGAATGCTGGGAAGCTTTCTACTAAACAGGACAATCCACTGATGCATTCTCTTTTCTAATGTCTACAACAACGGACAGATTGTGATACACACACATAGAATCACTCGCCTTGTCAAAAGATTTATGAGTAACAGTACACACCAAACCAAACAACCTAACTATCCTACCTATTCTCAGAACATGAGACAAAACCACAAACTCACTCCCTAACCCACAAAGGCACCTCCTTCCCTCAAGTAGGTCTGTGTCTATCCAGAGTGTCCTCTGACTGGTGGGCCATATTGTGTTCCCCCAAAATGGCCTGTCCTTTCTCAGATCTGGTCTCCTTGGCCAACCCTGTGAAGTTGTCAGTAGCCAGCTTTGAGCCACTTCCTGCTTTCTCTGTAAAGGCCCCTCTTCAGAGCTCTCCTGGCCTTTGGCCATCCTCATATCAGTAGGTACCAAGAAAGACTGACACTGTCCTATGTAAATCCAAAAAAGTGAGCCCACTGGGACTGGGACTGGGACTGGCTCTGTGTGCCTGGCTTCCTGGATTCCAAGTTCAGAGAGTTTTATCACCAAGGAAGTGAAGTGAGCTCACAACACTCAGGAACTGAATGAGGTCACTGCCTTGGCAACCACTTTGTCCTAACAGTTGCTTCCAAGGGTACATGAGATGAAAGCTGTCCCTAATTCCTGTGACAATTTCACAAGTTAGAATGATATATCAAAAATAGGCAACCAGGAAAATCTCTCCAGACAGGCCAGGTTTGGTCCACCTTCTCTACATTAAGAAGATAGAGGCTCATTCAGACACATCCCTTCATCATGACCAAGTTGTATGCCATAGAAGATGACTATTGCTCTCTCATATCCTTCATAGCTGCCTACATGTTTTCCAGGGATCATTTCTGCATGGAACTTTGAGGTTCTCAGCAGGTGGAAGATCCCCTACATTCCTGTATTGTAAGAACAACTTTGTGCCTGCTCTTCATTAAAGTTAGATTGAGGGAACAGTGTATGATTAGGGTTAATAACAGGTTCGATTTGGGACAGGAATCATTCTGAGGGGTGAATAATGGTGTTGGGAACCTGCAATATTTATAAGAATATATATGTGAAATATAAGTATGTAAACATAAATCTAGGTAAGATTTGAAGCCCAAAATGGCATTGGGCCCTTGATTTGGATACTTAGCTTTGAATTATGTTCTGTACAGATTTCTCAGATAAATCGATATACAATGGCATAGGGTTTTATACCTTGGATGATTGAATGTCGAAGAGAACATCCAGTCAAAAAGGGATAGTCGGTAGGATTCGCAAGATAGTCGGTAGGTTTAGGAAGAAGAGTGAGTATAGCATTTGGACGAAAGTTCTTTACCAATACCATTTCAGGTAGAGAATAAATGTAAATGTCAGAACATGTGAAGGGTCAGTCAAAATTTTGAATTGGGGAAAATATTTTGGAAAGCAGATATCAATAGAAACATTAGGAAATCAGGCAAAGTATTAAGTGAGTGATAGGATTAGACATTTTCAACAGGCTTGAGGTTGAATATATAATCTCAGGAAGGAACAAATATGTAGTCACCAATAGGATTTACATATGAGAGCATTAGGCATCATGTACATGGATATTTTAGTAATCAATGCTCACTTTCCATTTAGGCTTTGGTACAATCATAAGTGTGAACATTGCTTTTGGATTCCACAAAATTACTGTGAAAAAATATATATGTAGATCAGTTGACATGAGTATTTCTTCCACCATTTCTGGGAGCAATATATTGAAGACATATAAATTAGTAGTGGGGGTACAAAAAGGTGAACCCTCTGTCTATGTGTATAGAGATAATGCATGAATACACCATATCGTGAATAAATTATATAACTAGTTTCACATATATAATGGATTGAATTGATATCTGAATATATATAAAAAATCTTATATTGATATACAATCATTCATTAGAACCAGATATACAACTAATGTTAATATTAGAGTTATAGTTTATCATGAAGGGTGTGTGACTTTTGCTTCAAAAGTGATTATGGAAATTGAAAATAATGTGTTTGGAAAGAAGTCTCATGAAAAGTCCAGTCAAGTAATATGGAAGAATACATTTGTTCTCAAGCAGGAAGTGATTGAAAGTGAAACAAATGCCTATAAATTTGTGAATTTGTGGATGAAATATATATCTTATGATGAGCATAAACTGATAAAATAGTAATGTACCAGTTTTGAATAAAAATGATCGTCAAATTACATATCATGTCCCATGGGAATCTACTTGTATTGATGTTAAACTGGGTAAGTTACTGTAGAAATATTAGGATTTGTATGCACCCTTCACTGAACTTGGTTTACAGTACTGTAAACAAATTTGTATTTCATTTATTTTAATAATTTTGAGAATAATCTTTTGAAAATTTGATTATAAATTAACATACATGAACATGAATGAATATAGGGAGTGTATTCAGACACATGTATTTCATTTTTTGAAAAATCTGGAGAGTATATATATATATATATGTATATATATAAAACACACAACAGACAATAAATAGTAGCAATATATATGCTAATCGAAATTTATCATGGAATATACATCATCCTCAGATGAAAAATATTTATTTTACTGAACATAGATTTATGTATAATGTTGTTTAACTAGGAAGCTCACCCATAGTTTTAATTTTCAGTTCCAAAAGTGTTTAGGAGGAGTGTTCTCTTCTCACAATTTGTATCTGCCAAATCAGCCACCACACAAAAATATTTGTCTGATACCATGTAGGATTCTATATGTGCATATAAAAATACATGTGCTTACTAGGCTGCAGAGAAAAAAAGACTGGAATTCACATATTTGTTAACTTTAAAAACACATGGAGAACTATTTCATTTAAAAATTGACTAGATTTAAAACACCTACACTTTATCATGCATAAGGCAAGTCCAACTATACCATGCCTCCTCTGAACTATTTTTATTTCATTTCTGCTTGATTGATTTTTTTCCATGATTTCAGAATTAGTAGAAAGAGCCTTGTAGGGTATGGGTTAGTGTCAAGCATTCAGTATTTCGAATCGAAAATTGGAAAATGAATCCAATGTATATGCAAATATGTGGTATACAAAAATCTTCCCACTCTCATTCAGAACAATGTCTTGACATTACCTTTTTCCCAAGTCAGACATAATGAGAGTAGAAGAGTTAAAAAATCTATAAATACATATCTGGAATGGACAATGCTCAGGGGTTTACAACTTTGGAGGTGGTAGAGGAGTTTGCAAAAGTAAGGGAAAGAGTAAACACTCCACAGACATGGAGCTCTGCTGGCCTAAAAACTTCTGGAGAAACTGCCTCTGAGGTTGGGCACTAGAAGTATCTGTCGTTGTCAGTAGCTTTAGATACCTTTCTAGTCATAAAATAAAAGCTTGGTCTGCACCTATGTGACCTGGTGGACATGGTTTCTTATTTTCCAATGAACATGAGGCAGCAGTTCTGAATTCTCTCTTTGTAGGTAAACTGTTTCCACTGAGGGTAATTGTCTCCCCATATGGACAGTGAAGCCATTTGGTCATCCTCCACTTTTCATGGTGTTCTTGCTGCTCCACTGAGAGTTTGCTATTTACTACAAGAAATACAAGGAGTTCAATTGGGACATACGGCTGGAGGGAGTTCTGTCACGTGTGGTGGGTCAGGGTCTGCAGGAGAATGCACCAACCAGGCTTCTATCCCACATAGCTTACCCCCTTGACCATAGCAACCTGATTCTGAACATTGCCCTGAAACCTATCCATATAACAAGATGGCTTTACATACAAGGGTCTGCTGGCTGCACCATGTAACTCTCAAGCCACTTGGAAGCCATTGGCAATGAGTTCCATCACCAAGGAAGTGAGGTGAAGTCACTTCCTTCAAAAACTGAATGAGGTCACTGCCTTGGCAACCATTTTGTCTAACACTTGCTTCCAAGGTTCCCATGAGATGGAGGCTGCCCCTACTTTTTGTGACACTTTCATAAGTTAGAATGGAATATCAAACATAGGCACCCGGGAACACCTCTCCACACAGGCCTGGTTTGGTCCGTCTTCTCTACATTAAGAAGAGAGAGGCTGATTCAAACACAAGCCTTTATCCTGACTAGATTGTTTGCCATAGAAGATGACTTTTGCTTTCTCAGGTTCTTCTTAGATGCCTACATCTTCTCCATGGATCATTTCTGCATGGAACTTTGAGGATCTCCGCAGGTGGAAGATCCCCTACATTTCTGTATTGTAAGAACAACTCTGTCGCTGCTCTTCTGTAAAGTTAGATTTAGGGAACAGTGTATGTTTAGAGTTAATAACATATTCGATTTGGGTTAGGAATCTTACTGTTGGATGAAAATGTTATTGAAAACCTGTGATATTTATAAGAATATGTAAGTGAAATATATTTATGAAAAAAGAAATCCAAGTAAGATTTGAAACCCAGAAAAGCATTGGACCCTTGATTGGGATACTTAACATTGAATTTCATTCTGCACAGATGTCTCAGATAAATCAATATACAATGGCATATGACCTTATACCTTGGATGATTGAATGTAGAAGAGAACATCCAGTCAAAAAGGGGTAGTCGGTAGGTTCAGGAAGATAGTTGGTAGGTTTAGGAAGAAGAGTGTGTATAGGTTTTGGAACAAAAGTTCTTTAGCAATAGGGTTTTGGGTAGACATTGAATGTAAATGTGAGCACATGTGAATAGTCATTCACAATGATGAACTGGGGAAAATATGTAGGAAAGCAGATATCAAAAGAGACATTATGAAATCAGGAAAAGTATAAAGTGAGTGATAGGATTAGACATTTTCAACAGGGTTGAGGTTGAATATATATTCTTAGTAAGAAACAAATATGTAGTCACCAATAGGATTGACATTTGAGAGCTTTAGGCAACCTGGACATGGATGTTTTAGTAATCCATTCTCACTTTCCATTTAGACTTTGGTACAATCATCAGTGTGATCTTCACCTTTTGTGTCCAGAATATTACTGTGATAAAATGTATATGTAGATCAGGTGACGTGAGTATTTCTTTCATCATTTTGGAGCAATATTTTGAAGATGTATAAATTAGAATTAAGTGTACAAGACGTGTACACTGTGTCTATGAATAGAAATAATGCATGAAAATATCATACTATGAATAAATAACATAACTGGTGCCACTAGAAATAAGGATTGAATTGAATCTGAAAATATATAAGAAATCTTATATTGATATAAAATCATTCATTCAATCCAGTTATATATGTAATGGTAATATTAGTATTATGGTTTATCATGAAGATTGTGTGAGTTTTCAAACAAAAGTGATTATGAAAATCGAAAATAATGTGTTTGGAAAGAAGTCTCATGAAAAGACCAGTCAAGAAACATGGAGGAATATATGTGTTTTGAAGTGAAACAAATGCCTATTAATTTGTGAACTTGTGGATGAAATATATCCAATGATGTGCAAATCTTTGGAAATATTAAGGTACCAATGTTGAATGAAAATGAACATCAAAATACACATCATGTCTCATACAAATCAACTTGCA
Source organism: Callospermophilus lateralis (assembly GCF_048772815.1). Taxonomy (NCBI): domain Eukaryota; kingdom Metazoa; phylum Chordata; class Mammalia; order Rodentia; family Sciuridae; genus Callospermophilus; species Callospermophilus lateralis. The sequence goes on along the minus strand of NC_135313.1, from coordinate 120,171,594 downwards.
TTGATGTTTCACTGGGTCAGTTACTGTAGAAATATTAGGATCTGTAAGCATCATTCACAGAAGTTAGGTTTCAGTACTAGAAAACATTTATGTATTTCAGGTGGATGAATATTTCTGAGAATAATCTTGTGAAATGTTAATTATAAATCCACTTACATTAATATGATTGAATTTAATGAGTTTATATAAGACACATATATTTCATATTTTGAAAAATCTGTAGAGTGTATACACACACACACATACACACACAAACCACACAAACAGACATTAAAATGTAGCAATATACTTGTCAATAGATATTCATCATGAAATATATACCATCCACAGATGCAAAAAAATTTATTTTACTAAACATGGTTTTACGTATAATGTTGTTCTTTTAGGAAGCTCACCCATAGTTTGAATTTTCAGTTCCAACAGCATTTAGGAGGAGGGATCTCTTCTCACAATTTATATCTGCCAAGTCAGCCACCTCACAAAAATATATGTGTGATTAATGTAGCATTCTATATGTGCATATAAAAATACATGTGCTGAAAAGGATACAGAGAAAAGAAGACAGGAATTCACATATTTGTTAACTTTAAAAACACATGGAGGACTATTTCAATTAAAAATTGACTAGATTTATAACACCTACCCTTTAACATGCAAAAGGCAATTCCAAATATATACCATGCCTCCTCTGAACGGTTTCTATTTCTATTCTGTTTGGGTTGTTTTTCTCCAGCATATTAGAATTACTAGTCAGAGTCTAGTAGCTTATGCGTCAGTGTCAGGGATTCAGTATTTCGAATGCAAAATAGGAAAATGAATTCAATGTGTATGCAAACATATGCTACAAAAAAATCTTCCCACTCTCATCCAGAACAATGCCTTGACATTTCCTTCAGCCCAAGTAAGACACAATTAGAGGAGTAGAATTAGAAAATCTGTGAATACATATCTGGAATGTAAAATGCTCAGGAGTTCACAACCTTGAAGGTGGTAGAGGAGTTTCCAAAAGTAAGGGACAGGGTAAACACTCCACAAACATGGAGCTTTCCTGGACTAAAGACTTCTTGAGAAACTGCCTCTGAGGTTGGGCACTTCAAATATATGTTGTTGTCAGGAGCTTTAGGTTAATTTCTAATGAGACCAAAAGTTGGGTCTGCATCTATGTAACCTGGAAGAGGTTGTTTCTTATTTTCCAAGGGACATGAGGCAGCATTGCTGATTCTCTCTTTGTAGGTAAACTGTGGCCATTGGGGGTTAAGTGTCTCCCAGTTTGGACTGTGAGGCCAGTTGGTCATCCTCCAGTTTTCGTGGTGGTTCTTGCTGCTGCACTGGGAGTTTGGTATTTGCTTCATGAAATACAAGGGTTTCAACTGGGATACAGTGCTGGAGGGAGTTCTTTCAAATGTGGTGGTTCAGGGAGTGCAGGAGAATGCACCAACCAGGCTTCTATCCCACATGCTTGCCCCCTTGACCATAGCAACCTGATTCTGAACATTGCTCTGAAAAATCTCCATATAACAAGATGTCTTTACATATAAGGGTCTGCAGGCTGCACAATGTCAGTCAATAGCCATTTGGAAGCCAATGGCAGATCCACATGGCCCCAACACAGATGTTTTATCACACACCTGCACACCACAGCTCTTGGCCCACTAATCAGGAGGGTCCAACTTACTGGCACCTCTGTTCTACACCATTCTCATGAAACCAAGTCAATCAAGGAACTGTCTGGTACACTCATGATCAACCACAGGAGATCCAAAGTTACTCCAGTGCCATCTGGTCATTGGAATTTTTAAAATGTCATAATATTTATCTAGACATTTTTCAAGGATGAAGTTGGAAGCACTGTGGGTTTCAATTTATTCAGGAACCATTAAATGTTGAGAAAGCTCATTTCAATGAAAGTTCTGGAGAACACTCAGAGGAAATTCTTCCCAAAGAGTGGCCAAAAGGTCATATAAAGCTAGGCCCATTGAGGTCTACAATGTGAGGTCCATGTGTGTTTTAACTCTCAACTATGGCTGCCAAGTCTTTCAGTATGAAATCTTGTGATATCCTTGCGGAGATTTCCAGTGCTCTGTGGAAAGCCAACCTGGTCTAAGATCTCAGTTTCCAAGGGCGACTCTCATGCATGGCCTCCTAAAATCCCAACAAAATTCATGGCAATACTTCTCTGAGGTCAGTTGCAGACCTCAGTCTCTAAGGAGAATCACACCAGAGTTCAAGCCCAGGTTGACCCAGTCATCTCTTCCAACCACAACACAAATGACCACAATTAAAACCAAAACACTGTCACATGGCCCTCATCCTCTTCCAAATAGACACTCATCATCACCTCTTGCTGGAAGTTTCCATGAGGGGCGCAGCCCAAGACAGTGTCCAAAATATGCTCCCTTGCCACTCATTTGACTAAAGTCTGGGTGGCCTGGAAACCCTTCCTGTGAACCAGGAGTGATCAAATAGGCCTGCTCGTAATACTGCTCTGATTCTATATTTTGAGGCCTACTGACTGTCATATATAGATTCTTTATGTAATTTCGAGTAATGAGAAATTGCAAGCACCTATGGGCTAGCCTCTGCAGGGCTTTGAAGAATTCACTTGACCCAAAGGATCACTATTCTCACTTAATGGAGGTCAGGAACCTGACAGAGGTAGGCAAGAGACTTCATCCACAATGACTGATTTTTTACCATTTTTTTTTTTGGATACACACATGGGATCTTTCTTTAGATCTTTGAGTTGCTGAGAATCTAAGCCACAGCCTCACACAAGGCCAAGAGGCAGATTCAGACACATCCCTATCCTAAGCAATTAAACAAAGTGCCACAGGTGATGCCCATGCATTTTCATTTCAAAACAGTTTTCTTCAAGCTTCCCAAATGGGTGGTCTGAGGCAAAGACCTTACTGACATTCAGGTCAACAGAACAATAGGTAAGCAAAAGGCTAAAAGCAGGGTTTCTCCACTGAGACATTACTGGTCACACTTATATCTGAGTTTTCTGATGCTCCCATTCCCTTCAGCTATCCAGTACATGGCGATGTCACAGAGCTTGGAGGTGGTACATATCTTGGACACAAATCCATGAGCCTATTTTGGAGGTTGGCCAGAATTCAGGAAGAAAACAGTGACTTAGGAAGATGGTAGGTGTTCCCATCCATAAGACAAGCCACAGTCCATTCACAAATCAGGCATTATGAATGTTGGGAAGCTTTCTACTAGACAGGACACATCCTTGATGCATTCTCTTTTCTAATGTCTTCAACCATGGACATAGTGGGATATATAGACAAAGAAACACTCGCCTTGTCAAACGACCTACTGTAAAGAGTCCACTCCAAACCAAACAAACCGCCTTTCCTATCTATTCTCAGAAAATGAGACAGAACCACAAACTCACACCAACACAAAAAGGCACCTCCTTCCCCTAAGTAGGTCTGTGACTATACAGAGTGTCCTCTGACTGGTGGGCCATACTATGTTACGCCAAAGTGGCCTGTCCTGTCAGAGATCTGTTCTCCTTGGCCAACTCAGTGAAGTTGTGAAAATCCAGCGGTGAGCCACTACCTGCTTTCTCAGGAAGGGCCCCTCTTCAGAGCTTTTCTTGCATTTGGCCATCCTCACATCAGCAGGTACCAAGAAAGACTGACTCTCTCCTTGGCAAATCCAAATAAGTGAGACCACTGGGACTGGGACTGGGACTGGCTCTGGGTGCCTGGCTTTCTGGATCCCAAGTTTAGAAAGTTCCATCACCAAGGAAGTGAGGTAGGTCACTTCCTTCAGGAACTGAATGAGGTCACTGCCTTGGCAACCATTTTGTCCTAAAAGATGCTTCCAAGGGTCCCATGAGATGGAAGCTGCCCCTACTTCCTGTGACATTTTCATAAGTTAGAATGGTATATCAACCATAGGTACTGGGAACAGCTCTCCACACAGTCCTCGTTTGGTCCATCTTCTCTACATTAAGAAGAGAGAGGCTGATTCTGACACATTCCTTTATCCTGACCATGTTGATTGCCATGGAAGATGACTTTTGCTCTCTCAGGTTCTTCATAGCATCCTACATCTTCTCCAGGGATAATTTCTGCATGGACCTTTGAGGTTCTCTGCAGGTGGAAGATTCCTACATTACTGTATGGTAAGACCAACTCTGCCTCTGCTCTTCTGTAAAGTTAGATTGAGGAACAGTGTATGGTTAGGGTTAATAACATAATCAATATGGGTTAGCAATCATTCTGCAGGATGAATAATGTAATTGGGTACCTGCAATATTTACAAGAATATATAGGTGAAATATAAGTATGGAAACAGAAATCTAGGAAAGATTTGAATCCCAGGAGGGCATTGGGCCCTTGTGTGGGATACTTAGCTTTGGATTATGTTCTGCACATATGTTTCAGATAAATCGATATAAAATGGCATAGGACCTTGTACCTTGGATGATTGAATAAAGAAAGAACATCCAGTCAAAAAGGGATTGTTGCTAGGATTAGGAAGAGAGTCGGTAGGTTTAGGAAGAAGATTGAGTATAGGATTTGGACAAAAAGTTCTTTAGCAATAGGGTTTCGGGTAGAGATTGAATATAAATGTCAGCACATGTGAAGAGTCAGTCACAATTATGAACTGGGGAAAAAAGTAGGAAAGCAGAAATCAATGGAGATTAGGAAATCAGGAAAATTATAAAATGAGTGATAGGTTTAGACATTTACCACAGGGTTGAGATTGAAAATGTAATCTTAGGAAGAAACACATATGTAGTCACCAATATGATTGACATTTGAGAGCATTAGGAAACATGGACATGGATGTTTTTAGTAATCCATGTTCACTTTTCATTTAGGCTTTGGGACAATCATAAGTGTGACCTTTTCTATTTTTTTGTCCAGAATATTACTATGATAAAATGTATATGTAGATCAGTTGACATGAGTATTTCTTCCACCATTTCTAGGAACAATATTTTGTAGATATACAAATTATTATTGGTGGTACACAGAGGTGTACCCTGTGTTTATCAATATAGAGGTAATGCATAAATAGACCATACAGTGAATAAATAATATAACTTATTCCACTTTTAATATTGGATTGAATTGATATCTGAATGTATACAATAAATCTTATATTGATATTCAATCATTCATTCCAACCAGTTTTACATCTAATGGTAATATTAGGGTTATGGTTTATCATGACGGGTGTGTAAGTTTTGCTTCAAAATTGATAATGGAAATAGAAAATAATGTGTTTGGAAAGAAGTCTCATGAAAAGAGTAGTCAAGAAACATGGAGGAATACATGTGTTTGAAGCAGGAAGTGATTGAAAGTAAAACAAATGCGTATAAATTTGCTAAATTGTGAATAAAATATACATCCTATGATGTGCATAAACTGGAGAAATAGTAATGTACCACTGTTGAATAAAAATGAATGTCAAAATACACATTAAATCCCATAGGAATCTTCTTACATTGATGTTAAACTGGGTCAGTTAATGTAGAAATATTAGAATTTTTTTGGTGTTATAATACAATTTATTTTAGCACTAGCATGCCACAGAATGTAGAGGAAAGAGCAATGGATTTTTAGTTATAGCACTAATAATCTAACATTTAATGACTATTTTGCGGAGTCTAGAAATTACATAAGGCTATGCAACATAATTTTTTTTTATTTAACATTCATTAAAACTTGGAATTTTGGTAATATTTCTCCTTTTTTATTTTTTATTTTTTCAGTTGTTGATAGACCTTCATTTTATTTATTTGTTTGTGGTGCTGAGAATATAACCCAGTGCCTCACACATGCTAGACAAGCATGTTAACACTGAGCCACAAACCCAGCCCCTCCACTTTTATCTTATCATCAAACACTCCTCTCCCTCTTCTTTACTCACTTTCTTTCTCATTTTCCCCCTTCTCTCTTTTCCTTTTTCATTTTCCCTGCATATGTATTTTTCTCTCCTGTCATTACAAATAGTAGTATGCTATGAAATTTACATTTAAGACTGTTTTTTATTGTCATTGTTTTTTCTTGAGAAAATTTAAAAATTATAATTACCTGACAGATATATTACAATACATTTATTATACATATGTATCTATATGCATGCATATGTATTATATATATATATATATATATATATATATATATATATATATATATATATATATACACACACACACACACATATATATTTAAAAGTACTTTGATTAGCCTGTTAGAAATAATATAGACGAAGTCTTTCTTAATTCTCAAGTCTTGAGAATTAATATCTTACAGTGAAAATCAAATAAACATATTTAAGTAAACAGGTATCATTCTTATTTATCAATACTGATAATTTAAGGTTTTATATTACATTAAGCTGTAATATGGCATATTAACTCTTATGAATTAGAGAAATTTTTTTTGAACAACCTATTATTTAAGGACCATATGCACTGACATTTTAAAGGGCTTTCTTGTGATTTCAATTTCTATCAATTGCATATTTATTGCCAAATACTCATTTTAGTAATTTTCATATTAATTATTGATATAAAGTCAATTGTTTAATTCTTCTTGTAAGTAGTTACTTATACAGTAGGGACAGTATTAATAATTCTAAATCTTTATAAGAAAAATGGTAGAAAGATATTTTCATGCAAAATTAAGAATAATTGCATGCTCTAAATTTTTGATTGTTGATACATATAATAAAGAGCTTTTGATGAGTATCTTTCCCAGTAAAACATAAAATGCAAAGATATAGTTGGATATGTATGTCCAAATAAATATACGGAAAAATACACATTATCAGCTAAAAACTGGTACAATCCAACACATTGCACCAACTTATCAGATGAGGTAGTATTCTGGAAGAATAGCCTAAGACTAGACCTGGTACATGACAAAATATTCAAGAAAAAAATGAAATATGAAAAATGTAGGAAATGCTATGAATTTTTCAAGAAGGTAGGTGGATTATGTTTTAATCTCAATTATGTGCATTTTCAAAAGCCAGTTTTCTGGTAAAATAAATTTGTGATAGTTACAACTACACAAAACAAAGTTTCTGCTTAGCAAAAGGAATGCATCTCAACCCTTTTTTAGTTGATTTCTTCCCACTCAATTTTATATCTTTATTTATTTATTTTTTGGTTGTTCAAAACATTGCAAAGCTCATGATATATCATCTTTCATACATTTGACTCAATTGGGTTATGAACTCTCAATTTTCCTCAAATATGAGTTGCAGAATCACATCGGTTACACATTCACATTTTTACATAATGGCATATTAGTGACTGTTGTTTTCTGCTACATTTCCTATCCCCTACTATCCTCCCTCCCCTTCCCTCCCATCTTCTCTCTCCACCTCATCTTCCGTTATTCAATTCTCTCCCTTGCCCCCCCCTTTCCCTTCACAACCTCTTATATGTAATTTTGTTTAACATTGAGGGTCTCCTACTATTTCCGTACGCTTTCCCTTCTCTTTCCCTTTCTCTCCCCCCACTCGTCATTGTTTCATGTTAATCTTTTCCTGATGGTCTTCCTCCCTGTTCTATTCTTAGTTGCTCTCTCAATATCAAAGAAGACATTTGACATTTGTTTTTTAAAGATTGGCTAGCTTCTCTTAGCATAATCTGCTCTAATGACATCCATTTCCCTGCAAATTCTATGATTCTGTCATTTTTTAGTTCTGCGTAATACTCCATTGTGTATGGATGCCACGTTTTTTTTTTATCCATTCATCTATTGAAGGACATCTAGGTTGGTTCCAGAGTCTACCTATTGTGAATTGTGCCACTATGATCATTGATGTGCCAGTTTCCCTATAGTACACTCTTTTAAGATCCTCAGGGAATAGTCCGAGAAGGGCGATAGCTGGTTCAAATGGTGGATCCATTCCCAGCTTTCCCAGGAATCTCCATACTGCTTTCCAAGTTGGCCTCACCAATTTACAGTCCCACCAGCAGTGTACAAGTGTACCCTTTTTCCCACATCCTCATCAACACTTGTTGTTGTTTGACTTCATAATAGCTGCCAATCATACTGGAGTGAGATGGTATCTCTGGGTGGTTTTGATTTGCATTTCTCTGACTGCTAGAGATTGTGAGCATTCTTTCATGTACTTGTTGATTGATTGTATGTCCTCCTCTGTGAAGTGTCTGTTCAGGTCCTTGGCCCAATTGTTGATTACGTTATTTGTTATCTTATTGTTTAAGTTTTTTTTTAATTCTTTGTATATTCTGTATATTAGGGCTCTTTCTGAAGTGTGAGGGGTAAAAATTTGTTTCCAGGATGTAGGCTCTCGAATTACCTATCTTATTGTTTCTCCTATTGAGAAAAAACTTTTTAGTTTAAGTAAGTCCCATTTTTTAATTCTTGGTATTAACTCTTGGGCTATGGGTGTCCTATTAAGGAATAGTATACCCCACAGTATGTAGATCATAGAAAACTTTTTCTTCTATCAGATGCAGTGTCTCTGATTTTATATCTAGCTCCTTGATCCATTTTGAGTTAACATTTGTGTAAGGTGAGAGAAAGGCATTCAGTTTCATTTTGTTGCATATGGATTTCCAATTTTCCCAGCACCATTTGTTGAAGATGCTATCCTTCCTCCATTGCATGGTTTTAGCCACTTTATCAAATATAAGAAAGTTGTAATTCAGGACTGGTTTCGGTGTCCTCTATTCTGTACCATTGGTCCACCAGTCTGTTTTGGTACCAGTACTATGCTATTTTTGTTACTATTGCTTTGTAGTACAGATTGAACTCTGGTATCGCTATACCTCCAGATTCACACTTCCTGCTTAGAGTAGATTTTGCTATTCTGGGTCTTTTGGTTTTCCATATGAATTTCATGATTGCTTTATCTTTTTACAAGAAATGCTGTTGGGATTTTGATTGGCATCACATTAAACTTGTAGAGAACTTTGGGTAATATCGCCATTTGGACGATGTTAGTTCTGCCTATCCATGAACAGGGTACATTTTTCCATCTTCTAAGATCTTCTATTTCTCTCTTTAGGGTTCTGTAGTTTTCATTATATAAATCTTTCAACCTCTTTTGTTAGGTTCATTCCCAAGTATCTTATTTTATTTTAGGATATTGTGAATGGAGTGATTTTCCTCATTTCCATTTCAGAAGTTTTGTTGCTGATATACAGGAATGTCTTTGATGTATGCATGTTGATTTTATATCCTGCCATTTTTCTGAATTCATTCATTAACTCTAGCCATTTCTTTGTAGACCCTTTGGGGTGTGTTGAATATATTATCATGTCATCTGCAAATAGCGATAATTTAAATCTTTCATTTCCTATTTTTATGCCTTTAATTTCTTTTGTCTGTCTAATTGCTCTGGCTAGTATTTCAAAAACTAAATTGAATAGAAGTAATGATAGAGGACATCCCTGTCTCATTCCAGATTTTTAGAGGGAATTCCTTCAGTTTTTCTCCATTTAGGATGATGCTAGCCTGAGTTTTAGCATATATAGCTTTTACAATGTTTAGGTAAGTTCCTGTTACCCCTAGTTTTTCTAGTGTTTTGAACATAGAGGGATGCTGTACTTTCTCAAATGCTTTTTCTGCATCTATCGAGATAATCATATGGTTCTTGTCTTTCATTCTATTGATGTGGTGAATGGCATTTATTGATTTCCGTATATTGAACTAGCCTTGCCTCACAGGGATGAATCCTACTTTATCATGGTGCACAATTTTTTTGATAGGCATTTGTATTTGATTCGCCAGGATTTTATTGAGAATTTTTGCATCCAAGTTCATTAGAGATATTGGTCTATAGTTTTCTTTCTTTGAAGTGTCTTTGTCTGGTTTTGGGATCAGGGTGATATTGGCCTCATAGAATGAATTTGGAAGAGCTCCTTCTTTTTCTATTTCTTGAAATAGCATGAAAAATATTGGTATTAATTCTTCTTTGAAGGTTTTGAAGAACTACCCTCAATACCCATCCGGTCCAGGGCTTTTTTTGCTTGGTAGTCTTTTGATGGCTTCTTCTATTTCTTCCTTTGTTATTGGTCTGTTTAAATTGTGTGTGTCTTCCTGACTCAATCTGTGCAGATCGTATGACTTAAAAAATTTATCGATATCTTCACTATCTTCTATTTTATTGGAATATAATGTTTCAAAATACTTTCTAATTGTCTTCTATATTTCTGTAATGTTTGTTGTGATACTGCCTTTTTCATCCCGTATGTTAGTAATTTGAGTTCTCTCTCTTCTTCTATTCATTAGCATGGCTAAGATATGGTGCATGGTATTATCTCCATGCCTTTATATTTACTAAGAATTGCCCTATCGCATAATATATGGTCTATCTTTGAGTGGGAACCATGTGCTGCTGAGAAGAACGTGTATTCACTTGTTGATGGTTGATATATTCTATATATGTCGGTTACATTTAGGTTATTGATTGTTCTGTTGAGTTCTATATTTTCTTTATTCAGTTTTTGTATAGAGGATCTGTCTAATGCCAAGAATGCTGTGTTGAAGTCACCCATAATAATTGTGTTGTAGTCTATTTGACTCTTGAACTTGAGAAGAGTTTGTTTTATGAACATTGCAGCTCCATTGCTAGGTGCAAACAAATTGATAATTGTTATGTTTTGTTGGTGGATCGTTCCTTTTAAAAGAATATAGTGTCCTTCTTTATCCCTTTTGACTAACTTAGGTTTGAAGTTGATTTAATTCCATATGAGTTTTGCCACTCCTTCTTGCTTCCGAGGGCCATGTGAGTGGTATGGTTTTTCCCAACCTTTTACCTTCAGCCTGTGTATGTCTTTTCTTATCATATGAGTCTCCTGAAGGCAGCATATTGTTGGATTTGTTTTTTTGATCCAGGTTACTAGCCCATGTTTCTTGATTGGTGAGTTTATGCCATTAACATTTAAGTTTACAATTGAAATATGATTTGTACTTCTAGTCATGTTTATTTATTTATAATATTTTGTTTGGCTGGTTTTTACTTTTTTGGTTATTTTCCTCCCCCTTTACTGAGATACCTCCTGCTGTTAGTTTTGGGCACTATTTATTAATTCCTTTTCTTGTAGTATTTTGCTCAAAATGCTTTGCAGTGCTGGTTTTCTGGCTGAGAATTCTTTTAGCTTTTGTTTATTGTGAAAGACTTTAATTTCATTTTCAAATCTGAAGCTTAATTTTGCTGGATACAGTGTTCTTGGTTGGAATCCATTATTTTTCAGCATTTGAAATACATTGTTCTAGGATCTTCTCGCTTTCAAAGTCTGTGATGAAAAATCAGTCGTTAACCTAATTGGTTTACCCTGGATGTAAACTGCCTCCTTTTTCTTACAGCATTTAATATTTTCTCTTTGATCTGTATGTTGGCTATCTTCATAATTATATGTTTTGGAGTTGGTCTATTTTGGTTTTGAATGTTTGGGATACTGTAGGCTTCAAGGATTTGGCAATCCAATCCATCTTTCATCTCTGGGAAGTCTTCTAGAATTATTTCATTTAATATGTTCTACATTCCTTTGGTTTGAATCTCTATGCCTTCTTCTATCCCAATTACTCTGAAATTTGTTTTTTTTTTATGAAATCCCATATCTTTTGAATAAATTGCTCATGGGATTTAAGCATCTTTTCTGTGTTGACTAAATTCTTTTCAAGTTGATAAACTTTGTCTTCATTATCTGATATTCTGACTCTACTTGATCTAGTCTATTTGTAATATTCCGTTTCAGTTTTTAATTTGGTTTATACTTTCCTGCCTTTCTAGGATTACTGTTTAATTTTTTTTTTAAGATCTCTATCTCCTGGTAAAGCTCGTTGTTTGACATTTGAATTTGTTTGCTTAATTCATTTTCAAAATATACCTTTATTGCTTGGATTTGTTGCCTCATGTCTTCTCTAATATTCCTTTCCATCTGAGTTAGGTATGCCTTGAGTTCTTTCCCTATCCCTGTTTCTGATGCTTCTAGGTCCTCCTGTAGAATTAAGTTGTCCTCCATTGTTTGTACTCCTATTTTTCCCTTGTTTTTTTATGATGTTCACGTTACTTTCGACCTCTATTTGATTGCTGTGTTTCTGCCTTATTCTATAGATTTGTTTTGCTGTTGTATATCTCTGGTGTCTCTCCTATGAGTTGGTAGAGTATGCCTGCTAAAGTGGATTCCGCTTGGAAGAAATTCCGAAGGCCGAGCTCCAGTGACGTCACCTCTCTGCATTGGCGGGCCCAAGGCTCCTTGCCGAGGTGTCCAAATAGGGGGGTGGGACTGGACTGTCTCTGCTTAGTTTCAGCTCCGGGTCATTGGCAGGCGGGGGGTCTCCAACCTCCCAGTCATGTGGTTGGTCGCTGGCTGGCAGGTGGTCTCCAGCCTCCCAGTCACGCGGGCAGCAGGTGGGCTGTCGCTGGCGGGTGGGTGATCTCTAGCCACCTAGTGGCTTAGCTGGTCGCCAGCAGGCGGGTGTTCTCCAGCCGTCCAGTCACGCAGGCAGCGGGTGGACTGTTCCCTGCGGGCCTGCAGTCTCCAGCCGCCCAGTCACAAAAGCCTTGCCTCTAGTCCCCTGGTTTCCCCTGCTTGTCCTGGTTTCTCCTGCTAGACCAGATTTCCCCTGAGTGATGCCTCTCGGCAGTTCAAACTGTACTCTGGGCCTGCCGTTTGTTGGGTGTGGAGGGTGTCTATTTGGAACCCAGACAATCTATTGTTTTGATTTTTTCTGCTTGCCCCTCTCCCAGTGCTGGCTAGACACGTTTCGTTTTCGCCACTGATGGGAGGGAGAGTTGAAAGTCAGGTGTCTCTAGTTTTACCCGCGAATTTATGCAGGCTTGCTCTGATAATCCCTCCCCGAGGAAGCCTAGGAGAGATTTTATGTGAATTCCTCACTGTACTGGAGATGAGCTGACTAACACACACCTGTTTTATTGTTGCAATCTGTTGGAGAGTGGCGGTGGTTACTGCAGCTCTTCAAGATGGTGGCCGCTGGTTTCCTTGGTGGAGTTTCCTTTGTGGGGAATAGAACTTTACCGCTTCCTTCCCCGTCTGAAATCCCGAACTCAGCCGGGGGCTAAGTGCGGGCTCAGGTGGCAGGATTCCACAGAATCCACAGCAACATTTCTCCCTGCTTGAAGGTCACTTCTCGGTGGTGCCCAGCCATCTGTAACAGCGGGCCTGGCCGCACAATTCAATCAGCCCAGATCTCGGGTCGCACAGATGGCTTTTGGGAACCCCGGCTCTCTATTGATTTGATTTTTTTCAGCTTGCCCCTCCCCCAGCACTGGCTAGACAGGTTTCATTTTTGCCGCTGATCGGAGGGGGAGTTGAAGGTCAGGTGCCTCTAGTTTTCCCCCATCTCTATGCAGGCTTGCTATGACAATCTCTACCCCGGAAAGCCTAGGAGAGATTTTATGCGAATTCCCCAAAGTATCAGAGATGAAAGCTGAGTAACACACACCGGTTTTATTGTTGCAATATGTAGAAGAGTGGCTGTGGTTACTTCAGCTCTCCAAGTTGGTGGCCATTGGTTTTCATGGAGGAGTTTCCCTTGTGGGGGATAGAACTGTAGCACTTCCTTCCCCGTCTGAAATCCTGAACTCAGCCCAGGGCTCAGTGGAGGCTCTACCGGCAGGATTCTACATAATGTGCATCAACGTTTCTCCCTGCTTATTGGTCGCATCTTGGTGGTGCCCTTCCGTCTGTAGCCACTGGGCGGGCCACAAGGATCAGTCAGACCGGATCTCCGGTCGCACATTTGGCTCGTGTTTGAGACTCAATTACCGGTCCTCGGTTCTAGAAATACTTCTTCTAGGTTTCGGTGCACCCCCATTTTGCTGTAAGTTACTAAGAGATAGTTTTTTGTCATTCTAACTCGTTATTACCTGTTCAGTGGCACGGTACACTGGGTGTGATGAACTCTATTCACAGCCATCTTGCAATGACGAAATATTATGATTTGTATGCACCATTTACTGAAGTTAGTTTTCAGTATTAGGAAACAAATATGTATTTCAGGTGGATGAATATTTCTGAGAATAATCTTGTGAAAAGTTGATTATAAATCCACATGCATGAATAAGAATGATTTTAGGGAGTATATAATAAGACACATATATTTCATATTTTGAAAAATCTGGAGAGTGTATATATATATATATATATATATATATATATATACATATATACATATATATATGTATATATATATACACACACACACAAACACACACACACACAGAGACATTAAAAAGTAGAAATATATATGCCAATCGAAATTCAAAATAAAATATATATCATCCACATATCCAAAAAAATACATTTAATTGAAAATGGATTTATGTATAATGTTGTTCAACTAGGAAGCTCACGCATAGGTTGATTTTTCAGTTCCAACAGCGTTTAGGAGGAGTGACCTCTTCTCACAATTTGTATCTGCAAAGTCAGCCACCTCAGAAGAATGTACGTGTAATGTCAGGTAGGATTCTATATGTGCACATAAAAATACATGTACTGAATAGGCTACAGAGAAAGGGAGACAGGAATTCACATATTTGTTGACTTTAAAAACACATGGAAACTATTTCAAAAAACATTGACTATATTTATAACTCATACCCTATATAATGTGAAAGGGAAGTCCAACTATACACCACGCCTTCTCTAAAGTGATTGTATTTCTATTCTGTTAGGGTTACTATTCTCCATCATATTAGGATTAGTAGTCAGAGTCTAGTAGGGTATGGGTTAGTGTCAGAGATTCAGTATTTTGAATGGAAAATAGGAAAATAAACCCAATGTGTTTGAAAATATTTGTTACATAAAAATCTTCCCACTCTCATCCAGAACCATGCCTTGATATTACCCTCGCCCAACGTATTGCACAATTAGAGGAGAAGAGTCAGAAAATCTGTGAATACATATCTGGAATGGAATATGCTCAGGAGTTCACAACCTTGTAGATGGTAGAGGAGTTTTCAAATGAAAGGGAGAGGGCAAACACTCCACAAACATGGAACTCTGCAGGCATAAAGACTTCTTGAGAAACTGCCTCTGAGTTTGGGCACTGGAAATATGTGTTGTTGTCAGGAGCTTTAGCTTCCTTTGTAGTGAGAGAATCAAAACTGGGTCTGCATCTATGTGACCTGGAGGACATGGTATCTTATTTTCCAATGAACATGAGGCAGCAGTGCTGAATTCTCTCTTTGTAGGTAAACTGTGGCAACCTGGGGCAAATTTTCTCTCCGTGTGGACTGTGAATCCATTTGGTCGTCCTCTACTTTTTCTGGTGTTTCTTGCTGCTGCAATGGGAGTTTGGTATTTCCTTGATGAAATACAAGAATTTCAACAGGGACACAGTGCTGGAGGGAGTACAGTCACATGCGGTGGGTCAGGGTCTGCAGGGGAATGCACCAATCAGGCTTCTATTCCACATAGGTTGCCCCCTTGACCATAGCAACCTGATTCTGAACATGGCCCTGAAACCTCTCCATATAACAAGAAGCCATTACATATAAGGGTCTGCTGGCTACACCATTTCAGTCACAAGCCATTTGGAAGCAAATGGCAGATCCACATGGCCCCAACACAGATGTTTTATCACACAACTGCCCACCACTGCTCTAGGCCCGCTAGTCAGCTGGCTCCAACTTACTGGCATCTCTGTTGTACACCATTTTCATGAAACCCAGTCAATCAACGCACTGTCTGGTATACTCATGATAAGAAACTGGACATCAAAAATTCTCCAGTGCCACCTGTTCATGAAAATTTCAAAAATTCCATGATATTTATCTAGCCAATTTTCAAGGATGAAGTTGGAGGCACTATGATTTTCAATTCATTCAGGAACCATTAAATGTTGAGGAAGCTCATTTCAATGAAAGCTCTGGAGAACACACACAGGCAAGTCTTCCCAAAGAGTGGCCAAAAGGACACATGAAGCCAGGCCCATTGAGGTCTACAATGTGAGATCCATATGTGTTTTGACTCTCAACTGTGGCTGCCAAGTCTTTCAGAATAAAGTCATGTGATATCCTGGCTGAGATTCCCGGTGCCTTGTGGAAAGCTTTCCTGGGCACAGATCTCAGATTCTAAGGGCGACTCTCATGCATGGCCTCCTAAAATCCCAACACAACTCATGGCAATACTTCTCTGAGATCAGTTCCAGAACTCAGTCTCTAAGGGGAATCACACCAGAGTTCAAGCCCAGGTGGAGCCAGTCATCTTTTCCAACTGCTAAACTATTTACCACAATTAAAACCAAAACACTTTCACATGGCCCTCATCTTCTTCCATATATACACTCATTATAACCTCTGAATGGAGGTTTCCATGAGGGGCACAGCCCAAGACTG
Source organism: Callospermophilus lateralis (assembly GCF_048772815.1). Taxonomy (NCBI): domain Eukaryota; kingdom Metazoa; phylum Chordata; class Mammalia; order Rodentia; family Sciuridae; genus Callospermophilus; species Callospermophilus lateralis. The sequence goes on along the minus strand of NC_135313.1, from coordinate 120,155,274 downwards.
TGTCCAAAATAAGCTCCCTTGCCCCTCATTTGCCTAAAGTCAGGTGGCCTTAAACCTTCTTGTGAACCAGGAGTGATCAATTAGGCCTGCCGTTAATACTGCTCTGCATATCAAATTTGAGGACTACTGACTGTGGGGTTTAGATTCTTTATGTGAATTGGAATCATGAGAAAACCCAAGCACCTATGGACTTGCCTCTGCAGGTTTTGAAGAACTCATTTGACCCAAAGAATCCCTATTTTCACTTGATGGAGGTCATGGACCTTACAGAGGAATGTGAGAAACTTCAGCCACAATGACTGCTCTTTTGGCCATTTTGGTTTTGGATGAACACATGGGATCCATCAGGTGCTGAGAATCTAAAAACTGCCTCACACAGGGCCAAGAGGCTGATTCAGACACATCCATTTCCAACGCAAATAAGCAAAGAGCCACATGTGATGCCCATTCATTTCCATGTGAAAACAGTTTTCTTCAGGCTTCACAAAGGAGTGGCCTGAGGTAAAGACCTTCCTGAAATTCAGGGCAACAGAACAATAGGTAAGCAAGGGCCCAAAGCAGGGTTTCTCCACTGAGACTTTCCTGGTCAAACTGATATCTAAATTTTCTGAGATGCTCGACATTCCCTTTAGCTATCCAGTACATGGCCATATCACAGAGCTTTTAGGTGGTACATATCTTGGACACAAACCATGAGCCTATTCTGGAAAGTGTCGTGAATTCAGGAAGAAAACAGAAACTTAGGAAGATAGCATGTGTTGCTCTTTGATAAGGCAAGCAGTAGTCCATTCATAAATTGGGCAGGATGAATGATTGGAAGCATTCTACTAGACAGGAAACATCCATTGATGCATGCTCTTTTCTAATGTCTACAATCCCGGACAGAGTTGGATACACAGACATAGAAGCACTCGCCTTGTCAAACGACTTACTAGAAACCGTCCATGCCAATCCAAACAAACAGCCTTTCCTACCTATTCTGAGAAAATGAGACAAAACCACGAACACACACCCACACCCACACCCATAAGGCACCTCCTTTACCCAAGTAGGTCTGTGAGGTCCGGAGTGTCCTCTGAATGGTGAGACATACTATATTCCCCCAAAATGGCCTGTCCTGTCTCACATCTGGTCTCCTTGGCCAACTCTGTGAAGTCATCAGGAGCCATGGGTGAGCCACTACCTGCTTTCTCAGGAAAGGCCCCTCTTCAGAGCTTTCCTGGTATTTGGCCATCCTCACATCAGTAGGTACTAAGAAATACTGACTCTATCCTTGGAAAATAGAAATAAGTGAGCCCACTGGGACTGGGACTGGGACTGGCTCTGGGTGCCTGTCTTCCTGGATCCAAAGTTCAGAGAGTTCCATCACCAACGCAGTGAGGTGAGGTCACTTCCTTCAGGAACTGAATTACATCACTTCCTTGGCAACCACTTTATCCTAATAGTTACTTCTAAGGTTCCCATGAGATGGAGGCTGTCCCTACATCCTGTCACACTTTCACAAGTTACAATGCTATAACAACCATAGGCACCTGTGAACAGCTCTCCACACAGGCCTGGTTTGGTCCATCTTTTCTACGTTAAGAAGATAGAGGCTGATTCAGACACATCCCTTCACCCTGACCAGGTTGTTTGCCATGAAAGATGACTCTTGCTCTCTCAGGTCCTTCAAAGCTGCCTACATCTTCTCCAGGGATCATTTCTGCATGTACCTTTGATATTCTCAGCAGGTGGAAGATCTCCTACATTCCTGTATTGTAAGACCAACTCTGTCCCTCCTCTTCTGTAAAGTTAGATTGAGAGAACAGTGTATGTTTAAGGTTAATAACATGTTCGATTTGGGATAGGAATCTCTCTGCCGGAAGAATAATGGTATTGGGAACCTGTGATATTTACAAGAATATATAGGTGAAATATAAGCATGAATACAGAAATCTAGATAAGATTTGAATCCAAAAGGGCATTGGGCCCTTGAGTGGGATTCTTAGGTTTGAATTATGTTCTGCACATGTGTCTCAGATAAATTTATATACCATGGCAGAGGACCATATACCTTGGATGATTGATTGTTGAAGAGAACATCGAGTCAAAAAGGGATAGTCAGAAGGATTAGGAAGATAGTAGGTTTAGAAAGAAGAGTTAGTATAGGATTTGGACCAAAAGTTCTTTAGCAATAGGGTTTTGGGTAGAGAGTGAAGGTAAATGTCAGGATATGTGAAGTGTCAGTCACAATGATGAATTGGGGAAAATATGTAGGAAAGCAGATATCAATAGAGATATTAGGAAATCAGGCACTGTCTGGTACACTCATGATCAGCAACAGGACATCCAAAGGTTCTTCAGTACCACCTGGTCATTGGAATTTCAAAAATTTCATGGTATTTATCTAGCCAATTTTCAAAGATGATGTTGGAGGCATTGTGGGTTTCAATTCATTTAGGAAGCTTATATCAATGAAAGCTCTGGAGAACTCTCACAGGCATGTCTTCGCAAAGAGTGGCCAAAATGTCACATGAAGCCAGCCCCATTGAGGTCTACAATGTGAGGTTAATGTATCTTTTGACTCTCAACTATGGCTGCCAAGTCTTTCAGAATAAAATCATGTGATACCATGTCTGAGATTCCCAGTGCTCTGTGGAAAAGCCACCTGGGTCTAGATCACCAATACCATCTTTCTCAGGAAAGGCCCCTCTTCAGATCTCTTCTGGCATTTCACAATCCTCATATCAGTAGGTACCAAGGAAAACTGACTCTGTCCTTGGCAAATCCAAACAAGTGAGCCCACTGGACTGGGACTGGGACTGGCTCTGGGTGCCTGGCTTCCTGGATCCCATGTTCAGACATTTCCATCACCAAGGAAGTGAGGTGAGGTCACTTCCTCCAGGAACTGAAGGAATCACTGCCTTGGCAACCATTTTGTCCTCACAGTTGCTTCCAAGGTTCCCATGAGATAGAGGCTGCCCCTACTTCCTGTGACACTTTCACAAGATAGAATGGTATATCATCCATAGGCACCTGGGAATAGCTCTCCACACAGGCATGGCTTGATCAATCTTCTCTACATTAAGAAAGGAGAGGCTGATTCAGACACATCCTTTCATACTGACCAGGTTATTTGCCATGGAAGATGACCTTTGCTCTTTTAGGTCCTTCATAGCTGCCTGCAACTTCTCCAGGGTATTATTTCTGCATGGATCTTTGATGTTCTCAGCAGGTGGAAGATAACCTACATTACTGTATTGTAAGACAAACTCTGTCCTGGCTCTTCTGTAAAGTTAGTTTGAGGGAACAGTGTATAGTTAGGGTAATAACAGGTTCGATTTGGGTTAGGAATAATACTGAGGAATGAACAATGGTATTAGGAACTTGCGATATTTACAAGAATATATAGGTGAAATATAAGTATGAAAACAGAAATCTAGATAAGATTTGAATCTAAGAAGAGCATTGGACTGTTGATTGGGATACTTAGCTTTTAATTATGTTGTGCACAGATGTCTCAGATAAATCGATATACAATGGCATAGGACCTTGTACCTTGGATGATTGATTGTCGAAGAGATCATCCAGTCAAAAAGGGATAGTCAGTAACATTAGGAAGATAGTTGGTAAGTTTGAAAAAAGAGTGAGTATAGGATGTGGACCAAAAGTTCTTTAGCAATAGGCATTCGGATTGAGAGTGAATGTAAATGTCAGCACATGTGAAGAGTCAGTCACAATGATTAACTGGGTAAAATATGTAGGAAAGCAAATATCAATAGAGACATTAGGAAATCAGGCAAAGTATAAAGTGAGTGATAGGATTAGTCATTTTCAACAGGGTTGAGGTTGAATATATAATTTTAGGAAGAAACAAATATGTAGTCACCAATAGGATTGATTTTAGAGCATTACGCAACCTCGACATGTATGTTTTAGTAATCCATGCTCACTTTCCATTTAGGTTTTGGTGAAAGTTTAAGAAAATATGTAATTGTCACTTCCTGTTTTTCTGTATGCTTAACAAAACACTGTTGAAATCTTGAGGACTGTTTGCTAAACTTGTTCCCAGAATGTGCCGTCCCCAACTGCCAAACTGCAGAATGTACTCCCTCAACCCTTTGCATGCAAACTGCCCACTTGCTCTGAGCCATCAATAAACTTCCCTCCCTGCCCTCTCCAAGGAAAGCATATAAGCTCTGCTTAAGCTGTTCTCATTACTCTCTGCTCTATTCAGGTGAGCTCTGAGTCCCAGAATGCTGGACTCCCAATAAACCCTTTACTGTTGCATGAGACATTCTCATGTTGGTCTCTTCCTCTGACGCTCGCCCGACCTTTACATCTGGAGGCCCCAGCGATATCCGGCAGTGGCGGACGAAAGACAACCAACGGGTTCCTCTCAGGGTATGTAAGGCGCCTCTTTCTGGTTTCAGGTTTCAGGTTAGGGCTTGGCAAAATGGCTATTGGTGATGATCGTGAGCTCTCTCCGATGGTGGCTGACTGATGTGTCACAGAGCCACAGGCCACATCCCTGGGGGACGCCCCAGAGGACTCAGGAAATCAAAGAACAAAAGACTCCTTGACTCAGTGACATTTTGTTTCGGATTCGGTATTGCCAGCCTATCAGGTTTTGCCAGCTATTCAGTCCTGGTCTCAGTATTGGACGTCCATTGCCTGTCTTTATTGTCTTTTTATGGTCTATATAGTGTGTCATTGCTTTCACTGTTTGTGTATCTCTCATTATGGGACAGAGCACTTCAATGCCTCTGTCCCTAACCCTTGATTACTGGACCAAAGTGCGCTTAAGGACCCAGAATCTGTCTTTTTCTGTAAAACGCCGGACCCAGCAGACTCTCTGTGCCTCAGAATGACACACCTTTGGAGTTTAATGGCCCCCAGAAAGATGTTTCTACTTCTCACTAATTCGAAAAGTCAGAGATATTGTCTTTCAGCCGGGACCACATAGCCATCCAGATCAACCGCCATATATCTTAATTTGGCAGGACCTCTGCAAATCTCCTCCTCCATGGATGAAGCCTTTCCTTGTCCCTACGCCCGCTCCTACTCCTTTCCCCACGATTTTATCTCTCAAACCCTCTGCTCCTCCTCCTCCACCCTCTGTTCTCCCTGAGTCTCAAGACTCTACTGGACTCTCCTCCCCCTTCTTATAACCTGCCCTCATCCCCGAACCCCCAACAACCTCTAAGTGATTCCCCTGCTGCTGACTCAGCCTCTTTGCAATTGGAGAAAGCTAGGCCAGCCCAGCGCCCTCCAGATGACTCCCCTGCGGCACACACAGCCCCTCATTCCCTGGAGAAAGTTGGCCCGGCTAAAAGAACTCAAAGAACTCCCTGGCATTTTCACACCTGCCTACTTGGGTTGACTGCCAACAAATCCTAGGGACTCTCTACATGACAGAGGAACGAGAGAGAAACCTCCTGGAAGCTAGAAAAAAATGTCCTTGGACCAGATTGGCGACCAACAAAACTTTCCAACATTATCAAAGCTGGCTTTCCCTTGAACTGACCCAACTGGGACCCCAACACCTTTGAAGGTATGGAGCATCTGTGCACTTATTGCTGGGCCCTAATAGTGGGTTTCCATGCCGCCGCTAGACAACCAACATATTTGGCCAAGGTAAGAGAGATTATTCAATGGCCTGATGAATATCCCTCTATGTTTCTAGAGAGAATTATGGAGGTATATAGGAGATATAGTCCTTTCGATCCTCAGGCAGAGGATCAAAAGGCATCTCTCATGATGGCCTTCATTGGGCAAGCTGCCCTGGATATTAAAAGAAATTTACAATGCTTAGACGGATTACAAGATATGACTTTGAGAGATTTAGTCAGAGAAGCCTAGAAAGTATACTATAAGGGAGAAACAGAGCAAAAGAGAGGGAGCAAAGGGAGGATGAGAGACGCAAGAGACAGACTAAGGCAGTAACTAAGGTCCTGGTCACAGCAATAAAAAGGCCAGAAATTAAGAAACAGGGAGACAGGAAGGGATACGTTGGCCCATGCCAGAGGCCATCCCGGGACTCAGATCAGTGTGAATACTGTAAAGAAAAAGGACACTGTGCCAAAGAGTGCCCTAGAAAGAGACAGCCACACCAGCCAGCCATTCTGACTCTGGAGGATGACTAAAAAAGTCGGGGCTCAGATCCCTTCCCTGAGCTCAGGGAAACTTTTGAAGTGGAGGGGTGCCCAGTAAACTTTGAAGTGGATACAGGGGCAGTATACTCAGTCCTTAAGGCCCCACTGGGCCCTCTATCAAATAAAAGGTCTCTAGTTCAAAGGGATAACAGCAGTAAATATCGGAGATAGACAAATAAGAGGACCATGGACATGGGGAGAGGAAAAATCCATCACTCCTTCCTAGTAATCCCAAAATGCTTGGCCCCATATATGGACAGAGATCTGCTCACCAAGCTCCAGGCCAAAACAAGTTTTAACCCCGAAGGCCCCAAAATGAAATTTCTAAATCCTTCAGTAAAAACTCCTATAGTCACGGCTTTAAATATGTCAGTAGAAGATGAACCGCAAATCTTCACACCCCCCCAAGACTGATCAAACAGGCAAGCTACCCCAGAAATGGATAATAGATTACACAGATGCCTGGGCAAAAACTTCTGGGTTAGGCCTAGCCATGAAAGAACCTCCAATAACAGTGGAGTTAAAAGCCACAGCCTCCACTATCAATGTCAAACAATATCCTCTGAACAAAAAAGCTAAAGATGCGATAAGGCCCCATATTAAGAAATGTCTGGCCTTAGATTCCTAAGGCCCTGTCAATCAGCCTGAAACACTCCCCTGCTACTAGTAAAAAAAGCCAGAAACTGGGGACTATTCCCCGTTCAAGACCTAAGAAAGATCTACAACAGAGTGCAGGACATTCACCCCACAGTACTTAGTCCGAAAAGTCTGCTTATCACTCTAAACCCTGAGCGGAAATGGTCTACTGTTCTGGACTTAAAAGATGCTTTCTTTTGCTTGCCTCTGCATAAAGATAGTCAGTTGCAGTTTGCTTGCGTGTGGGTAGACCCAGAAACCGGAATGCCTGGTCAACTAACTTGGACTAGACTTCCACAGGGGTACAAAAACTCCCCCACTCTCTTTGATGAAGCCCTCCACAGAGATCTCAACAACTTCAGAACTACGCACCCCGAAGATACCCAGCTTCAATACGTGGATGACCTGCTACTTGCAGCCAACACCAAGGAAAACTGTGAGTCTGGGACCAAGCACTATTATATGAGTTTGCTGAACTCAGGTATAGAGCTTCTGCCAAAAAGGCCCAAATTTGCTAGCATGAAGTAATCTTCCTGGGCTATTCCCTTAGAGGCGGTAAACGATGGCTCACTGAGTCCAGAAAAAAAACGGTTGTGCAGATACCACCCCCATCTAACAGCAGGCAACACAGAGAGTTTCTTGGGACTGCTGCATTTTGCAGGTTATGGATTCCTGTGTTTGCATCCTTAACTTCTCCTTTATACCCGCTGTTAAAGAGAGATGCCCAATTCCAATGGACCCCTAAGCACCAGCAAGTTTTAGATAACATCTAAGGACACTGACACTGAACTCCTCAACTTCACTGAGCCAAGCCTGCAATTTCAGAAAGCCCTACACTAGGTTAAAAATGTACATCAATTCACTCACCTTGGTTCAAAGAAACTGCAGGCATTCCTGAAGGATCAAGAACAGAGTTTTCCACTAACCAACTCACAGCGAAAGGAAATAACTGAATGGATAACAAAAGCCTGTTGGGTCTGTCAATAGGTTAATGTTTACCCTTCCAAGCTTCCTGCAGGAAACCACCTACGAGGAACCAGACCAGGACAATTCTGGGAAGTGGACTTTACTGAATTTAAGCCAGCAAGGTGTGGATTAAATATCTCCTAGTCTTTGTAGATAGATTTTCAGAATGGATTGTAGCCTTCCGCACAAAAAAAAAAAAAAAAGGCGCAAATGGTGGTCAAGAAGATCCTAAAAGATATTTTTCCAAGATACGGCCTGCGTAAGTCTACTGTTCTGGACTTAAAAGGTCTGATAATGGACCGGCGTTCATGGCCCAGGTAAGTCAGGGTTAGCCAGGACCCTGGGGATTAATTGGAAGTTACATTGTGCTTATAGACGCCAGAGCTCAGGACAGGTAAAAAAATAAATAGAACCATTAAAGAGACCTTAACGAAATAAAGCTTAGAGACCAGCATAAAAGATTGGACTATGATCCTGCCTTATGCAATGTTTCATGCAAGAAAACTCCCTCTGTTTCTTTGTGTAACCTCACCCCCTATTAAATTCTCTATGGGACCCCTCCTCCAGTAAGGGACATAACCCCAACTGTAAGACCTAACGATCCCTTCCACACCCCCTTGCTTGACAGATTTAAAGCTCTTGAAAGAACTCAGTGATGCCTGTGAAAACAGCTGGCCACTGCCTACCAACCTGGGGATGAGGGGACTCCACACTGAAATCAAGTAAGAGACTTCATCTACGTAAGACGACATCAGGTATCATACCTGGAACCCCACTGGACAGGACCATTCCAGGTGCTACAAATAACACCTACAGTGGTAAAGGTAGATGGAGTCACTTCTGCATCCATGCCTCTCATCTCAAGCCAGCACCCTGTCCAGACTCTGGCTGGAAACTTGAAAAGACTGGTATCCCTTTCAAATTGCGTATTAGCCATGTGGATAAGGCTATAGACTCTCCCCTTGGCCACCAGTAGTCCTAACCCTCATCAGCCCGTTCAGCAGCGATGGCTGATCACAAATCCTGCTAGTCAAGAAGTATGGTCTATCTCGCATACAGCCCCTTAAGGAACTGGTGGCCATCTCTCCACCCAGAAATTTGTCAGCTGGCTATACGTCTTTCCTATTAGGATATCCCTGATAAAGAGGATCCCAATAAAATTCCATTAAATCCCTTCTGTACCATAGATAATGGAAACAAACATTATGGATGTTTGCGAACCAGATGCAGGTTGGCTAGCCTAGATTACTAGGTTTGCCTGGCGGACTATCAAAGCCACAAAATCCACGCTGGGTGGGAGAAAAGCCGACTTCTTCTGTGAATAATGGGGATTTGAGCATACAGGGGATGCCTGATGGAACCCAAATGCCTCATCAAATTCAGTACACAGCATTGGCCATATTACCAACTAGACAACCAAACCGATGGCCCCCAGAGGGGTCTCTAGATTCTCAAATTCTGCATGACCTTTTCAACTTTGGCAAGTGCACAAAAGGGTAGAAGGAAATTCCCCTATGTGGAGGCCTTTTCCCTCCTTTGCTCACATCCTGTACTATGCTTCTCCAGTAGATCCTCACCCTCAGCCTTCTGCTCCAGACTCTCTGCTGTCACTCCCATATCAGCAAACTGATTTCTCCCCTCCAATTACTAGATCAAAAACCCAAACCTCCACCGGTTCTCAGACCATTGCCCCTTTGCTGAGGTAGTAGGTACTGAGATACCTTTCCAGCCACTCACAAATCTCTTCTCCTGTCAGTGCCCACACTGGGACCCACCAGGTCCTCTTACCAAAGCTAACCCAAAGCTCAAACCAGCTGAGGTGTGCCCTCAGACGCCTATCCAAGATGTAATTAAAATGGCCTTTAAAGTTGCTTTGTCATCACTGAAAACAGGTTACTAAGAATTTAAAGTCCCTAAAAAGATTTTGGGATTCTCACTCCCGTCTTCCCCTCTGCTCTACCTGTTCAACTGCTCAAGTTTTTGTAGCTCAGAAAATCCAAAATCCCTTTCCCATTATTCTTTTATATCTCTTTTTCCTCATTCTCAGATCCACGGAGCTGATCTCACCCCCCTCCTTCCCCGTCTTCCCCTCAGTACCAGGCACATAGAAAAGTCTTAAATGACCTTCTCCAGAAGTCTTCATCATGGCTGACTTTAGAACTTTCAGCAACAGAGTCCCTATAAAAGAGTTCATTGTAGATAAACTTATTTTTTTTTGTGTTGCTCTATTCTACTTGGCCACTGGCTGGAAAAATAAGCACTCCTAAGATAGACACCCCCTTACTAGTTTTTCACAAAATATGTGAACAAGGCCTCTGGCCTTGAGCTGGGGCTTCACAGAGATGGCTACATTTCTAAGATAAAGAAGTTACCAACTGGGCTCCATGGTAACAGCTGGCAGAGAGAAAAAAAGAAAAGAAAAAAGCTCTCCCCTTTCCAGGTGTCCTTAAAAAGTTAACTTGCCGAGAGTAGAGGAAAAAAAAAAAAAAAACAGAAACAAAAACTGATTTTTGTGAACTTCTGAAAACTGTGAATTTCTGAGTCCTTTCCCTTACATGTTGGTTACAAAATTCTGAAACAACCTAAACTTGGGGTTCAGGGGATTAATTGATTACAACAGAAGCAATGCCCTCTAAATCCGGTTGCAACAAAATAGGACTGTTTTCCTAGCTTCGGTGCTCTTGTAGGTGCCTTTTCTTGTCCGTCCCTACAACAGAAAGATTCTATATACTTAAACATTGTTTATGTTTTCATTAAATGGTCAACAGATGTGATTAATTATGTAATGGTGCAGATGTTTCCCAGAGTGCTCTATCATGACGCAGTTTTATTTAAAGATCAAATAGGGGGACATACAACCCGGTTCTGCCAGGAACCTGTATCCCTCTTATTAGCCATCCTATTAGGAATAATAGTACCTGGAGGGGTGGGCACAGGAACCACTGCCCTAGTCAATGGGACATACAAATGACACAATTAGAAGCAGCAATAGACCAAAACTTAAGATATTAAAATCCTCCATCACGGCTTTACAGCAGTCTTTAACATCTCTCTCTGAAGTTGTTTTACAGAACAGACCAGGGTTGGACCTCCTCTTCATGAGAGAAGAGGGCCTTTGTGCTGCATTGAGGAAAAAATGTTGTTTTTATGCCGACCATAATGGAGTTGTAAAAGAATCTATAATTAAATTAAGAAGACACCTTGAAGAGCATCAACAAAAGAGAGAGGCCCAAAAAGGGTGGTTTGAGTCTTGGTTCACACAGTCCCCCTGGTTAACTACCCTTTTATCAGCCCTGGCTGGTCCATTAATAATCCTCATATTATTGTGAACTGTAGGACCCTGTTTGCTCAACCGTGTAGTTTCCTTTCTCCAAGATCAAATTAGACAAGTTAAACTTATGGTAATCAGACAACAATATACCCCGCTAGCAGACATAAAATGTGACAACCGCAATGATCACTTTTATGATTAAAAGTAACCAAAAGAAAAAGAGGGGAATGAAAGGTTAATATAATAGGTACTTGTCACTTCAAGTTTTTCAGTATGCTTAACAAAACACTCTTGATATCTTGAGAACTGTTTGCTAATCTTGTTCCCTGAATGTGCTGTACCCAACTGCAAAACTGCAGAATGTACTCCCTCACCTGTTTGCACGCAAACCTCCCACTTGCCCTGACCCATCAATAATCTTCCCTCCATGCCCTCTCCAAGGAAAGTATATAAGCTCTGCTTAAGCTGTTCTCAGGGCTCTCTGCTCTATTCAAGGGAGCTCTGAGCCCCAGCATGCTGGACCCCTATAAACCCTTGGTTGTTGCATGAGACAGTCTCTGGTAGTCTCTTCCTCTGACACTCGCTTGACCTTTACATTGGTAAAATAATAAGTGTGATCTTTGTTTTTTGTGTCCAGAATATTACTGTGATAAAATGTATATGTAGATAAGGTGACTTGAGTATTTCTTCCACCATTTCTGGGAGCAATATTTTGAAGATATATAAATTAGTATTGGGGGTACAAATAGGTGTAACCTGTGACTATGAATATAGAGAAAATGCATAAATAGACCATACTGTGAATAAATAATATAAGGTTTTTCAAATTTAAATAATGGATTCAATTGATATCTGAAAATATATAGGAAATCTTATATTCCAGCCAGTTTTACATTCATTCAAACCTGTTATATATCTAATGGTAATATTTGGACTATGGTTTATCATGAAGAGTGTGTGAGTTTTGCTTCAAAAATGATTATAGAAATTAAAAATAATGTGTTTGGAAAGAAGTCTTATAAAAAGACCAGTCAAGATAACTGGAGGAATCCATGTGTTCTGAAGCAGGAAGTTATTGAAAGTGAAACAAATGCCTATAAGTTTGCTAACTTGTGGATGAAATATATATCCTATGATGTGAATAAATTGAAGAAATAGTAATGTACCAGTGTTGAATAAAAACAAACTTCAAAATACACATTATGTCCCATAAGAATCTACTTGCATTGATGTTAAACTGGGTCAGTTACTGTAGAAATATTAGGATTTGTTTGCAACATTAACTGAAGTTAGTTTTCAGTACTGGAAACAAATATGTATTTCAGGTGGATGAATATTTCTGAGAATAATCTTGTGAAAAGTTGATTATAAATCTACATACATGAATATGAATGTATTCAGGGAGTGTATAATAAGACACATATATTTCATATTTTGAAAAATCTGGAGAGTATATATATATATATATATATATATATATATATATATATATATACAAAACACACACAGACATTCAAAAGTAGCAATATATATGCCAATTGAAATTCACGGTGAAATATATATCGTCCACAAATCCAAAAATATTAATTTTACTAAACACGCATTTATGAATAATGCTGTTCAAGTAGGAAGGTCACCCATAGGTTGAATTTTAAGATCCAACAGCGTTTAGGAGGAGTGATCTCTTCTCATAATTTGTATCTGCCAAGTCAGCTTCCTCACAAGAATGCACATGTGAAACCAGGTAGGATTCTATATGTGCATTTAAAAATACATGTGCTGAATAGACTTCAGAGAAAGGGAGACAGGAATTCACATATTTGTTAACTTTAAAAACACATGCAGAACTATTTCAACAAAAAATTGACTGGATTTATATCACCTACCCTACATAATGCATAAGGCAAGTCCAACTAAACACCATGCATCCTCTGAATCGTTGGATTTCTATTCTGTTTGGGTTATTTTTCTCCATCATATTAGCATTAGTAGTCAGAGTCTAGTAGGGTATGGGTTCGAGTCAGGGATTCAGTATTTTCAATGAAAAATTGGAAAATGAATCCAAAGTGTATGCAAATATGTGCTACACAAAAATCATCCCACTCTCATCCACAACAATGCCTTGACATTACCTTCGCCCCAAGTATGACACAAATAGAGAAGAAGAGATAAAAAATCTGTGAATACATATCTGGAATGGAATACACTCAGGAGTTCACAACCTTGGAGGTGGTAGAGCACTTTCCAAAAGTAAGAGACATGGTAAACACTCCACAAACACCGAGCTCTGCTGGTCTAAACACTTCTTGAGAAACTGCCTCTGAGGTGGGGCACTTGAAATATATGTTGTTGTCAGGAGCTTTAGCTTCTTTTGTAGTGAGACCATCAAAGCTGGGTCTGCATCTATGTTACCTGGAGAACATGGTTTCTTATTTTCCAATGAACCTGAGGCAGCAGTGCTGAATTCTCTCTTTGTAGGCAAACTGTGGCCACTGGGGGCTAAGTGTCACCCCATGTGGACTGTGAAGCCATTTGGTCCTCCTCCACTTTTCGTGGTGCTTCTTGCTGCTTCACTGGGACTTTGGTATTTGCTTCACAAAATACAACAATTTCAACTAGGACACAGTGCTGGAGAAAGTTCTGTCACGTGTGGTGGGTCAGTGTCTGCAGGAGAATGTACCAACCAGGCTTCTTTCCCACATAGCTTGCACCCTTGACCAATCAACCTGATTCTGAACATTGCCCTGAAACCTCTCCATTTAACAAGATGCCTTTACAAATAACTGTCTGCTGGCTGCACCATGTCAGTCACAAGCCATCTGAAAGCCAAACCACATGGAAACACCACAGATGTTTTAACACACACCTTCCCACCACTGCTCTAGGCCCACACTACTCACCAGGTTCCAACTTACTGGCATCTTTTTTCTACATTATTTTAGAGAAACACAGTCAATAAAGGCACTCTCTGGATGATCAGCAACAGGACAGCCAAAGTTTCTCCAGTGCCACCTGCTCATGGGAATTTCAAAAATTTCATGGTATTTATCGAGCCATTTTTCAATGATGAAGTTGGAGGCAGTGTGGATTTCAAAAACCATTAAATGATGAGTAAGCTCATTTCAATGAAACTCTGGAGAACTCTCATAGGCAAGGCTTCCCAAAGATTGGCCAAAAAGTCACATGAAGCCAGGCCCATTGAGGTCTACAATGTGAGGTCCATGTGTGTTTTGACTCTCAACAATGGCTGCCAAGTCTTAAAGAATAAAATCATGGATATTTTGGCTGAGATTACCAGTGCTCTGTGGAAAGCCATCCTGGGCCTTGATCTCAGTTTATAAGGGTGACCCTCATGCGTGGCCTCCAAAAATTCCAACACAATTCATGGCAATACTTCTCTGAGGTCAGTTCCAGAACTCAGTCTCTAAGGGGATTCACACCAGAGTTCAAGCCCAGGTTGACAAAGTCATCTCTTCCAACCGCTGCACAAATAACCACAATTAAAACCAAAACACTCCCACATGGCCCTCATCTTCTTCCATAAAGACACTCATCATTACCTCTAGCTGGAGGTTTCTATGAGGGGCCCAGGACACGATAGTGTCCAAAATAAGCTCCCTTGCCCGTCATTTGCCTAAAGTCATGGTGGTCTGAACACCCTTCCTGTGAACCAGGAGTCATCAAATAGGCCTACCCTTAATACTGCTCCACTTCTCCAATTTGTGGCCTACTGACTGTGGGGTTTAGATTCTTTATGTGAATTGGGGTCATGAGAAAACCCAACCAACCATGGGCTAGCCTCTGCAGGGCTTTGGGGAACTCATTTGATACAAAGGATTCCTATTGTCACTTGATGGAGATGAGAAACCTTACAGAGAAAGGCGAAAGACTTCATCCACAATGACTGCTCTTTAGCCATTTTGGTTTTGGATGCACACATGGCATCTTTCTTTAGATCCATCAGGTGCTGAGAATCTAAACCACAGCCTCACACAGTGCCAACAGGCTGATTCAGACACATCTCTTTAGAAATCAATTACTCAAAGAGTGACAGGTGATGCCCATTCATTTCAATTAGAAAATTGTTTTATTCAGGTTTCACAAAGGCGTGGCCTTTGGCAAAGAACTTCCTGACATTCATTGCTACAGAACAATAGGGAAGCAAAAGGCCCAAAGCAGGGTTTCTCCACTGAGACTTTCCTGGTCACACTGATATCTGAGTTTTCTGAGATTCCTGCCATTCCCTTCAGCAATCCAGTACATGGCCATGTCACAGAGTTTTGAGGTGGTACATATCTTGGTCACAAAACCATGAGCGTATTCTGAAGAGTGTCCAGAATTCATGAAGAAAACAGGAACTTAGGAAGATAGCAGGTCTTCCCATCAATAAGGCAAGCCTCCTTCCTTTCATCAATTGGGCAGGATGAATGTTGGGAAGCTTTCTCCTAGACAGGACACATCCATTGATGCATTTTCTTTTGTAATATCTACAACCACGGACACAGTGTGAAACACAGACATAGAATCACTCCCCTTTTCAAATGACTTACTAGAACCAGTCCACTCCAAACCAAAAAAACCGTCTTTCCTACCTATTCTCTGAACATGAGACAAACCACAAACCCACACTTATTCCCACAAACACCACCTTCCCCCATGTAGGTCTGTGAGTATCCAGAGTACCCTCTGCCTGGTGGGCCACACTATGTTCCCCCGAAATGGCCTGTCTGTTCTCAAATCTGGACTCCTTGGCCCACTTTGTGAAGTTGTCAGGAGCCAGCGGTGAGCCACTACCTGCTTTCTCAGGAAAGACCCCTCTTCAGATCTTTACTGTCATTTGGCCATCCTCACATCTGTAGGTACAAAGAAAGACTGACTCTCTCCTTGATAAATCCAAACAAGTGAGACCTCTGTGACCGTTACTGAGCCTGGATCAGGGTGCCTGGTTTCTGGGATCCCAAGTTCAGAGAATTACATCACCATGGAAGTGGGGTATCTCACTTCCTTCATGAACTGAATGAGCTCACAGCCTTGGAAACCACTTTGTCCTAACAGTTTCTTCCTAGGGTCTCATAAGATGGAGGCTGCACCTACTTCCTGTGACACTTTCACAAGTTAGAAAGGTTTATCAACCATAGGTACCGAGGGAAAGATCTCCACACAGGCCTGGTTTGGTCCATTTTCTCTACATTAAAAATAGAGAGGATGATTCAGACACATCCCTTCATCCTGACCAGGTTCTTTGCCATGGAAGATGACTTTTGCTCTCTAAGGTCTTTCATAGCAGTCTACATATTCTTCAGGGATCATTTCTGCATGGATCTTTGAGATTCTCAGCAGGTGGAAGATCCCCTACATTCCTGTATTATAGGACCAACTTCTTCCCTGCACTGCTGTAAAGTTAGACTGAGGAAATAGTGTATGGTTAGGGTTAATAACATGTTCTATTTGGGTTAGGAATCATTCTCCTGGATGAATAATGGTATTGGGAACCTGCAATATTTACAAGAATATATAGGTGAAATATAAGAATGGAAACAGAAATCTATGAAAGATTTGAAGCCTAGTAGGGGATTGGGCCCTTGATTGGGATACTTAGCTTTGAATTATATTCTGCACAGATGTCTCAGATAAATCGATATACAATGAAATAGGATGTTGTATCTTGGATGATTGAATAACAAACAGAACATCCAGTCAAAAAGGGATAGTCCGTAGGATTAGCAAGATAGTCAGTAGGTTTAGAAAGAAGAGTGAGTATAGGATTTGGACCAAAAGTTCTTTACATTTAGGGTTTCGGTTAGAGAGTGAATGTAAATGTCAGCACATGCCAAAGAGTCAGTCACAATGATGAACTGGGGAAAATATGTAGGAAAGCAGATATAAATAGAGACATTAGGAAATCAGCAAAAGTATAAAGTGTGTAATTGGTTTAGACATTTTCAACATGGTTGAGTTTGAATATATAATCTTAGAAAGAAACAAATATGTAGTCACCAAGATTATTGACATTTGGGAGCATTAGGTAACCAGGACATGGATGTTTTTAGTAATCCATGCTCACTTTCCATTTAGGCTTTGGTAAGATCATAAGTGTGAACTTTGCATTTTGTGTCCAGAATACTATTGTGATAAAATGAGTATGTAGATTAGGTGACAAGAGTATTTCTTCCACCATTTGTGGAGCAATATTTTGAAGATATATAAATTAGTATTTGGGGTACAAATAGGCGTATCCTGTGTCTATGAATATGCAGATAATGCATGAATAGACCATACTGTTTGTAAATAATATAACTGGTTCCACTTTAAATAATGGATTTAATTGATATCTGAAAATATAAAAGAAATCTTATATTGATATACAATCATTCATTCTAATCAGTTATACATCTAATGGTAATATTATGGTTATGGTTTATCCTGAAAGGTGTGTGAGTTTTGCTTCAAAAGTGATTATGGAAACCAAAAATAATGTGTTTGGAAAGAAGTCTCATGAAAAGAATAGTCAAGAAACCTGGAGGAATACATGCGTTTTGAAAAAGGAAGTGATTGAACGTGAAACACATGCGTATAAATTTGCTATCTTTTCGATGAAATATATATAGTATGATGTGCATTAACTGCAGAAATAGTAATGTACCAGTGTTGAATAAAAATTAACATCAAAATACACATAAAGTCCCATAGGAATCTACTTGCATTGATGTTAATTGGGGTCAGTTACTGTAGAAATATTAGGATTTTTATGAACAATTCACTGAAGTTAGTTTTCAGTACTAGGAAACAAACATGTATTTCAGATGGATGAATATTTCTGAAAATAATCTTGTGAAAAGATGATTATTAATCCCCATAAATCACAAAACATTATAAACACAAAACACACATGGACATTAAAATGTAGCAATATACATGCCAATTGAAATTCATATTGAAACATATATCATCCACTGATCCAAAACTATTTATTTAATGAACTTGGATTTATGTATAATGTTGTTCAACTTGGAAGCTCCCCAAATAGATTGAATTTTCTGTTCCAATGGTGTTTAGGAGGAGTGATCTCCGAAATGTGTATGCAAATATGTGCTACACAAAAATCTTCCCACTCTCATCCAGAACAATGCCTTGATATTACCTTCACCCCAAGTAAGACACAATTGGAGGAGAAGAGTTAGAAAATCTGTGAATACATATCTGGAATGTAAAAGGCTCAGGCTTTCACAACCTTGGAGGTTGTAGAGGAGTTTCCAAAAGTAAGGGACTGGCTTGATAGACCCAACCTGATATTTTATTAAAATTGGGAGCCATATTGCCACAAAGCCTTGAAAAGATAATTTTGGCTTTACTATAAATTACTGCAAATTCTGAACCTGCTTGGAATGCCTGCACGTGCCTTGAAGTCATCCATGCCTGGCTCTCTGACCACATAACAGCGCTCTCTAAAATTTTAGTGACACCTCATAAATATTGGTCTTCCCTTGCCAGACAACTACCCTCTCTGAGGCTCTAATGGTCCTCATAATTTCTGATGTTGGGGCCAGCAAAAAAAAATGTAAAGTACCATGAGTGTGATGCTTTCAAAGTTCTGTAATCTGTATCCCACCTTTTGTGTAACTTTCTGGGCTATATAGCTGGGCTGTAGGAAAGGTTGGGTTGCTGTCTTGTTCCCACCATTTTGACAGGGAGAGGCAGCCCGGCCGGTGGAAATAATAAGCTTGCCTTAATTTGATTTTAATTGGAGTCAGTGGTCTTTTCTTGCATCCTAGTCCAACATTTTGGAGTTCCCCAGCGAGATGACCCTGCCCGACCAGATCATAAGACCAGACGGCTGAAAATTCTGAAGCTGGCCTTCCCTCCAGGGCACAAGGCTGGAGAGCCACTTTAGGGGGTGCGCAACTTGAGATGTTCCAAGGCCTTGGAGTGAGCCTTTGGTCTGGGGAGCATTGCAGTGAACCACCTCACTAAAACTATTAGCAAGTACCTGGTGGAGGAGGCCTCCATAGGTAAGTGGCGCCTTTATAACATCTGATATCTGGTTAAGGGAAATCCCTTCTGATGAAAGAGAGGTGGCCTTGGGAGGCTCACATACACTCCTGTACAGGAAAGTAATGAGAGTCGTCCTGTCCTCTGTTGTGTTCTGTAGGGAATTCCTCTGGAAGGGTAGAAAGGTGCCGACGGGCACGCACACACTCCTACCCCGGAGCTTTAGCAAAACGTTGCATTGCTCCTCTGTTTTTCTGTCTTGGCAAAGGGATTCTGTTTTTTTTTGTGTGTGTGTGTGTGTTTTATTCTGTGTTCTATATGTTTTTTGTTTGTTTATTTTTGTGCGTTTTGTTGTGTGATTTCTGTGGTAAAATCTTAAGGATATTGAACGTGAAAATGGGTAACAAAGCAAGTAAGCCTGACACCCCTTTGGACTGTGCTTTAAGAAACTGCGATGAACTTTACCCCCCTTTGTTATGCAGGGTGAGAGAAGCCCCTAGCTGGTTGCCTCGCACACACCCACTGCAGATGGCAATGCCTGCTGGGGAATGAATAACTGAGTATCTCCCAGGTTAACAAGTGAAACTCCTTTAAAACCCCTTGTCCCTCCAGATAAAGAGAGTCACAACCGTTGGGCAGAGTCCCGTTGTTTTTCCTTTGTTAGCAAAGCAATAAACCTCCCATTTTCTTTTTTTCAAAACCCTGTCCTCATAATTAAATTGGCTTTAATAGGCTTCAAGGTCAATAACCGAACTTTAAGTTACAAATTTTGATACCCCGCCCCCCTGTCCCAGAACTTTTTGAGAGCTGAGTACTGAAATGTTAGGAGTTGGAGCATGCTTGGGGTGGAACCGAAACAGAAGAGCTAATTCTGTAAGTAAAAGGAGGGACTGAGGGACTCCCAGGAGCTTCCAAAGCCCTGTTGCTTCAGAAAATTTTCTCCTTCCTTCCCTGCACTGAAAGGATTATGCCACCTCTGTCTTCTTTAAAAAGAGAAAAATAAAAAGGGGACACTAAATGCAGTAAAGTCACCATGGAGATCCTTGATTTTACATTTCAGGTTGCTCCTCTGTAAAAACATCTGGTCCCCTTGTGGGGACATCTGTGGTGCCACTGGTGTAGGAGATTTTTCTCTTATCTGCTCTGTTTTAAAGGCTTCTGTCTGTCCGCCATAGTCTGGAGTTCCTGTCTGTCTGCCTTGTGACTTTGTTTCTGGCCCTTTAAGACATGTGCAATAATGTGCTGATATTATAAATTGTTTCTTGGAAATGATCTTAGCTGAACGTGTGTCTAAATGATGAGGTTTTATTGTAACAATCTGGTATCTGAGATTGTTTTTGAAGCATTGCACAATCTTCCAGTTAAAAGTCGGGTTTAAGTAATTGTTTAGTTTATGATTTCAGATAATTCATGTCAGAGAACTTAAATACGTAGGATGGAAAACTAAAGAAGCTACTTCCAAGTTGGCAAGAAACTTCCCAAGCATTCACTCTTTTTTCACTAATTTTGAATTGGGTAGCCTGGGAAAATGTCACTGTGTGTTCGAGAGCATTAATCTGTCACGTGTGGTGTGTCAGGGTCTGCAAAAGAATGCACCAACCAGGCTTCTATTCCACACACTTGCCCCCTTGTCCATAGCAATCTGACTCTGAACTTTGCCCTGAAACCTCTCCATATAACAAGATGCCTTTACATAGATGGGTCTGCTGGCTGCACCATTTCAGTCACAAGCCATTTGGAAGGCAATAGGAAATCTTCAGGGCCACACCACAGATGTATTATCACACACCTGCCCACTACTGCAATATGCCCACAACTCAGCAGGCTCCAACTTACTGGCATCTTTGTTCTACACCATTTTCATGAAACCCAGTCAAATAAGGCATTCTCTGGTACACTCATGATCAGCAACAAGACATCCAAAGGTTCTTCAGTGCCACCTGGTGATGGGAATTTCAAAATTTTCATGGTATTTTTCTAGCCATTTTTCATGGATGAAGATGGAGGCACTGTGGGTTTCAGTTTATTCAGGAACCATTAAATGGTGAGGAAGCTCATTTCAATGCAAGCTCTTGAGAACTCTCACAGGCAATTATTCCCATAGAGTGGCCAAAAGGTCACATTCATCCAGGCCCATTGAGGTCTACAATGTGACGTCCATTGTTGTTTTCACTCTCAACTATGGATCCCAAATCTTCCAAAATAAAATTATGTGATATCCTGGCTGAGATTCCCAGGCTCTGTGGAAAGCCACCCTGGTCCTTGATCTCAGTTTCCAAGGGCGAATCCCATGCATGCCCTCCTAAAATGCGAACACAATTCATGGCAATATTTCTCTGAGATCAGTTCCAGAACTCAGACTCTAAGGGGAATCACACCAGAGTTCAAGCCCAGGTAGACCCAGTCATTGCTTCCAACCGCCACACAAATGACCACAATTAAAACCAAAACACTCCCACAAGGCCCTCATCTTTTTCTATATAGACACTCATCATAACCTGTGGCTGGAGGTTTCCCTGAGGGGCTCAGCCCAAGATAGTGTACAAAATAACCTCCCTTGCCCCTCATTTGCCTAAAGTCAGGGTTGAATGGACACCCTTCCTGAGAACCAGGAGTGATCATAGGCCTCACGTAAATACTGCTCTGCTTCTCCAATTTGAGGGCTACTGACTGTCAGGTATAGATTCTTTATGTGAAATGGAGTCATGAAAAAAAAAATACCTATGGGCTAGCCACTGCAGGGTTTTGAATAACTCATTTGACACAAAGGATCCCTATTCTCACTTAATGGTAGTCTGGAAACTTACAGAGAAAGGCGAAAGACTTCATCCACAATGACTACTTTTTTGGCCATTTTGGTTTTGGAATCTTTCTTTAGATCTATCAGGTGCTAAGATAGATTAGAATCTAAGAATCTAAGCCACAGCCTCATACATGTCCAAGAGGCTGATTCAGATACATCCCTTTCCAAAGAAATTAAGCAAAGAGCTACAGGTGATGCCCATTAATTTCCATTTGAAAACTGTTTTCTTCAGGCGTCACAAAAGGGTGACCTGAGCCAAAGACCTTTCTGACATTCAGGGCAACAGAACAATAGGTAAGCAAATGGCCCAAAGCAGGGTTTCTCCACTTGGACTTTCCTGGTCACACTGATACCTGAGTTTTCTGAGATGCTCCCAATTCCTTAAGCTATCCAGTACATGGCCATGTTATAGAGCTTGGAGGTGGTACATATATTGGACACAAAACCATAAGCCTATTCTGGTGAGTGGAAGAAAATAGGAACTTAGGAAGATAGTAGGTGTTGCCCATCCATAAGGCAAGCCACAGTCCATTCGTTAATATGGCAAGATGAATGCTGTGAAGTTTTCTACTAGACAGAACACATCCACTGATGCATTCTCTTTTCTAATGTCTACAACCACGGACAGAGTGGGACACACAGACATAGAAACACTCACCTTGTCAAACTTCACCTTACTAGAAACAGTCCACTCCATACCAAACAAACTGCCTTTCCTCCCTATTCTCGGAACATGAGACAAAACCACAAACTCACACCAACACCAAAAAAGTCATGTCTTTCCCCAAAAAAGGTCTGTGACTATCCAGAGTGTTTTCTGACTGATGGGCCTTCCTATGTTTCTCAGAAATGGCCTGTTCTGTCTCAGATCTGGTCTCCTTGGCCAACTCTGTGAAGTTGTCAGGTGCCAGTGGTGAGCCACTACCTGCTTTCTCAGGAAAGGGCCCTCTTCAGAGCTCTTCTGGCATTTGGCCATCCTCACATCAGTACGTACCAAGAAAGACTGACTCTGTCCTTGGTAAATCCAAACAAGTGTGCCCACTGGGACTGGGACTGGGAGTGGCTCTGAGTACTTGGCATCCTGGATCCTAAGTTCAGAGAGTTCTTTCCCCAAGAAAGTGAGGTAAGTCACTTCCTTCGGGAACTGAATGAGGTCACTGCCTTGGCAAGCACTTTGTCCTAACAGTTTCTTACATAAGTCCCATGAGATGGAGGCTGCCCCTACTTCCTGTGACACTTTAACAAGTTCAAATGGTATATCCACCCTACTCACTTGGGAACACCTCTCCACACTGGCCTGGTTTGTTCCATCTTCTCTACATTAAGAACAGAGAGGCTGATTCAGACACAACCCTTCATCCTGACCAGGTTGTTTGCCATGGAAGATGACTTTTGCTCTCTCAGGTCCTTCATAGCTGCCTACATCTTCTCCAGGGATCATTTCTGCATGGACTTTTCAGGTTCTTAGCAGGTGGGAGATCCCCTACATTTCTGTATTGTAAGACCAACTCTGTCACTGCTCTACTGTAAAGTTATATTTAATGAACAGTGTATGGTTAGGGTTAATAACATGTTTGATTTGGGTTAGTAATCATTCTGCAGGATGAATAATGGTATTGGGAACCTGACATACTTGTAAGAATATAGAGAAGAAATGTAAGTAAGAAAACAGAAATCTAGGTAAAATTTGGAGTACAGAAGGGTATTGGGCCATTGATTGGGATTCTTAGCTTCGAATTATGTTCTGCACAGGTGTCTCAGATAATTCAATATACAATGTCATAGGACCTTCTATCTTGGATGATTGAATGTCGAAGAGAACATCCAGTCAAAAAGGGATAGTCAGTAGGATTAGGAAGATAATTGGTAGGTTTAGAAGAAAGAGTTAGTATAGAATTGGTACCAAAAGTTCTTTAGCAATAGCGTTTCGGGTAGAGAGTGAATGTAAATGTCAGCCCATGTGAAGAGTCAATCACAATGATGAACTGGGATAAATATGTAGGAAAGCAGATATCAATAGAGACATTAGGAAATCAGCCAAAGTATAAAGTGAGGGATAGGATTAGACATTTTCAACAGAGTTGAGGTTGAATATATAATTTTAAGAAGAAACAAATATGTATTCACCAATATGATTGATATTTGAGAGCATTAGGCAACCTGCACATGGATGTTTTTAGTAATCCATGCTCACTTTTCTTTTAGGCTTTGGAGAAAGGTTCATTAAATAGGTACTTGTCACTTCCTGTTTTTCTGTATGCTTAACAAAACACTTTTGAAATCTTGAGAACTGTTTGCTAATCCTGTTCCCAGAATGTGTTGTCCCCAACTGCCAAACTGCAAAATGTACTCTCTCACTCATTTGCACGCAAACCGCCCACTCACCCTGACCCATCAAAAAACTTCCCTCCATGTCCTCTCCACGGAAAGAATATAAGTTCTGCTTAAGCTGTTCTCAGGGCTCTCTGCTCTGTTCAAGTGAGGTCTGAACCCCAGCATGCTGGACTCCCAATAAACCCTTTACTGTTGCATGAGATAGCCTCTTGGTGGTCTCTTCCTCCGATGCTCACCCAAACTTTACATTCGGAACCCCCAGCAAGATCCAGCAGTGGCGGATGAAAGACCCCCAACGAGCTCCTCTCAGGATATGTAAGTTACCTCTTTCATGTTTCAGGTTTCAGCTTAGGGCTTTGCAAAATGGCTATCGGTGATGAGCGTGAGCTCTCGCTGATAGAGGCTGGCAGATGTGTCACAGAGCCACAGGCCACGTTCCTGGGGGATGCCCCAGAGGACTCGGCAAATTGAGGAACAATATTCTTCTCTATTCAGTGATATTTTGTTTCGGATTCGGTATTGCCAGCCCATCAGGTTTTGCCAGCTACTCAGTCCTGGTCTCAGTATTTCACATCCATTGCCTGTCTTTTTCATTGACTTGTCTTGTCTGTGTCGTGTGTCGTTGCTTTCACTGTTTGTATATCTTTCATTATGGGAAGGAGCATTTCAATGCCTCTGTCCCTGACTCTTATTCAGTGGACCAAAGTCCGCTTAAGGGCTCAGAATCTTTCTTTTTCAGTAAAACGACAGACCTGGCAGACTCTCTGTGCCTCAGAATGACCCACCTTTGGAGTCGGATGGCCCCCAGAAGGATCTTTCTACTCCCCAATAATTCAAAACGTCAGAGATGTTGTCTTTCAGCCGGGGCCACATAGCAATCCAGATCAACAGCCATATATCTTAACTTGGCAGGACCTCTGCAAATATCCTCCTCCATTTGTGAAGCCTTTCCTTGTCCCTTCCCCCACTCCTACTCCTTCCCCCATGATTCTATCTCTCAAACCCTCTGCTCCTCCTCCTCCACCCTCTGTTTTACCCTGAGTCTCAAGACTCAACTGGACTCTCCTCCCACTCCTTATCCTCTGCCCTCGTCCCCAAACACCCAATACACTCTAAATGATTCCCCTGTGGCTGAATCAGCCTCTCCTCCATTGGAGGAATCCTGGCCGGCCCAGCGCCGTATAGATGACACCCCTGTGGCACACGAAGCCCCTCCTTCCCTGGAGGAAGCTGCCCGACTAAAATAACTCAAAGAACTCGCCGGCGTTTTCACACCTGCCTACTTGGGATAACTGTCAACAACTACTAGGGACTCTCTTCATGACAGAGGAAGGAGAGAAAAACCTCCTGGAAGCTAAAAAAAAAATCCTCGGACCAGATGGGCGACCGACACAACTTCCCAACATAATCAAAGCCGGCTTCTCATTGAGTCAACCCAACTGGGACACCAATACATTTGAAGGTAGGGAGCATCTGTCCACTTATTGCTGGGCTCTAATAGCGGGTCTCCAAGCGGAAGCTTAGGTGACCAACTAATTTGGCCAAGGTTAGAGAGATTATTCAAGGGCCTGATGAATCTCCTTCTAT
Source organism: Callospermophilus lateralis (assembly GCF_048772815.1). Classification (NCBI taxonomy): domain Eukaryota; kingdom Metazoa; phylum Chordata; class Mammalia; order Rodentia; family Sciuridae; genus Callospermophilus; species Callospermophilus lateralis. The sequence goes on along the minus strand of NC_135313.1, from coordinate 120,129,554 downwards.
GTTTCAAGAGAGAATTATGGAGGCATATAGGAGATGTACTAATTTTGATCCTCAGGCAGAGGATCAAAAGGCATCTGTCATGACGGCTTTCATTGGGCAAGCTGCCCTGGATATTAAAAGAAAGTTGCAATGCATAGATGTATTACAAGATATGACTTTGAGAGATTTAGTCATCGAAGCCTAAAAAGTATACTATAAGAGATAAACTGAGGGAGAGAAGGAACAAAGGAGGAAGAAAGAAAGGGAGCAAAGAGAGGATGCGAGAAGCAAAAATAGACTAAGGCATTGACTAAGGTCCTGGTCACAACAAAAAATGGGACAGAAATTAAGAAACAGGGAGACAGGAAGCGATACCTGGGCCCAAGCCAAAAGCCACCCCTGGACTCAGATCAATGTGCCTATTCTAAAGAAAAAGGACACTGGCCAAAGAGTGCCCTAGAAAGAGACAGCCACACCAGTCAGACATTCTGACTCTGGAGGATGACTAAGAAAGTCGGGGCTCAGAACCCTTCCCGGAGCTCAGGGTAGCTTTTGAAGTGGAGGGGACCCCAGTAAACTTTGAAGTGGATACTGGGGCAGTATACTCAGCCCTTAAGGTCCCTTTGGGCCCTCCATCAAATAAAAGGTCTCTAGTTCAAGGGGCTAACGGCAGTGAATATCGGGCATAGAAAACTAAGAGGACCATGCACCTGGTAAAAGGAAAAATCTATCACTCCTTCCTAGTAATCCCAGGACGCCTGGCCCCATTGATGGGCTGAGATCTGCTCTCCAAGCTCCAGGCCAGAATAACTTTTAACCCTGAATTCCCCCAAGTGAAATTTATAAATCCTTCAGTAAAAACTTCTATAGTCACGGATTTAACTGTCATTAGAAGATGAACATAAACTCTTCAGACCCCCCAAGACTGATCAAACAGGCAAACTACCCCAGAATTGGATAACAGATTACCCAGATGCCTGGACAAAAACTGCTGGGTTAGGCCTGGCCATGAAAAAACCTCCAATAACAGTGGAGTTAAAAACCTCAACTTCTCCAATCAATATCAAAAAATACCCTCTGAGCAAAAAAGCTAAAGATGGGATAAAGACCCATATTCAGAAATATATGGCCTTAGGGGTCCTAAGGCCCTGTTAATTGGCCTGTAACTATCCCGTGCTATCAGTAAAAAAAGGTAGGAACCAGGGACTATCGCCCCGTTCAAGACCTAAGAGAGATCAACAACAGAGTGTAGGACATTCATCCTACGGTACATAATCCGTACAATTTACTTAGCACTCTGAACCCTGAGCGGAAATGGTCTACTGTTCTGGACTTAAAAGATGCTTTCTTTTGCTTGCCTCTGCATAAAGATAGTCAGTTGCTGTTTGCTTTCGAGTGGGTAGACCCAGAAACCGGAACGTCTAGTCAACTAACTTGGACTAGACTCCCACAGGGGTTCAAAAACTCCCCCACTCTCTTTGATGAAGCCCCCAAACAGAGATCTAAACAACTTCAGAACTACGCACCACAAAGTCAACCTGATTCAATATGTGGATGACCTGCTACTGGCAGCCAACACCAAGGAAAACTGTGAGTCTGGGACCCAAGCACTATTATCCGAGCTTGCTCAACTCAGGTATAGAGCTTCTGCCCAAAAGGCCCAAATTTGGCATCATGAAGTAATCTTCCTGGGCTATTCTCTTAGGGGTGGTAGAGGATGGCTCACTGAGCCCAGAAAACAAACCGTTGTGCAGATACCACCTGCATCTAACAGCAGACAACTCAGAGTTTCTTGGGGCTGCTGGCTTTTGCAGGTTATAGATACCTGGGTTTGTGTCACTAGCTGCTCCTTTATACCCTGTGCTAAAGAGAGATGCCCATTTCCAATGGACCCCTGAGCACCTGGAAGCTTTTGATAAGATCTAAGGACACTGACACTGAATGCCTCAACTTCACTGAGCCCAGCCTGCAATTTCAGAAAGAACTACACTACATTAAAAATGTATATCAACTCACTCACCTTGGTTCAAATAAATTGCAGGCATTCCTGAATAATCAAGAACAGAGTTTTCCACTAACCGACTCACAGATAAAGGAAATAACTGAACGGGTAACAAAAGCCCGTCGGGTCTCTCAACTGGTTAATGCTTACCCTTCCAAGCTTCTTGCAGGAAAGCACCTACGAGGAACCAGACCAGGACAATTCTGGGAATTGGGAACTGGACTTTACTGAAATTAAGCCAGCAAGGTATGGACTTAAATATCTCCTAGTCTTTGTAGGTACATTTTCAGGATGGATTGAAGCCTTCCCCACAAAAAGAAAAAGAAAAGAAAAAAGAAAAAAGAAAAAAAAGGCGCAAATGGTGGTCAAAATGATCCTGAAAGATATTTTTCGAAGGTAATAGGGTCTGAAAATGGACCGGGGTTCATGGCCCAGGTAAGTAAGGGGTTTTCCAGGACCCTGGGTATTTATTGGAAGTTACATTGTGCTTATGGACCACAGAGCTCAGGCCGGGTAAAAAAATAAATAGAACCATTAAAGAGACCTTAAAAAATTTAAGCTTAGAGACGAGCATAAAAGATTGGACTATGCTCCTGCCTTATGCACTGTTTCATGCAAGAAATACTCCCTCTGTTTCCATGTCTAACTTCACCCCCTATGAAATTCTCTATGGTGCCCCTCCTCCAGTAAGGGACCTAACCCCAACTCTAAGACCTAACGATCCCTTCCACACCCCCTTGCTTGACAGATTTAAAGCTCTTGAAAGAACTCATTGATACTTGTTGAAACAGCTGGCCACTGCCTACCAACTTTGGGACGATGGGACTCCACATCGATATCAAGTAAGACACTTCATCTACTAAAGACAAAATCAGGTGTCATCCCTGGAACCCCGCTGAAAAGGACCAAATCAGGTACTAATTATAACACCTACAGTGGTAAAGGCAGATGGAGTCACTTCTGCATCCATGCCTCTCATCTCAAGGATGCGCCCTGTCCACACTCTGGCTGGAAACTGGAAAAGACTGGTAACCTTTTAAAATTGTGTGTTTGCCATGTGGATAAGGCTATAGACTCTCCCCTTGACCACCAGTAGTCCTAACCCTCATTATCCCGTTCAGCAGCGATGGCTGATCACAAATCCTACTTGAAAAGAAGTATAATCTATCTCACATACAGCCCCCTTAGGGACCTTGTGGCCATCCCTCCACCCAGACATTTGTCAGCTGGGTATTGGTCTTTCCTATTGGGATAGCTCTGATAAAGAGGATCCCACTAAAATTCCATTAAATCTCTTCCGTACCATAGATAATGGAAACAAACATTATGGATGTAGGGACACGCGAGCCAGATGCAGGTGGGCTAGCCTAGATTAGTATGTTTGCCCGGCTGACTACCAAAGCCACAAACAGCCATGGCCGTGTGGGGGAAAAGCCGACTTCTTCTGTAAGTCATGGGGATGTGAGCATACAGGGGCTGCCTGCTGGAACCCAAACTCCTCATCAAATTCAGTAAACAGCATTGGACATATTACCAATTAGACAACCAAAACCATGGCCCCCAGAGGGGTCTCTAGATCCTCAAATTCTGCATGACTTTTTCAACTTCGGCAAGTGCTCAAAAGGGTTGAAGGAGGCCTATGTGGAGGCCTTTTCCCTCCTTCGCTCACATCCTGTACTATGCTTCTCTAACAGATCCTCACCCTCAGTCTTTTGCTCCAGACTCTCTGCTGTCACTCCAACCTCAGCAACCTGATTTCTCCCCTGCAATTACAAGGTCAAAACCCCAATCCTCCACCGGTTCTCAGACCATTTCCCCCTTGCTGAGGTATCAGGTACTGAGGTACCCCTCCACCCAGACACCTCTCTCTTCTCCTGTCAGTGCCCACAACGGGTCACACCAGGTCCTCTTACCAGCTAACCCAAAACTCAAACCAGCTGAGGAGATCCCTCAGACCCCTATCCAAGATGTAATAAAAATGGCCTTTAAAGTTGCTTTGTCAACACTGAAAACAGGTTACTAAGAATTTAAAGTCCCTCACAGCCTTTTTGGGATTCTCACTCCCATATTCCCCTCTGCATTACCTGTTCTACTGCTCACGTTTTTTTATCTCAGAAAATCCCAAACCCCTTTCCCATTACTCTTTTACATCTCTCCTTCCTCATTCGCAGACCCAAGGAGCTGCTCTCAGCCGCACCTTCTCCGTCTTCCCCATCTGTATCAGGTCCACAGAAAAGTCTTAAATGACCTTCTCCAGAAGTCTTTACCATGGTGGACTTTAGGACTTTCAGCAAAAGAGTCCCTATAGAAGAGTTCATTGTAGATAAACTTATTCTTTTTGTGTTGCTCTGTTCTACTTGGCCACTGGCTGGGAAAATCAGTACTCCTAAGCTAGACACCCCCTTACTAGTTTTTCACAAAATATGTGAACAAGGCCTCTGGCCTTGAGCTGGGGCTTCACAGAGATGGCTACATTTCTTAGATAAAGATTACCAACTGGGTTCCATGTTAAGAGTTGGCAGGGAGAAAAAAAAAGAGAAGAAAAAAGCTCTCTTCCTCCCAGGTGTCCTTAAAAATTTAACTTGCCCAGAATGGAGGAAAAATAACAGAAACAAAAACTGCTTTTTGTGAACGTCTGCAGACTATGAACTTCTGAGCCTCTTCCCTTACATGTTGAGTACAAAATTCTGAAACTACATAAACTTGTGGTTCAGGGGATTAATGATTACAACAAAGCAATGCCCTCTAAATCTGTTTGCAACCAAATAGGACTGTTTTCATAGCTTTGGTGCTCTTGTAGGTGCCTTCCCTTGTCCGTCCCTAGAACAGAAAGATTCTATATACTTAAACATTGTTTATGTTTTCATTAAATGGTCAACAGATGTGATTAATTATGTAATGGTGCAGATGTTTCCCAGAGTGCTCTATCATGATGCAGTTTCATTTAAAGATCAAAAAGAGGGGCATACAACCCGGTTCTGCCAGGAACCTGTATCCCTCATTTTAGCCATCCTATTAGGAATAATAGTACCTGTAGGGGTGGGCACAGAAACCACTGCCCTAGTCGATGGGACATACAAATGACCCAATTGGAAGCAGCAATAGACCAAAACTTAAGATATTAAAAACTCCATCATGGCTTTACAGGAGTCTTTAACATCTCTCTCTGAAGTTGTTTTACAAAACAGACGAGGGTTGGACCTCCTCTTCATGAGAGAAGTGGGCCTTTGTGCTGCATTGAGGGAATAATGTTGTTTTTATGCCAACAATACTGGAGTTGTAAAAGAATATATGAGTAAATTAAGAAAACACCTTGAAGAGCATCAACGAGAGACAGAGGCCCAAAAAGGGTGGTTTGAGTCTTGGTTCACACATTCCACCTGGTTAACTATGCTTTTTATCAGCAATGGCTGGTCCATTAATAATCCTCCTATTATTGCTAACTGTAAGACCCTGTTTGCTCAACCGTGTACTTTCCTTTCTTTAAGCACAAGTTTGACATGTTAAACTTATGGTAATCAGATAACAATATACCCCACTAGCAGACATATAATGTGACACCCCCAATGATCAATTTTATGATTAAACACAACCAGACGAAGAAGTGGGGAATGAAAGGTTAATAAAATATGTACTTGTCACTTCCTGTTTTTCTGTTTGCTTAACAAAACACTGTTGAAATCTTGAGAACTGTTTGCTAGTCTTGTTCCCAGATTGTGCTGTCCCCAACTGCCAAACTGCAGAATGTACTCCTACACCCATTTGCACGCAAACCACCCACTCACCCTGACCCATCAAATAACTTCCTTCCCTGCCCTGTCCAAGGAAAGTATATAAGCTCTGTTTAAGCTATTCTCAGGACTCTCTGCTATATTCAAGTGAGCTCTGAGCCCCAGCCTGCTGGACCCCCAATAAACTCTTTGTTGTTGCATGAGACAGTCTCTTGGTTGTCTCTTCCTCCGACGCTCGCCCAACATTTACACTGGTAGAATCATAAGTGTGACCTTTGCTTTTTGTGTCCAGAATATTACTAGCCTTCAATCTCTAGGGTAAGAAAATTAAGGGCAAATAATTCATGGTTAAGGCGATCCCTGGGAGTGGTAAATACAAGGGCGTAAACCTTAAGGCGGATTAGCCAAGTCTTTAAGGTAAGGTGGGCACGTTCCACAATGCCTTGGCCCTGACGGTTGTATGGAATTGCAGTAGTATGACATATATGCAAGGTAGCACAGAACTGTTTAAACTTGGCACTGGTATGTGCAGGACCGTTTTCCGTTTTAATATGTTTTGGTTTACTCATTACAGAAAAGGGTGAAACTAGATGAGAAAGGACATCTTTGGTAGCCTCTCCGGAATGTGGAAATGCGAAAATAAAGCCGCTGAAGGTATGTATAGAAACGTGTATATATTTGGTTTTTTTCAAATTCAGGAAAATGAGTAACATCCATTTGCCAAACCTGATTGGGCAGTAATCCTGGGGGATTAACTCCCAATTGTTGAATGGGGAGGGAGACAGCACAACCAAGGTATGCTTTTACTATTTCTCATGCCTGTTGCCTGGTAATTTTACAAAGTAATCAAAGGCTCTGGGAATTTAGATGGTGAAGATTGTGTAACTCCGTGGCCTTTTGAATGGAGCCAACAAAAATTGAAAAGATGGAACGAGTTGATGCATCAGCTTGGGCATAACTTTTGTTAGAGGGCCGGGAATATCAAAGTGTGCCCTCATGTGTCCTAAGAAAAATGGGTGTGTTCTGGCCTGAATTAGCTGCTGAAGCTGGTGAAACAGAAAGGCCGCATTGGAAGAAGCCTTAATGGCGGGTGGAATCTCCAGCAGGGGCACAGAATGAGCAATGTAGGCACTGTCTGTATAAATATTAACAGGCTTATCAAAAAATGTTATAAAAACTTGTGTTATGGCAAACAATTTTACAAGCTGTGCTGACCTATAGACAGTATCAAAGGTGGTAGGCTGGTTATTGACAACAAAGACCGCACCGCTATTACTGGAACCATCTGTAAAGACAGTAAGGGCTTGAGGAATGGAAGCCTTTTGAGTAATTTTGGGGAAAATAAATGGATGTAATAGGGAAAAATGTAAAAGGGGCCACTGGGGAGGTGGTTATCAATTGTGCCCACAAAGCCTGATAGGGCAATACACCATTCATCCCCTGTGTGTAGAAAAAAATGGGTTTGTTCCTTAGTATGTGGAATTAAAATATTATCAGGGTCTTTGCCAAAATGTTGTCGAGAAAGCAAGTGACTTTTTATAATAATAGAAGCTACCTGAGCAGGATAAACCATAATAACCTTGGAGGATGTGGTGGGTAAATAGACCCAAAGCAAGGGGCAGCCTTTATTTTCAAACAGTGGATCTCACTGCCAAAATATTCCTGTGTGTGTATGAGGAGTGTGTAAAATAACCAGAACCAGAGGAAGGTTATAGGAAATTTGTGTAACAAACTGTTGGACAATGGTTTCTATGACTTGGTTTAATGCCTGTCATACCTTGGGAGTAAGCTTTCGAGGGGAGGAGGAGTGGGAATCATCTCTGAAAATATCATTAAGAGGCAAAAGTACACAAGTGGATAATTTTAAATATGTTCTTAGCCATTGAATATCCCCCAGTAATTTTTGAAAATCATTAAGGGTGTGAAGATGGTCCACACGTAGTTGTATTTTAAGAATCTGGATCTGATTATCTTGAAGTTTACGGCGCAAATAGGTATAAGGGTCCTGTGTTTGAAACTTATCAGGAGCTATCTGTAGTACCAAGGTAGTGAGGGTTTTGCAAAGGTCCAAGTAACAACTATTAAGGTCATGGGTATTATGTGCAGCAATTAACAAATCATCCATATAATGTAAAATATAAATTTGTGGCCATTGCTCTCTCACAGAATCTACTGCTTGAGCAATGTATTTTCGGCAAAGACCGGGGCTGTTGGCCATACCTTGTGGAAGAACCTACCATTGAAATCTCTGCATAGGGCCCTGGAAATTAATGTGAGGGAGACTAAAGGCAAAACAGGGTCTATCCTTATGATGTAAAGGAATGGTAAAAAAGCAATCTTTTAAGTCAATAACCATTTTATAATAGTTTTTGGGAATAGCCACTGGTGTGGGAATGCATGGCTGTAGCGCTCCCATAGGGTGCATAACTTTATTAATGGCACGCAAATCCTGTAAAAGGCAACACTTGACTGATTTTTCCTTGCTAACAAAATAAGAGTATTCCATGGTGAGTTTGAGAGCTCTACATGGCCGGATGCCAGCTCTTCCTGCACTAACATGGAGGGAGCCTACAATTTTTCTTGGGTAAGGGGCCACTGATCCACCCACACAGGAGTCTGAGTCTCCCAAATAATTTTATCTGCATGGGGTACAGGAGGATCAGGGACTGACACTAAAAATCCAAATACCCAAATCCATATGTATTTGTTTTTGTATGGGTTGTATAGGCTCAACCAGTCATTGTCTCAGTCTCCCTAGCCCTGTACCAGGGACAAAATTCATACGAAGCATTTGATGAGTCACCATGGAATTTGGACTGCCAAAAATAACTTCCATTTGACTCATAATATCTCGGCCCCATAGGTTAACAGGGAGGTCAGGAACAACGAAAGGAGTGACAGTTCCCTTATTACCCTCTTTATCAGTCCAGCTAAGAGCCCTAAAGGTGACCAGAGGATTTCTTGACTGTCCAATCCCTTTAAGGTCAGTCAAGAATGGGGTGAGGGGCCAACCTGATGGCCAGTATTTTTGAGAAATAATTGTGGCATCAGCTACAGTATCAAGAATTACTTGGAATTCCTTTTCTTCAATAAGTAAGGTAAAGGTTGGTCTATTATGAGAAATGGGCTGAACCCAATACACATCAGAGGAGCCCAAGGAGTCAGTCCCCCAGGGTAGGGTTTGGGCGGTGGAAGTGCTTCCTTATCTAAGGGAAGCAGTATTAATTGTGTAAGTCTTGTTCCTGCTGGGATGGCCGCAACTCCATTAATAGCTGTGACCAGTATTTTTATTTCTTCAGTGAAATCATTATCAATAATGTCAGGGAAGACATGAACACCTTGTAAGGTAGGAGAGGCTCTTCCAAGAATAAAGGAACACGTACGAGATGGAGGGGGACCCATAATTCCAGTAGGTAGTATCTGGCGCCCTTGCATTGAGTCTAATATTGTATCGGTGGTGGCACAGAGGTGCAATCCTGTGCTGCCTGGGGTGGCTCCTTGGAGGGAGGCAATTGTGGAGTAGGATTTTGAGGTAGGTTGGGAGTTTGGGAGGGAAAAAACCTTATTGCCCCTGGGTTTGTCCTGGGGGAGGTCGGGGCCAGGGGTTGGCCCCGCAGGGAGTTTCCTGAGAAGCGGCGAGAAATAGGCTGTCTGAGGGCATTTTTCTTAGATCTACACTCACTGTCCCAGTGACGCCCTTTACCACATCTAGGGCAAAGGGTAGCTGGGGGCGGTTTAGCCCGGGTTTGCGGAGATGCTATTCCTAGGCTTTGTTTGCCTGTCATACACTCACTTGCAAAATGGCCAGGTTGTTTACAAGTAAAGCAAGTACGTGTGCCAGAATTGTTAAAGGCCTTGGTAAAGGCGGCACCTAGGGCGAGACCAATGGCATGGGCTGCACCCACCACTGCACAGAGTCTAATAAAATCAGAAAGTTCCCCTTTATCCTTATGTGATCAAAAAACATCCTGACATGCCGGGTTGGCGTTTTCAAAGGCAAGATGTTTTACAAAGGTGCTTTCGCTTTTGCTTGGTCCAAGCAAGCATTCTGTGGCTAGGTTAAGCCGGGCAAAAAAAGTGGCTATAAGGCTCAGGGAAGTGGTAGCTTTTATGAGGGAGGCATCTCCAAGCATGTAAGCCAGCCGTCCGAATCTGCGCCAAAAGTCCAGCAGGGAAACGCGCCTGTTTAGTGTTAGTGTCAAAAGGCGCATTGATCATTAGCTTAACATAAGTCCAGGATTTAGAGAAGGCCTGAGTAAAAATTTTTTTGAGCAGTTTCCCAACAGTGCTCTTTGAAATCTGCATTCCATAATAGGAAGTCTCAGGCACTGAGAATAGCTCGGGCTAAAATTTTCCCATCATTGGGAGTCAGTCAATGTGCGCTGTGGCTTTCTAATAAAGCCAACGTGTTGGGCCCAGTGGGGCCATAGTGAGCACAAGCATTTTTAAGTATTTCAAGAAAACACAGGCTTAATATTTTGTAGACACTCTGGGATCCTTCCTGCCTAGCAGTGAACTCCTCATCCTCTGAGTCCTGATCTTCCTCTTGCCCTTCCCCCACTTGTCCCCCTTGATCAATTTTACCCCGCGTCCTCCTCTTGATCCTCGTCCAAGTCTTTGTCCTCAGCTTGGGTAGGATTATCTATCTGACTGGTTGTGACTGGGAAGGTGAGAACATGCCGATGGAGTGGCTTAGCCTTTGTATTAGACCACCTTAGGCCAGCTTGCATTGACTCCTTGCCTAAGACTAATGAGCAGAGCTCACAGTCAAGGGATCTTAATTCTTTTAGAAGTTGGATCTGTTCCCATGTATTTTGGAAGGACGCTCGCAAGGGAGCCAGGTTAGGCAAGGGAAGTGGGGAAAAATATCTGGGGGGGGGGGCAGTTGGCCCCTGAAGGGCCAGACCACAAAAGGCAGGAGGGATATAGGAGGGAGGTGGATGTGTATGTCCTATAGGCTGTGGCAGGGTCCTGAGAGGTGGCGGGTAGCAAGCTGCTTCCTTCTCCAGGGTAGCCTCCACCCCAGGGGTCAATGTGTCTCAGGGATTTCAAACTGGATAAAGGCAGTTGGTAACCATTGGAGACTTATTTATTAGGGTGGGATTTTGAGGGTGACCAGAAAGGTTCCCAGGGTCCTGGGGAGACTGAGATGGGCCTATATCTATTCTAACTGATGGGCATGTGGTGGGGGGACGAGAGGTCTTTGCATAGCATCTTCCACAATCCTGACAAATTTTAAGGTACCATTATCAAAGGGTGAACTTTTAAGAATTTCATTAATTAAGTTCCAGTAGGAAAAGGTGGAAACAGGCACTTTTTCTGTGCCAAAGGATTCATAATAATCTTTTAAACAGTCTTCTAGTCTAAGCCATTTTTTATCATCAATGGTCCCTTCAAGGGGAAACCATGGACACAATTCTCCTATGTATGAAAAGAATAATTTTAAGTCTTTTTCTTGACACGTGCCCCCCATGTCTTGAAGGACTCCTTGAGGGCTGACAAAATCAAATCATGTGATATCCTGGCTGAGATTCCCAGGGCTCTGTGGAAAGGCACGCTGGGCCTAGTTCTCAGGTTCCAAGGGTGACTCTCATGCGTGGCGTCCTCAAATCCCAACACAATTCATGCCAAAACTTTTGTGAGATCAGTTCCAGAACTCAATCTCTAAGGGAAATCACACCAAAGTTCGAGCCCAGGTAGACCCAGTCATCTCTTCCAACCACCACACAAATGACCACAAGAGAAACTAAAATATTCCCACATGACCATCATCTGCTGCCATATCAACACTCATAATAACCTCTCGCTGGAGGTTTCCATGAGGGGCGAAGCACAAGACAGTGTCCAAAATAAGCTCCCTTATGCCTCATTTTCCCAAGGTCAGGGTGGCCTGGAAACCTTCCCTGAGAACCAAGAGTGATCAAATAGGCCTGCCTTTAAAACTGCTCTGCTTCTCCATTTTGAGGCTTACTGACTGTTGGGAATAGATTCTATGTGTGAATTGGAGTCAAGAGAAAATCCAAGCACTTATGCCCTAGCATCTGCAGGGCTTTGAAGAACTCATTTGAACCAAAGAATATCTATTGTCACTTGGTAGAGTTCAGGACCTTACAGAGGAAGGCAAGAGACTTCATCCACATTGACTCTTCTTTTGGCAATTTTGATTTTGGATTCACTCATGGAATCTTCCTGTAGATCCATCAGTTGCTGAGCATCTAAGCCACAGACTCACACAGGGCCAAGGGTCTGATTTAGACACATCCCTTTCCAAGAAATTAAGCAAAGAGCCACAGGTGATGCCCATTAATTTCCATTTGAAAACTGTTTTCTTCAGGCTTCACGAAGGGGTGGCCTGAGTCAACGACCTTCCTGACATTCATGGCAACAGAACAATAGGTAAGCAAAAGGCCCAAAGCAGGGTTTCTCCACTGAGACTTTCCTGGTCACACTGATATCTGAGTCTTCTGAGATGCTCCCATTCCCCTCAGCAATCCAGTACATGGACATGTGACAGAGCTTGGAGGTGGTACATATCTTGGACAAAAAACCATGAGCCAATTCTGGAGAGTGGACAGAATTCAGGAAGAAAACAGGAGCTTAGGGAGATAGTAGGTGTTGCCCATTCATAAGGCAAGTTGCAGTCCATTCTTCAATTGGGCAGGATGAATGTTGGGAAGCTTTCTTCTAGAAAGGATACATCCATTGATGCATTCTATTTTTTAATATCTACTACCATGGACACAGTAGCATTCTAGACATAGAAACACTCGCCTTGTCAAACGACTTACAAAAAACAGTCCACTTTAAACCAAAAAAAAAAAGCCTTTCCTACCTATTCTCAGAACATGAGACAAAACCACAAACTCACACCCACACACACAAAGGCACCTCTTTCCCTAAAGCAGGTCTGTGAGTATCCGGAGTGTCCTCTTACTGGTGAGTAATATTATGTTCCCCCGAAATGGCTTGTCATGTTTCAGATCTGGTCCTCTTGGCCACCCTGTGAAGTTACCAGGAGCCAGCGATAAACCCCTACCTGTTTTCTCAGGAAAGTCCCCTCTTCAGAGCTCTCTTGGCATTTTGCAATCCTCACAGCAGTAGGTACCAAGAAGGACTGACTCTGTGCTTGGTAGAACCAAACAAGTGAGTCCATTGGAACTGGGGCTGGGACTGGCTCTGGGTGCCTGGATTCCTGGATCCCAAGTTTAGAGAGTTCCATCAAGAAGGAAGTGAGGTAGGTCACGTCCTTCAGGAACTGAATGAGGTCACTGCCTTGGCAACCACTTTGTCCTAACAGTTGCTTCCACCGGTCCCATGAGATGGAGGCTGCCCCTAATTTCTGTGACATTTTTTCAAGTTAGAATTGTATATCAACCATAGGAACCCGAACACAGCTCTCCAAACTGGCGTGGTTTGGTCCATCTTCTCTTCATTAAGAAGACAGAGGCTGGTTCAGACACATCCCTTCATTCTCTATAAGATGTTTGTCATGAAAGATGACTTTTGCTCTCTCAGGTCTTTCATAACTGCCTACATCTTCTCAAGGGATCATTCTGCATGGACCTTTGAGGTTCTCAGCAGGTGGAAGATTCCCCACATTCTTGTATTGTATGACCAACTCTGTCCCTGCTCTTCTGTAAAGTTAGGTTGAGGGAAAGTGTATGGTTAGGGTTAATAACATGTTAATTTTGGGGTAGGAAACATTTTGTGGAATGAATAATGGTATTGGGAACCTGCGATATTTACAAGAATATACAGTTGAAATATAAGTATGAAAACAAAAATCTAGGTAAGATTTGAAGTCCAGAAGGGCATTGGGTCCTTGATTGGGATACTTAGCTTTGAAATATATTCTGCACAGATGTCTCAGATAAATCTATATAGAATGGCATAGGACCTTGTAACTTGGATGATTGAATGTCGAAGAGAACATCCAGTCAAAAAGGGATAGTCGTTTGGATTAAGAACACAGTCTGTAGGCTACAGAAGAAGAATGAGTACAGGATTTGGACCAAAAGCTCTTTAGCAATAGGGTCTCGATTAGAGAGTGAATGTCAATGTCAGCACATGTGAAGGGGCAGTCACAATTATGAACTGGGGTATATATGTAGAAAAGCAGATATCAATAGAGACATTAGGAAATGACAAAAAGTATAAAGTGAGTGATAGGATTAGACATTTTCAACACAGTTGAGGTTGAATATATGATCTTAGGAAGAAACAAATATGTAATCACATATAGGATTGACATTTGAGAGCATTAGGCAACCTGGACATGGATATTTTTAGTAATCCATGTTTACTTTCCATTTAGGCTTCGGTACAATCATAACTTTGCATTTTGTGTTCAGAGTATTACTGTGATAAAATATATATGTAGATCAGGTGACATGAGTATTTCTTCCAACATTTCTGGGAGCAATATTTTGAAGACTTATTAATTATTATTGGGTGTACAAAGGAGTGTACCCTGTGTCTATGAATATACAGATAATGCATTAAGAGACCATACTTGTAATAAATTATATAACTGGTTCCACTTAAAATAATGGATTGAATTGATATCTGAAAATATATAAGAAATCATATTTTGATATACTGTCATTCATTTCAACCAGTTATATGTCTAATGGTATTATTATGGTTATCATTTATCATGAAGGGTGTGTGAGTTTTGCTTTAAAAATGATTATGGAAATTAAAAATAATGTGTTTGGAAAGAAGTCTCATGAAAAGACCTGTCAAGAAACCTCGAGGAATACATGTGTTCTGAAGCAGGATTTGATTGAAATTTAAACAAATGCCTATAAATTTGTGAACTTGTGGATAAAATATATATCCTATGATATGGATAAACTGAAGAAATAGTAATGTACCAATGTTGAATACAAATGAACGTCAAAATACACATCATGTCCCATTGGAATCTAATTGCATTGATATTAAACTGGGTGAGTTACTGTAGAAATATTAGGATTTGAATGCACCATTCACTGAAGTTAGTTTTCAGTATTAGGAAACAAATATGTATTTCAGGTGGATGAATATTTCTGAGAATAATCTTTTGAAAAGTTGATTAGAAATCCACATAAATGAACATGAATGAATTTAGGGAGTGTATAATAAGACTCATATATTTCATATTTTGAAAAATTTGTCATTTATATAACAAAACACACACACAGACATTAAAACTAGCAATATATATACCAATCAAAATTCATCAAGAAATATATATAATCCACAGATCCAAAAATATTCATTTTACTGTACATGGATTTATGTATAACATTGTTCTACTAGGAAGCTCACCCATAGTTTGAATTTTCAGTTCCAACAGTGTTTAAGAGGAGTGATCTCTTCTTACAATTTGTATCTGCCATGTCAGACACCTAACAAGAAAGTACGTGTGATACAAGTTAGGATTCTATATGTGCATATAAAAACACATGTGCTAAATAGGCTTCAGAGAAAGGGAGACAGAAATTCACATATTTGTTAACTTTAAAACACATGGAGAGAGATCCAAAATGGCGGCGGGTGTGGAGAAATCAAGTCTCTGACCTCTTCAGCTGCGTGGGAATAGGGAGTCATAAACTGTCTAAATGCTGTTTGCTCAAGATCACTAGATAATGCTGAGGTGACGTAAATCTGGGGCGAATAGTCTGGGCCCCTCAGAACACACACCGATCCTGGATCAGCTACATTCAACCTCCGGTTTGCCTGGTTCTCATGACTCAGCACTAAGATCCCGCTGAAATAACTGGTAGGCCCTTCTGAGCTTACAGAGGTAAATGCCAACCAAGCCTTCAAAGGCAGTGGCCACAGGATTGAAACGGGGCTTGGGAGAGACAGTCAGGACCCACCCATTGCATTGGTCACCTGGCAAAGGGAAAGAACGGTCACCATTTGCATGGGATACCACCATAGCATAGAACTGACGTCACGGGCGCAGGAGATAACTTCATTGAAACCAGCGCGACAGGTTAATAATCCCCTAGACATCTCTCTCGACACAGCAGGAAAACCTTAAGGGCCCTTCTCAGCTCTCCGGTCAGGGCCCCTCTCAGCTCTCCCATGAGCACGATAGCCAGACCCGAGGGAATCAGAAGTGGCGCAGGACTCACGGTGCAGAAATCCAGGCTACGGCTCCCTCCAGTGCTGACAACTGAGGTCTCTTGCTCCAGCTACTGGGGGCGTGACTCCCGGAGGGCAAGCAAATTTGCTGGGGGTTCTCAGCCCCAAGCTCTACAAACTTAGGGTCTGAGGGAGGCAAACAGGGAGAGTATGCCCAGGCGTTCAAGGAAACAGGGCTCCCAGGAGCAGCAGACCTGGCGTGTAGCCAGTATTGTGGTGAGCGTCACATTCTCTTTAGTGACTTCCTCCTTTTTTTTCTTATATCTTTCATCCCAAGCATCAAATAAATTTATAAGAGTAAACAGTAACTCAGCAGTCAAACTGAACAAGAAGTAAAATGAGCAGCATAATAAAGCAAGGAAGAAAAGCAGTACAATCAAAGAAGGACAGCCTAAATATTCAGGAGGATCTAGAGTCATCAGAAAAATGGTCATATAAAGAACTCAAGGAATACCTTAGACAGATGGAATGGAACTTTAAAGAGGATATGAGACAGCAAATCCAAACAGTGAAAGAACACATTGAATATGAATTTCATAAACAGATAAAATAAGAAGTTAAGCATCTTTATCCAGAGATAAAGATTATAAAAAAATCAAACAATAATTCTAGAAATGAAGGAAATGATAAACCAAATTAAAAACTCAATTGAGAGTATCACTAACAGAGTGGAACAAGTCGAAGCCAGAATGTCAGATAATGAAGACAAAATATATCATCTTGAAAAGAGTCTAGCCAACAGAGAAAGCTGGTAAAAAATCACGAGAAAAACATCCAAGAGATATGCGATAACATTAAAAAAAAAAAAAAAGACTTACGAGTCATAGGGATAGAGGAGTGTACAGAGATTTAAACCAAGGGGATGAGTAACCAGCTGAATGAAATAATTACAGAAAACTTTCCAGAAATAAAAAAGGAAACGGATATAAAAATTGTAGATGCATAGAGGACACCCAGCAAACAAAATCACAGTAGACCAACGCCAAGACACATTGTTATGAAGATATCTAATATGCAGAACAAAGAGAAAATATTAAAAGCTACAAGAGAAAGGAGGGAGATTACATTCAGGGGTGAGCCAATAAGGTTAACAACAGATATTTTATCACAGATGATGAAAGCGAGAAGATCCTGGAACAATGTATTTCAAACACTGAAAGACAATGGAGGCCAACTAAGAATTCTGTATCCAGAAAAATTAAGCTTCAGGTATGACAATGAAATAAAAATCTTTCATGATAAACAAAAGTAAAAAGAATTTGCAGCCAGAAAACCAGCATTGCAAACCGTCTTGAGCAAAACACTACATGAAGAGGAAATGAAAAACAACCACCAAAACCATCAGTGGGAAGTACCTCGGTAATGACAGAGGGCGGGGGGAAAGCTAATCATGGAGAAACAAACTAAATTAAAAAAAATAAATAATCAAACATGGCTGGCAGTACAAACCATACATTAATGGAAACTCTAAATGTTAATGGCTTGAGCTCTTCAATAAAGCGACATAGGCTGGTAATTTGGATTAAAAAAACAAATCCAACAATATGTTGTCTCCAGGAGACACATCTGAATGGAAAAGACATACACAGGCTGAAGGTGAAAGGTTGGGAAAAAATATACCATGCACACGTGCCTTTTAAGCAAGCAGGGGTGGCCATCCTAATATCGAATAAAATCGACTTCAAGACTAAGTTAATCAAAAGGGATAAGAAGGACATTATATACTGTTGAAAGGAACCATTCACTAACAACACATTACAATTATCAATATTTATGCACCAAATAATGGTGCTGCAATGTTCATAAAACAAATTCTCCTCAAGTTCAAGAATCAAATAGACCACAACATATTTCATCACACCTCTCTCACCATTGGAAAGATCCTCCAAACAAAAGTTGAATAAAGAAACTATAGAACTCAATATCACAATCAACAACTTAGACTTAACTGACATATATAGAATATATCAACCTTCATCAAGTGGATATACTTTTCTCTCAGCAGCACATGGATCCTTCTCAAAAACAGAACATATATTATGCCATAGGGCAACCCTCAGTAAATATACAGGGGTAGAGATAATACCATGCATTTTATCTGACCATAATGGAATGAAATTGGAAACCAATGATAAAAGAAGGAAGGAAAAATCCTACATCACATGGAAAATGAACAATATGTTACTGAATGATCAATGGGTTACAGAAGACATAAAGGAGGAAATAAAAAATTCTTAGAGATAAAGGAAATACAGACACAACATATGGGAATCTATGGGACACAATGAAAGCAGTTTTAAGAGGGAAATTCATTGCCTGGAGGTAATTCCTCAAAAAAAGGAAAACCCAACAAATAAATGAGGTCACATTTCATCTCAAAGCCCTAGAAAAGGAAGAGCAAAACAACAGAAAATGTAGTAGAAGGCAAGAAATAATTAAAATCAGGGCAGAAATCAATGAAAGTGAAACAAAAGAAACTATTGAAAAAATTCACAAAACTAAAAGTTGGTTCTTCGAAAAAATAAATAAGATCGACAGATCCTTAGCCTAGGTAACGAATAAAAGAAGAGACAGAACTCAAATTACTAACATATGGATGAAAAAGGCAATATCACAACAGATGCTACAGAAATACAGAGGACAATTAGAAATTATTTGGAAAACCTATATTCCAATAAAATAGAAAATAGTGAAGACATCAATAAATTTCTTAAGTCATATGATTTGCCCAGACTGAGTCAGGAGGATACACACAATTTAAGCATACCAATATCAATGGATGAAATAGAAGAAGCAATCAAAAGAGTACCAACCAAGAAAAGCCCAGGACCGGATGGGTATACAGCGGAGTTTTACAATGCCTTTAAAGAAGAAATAATACCAATACTTTTCAAGTTATTTCAGGAAATTGAAAAACAGGGAGCACTGCCAAATTCATTCTATGAGGCCAACATCACCCTGATTCGGAAACCAGACAAACACACCTCAAAGAAAGAAAACTACAGACCAATATCTCTGATGAACATAGATGCAAAAATCCTCAATAAAATTCTGCCAAATCCAATACAAAGGCACATCAAAACAATTGTGCACTATGATCAGGTAGGATTCATCCCTCGGACTATTCCCTGAAGACCTTAAAAGAGCGTATTTCAGGGAAACTGCCACATCGATGTTCATAGCAATAGAATTCACAATTGCTAGACTGAGGAACCAACCCAGATGCCCTACAATAGATGAATGGATAAAAAAAAATGTGGCATTTATACACCATTGAGTATTACGCAGAACTGAAAAATGAGAAAGTCAGGGAATTTGCAGGGAAATGGATGGCACTAGTGCAGATAATGCTTAGTGAAGCTAGGCAATCCCTAAAAAAACAAATACCAATTGCCTTATTTGATATAATAAGAGTAAGTAAGAACAGAGCAGGGAGGAAGAGCAGGAAAAAAAGATTAACATTAAACAGAGACATGAGTTGGGGGGGGAAGGGAGAGAAAAGGAAAATTGCATCCTAATGGAGGGAGACCCTCATTGTTACACAAAATTACATATAAGAGGTTGTGAAGGGAATGAGAAAATAAACAAGGAGAGAAATGAATTACAGTAGATGGGGTAGAGAGAAAAGATGGAAGAGGAGGGGAGGGCGGATAGTAGAGAATAAGAAACGTAGCAGAATACAAAAGTTACTAAGAGGGCATTATGTAAAATGTGGATGTGTAACCGATGTGATTCTGCAATCCGTATTTGGGGTAAATATGGGAGTACATAACCCACTTGAATCTAATGTATGAAATATGATATGTCAAGAGCTTTGTAATGTTTTGAACAACCAACTAAAAAATAAAATAAAATAAAATAAAATAATTGAAATAAACACATGGAGAACTATTTCAACACAAATTGACTAGATTTATAACTCCTGCCTTATATAATGCAAAATGCAAGTCCAACTATATACCATACCTCCTCTGAAATGCTTGTAATTCTATTCTGTTTGGGTTGTTTTTCTCGATCATATGAGGATTAGTAGTCAGAATCTAGTAGGGTATTGGTTAGTGTCAGGGATTCAGTATTTCAAATGAAAAATTGGAAAATAAACCCAATATGTATGCAAATATGCGCTACACTAAAATTTTCCCACTCTCATCCAGAACAATGCCTTGACATTACCCTCGCCCCAAGTAATACATCATTAGAGGAGAAGAGTTAGAAAATATGGGAATAAATATCTGGAATGGAATATGCTCAAAAATTCACAACCTTGGAGGTGGTAGAGTAGTTTCCAAAAGTAAGTGACATGGTAAACACTCCACAAACATGGAGCTTTGCTGGCCTGAAGACTTCTTGAGAAACTGCCTCTGAGTTTGGGCACTTGAAATATATGTATTTGTCTGGAGCTTTAGCTTCTTTTGTAATGAGACCATCAAAGCTGGGTCTGCATCTATGTGACCTGGAGGACATGGTTTAATATTTTCCAATGAACATGAGGCGGCAGTGCTGAATTCAATCTTTTTAGGTAAACTGTGGCAACTAGGGGCTAAGTCTCTCCCCGTGTGTACTGTGAAGCCATTTGGTCATCCTCCACATTTTATGGTGTTTCTTGCTGGTTCACTGGTAGTTTGGTATTTGCTTCATTAAATAGAAGGAGTTCAACTGAAACACAGTGCTGGAGGGAGTTCTGTGACGTGTAATGTGTCAGGGTCTGCAGGAGAATGCACCAACCAAGGTTCTACCCCTCATAGCTTGCCCCTTGACCATAGCAATCTAGTTCTGAACATTGCCCTGAAACCTCTGTATATAACAAGATGCCATTACATATAAGGGTCTGTTGGCTGCATCATGTCAGCCATAAGATATTTGGAAGCCAATGGCAGAGCCACATGGGGGGGGGGCCACTATTCAGCAGGCTCCAACTTACTGGCATTTCTGTTCTACACCATTTTCTTTAAACCCAGTCAATCAAGGCACTGTCTGGTATACTGGTAATCAGCAACAGGATATTCAAAGGTTCTCCAGTGCCACATGTTCATGAAAATTTAAAAAAATGTCATGGTATTTAATGAGCCATTTTTCAAGGATGATGTTGGTGGCAATGTGAGTTTCAATGCATTCAAGAAAACTTAAATGGCGAGGATGCTCATTTCAATGAAAGCTCTGAAGAACTCTCAGAGGCAAGTCTTCCCAAAGCATAGCCAAAAGGTCACATGAAGCAAGGAACATTGAGGTCTACAATGTGAGGACCATGTGTGTTTTGACTCTCAACTATGGCTGCCAAGTCGTTCAGAATAAAATCATGTGATATCCTGGCTGAGATTCCCAGTGCTGTGTGGAAAGCAACCCTAGTCCTAGATCTCAGTTTCCAAGGGCCAATCTCATGCGTGGCCTCCTAAAATCCCAACACAATTCATGGCAATACTTCGCTGAGGTCAGGTCCAGAACTCAGTCTCTAAGGGGAATCACACCTGAGTTCAAGCCAAGCTGGAAGTAGTCATCTATTCCAATTGCCACACAAATGACCACAATTAAAACCAAAACACTCCCACGTGACCCTCATCTTTTTCCATTTAAACACTCATCATAACTTCTGGCTGGAGGTTTCCATGAGGGGCTCAGCAGAAGACAGTGTCCAAAATAATCTCCCTTGTCCCTCATTTGCCTAAATTCAGGGTGGCCGGGACACCCTTCTCGTGAACCAGGAGTGATCAAATAGGCCGGACATTAATACTGCTCCGCTTCTCCAATTTGAGTCCTACTGACTGTGGGTTTTTGATTCTTTATGTGAATTGGAGTCATGAGAAAACACAAGCACCTATGGGCTACCCTCTGCAGGAATTTGAGGAACTCATTTGACCCAAAGGATCCCTATTCTCACTTGATGGAGGTCAGGAAACTTACAGAGGAAGGCGAGAGATTTCATTCACAAGGACTGCTCTCCTGGCCATTTTCGTTTTGGATGTACTCATGGAATCTTTCTTTAGGTACATCAGGTGCTGAGACTCTAAGCATCAGCCTCACACAGGGCCAAGAGTATGAATAAGACACATCCTTTTCAAAGCAATTAAACAAAGAGCCACAGAGGATGCCCATTCATTTCCATTTGAAAACTGTTTTTTTCAGGCTTCAAAAAGGGGTGGCCTGAGGCAAAGACCTTCCTGACATTCAGGGCAACAGAACAATAGGTAATCAGAAGGCCCAAAGCAGAGTTTCTCCACTGAGACTTTCCTGGTCCCAGTGATTTCTGAGTTTTCTGAGATGCTCGCCATTCCCTTCAGCTATCCAGTACATGGCTATGTCACAGAGTTTGGAGGTGGTACATAACTTGGACACAAAACCATGAGCCTATTCTGGAGAGTAGCCAGAATTCAGGAAGAAAACAGGAACTTAGGAAGATAGCAGGTGTAGCCCATCGATAAGGCAAGCAGAGGTGCATTCATAAATTGGGCAGGATGAATGCTGGGAAGCTTTCTACTAGACAGGACACATCCATTGATGCATTCTCTTTTCTAATGTCTTCAACCCCGGACACAGTGGAATTCACAGATATAGAAACACTTGCCTTGTCAAAGGACTTACTAGAAAAGGTTCACTAAATAATAATAATAAAAAAAAAAAAACCGGCTTTCCTACCTATTCTCAGAACAAGGGAAAACCACAAACCTACACCAACACCCACAAAGGCACCTTCTTACCCCAAGTAATTCTGAGACTATCTGGAGTGTCCTCTGACTGGTGGGCCATAGTATGTTCCCTCAAAATGACATGTCCTCTCTCAGATCTGTTCTCCTTAGCCAACTCTGTGAAGTTGTCAGGGGCCAGCTGTGAGCAACTACCTTTTTTTCCAGGAAAGGCCCCTCTTCAGAACTCTCTTGGCATTTTGCCATCCTCACATCAGTAGGTACCAAGAAACACTGATTTTGTCCTTGGTAAATCCAAACAAGTGAGAACACTGGGACTGGGATTGGGACTGGCTCTGGGTGCCTGCCTTTCTGGATCCAAAGTTCAGAGAGTTCCATCAACAAGGAAGTGAGGTGAGGTCACTGCCTTCAGAAACTGAATGAGGTCACTACCTTGGCAACCTCTTTGTCCTAACAGTTGCTTCCAAGGGTCCCATGAGATGCATGCTGCACCTACTACCTGTGACAGTTTCACAAGTTAAAATGGTATATCAACCATAGGCACCAGGGAACAACTCTTCACACAGGCCTCATTTGGTCCATCTTCTCTACATTAAGAGGAGAGAGGAAGATTCAGACTCAACCCTTCATCCTGTCCAGGTTTTTTGCCATGGAAGATAAATTTTGCTCTCTCAGGTTCTTCATAGATGCCTGAATCATCTCCAGGTTCATTTCTGCATGGAACTTTGAGGTTCTCAGCAGGTGAAAGATCCCCTACATTCCTGTATTGTAAGACCAACTCTGTGCCTGCTCTTCTGTAAAGTTAGATTGAGGGAAGAGGGTATGGTTCGGATTAATAACATGTTTGATTTGTGTTAGGAATTACTCTGCTGGATGAGTATTGGGACCATGCGATATTTATAAGAATATAGAGGTCAAATATTGTAAGGGTCGGGTGCGCATAGGACAAAGAGACCACCAAGAGACTGTCTCATGTAACAACAAAGGGTTTATTGTAGGCCCAGCATGTTGGGGCTCAGAGCTCACTTGAATACAGCAGAGAGCTCCGAGAACAACTGAAGCAGAGCTTATATACTTTCCTTGGAGAAGGCAGGGTTTAGAAGTTTATTGATGGGTCAGGGCTAGTGGGTGGTTTGCTTTCAACCGGGTGACTGAGTACATTCTGCAGTTTGACAGTTGGAGACAGCACATTCTGGGAACAAGATTAGCAAACCGTTCTCATGATTTCAACAGTGTTATGTTAAGCATACAGAAAAACAGAAAGTGACAAGTACCTATTTTATCAACCTTACATTCCCCACTTCTTCTTCTGGTTACTTTTAATCATAAAAGTGATCATTGAGGGGTGTTACATTTTATGTCTGCTAGTGGGGTATATTGTTGTCGGATTACCATAAGTTTAACTTGTCCAATTTGAGCTTGGAGAAAGGAGACTACATAGTTGAGCCAACAGGGTCCTACAGTTCGCAATAATATGAAGATTATTAATGGACCGGCCAGGGCTGATGAAAGCATAATTAACCAGAGGGACTGTGTGAACCAAGACTTAAACCACCCTTTTTTGGGCCTCTCTCTTTCGTTGACGCTCTTCAAGGTGTTTTCTTAATTTTCTCATAGATTCTTTTACCACTCCAGTATGGTCGGCATAAAAACAACATTCTTCCCTCAAGGCAGCACAAAGTCCCCCTTCTCTCATGAAGAGGAGGTTTTAACCCTCGCCTGTTCTGTAAAACAACTTCAGAGAGAGAGGTTAAAGATTCCTGTAAAGCTGTGATGGACGTTTCATTATCTTTAAGTTTTGGTCTATTACTGCTTCTAATTGGGTCATTTGTTGTTTACCATGGACAAGGGCAGTGGTTCCTTTGCCCACTCCTGCAGCAACTCCTATTCCTAATAGGATGGCTAAAGTGAGAGATACAGGTTCCCAGTGGAACTGGGTTGTATGCCCTCCTATTTGATCTTTAAATGAAACTTCGTCTTCATAGAGCACTCTGGGAAACATCTGTACCATTACATAATTAATCACATCTATTGACCATTTCATGAAAACATAAACAATGTTTAAGTATATAGAATCTTTCTGTTGTAGGGACGGACAAGGCAAGGCACCTAAGATAGCACCAAAGACAGGGAAAAGTCTTATTTGGTTGCAAGCGGATGTAGAGGGCATTGCTTCTGTTGTAATCAATTAATCCCCTGAACCCCAAGTTTAGGCAGTTTCAGAATTTATACCCAACATGTAAGGGAAGGGGCTCAGAAGTTCACAGTCTGCAGAAGTTCACAAAAAGCAGTTTTTGTTTCTGTTATTTTTTCCTCGGTTCTGGACAAGTTAACTTTTCAAGGACACCTGAAAGGGGGAGAGTTTTTTTTCTCTTTTTTTTTTCTCCCTGCCAGTTGTTACCATGGAGCCTAGTTGGCAACTTCTTTATCTTAAAATTGTAGCCATCTCTGTGAAGCCCCTAATCAAGGCCAGAGGCCTTGTTCACATATTTTGTGAAAAACTAGTAAGGGTGTGAATAGCTCAGGAGTGCTGACTTTTTTAGCCAGTTGCCAAGTAGACCAGGGCAACACGAAAAGAGGAAGTTTATCTACAATGAACTCTTTTATAGGGACTCTTGGTGAAAATCCTAAAGTCAGCCATGGTGAAGACTTCTGGAGAAGGTCATTTAAGACTTTTCTGTGGGCATGGTACAGAGGGGGAAGACGTGGAAGGCAAGGCTGAGAGCAGCTCCGTGGATCTGAGAATGAAGAAGGAGAGATGTAAAAGAATATTGGGAAAGGGGTTTGGGATTTTCCTAGCAACAAAAACGTGAGAAGTAGAACAGGTAGAGCAGAGGGGATGGTGGGAGTGTGTATCCCAAAAAGCCTGTGAGGGACTTTGAATTCTTAGTCACCTGTTTTAAGTGATGACAAAGCAACTTTAAAGGCCATTTTAATTACATCTTGGATAGGGGTCTGAGGGCTCTTCTCAGCTGTTTTGAGCTTTGGCTTAGCTGGTAAGAGGACCTGGTGGGACCCATTGTGGGCACTGACAGGAGAAGAGAAGAGTGTGTGGGTGGAGGGGTACCTCAGTACCTGCTACCTCAGCAAAGGGGTCCTTTGGTTTTGGTTGTCTAATTGGTAATATGGCCAATGCTGTGTATTGAATTTGATGAGGAGTTTGGGTTCTACCAGGCACTCCCTGTATGCTAACATCCCCATGACTAACAGAAGAAGTCGGGTTTTCCCCCACACAGCCGTGACTGTTTGTGGCTTTGATAGTCTGCCGGGCAAACATAGTTATTTAGGCTAGCCAACCAGCATCTGTCTCGCCTGTCCCTACATCCATAATGTTTGTTTCCATTATCTATGATACAGAAGGGATTTAATGGAATTTTAGTGGGATCCACTTTTTCAGGGATATCCCAGTAGGAAAAACCTATATCCACCTGACAAATGTCTGGTTGTTGAGATTGCCAACAGGTCCCTAAGGGGGCTGTATGCGAGATAGATTATTCAATGAGGATTTGTGATCAGCCATCGCTGCTGAATGAGCTGATGAGGGTTAGGACTACTGGTGACCAAGAGGAGAGTCTATAGCCTTATCCACATGTCGAATACGCAAGTTGAAAGGGTTACCAGTCATTTCCAGTTTCCAGAAAGAGTCTGGACAGGGCGCAGGCTAGAGACTTGAGGCATGGATCCAGGAAGTGTTTCGGTCTACTTTTACTGCTGTAAGTGTTATAAGTAGCACCTGGTATGTTCCTTTCCAGGGGGGTTCCAGGGATGACACCTGACGTTTTCTTATGTAGATGAAGTCTCTTACTCAATATCGATATGGAGTCCCCTCGTCCCCAGGTTGGTAGGCCATGGCCAGCTGTTTTAACAGGTATTGCTGAGTTCTTTCAAGAGCTTTAAGTCTATAAAGCAAGAGGGTGTGGAAGGGATCATTAGGTCTTAGAGTTGGGGTTAGGTCCCTTACTGGAGGAGGGACACCATAGAGAATTTCACAGGTGGAGAGGTTACACAAAGAAACAGAGGGTTTATTTCTTGCATGAAACAGTGCATAAGGCAGGAGCATAGTCCAATCTTTTATGCCGGTCTCTAAGCTTAATTTTGTTAACGTCTCTTTAATGGTTCTATTGATTTTTTCTACCTGTCCTGAGCTCTGAGGTCTATAAGCATAATGTAACTATCAAATAATCACCAGGGTACTGGTTAACCCATGACTTACCTGTGCCATGAACGCTGGTCCATTATCAGACCCTATTACCTTAGGCAGGCCATATCTTGGAAAAATATCTTTCAGGATCATCTTGACCACAATTTGAGCCATAATTTTTTTTTTGTTGTTGTTGGGAAGGCTTTAATCCATCCCGAAAATGTATCTACAAAGACTAGGAGATATTTAAGACCATACCTTGCTGGCTTAACTTCAGTAAAGACCACTTCCGAGAATTGTCTTGGTCTGGTTCCTTGAAGGTGCTTTCCTACAGGAAGCTTGGAAGGGTAAGCATTAACCAATTGATGGACCCGACAGGCTATTGATACCCATTCAGTTATTTCTTATCGCTGTGAGTTGGTTAGTGGAAAACTCTGTTCTTGATCTTTCAGGAATGCCTGAAGTTTCTTTGAACCAAGTTGAGTGAGTTGATGTACATTTTCTACTGACATTGTTAGAGCTGTGACTATAGAAGTTTTTACTGAAGGATTCAGAAATTCCACTTGGGGGCCTTCAGGGTTAAAAGTTATTTTGACCCAGAGCTTGGTGAGCACATCTCTACCCATCAATGGAGCCAGGCCTTCTGGGATTACTAGGAAGGATTGATGGATTTTTCCTTTCCTCAGGTGCATGGTCCTCTTAGTTGTCCAAGTCCAATATTTACTGCCATTAGCCCCTTGAACTAGGGACCTTTGATTTCTTAGAAAACCCAATGAGGCCTGAAGGGCTGAGTATATTGCCCCTGTATCTAATTCAAAGTTTACTGGGGTCCCCTCCACTTCAAAAGATATTTACTTTCACTGTGAGTTGGTTAGTGGAGTTGGTTAGACTTCATCCACAATGAGTGCTCTTTTGGCCATTTTGGTTTTGGATGCACACAAGGGATCTTTCTCTAGATCCATCAGGTGCTGAGAATCTAAGCCACTGCCTCACACAGCGCTAAAATGCTGATTCAGACACATCCCTTTCCAAAGCAATTAATATAAGAGCCACAGGTGATGTCCACTCATTTTCATTTGAAAACTGTTTTCTTCAGGCTTCATAAAGGGATGGCCTCAGTCAAAGACCTTCCTGACATTCAGAGCAATAGAACAATAGGAAAGCAAATGGACCAAAGCAAGGTTTCTCCACTGAGACTTTCCTGGTCACAATGATATCTCCCATTCCCTTCAGCTGTCCAGTACATGGCCATTTCTCAGAGCTTGGAGGTGGTACATATCTTGGACACAAAACCATGAGCCTATTCTGGAGAGTGACCAGAATTCAGGAAGAAAACAGGAAATTTGGAAGATAGTAGGTGTTGCCCATCCATTAGTCAAGACACAGTCCATTCATCAATTGGGCAAAATGAATCCAGGGAAGCTTTCTCCTAGACAGGAAACATCCATTGATGCACTCTCTTTTATAATGTCTACAACCACGAACACAGTGGGATACACAGACATGAAAACACTGGCCTTGTCAAACGACTAACCAAAAACAGTTCACACCAAACCAAATAAATTGTGTTTCCTACCTATTCTCAAAACATGAGACAAAACCACAAACCCACACCCACACCCACAAAGGCACCTTCTTCCCCCAAGTAGGTCTGTGACTCTCCGGAGTTTCCTCTGACTGGTGGGGCATACTATGTTCACTGGAAATGGCCTGTCCTATCTCACATGTGGTCTCCTTGGCCAACGCTGTGAAGTTGTCAGAAGCGAGCGGTGAGCCACTACTTGCTTCCTCAGGAAAGTCCCCTCTTCAGAGCTTTCCTGGCATTTGGCCATCCTCACATCAGTAGGTACCAAGAAAGACTGACTCTGTCCTTGGAAAATCCAAACAAGTGAGAACACTGGGACTGGGACTGGGACTGGCTCTGGGTGCCTGCCTTGCTGGATCCCAAGCTCAGAGAGTTCCAAAACCAAGGAAGTGAGGTGAGGTCACTTCTTTCAGGAACTGAATGAAGTCACTGCCTTGGAAACCACTTTGTCCTAACAGTTGCTTCCTATGGTCCCTTGAGATGGAGGCTGCCCCTACTTCCTGTGACACTTTCACAAGTTAGAATGGTATATAAACCATAGGCACCTGAAAAAAGCTCTCCACACAGGCCTGGTTTGGTCCATCTTCTCTACATTAAGAAGAGAGAGGCTGATTCAGACAAACATTTATCCTTACCAGGTTGTTTGCCATGGAATAATAATTTTGCTCTCTCAAGTCCTTCATAGCTGGATACATCTTCTCCAGGGATTATTTCTGCATGAACCATTGAGTTTCTCAGCAGGTGGAAGATCCCCTACATTCCCGGATTGTAAGACCAACAATGTCCCTGCTCTTCTGCAAAGTTACATTGAGGGAACAGTGTATGGTTAGTGTTAATAACAGGTTCGATTTGGGTTAGGAATCATTCTGCTGGATGAATTATGGTATTGGGAACCTGTGATATTTACAAGAATACATAGGTGAAATAGAAGTATGAAAACAGAAATCTAGGTAAGATTTGAAGCCCAGAAGGGAATTGGGCCCTTGATTGGGATAGTTAGTTTTGAATTATGTTCTGCACACATACCTCAGATAAATCGATATAAAATGTCATAGGACCTTGTACCTTGGATGATTGAATACCGAAGAGAACATCCAGTCAAAAAGGGAAAGTAGTTAGGATTAAGAAGATAGTCAGTAGGTATGGAAAAAAGAGTGAGTATAGGATTTGGACCAAATTTTTATAGCAATAGGATTTCGGTTAGAGAGTGAATGTCAATGTCAGCACATGTGAAGAATGAGTCACAATGATGAACTGGGGAAAATATGTAGAAAGCAGATATCAATAGAGACATTACAAAATGACACAAAGTATAAAGTGAGTGATAGGATTAGACATTTTCAACAGGGTTGAATTTGAATATATAATCTTAGGAAGAAATAAATATGAATTCACCAATAGGATTGACATTTGAGATCATTAGGCAAATTGGACATGGATATTTTTAGTAACCCATGCTCACATTCCATTTTGGCTTTGGTACAACCATAAGTGTGAACTTTGCATATTGTTTCCAGAATATAACTGTGATAAAATGTATATGTAGATCAGGTGACATGAGTATTTATTTCACCATTTCTGGGAGCAATATTTTGAAGACGTATATAATAGTATCGGGGGTACAAATAGGTGTACCCTGTTTCTATGAATAAAGAGATATTGCATGAATAGACTATACTTTGAATTAATAATATAACTGGTTCCATTTTAAATGATAGATTGAATTGATATCTGAAAATATATAAGAAATCTTATATTGATATACAATCATTCATTCCAACCAGTTATACATCTAATTGTAACAATGAGGTGATGGTTTATCATGAAGGGTGTGAGAGTTTTGATTCAAAAGTGATTATGAAAAACGAAAATAATGCGTTTGGAAACAAGTCTCATGAAAAGACCAGTCAAGAAACATGGAGGAATACATGTGTTCTTAATCAGGAAGTGATTGAACGTGAAACAAATGCCTATCAATTTGATAATTTGTGGATGAAATAAATATCTTATGATGGGCATTAACTGAAGAAATAATAATGTACCAGTGTGGAATAAAAATGAATGTCAAAATACACATCATGTCCCATAGGAATCTACTTGCATTGATGTGAAACTGGGTCAGTTACTGTAGAAATATTTAGATTTGTATGCACCATTTACTGAAGATAGTTTTCAGTACTAGGAAACAAATATGTATTTCAGGTGGATGAGTATTTCTGAGAGTAATCCTGTGAAAAGTTGATTATAAATCCACATCTATGAATATGAATGCATTTAGGGAGTGTATAATAAGACACATATATTTCATATTTTGAAAAATCTGGAGAGTGTATATACATACACACACCCACACACACACACAGACACATAGACATTTAAAAGTAGCAATAAATATGTCAATCGAAATTCATCATGAAATATATATTATCTACAGATCAAAAATATTCATTTTACTGAATATGGATAAATGTATAATGTTTTTTAACTAGGAAGGGGACAGTGTATGGTTAGGGCTAATAAAAGGTTCGATTTGGGTTAGGAATCATTCTGCGGGATTAATAATGGTATTGGGAACCTGGGATATTTACAAGAATGTATAAGTGAAATATAAGAATGAAAACAGAAATCTAGGTAAGATTTGAAGCCCAGAAGAGCATTGGGTCCTTGATTGGGATACTTAGCTTTGAATTATGTTCTTCAGAGATGTCTCAGATAAATTGATGTACAATGGCAAGGGCCTTGTACCTGGATGATGGAATGCCGATGAGAACTTCTAGTGAAAAAACGATAGTCGGTATTATTAGAAAGATATTCGGTAGGTTTTGAAAGAAGAGTGAGTATAGGATTGGGACCAAAACTTCTTTAGCAATAGGGTTTCAGGTATAGAGTTAATGTAAATGTGAGCACATATGAAGAGTCAGTCACAATAATGAACTGAGGAAAATATGTAGGAAACAGATATCAATAGAGACATTAGGAAATCAGGCAAATGATAAAGTGATTGATAGGATTAGACATTTTCAGCAGGCTTGAGGTTGAATATATAATCTTAGGAGGAAACAAATATGTAGTAACCAATAGGATTGACATTTGAGAGCATTAGGCATCCTAGAAATGGATGTTTTTAGTAATGCATGCTCACTTTCCATTAAGGCTTTGGTACAATCATAAGTGTGACCTTGCTTTTTGTGTCCAGAATATTACTGTGATAAAATGTATATGTAGATCAGATGACATGAGTATTTATTCCACCATTTCTGGGAGCAATATTATGAAGATGAATAAATTAGTATTGGGGTTACAAATAGGTGTACCCTGTGTCTAGGAATATAGAGATAATGCATAAATTGACCATACTATGATTGAAGAATATAACTTTTTTCAAATCTAAATAATGGATTGAATTGATATATGAAAATATACAGGAAATCTTATACTGATAAACAATCATCCATTCAAACCAGTTATACATCTAATTTTAATATTAGGTTTATGGTTTATCATGAAGAGTGTGTGAGTTTTGTTTCAATATTGATTTTGGAAATCAAAAATAATGTGTTTGGAAAGAAGTCTCATGAAAATACCAGACAAGAAAACTGGTGGAATACATACGTTTTGAAGCAGGAAGCTTTTGAATGTGAAACAAAAGCCTATAAATTTGTGAACTTGTGGATGAAATATATATTGTATGATGTGCATAAACAGAAGAAATTATAATGTACCAGTGTTGTAAAAAATTAACGTCAAAATACACATCATGTCCCATAGGAATCCACATGCATTGATTTTAAACTAGGTCAGTTACTGTAGAAATATTAGGATTTGTATGCAACATTAACTGAAGCTAGTTTTTCTTACTAGGAAAAGAATATGTATTTCAGGTGGATGAATATTTCTGAAAATAATCTTGTGAAATGTTGATTATAAATCCACATACATGAACATGAATGAATTCAGGGAGTGAATATAAGACACATATATTTTATATTTTGAAAAATCTGGAGAGTATATATATATATATATATATATATATATATATATATATATATATATTCATATACAGAAAAAAAACACACACAGACATTAAAAAGTAACAATATATATGCCAATCGAAATTCATCATTAAATATATATCATCACCAGTTGCAAACATATTTATTTTAGTAAACAAGATTTATGTATAATGATTTTCAACTGGCAAGCTCACCCATAGTTTGAATTTTCAGTTCCAACAGCGTTTTGGAGGAGTGATCTCTTCTCACAATTTGTATCTTCCAAGTCAGCCATCTCAAAAGTATGTATGTGTGATACCAGGTAGTATTCTATATATGCATATAAAATTACATGTGCTGAATTGGCTACAGAGAAAAGGAGATAGGAATTCACACATTTGTTAACATTAAAAACACATGGAGAACTATTTCAACAGAAAATTTACTAGATTTATAACTCCAACCCTTTATCTTGCAAAAGATAAGTCCAGCTATACGCCATGCCTCCTCTGAAATGTTTGTATTTCTATTCTGTTTGGGTTATTTTTCTCCTTCATAATGGTTTAGTAGTGATAGTCTAGTCGGCTTTTGGTTAGTGTCAGGGAATCAGTTTTTCGAATGGAAAATTAGATAATGAATCCAATGTGTATGCAAATATGTGCTACACAAAATTCTTCCCAGTCTCATCCAGAACAATGCCTTCACATTACTTTGGCCCCAAGTAAGACACAATTAGAGGAGAAGAGTTAGAAAATCTGTGAATATATATCAGGAATGCAAAATCCTCAGGAGTTCACAAACTTGGAGTTGCTAGGGTAGTTTCCGAAAGTAAGGGACAGTGTTGATAGATCCAACCTGATCTTTTATTAAAATTGGGAGCCATCTTGCCACAAAGCCATGAAACGATAATTTTGGCTTTACAATAAATTACTGCAAATTCTGAACCTGCTTGGAATGTCTACCAGTGCCTTGAATTCACCCATGTGTGGCTCTCTTACCAGATAGCAGCATGATCTGAAACTTTAGTGACACCTCATTAACATTTTCTTTCCCTAGCCAGACAACGAGTTTCTGAGGCTCTAATTGTCCTCATAATTTCTGATGCTGGGGCCAGCAAAAAAATAAAAAAATGTAAACTACCATTAGTGTGATGCTTGTCAAAGTTCTGTTATCTGTAACCCCCCTTATCCCTTATGTGTATCTTTCTGGGCTACATTGCTGGGCTGTAGGAAAGATGATATTTCTGTCTTGTTCCCGCTGTTTTGGGAGGGAGAGGCAGCCTGGCTGGTTGAAATAATAAGCTTCCCTTAATTTGATTTTAATTGGAGTCAGTGGTCTTTTCTTGCACCCTGGTCTAACATTTTGGAGTTCCCCAGGGAGATGACCCTGCCCTACCAGATCACAAGACCAGACTGCTGGAAATTCTGAAGCTGGCCTTCCCTCCAAGGCTCTAGGCTTGAGAGATACTCGAGGGGGTGCACAACTTGAGACGTTCCAAGGACTTGGATTGAGCCTTCCGTCCCGGGAGCACTGCATTGAACCACTGCACTAAAACTATTAGCAATCACCTGGTGAAGGAGGCCTCCATAGGTAAGTGGCGACTATATAACATCTGATATCCGGTTAAGGGAGATCTCTTCTGATGACAGAGAGGTGGCCTGGGAAGGCTCACTTATACTCCTCTCCGGGACAGTAAAGAGAATCGTTCTGTCCTCTGTTCTGTTCTGTAGGGAATTGCTCTGGAAGGGTAGAGAGGTGCCGACGGGCATGCACTCGCTCCTACCCTAGACCTTTAGCAAGATGTTGCATTGTTCCTCTGTTTTTCTGTTTCGACGCCGGGTTTCTTTTTTTATGTGTGTTTTGTTCTGTGTTCTATATGTTTTTTGCTTGTTTGTTATTGTGCGTTTTGTTGTGTGATTTCTGTGGTAAAAACCAAAGGATATTGAATGTGAAAATGGGTAATAAAGCAAGTAAGCCTGACACCCTTTGTACTCTGTTTTAAGAAAGTACGATGTACTTTACCCCCCTTTGTTAAGCAGAATGAGAGAAGCCCCTAGCTGGCTGCCTGGAGCAAACACACTGCCGAGGGCAATGACTACTGGGGACCTAAGAACTGAGTATCTCCCAGGGTAACAGGTGAAACTACTTTAAAACCCCTAGTCCCTCCATATCAAGAGAGTCACAACCTTTGGCAAAGTCCCCTGTGTTTCTCCTTTGGAAGCAGAGAAATAAACCTCCCTTTTTCTTTTTCTCAAAACCCTGTCCTCATTATTATATTGGCATTAATTGGCTTCAAGGTCAGTAACTGATCTTTAAGTTACAAATTTTGATAACCCCCCTCCCCAGAACTTTTTTAGAGCTGACTACTGAAATGTTAGGAGATGGAGTGTGCATGGGATGGTACCGAACCATAGGAGTTAATTCTGTAAGTAAAAGGAGGGACTGAGGGACTCCCAGCAGCTGCCAAAGTCCTATTGCTTCAGGGAATTCCCTCCTTCTTTCCCTGCACTGTAAGGATTATGCCACCCCTGTCTTCTTTAAAAAGAGAAAAATAAAAAGGGGACACTAAATGCAGTAAATTCACCATGTAGATCCTTGATTTTACATTACAGGTTGCCCCTCTGTGAAAACATCTGTTTCCCTTGTGGGGACATCTATGGTGCCACTGGTGTAGGAGATTGTTCTCTTATCTGCTCTGTTTTAAAGGTTTCTGTCTGTCAAACATAGTCTGGATCTCCTTTCTGTCTGTCTTGTGTCTTGGTTTCTGGCCCTTTAAGACATATGCAATAATGTTTTGATATTATAAATTCTTTCTTGGGAATGATCTTAGCTGAATGTGTGTCTAAAGGATGATGTTTTACTGTAACAATCTGTTATCTGAATGGTTTTTGAATCATTGAACAATCTTGCAGTTAAAAGTCGGGTTTAGGTAATTGTTTAGTTTATGATTTGAGATAATTCATGCCAGAGAAATTAAATACTTAGGATGGAAAACTAAAGAACTCTACTTCCAAGATGGCAAGTAACTTCCCAATCATTCAGTCTTTTTTTCACCAATTTTGTATTGGGTAGCCTGGGAAAATGTCACTGTGTTTACCAGTGCATTAATTTGGACAAGGATAGTAAATCATAGTATGATATCTGTTGAAAAAACAAGATGTAAAGATATAACATTTTGTGAATTGTATCTTAAACTTGTATCATTATTTTCAACATCTTAAATTGAAAGTTATGGTTAAAATGCCTAAGCCTGAGGTGTCTGCTCAGAATAGCAGTTTTTTCCAGCTCTTTCCAGACCTCAGCCAGGACTTATGTTGAAATGCAAATGAAAGAAGCCTGCAAGCTCAGTAGGAGACTGATCTGAAGCCTAAGGAGGAAAAAAATGTAAATTGTATGGTATCTACTAATTACTGGCCAGTCATTTTTTCTAGGACTCATATTTTTTGTCTTAGATTCTATATATTTTTTGAGCTCATGATTTTAATCCTACAGACCTAGGTTAATGTTTTTCTGAGCAGTTCTCTCTTTGACCAACTGTGGAGATTTTGAAACATTGCAATGGAGATTTCACCTGTGAAAAGCTACAATGCCTTTACTATTATTATGTGTGCACACTTTTTTATGTGTTGTATGTGTGTGTATATATATATATATATATATATATATATATATACATATGTACTTATATCATATATATGATACACAAATTAACATATATAAGAAGCGTTCATAAAAAATGCGCTCAAAAAAAATTTTAAAAAGTGTATTCAAAGTTCTTTAATTCACGTGATTTAAATGTTTCAATTTAAATTGGATAAACAGATAAATATAAATGTCTTTAAATTTAAGCTTACAAGTTTTTCTAGGTGTTCAAAAATCTAATAAAATATTAATGTCTACAAAAGTTCTAATATGCCTTTGTTCTAGGACTTTTCCTTAAACAACAAAAAATGGTTTACAGTGTTCAATACATTTGTCTAATATTTTAATAAATAAGTAAAGTAAATTTCATATTGCATTACTCATTCATGAGTACTTTTGTTTGATATCTGATTGATTTACTAAGGTCTGTATAAGTTTGTACTAAAGTGTGTATAAGATTGTAAAAATCAGTCATGTGTTAAAGAGACAACAATTTCTGAAAACATAAGTTTACCCGTAACATTGTGTTTATTAAGTTTTATTTTTTCTAGAGCTAGCAACCATAAAAATTAAACAACTGATTAAATAAGAACTGTTATTTTAGAGCACTGTACTGCCAATTCTTTAAAAGCTAAACTTGGTTAATGTAGAAACATCAATGTAATTGTGATGCTATCAATGTTCTCATATCTTTAAGGTATAGAAGTTTGTAAGGTAGAAAATTGAAGAGAGCATTATATCAAGCTGGTGTTCTGAAGTTATATGGTAAAAAAATATACCAGGGATTTATTTACCTGTTATCAATAAGATATGTAAAGTTTCATGTTACTTTTTATACTGGGGAAAAATTTAAATGTATTTTTAAGTTATTGAGAGCATAATCTATGTAAAGGTTAAAAATTTTCAGCCTTTCTTTAATTCATGTTTTAAATGTGATATCATATGATGTTAGCTAATGTTCATGTGACCTCAAACAATTTATGTAAACTTTGTAAAATAATATTAAAAAAATAAAGATCAGCTTTAGAACTAAAACACTTAAGATTCATAAAGAGCCCTGCCTTCCCTGAGATTAGGCTCTGTCTCCCATCTTACTACATATGAGAAGGACTACGAAAGCAGTAGGTCAGATTTTATTTCATTTAAAGTTATGTTCAAAAGTTTCTTTTTTTTTCTGCCAAGATTACTAGGATCTCAAACAGGGGATAAAATGTATAACTCAGCTAAAAAATTAAGGGTAGCTATTACACGAACTAAGTATTTTTACTCTTGTGAAAGATTTTTATTTTGTAATTTCCTTATAAGTGATCTAAAGATTCCCTGTTAGTGTTTTACAGAAGTGTGGCTTTAAAACATAACATGGGTGCATTTAAGATAATAAGTCATCACCTACAATACTGATAGAATGATACAGATCCCAATTCATAAAAAGATAAATAAGTATAAAGTTATAGACACTAAAGCCCAGTACTTGTATTATAAGGTTGTTAAAATTTATTTGCTGGATGTTTAACATTAGGATTTAAAGTTAAAGTTAAATGAAAAGGGCCAAAAATCCCAATATTTGGCTCTTGCCCTCTGAGTCAGTCTGAATTCAGGGAACAGGGGACTTCTCTAAAGAGCTTAGCAACTCTGGGCTACATAACCTCCCTATCAGGGAGATTAAAGAGACCACTGGAGAACATAAAGACAATCAGTGCATTTGTTATGAAGATGAAAGTCATCAGAGAAGGGAGACATCACTGATGCTTCTGAGGGAAGCCACATTGTCAAGCAAGACCTGTACCCACCTAGTGAAAATGGCACTATCAGAACTGAGAAGCTGCTCTCAAGTTTCCCAAGGAATGACTCCCATAAAAGCTCAATAGATAGAAACAAAAGTCAGTTTGACTGCTTCATCTTAATCACTTAGCAAAGACAGTTAAAACGAAAATACAGGCATTTAAATTATTAATAATAATTATTATTATAATAATAATATTTTAAGATATACACTTCAGTTAGCCTCCCAAAATAAGTAAGACTGGAGGCTACAAAGAAAGATTCTCAGACA
Source organism: Callospermophilus lateralis (assembly GCF_048772815.1). Taxonomy (NCBI): domain Eukaryota; kingdom Metazoa; phylum Chordata; class Mammalia; order Rodentia; family Sciuridae; genus Callospermophilus; species Callospermophilus lateralis. The sequence continues at coordinate 120,091,654 of NC_135313.1, read as the reverse complement.
GGAATGCCTGATAATTATATAAAGAGACTATCAAGAGGAGGTGCCAGAGGCAGAAGCTTTTAGTATAAGACTTACCGATATTCCTAACCTACACAGGTAGTCTTGGTGTTTGCTAGTACGATCATCCAGCCCTGAGTAACAGAAATAAAGGTTTCTCTATTAGACACAGAGGTCATACTAGTAAAAGGATTTTGCAAGATCAGATGACATTAAATTATTACACTGTATCTTATGGGGAGGGATAACTGTAACACTAAAATTAAAAGGTTAAGTTGACAGTCCTGATAACTGGGGATACTAAAGCCTGGTGAGGGAACTTCTATACAGCGATATGTTCCAACTGCTTCAACATTTATTCAGTAATCATAGTTTTTTTTTCTCTCATAGTGAAACAAAAACTTTCAGGGCAGCATTAAAGTAGGTAATCAAATGGCCCAAAGCAGGGTTTCTCCACTGAGACTTTCATGGTAACACTGATATCTGACTTTTCTGACATGGTCGTCATTCCCTTCAGCTATCCAGTACATGACCATGTCACAGAGACTGGAGGTGGTACATATCTTGGACACAAAAGCTTGAGCCTATTCTGGAGAGTGGCCAGAATTCAGGAAGAAAACAGGAAATTTGGACGATAGTACGTGTTGCCCATCGATAAGGCAAGCAGCAGTCCATTCATAAATTGGGAAGGATGAATGCTGGGAAGCTTTCTACTAGACAGGACACATCCACTAATGCATTCTCTTTTGTAATGTCTACAACCACGGACACAGTGGGATACACAGACATAGAAACACTCGCCTTGCCAAATGACTTACTAAAACAGTTTAATCCAAACCAAATAAATCGCCTTTTCTACCTATTCTCAGAACATGAGACAAAACCACAAAACCACACCCACACCCGCAAAGGCACCTCCTTCCCCCAAGTAGGTCTGTGACTCTCTGGAGTGTCCTCTGACTGGTGGGCCATACTATGTTTACCAGAAATGGCCTGTCATATCTCAGATTTGGTCTCTTTGGATAACTCTGTGAAGTTGTCAGAAGCGAGTGTTGAGCCACTACCTGCTTTCTCAGGAAAGGCTCCTCTTCAGAGCTTTCCTGGCATTTGGCCATCCTCACATCAGTAGGTACCAAGAAAGACTGACTCTGTCCTTGGAAAATCCAAACAAGTGAGACCACTGGGAATGGGACTCGAACTGGGTCTTGGTGCCTGGCTTCCTGGATGCCTAGTTCAGAGAGTTCCATCAACAAGGAAGTGAGGTGAGGTCATGTCCTTCCTGAACTAAATGAGGTCACTGCCTTGACAACCACTTTGTCGTAACATTTGCTTCCATGGCTTCCATGAGATGGAGGATGCTCCTACTTCACGTGACATTTTCACAAGTTAGAATGGTATATCAAACATAGGCACCCCGGAACAGCTCTCCACACAGGCTTGGTTTTATCCATCTTCTCTACATTAATAAGAGACAGACTGATTCAGACTCAACCCTTCATCCTGACCAGGTTGCGTTCCATGGAAGACGACATTTGCTCTCTCAGGTCCTTCATAGCTGCCTACATCTTCTCCAGGGATCATATCTGCATGGACCTTTGAGCTTCTTAGCAGGTGTAAGATCTCCTATATTCCAGTATTTTAAGACCACCTCTGACCCTGCTCTTCTGTAATGTAAGACTGAGGGAACAGTGTATGGTTAGGGTTAATAAAGATTCGATTTCAGTTAGGAATCATTCTGCAGGATAAATAAAGGTATTGGGAACCTGCAATATTTACAACAATATATAGGTGAAATATAATTATGAAAACAGAAATCTAAGTAAGATTTGAAGCCCAGAAGTACATTGGGCTCTTGATTGGTATACTTAGCACTAAATTACATTGTGAACTGGTGTCTCAGATAAATTGATGTACAATGGCATAGGAACTTTTACCTGGGATGATTAAATGTAGAAGAGAACATCCAGTCAAAAAGTGATAGAAGTTATGATTAGGAAGATAGTTGGTAGGTTTAGGAAAAAGAGGAAAAATAGGATTTGGAACAAATGTTCTTTAGCATTAGGGTTTCGGTTAGAGAGTGAATGTATGTGTCACCACATGTGAAGATTTAGTCACAATAATGAACAGGGGAAATATTTTGTAGGAAAGAAGATATCAATGGAGACTTCACAAAATCAGGTAAAGTATAAAGTGAGTGACAGGATTAGACTTTTTCAACAGGGTTGAGTTTGAATATGTAATCTTTGGAAGAAACAAATATGTACTCACAATTAGGATTTTCATTTGAGAGTATTAGGCAACCTGGACATGGATGTTTTTAGTAATCCATGTTCACATTCCATTTAGGTTTACTACAATCATAAGAGTGACCTTTGCTTTTTGTGTCCTGAATATAACTGTGATAAAACGTATATGTAGATCAGGTGACATGAGTATTTCTTCCACCATTTCTGGGAGCAATATTTTGAAGACATGAATGCACCAACCAGACTTCTATCCTATATAGCTTGCCCCCTTGACAATAGCAACCTGATTCTGAACATTGCCCTGAAACCTCTCTATATAAAATGATGCCTTTACTTATAAGGGTCTTCTGACTGCACCATGTCAGTCACAAGCCATTTGGAAGCCAATGGCAGATCCACATGGCCCCACAACAGATATATTATCACACTCCTGCCCACCACTGCTTTAGGTCTACTACCCAGGGGGCTCTAACTTATTGGCATCTCTGTTCTACACCATTTTCATGAAACCCAGTCAATCAAGGCACTGTCTGGTACACTCATGATCAGCAACAGAAGACCCAAAAGTTCTCCAGTGCCACCTGTTCATGAGAATCTCAAAAATTTTATTTTATTTGTCTAGCCATTTTTCAAGGATGAATTGGAGGCACTGTGGGTTTCAATTTATTCAGGAACCATTAAAAGGTGAGAAAGCTTATTTCAAAGAAAGCTCTGGAGAACTATCACAGGCAAGTCTTCCAAAAGAGTGGCCAAAAGGTCACATGAAGCCAGGCCCATTGAGGTCTACAATGTGAGGTCCATGTGTGTTTTGCCTCTCAAATCTGGCTGCCAAGTTTTTCAGAATAAAATCATGTGATATCCTGGCTGAGATTCCGAGTGCTCTGTGGAAAGCATCCCTGGCCCTAGATCAGTTTGCAAGGGCAACTCTCATGCGTGGCCTCCTAAAATCCCAACACAATTCATGGCAATACTTCTCTGAGGGCATTTCCACCACGCAGTCTCTAAGAAGAATTACACCAGAGATCAAGCCCAGGTGGACCTAGTCATCTCTTCCCACAGCCACACAAATTACCACAATTAAAACCAAAACACTTCCACATGGCCCTCATATTCTTCCATATAGATACTCATCATAAACACCGCTGGTCATTTCCATGAGGGGCGCAGCCAAATACAGTGTCAAAAATAAGCTCCCTTGCCATTCATTTGCATAAAGTCAGAGTGGCCTGGACACCCTTCCTGTGAAACAGGAGTGATCAAATAGGCCTGCCGTTAATACTGCTCTGCTTCTCCAATGTGAGGCCTACTGACTGTCAGGTATAGATTTTTTATGTGATTTGGAGTCATGAGAAAACCCAAGCACCTCTGCAGGGCTTTGTAGAACTCATTTGACCCAAAGGATCCCTATTCTCACTTGATGGTGGTCAGGAATCTAACAGAGGAAGGCAAGAGACTTCATACACAATGACTAATCTTTTTTGCCATTTTGGTTTTGGATGCACATATCGGATCTTTATTTAGATCCATCAGGTGCTGAGAATAAAAACCACAGCCTCACTCAGGGCAAAGAGGCTGATTCAGACACATCCTTTTCCAAAGCATTTAAGCAAATAGACACAGGCGATGCCCATTCATTTCCATTTGAAAACTGTTTTCTTCAGGCTTCACAAAAGGGTGTCATTAGGCAAAGACCTTCCTGACATTCAGGGCAACAGAACATCAGGTAATCAAATGGCGCAAAGTAGGGATACTTCACTGAGACTTTCCTGGTCACATTGATATCTGAGTTTTCTGAAATGCTCCCATTCCCTTCAGCTATCCAGTACCTGGCCATGTGACAGAGCTTGGAGGGGGTACATATCTTGGACACAAAACCATGAGCCTATTCTGGAGAGTGGCCAGAATTCGGTGAGAAAACAGGAACTTAGGAAGATAGCATGTGTTGCACATCAATAAGGCTAGCCACACTCTATTCATAAATTGGGCAGGATGAATTCTGGAAAGCTGTCTACTAGATGCATTCTCTTTTCTAATGTCTACATCCACAGACACTGTGGGATACTCATAGATAGAACCACTCGCCTTGTAAAACGAAATTCTAGAAACAGTCCAGTTCAAACCAAACAAACCGCTATTCCTTCCTATTCTCAGAACATGAGAAATAACCCCAAAATCACACCCACACCCACAAAGGCACCTCCTTCCACCAAGTAGGTTTGTGACTATCCGGAGTGTCCTCTGACTGGTCGACCATACTATCTTTCTCCGAAATGGCCTGTCCTGTCTCAGATCTGGTCGCTTGGCCAAATCTCTGAGGTTGTCAGTAGCCAGGGGTGAGCCACTACCTGCTTTTTCAGGACAGGCCCCTCTTCAGAGCTTTGCTGGCATTTGCCCATCCTCACATCAGTAGGTATTAAGAATGACTGATCCTCTCCTTGGTAATTCCAATCAAGTGAGCACACTGAAACTGGGACTGGGACTGGCTCTGGATGCCTGGCTTCCTGGATCCCAAGTTCAGAGAGTTGCATCAACAAGGAAGTGAGGTGAGGTCACTTCCTTCAGGAACTGAATGAGGTCACTGCTTTGGTAACCATATGTCCTAACAGTTGCTTCCAAGAGTCCCATGAGTTGGAGGCTCCCCCTATTTCCTGTGACACTTTCACAAGTTAGAATGGTATATCAACCATAGGCATCCTGGAACAGCTCTCCACACAGACCTTTATTGGTTCACATTCTCTACATTGAGAAGAGAGTGGCTCATTCAGACCATCCAGATCAAGTTGTTTATCTAGGATGATGACTTTTGCTCTCTCAGGTCCTTCATAGCTGCCTACATCTTCTCCAGGGATCTTTTCTGCATGGACTTTGAGGTTCTCAGCAGGTGGATGATCCCCTACATTCCTGTATTGTAAGAACAACTCTGACCCTGCTCTTCTGTAATGTTAGATTGAGGAAACAGTGTATGGTTAGAATTAATAACATGTTAGATTTGGGTTAGGAATCATTCTGCTGGATGAATAATGGCATAGGGAACCTGCAATGTTTATAAGAATATAAAGGTGAAATATAAGTATGAAAACAGAAATCTGGGTAAGATTAGAAGCCCAGAAGGGCATTGGGCCCTTGATGGGGATGCTTAGCTTTGAATTACATTCTGCACAGATGTCTCAGATAAATTGACATAAAATTGCATAGGACCATTTACCTTGGATGATTGAATGTAGCAGAGAACATCCAGTCAAAGAGGGATAGTCGGTAAGATTAGGAAGGTAGTTGGTAGAATTTGCAAGAAGAGTGAGTATAGGATTTGGACCAAAAGTTCTTTAGCAATAGGGTTTTGGGTAGAGAATGAGTGTAAATATCAGCACACATGAAGAGTCAGTCACAATGATGAACTGGTGAAAATATGTAGGAAAGCAGATATCAGTAGGGACATTAATCAGGCAAAGTATAAAATGAGTGATTGAATAAGACATTTTCAACAGGCTTGATTAAATATATAATCTTAGGAAGAAACAAATATATAGTCACCAATAGGATTGACATTTGAGAGCATTAGGCAACCTGAACGTGGATATTTTTAGTAATGCATGCTCACTTAACATTTAGGTTTTGATAGAAGCATAAGTGTGACCTTTGGTTTTTGTGTCAAGAATATCACTGTAATAAAATATATATGTAGATAAGGTGACATGAGTATTTCTTCCACCATTTCTGGGAGCAATATTTTGAAGATGTATAAATTAGTATTGGGGGTACAAATGGGTTTACCCTGTGTCTATGAATATAGAGATAATGCATGAATAGACCATAATGTGAATAAATAATATAACTGGTTCCAACTTTAAATAATGGATTGAATCAATATCAGAAAATATACAGGGAATCTTATATTCATATACATACATTCATTCCAACGATTTATACATCAAATGGTAATATTAGGGTTATGTTTTATCAGGAAGAGTGTGTGAGTTTTGCTATTATGGTTGAAGGGACATGCGAGATACAGGTTGGCTAGCCTGGATTATTATGTTTACCCAGGATTTATCAAAGCTACAAACAGCCATGGCTGTTTGAGGGAAAAGCCGACTTCTTCTGTAAGTCATGGGGATGTGAGCATATAGGGGCTGCGTAGTGGAACCCAAACTCCTCATCAAATTCAGTACACAGCATTGGCCATATTACCAATTAGACAACCAAAACCTAGGGCCCCCAGAGGGGTCTCTAGGTCCTCAAATTCTGAGTGACCTTTTTAACTTCTGAAAGTGCTCAAAAGGGTGAAAGAAAATTCCCCTATTTGGAGGCTTTTTCCCTCCTTCGCTAAAATTCTGAACTATGCTTCTCTAATACATCCTCACCCTCTGCCATCTGCTCCAGACGCTCTGCTGTCAATCTCAACTCAGCACCCTGACTTCTCCACTCCAATTAATAGATCAAATACCCAAACCCCTGCCAGTTCTCAGACCATTGCCCCCTTGCTTGTAGCAGGTACTGAGGTACCCCTGTACCCACTCACTCCTCTCTTCTCCTGTCAGTGTCCACAGCGGGTTCCAACAGGTCCTCTTACCAGCTAACCCAAAGCTCAAACAGGCTGAGGAGAGCCCTCAGACCCCTATGCAAGATGTAATAAAAATGGCCTATAAAGTTTCTTTGTCAACACTGAAAACAGGTCACTAAGAATTTAAAGTCCCTCACAGGCTTTTTGAGATACCCAGTCCCATCATCCCCTCTGCTCTGCCTGTTCTACTGCTCAAGTTTTTGTTGCTAGGAAAATCCCAAACCCCTTTCCCGTTATTCTTTTACATATCTCCTTCCTTATTCTCAGATCCACTGAGCTGCTCTCACCCCCCGCCTTCCACATCTTCCCCCTCTGTTCCAGGACCAAAGAAAAGTCTTAACTGACCTTCTCCAGAAGTTGTCACCATGGCTGACTTTAGGACTTTCAGCAAAAGAGTCCCTATGAAAGAGTTCAATGTAGATAAACTTCCTCTTTTCTTGTTGCCCTGTTCTACTTGCCACTGGCTGGGAAAATCAACACCCCAAAGCTAGACACCCCCTTACTAGTTTTTCACAAAATATTTAAACAAGAACTCTGGCCTTGAGCTGGAGCTCCACTGAGATGGCTACATTTCTAAAATAAAGAAGTTACCAACTGGGCTCCATGGTAACAGCTGGCAGGGAGAAAAAAAAGAGAAGACATAAGCTCTCCCCCTCCCAGGTGTTCTTAAAAAGTTAACTTGCCCAGAACAGAGGAAATAAAACAGAAACAAAAACAGCTTTTTGTTAACTTCTGCAGACTGTGAACTTCTGAGCCCATTTTCTTACATGTTGGGTACAAAATTCTGAAACTATCAAAACTTGGGGTGCAGGGGATTAATTGATTACAACAGAAGCAATGCCCTCTAATTCCGTTTGCAACAAAATAGAACTGTTGCCCTAGCTTCATTGCTATCTTTGGTGCCTTGCCCTTTCTGTCCCTACAACAGTATAATTCTATATACTTAAACATTGTTTATGTGTTCATAAAATGGTCAACAGATGTGATTAATTACGTAATGCTGCAGATGTTTCCCAGAGTGCTCTAGCATGACGCAGGCTCATTTAAAAATCAAATAGGGGGGCATAAAACCCGGTTCCGCCGGGAACCTGTATCTTTCACTTTAGCCATCCTATTCGGAAAAAGGAGTTACTGCTGGGGTGGGCACAGGAACCACTGCCCTAGTCCATGGGACACAACAAATGACTCAATGAGAAGCATCAATAGAACAAAACTTAAAGATATTGAAAACCTCCATCATAGCTTTACAGGAATCTTTAACCTCTCTCTCTGAAGTAGTTTTACAGAACAGGTGACAGTTGGACCTCCTATTCATGAGACAAGGGGCCTTTGTGCTGCATTGAGAGAAGAATGTTGTTTTTATGCCAACAATATTGGAGTTGTAAAAGAATCTATGAGTAAATTAAGAAAATGCCTTGAAGATTGTCAACGAGAGACAAAGGCCCAAAAAGGGTGGTTTGAGTCCTGGTTCACACAGTCCCCGTGGTTAACTACACTTTTATCAGCCTTGACCGGTCCATTAATAATCCTCATATCATTGCTAACTGTAGGGCCCTGTTTGCTCAACCGTGTAGTTTCCTTTCTCCAAGCTCAAATTGGACAAGTTAAACTTATGGTAATCAGACAACAATATACTCCACTAGCAGACATAAAATGTGACACCCCCCAATGATCACTTTTATGATTAAAAGTAACCAGAACAAGAAGTGGGGAATGAAAGGTTAATAAAATAGGTACTTGTCACTTCCTGATTTCTGTATGCTTAACAAAACACTGTTGAAATCTTGGGAACTATTTGTTAATCTTGTTCCCAGAATGTCATGTCCCCAACTGCCAAACTGCAGAATGTACTACCTCACACATTTGCACGCAAACCGCCCACTCGCACTGACCCATCAATAAACTTCCCTCCCTGCCCTCTCCAAAGAAAATTTTTTAAGCACTGCTTAAGCTGTTCTCAGGGCTCTCTGCTAAATTCAAGTGAGCTCTGAGCCGCAGCATGCTGGACCTCCAATAAACACTTTGCTCTTGTATGAGACAGTCTTTTGGGGGTCTCTTCCTCCAACGCTTACCTGACCTTTACATTGGTACAATCATAAGTGTGAACTTTGCTTTTTGTGTCCAGAATATTACTGGGATAAAATGTATATGTAGGTCAGGTAACATGATTATTTTTTCCACCATTTCTGGGAGAAAAATTTTGAAGACGTATAAATTAGTATTGGGGGTATAAAGAGGTGTACCCTGTGTCTATGAATATAGAGATAATGCATTAATAGAAAATACTGTGTATAAATAATATAATTGCTTCCACTTTAAATAATGGATTGAATTGATATCTGAAAATATATAAGAAATCATATATTGATATACAATCATTCATTCCAACCAGTTATATATCTAATGGTAATATTAGGGTTATGGTTCATCATGTAGGGTGTGTGAGATTTTCTTCAAAAGTAATTATGGAAATCAAAAAAAAAATGTGTTTGGAAAGAATTCTCATGAAAAGACCAGTCAAGAAACATGGAGGAATATATGTGTTCTGAAGTAGAAATTGATTGAAAGTGAAACAAATGAATATAAATTTGTGAACTTGTGGATGAAATATATATCCAATGATGTGCATAAACCAAAAAAATAGTAATGTACCAGTGTTGAAATAAATGAACTTCAAAATACACATCATGTCCCATTTGAGTCAGCTTGCATTGATGTTAAACTGCTTCAGTTACTGTAGAAATATTAGAATTTTATACACCATTCACTGAAGTTCGTTTTCAGTAGTAGGAAACAAATATGTATTCCAGGTGGATGAATATTTCTGAGAATAATCTTGTGAAAAGAAGATTATAAATCCACATATATGAATATGAATAAATATAGGAAATGTGTAATAAGACAAATATATTTCATATTTTGAACAATCTGCAGAGTATATATATATATATATATATATATATATATATATATATATATATATATACACAAACACACACAGATATTAAAAAGTAGCACTATATGCCAATTGAAATTCACTAGGAAATATATATCATTCACAGATCAAAAATATTCATTTTACTGAACATGGATTTATGTATAATGTTGTTCAGCTAGGAAGCTCACCCATAGGTTGAATTTTCAGTTCCAATGCATTCTCTTTTCTAATATCTACAACGACGGACACAATGGGATACACAGACACAGAAACATTCGCATTGTCAAACGACTTACCAGAAACATTTCACTCCAAACCAAACAAAACTCATTTTCTACCTATTCTCAGAACATGAGACAAATGCACAAACCCACACTCACACCCACAAAGGCACCTCCTTTAACCAAGTAGGTTTGTGACACTCTGGAGTGTCCTCTAACTGTGGGCCATTCTAGTTCTAGATTCCCCTGAAATGGCCTGTCCTGTCTAAGATCTTGTGTCCTTGGCCAACTCACTGAAGTTGTCAGGAGCCAGTGGTGAGCCACTACCTCCTTTCTCAGGAAAGGGCCATCTTCAGAGCTTTCCTGCCATTTTACCATCCTAAAATCAGTAGGTACCATGAAACACTGACTCTGTCCTAGGGAAATCCAAAAAGTGAGACCACTGGGACTGGGACTGGGACTGGCACTGGCACTGTTTGACTGGCTTCCTGGATCCCAAGTTCAGAGAGTTTCATCACCAAAGAAGTGAGGTGAGGTCACTTCCTTCAGAAACTGAATGAGTTCACTGCCTTGGCAACCACTTTGTCCTAAGAGTTGCTTCCAAGTTTCCAATGAGATGGAGGCTGCCCCTGCATCCTGTGACACTTTCACAAGTTAGAATGGTATATCAACCATAGGCACCCGGGAACAGCTCTCCACACAGGTCTCATTTCGCCCATCTTCTCTACATTAAGAATAGAGAGGCTGATTCAGACACAACCCTTCACCATGACCAGGTTGTTTTCCAAGGAATCTGACTTTTGCTCTCTCAGGTTCTTCAGAGGTGCCTACATCTTCTCCAGGGATTATTTCTGCATGGACCCTTGAGGTTCTCAGCAGGTGGAAAATTCCCTACATTCCTGTATTGTAAGACCAACTCTGTCCCTGCTCTTCTGTAAAGTTAGATTGAGGTAACAGTGTATGGTTAGGGTTAATAACATGTTTGATTTGGGTTAGGGATCATTCTGCTGAATGAATTATGGTATTGGGAACCTGCGATATGTATGAGAATATATTGGTGAAATATATGTATAAAAACAGAAATCTAAGTAACATTTGAAGCCCAGAAGGACATTGGGTCCTTGATTGGGATACTTACTTTGAATAAATCGATTTACAATGGCATAGGACCTTGTACCTTGGATAATTGAATGTAGAAGAGAACATCCCGTTAAAAAGGATAGTCGGTAATGAAAGGTTAATAAAATAGGTACTTGTCACTTCTTGTTTTTCGGTATGCTTAACAAATCACTGTTGAAATCTTGAGAACTGTTTGCTAATCTTGTTCCCAGAATGTGCTGTCCCCAACTGCCAAAGTGTAGAATGTACTCCCTCACCCGGTTGCACGCAAACCACCCACTCGCGCTTACCCATCAGTAAACTTCCCTCCCTGCCCTCTCCAAGGAAAGTATACAAGCTCTGCTTAAACTGTTCTCAGGGCTCTCTGATCTATTCAATTGAGCTCCGAGCCCCAGCATTCTGGACCCCCAATAAACCCTTTGCTGTTGCATGAGACAGTCTCTTGGTGGTCTCTTCCTTTGATGCTCGCCCGACATTTACATATGAAGGTTTCACCGAGTTCCGGCAGCGGCGGACAAGAGACCCTAAGGGGCTTCTCTCTGGGTAAGTAAGGCGCCTCTTTCTAGTTTCAGTTTTAAGGTTAGGGCTTGGCAAAATGGCTGTCGATGAAGAGCGTGAGCTCTCTTCGACGGTGGCTGACAGACGTGTCACAGAGCCACAGGCCACGTCCCTGGGGTACGCCCAAAAGGACGCGGGAAATCGAGGAACAATAGTCTCCTCGACTTAGGATATTTTGTTTCGGATTCAGTATTGCCAGCCCAACGGGTTTTGTTGGCTACTCAGTCCTGGTCTCAGTTTTGGATGTCCATTGCCTGTCTTTATTGACTTCTCTTGTCTCTGTCGTGTGTCATTGCATTCACTGTTTGTGTATCTTTCATTATGGGACACAACACTTCAATGCCCCTGTCCCTGATCCTTGATCACTGGACCAAATTTTGCTTAAAGGCTCAGAATCTTTCTTTTTCAGTAAAACGCCGGACCTGTCAGACGCTCTGTGCCTCAGAATGGCCCACCTTTGGAGTCGGATGTCCCCTAGAAGGAATTTTCTACTTCCCACTAATTAAAAAAGTGAGAGATATTGTCTTTCAGCCAGGCACACATAGCCATCTGGATGAACAGCCATATATCTTAACTTTGCAGGACCTCTGCAAATCTCCTCCTCCATGGTTGAAGTTTTTCCTTGCCCCTGCCCCTGCTCCTACTTCTTCCCCCACGATCTCTCAAACCCTCTGCTCCTTCTCCTCCTCCACCCTCTGTTCTCCCTGAGTCACAAGGTTTGACACTACTGGACTCTCCTTCCCCTCCTTATTCCCTGCCCTCATCCCCCAACCCCCAACACCCTCCAAGTGATTCCCCTACAGCTGACTCAGCCTCTCCGCCTTTGGAGGAAGCTAAGCTGGCCCAGCGCGCTCCAGATAACTCCCCCGCAGCACACACAGCCCCTCCTCCCCAGGAGGAAGCTGGCCCAGCTAAGGGAACTCGCTGGCGGCGAATGATTGAAAAGCCTTGAACTCCCGTAATGCTCCCCCTATCTCCCTATGGGCCAATGATTGACAAAGGCCATGGGGGGAAAATGCAAGCCTACCAATATTGGCCTTTCTGCTATTCATACCTATATAAATGGAAAAATAACAATCCCCATTTTTCGGAGGATTCCACCCAGCTTACAGGTCTGGTTGAGTCATTGCTGTTTTCACACCCGCCTACTTTGGATGACTGTCAACAACTCCTAGGGACTCTCTTTATAACAGAGGAACAAAAGAGAATCCTCCTGGAAGCTAGAAATAAATATCCTCAGACCAGAAGGGAGACGGACACATCTTCCCAACATAATCAAAGCCGGCTATCACTTGAACCAACCCAACTGGGACCCCAACACTTTTGAAGGTAAAAAGCATCTGTCCACTTATCACGGGGTTCTAATAGTGGGTATCCGAGCAGCCGCTAGGTGACCAACTAATTTGGCCAAGGTAAGAGAGATTATTAAAGGGCCTGATGAATCTCCCTCTATGATTCTAGAAAGAATTATGGAGGCATATAGGAGATATACTCCTTTCAATCCTCAGGCAGAGGATCGAAAGGCATCAGTCAAAATGGCCTTTTTTGGGCGAGCTGGCCTGGATATTTAAAGAAAGTTACAATGCTTAGATGGATTACAAGATACGAGTTTAAGAGATTTAGTCAGAGAAGCTGAGAAAGTATACTATAAGAGAGAAACTGAAGAAGAGAAGGGAGCAAAGGGAGGATAAACGAAACAAAAGACAGACTAAGGGGTTGAAAATGGTCCTGGTCACAACAAAAAAAGGGCCAGAAATTAAGAAACATGGAGACAGGAAGGGATACCTGGGCCCACGCCAGAGGCCACCCCTGGCCTTAGATCATTGTGCCAACTGTAAAGAAAAAGGACACTGGGTCAAAGCGTGCCCTAGAAAGAGACAGCCACGCCAGCCAGCCATTCTGACTCTGGAGGATGACTAAGAAAGTCGGGGCTCAGATCCCCTCCCCGAGCTCAGGGTAACTTTTGAAGTGGATTGGACGCCAGTAAACTTTGAATTGGATACAGGAGCAATATACTCAGCCCTTAAGGCCACATTAGGCCCTCTATCAAATAAAAGGTCTCTTGTTCAAGGGGCTAATGGCAGTAAATATCGGGCTTGGACAACTAAGAGTACCATGGACCTGGGGAAAGAAAAAATCCATCATTTCTTCCTAGTAATCCCAGAATGCCTGGCCCCATTTATGGGCTAAGATCTGCTCACCAAGCTCTGGGCAAAAATAAGTTTTAACCCTAAAGGCCCCCATGTGGAATTTCTAAATCCTTTAGTAAAACCTCCGATAGTCACGGCTCTAACTGTGTCAGTAGAAAATGCACAACAACTCACTCACCTTGGTTCAAAGAAACTGCAGGTACTTCTGAAGTATCAAGAACAGAGTTTTCCACTAACAGACTCATAGCAAAAGGAAATAACTGAATGGGTATAAAAAGCCTGCCGGGTCAATCAATTGGTTAATGCTTACCCTTCCAAGCTTCCTGCAGGAAAGCACCTACGAGGAACCAGACAAGGACAATTCTGGGAAGTGGACTTTAATGAAATTAAGCCAGAAAGGTGTGGACATAAATATCTCCTTGTCTTTGTAGATATATTTTCTGGATGGATTGAAGCATTCCCCACAAAAAAAGAGAAAAGATACAGTGCAAATCGTGGTTAAGAAGATCCTGGAAGATATTTTTCCAAGATACGGCCTGCCTAAGGTAATAGGGTCTGATATTGCACCGGCGTTCTTGGCCCAGGTAAGTCAAGGGTTAGACAGGAACCTGGGGATTAATTGGAAGTTATATTGTGCTTACAGACCCCAGAGTTCAGGAGAGGTAGAAAGAATGAATAGAACCATTAAAGAGACCTTAACAAAATTAAGCTTAGAGACCAGCATAAAAGATTGGACTATGCTCCTGCCTTATGCAATGTTTCATGCAAGAAATACTCTCTCTGTTTCTTTGAGTAACCATACCCCCTGTGTAATTCTCTATGGTGCACCTCCTTGAGTAAGGGACTGAACCCCAACTCTAAGACCTAAGGATCCCTTCCACACCCCCTTCTTAACAGACATAAAGTCCTTGAAAGAACTCAGCAATAAATATGAAAACAGCTGGCCACTGCCTACCAAACTGGTGACGAGGGGACTCCACATTGATATCAAGGAAGAGACTTCATCTACGTAAGATGACATCATGTGTCATCCCTGGAACCCCGCTGGAAAGGACCATACCAGGTGCTACTTATAACACCTACAGTGGTAAAGGTAGACGGAATCACTTCCTGAATCCATGCCTCTCATCTCATGCCTGCACCCTGTCCAGACTCTGGCTGGAAACTGTAAAATACTGGTAACACTTTCAAATTGTGTATTCGCTGCGTGGAGAAGTCTATAGACTCGCCCCTTGGCCACAAGTAGTCCTAACCCTCATCATCCCGTTCAGCAGCGATGGCTGATCACAAATCCTACTTGAAAAAAAGTATAATCTATATCGCATACAGCCCCCTTAGGGACCTGGTGGCAATCTCTCCACCCAGACATTTGTTAGCTGGCTATATGTCTTTCATATTGGGATATCCCTGATGAAAAGGTTCCCACTAAAATTCCATTAAATCCCTTCCGTATCATAGATAATGGAAACAAACATTATGGATGTAGGGACACGCGAGCCAGATGCAGGTTGGCTAGCCTAGATTACTATGTTTTCCCGGCAGACTATCAAAGCCACAAACAGTCACAGATGTGTGAAGAAAATGCTGACTTCTTCTGTAAGTCATGGGGATGTGAGCATACAGGGGCTGCCTGAAGGAACTCAAACTCCACATCAAATTCAGTACACAGCATTGGCCATATTACCAATTAGATAACCAAAACCGATGGCCCCCAGAGGGGTCTCTAGATCCTCAATTCTGAATGATCTTTTTAACTTCTGCAAGTACTCAAAAGGGTGAAAGGAGATTCCCCTATGTGGAGGCCTTTTCCCTCCTTCGCACACATCATGAACTATGCTTATCCAATAGATCCTCACCTTCAGCCTTCTGTTCTAGAGTCTCTGCTGTCACTCCGACTTCAGCAATCTGATTTCTTTCCTCCAATTATTAGATCAAATATCCAAAACTTCGCCGGTTCTCAGACCATTGCCCCCTTGCTTTTAGCGCATACTGTGGTACCCCTCTACCCACTCACTCCTCTCTTCTCCTGTCCGTGCCCGCACTGGGTCCCACCAGGTCCTCTTACCAGCTAACCCAAAGCTCAAACCAGCTGAGAAGAGCCCTCACACCCCTATCCAAGATATAATGAAAATGGCCTTTAAAGTCGCTTTGTCATCACTAAATTCAGGTGACTATGAATTTAAAGTCCCTCACATGCATTTTGAATACTCACTCCCATCTTCCCCTCTGCGCTACCTGTTCTACTGCTCAAGTTTTTGCTGCTAGGAAAATCCCAAACCCCTTTTCCATTATTCTTTTACATCTCTCCTTCCTCATTCTCAGATCCTCTTTGCTGCTCTCAGCTCCACCTTCCCCGTCTTTCCTCTCTGTACCAGACCCACAGAAAAGTCTTAACTGACTTTCTACAGATGTCTTCACCATGGCTGACTTTAGGACTTTCAGCCAAAGAGTCCCTATAAAAGTTCAATGTAGATAAACTTCCTCTTTTCGTGTTGCCTTGTTCTACTTGGCCACTGGCTAAAAAAATCAGCACTCCTAAGCTATACACCCCCTTACTTGTTTTTCACAAAATATGTGAACAACGCCTCTGGCCATGAGCTGGGGCTTCACAGAGTTGGTTACATTTCTAAGATAAAGAAGTTACCAACTGGGCTCCGTGGTAACAGCTGGTGGGGGGAAAATAAGAAATGGAAGAAAAAGCTCTCCCCCTCAAAGGTGTCCTTGAAAAATTAACTTGCCCACAACAGAGAAAAAACAGAAACAAAAACTGCTTTTTTTTTTAACTTCTACAGACTGTGAACTTCTGAGCCACTTTTCTTACATGTTGGGTACAAAATTCTGAAACTACCTAAACTTGAGTTTCAGGGGATTAATTGATTACAACAGAAGCAATGCCCTCTGAATCTGGTTGCAACCAAATAGGATGGTTTCCCAGTCTTCGGTGCTATCTTAGGTGCCTTGACTTGTCCGTCCCTACAACAGCATAATTCCATATAATTAAACATTTTTTATGTTTTAAAGGAATAGTCAACAGATAGGATTAATTGTGTATTGGTGCATATGTTTTCCAGAGTGCTCTATCATGATAAAGGCTCATATGAATATCAAACAGGGGGCATACAACACGTTTCTACTGGGAACATATATCCCTCACTTTAGACAACCTATTAGGAATAGGAGTTGCTGCAGGGGTGGGCACAGGAACCACTGCACTGTTCCATGGGACACAACAAGTGACCCAATTAGAAGCAGCAATAGACCAAAACTGAGATTTCATAAACCTCCATCAGAGTTTTGCATGAATCTTTAACCTCTCTTTCTTAAGTTGTTTTACAGAACAGTCGAGGGACACAAAACACACAAACACAGAGACAAAAAAAGTAGCAATAAACATGTCAATCAAAATTCTTCATAAAATATATATCATCCACAGATCCAAACATATTCATTTTACTAAACATGGATTTATGTGTAATGTTGTTCAACTAGGAAGCTCACCCATAGGTTGAATATTCAGTTCCAACATGGTTTAGTAGGAGTGATCTCTTCTCACAATTTGTATCTGCCATGTCAGCCACCTCACAAGAATGTACGTGTGGTACGAGGTAGAATTCTATTTATGCAACTAAAAATACATGTGCTGAATAGGCTACAGAGAAAGGAAGACAGGATTCACATATTTGTTAACTTTAAAAACACATGGAGAACTATTTCAAAAAATAATTGACTAGATTTATCTCCTACTCTGTATCATGCAAAAGGCAAGTCCAACTATACACCATGCCTCCTCTGAACTGCTTGTATTTCTATTCTGTTTTGGTTATTTTTCTCCATCATATTAGGATTAGTAGTCAGAGTCTGGTAGGTTATGGGTTATTGTCAGTAATTCAGTATTTCGAATGAAAAATAGGAAATGGAATCCAATGTGTATGCAAATATATGCTACACAAAAATCTTCCCACTCTCTTCCAGAACAATGCTTCAACATTACCTTCGCCTCAAGTAAGACACAATTAGAGGAGAAGAGTTATAAAATCTGTGAATACCTATCTGGAATGGAAAATCTTCCAGATTTCACATCTTTGGAAGTGGTAGAGGAGTTTCTAAAACTAAGGGACAGAATAAACACTCCACAAACATGGACCTCTGCTGGCCTAAAGACTTTTTGAGAATCCTTCTCTGAGGTTGGGCACTTGAAATATATGTTGTTATCAGGAGCTTTAACTTCCTTAGTAGTGAGACCATCAAAGCTGGGTCTGCATCTATGTGACCGGGTGGACATGGTTACTTATTTTCCAATGAAAATGAGGCAGCAGTGCTGAATTCTCTCTTTGTAGGTAAACTGTGACTACTGAGGCCTAAGTGTCTTCCCGTGTGGACTGTGAAGCGATTTGGTCATCCTCCAGTTTTCATGGTGTTTCTTGCTGCTGCACTGGGAGTTTGGTATTTTCTTCACCAACTACAACAAGTTCAAATGGGACACACTGCTGGAGGGATTTTTGTCAAGTGTGTTGGGCAGAGTCTTTAGGAGAATGCACCAATCAGGGTTCTATCCCACATAGCTTGCCGCCTTGACAATAGCAACATGATTCTGAACATTGCCCTGAAAGCGCTCCATATAAAAATATGCCTTTACATATATGGGTCTCCTGGCTGCACCATGTCAGTCCCAAGCCATTTGGAAGCCAATGGAAGATCCACATGTCCCCACCACAGTTGTTTTTCACACACTTTCATAACACTGCTCTAGGCCCACTACTCACCAGGCTCCAACTTACTGGCATCTCCGTTCTACACCATTTTCATGAAACCCAGTCAATATACTGTATGGTATACTCATGATAAGCAACAGGACATCCAAAGGTTCTCCAGTGCCAGCTGATCATGGGAGTTTCAAAAATTTCAATGTAATTATCTAGCAATTTTTCATGGATGAAGTTGGAGGAACTGTGAGTTTCAATTCATTCAGGAACCATTAAATGGTGAGGAAAATAATTTGAAAGAAAGATTTGGAACATTTTCACAGGCAAGGCTTCCCAAAGAGTGGCCAAAAGTTCACATGAAGCCAGGCCCATTGAGGTCTACAATGTGAGGTCCATGTGTGTTTTGAATCTCAATTATGGCTGCCAAGTCTTAAAGAAAAATAACATGTGATATCCTGGCTGAGATACCCAGTGCTCTATGCAAAGCCACCCTGGGCCTAGATCTCAGGTTCCACTGGTAACACTCATGCCTGGCCACCTAAAATCTGAACACAATTCAAGGCAATACTTCTCTGAGGACAGTTCCAGAATTCAGTCTCTAAGGGGAATCACACCAGAGTTCAAGCCCAGGTGGACCAAGTCAACTCTTCCAACCGCCACTTAAATGAAAACAATTAAAACCAAAACATTCCCACATGACCCTCATCTTCTTCCATATAGGCACTCATTATAACCTCTGGCTAGAGTATTCCATGAGGGGCACAGCCCAAGACAGTGTCCAAAATGAGCTCCCTTGCACCTCAATTGCCTAACTTCAGGGAGGCCTGGACACACATCGTGAGAACCAAGAGTGATCAAATAAACCTGCCATTAATACTGTTCTGCTTCTCCAATTTGAGGCCTTCTGACTATGGGGTTTAGATTCTTTATGTGAATTGGAGTCATGAGAAAACCAACTACCTCTGCAGAGATTTGAATAACTCATTTGACCCAAAGGATCCCTATTCTCACTTGATGGATTTCAGGAACCTAACAGAGGAAGGCAATAGAATTCATTCACAATGACTTAACTTTTTGCCATTTTGGTTATGGATGCAAACATGGGATCTTTCTTTAGATTCATCAGGTTCTGAGTTTCTAAGCCACAGTCTCACACACGTCCAAGAGGCTCATTCAGACACATTCCTTTCCAAAGCAATTAAGCAAAGAGCCACAGGTGATGCCCATTCATTTCCATTTGAGAACTGTTTTCTTCAGGGTCCACAAAGGGGTGGCCTGAGGCAAAGACCATCCTGACATTCAGGGCAACAGAACAATAGGTAAGCAAAAGGCCCAAAGCAGGGTATAGTTTTTTGAGATGCTGGCCATTCCCTTCAGCTATCCTGTACATGGCCATGTCACAGACCTTGGAGTTGGAACATATATTGGACACAATACCCTGAGCCTATTCTGGAGAGTGGCCAGAATTCAGGAAGAAAACATGGACTTAGGAAGGTAGTAGGTTTTGCCCATCCATAAGGCAAGCCGCACTCCATTCATAAATTTGGCAGGAAGAATGCTGGAAAGCTTTCTACTAGATAGGACACATCCATTGTTGCATTCTCTTTCCTCATGTCTACAACCACGGAAACAGTGGGATACACAGACATAGAAACACTCAAATTGTCAAACGACTTACTAGAAACAGTTCACTCCAAACCATTGGAGTGAACTGCCATTCCTACCTATTCTCAGAACACGAGACAAAACCACCAACCCACACTCACAAAGGCACCTCCTTCCCCCAAGTAGGTTTGTGACTCTCCAGAGTTTCCTCTGAATGCTGGGCTGTACTATGTTCTCCCAAAATAGCTTGTCTTATCTCTGATCTGGTTTCCTTGACCAACTCTGTGAAGTTGTCAGGAAAAAGTGGTGAGCCACTACCTGCTTTCACAGGATAAGTCCCTCTTTAGAGCTCTCCTGGCATTTGGCCATCCTCACATCAGTAGGCACCGAAAAAGAATGACTCAGTAATTGGTAAATCCTAGCAAGTGAGCCCACTGGGACTGGGATTGGGACTGCCACTCAGTGCCTGGCTTCTTGGATACCATGTTCAGAGAGTTCCATCACCAAGGAAATGAGGTATGTCACTTTCTTTGGAAGTGAAGAGGCCACTGCCTTGGCAACCACTTTGTCCTAACAGTTGCTTCCAAAGGTCCAATGAGATGGAGGCTGCCCCTACTTCCTGTGAAACTTTCACAAGTTTGAATGGTATATCATCCATAGGTACTCGGGGACAGCTCTCCACACAGGCCGGGTTTGGTCCATCTTCTCTACAATAAGAAGAGAGAGGCTGATTCAGACATATCCCTTCATCCTGACCAGGTTGTTTGCAATGAAAGATGAGTTTTGCTCTCTCAGGTCCTTCATAACTGCCTACAACTTCTCTGGGTATCATTTCTGTATGGACCTTTGAGGTTCTCAGCAGGTAGAAGGTCCCCTACTTTCCTGTATTGTAAGAACAACTCTGTCCCTGCTCTTGTGTAAAATGAGATTGAGGGAACAGTGTATGATTAGGGTTAATAATAGGTTCGATTTGGGTTAGGAATCATTCTGTGTGATGAATAATGGTATTGGGAACCTGCGATATTTACAAGAATATAGAGTTGAAATATAAGTTTGAAAACAGAAATCTAGGTACGATTTGAAGCCCAGAAGGGCATTGGGCCCTTGATTTGGATACTTAGCTTTGAATTATGTTCTCTGAAGATGTCTCAGATAATTCGATATACAATGGCATAGGTCCTTGTACCTGGGATGATTGAATGTAGAAAAGAACATCCAGTCAAAACCATCTAGTTGGTACGATTAGGAAGATTGTTGGTAAGTTTAGGAAGAAGAGTGAGTATAGGATTTGGGCCAAAAGTTCTTTAGCAATAGGGTTTCGCTTAGACAGTGAATGTAAATGTCAGCACATATGAAGAGTCAGTCACTATGATGAACTGGGGAAAATATGTAGAAAAGCAGATATCAATAGAGACATTACGAAATCAGGCAATGTATATAGTGTGTGATAGGATTAGACATTTTCAACAGGGTTGAGTTTGAATATATAATCTTAGGAAGAAACAAATATGTTGCCCCCAATAGGATTGACATTTGAGAGCATTAGGCAATCTGGACATGGTTGTTTTTAGTAATCCATGTTCACTTTTCACTTAGACTTTGGTACAATCATAAGTGTGACCTTTACATTTTTTGTCCAGAATACTACTGTGATAAAATTTATATGTAGATCAGGTGACATGAGTATTTCTACCACCATTTCTGAGAGCAATATTTTGAAGATGTAAAATTAGTATTGGGGGTACAAAGAGGTGTACCCTGTGTCTATGAATATAGAGATAATTCATGAATAGACCCTACTGTGAATAAATAATATAACTTGTTACAACTTTAAATAATGGATTGAACTGATATCTGAAAAATTACAGGAAATCTGATATTGATACACAATCATTCATTCCAACCAGTTTTACTTATAATTGTAATATTAGTGTTTTGGTTTATCATGAAGAGTGTGTGAGATTTGCTTCATCAGTGATTATGGAAATTGAAAATAATGTGTTTGGAAAGAAGCCTCATGAAAAGACCAGTCAAGAAACCTGACAATACACCTTTTCTGAAGCAGGAAGTGAGTAAAGTTGAAACAAATGCCTATAAATTTGTGAACTTGTGCATGAAATATATACACTATTATGTGTATAATATGAAGAAATAGTAATGTACCAGTGTTGAAAAAATGAACGTCAAAATACACATCATGTCCTATAGGAATTAACTTGCATTGGTGTTAAACTGGGTCAGTTACTGTAGAAATATTAGGATTTGTAAGCACCATTAACTGAAGTTAGTTTTCAGTACTAGGAAACTAATTTGTATTTCAGGTGGATGAATATTTTTGAAAATAATCTTGTGAAAAGTTGATTATAAATCCACATACATGAACATGAATGAATTTAGGCAGTGCATCTAAAACATATATATTTCATATTTTGAAAAATGTGGAAGGTATATATATATATATATATATATATATATATATATATATATATATACACAAACACACACACAGACATTAAATAGTAGCAATATATATGCCAATCGAAATTCATCATGAAAAATATATGATCTACTGATGCAAAAATATTTATTTTAATGAACATGAGTTTATGTATAATGTTGTTCTACTAGGAAGCTCCCCTATAGGTTGAATTTTCATTTCAAACAGTGTTTAGGAGGTGTGATCTCTTCTCACAATTTGTATCTGCCAAGTCAGCCACCTCTCAAAAATGTACATGTGATACCTGGTAGGATTCTATATGTGCATATAAATATACATGTGTGAATAGGCTACAGAGAAAGGGAAACAAGAATTCACATATATATTAACTTTAAAAACACATGGAGAACTATTTCAATTAAAAATTGGATAGATTTATAACTCCTACCTTATATATTGCAAAAGGCAAGTCCAACTATACAACATGCCTCTTCTGAACTGCTTGTATTTCTATTCTGTTTGGGTTATATTTCTCCATTATATTAGGATTAGTATTCTGAGTCTAGTTGGTATGGGTTAGTGTCAGGGACTAAGTATTTCAAAATGAAAATTGGAAAATGAATCCAATGTGTATGCAAGTGTGTGCTGCACAAATATCCTCCCACTCTTATCCAGAACAATGCCTTGACATTACCTTCGCCCTGAGTAAGACACTATTAGAGGAGAAGAGTTAGAAAATCAGTAAATACATATCTGGAATGGAAAATCCTCAGGATTTCACAACCTTGGAGGTGGTAGAGGAATTTCCAAAAGTAAGGGACAGGGTAAACACTCCACAAACATGGAGCTCTGAGAGCCTAAAAACTTTTTGAGAAACTGCCTCTGATGTTGGGCACTTGAAATATATGTCGTTGTCAGGAGATTTGGCTTCCTTTGTAGTGAGACCATCAAACCTGGGTCTGCATCTATGTGACCTGAAGGACATGGTTGCTTATTTTCCAATGAACATGAGGCAGCAGGGCCTAATCCTCTCTTTGTAGGTAAATCGTGACCACTAGTGACTAAGTGTCTCCCCGTGTGCACTGTGAAGCCATTTGGTCCTCCTCCACTTTTTGTGGTTTTTTTGCTGCTGCACTGGGAGTTTGGTATTTGCTTCAATAAATACAAGGAGCTCAACTGAGACACAGTGCTGGAGGGAGTTCTGTCATGTATGATGGGTCAAGGTCTGCAGGAGTATGCACCAACCAGGCTTCTATCGCTCATAGCTTGCCCCATTGCCCCCTTGTCCATATCAACCTGATTCTGAACATTGCCCTTAAACGTCTCCATATAACAAGATGCCTTTACATATAAGGGTCTGCTGGCTGCACCATGTCAGTCACAAGCCATTTGGAATCCAATAGTAGATACTAAAGGCCCTACCACTGATGTTTTATCACACACTTGCACACCACTGCTCTAGGCCCACTACTCAGCAGGCGCCAACGTACTGGCATCACTGTTCTACACCATTTTTATGAAACCCAGTCAATCAAGGCACTGTCTGGTATACTCATGATCAGCAATAGGACAACCAAAGGTTCTCCAGTGCCACCTGGTCATAGGAATTTCAATAGTTTCATGGTATTCATCTAGCCATTTTTCAAGGATGAATTTGAAGGCACTGTGTGTTTCAATTCATTCAGGAACCATTAAATGTTGAGGAAGCTCATTTCAATGAAAGCTCTGGAGAACTCTCACAGGCAAAGCTTCCCAAAGAGTGGCCAAAAGGTCACATGAAGCCAGGCCCATTGAGGTCTACAATGTGAGTTCCATGTGTGTTTTTACTCTCAACTATGGCTGCTAAGTCTTTCAGAATAAAATCATGTGATATCCTGACTGAGATTGACAGCACTCTGTGGAAAGCCAACCTGCGCCTAGATCTAAGTTTCCAAGGGCGAATCTCATGTGTGGCCTCCTAAAATCCCAACACAATTCATGGCAATACTTCTCTGAGGTGAATTCCGCCACTCAGTCTCTAAGGGGAATCACACCAGAGTTCAAACCCAGGTGTACCCAGACATTTCTTCCAAACACCACACAAATGACCAAAATTAAAACCAAAACACTCCCACATGCCCCTCATCTTCTTCCATACAGTCACTCGTCGAAACCTCTGGCTGGAGGTTTCCATGAGGGGCGCAGTAAAAGACATTGTCCAAAATAAGCTCCCTTGCCCCTCATTTGACTAAAGTCATGGTGACCTGGACACCCTTCCTGTGAACCAGGAGTGATCAAAAAGAATGCCTTAATACTGCTCTGTTTCTCCATTTGAGGCCTACTGACTTTCAGATATAGATTCTTTATGTGATTTGGAGTCATGCAAAAACACAAGCACCTCTGCAGAGATTTGAAGAACTCATTTGACTCAAAGAATCCCTATTCTCACTTGATGGACGTCAGAAACCTAACAGAGGAAGGCAAGAGACTTCATCCACAATGAGTGATCTTTTGGCCATTGTGATTTTGGATGCACACATGGGGTCATTCTTTAGATCCATCAGGTGCTGAGAATCAAAGTCACAGCCACTTACAAGGCCAAGAGGCCAATTCAGACACATCCCTTTCCAAAGGAATTAAGCAAAGAGTCACAGGTGATGCCCATTTATTTCCATTTGAAAACTGTTTTCTTCAGGCTTCACAAAGGAGTGGCCTGAGGCAAAGACCTTCCTCACATTCAGGGCAACAGAACAATAGGTAAGCAAAAGGCCCAAAGCAGGGAATATACACTGAGACTTTCCTGGTCACACTGATATCTGAGTTTTCTGAGATTCTGGCCATTCCATTCAGCTACCTAGTACATGGCCATGTCACAGACCTTGGAGTTGGAACATATATTGGACACAAAACTATGAGCCTATTCTGGAGAGTGGACAGAATTCAGGAAGAAAACAGGGAATTAGGAAGTTTGTACGTCTTGCCCATCCATAAGGCAAGACACACTTCATTCATAGATTCGGCAGGATGAATGCTGGGAAGGTTTCTACTAGACAGGACACATCCAATGTTGCATTCTCTTTTCTCACGTCTACAACCACTGAAACAGTGGGATACACAGATATATAAACACTCACCCTGTCAAAGGACTTACTAGAAACAGTTCACTCCAAACCAAAGAAACTACCTTTCCTACCTATTCTCAGAACATGAGACAAAACCACCAACCCACACTCACAAAGGCACCTCCTTTCCCCAAGTAGGTCGGTGACTCTCCGGAGTGTCCTCTGACTGGTGGGCCATACTATGTTCCCCCAAAATGGCCTGTCCTCTCTTCAATCTGGTTTCCTTGGCCAACTCTGAAGTTATCAGGAAAAAGTGGGGAGCCACTACCTGCTTTCTCAGGATAAGTCCCTCTTAAGAGCTCTCCTGGCACTTGCCCATCCTCACATCAATAGGCACCAAGAAAGACTGAATCTGTCCTTGGTAAATCCAAACAAGTGAGCTCACTGGGACTGGGATTGGGACTGCCTCTCGGTGCCTGGCTTCTTGGATACCAGGTTCAGAGAGTTCCTTCACCATGGAAATGAGGTATGTCACTTTCTTTGGAAGTGAATGAGGTCACTGCCTTGGCTACCCCTTTGTACTAACAGTTGCTTCCAAGGGCCCCATGAGATGGAGGCTGCCCCTACTTCCTGTGACACTTTCACAAGTTACAATGGTATATCCTCCATAGGCACCCGGGAACAGCTCTCCACACAGGCATAGTTTGGTCCATCTTCTCTACAATAAGAAGAGAGAGGCTGATTCAGACACATCCCTTCATCCCGACCAGGTTGTTTGCCATGGAAGATGACTTTTGCTCTCTCAGGTTTTTCATACCTGCCTACAACTTCTCCAGGTATCATTTCTGTATGGACCTTTGAGGTTCTCAGCAGGTGAAAGGTCCCCTACTTTCCTGTATTGTAAGAACATCTCTGTCTCTGCTCTTCTGTAAAATGGGATTGAGGGAACAGTGTATGTTTAGGGTTAATAACAGGGTCAATTTGGGTTAGGAATCATTCTGTGTGATGAAGAATGGTAATGGGAACCTGCGATATTTACAAGAATATAGAGGTGAAATATAAGTTTAAAAACAGAAATCTAGGTAAGATTTGAAGCCCAGAAGGGCATTGGGCCCTTGATTTGGATACTTATCTTTGAATTATGTTCTCTAAATGTGTCTCAGATAATTCAGTATACAATGGCATAGGACCTTGTACCTTGGATGATTGAATGTTGAATGTAGAAAAGAACATCCAGTCAAATAGGGATAGTCGGTAGGATTAGGAAGATAGTCAGTAGGTTTAGGAAGAAGAGTGACTGTAGAATTTGGACAAAAAGTTCTTTAGCAATAGGGTTTCGGTTAGAGAGTGAATGTAAATGTCAGCACATATGAAGAGTCAGTCACTATGATGAACTGGGGAAAATATGTAGAAAAACAGATATCAATAGAGACATTAGGAAATCAGGTAAAGTATAAAGTGAAGGATAGGATTTGATATTTTCAACCGGGTTTAGGTTGAATATATAATCTTAGGAATAAACAAATATGTAGGATTCTATATGTGCATACAAAAATACATGTGCAAATAGGCTACAAAGAAAGGGAGACAGGAAATTACATATTTGTTAACTTTAAAAACACATGGAGAACTATTTCAATTAAAAATTGACTAGATTTGTAAAACCTACCTTTTATAATGCAAAAGGCAAGTCCAACTATACACCATGTCTCCTCTTAATTGCTTGTATTTCTATTCTGATTGGGTTATTTTTCTCCATCATATTAGGATTAGTAGTCAGAGAATAGTATGGTATGTGTTAGTGTCAGGTGTCCTGGCCGGCAGGACACATTAACGTTGGCGGCGAATCTATTTGGGGAGGGATGAAGGGACAAGAGACATTAGAGATGACAGCAAGACAGGAATTCTGATTAAGCTTAAAACTTTTATTGTTCACACAGGGGTATTTATATGATTGGGTTGGGAAAGCTCTCTTCCTGGCAGTCTTCACAAGGTGAGATAACCTTAGGATATTTCAGGAAGACAGATGACTGCAGGATGTCTCAGGGAGATAGATGGCTGCAAGATGTCTCCCAGGCTGGATATTTCCCAGGGGGCTGTTTCATTTTAGTGTCAGGCTATTCTTCGAAGGAGAACTTCGTTCTAGACCCTGACCTCTCCCCCTCTCTTATATAAAATATTTGACCATAACTTACTGGCCATGTTTTTAGGGGGTGATGGAGGCTCTGTTTTTCTAGGAGGCCATAGAATATCTCCTGATCCAAGGGTGCATCTTAACTAGGAGATTTCGTGGTGGCTTTGGCACGTTTTTGGAGGAGACGGCTTTGAGGCAAAGCATGCCCTCCGCCATGCACCAGAGCGTGTCACACAGAGGTCTTGGGTTTTGTAATCCGTGGATCCATGCTCCTGCAGTTCTTCCTGCACCCTCCGTCATTATGGCCTAACGTCCTCACTCCATGGGTGCGTCCTCCCCCAAGCAAAGGGGCCCATGGAGGACCGAACCCTTATGGCAAGGGCATAACATGGTTGGTCAGATCTGTTACTCATACTTTTATATAAGAAAGAGAGATCTGTGGGGATGTAAACTTAAGAAATAAGCCTATGAGAAGGGTAGAACATCTTTTAAATGTTGGCAGTGTGGTCTTCCATCTCCAGATGATGATAGTAGACCTGTATTGGCTTAGAGGCCTAAATATTAATCTGTTCTTAAATAAATTGTACCAGCCTGTTTACAATGCAAGGTCCTATGGACACCATTAAAAGTAAACCCAACATAGGATCTAATAGGGGAAGAAGGTAGGGTAGAAATCCATTAAGCCCAGTCCAGAGGGGATTTTCAAATAGTTCCCTTCATCACTTTTCTAGATTTTTTTGAATCTGCTTAATTTTACTGCGTACTATGCCTGATTTATTTTCATAAAAGCAGCAGCGTTCCCCTAAGGACAAGCAAATACCTCCCTGGTTAGCTGTCAGCAAGTCGAAGCCTCGTCTGTTTTGAAGGAACACTTCTGCCAGGGAGTGTATTAGGTCCTGCAAATCTTTAATGGTTCCTGATAGAGTTTGTACATCATTTATAAGTTGTTGAGACAGGCAATGGTAAGAGTGTATAGCCGTGCTAAGCCAGCTGTACCTGTGCCCACAGCAGCTGTTATTCCAAGGCTGGCAAGGAGTAGTAAGGCCTGTATTGCCCGCCTGTGTCTTTTGACTAAGGTGTCTAGGCTAGGAATGCGTAGAGGTTCGTCTCCTTGGACAATAGTTATATCAGGGAGTAATAAGGCAAGAACACAGCCAACAGTCCAATTCGCTGGAAGCCTGGGGAAGGCCGAGTTTTCTCCACACATAAAAACTGTGCCATTGTGGTTACAAGGAGATGGGGTGGGTGAGGAATAATTTTGTACTGTTGAGCAATTTTCAAAGGAAGTAACTCCAACATCAATATCATAGGTATTATTCTGCATCATGCCTAAAAGTCATAATATAAAAGTGCCTATAGCCTGAACTTTAAAAGGAAATCCGGGTTGGCATGTATTATCATTGTCTATGGTAGAATTAATAGGAACTGCCATAGGCATGATTGTCCCTGTTGTCATGCAGAGCCAGCAATCACCAGCAATGGTGAGGTTGGAATTATTAAGCAAGAAGAAGGTAGTTTCCAAAATTTCTAATGTATTGGTATCTAAACCTGGGAGCTGGGCTTTAGGCTACATTAAGGGATGATATGTGAGCTCAGAAATTTGGGGTTTCAAAAGTTTGATTATTTGAGGATTCTTGGCAGCATCAGTGGGTTCTCCATGATATGACACCCCTGTAGGGGCCTTAATGGGCCAGGAGGAGGGTTTACCAACAGTGCCTTGCAACCCAGGTGACTGTAGCTTGGTGTATTTGCCATCTCCTCCCTGGTCAAAGAGAAAGGGGGTATAATGAATAGTGGTCCCCCCTTCTGCATGAGGTTTAGTTAGGGAGGCTTCAAAAAATTTTTCTCCTTGCTTGTTAACACAAATTAAGGGCGACACATAACAAGAGCCATACATCGCCTGTGTATTTGTACAGGTTGCAGAACAATTTTGGAGAGCTTTACTTGTACTAGGGGGAATAATCTTTGGCTTGTTAACACATACACATTTAGGCTGATGAACTACTCTGAGTTTATGGTCAACCTCGGCCAGGAGGTAAACCACTTTAGTCATGCAGTCAGCAGTCTGGGTCCAACTAGTGGGAGCCTGAGTCCTAGATCCTCACTTGCACTCGCAGAATTGCCCAAAAAGGTACTCCATGATGTTGGAAGGTGGAGGGCCAAGGCCTCCATGTACAACCCTGTTCAGCAGAAGTGCCTTAAGCAGAATCCAAACACAGATTGTTGGCTGCATCTGAAAAAGAGGAAATTTTGTCCTCAGGGGGAGGGCCTCCGTCCCTGGGTTGAGGTAAGTCATTAACCTGTTTAACCAGGCGTTCTGGTAACCACTTGGGGCTGCTTGTTCTCAGTCCAAAACACAAGCTGAGCCTCATCCCCAGATGAGGACAGGATCTGGGCATTTCCATTTATTTGTAAGGGGATCGTGCCACAAAACAGGTGGGCGAACAGAATTGGACGAGGGATGCCAGTGTCTGTCTGCGGCCGAATGGCCTTCACTGTCTAGGGTAAGAAAATTAAGGGCAAATAATGCATGGTTAAGGCAATGCCTGGGAGTGGTAAATACAAGGACGGAAGCCTTAAGGCAGGTTAGCCAAGTCTTTAAGGTAAGGCACACCTTCCACAATGCCTTGGCCCTGAGGGTTGTATGCAATTCCAGTAGTATGACAAATTTGCAAGGTAGCATAAAACTGTTTAAACTTGGCACTTGTATATGCAGGACCATTATCTGTATTAATATGTATTGGTTTACCCATTACGGAAAAGGCTGAAACAAGATGAGAAAGGACATCTTTGGTAGCCTCTCCAGAATGTGGTGATGCAAAATAAAGCCACTGAAGTTATCTATAGAAACGTGTATATATTTGGTTTTTCCAAATTCAGGAAAATGAGTAATATCCATTTGCCAAACCTGATTGGGCAGTATTTTTGGGGGGTTAACTCCCAAGTGTTGAATAGGGAGCGAGACAGCGCAACCATGGCATGCTTTTACTATTTCTCGTGCCTGTTGCCTGGTAATTTTACAAAGTAATTGAAAGCTCTAGGATTTTAGATGGTTAAGATTGTGTAACTCGGTGGCCTTTTGAATGGAGCCAACAAAAATTGGAAAGATGGAACGAGTTGCTGCATCAGCTTGGGCATTACCTTGTGTTAGAGGGCTGGGAAGATCAAAGTGTGCCCTGATGTGTCCTAAGAAAAATGGGTGTTGTCTGGCCTGAATTAGCTGCTGAAGCTGGTGAAACACAAAGGACTCATTGGAAGAAGGCTTAATGGCGGGTGAAATCTCCAGCAGGGGCACAGAATGAGCAATGGAGGCACTGTCTGTATAAATATTAACAGGCTTATCAAAAAATGTTATAAAAACTTGTGTTATGGCAAACAATTCCACAAGCTGTGCTTACTGATAGACAGTATCAAAGTGGTAGGCTGGTTATTGACAACAAAGACTGCATGGCCAGTAGTGGAAATGTCTGTAAAGACTGTAAGGGCTTGAGGAATGGGAGCCTTTTGAGTAATTTTGGGAAAAATAAATGGATGTAATTGGGCAAAATGTAAAAGGGGGTCATTGCGTAGGTGGTTATCAATTGTTCCCAAATAGCCAGATAGGGCAATACCACATTCATCCCCTGTCTGTAGTAAAAATTGGGTTTGGTTCTTAGTATATGGAATTAAAATATTATCAAAGTCTTTGCCAAGTGTTGTTGAGAAAGCAAGTGACGTTTAATAATGATAGAAGCTACCTAAGCAGGATAAACAGTAATAACCTTGGAGGATGTGGTGGGTAAATGGACCAAAAGCAAGGGGAAGCCTTTATTTTCAAACAGTGGATCTCACTGCCAAAATATTTCTGTGGGTGTATGAAGAGTGTGTAAAATAACCAGAACCAGAGGAAGGTTATAAGAAATTTGTGTAACAAACTGTTGGGCAATGGCTTCTGTGACTTGGTTTAATGCCTGTCATGTCTCAGGAGTAAGCTTTCGAGGGGAGGAAGTGTGGGAAACACCTCTCAAAATATCTTTAAAGGTTAATGTACATATGTGGGTAATTTTAAATACGGTCTTAGCCATTGAATATCCCCCAGTAATTTTTGAAAATCATTAAGGGTGTGAAGATGGTCCACACGTAGTTGTATCTTAAGAACTTGGATCTGATTATCTTGAAGTTTAAGGCCCAAATAGGTATAAGAGTCCTGTGCTTGAAACTTATCAGGAGCTATCTATAGTCCCAAGGTAGTTAGGGTTTTGTAAAGGTCCAAGTAACAATTATTAAGGTCATGGGTATTAGGTGCAGCAATTAACAAATCTTCCATATAATGTAAAATATAAATTTGTGGCCATCGCTCTCTCACAGGGTCTACTGCTTGAGCAACGTATTTTTGGCAAAGACTAGGGCTGTTGGCCATACCTTGTGGAAGAAACTTCCATTGAAATCTCTGCATAAGGCCCTGAAAATTAATGTGAGGGAGACTAAAGGCAAAATAGGGTCTATCCTCAGGATGTAAAGGAATGGTAAAAAAGCAATCTTTTAAGTCAACAACCATTTTACAGTAGTTTTGGGGAATAGCCACTGGTGTGGAAATGCCTGGATGTAGTGCTCCCATTGGGTACATCACTGTATTAATGGCGCACAAATCTTGTAAAAAGGGCCACTTGCCTGATTTTTTCTTGATAACAAAAATAGGAGTATTCCATGGTGAGGTTGAGGCCTCTACATGGCTGGCTGCGAGCTCTTCCTGCACTAACATAGAGGCAGCCTCCAAATTTTCTTAGGTAAGGGGCCACCCACACAGGAGTCTGAGCCTTCCAAATAATTTTATCTGCATGTGGTACAGGAGGGTCAGGGACCGACACTAAAAATCCGAATACCCAAGTCCATATGTATATGTTTTTTGTATGGGTTGCATAGGCTCAACCAGTCCTTGTCTCAGTCTCCCAAGGCCTGTACCAGGGACAAAATTCATACGAAGCATTTGATGAGTCACCATGGAATTGGGACTGGCAAGAATAACTTCCATTTGACTCAAAATATCTCGGCCCCATAGGTTAACAGGGTGGTGGCTGGGGGCGGTTTAGCCCAAGTTTGAGGAGACGCTACCACTAGGCTTTGTTTGCCTCTCAGACACTCGCGTGAAGCATGGCCAAGTTGTTTACAAGTAAAGAAAGTACGTGAGCCAGGATTGTGAAAGGCCTTGGTAAAGGCAGCACCTATGGCGAGACCAATGGCATGGGCTGCACCCACCCTGGCACAGAGTCTAATAAAGTCAAAAAGTTCCCCTTTATCCTTATGTGGTCAAAAAACATCCTGACATGCCGCGTCGGTGTCTTCAAACGCAAGATGTTTTACAAAGGTGCTTTCGCTTTCGCTTGGTCCAAGCAAGGATTCCCTGGCTAGGTTAAGCTGGGCAAAAAAGTCGCTATAAGGCTCGTCAGGCCCTTTTCAAATTTTTGCCAGGGAAGTGGTAGCTGAGACCTTTTGAGGTAGGCGTCTCCAAGCATGTAAGCCAGCCATCTGAATCTGTTCCAAAAGTCCAGCAGGGAAACACGCCTGTTTAGGTTAGTGTCAAAAGGCACATTGACCACTAGCTTAACAGAATTCCAGTATTTAGAGGAGGCCTTAGTTAATTTTTTTGAGCAGTTTCCCGACAGTGCTCTTTGAAATCTGCATTCCACAACAGGAAGTCTCTGGCACTGAGGGTAGCTCGGGCTAAAAATTTCCAATCATTGTGAGTAAGCCATTGTCCACTGTGACTTTCTAATATAACCAAAGTGTAGGGTGCAGTGGGGTCATAGTGAGCACAAGCCTTTTTAAGTTTTTCAAGAAAATGCAGGCTTAATTTTTGGTAGACACTCTGGGTTCCTTCCTCTCTACGGGTGAACTCCTCATCCGCTGAGTCCTAATCTTCCTCTTGCCATTCCCGCGACTTTTTCCCTTGATCCGTTTCCCCCGCTTCCTTCTCTTGATCCTCATCTAAGTCTTTGTGCTCACCCTGGGCGGGCTTATCTATCTGACTGCGGGTGACTGGGAAGGCAAGAACAGGCCGATGGAGCAGCTTAGCCTTTGTGCTAGACCACCATGGGCCAGCTCATATTGACTCCATGCCTAAGGCTAATGAGCAGAGCTAAGAGTCATGGTATCTTAATTCTTTTAAAAGTTGGATTTGTTCCCTTCTATGTAGAAGAGACTCTCATAAGGGAGCCAGGTTAGGCAAGGGAAGTGGGAAAAAAAAATATCTGGGGGGCCAGTTGGCCTCTGAAGGGGCGAAGAACAAAAGGCAGGAGGGATAAAGGAGGGAGGTGGATGTGTAAGTCCTATTGGCTGTGGGAGGGTCCTGAGAGGTGTTGGGTCTTCTGAATGGTAGCGAGCTGCTTCCTTCAACAAGGTAGCCTCCTCACCATGGGTCAATATGTCTCTGGTATTTAAAACTGGATAAAGGCGGTTGCAAACACTGGGAGCCTTATTCGTTAGTGTGGGTTTTTTGAGGGGGACCAGGAAGGTTCCCAGAAGCCTGGGGAGACTGAGAAGTGTCTATGTCTATACTAACTGAAGGGCATGCCGAGGGGGGACGAGAGGTCTTTTGCATAGCCTCTTCCCAAATCTTGACAAGTTTTAAGGTACCATTGTCAAAGGGTAAACTATTAAGACTTTCATTAATTAAGTTCCAGGATATAAAGGTGGGAACAGGCCCCTTTTCTGGGTGAAAGGATTCATAATAATCTTTTAAACAGTCTCCTATTCTAAGCCATCCTTTACCATCAATGGTCCCTTCAAGGGGAAACCATGGACACAATTCTCCTTTGTAGGAAAAGATTAATTTTAAGTCCTTTTTCTTAACACGCACCCACCATGTGTTCAGGGACTCCTTGAGGCTTGACAAAAATGACCGTGAGCTCCGCTTGGCCAAGTCTTCACAGAGGATGGCGTTACCCCTCAGTCAAAGTCTCGAGCCCCAGTCGGTGGGCGCCAGATATCTCGGAGGGCAGGACACATCAACGTGGAAGGCGAACCTAGGTGGGGAAGAATGATGGGACAAGAGACACGAAAGATGACAGCAATACAGAAGTTCTAATCAAGCTGCAAACTTTTATTGTTCACACAGGGGTATTTATATGCTGGGAATGGAAAAGCTCTCTTATCAGCAGTTGCTGGATGTCTTCACAAGGTGAGATAACGTCAGGATGTTTCAGGAAGACAGATGGCCGCAGGATGTCTCTGGGAGATAAATGGCTACATTATGTCTCCCAGGCAGGATGTCTTCCAGGGGGCTGTTTCTTGTAAGTATCAGGCTATTCTTTGAAGGAGAACTTCCTTCTAGCCCCTGACAGTCAGGGATTGATTATTTGGAATGGAAAATTGGAAAATGAATCCAATGTGTATGCAAATATGTGCTACAGAAAAATATTCTCATTCTGATTCAGAACAATGCCTTGACATTACCTTGGCCAAAATTAAGACACAATTAGAGGAGAAGAGTAAGAAAATCTGTGAATACTTATCTGGAATGGAAAATGCTCAGGAGTTCAAAATCTTGGAGGTGGTAGAAGAGTTTCCAAAAGTAAGGACCAGGGTAAAAACTCCACAAACATGGAGCTTTGACGGCCTAAAGACTTCTGGAGAAACTACCTCTGAGGTTTGGCACTTGAAATATATGTTGATGATAGGAGTTTTAGCTTCATTTTTAGTGAGACCATCAAAGCTCTATCTGCATCTATGTGACCTGGAGGATATGGTTTCTTATTTTCCAATGAACATGAGGCAGCAGTGCTGAATTATTACTTTGTAGGTAAACTGTTTCCACTGGGGTCTAAGTGTCTCTCCATGTGGACTGTGAAGACATTTGGTCATCCTCCAATTTTCATGGTGTTTATCGCTGCGGCACTGGGAGTTTGGTATTTGCTTCACAAAATACAAGGAGTTCAACTGGGACACAGTGCTGGTGGGAGTTCTGAAATGTGTGGTGGGTCAGGGTCTGCAGAAGAATGCACCAACCAGGCTTCTATCCCACATAGCTTGCCCCATTGACCATAGCAACCTGAATCTGATCATTGCCCTGAAACCTCTCCATGTAACAAGATGCCTTTACATACAAGGTTCTGCCAGCTGCACCATGTCAGTATCAAGCCATTTGGAAGACAATGGCAGATACACATGACACCACAACAGATGTTTTATCACACACCTGCACACCACTGATCTAGGCCCATTACTCAGTAGGGTCCAGCTTACTGTCACATCTGTTCTACACCATTCTCATGAATCCCAGTTAATCAAGGCACTGTCTGGTACACACATGATAAGCAACAGGACACCCAAAGGTTCTCCAGTGCCACCTGGTCATGGGAATTTAAAAAATTTCATGGTATTATTAAAGCCTATTTTCAAGGATGAAGTTGGAGGCACTGTCGGATTCAATTTATTCAGGAACCATTAAATGGTGTGGAAGCTCATTGCAATGAAAGCCCTGGAGAACCCTCACAGGCAAGAATTCCCAAAGAGTGGCCAAAGTTCACAAGAAGCCAGGCCCACTGAGGTCTACAATGTGAGTTCCATGTGTGTTTTGACTCTCAACTATTTCTGGCAAGTCTTTCAGAAGCAGCAGTCCATTCATAAATTGGGCAGGATGAATGCTGGAGAGTTTTCTTCTAGACAGGATACATCCATTGATGCATTCTATTTTTTAATGTCTACAACCATGGACATAGTGGGAAAATAGACATTGAAACACTTGCCTTGAAAAACCACTTTCAAGAAAGAGTACACTTTAAACAAACAAACAAACAAAAAAACTGCTTCTTCCTACCTATTCTCAGAACATGAGACAAAACCACCAACTCATACCCACATGCACAAAGGCACCTCCTTCCCCCAAGTAAGTCTGTGACTATCCGGAGTGTCCTCTGACTGGTGGGCCATACTATATTCCCCCAAAATGGCTTGTCCTGTCTCAGATCTGGTCTCCTCGGCCAACGCTGTGAAGTTGTCAGGAGGCAGCGGTTAACCACTCCGTGCTTTCTAAGGAAAGGCCCCTCTTCAGAGCTCTCCTGGCATTTGGCCATTCTCACATCAGTAGGTACCAAGAAAGACTGACTCTGTCCTTGGTAAAACCAAACAAGTTTCCCCGCTGGAACTGGGACTGGGACTGGGACTGGGACTGGCTCTGTTTGCCTGGTTTCCAGGATCCCAAGTTCAGAGAGTTCCATCACCAAGAGAGTGAGATAGGTCACTTTCGTCAGGAACTGTATGAGGTCACTGCACTGCCTTGGCAACCACTTTGTCCTAACAATTGCTCCAAAGATTCCCAGAGATGGAGGCTGCCCCTACTTCCTGTGACACTATCACAAGTTATAATGGTATATCAACCATAGCACCCAGGAGCAGCTCTCCACACAGGCCTGGTTTAGTCCATGTTCTCTACATTAAGAAGAGAGATGTTGATTCAGACACATCCCTTCATCCTGACCAGGTTGTTTGCATTGGAAGATGACTTTTTCTCTCTCTAGTCCTTCATAGCGCATACATCTTCTACAGGGATCATTTCTGCATGAACCTTTGAGGTTCTCAGCAGGTGGAAGATCCCCTACATTCCTGTATTATAAGACCAACTCTGTACCTGCTCCTCTGTAAAGTTAGATTCAGGAAAGAGTGTATGGTTAGGGTTAATAACATGTTCGATTTGGATTAGGAATCATTCTGCAGGATGAATTATGATATTCTGAACCTGCGATATTAATAAGAATATATAGGTGAAATATAAGAAGGTAAACAGAAATCCAGGTAAGATTTGCAGCATAGAAGGGCATTGGGCCCATGATTATGATACTTAGCTTTGAAATATGTTCTGCAAAGATGTCTCAGAAAAATCGATATACAATGGCATAGGTCCTTGTACCTTGGATGATTGAATTCCAAAGAGAACATACAGTCAAAAAGGGATAGTCAGTAGGATTAGAAAGATAAGTGATAGGTTTAGAAAGAAGAGTGAGTATAGGATTTGTACCAAAAGTTCTTTAGCAATAGAGTTTCGGGTAGAGAGTTAATGTAAATGTAAGCAGATGTGAAGAGTCTGTCACAATGATGAACTGGGGAAAACATGTAGGAATGCAGATATCAATAGAGACATTAGAAAATCAGACCAAGTATAAAGTGAGTGATAGGATTAGACATTTTCAACAGGGTTGAGGTTGAATATATAATCTTAGGAAGAAACAAATATTTAGTCACCAATTGGATTGACATTTGAGAGCATTAGATGTTTTTCATAATCCATGCTCACTTTCCATTTAGGCTTTGGTACAAACATAAGTGGGATCTTTTTATTTGTGTCCAGAAAATTACTGTGATAAAATGTATATGTAGATCAGATGACATGCCTATTTATTCAACCATTTCTGGGTGCAATATTTTGAAGACGTATAAATTAGTATTGGGGATACAAATAGGTGTACCTTTGTCTATCAAGATAGAGATAATGCATGAATTGACCATACTGGGAATAAATAATATAACTACTTCCAACGTTAAATAATGGATTGAATTGATATCTGAAAATATACAGGAAATCTGATATTGATATACAATCATTGATTCCAACCAGTTATACATCTAATGGTAATATTAGGGTTATGGTTTACCATGAAGAGTGTGTGAGTTTTGCTACTAAATGATTATGGAAATCGAAAATAATGTGTTTGGAAAGAAGTCTCATAAAAAGATCTAGCCAAGAAACCTGAAGGAATACATGTGTTCTGAAGCAGGAATTGATTGATAGTGAGTCAAATGCCTATAAATTTGTTAACTTCTGGATAAATATATATCCTATGATGTGCATAAACTGAAGAAATAGTAATATACCAGTGTTGAATAAAAATGAACGTCAAAATAAACATCATGTATCATTGGAATCTACTTACATTGATGTTAAACTGCGTTAGTTATTGTAGAAATATTAGGATTTGTATGCACACTTCACTGAATTTAGCTTTCAGTACTAGGAAACAAATATGTATTTCAGGTGGATGAATAATTCTGATAATAATCTTGTGAAAAGTTGGTTATAAATCCACATACATGAACATGAGTGAATTTAGGGAGTGTATAATAAGACACATATATTGCATATTTTGAAATATCTGGAGAGTGTATATATATATATATATATATATATATATATATATATATATATAGATATATATACAAAACACACAAACAGACATTAAATAGTAGCAATATATATGCCAATTGAAATTCATCATTAAATATATATCATCCACAGATTCAAAGCTATTTATTTTACTAAAAATGGATTTATGTATAATGTTGTTCAACTAAGAACCTCAACCATAGATTGAATTTTCAGTTCCAACCGGGTTTAGGAGTAGTCATCTCTTCTCTCAATTTGTATCTGCCAATTCAGCCACCTCACAAGAATGTACGAGTGATAAAAGCTCGGATTCTGTATGTACATATAAAAATACATGTTCTGAATATCCTACAGAGAACAGGAGACAGGAATTCACATATTAACTTTAAAAACTCATGGAGACCTATTTCAATTAAAAATTGACAAGATTTATAACACCAACCCTTTATCATGCAAAATGGAAGTCGAACTACACAGCATGCCTCCTCTGAACTTCTTGTATTTCTATTCTGTTTGGGTTATATTTGTCCATCATATTAGGATTAGTAGTCAGAGTCTAGTAGGTATGGGTTAGGGTCAAGGTTTCAGTTTTTCGAATGGAAAATTAGATAAGGAATCCAAAATGTATGCAAATATGTGCTGCACGAAAATATTCCCACTTTCATCCAGAACGATGGCTTGACATTACCTTCCCCCTAAGTAAGACACAATTAGAGGAGAAGACCTTGAAAATCTGTGAATACATATCTGGAATGGAAAATGCTCAGGATTTCACAACTTTGGAGGTGGTCGAGGAGTTTCCAAAAGTAAGGGACAGTGTTGATAGACCCAACCTGATCTTTTATTAAAATTGGGAGCCATCTTGCCACAAAGCCATGAAAAGCTAATTTTGGCTTTACTATAAAATCCTGCAAATTCTGAACCTGCTTGGAATGCGTGCTCGTGCCTTGAACTCCCCCATGCCTTTCTCTCTGACCAGATAGCAGCCCTCTCTGAAACTTTAGTGATACATCATAATTTTTGGCCTTCCCTGGCCAGACAAAGACCCTCTCTGAGGTATAATGGTCATCATAATTTCTGAGGTTGGGGCCAGCAAAAAAAAAAAAAAAAGGAAACTACCATTATTGTGATGCTTGTCAAAATTCTGTTATCTATAACCCCCCTTTTGTGTTACTTTCTGGGCTATATAGCTGGGCTGTAGCAAAGGTGGGGTTGCTGTCTTGTTCCCGCCGTTTTGGGAGGGAGAGGCAGCCCGGCCGGTTGAAATAATAAACTTGCCTTAATTTGATTTTAATTGGAGTCAGTGGTCTTTTCTTTCATTCTGGTCTAACGTTTTGGAGTTCCCCAGCAAGATGACCCTGCCCGAACAGATCACAAGACCAGACTGCTGGAAATTCTGAAGCTGGTCTTCTCTCCAG
This sequence comes from Callospermophilus lateralis, assembly GCF_048772815.1. Lineage (NCBI taxonomy): Eukaryota > Metazoa > Chordata > Mammalia > Rodentia > Sciuridae > Callospermophilus > Callospermophilus lateralis. The sequence continues at coordinate 120,051,392 of NC_135313.1, read as the reverse complement.
GGCTCCCGGCTACAGAGCCACTCTAGGGGATGCACAACTTGAGATGTTCCAACGCCTTGGAGTGAGCCTTTGGTCCAGGGAGCACTGAAGTGAACCAATGGACTAAAACTATTAGTAAGCACCTGGTGGAGGAGGACTCCTTAGGTAAGTGGTGCCTTGATAACATCTGATATCTGATTAAGGGAGATCTCTTCTGATGACAGAGAGGTGGCCTGGGGAGGCTCACATATACTCCTGTCTGGGACAGTAACAAGAATCATTCTGTCCTCTGTTCTGTTCTGTAGAGAATTCCTCTGGATTTGTTGAGAGGTGCGGATGGGCACGCACGTGGTCCTACCCGAGAGCTTTAGCAAGACATTGCATTGCTCCTCCCTTTTTCTGTTTTGGCGCGGGGTTTCTGTATTTTTCTGTTTTGTTCTGTGTTCTATATATTTTTTGTTTGTTTGTTTTTGTGCGTTTTGTTGTGTGATTTCGGTGCTAAAAACTTAAGGATATTGGACGTGAAAATTGGTAATAATGCAAGTAAGCGTGACGCCTTTTTTGGACTGTGTTTTAAGAAACTACGATGAACTTTACCCCCCTTTGTTAAGCAGGATAAGAGAAGCCCCTAGCTGCCTGCCGGGAGAACACACACTGCACAGGGCAATGACTGCTGGGGACCTAAGAACTGAGTATATCCTAGGTAAACAAGTGAAACTCCTTTAAAACCCCTTGTCCGTTCAGATCAAGAGAGTCACAACCATTTGGCAGAGTCCCCTGTTTTTCTCCTTTGTTAGCAAAGCAATAAACCTCCCTTTTTCTTTTTCTCAAAACCCTATTCTCATTATTAAATTGGCATTAATTGGCTTCAAAGTCAGGAACCGAACTTTAAGTTACAAATTTTGATAACCCCCCACCCCCACCTTAGTCCCGGTACTTTTTGAGATCTGAATACTGAAATGTTAGGAGATGGAGCATGCTTGGGGTGGAACTGAACCAGAGGAGCTAATCCTGTAAGTAAAAGGAGGGACTGAGGGACTCCCAGCAGCTGCCAAAGCCCTGTTGCTTCAGGGAATTCCCTCCTTCCTTCCCTGCACTGTAAGGATTATCCCACCTCTGTTTTCTTAAAAAAGAGAGAAAGAAAAAGAGGATGCTAAATTCAGTAAAGTCACCATAGAGACCCTTGATTTTACATTTCAGGTTTCTCCTCTGTTAAAACATATGGTCCCCTTGTGGGAACATCTATGGTGCCACTAGTGTAGGAGATTTTTCTCTCATCTGTTCTATTTTAAAGGCTTCTGTCTGTCAGCCATAGTCTGGAGCTCCTTTCTGTCTGTCTTGTGTCTTTTTTCTGGCCCTTTAAGACATGTGCAATAATGTGTTGATATTATAAATTGTTTCTTGCACTGGGTGAGATTCCCAGTGCTCTCTGGAAAGCCAACCTGGACCTAAATCTCAGTTTCCAAGGGGGACTCTCATGCGTGAGCTCCTAAAATCCCAACAGAATTCATGGCAATACTATTCTGAGGTCAGGTCTAGAATTCAGTCTCTAAGGGGAATCACACCAGAGTTCAAGCCCAGGTGGACCCAGTCATCTCTTCCAACTGCCAAACAAATGACCACAATTAAAACGAAAACACTCCCACATTGCCCTCATCTTCTTCCATATAGAAACTCATCATAGCGTCTGGCTGGAGGTTTCCATGAGGGGTGCAGACCAAGATAGTGTCCAAATAAGCTCCCTAGTCCCTCATTTGCCTAAAGTAAGGGTGGACTGCACATCCTTCCTGAGAAACAGGAGTCATGAAATAGGCCCGCATTAATACTGCTCTGTTTCTCCAATTTGAGGCCTACTGACTGTCAGGTATAGATTCTTTATGTGATTTGGAGTCATGAGAAAATCCAAGCACCTATGGGCTAGCCTCTGCAGGGGTTTGAATAACTCATTTGACCCAAAGGATCCTTATTCTCACTTGATGGATATCAGAAACCTAACAGACTAAGGCAAGAGACTTCATACACAATGACTGATCTTTGTGCCATTTTTGTTTTTGACGCATCTTTCTTTAGATACATTAGGTGCTGAGAATCAAAGCCACAGCCTCACACAGGGCCAAGAGGCTTATTCAGACACATCCCTTTCCAAAGCATTTAACCAAAGAGCCACAGGTGATGCCCATTCATTTCCATTTGAAAATGGTTTTCTTCAGGCTTCACAAAGGTGTGGTTCAAGGCAAAGACCTTCCTGATATTCAGGGAAAAAGAACAATAGGTAAGCAAAAGGCCCAAAGCAGTGTTTCTCCACTGAGAAGTTCCTGGTCACACTGATATCTGAGTTTTCTGAGATGCTCGCCATTCCCTTCAGCTATCCAGTACATGGCCATGTCACAGAGCTCGGAGGTGATACATAACTTACACGCAAAACCATGAGCCTATTTTGGAGAGTGGCAAAGATTCAGGAATAAAACTGGAAATTAGGAACATGGTAGGTGTTGCCCATCCATATGGCATGCCGCTGGCCATTCACATATTCGGCAGGAGAAATGCTGGGAAGTTTTCTACTAGACAGAAGACATCTATTGATGCATTCTCTTTTCTAATGTGTACAACCATGGACACAGTGGGATACAGAGATATAGAAACTCTGGCCTTGTCAAACGACTTACTAGAAACAGTCCAATCCAAACCAAACAAAACGCCTTTCCTACCTACTCTCAGAACATGAGACTAAACCACAAACTCACACCCAACCCTTCATCATAACCAGGTTGTTTGCCATGGAAGATGAATTTTGCTCTCTCAGGTCCTTCATAGCTCCGTACATCTTCTCTATGGATCATTTCTGCATGCACCTTTGAGTTTCTCAGGAGGTGGAAGTTCCCATACGTTGCTGTATTGTAAGACCACCTCTGTCCCTGTTCTTTTTTAAAGTTAGATTGAGGGAACAGTGTATGGTTAGGTTAACAACATGTCCAATTAGGGTTAGGAATCATTCTGCTGGATGAATAATGGTATTGGGAACCTGCGATATTTATAAGAATATATAGTTGTAATATATATATATATATATATATATATATATATATATATATATATATATATATATGAAAAAAGAAATCTAAGTAATATTTGAAACACAGAAGGGCATTAGGCCCTTGATTGGGATACTTAGCATTGAATTAAGTTCTGCACAGATGTGTCAGGTAAATCAATATACAATGGCATAGGACCTTGTACCTTGGATGATTGAATGTCGAAGAGAACATCCAGTCAAAAACGGATAGTCGGAAGGTTATAAACAGTAAACGGTAGGTTTCGGAAGGAGAGTGAGTATAGGATTTGGAACAAATTCTTTAGAAACAGGGTTTCGATTAGAGAGTGATTGTAAATGTCAGCACATATGAAGAGTTAGTCACAATCATGAACTGAGGAAAATATGTAAGAAAGCAGATATAAATAGAGACATCAGGAAATCAGGCAAAGTAAAAAGTAAGTGAAGAGTTTAGACATTTCCAACATGGTTGAGTTTGAATATATAAACTTAGGAAGAAACAAATAGGTAGTCACCAATAGGATTGACATTTGAGAGCATTAGGCAACCTAGACATGGGTGTTTTTAGTAATGCATGCTTAAGTTCCATTAAGGCTTTGGTACAATCATAAGTGTGACCTTTGCTTTTTTGGTCCAGAATATTACTGTGATCAAATGTATATGTATGTCAGATGACATGAGTATTTTTTCCACCATTTCTGGGAGCATTATTGTGAAGACGTATAAATTAGAATTGGGGTTACAAATAGGTGTACCCTGTGTCAAGGAATATAGAGGTAATGAATGAATAGACCATACTAGGATTAAACAATATAACTGTTTCCAAATTTCAATAATGGATTGAATTGACATCTGAAAATAAACAGGAAATCTTATACTGATAAACAATCATACATTCCAACCAGTTATACATCTAATTTTAATACTATGTTTATGGTTTACCTTGAAGAGTGTGTGAGTTTTGTTTCAAAATTGATTATGGAAGTCGAAAATAATGTGTTTGGAATGAAGTCTCATGAAAACAACAGTCAAGAAACCTGGAAGAATACATGTGTTTTGAAGCAGGAAGTGATTGAATGTGAAAAAAATGCCTATAAATTTGTGAACTTGTGGATGAAATATATGTCATATGATGTGAATAAACTGAAGAAATATTAATGTACCAGTGTTGAATAAAAACGAACGTCAAAATACGCATCATGTCCTATAGGAATCTACTTGCATTGATTTTAAACTGGGTCAGTTACTGTAGAAATATTTGGATTTGTATGCACCATTCACTGAAGTTAGTATTCAGTGGTAGGAAACAAATATGTATTTCAGGTGGATGAATATTTCTGAGAATAATCTTGTGAAATTTTGATTATAAATCCACATATATGAACATGAATGAATTTAGGGAGTGTATAATGAAACACATATATTTCATATTTTGAAAAATCTGGAGAGTGTGTATTGTGAATATATATATATATATATATATATATATATATATATATATATTTATATGTTGAATATATATATATATATATATATATATATATATATATACACACACACACACACACACAGACATTAAAAAGTATCAATATATATGCCAATTGAAATTCATCGTGAAATATATATCATCCACAGATGCAAAAATATTTAATTTACTGAACATGGATTTATGTATAATGTTGTTCTACTAGGAAGCTCACCCATAGGTTGAATTTTCACTTCCAACAGCGTTTAGGAAGAGTGATCTCTGCTCACAATTTGTATCTGCCAAGTCATCCACCTCAGAAGAATGTACGTGCGATACCAGGTAGGAGTCTATATGTGATATAAAAATACATGTGCTGAATAGGCTACAGAGAAAGTGAGACAGGATTTCACATATTTGTTAACTTTAGAAAAACATGGAGTACTATTTCAACAAAAAATTGACTAGTTATAAGACTCCTATAATTTATCATGCAAAATGCAAGTCCAACTATACACCATGCCTCCTCTGAACTGTTTGTATTTCTATTCTGGTAGGGTTATTGTTCTCCATCATATTAGAATTAGTAGTCAGAATCTAGTAGGCTATGTGTTAGTGTCAGGTATTCAGTGTTTCAAATGAAAAATTGGAAAATAAATCCAATGTGTATGCAAAACTAGCTACAGAAAAATCTTCCCACTCTCATCCACAACAATGCCTTGACATTACCCTCACCTTAAGTAATACAAAATTATATGAGAAGAGTTAAAAAATCTGTGAATAAATATGTGGAATGGAATATGCTCAGGAGTTTACAACTTAGGAGGTGGTAGAGGAGTTTCTAAAAGTTAGGGACAGGGTAAACACTCCACAAACATGCAGCTCTGCTGCAATAAGACTTCTTGAGAAACTGAATCTGAGGTTGGGCACTTGAAATATATGTTATTGTCAAAAAATTTAGCTTCCAATGTATTGAGACCATCAAAGCTGGATCTGCATCTATGTGACCTGTTGGACATGGTTCCTTATTTTTCTGTGAACATGAAGAAACAGTGCTGAATTCACTCTTTGTAGGTAATCTGTGGCCACTGGGGGCTAAGTTTCTCCCCGTGTGGACTGTGAAGCCATTTGGTCATCCTCCACTTTCCGTGATATTTCTTGTTGCTGCACTTTGAATTTGGTATTTGCTTCATGAAATTCAAGGAGTTCAACCGGGACACAGTCCTGGAGGGAGTTCTGTCACGTGTGGTGGGTCACAGAATGCATGAGCATGCACCAATCAGGCTTCTATCTCACATAGCTTGCCCCCTTGAACATTGGAACCTGATTCTGAACATTGCCCTGATACCTCTCCATATAACAAGATTCCTTTACATATAAGGGTCTGCTGGCTGCACAAGGTCAGTGACAAGCCATTTGGAAGCCAATGGCAGATCCACATTGCCCCACCACAGATGTTTTATCACACACCTGCTCACCACTGCTCTAGGCCCACTAATCAGCAGGCTCCAACTTACTGGCACCTCGATTCTACACCATTTTCATAAAACCAAGTCAATCAAGGCACTTTCTGGTATGCTCATGATCAGCACAGTTTCTCTATTGCCACCTGGTCATGGGAATTTCAAAAATTTCATGGTACTTATGTAGCCATTTTTCAAGGATGAAGTTGGAGGCACTGTGTGTTTCAATATATTCAGCAGGCATTAAATGATGAGGAAGATCATTTCAATGAAAGCTCTGGAGAGCTCACACAGGCAAGGCTTTCCAAAGAGTAGAAAAAAGGTCACATGAAGCCAGGCCCATTGAGGTATACAATGTGAGGTCCATGTGTGTTTTGACTCACAAATATGGCTGCCAAGTCTTTCAGAATAAAATCATGTGATATCCTGGCTGAGACACCAATTGGTCTGTGGAAAGCCACACTGGGCCTAGATCTCACTTTCCAAAGGCGACTCTCAAGCGTGGCCTCCTAAAATCCCTACACAATTCATGACAATACTTCTCTGAGGTCAGTTTCAGAACTCAGTCTCTAAGGGGAATCACACCAGAGTTGAAGCCCAGGTGGACTCAGTCGTCTCTTCCAACCGCCACACAAAAGACCACAATTAAAATTAAAACACCCCCACATGGCCCTCATCTTCTTCCATATAGACACTCATCATAACCTCTGGCTGGAGTTTTCCATGGGGGTCACAGCCCAAGGGAGTGTCCAAAAGAAGCTCCATTGTCCCTCATTTGCCTAAAGTCAGGGTGGCCTGTACACCCTTCCTGTGAACCAGGAGTGATTAAATAGGCCTGTCATTAATACGGCTCTGCTTCTCCAGTTTGAGGCCTACTGACTGTGTGGTTTAGTGAATTGGAGTCATGAGAAAACCCAAGCACATATGGGCTTGCCTCTGTAGGGGTTTGCAGAACTCATTTGAACCAAAGGATCCCTATTATCTCTGGATGGAGGTCAGATATCTTACAGAGAAAGGCGAGAGACTTCATCCACTATGACTGCTCTTTTTGCCATTTTGGTTTTTGATGCACATATGGGATGTTTCTTTAGATCCATCAGGTGCTGAGAATCTAAGCCACAGCCTCACACAGGGCCAAGAGGCTGATTCAGACACATCCCTTTCCAAAGAAATTAAGCAAAGAGCCTAAGGTGATGCCCATTCATTTCAATTTGAAAACTGTTTTCTTCAGGCTTCAAAAAGGGGTGGCCTGAGGCAAAGACCTTCCTGACATTTAGAGAAACAGAACAATATGCAAGCAAAAGGCCCAAAGCAGGGTTTCTTTACTGAGAATTTCCTGGTCACACTGATATCTCAGTTTTCTGAGATGCTCGCCATTCCCTTCAGCTATCCAGTACATGGCCATGTCACAGAGCTTTGAGGTGGTACATATCTTGGACACAAAACCATGAGCCTATTCTGCATATTGGCCAGAATTCAGGAAGAAACCAGGAACTTGGGAAGTAAGTAGGTGTTTCCCATCCTTAAGGCAAGCCGCAGTCCATTCATAAATTGGACAGGATGAATGCTGGGAATCTTTCAAGTAGACAGTACACATCCATTGATGCATTCTCTTTTCTAAAGTATACAAACAGGGACAGAGTGGGACACACAAACATACAAACACTTGTCATGTCAAAGGACTCACTAGAAACAGTCCTCTCCAAACCAAACAAACCACCTTTTCTACCTATTCTCAGAACATGAGACAAAACCACAAACTCACATCTACACCCACAAAGGCACCTCATTCCCCCAAGTAGGTCTGTGACTTTACTAAGTGTCCTCTGACTGGTGGGCCATATTATGTTCCGCCAAAATGGCCTGTCCTGTCTCAGATCTGGTCTTCTTGGCCAAATCTGTGAAGTTGTCAGGAGCCAGCGGTGAGCCACTATCTTTTTTCTCAGGAAAGGACTATGTTCAGAGCTCTCCTTTCATTTGGCCATCCTCACATCAGTAGGTACCACGAAAGTCTCACTCTGTCTTTGGTAAATTCAAAGAACTGAGACCACTGGGATTGGGACTGGAACTGGCTCTGGGTGCCTGTCTTCCCGGATCCCAAGTTCAGAGAGTTCCATCACCAAGAAAGTTAGGTAGGTCGCTTCCTTCAGGAACTGAATGAGGTCACAGTTTTGGCAACCACTTTGTCCTAACAGTTGCTTCTAAGGGACACCTGAGATGGACCCTCCTCGTAATTCCTGTGACACTTTCACAAGTTAGAATGGTACCTCAACCATAGGCACCTGGGAACACCTCACCACACAGGCCTGTTTTGGTTTATCTTCTGTACATCAAGAAGAGAGAGGCTGATTCACACACATCCCTTCATCCTGACCAGGTTGTTTGCCATGAACGATGACTTTTGCTCTCTCTGATCCTTCATAGCTGCCTACATCTTCTCCAGGTATCATTTCTGCATGGAACTTTGAGGTTGTTAGCAGGAGGAAGATCTTCTACATTCTTGTATTGTAAGACCAACTCTGTCCCTGCTCTTTTGTAAAGTTCAATTGAGGGAACAATGTATGGTAAGGGTTAATAACATGTGCAAATTGGGTTTGGAATCATTTTGCTAGATGAATAATGGTATTGGGAAACTGCGATACTTACAAGAATATACAGGTTAAATATAAGTATGAAAACAGAAATCTAGGTAAGATTTGAAGCCCAGAAGGGCAATGGGCCCTTGATTGGGAAACTTAGCTTTGAATTATGTTCTGCACAGATGTCTCAGATAAATCGATATACAATTGCATAGGATACGGTACCTTGGATGATTGAATGTCGAAGAGAACATCCAGTCAAAAAGGAATATTTCGTAGAATTATGAAGAGAGTCGGTATATTTAGAAAGAAGAGTGAGCATATGATTTGGACCAAATGTTCTTTAGCAATAGGGTTTCAGGTAGAGAGTGAATGTAAATGTCAACACATATGAAGAGTCAGTCACAATGATGAACTCGGTAAAATATGTAGGAAAGCAGATATCAATAGAGAAATTACAAAATCAGGCAATGCATAAAGGGAGTTAGAGGATTAGACATTATGAACAGGGGTCAGGTTGAATATATAATCTTAGGAAAAAACAAATATGTAGTCACCAATAAGATTGGACATTTGAGAGCATGAAGCAACCTGAACAAGGATGTTTCTCGTAATCCATGTTCAATTGCCATTTAGGCTTTGGTACAACCATAAGTGTGACCTTTGATTTCTGTGTCCACAATATTCCTGTGATAAAATGTATTTGTAGATCAGGTGACATGAGTATTTCTTCCACCATTTCTGGGAGCCAAACTTTGAAGACGTATAAATTAGTATTGGGGATACAAATAGGTGTACCTTTTGTCTATGAATGTAAAAATAATGCAACAATAGATCATACTGTGAATAAATAATACAACTGGGCCAACTTTAAATAATGGATTGAATTGATATCTGAAAATATACAGGAAATCTTAAGTGATACATCTAATGGTAATATTAGAGTTAAGTTTTATCATAAAGAATGTGTGAGTTTTGTTTCAAAAGTGATTATGGAAATCGAAAATAATGTGTTTGGAAAGAAACCTCATGAATAGACCAGTCAAGAAACCTGGATTAATACATGTGTTCTGAAGCAGGAAGTGGTTGAAAGTGAAAGAAATGCCTATAAATTTGTGAACTTATGGATGAAATATATATCTTACGATGTGTAAAAACTAAAGAAATAGTAATGTACCAGTGTTGAATAAAAATGAACATCATAATACACATCATGTCCCATAGGAATCTACTTGCATTGATGTTAAACTGGGTGAGTTACTGTAGAAATTTTAGGATTTGTCAGCACCATTTACTGAAGTTACTTTTCAGTAGGAGGAAACAAATACGTATTTCAGGTGGATGAATATTTCTGAATATAATCTTGGAAAATTTGATTATAAATCCACATACATGAACATGAATGAATTTAGGGAGTCTATATAAAATACATGTATTTAATATTTTGAAAAATCTGGAGAGTGCATATATATATATACACACACACACACACACACACACACACACACACAACACCCACACAGACATTTAAAAGTAGCAATATATATGCCAATCGAAATTCTTCATCAAATATATAGCATCCACAGATGCAAAAATATATATTTTACTAAACATGGATTTATGTATAATGTTGTTCTACTAGGAAGCTCAACCATAAGTTGAATTTTCAGTTCCAACAGTGTTTAGGAGGTATGATCTCCTCTCACAATTTGGATCAGCCAAGTGAGCCGCCTCACAAAAATGTATGTGTGATAACAGGTAGGATTCTATATGTGCATATAAAAATACATGTGCTGAATTTGTACAGAGAAAGGGAGACAGGAGTTCACATATTTGTTAACTTTTAAAACAAATGGAGAACTATTTCTATTAAAAATTGACTAGATTTATAACCCCTAACCTTTATCATGCAAAAGGCAAATCCAAATATGCATCATGCTTCCTGTGAACTGCTTGTATTTCTATTCTGTTTGGGTTATTTTTCTCAATCATATTAAGATTAGTAGTCGGAGTCTAGTAGGGTATGTGTTAGTGTCAGGGATTCAGTATTTTGAATGGAAAATTGGAAAATGAATCCAATGTGAATGCAAATATGTGCTACACAAAAAACTTTCCACTCTCATTCAGAACAATGCCTTGACATTACCTTCACCCCAAGTAGAACACAATTAGAGGAGAAGAGTTAGAAAATCTGTGAATTCATATCTGGAATGGAAAAATCTCAGGAGTTCACAACCTTGGAGGTGGTAGAGGAGTTTACAAAAGTAAGGGACATGGTAAACACTTCACAAACATGGAGCTCTGCTGAACAAAATACTTCTTGAGAAACTGCCTCTGAGGTTGGGCACTTGAAATATATGTTGTTGTCAGAAGCATTAACTTCCTTTCTAATGAGACCATAAATGCTGTGTCTGCATCTATGTGACCTGGACGACATGGTTTCTTATTTTCCAAAGAACATGATGCAGCAGTGGTGAATTCTCTCTTTGTACTTAAACTGTGGCCACTTAGGGTAAATGTCTCCCTGTGTGGACTGTGAAGCCATTTGGTCATCCTCCAATTTTCATGGTGTTTCTTGCTGCTGAACTGGGAGTTTGTTATTTGTTTCATGAAATACAAGGTGTTCAACTGGTACACAGTGCTGGAGCGAGTTATGTCACTTGTGGTGGGTCAGGGTCTGCAGAAGAATGCACCAACCAGGCTTCTATCCCACATAGCTTGCCCCTTTGTCCATAGCAACCTGATTCTGAACATTGCCCTGAAACCTCTCCATATAAGTAAATGTCTTTACAAATAAGGGTCTGCTAGCTTCACCATGTCAGTATCAAGCCATTTGGAAGCCAATGGCTGATCCACATGCCCCAACCAAAGATGTATTATCACACACCTGCACACAATTGCTCCAAGCCCACTCTTCAGCAGGCTCCAACTTACTGGCATCTCAGTTCTACATCATTTTCATGAAACCCAGTCAATCCAGGCACAGTCTAGTACACTCATGATCAGCAATAGGACAACCAAAGTATCTCCAGTGCCAACTGGGCATGGGAATTTCAAAAATTTAATGGTATTAATCAAGCCATATTTCAAGGATGAATTTACAGGCACTATGGGTTTCAATTCATCCAGGGACCATTAAACAATAGGAAGATCATTTCAATGAAAGCTCTAAAGAACTCTCACAGGCAAGGCTTCCCAAACAGTGGCCAAAAAATCAGATGAAGCCAGGCTTATTGAGGTCTACAATGTCATGTCCATGTGTGTTTTGACTCTTAACTATGGCTGCCAAGTCTTTCAGAATAAAATCATGTGATATCTTTGCTGAGATTCCCAGTGGTCTGTGAAAAGACACACTGGGCCTAGATCTCACTTTCCAAGGGCGACTCTCAAGTGTGGCCTCCTAAAATCACTACACGATACATGACAATACTTCTCTGAGGTCAGTTTCAGAACTCAGTCTTTAAGGGGAATTACACCAGAGTTGAAGACCAGGTGGACCCAGTCATCTCTTCCAACTGCCACACAAATGACCACAATTAAAACCCAAACACTCCACACATGGCCCTCAAATTCTGCCATATAGACACTCATCATAACCTCTGGCTGGAGGTTTCCATGAGGGGTGCATCCCAAGATAGTGTCCAAAAGAAGCTCCCTTGCCCCTCATTTGCCTAAAGTCAGGGTGGACTGGACACCCTTCCTGTGAACAAGGAGTGATTAAATAGGCCTGTCATTAATAGGGCTCTGCTTCTCCAATTTGAGGACTAGTGATTGTCAGGTATAGATTCTCTATGTGATTTGGAGTCATGTAATACCCCAAGCACATATGGGCTAGCCTCTGCAGGGATTTGAAGAACTCATTTGACCCAAAGTAACCCTATTCTCACTTGATGGAAGTCAGGAAGCTAAAAGAGGAAGGCAAGAGACTTCATCCACAATGACAGATCTTTTTGCCATTTTTTATATGGATGCACACATGGGATCTTTCTTTAGATCCATCAGGTGCTGAGTACCTAAGCCACAACCTCACACAGGGCCAAGAGGCTGATTCAGACACTTACCTTTCCAAAGCAATTAAGCAAAGAGCCACAGGTGATGCCCTTTATGTGGATGAGATGTCCTAGATCAATTAGGTTTGACATTAACAAATAACATCAATCAAAATGCACCCACTATTATGGCTAGACAAGGTTTTAGGAAAGGAAAAAGATTAGAAAAACAAGAAAAAGGTATAGCAGTACCAATACAAATAGACCAAGGAACAGACGGACATGGGTTGGATTTTCAGAAAGGGCCACTGAGACAGTAAAAATTACTTGGAAATCAGAAAGACTAGTATGGGTTCCTCAGTGGCCCCTGACTAAAGAAAAGATACAAGCAGCCCATGACCTGATCAAACAACAATTAGCGGAAGGACATATACAATCTCTCTATCTCCCCATTATACACCCATTTTTGTTATCAAAAAGAAATCTGGTAAATGGAAATTATTGCAAGATTTAAGATCCATTAATAATGAGATTGTTATTATGGGACCTGCTCAATTGGGGATTCCTCAATGTTCTGCTTTGCCAAAAACCTTGTACGTTTTAGTTATAGATATTAAAGATTGTTTTTTTTTCAATTGCAATTCATCCTGAGGATAGTCCACGTTTTGCATTTACTATCCCTGCACTGAATCATGAAGGTCCTGATCAGAGATACGAATGGAAAGTACTCTCTCAAGGGATGGCTAACAGCCCAACTATGTGTCAAATTTATGTTAACAAAATAATCCAGCCACTTAGAAATCAAAATCCTGAACTACAAATATTTCACGATACGGATGATGTATTATTAGCATAGAAACATAAAAATACATTGCTAGAATGTCATGCCACACTTAAAAACTTATTAAAAAATTATAAACTAGTGATAGCAATAGATAAAGTACAATTAAATGTTCCAATTAATTATTTAGGAGTTCTATTATCTTCAACCTTGGTCAGTCCACCAAAAATTCAAATATGAGTAGATTAACTCCAATCAATTAATGACTTTCAAAAGTTATTAGGAGACATTTAATTGGATAAGGCCTTATCTAGGATTACCAACAGGAGAGTTGGGACTTTTATTTGATATCCTAGGAAGTCCATCAGATCCAAATTCACCCAGAATGTTAACGCTTGAAGCAGGAAAGGCATTAAAATCATTAAAACATATAAGGAAATTATGCATTTGGATATAATTGATATAAGTTTGCCTTTATTATTTATTGTACTACCAACAAAAAATATTCCTACTGGAGTATTTTGGCAAGAAGGTCCATTATTATGGATACATTTATCTTATTCTCTTAACACTATTCTTACTCGGTATGCTGAGGCTGTAGGACAATTAATACTCAAAGGAATAAAAGCAGCAAAGGGAGTGTTTGGAATTTCTCCCAATTAAATAATTACTCCATATACTCTGAATCAAATTGATTAGTTAGCTAATGAGTTAAATTCTTGGGCAATAATCATTTGCAAATCTAATGATTCATTTGATAACCACTTACCATCTAATCCTTTATTGTCTTTTTGGTCATCGCATCCTGTAATTTTTCCAAAAATGACAAGACAAACACCTATCAAAAATGCTCCAAATATATTCACTGATGGGTCAAATAATGGTACAGCAGCAACAGTTACACTTTATCAAACTTTTACATTTTTACTACCCAAACAGTTAGCTCAAAATGTAGAGTTTAATGCAGTATTACAAGCTTTCGTGATGCTTAAAGTATCTGTATTTAATTTATTTTCCCATAATCAGTATATAGTTAGTGCTATAGTATCACTTGAAGATGCTGGTAAGATTTCCCCTTCCTATCCTGTTTTCTCTTTTCTTTCCACTATACAAAGTCTAATCTGGGACAGAAAAGATCCGTTCTTTATAGGGCATATCAGGACATATACAGGATTGCCTGGAGCCCTTAGTTTGGGTAATGATTTAGCAGATAAAACTACACATGACATACATATTTTCTCTACAGTAGAAGAAGCTACAAATTTTCATAAAAAATTCCATGTCAATGCTAATACTATACATAAGCGCTTTAAAATAACTAAGGAACAAGCTAGACAAATAATAAAACAATGTCAAAATTGTGTGACCATTTTACCACAAGTTAATCTTGGAGTCAAACCTAGAGGATTGATACCTAACCATATTTGACAGATGGACGTCACAAACTTGCCAGAATTTGGAAAATTAAAATATTTGCATGTTACAGTTGATACTTCTTCTGAATTTTTGATGGACTCCCTTCATGCTGGAGAAAAAAAACTAAAGATGTTATAGCTCATTGCTTACAAAATTTTGCCATTGTGGGCATTCCAAAACAGTTAAAAACTGATGTTGCCCCTGGTTATACTTTTACCTCTTTTAAAGAATTTTGCTCATCATTTTGCATTACTCATATAACAGGAATCCCATACAATCCGCAGGGACAAGGCATAGTTAAATGAGCTCATCAAACTATTAAAACGTACTAATTGAACCAAAAAAAAAAAGGAATTGGGAAGGGGTATATATTCCCCAAAGATAAACTTAAAATAACCCTTTTTACTCTAAACTTTTGAAATTTGGATTCATCAGGGCTTAGTCCTGTGTAAAGGCATATGTGTCCAAAAAAATGTACATAAGCCCAAGGTACTTTGGAAGGATATTCTAACAGGACAATGGAAATGTCCTGACACAGAAATTGTCTGGAGTTGGGGGTCTGTTTGTGTGTTTCCACAGGGAGAACAGCAGCCGATTTGGATTCCAGAGAGACAAACTAAAGCGATTTCTACAGATTAAAAGAATATGATTTGGCTCAAATCCATAACAGCTGATATCCAGAACTCCAGTTTGGCTATTCTTACATCTGTGACAAAACCAGGATGCTTTTTTCAATATCTGTTTTATTATTGCCCTTTTCCATGTCATGAAGTTCTATTTTGTTTTTTGAGCTCATACAGACCTAGGTTAATGTTTTGCTGATCAGTTCTATTTTTGGACTATAGAGTTTTTAGACATTGCAATGGAGATTTCACCTGTAAAATGTTATAAGGCCTTTACTCTTATACTCTTATGTTATGTGTTGTATGTATTATATTATGTGTGCACACTTGTGTTTTTTGTTATATGTTTGAATGTACGTATGTCCATATATCATATATGATGAGCGCTCATGAAAAAATGGATCCAAATATTTTTTTTATATACACTTGATGTAAATGTTTTAATTTAAATTGGGTAAACACCTGTTGAGGATTGTTTTAAAATGTGTACAAAAACGGAGGTTAACAGATCTGTTTGTTTACTTTCACCTTTTCTTTTCATTATATTTAATAATTCTCTTCAAGACAATGTAAATTGTTAAGAAAATTGTTTTCTTTTAGTCCCTTCTGGAATTTTACATAATTTTTCTTTAGCCATTATTGCCAGAATTCCTATCTTCATCCCAGTGCCTGTAAAGACAAAGATAAAACCAATCTACAGCTTCTGCAATAGCCATCACTGAACTGCTTGCAGAACTTGCCTGGACTATGTATCACTTGTATGCATTGTGAACTCACCTGCATGCATTGTGAACAATATGTTGGTGCATCGACTTGTGGTAGTGTTGGGGTATTTTTGCTGATGATGTCATCGGTGGTACAATTTTTCCAAAAGGAGCCGTCAATTGGCTTGGTGTATCTTCCTCCCTTCTGCTGTCATGGTCGTTCAGCTAAAATTTGGGGGCCAACAGAGGTGAGACAAAGAACCTCACCCCCCGCTGGTACAAAGACCTCTCCACAGGTGTGACTGTATACTGAACCTGTAGTTAGTGACGGGTAAGATCCAATTGCAATGGTACCAACCTAAGACTGGAGGCTGACACCTTGAGGTCAGCTCATTCGATAATGGGTAAGGACAATATGTACTATTGGACAACCTAAGGCAGGCATGGTCTCTAAGCCACATGCTTGTTGTTTAAACAGAGAGGGGGAGGTGTTGAGAGCCACAGCCCAAGGGGCCAAACAAACTTTCAGACTGCCAGCTGATGATTGGCTCACAGCGGCCCCAGCAACATCAAGCTAATTGACTCCTCTGCGGTGATGCTCATTGGAGATGCTCATTGAGCAGTTTCCCCACCCTTTCAGACTGCAAGCTGATGATTGGCTCACAGCAGCCCCAGCAATATCTAGCTGATTGGCTCCTCTGTGGTAATGCCATTGGGCTGTTTCCCACCATTTTAGACTACGAAGCTGCTCATTGGGGGACTTTTTGGGCTCTGCCAACACGACCCAGCCAATCGACCTCAAGAGCAGGAGTGTGGAGGTTGAGAGCTTGTGGGAAGCCAGTAGTGGCAGTTGGGCTCTGAGGGTTTTTCCCGAGAAGCTACTTTTTAGTCATGTGTGGTACTAAAAGTAAGGTTAGTTTCTTTTGACAATTTGCTCCTGAATTGTGCCCAGCCAGATTGCAGCAATCCTAAAGTGATGGAGAAAAATAACCCCAAAAGAATAGAAATACAAGCAGTTTAGAGAGGCATGGTGTATAGTTGGATTTACCTTTTGCATGATAAAGGGTAGGTGTTATAAATCTAGTCAATTTTAAATTGAAATAGTTCTCCATGTGTTTTATAGTTAACAAATATGTGAATTCCTATCTCCCTTTATCTGTAGCCTATTCAGCACATATATTTTTGTATGTACATATAGAATCCTGCCTGGTATCACATGTACATTTTTGTTAGGTGGCTGACTTGGCAGATACAAATTTTTAGAAGAGGTCACTCCTCCTAAACGTTGTTGGAACTGAAAATTAAAACTATGGGTGAGCTTCCTAGTTGAACAATATAATACATAAATCCATGTTCAGAAAAATGAATATTTTTAGATCTGTGGATGATATATATTTCATGATGAATTTCGATTGGCATATATATTGCTACCTTTTAATATATATATACACACACACACACACTCTCCAGATTTTTCAGAATATAAAATATATGTGTCTTATTATACAATCCCTAAATGCATTCATATTCATGAATGTGGATTTAAAAACAACTGTTCACAAAGTTATTTTCAGAAATATTCATCCACCTTAAATACATATTGTATCCTAGTACTGAAATCAAAATTCAGTGAATGGTGCATAGAAGTCCTAATTTTTCTACAGTAAATGACCGACTTTAACATCAATGCAAGTAGATTCCTATAGGACATGATGTGTATTTTGACCTTCATTTTTATTCAACACTGTTACATGACTATTTCTTCAGTTTATGCACATCATAGGATACATATTTCATTCACTATTTTGCAAGTTGATAGGCTTTTGTTTCACTTTCAATCACTTCTTGCTTCAGTACACAAGTATTCCTCTATGTTTTTTGACTGGTCTTTTCATGATACTTCTTTTCATTTAAGATTTCAATAATCACTTTTAAAGCAAAACTCACACACTCTTCATGATAAACCATAAACCTAATATTACCATTAGATGTATAAATGGTTGTAATGAATGTATGTATCTCAATATAAGATTTCCTGTATATTTGCAAATATCAAATCAATCCAATATTTAAAGTTGGAACCAGTAATATTATTTATTCACAGTATGGTCTATTCATTTATTTTATCTATATTCCTAGACACAGGGAACACCTATTTGTACACCCAATACTAATTTATACACCTTCAAAATATTGCCCACAGAAATGGTGGAAGAGATACTCATGTCACCTGATCTACATATGCACTTTATCGCAGTAATATTCTGGAAACATAATGCAAAGTTCACACTTATGACTGTGCCAAAGCCTAAATGGAAAGTGTGCATGGATTACTAACAATATCCATGTCCAGATTGCCTAATGCTCTCAAATGTCAATCATATTGGTGACTAAATATTTGTTTCTTTCTAAGATTTTATACTCAACCTCTACCCTGTTGAGATGTCTAATCCTATCACTCAATTTATACTTTGCCTGATTTCTTAATATCTCCATTGATATCTGCTTCCCTATATATTTTCCCCAGTTCATCATTGTGTCTGACTCTTCACATGTGGTGACATTTACATTCACTCTCTACCGCAAACCCTATTGCTAAAGAACTTTTGGTCCAAATCCTATACTCACTTTTCTTCCTAAACCTACTGACTATCTTCCTAATCCTACCAACTATGCCTATATCAGTGGATGTTTTCTTCTACATTCAATCATCCAATTTTCAATGTCCTATGCCATTGTATATCGATTTATCTGAGACATCTGTTCAGAAGATATTTAAAAGCTAATTATCCCAATCAAGGGCCCAATGCTCTTCTGGGCTTCAAATCTTACCTAGATTTCTGTTTTTATACTTATATTTCACCTATATATTCTTGTAAATATCACAGGTTCCCAATACCATTATTCATCCAGCAGAATGATTCCTAACCCAAATCAAACCTGTTATTACCCTAACCATACACTCTTCCCTCAATCTAACTTTACAGAACAGCAGGGACAGAGTTGGTCTTACAATACAGGAATGTAGGGGATCTTCCACCTTGTGAGATCCTCATAGGACCATGCAGAAATGATTTCTGGAGAAGTTGTAGGCAGCTATGAAGGACCTGAGGGAGGAAAACTCAACTTCCATAGTAAACAACCTGGTCAGGATGAAGGGATGTGTCTTTATCAGCCTCTATCATCTTAATGTAGAGAAGATTGACCAAACCAGGCCTGTGTGGAGAGCTGTTCTCTGGTGCCTATGGTTGATACACCATTCTAAGATGTGAAAATGTCACAGGAAGTAGGGGCACCCTGCATCTCATGGGACCATTGGAAGCAACTCTTAGGACAAAGTGGTTGCCAAGGCAGTGACTTCATTCACTTCCTGACTGAGGTTACTTCACATAACGTCCTGGGTATGGAACTCTCTAAATGTGGGATTCAGAAAGCCAGGCAAGCACAACCAGTCCCAGTCCCAGTCCCAGTGGTCTCACTTTTTTGGATTTACCAAGGACAGAGTCTGTCTTTCTTGGTACCTACTAATGTGAGGATGGCCAAAAGACAGGAAAGCTAAGAAGAGGGGCCTTTCCTGAAAAATCAGGTAGTAGCTCACCACTGGCTTCTGACAACTTCACAGAGTTGGCCAAGGAGACCAGAGCTGAGACAGCACAATCCATTTTAGGGAAACATAGTATGGCCCACCAGTCAGAGGACACTAATGATATTCACAGACCTACATAGGGGAAGGAGGCGCCTTTGTGGGTGTGGATGTGAATTTCTGGTCTTGTCTCATGTTCTGAGAATAGGTAGGAAAGGCGGTTTGTTTGGTTTGTAGTGGACTGTTTCTAGTATGTCCTTTGACAAGGTGAGTGTTTCTATTTCTGTGTATCCCACTCTGTCCGTGGTTGTAGTATTAGAAAAGAGAATGCATCAATGGATGTGTCCTGTCTAGTAGAAAGCTTCCCAGCATTCATCCTGCCAATTTATGAATGGACTGTGGCTAGCCTTATCAATGGGCAAAACCTACTATCTTCTTAAGTTCCTGTTTTCATCCTGAATTCTCCAGAATAGGCTCATGGTTTTATGTCCAAGATATGTACCACCTCCAAGCTCTGTCATATGGCCATGGAGTGGATAGCTGAAGGGAATGGGAGCATCTCAGAAAACTCAGATATCAGTGTGACCAGGAAAGTCTCAGTGGAGAAACCCTGCTTTGGGCCATTTGCTTACATATTGTTCTGTTACCCTGAATGTAAGGAAGGTCTTTGGCTCAGGCCACCCCTTTGTGAAGCCTGAAGAAAACAGTATTCAAATGGAAATGAAGGGGCATCACCTGTGGCTCTTTTCTTAGTTGCTTTGGAGAGGGATGAGTCTGTATAAGGCTCTTGTCCCTGTGTGAGGCTGTGGCTTAGATTGTCAGCACCTGATGGATGTAAGGAAAGATCCCATGTGTGCAACCATAACCAAAATTCAAAAAGACCAGTCATTGTGGATGAAGTCTCTCACCTTCCTCTGTTAGGTTCCTAACCTCCATCAAGTGTGAATAGGGACCCTTGGGTCAAATGAGTTCTTCAAAGCCCTGCAGATGTGCTAGTGCTTTCTCATGACTACAAATTACAAAAAAGAATCTATACCTGACAGTTAGTAGGCCTCAAATAGTAGAAGCAGAGCAGTATTAATGGCAGGCTTATTTGATCAATCCTCGTTCACAGGAAGGGTGTCCAGGCCACCCTGACTTTAGGCAAATGAGGGGCAAGGGAGCTTCTTTTGGACACTGTCTTGAGCTGCGCCACTCATGGAAACCTCTAGCCAGAGGTTATGATGAGTGTCTATATAAAAGCAAATGAGGGCCATGTGGGAGTATTTTGGTTATAATACTGCTCATTTGTGTGGCACTTGGAAGAGATGACTGGGTCCACCAGGGATTGAAGTCTTGTGTGATTCTGATTATGGACTGTGTTCTGGAACTGACCTCAGTGAAGTATTGTGATGAATTGTGTTGGGATTTAAGAGGCCACACATGATAGTCACCCTTGGAATCTGAAATCTAGGCCGAGGTTGGTTTTCCACAGAGCACTGGGAATATCAACCAGGGTATCACATGATTTTATTCTGAAAAACTTGGCAGCCATAGTTGAGAGTCAAAACACACACGGACCTCACATTGTAGACCTCAATGGGCCTGGCTTCATGTGACGTTTTGGCCACTCTTTGGGGAGCCTTGCCTGTGAGAGTTCTCCGGAGATTTTATTGAAATGAGCTTCCTCACCATTTAATGGTTCCCGAATGAACTGAAACCCCCAGTGCCTCCAACTTCATCCTTGAAAAATGGCTAGATAAATACCCTGAAATGTTTGAAATTCCCATGACCAGTTAGCACTGGTGAAACTTTGAATGTCCTGTTGCTGATCATGAGTATATCATACAGTGACTAGATTGACTGGGTTTGATGAAAATCGTGTAGAACTGTGATGCCAGTAAGTTGGAGACTGCTGAGTAGTGGGCCTAGAGCAGTGGTGTGCAGGTGTGTGATAAAACATCTGCGGTGGGCTCATGTGAATCTGCCATTGGATTCCAAATCGCTTGTGACTGACATAGTGTAGCCAGCAGACCCTTATATGGAAATGCATCTTGTTTTATGGAGAGTTTTTAGGGCAATGTTCAGAATCAGGTTGCTAAGTTCAAGGGGGCAAGCTATCTGGGATAGATGCCTGGTTGGTTCATTCTCCTGCAGTCCCTGAACCACCACACCTGAAAGATCTCCCTCTAGCACTGTGTCCCATTTGAACTCCCTGTATTTCGTGAAGCAAATACCAAACTACCAGTGCAGCCGCAAGAAACACCACAAAAAGTGGAAAATGACCAAATGGTTTCACAGTCCCCACAGGGAGACAATTAGCCCCCAGTGGCCACAGTTTACCTACAAAGAGAGAATTCAGCACTGCTGCCTCATGTTCATTGGAAAATAAGAAACAATGTCCTTCAGGTCACATAGATGCAGAACCAGCTTCAATAGTCTCACTACAAAGGACGACAAAGCTCCTGAAAACAACATATATTTCAAGTGCCCAATCACAGATGGAGTTTCTCAAGAATTTTTTAGGCCAGCAAAGCTCCATTTTTTTGGAGGGTTTACCCTGTTCTTTACTATTGTAAACTCCACCTCCAAGTTTGTGAACAACTGAGCATATTCCATTCCATATATGTATTCACAGATTTTCGAACTCTACTCCTCTAATTGTGTCTTACTTGGGGCGAAGGTAATGTCAAGGCATTGTTCTGGATGAGAGCAGGATGATTTTTCGTAGCACATATTTACAAACACATTGGATACCTTTTCCAATTTTCCATTCGAAATACTGAATCCCTGACACTAACCCATAGCCCACAAGACTCTGACTACTTATCCTAATATGATGGAGAAAAATAATCCAAACAAAATATAAATACAAGCAGTTCAGAGGAGGCATGGTGTATAGTTGGATTTGCCTTTTGCATTATATAGTGTAGTAGTTATAAATCTAGTCAATTTTTTTGTTGAAATTGTTCTCCATGTGATTTTATAGTTAACAAATATGTGAATTCCTGTCTCCCTTTCTCTGTAGCCAATTTGCACATGTATTTTTATATGCACATATAGAATCCTACAAGGTATGAAAAGTACATTCTTGTGAGGTGGATGACGTGGCAGATACACATTGTGAGAAGAGATCACTTCTCCTTAACGCTGTTGGAAGTGAAAATTCGACCTTTTGGTGAGCTTCCTAGTTGAACAACACTATACATAAATCCAAGTTCAGTAAAATGAGTATTTTTTAATCCGTGGATGATATATATTTCATGGTGAATTTTGATTGGCATATATATATCTACTTTTTAATGTCTGTGTGTGTGTGTGTGTGTGTGTGTTTGTGTATATATATACAGAATCTCCAGATTTTTCAAAATATGAAATACATGTGTCTTATTATACATTCCCTAAAATCATTCATATTCATATATGTAGATTTATTATAAACTTTTCACAAGATTATCCTCAGAAATATTCATCCACCTGAAATACATATTTGTTTCCTAGTACTGAAAACTATCTTCAGTGAATGGTGTATACAAACCCTAATATTAATACAGTAACTGACCAAGGTTAACATCAATGCAAAATGATTCCTATGGGACATGATGTGTATTTTGAAGTTCATTTTTATTCAAAACTGGTACATTACTATTTCTTCAATTTATGCACATGATAGGATTTATATTTCATCCACAAGTTCGCTAATTCAGAGGCATTTGTTTCACTTTCAATCACTTCCTGCTTCAGAACACATGTATTCTTCCATGTTTCTTGACTGGTCTTTTCATGGGACTTCTTTCCAAACACATTATTTTCGATTTCCATAATCACTTTTGAAGCAAAACTCACACACCTTTCATGATAAACCATAACCTTAATTTGACCAATAGATGTATAACTAGTTTGAATGAATGTACGTATATCAATATAAGATTTCTTATATATTTTAAAATATGAATACAATGCATTATTTAAAGTGGAACCAGTTATATTATGTATTCACAGTGTGGTCTATTCATGCATTATCTCTATATTAATAGACACAGGGTACACCTCTTTGTACCCCCAATACTAACTTATTCATCTTCAAAATATTGCTCCCAGAAACGGTGGAAGAATTACTCGTGTCACCTGATCTACATATACATTTTATCACAGTAATATTCTGGACACAAAATGCAAAGGTCACACTTATTATTGTACCAAAGCCTAAATTGAAAGTGAACATGGATTAATAAACACAGCCATGTCCAGGTTGCCTAATGCTCTAAAATATCAATCCAATTGGTGACTACATATTGTTTTCTTACTAAGATCATATATTCAAATTCAACCCTGTTGAAAATGTCTAATCCTATCACCCACTTTATACTTTGCCTGATTTTGTAATGGCTCTATTGATATCTGTTTTCCTACATATTTTCTCTGGTTCACCATTGTGATTGACTCTTCACATGGGCTGACATTTACATTCACACTCTTAAAGAAACCCTATTGCTAAAGAACATTTTTTTCCAAAACCTATTCTCACTCTTCTTCATAAACCTAACGATGATCTTCCTAAACCTATCCCTTTTGACTGGATGTTCTCTTCTACATTCAATCATCCAAGTAAACATTGGGCGAGCTTTGGAGGAAGAGACCACCAAAAGATTATCTCATGCAACAGCAAAGGGTTTATTGGGGGTCCAGCATGCAGGGGATCAGAGCTCACTTAAATAGAGCAGAGAGCCCTGAGAAGAGCTTAAGCAGAGGTTATATACTTTCCTTGGGGAGGGCAGGGAGCGAAGTTTATTGATGGGTCAGGGTGAGTGGGTGGTGTGCGTTCAACCGGGTGAGGGAGTACAATCTGCAGTTTGGCAGTTGGGGACATGACATTCTGGGAACAAGATTAGCAAACAGTTCTCAAGATTTCAACAGTGTTTTGTTAAGCATACAGAAAAACAGGAAGTGACAAGTACCTATTTTATTAACCTTTCATTCCCCATTTCTTCTGCTTGCTACTTTTAATCATAAAAGTGATCATTGGGGGGTGTCATATTCTATGTCTGCTAGTGAGGTGTTACCATAATTTTAACTTGTCCAATTTGAGCTTGGAGAAAAGAAATTACATGGTTGAGCAAACAAGGTTTTATATTTAGCAATAATATGGAGATTATTATTGGACAGGCCAGGGTTGATAAAAACGTAGTCAAACAGAGGACTATGTGAACCAAGACTCAAACCACCCTTTTTTGGCCTCTCTCTCTCATTGATGCTCTTCAAGGTGTCTTTTTAAATTACTCATAATTTTTTTTACAACTCCAGTATGGTCGGAATAAACACAACATTCTTCCCTCAATGCAGCACAACGGTCCCTTTCTCTCATGAAGAGGAGGTCCAACCCTCAACTGTTCTGTAAAAGAACTTCAGAGCGAGAGGTTAAAGATTCCTGCAAAGCTGTTATGGAGGTTTCTAATATATTTAAGTTTTGGTCTATTTCTGCTTCTAACTGGGTCATTTGTTGTGTCCCATGGACCAGGACAGTGGTTTCTGTGCCCACCCTTGTGGCAACTCCTATTCTTTATAGGATGGCTAAAGTGAGGGACATATGTTCCCAGTGAAACCGGGTTGTATGCCCCACCTATTTGATCTTCAAATGAACCTGCGTCATGATAGAGCATTCTGGGTAACATCTGCACCATTACACAATTAATCACATCCGTTTTCCATTTCATGAAAACATCAACAATGTTTTAGTATATAGAATTATACTGTTGTAGGGACGGACAAGGCAAGGCACCTAAGATAGCACCAAATACAGTGAAACAGTCCTATTTGGTTGCACCCAGATTCAGAGGGCATTGCTTTGTTTGTAATAAAATAATCTTCTGAATTCCAAGTTTAGGTAGTTTCAGAATTTTGTACCCAACATGTAAGAGAAGTGGCTCAGAAGATCACACTCTGCAGAAGTTCACAAAAAGCTGTTTTTGTTTCTGTTTTTTTTTTTCTCTGTTCTGGGCAAGTTAACTTTTCAAGGACAACTGGGTGGTGGAGAGCTTTTACTTCCCTTTCTTTTTTCCCCCTGCCAGCTGTTACCATGGAGCCCAGATGGTAACTTCTTTATCTTAGAAATGTTGCCATCTCTGTGAAGCCCCAGCTCAAGGCCAGAGGAATTGTTCACATATTTTGTGAAAAACTAGTAAGGGGGTGTCTACCTTAAGAGTGCTGATTTTTTTTAGCCAGTGGCCAAGTGAAACAGGGCAACATTAAAAGAAGAAGGTTATCTACACTGAAATCGTTTATAGGGACTTTTTTGCTGAAAGTCCTAAAGTCAGCCATTGTGAAGACTCCTGAAGAAGGTCAGTGAAAACTTTTCTGTAGGCCTGGTTCAGACGGGGGAGACGGAGAAGTCAGGGCTTAGAGCAGCTTCATGGATCTGAGAATGAGAAAGGAGAGATGTAAAAGAATAATGGGAAAGGGGTTTGGGATATTCCTAGCAACAAAACTTGAGCAGTTTTACAGGTAAAGCAGAGGGGAAGAAGGGAGTGAGTATCCACAAAGCCTGTGAGGGACTTTAAATTTTTAGTAACCTGTTTTCAGTGATGAAAAAGCAACTTTAAAGGCCATTTTAATTACATTTGGATAGGGGTCTGAGGGCTCTCCTCAGCTGGTTTGAGCTATGGGTTAGCTGGTAAGAGGACCTGGTGGGACCCAGTGCGGGCAGTGACAAGAGAAGAGAGGAGTGAGTTGGTGGAGGGGTACCTCAGTACCTGCTTCTCAGCCAGGGGGCAATGGTCTGAGAAACGGTGTTGGTTTGGGTTTTTGATCTAGTAATTGAAGGGAAGAAATCAGGTTGCTGAGTTTGGAGTGACAGCAGATAGTCTGAAGAAGAAGGCTGAGGGTGAGGATCTATTGGAGAAGCATAGTTCAGGATGTGAGCGAAGGAGGGAAAATGCCTCCACATAGGGGAATCTCCTTTTACCCTTTTGAGCACTTGCAGAAGTTAAAAAGGTCACACAGTATTTGACAATCTAGAGACCCTTCTGGGGGCCATGGGTTTTGGTTATCTAATTGGTCATATGGCCAATGCTGTGTACAGAATTTGATGAGGAGTTCGGGTTCCATCAGGCAGCCCCTGTATGTTCACATCCCCATGACTTACAGAAGAAATTGGCTTTTCCCCCACACAGCTGTTGCTGTTTGTGGCTTTGATTGTCTGCCGGGCAAACATAGTAATCTAGGCTAGCCAACCTGCACCTGGCTTACCTGTCCTTACATCCATAATGTTTGTTTCCATTATCTATGGTACGGAAGGTATTTAATGGAATTTTAGTGGGATCCTCTTCATCAGGTATATCCTAATAGGAAAGACCTATAGCCAGCTAACAAATGTCTGGGTGGAGAAATGGCCACCAGGTCCCAAAGTGGGCTATATGTGAGATAGATTATACTTCTTGTCCAGTAGGATTTGTGATCACCCATCGCTGCTGAAAGGGCTGATGAGGGTTAGGACTACTGGTGGTCAAGGGGAGACTCTAAAGCCTCATCCACCTGGCGAATACACAATTTGAAAGGGTTACCAGTCTTTTCCAGTTTCCAGGCAGAGTCTGGACAGGGTGTAGGCTTGAGATGAGAGGCCTGGATCCAGGAAGTGATTCTGTCTACCTTTACCACTGTAGGTGTTATAAGTAGCACCTGCTATGGTCCTTTCCAGTGGGGTTCCAGGGATGACACCTGATGTTGTCTTACATAGACAAAGTCTGTTACTTGATATTGATGTGGAGTCCCCTCATCTCCAGGTTGGTAGGCAGTGGCCAGCTGTTTTCACAGGTATCGCTGAGTTCTTTCAAGAGCTTTAACTCTGTCAAGCAAGGGGGTGTGGAAGGGATCGTTAGGTCTTAGAGTTGGGGTTAGGTCCCTTACTGGAATAGGGGCCCCATAGGAAATTTCATAGTGGGTGAGGTTACACAAAGAAACAGAGGGAGAATTTCTTGCATGAATCATTGCATAAGGCAGAAGCATTGTCCAATCTTTTATGCCGGTCTCTAAGCTTAATTTCATTAAGGTCTCTTTAATGGTTCTATTCATTCATTCTACCTGTCCTGAACTCTGTGGTCTATAAGCACAATGTAATCCCCAGGGTACTGGCTAACCCCTAACGTACCTGGGTCACGAATGCAGGTCCCTGTTACCTTAGGCAGGTCATATCTTGGAAAAAAATCTTCCAGGATCTTCTTGACCACCATTTTTGCTGTTTCTTTCTTTCTTTTTTTTTTTTTTTTTTTGGTGGGGAAGGCTTCAGTCCATCCTGAAAATGTATCTACAAAGACTAGGAGATATTTAAGTCCATACCTTGCATGCTTAATTTCAGTAAAGTTCACTTCCCAGAATTGTCCTGGTCTTTTTCCTCCTAGGTGCTTTCCTCCAGGAAGCTTGGAAGGGTAAGCATTAACCAATTGATGGACCCGACAGGCTTTTGTTACCCTTCAGTCCTTTTGCTGTGATTTGGTTAGTGGAAAACTCTGTTCTTGATCCTTCAGGAATGCCTGCAGTTTCTTTGAACCAAGTTGAGTGAGTTGATGTACATTATCTACTGACATAGTTAGAGCCATGACTATAGGAGTTTTTACTGAAGGATTTAGAAATCCCACTTGGTTGCCTTCAGGGTTAAAAGTTATTTTGGCACAGAGCTTGGTGAGCAGATCTCTGCCTATCAATGGGGCCAGGCATTCTGCGATTACTAGGAAGGATTGATGGATTTTCATTTTCCCAGGTCCATGGTCCTCTTAGTTGTCCAAGCCCGATACTTACTGCCATTTGCCCCTTGAACTAGAGACCTTTAATTTGATAGATGGCCCAATGGGGCCTTAAGGGCTGAGTATATTGCCCCTGTATCCACTTCAAAGTTTACTGGGGTCCCCTACACTTCAAAAGTTACCCTGAGCTCGGGGAGGAGATGTGAGCCCCGACTTTCGGAGTCATCCTCAAGAGTCAGAATGGCTGGCTGGAGTGGCTGTCTCTTTCTAGGGCACTCTTTGGCCCAGTGTCCTTTTTCTTTACAGTAGGCACAGTGATCTGAGGCAAGGAGTGGCCTCTGGCGTGGGCCCAGGTATCCCTTCCTGTCTCCCTGTTTCTTAATTTCTGGCCTATTTGTTGTTGTGACCAGGACCTTAGTCAGTGCCTTAGTCTGTCTTTTGTTTCTTTTATCCTCCCTTTGCTCCCTTCTCTTCCTCAATTTCTCTCTTAAAGTATACCTTCTCGGCTTCTCTGACTAAATCTCTCAAAGTCATATCTTGTAATCCATCTAAGCATTTTAACTTTCTTTTAATATCCGGGGCAGCTTGCCCAATAAAGGCCATTGTGACAGATGCCTTTTGATCCTCTGCCTGAGGATTGAAAGGAGTATATCTTCCATATGCTTCCATAATTCTCTCTAGAAACATAGAGAGAGGTTCTTCAGGCCCTTGAATAATCTCTCTTACCTTGGCCTAATTTGTTGGTTGCCTAGCGGCCGCATGGAAACCCACTATTAGAGCCCGGCGATAAGTGAACAGATGCTCCCTACCTTCAAAGATTTTGGGGCCACAGTTGGGTTGGTTCAAAAGAAAGCTGGCTTTGATTATCTTGGGAAGTTGTGTCAGTCACGCATCTGGTCAGAGGATATTTTTTTCCAGCTTCCAGGAGTATTCTATTTTGATCCCCTGTCATGAAGACAGTCCCTATGAGTTGTTGGCAGTCATCCCAAGTAGGCTAGTGTGAAAACATCAATGACTCAACCAGACCTGTGTGCCACGTGGGGTCCTCAGAAAAAGTGGGATTGTTATATTTCCAATTATGTACGTCTGAAGAGGAGAATGGCCAAAACTGGTAGGCTTGCATTATTTCCCCCATGGCCGTCGTCAATCATTGGCCCATAGTGATGGAGGGGGAGCATTATGGGAGTTCCAGGGTTTTCAACCATTTGCTGCTGGCGAGTTCCTATAGCCGGGCCAGCTTCCTCAAGGGAAGGAAGGGCTGTGTGTGCCACTGGGGAGCTATCTGGAGGGCGCTGTGCTCCTCCAATTGCAGAGAGGCTGAGTCAGCAGCAGGGGAATCACTTAGAGGGTGTTGGGGGTTGGGGGAAGAGGGCAGGGGATAAGGAGGGGGAGGAGAATCCAGTAGAGTCAAATCTTGTGACTCAGGGAGAACAGAGGGTGGAGAAGGAAGAAGAGCAGAGGGTTTGAGAGATCATGGGGGAAAGAGTAGGAGCGGGGGCACCGGTAAGGAAAGGTTTCACCCATGGAGGAGGAGATTTGCAGAGGTCCTGCAAAGTTAAGATATATGGCTGTTGATCCAGATGGCTATGTGGCCCTGGCTAAAAGACAATATCTCTGACTTTTTAAATTAGTGGGAAGTAGAAAGATCCTTCTAGAGGCCATCCGACTCCAAAGGTGGGCCATTCTGAGGCACAGAGCGTCTTCCAGGTCCAGTGTTTTACTAAATAAAAAAGATTCTGAGCCCTTAAGTGGACTTTGGGCCAGTGATCAAATGGTCAGGGACAGAGGCATTGAAGTGCTCTGTCCCATAATGAAAGATACACAAACAGTGAAAGCCACGACACATGGGGTCTCACATCCGCTGCTGCTGGATTTCAGTGAAACCTCCATATGAAAAGGTCGGGCAAGCCTCGGAGGAAGAGACCACAAAGAGATTGTCACATGCAACAGCAAAGGGTTTATTGGGGGTCCAGCATGCTGGGGCTCAGAGCTCAATTGAAAAGAGATGAGAGCCCTAAGAACACCTTAAGCAGAGTTTATATAATTTTCTTGGAGAGGGCAGGGAGGAAAGTTTATTGATGGGTCTGGGTGAGTGGGCAGTTTGCGTGCACACGGGTGAGGGAGTACATTCTGCAGTTTGGCAGTTGGGGAGAGCACATTCTGAGAACAAGATTAGCAAAGAGTTCTCAAAATTTCAAAAGTGTTTTGTTAAGCATACAGAAAACAGGAAGTGACAAGTACCTATTTTATTAACCTTTCACTACCGACTATCCCTTTTTGACTGGATGTTCTCTTCTACATTCAATCATCCAAGGTACAAGGTCCTAGGCCATTTAATATTGATTACTCTGACACATCTGTGCAGAACCTAATTCAAAGCTAAGTAGCCCAATCAAGGGCCCAATTCTCTTCTGGGCTTCAAATCTTACCTAGATTTCTGTTTTCATACATATATTTCACCTATATGTTCTCATACATATCACAGGTTCCCAATACCATTATTCATCCAGCAGAATGATTCCTAACCCAAATCGAAAATGTTATTAACCCTAACTGTACACGTCTCCCTCAATCTAACATTACAGAGAGGAGGGACAGAGTTAGTCTTACAATTCAGGAATGTAGTGGATCTTCCACCTGCTGAGAACCTCAAAGGTCCATGCAGAAATGATCTCTGGAGAAGACGTAGGAAGCTATGAAGGACCTGTGAGAGTAAAAGTCATCTTACATGACAAACAACCTGGCCAGGATGAAGGATTGTGTCCAAATCAGCCTCTCTCGTCCTAATGTAGAGAAGATGGACCAAACCAGGCCACTGTGGAGAGCTGTTCCCGGGTTCCTATGGTTGATATACCAATCTAACTTGTGAAAGTGTCACAGGAAGTTGGGGCAGCCACCATCTCATGTGACCCTTGGAAGCAACTGTTAGGACAAAGTGGTTGCCAAGCCAGTGAACTCATTCAGTTCCTGAAGGAAGTGACCTCACCTCACTTCCTTGGTGATGGAACTCTCTGAACATGGGATCCAGGAAGCCAGGCATCCAAGCCAGTCTCAGTCCCAGTCCCTGTTGGCTCACTTGTTTGGGTTTAGCAAGGACAGAGTCAGTCTTTCTTGGTACCTACTGATGTGAGAATGGCCGAATACCAGAAAAGCTCTGAAGAGGGGCCATTCCTGAGAAAGCAGGTAGTGGCTCACTCCTAGCTCCTGACAACTTCACAGAGTTGGCCAAGGAGACCAGATCTGATAAAGGACAGGCCATTTTGGGAGAACATAGTATGGTCCAGAAGTCAGAGGACACTCCGGATAGTCACAGACCTACTTGAGGGAAGCAGGTGCCTTTTTGGGTGTTGGTGTGGGTTTGTGGTTTTGTCTCATGTTCTGAGAACAGGTGAGAAAGACGGTTTTGTGGTTTGGAGTGAAATGTTTCTTCTAAGTCGTTTCACAGGGCGTGTGTTTCTATTTCTGTGTATCTCACTGTGTCCGTGGTTGTAGACATTAGAAAAAAGAATGCATCAATGGATGTGTCCTGTCTATTAGAAAGCTTCCGAGCATTCATCCTGCCCAATTAATGAATGGACCAGGGCTTGCATAATCAATGGGTAACACCTGCTATCTTCCTAAGTTCCAGTTTTCTTCCTGAATTCTGGCCACTCTCCAGAATAGGCTCATGGTTTTGTGTCCAAGATATGTACCACCACCAAGCTCTGTCACATGGCATTATACTGGATAGCTGAAGGGAATGGCTTAGATTGTCAGCACCTGATGGATGTAAAGAAAGATCCCATGTATGCATCCAACACCAAAATGGCCAAAAGAGCAGTCATTGTGGGTGAATTCTCTTGTCTTCCTCTGTAAGGTTCCTGACCTCCATCAAGTGAGAATAAGGATCCTTTGGGTCTAATGAGTTCATTAATACCCTGCAGAGGCTAGCCCATTGGTGCTTGGGTTTTATCATGACACCAATACACATAAATAATCTAAACCCCACAGTCAGTAGGCCTCAAATTGGAGAAGTGGAGCAGTATTAAATGCAGGCCTATTGGATCACTCCTGTTTCACAGGAAGGGTGTCCAGGCCACTCAAACTTTAGGCAAACGAGGGGCAAGGGAGCTTATTTTGGATACTGTCTTGTACTGTGCTCCTCATGGAAACCTCTAGCAAAAGGTTATGTTCAGTGTCTATATGGAAGAAAATGAGGGCCATGTGGGATTTTTTTGGTTTCAATTGTTTTCATTTGTGTGGCGGTTGGAAGAGGTGACTGGGTCCACCTGGGCTTGAACACTGGTGTGATTCCCCTTAGAGACTGAGTTCTGAAACTGACCTCAGAGAAGTATTGCCATGACTTGTGTTGGGATTTTAGGAGGACACACATGAGAGTCACCCATGGAAACTGAGATATAGGCCCAGGGTGCCTTTCCACAGAGCACTGGGAATCTCAGCCAGGATATCACATGATTTTATTCTTAAAGGCATGTCAGCCATAGTTGAGAATCAAAACAAACATGGACCTCACATTGTAGACCTCAATGAGCCTGGCTTCATGTGACCTTTTGGCCACTCTTTGGAAAGCCTTGCCTGTGAGAGTTCTCCGTAGCGTTCATTGAAATGAGCATCCTCACCATTTAATGGTTCCTGAATGAATTAAAACCCACAGTGCCTCCAACTTCATCCTTTAAAAATGCCTAGATAAATACCATGAAATTTTTGAATTTCCCATGACCTGGTTGCACTGGGAACCTTTGGATGTCCTACGTCATTCCTGAATGTATCAGGCAGTGCCTTGATTGACTGGGATTCATAAAAATGGTGCAGAACAGAGATACCAGTAAGTTGGAGCCTACTGAGTGGTGGGCCTAGAGCAGAGGTGGGAAGGTGTATAATAAAACATCTTTTTGGGGCCAGGTCAATCTGCCATTAGCTTCCAAATGGCTTGTTACTGACATGGTGCAGCCAGCAGAATGTTCTATGAAAAGGCATATTGTTATATGGAGAGATTTCAGGGCAATGTTCAGAACCAGGTTGCTATGGACAAGGGGGCAAGCTATGAGGGATAGAAGCCTGCTTGGTGCATTCTCCTGAGAACCCTGACCCACCGCACAAGACAGAACTCCCTCCAGCACTGTGTCCCATTTGAACTCCTTTTATATCGTGAAGCAAATACCAAAGTCCCAGTGCAGCAGCCAAGAAACACCATGAAAATTGGAGGATGACCAAATGGCTTCACAGTCCCCACAGGGAGACACTTAGCCCACAATGGCCACAGTTTACCTACAAAGAGAGAATTCAGCACTGCTGCCTCATGTACATTGGAAAATAAGAATCCATGTCCTCCAGGTCACATAGATGCAGACCCAGCTTTGATGGTCTCACTAGAAAGAAAGCAAAAGCTCCTGACAACAATATATATTTCAAGTGCCCGACCACATAGGCAGTTTCCCAAGAAGTCTTTAGGGCACCAGAGCTCCACGTTTGTGGAATGTTTACCGTGTCCCTTACTTTGGGAAACTCCTCTAACACCTCCAAGGTTGTGAACTCCTGAGCATATTCCATTCCAGATATGTATTCACAGATTTTCTAACTCTTCTCCTCTAATTGTGTATTACTTGGGGCGGAGTTAATTACAATAAAATTTTCTGGAAGAGATTGGGAAGATTTTTGTGTAGCACATATTTGCATACACATTGTGTTCATTTTCCAATTTTCCATTCGAAATACTGATTCCCTGACACTAACCCATAGCCTACTAGACTCTGACTACTAATCCTAATGTGATGGAGAAAAATAACTCAAACAGAATAGAAATACAAGCAGTTCAGAGGAGGGGTGGTGTATAGTTGGGCTTGCCTTTTGCAATATATAGGTTTGGAGTTATAAATCTAGTCGATTTTTATTTGAAATAGTTCTCCATGTGTTTTTAAAGTTAACAAATATGTGAATTCCTGTCTCCCTTTCTCTGTAGCCTATTCAGCACATGTATTTTTATATGCACATATTGAATCCTACCTGGTATCACACGTACATAATTGTGAGTTGGCTAACTTGACTGATACAAATTGTGAGAAGAGATCACTCCTCCTAATCGCTGTTGGAACAGAAAATTCAACCTATGGGGGAGCTTCCTAGTTGAACAACATTATATATAAATCCATGTTCAGTAAAATAAATATTTTTGGATATGTGGACGATATAAATTTCACGATGAATTTTGATTGGCATATATATTGCTACTTTTTAATTTCTCTGTGTGGGTTTTGTGTAATATATATATATATATATATATATATATATATATATATATATATATATTCTCCAGATTTTTCAAAATGTTAAATATATGTGTCTTATTATACACTCCTAAATTCATTATTGTTCATATATTTGGATTTCTAATCAACTTTTCACAAGATTATTCTCAGAAATATTCATCCACCTGAACTACATATCTGTTTCTTAGTACTGAAAACTAAAATCAGTGAATGGTATATACAAATACTAATATTTCTACAGTAACTTACCCAGTTTAACATCAGTGCAAGTAGATTCCTATGTTCCATGATGTCTATTTTGACGTTCATTTTTATTCAACACTGGTATATTAGTTTTCTTCATTTTATGTACATCATACGATATATATTTCTTCCACAATTTAGCAAATTTATAGGCATTTGTTTCACTTTCAATCACTTCCTGCTTCAGAACACATGTATTCCTCCAGCTTTCTTGACTGGTTTTTTCATGACACTTCTTTCCGAACACATTGTTTTCGATTTCCATAATCACTTTTGGGGCAAACTCACATACCCATCATGATTAACCATAACTCTATGATTACCATTAGATGTATAACTGTTTGGAATGAATGATTGTATATCAACATAAAATTTCTTTTGTATTTTCAGATATCAATTCAATCCAATATAAAAAGTGTGACCTGTTATATTATTTATTCACAGTATGGTCTATTAAGGTATCATCTCTATATTCATAGACCCAGGGTCTACGTATTCGTATCCCCAATACTAATTTATAAGTCTTTAAAATATTGCTTTCAGAAATGGTGGACTCTAGTCAGGTGGACTCTAGTCACCTGATATACATATACATTTCATCACAGTAATATTCCTGACACAAAATGCAAGGGTCACACTTATGACTGTACCAAAGCCTAAATTGAATGTGAGCATGTATTACTAACAATATCCATGTCCTGGTTCCCTAATGCTCTCAAATATTATTCCTATTGATGACTACATATCTGTTTCTTCCTAAGATTATATATTCAAACTCAACCCTGTTAATAATGTCTTATCCTACCACTCACTTTATACTTTGCCTGATATTCTAATGTCTCCATTGATATCTGCTTCTATTACCTTTTCTCCAGTTCATCATTGGGAATGACCCTTCAAATGTGCTGTCATTTACATTCACTCTCTCACCAAAACCGTATTGCTAAAGAACTTTTGGTCCAACTCCTAGACTCACTCAAATGGGTTCTTCAAAGCCCTGCAGAGGGCAGCCCAGAGATTATTGGGTTTTCTCATGACTCCAATTCACATAAAGTATCTAAACCCCACAGTCAGTAGGCCTCAAATTCGAGAAGCAGAGCAGCATTAATGGCAGGCCTATTTGATCACTTCTGGTTCACAGGAAGGGTGCCCAGGCCACGCTGACTTTAGGCAAATGAGGGGGAAGGGAGCTTATTTTGGACACTCTCTTGGACTGTGTTCCTCATGGAAACCTCTAGCAAGAGGTTATGATGAGTGTCTACATGGAAGAAAATGAGGGCCATGTGGGAGTGTCTTGTTTTTAATTGTGGTCACTTGTGTGGCGGTTGAAAGAGATGAATGGGTCCACCTGGGCTTGAACTCGGGTGTGATTCCCCTTAGAAAAGGAGTTTTGGAAATGACCTTAGAGATGTATTGCCATGAATTGTGTTGGGATTTTTGGAGGCCAGGCATGAGAGTCGCCCACGCATGACAATACGCCTCAAATTGGAGAAGCAGAACTTATTGTTCAAATCCTTTACTCACCCTTCTTTTTAATCCTACCGTCTACCTTCCTAATCCCAGATAAATACCATGATATATTTGAAATTCCTATGACCAGGTGGCACTGGAGAATCTTTGGATGTCCTGTTTCTGATCATGAGTGTACCAGACAGTGGCTTAATTGACTTGGTTTTATGAAAATTGTGTAGAAGAGAGAAGTCAGTAAGTTGGAGCCTGTTGATTAGTGGGCCTAGAGCAGTGGTGTGCAGATGTGTGATAAAACATCTGTGGTGGGGTCATGTGGATCTTCCATTGGCTTCCAAATGGCTTGTGACTGAAATAGTGTAGCCAGCAACCCTTATATATAAAGGCATCTCGTTATATGGAGAGGTTTAACGTCAATTTTAAGAAACAGGTTGCTATGGTCAAGGGAACAAGCTATGTTGGATAGAAGACTTGTTGGTGCATTCTCCTGGAGAACCTGACCCATCACACGTGACAGAACTCCCTCTAGCATTTTTTCCCAGTTGAACTCATTGTATTTCGTGAAGTAAATACCATACTCCCAGTGCAGCAGCAAGAAACACCACAAAAAGTGAAGGATGACCAAATGGCTTCACAGTCCACATGGGGAGACACTTAGCCCTGAGTGGCCACAGTTTACCTACAAAGAGAGAATTCAGCACTGCTCCCTTATGTTCATTAAAAAAAAAAAGAAACCATGTACTCCAGGTCACATAGATGCAGAGCCATCTTTGATGGTCTCACTACAAATGAAGCTAAAGCTCCTGACAACAACATATATTTCAAGTGCCCGAATTCAGAGACAGTTTCTCAAGAAGTTTTTAGGACAGCAAAGCTTCATGTTTGTGGAGTGTTTACCCTGACCCTAACTTTTGGAAACTCCTCTTCCACCTCCAAGGTTGTGAACTCCTGATTATGTTCCATTCCATATATGTATTCACAGATTTTCTAACTCTTCTCCTCTAATTGTGTCTTATTTGGGGTGAAGGTAATGTCAATTCATTGTTCTGGATGAGAGTGGAAATATTTTTGTGTGGCACATATTTGCATACACATTGGATTCATTTTCTTATTTTCCAATCAAAATGATGAAACCATGACACTAACCCATACCCTACTAGACTCTGACTACTAATCCTAATATGATGGAGGAAAAATAACCAAAACAAAATAGAAATACATGCAGTTCAGTGGAGGCATGGTGTATATTTCCACTTGCCTTTTACATGATAAAGTGTAGGTGTTATAAATCTAGTCAATTTTTGGTTAAAATAATTCTCCATGTGTTTTTAAAATTAACAAATATGTGAATTCCTGTCTCCCTTTCTCTATAGACTGTTCAGCAAATGTATATTTATATTCACATATAGAATCCTACCTGGTATCACAGGTTAATTTTTGTGTGTTGTCTGACTTGAAAGATACAAATTGTGAGAAGAGATCCCTCCTCCTAAACGCTGTTGAAACTGAAAATTCAACCTATGGGTGAGCTTCCTAATAGAAAATCATTATACAAAAATCCATGTTCAGTAAAATAATTATTTTTGCATATGTGAATTATATATATTTAATGATGAATTTCGATTAGCATATGTATTGCTACTTTTTATAGTCTGTGTGTATGTTTTGTGTATATATATATATATACTCTCCAGATTTTTCAAAATATGAAATATATGTGTCTTATATACACTCCCTAAATTTATTCATGTTCATGTATTTAGATTTATAATCGATTTTTCACCAGATAATTCTCAGAATTATTCATCAACTTGAAATATATATTTGTTTCTTAGTACTGAAAACTAACTTCAGTGAAAGCTGCATACAAATCCTAATATTTCTAGAGTAACTGACATAGTTTAATATCAATGCAAGTAGACTCCTATGGGACATGATATATAATTTGACGTTCATTTTTATTCAACACTGGTACATTACTATTTCTGCAGTTTATGCACATCATAGGATATATATTTTATCCACAAGTTCACAAATTTTTAGACATTTGTTTCAATGTCAATCACTTCCTGATTCAGAAAACAAGTATTCCTCCATGTTTCTTGACTGGTCTTTTCATGAGACTTCTTTCCAAAAATATTATATTTGATTTCCATAATCAGTTTGAAGCAAAACTCACACACACTTCAGGATAAACCACAACCCTAATATTACCATTAGATGTATAACTGGTTGAAATAAATGTATATATATATCAATATAAGATTTCCTGAATATTTTTAGATATCAATTTAATCCATTATTTAAAGTTGGAACAAGTAATATTATTTATTCACACTACGGTCTATTCATGCATTATCTCTATATTCATGGACACAGGGTACATCTATTTTTACCCACAATACTAATTTATACGTCTTCAAAATTGGCTCCAAGAAATGGTGGAAGAAATACTCATGTTACCTGATCCACATATACATTTTATCACAGTAATATTCTGGTCAGAAAATGCAAACATCACACTTATGATTGTACCAAAGTCTAAATGGAAAATGAACATGGATTACTCAAAACATCCATGTCCAGGTTGCCTAATGCTCCCACTTGTCAATCTTGTTGGGGACTACATATTTGTTTTTTCCTAAGATTATATATTCAAACTCAATCATATTGAAAATGTCTAATCCTATCACTCACTTTACACTTTGCATGATTTCCTAATGTCTCTATGGATATCTGCTTTCCTACATATTTTCCCCATTCATCATTGTGACTGATTCTTCATACGTTCTGACATTCATATTCACTCTCTACCAGAAAACCTATTGCTAAAGAATTTTTGGTCCAAACCCTATACTCACTCTTCTTTTTAAACTTACCAACTGTCTTCCTAATATTACCAACTATCCCTTTTAGCCTGGATGTTCTCTTCGACATTCAATCATCCAAGGTACAAGGTCCTATAACATTGTATATCGATTTATCTGAGACATCTGTGCAGAACATAATTCAAAGCTAAGTATCCCAATGAAGGTCCCAATGTCGTTCTGGGCTTCAAATCATACCTAGATTTCTGTTTCCATACTTATTTTATACTTATTTTACCTATATATTCTTGTAAATATTGCATGTTCCCAATAGCATTATTCATCCAACAGAATGACTCCTCACCAAAATCGAACCTGTTATTAACCCTAACCATACACTGTTCCCTCAATCTACCTTTACAGAAGAGCAGGGACAGAGTTTGTCTTACAATACAGGAATGTAGGGAATCTTCCACCTGCTTAGAAACTCAATGGTCCAAGCAGAAATGATCCCTGGAGAAGTATTAGGCAGCTATGTAGGACCTGAGAGAGCAAAAGTCATCTTCCATGGCAAACAACCTTGTCAGGATGAAGGGTTGTGTCTGAATCAGCCTCTCTATTCTTAATGGAGAGAATATGGACCAAACCAGGACTATGTGGAGAGCTGTTCCTGGTTCCATATGGTTGATATACCATTCTAACTAGTGAAAGTGTCAGAGGAAGTAGGGTAGCCTCCATCTCATGGGACCCTTGGAAGCAACTGTTAGAACAAAGTGGTTGCCAAGGCAGTTAACTCATTAAATTCTTGAAATAAGTGACCTACCTCACTTCTTTGGTGATGGAACTCTCTGAATTTTGGATCCAGGAAGCCAAGCACACAGAGCCAGTCCCAGTCTCAGTCCCAGTGGGCTCACATGTTTGGATTTACCAAGGACAGAGTCTGTATTTTTTGGTACCTACTGATGTGAGGATGGCCAAATGCGAGAAGATTTCTGAAGACGGGCCTTCCCTGAGAAAGCATGTAGTGGTCAGAACAGGCTCCTGACAACTTCACAGTGTTTGACAAGGAGACCAGATCTAAGACAAGACAGGTCATTTCGGGGGAACATAAAATGGCCCACCAGTCAAAGGACACTCTGGATAGTCACAGACTTACTTGGGGGAAGGAGGTGCCTTTTTGAGTGTGTGTGTGAGTTTGTGGATTTGTCTCATGTTCTGAGAATAGGTAGGAAAGGCAGTTTGTTTGGTTTGGAGTGGACTATTTGTAGAAAGAACTTTGACAAGGCAAGTGTTTCTGTGTCTGTGTCTCCCACTGTGTCCATGGTTGTAGACATTAGAAAAGAGAATGCATCAATGAATGTGTCCTGTCAGTAGAAAGCTTCCCAGCATTCATCCTGTCCATTTTAGTAATGGACTGCAGGTTGCCTTATCGATGGGCAACACGTACTATCTTACTAAGTTCCTGTTTTCTTCCTGAATTTTGGCCACTCTCCAGAATAGGCTCATGGTTTTGTGTCCAAGATATGTACCACCTCCAAACTCTGTGACATGGCTGTCTTCTGAATAGCTGAAGGGAATGGGAGCATCTCAGAAAACTCAGATATCAGTGTACCAGAAAAGCCTCAGTGGAAAAACCCTGCTTTCCGCCTTTTGCTAACCTATTGTTCTTTTGCCCTGAATGTCAGGAAGGCCTTTGCCTCAGGCCACCCCTTTGTGAAGGCTGAAGGAAACAGTTTTCAAATGGAAATGAATGGGCATCACCTGTGGCTCTTTGCTTAATTGCTTTGGAAAGCCATGTGTCTGAATCAGGCTCTTAGCCCTGTGTGAGGCTGTGGCTTAGATTTTCAGCACCTGATGGATCTAAAGAAACATCCAATGTGTGCATCCAAAACCAAAATGGCAAAAACATCAGTCATTGTGGATGATGTCTCTTGCCTTCCTCTGTTAGGTTCCTGACCTTTTTCAAGGGAGTATAGGGATTTTGGGGGTCAAATGAGTTCTTCCAAGCTCTGCAGAGGTGCTTGGGTTTAATCATGAATCCAAATCACATAAAGAATTTTTACCTGACAGTCAGTAGGCCTCTAATTGGAGAAGTAGAGCAGTATTAACGGCAGACCTATGTGATCAATCCTACTTCACAGGAAAGGTGTCCAGGCCACCCTGAGGTTAGGCAAATGAGGGGCAAGGGAGCTTATTTTGGACACTCTCTTGAGCTGCGCCATTCAAGGAATCCTCCAGTTAGAGGTTATGATGAGTGACTATATGGAAGAAGATGAGGGCCATGTGGGATTGTTTTGGTTTTAATTGTGGTCATTTATGTGGTGGTTGGAAAAGATGACTGGGTGCACCTAGCCTTGAACACTGGTGTGATTCTCCTCAGAGACTGAGTTCTGTAACTGACCTCAGAGTAGTAATTGCTTTGAAAATGGTTGTGTCTTAATTAGCCTCTTGGCCCTGTGTGAGGCTGTGACTTAGATTATCAGCACCAGATGGATCGAAAGAAAGATCCCATGTGTGCATCCAAAACCAAAATGGCCAAAAGAGCAGTCATTGTGGATTAAGTCTCTCACCTTTCTCTGTATGGTTCTGAAAGAATAAAAGAAATTGAAATTGAAATTGAAATGTAAAGAACCAGGTTTGTAAACTTTCCAAGCTGCACTTTCCTGTGGCAGTTTAGACAATTCCCGGATCTGCCCATTAGATGTGTGTTGAAATCTTCCCTGACTACCTAGTTACTTAACAACCCTTTCCCAGAATCCCTGCAGCTCAGCAAGTATACATCTCAGGGATTCAACCAATCAGTTTAAATGTATACCCCTTCTTAGGGCTGACCAATCACCCCCTGCTCGAATTGCTCCCGCAAATGAATGTGCTAATCATGTTTTAGAGTTGTCATTTGATTTTCCCATGGTATATGATGAATTGCTAAAGGAGGCTATGATGTATGTAAAGTCCCTGCCGTCTCTAAAGAATGTATATAAACTCTGCTCAAGTTGTTCTCAGGGCTCTTTGTTTTTTGCTCCTCTAAAGTGAGCTCTGAGCCCCAGCATGCTGGACCCCCAATAAACCCTTTGCTATTGCATGAGAAAGCCTCTTGGTGGTCTTTTCCTCTGACGTTCGCCCCACCTATTCATCTGGAGGCCCCAGGTGAGATATCCGGCAGCGGCGGACGAAAGACCCCAATGGACTCCTCTCAGGGTAAGTAAGGCACCTCTTTCTGGTTTTGGGTTTCAGGTTATGGATTGGCAAAGTGGCTGTCAGTGAAGAGCATTAGCTCTCTCTGATGGTGCCTGACAGATGTGTCACAGAGGTACAGGCCACGTTCCTGGGGGACACTCCAGAGGACTAGAGAAATCAAGGAATACTAATTTCCTCAACTCGGTTATATTTTGCTTCAGGATTCGGTTTGCCAGCCCATCAGGTTTTGCCGGCTACTCAGTTCTAATCTTTGTCTTGGACTCATGTTAAACGTTTACTGTTTGTCT
Organism: Callospermophilus lateralis; assembly: GCF_048772815.1. Lineage (NCBI taxonomy): Eukaryota > Metazoa > Chordata > Mammalia > Rodentia > Sciuridae > Callospermophilus > Callospermophilus lateralis. The sequence goes on along the minus strand of NC_135313.1, from coordinate 120,008,776 downwards.
TTGTCTGTGTTGCGTTTGTGTCTTCACTGTCCCTGTTTGAGTAACTCTCATTATGGGACAAAGCACTTCCACTTCTCTGTCCCTGACCCTTGATCATTGGACTGATGTCCGCTCAAGGGCCCAGAATCTTTCTTTTTCAGTAAAATGCCGTACCTGGCAGACTCTCTGTGCTTCAGAATGGCCCATTCTCGGAGTCGGGTGGCCCCCAGAAGGATCCTTCTACTTCCCCCTAATCCAAAAAGTCAGAGATATTGTCTTTCAGTCGGGGCCACGTGGCCACCCAAATCAACAACCATATACCCCATCCCCCAGCATCCTATCATTCAAACCTTCCACTGCTCCCCCTCTTCCTTCCATTCTCCCTGAGTCACAAGACTGGACACTCCTCCCCCTCCTTATCCTCTACCCTCGCTCTCCAACACCCAACACGTTCCAGATGATATTCTCGCCGCTGTCTCAGCCTCTCCGCCGCTAGAGGAAATTGGGCCAGAACCAAGTCCTCCAGGGGACTTCTCTGCAGCAGCAGCAACCCCTCCTCCCCTGGAGGAAGCTGGCCCACCTAAAGGAACCCGCCGGTGATGGATAATACTAAACTCGGAAGCCCCTATGATGCTTCCTCTCCATCCCTCTGGGCCAATGAACCGATCTAACTGGCACCCAAACACCTTTGAATGTAGGTAGCATCTGTCCACTTATCGCCGGACTCTATTAGCGGGTCTTCGAGTGGCCGCCAGAGGGCCGACTAATTTGGCCAAGGTAAGAGAGATTATCCAAGGGCCTAATGAGTCTCCCTCTATGTTTCTGGAGAGAATTATGGAAGCATATAGGAAATATACTCCTTTTGATCCTCAGGCAGAGGATGAACAAGCATCTGTTGCAATGGCCTTTATCGAGCAGGCTGCCCTAGATATTAAGAGAAAGTTACAACGTCTAGATGTATTACAAGATAAGACCTTGAGAGATTTAGTAAGAGAAGCTGAGAAAGAATATTATAAGAGAGAAACTGAGGAGGAAAGGGAACAGAGGAGAGAGACGGAAAGGGAACAAAAGGAGGATGAATGGAGCAAAAGGCAGACTAAAGCATTGACTAAGGTTCTGGTCAGAGCACCAAATATGCCAGAAGTTAAAAAGCAGGGAGACAGAAAGGGATACCTGGGCCCCCGCCAATGGCTGCCCCTGGCCTCAGATCAGTGTGCCTACTGTAAAGAAAAAAGGACACTAGGCCAAAGAGTGCCCCAAAAAGAAGCAGAGATGCCAGCCCGCCATGCTGACTCTAGAAGAGGACTAGGAAAGTCGGGGCTCGGATCCCCTCTCCGAGCTCAGGGTAACATTTTAAGTGGAGGGGACCCCAGTGAACTTTGAAGTGGATACAGGAGCAGTATAATCAACTTTTAAGACCCCACTGGGCCCCCTATCAAATAAATGGTCGCTTGTTAAAGGTACTAATGGCAGTAGATATTGGGCTTGGACAACTAAGAGGACTATGGACCTAGGAAATGGAAAAGTCCACCACGCTTTCCAAGTAATCCAAGAATGCCCAGCTCCATTCATGGGCAGGGATCTGCTTACCAAACTCTGGGCTAGAATAACCTTTAACCCTGATGGTCCCCAAGTGGAGTTTCTAAAGCCTTCAGTAAAAACTCCCATAGTCACGGCTTTGACAACATCCGTAGAAGATGAACATCAACACTTCGCGCCTCCTAGGACTGATCAAACAGGCAAACTACCCCAGAAATAGATAAAAGATTATCCTAATGCCTGGGCAGAAACTGCTGGGTTAGGTCTAGCCAGATAACAACCTCCAATAGTAGTAGAATTAAAAGCCTCTACCTTTCCAATCAGTGTTAAACAATATCCTCTAATCAAAGAGGCTAAGGATGGGATAAGGGCCCATATTCAGAAATACCTGCCTCTTGGGGTCTTAAGGCCCTGTCATTTTTCCTAGAATATCCCCCTGCTACCTGTAAGAAAGCCAGGAACTGGGGACTACCGGACGCTTCAATACCTAAGAGAGATCAACAACAGAGTGCAGGACATTCACCCCACGGTACCGAATCCATATAATTTGCTTAGCACTCTGACTCTGGAGCAGGAATGGTACACTGTGCTAGACTTAAAAGATCCTCACTTCTGCTTGCCCCTACATAAGGACTGTCAGTTGCTGTTTGCTTTTGAGTGGATAGACCCCGAAAAAGCAACATCTGTCCAACTAACCTGGACTAGACTCCCACAGGGGTTCAAAAACTCTCCCACTCTCTTTGATGAACCCCTTCACAAGGACTTCAATGACTTCAAAACTGCACACCCCGATGTCACCATACTCCAATATGTGGATGGTCTGCTACTGGCAGCCGATACCAAAGAGAACTATGAGTCTGGGACCCAAGCATTATTTTCCAAGCTTGCTCGGCTTGGATATAGGGCTTCTGCCAAAAAGGCCCAAATTTGTCAGCAAGAAGTAATCTTCCTGGGTTATTCTCTTAGGGGTGGCAAAGGATGGCTCACTGAGCCCACAAAACGAACCTTTGTGCAGATACTGCCCCCATCTAATAAGAGACAACTCAGAGAGTTTCTTGGGACTGCCGGCTTTTGCAGGTTATGGATTCCTGGGTTCGCATCTCTGGCTGCCCCTTTATACCCGCTGATAAAGGGGGATGCCCACTTCCAATGGACCCCTGAGCACCAAAGAGCTTTTGATAATGTCAGAAAAAAGGTGCTGCTATCTGCTCCGGCCTTAGCACTCCCAGATATAGAAAAACCCTTCACTCTTTACATCGAGGAAAAGAAAGGAATAGCACGGGTTGTGCTCACTGAGACTTTGGGAATTTGGAAAAGGCCCGTAGAATACTTATCAAATAAACTGGACCCAGTGGCTAGTGGGTCGCCCCATTGCTTAAGAGCTATAGCAGCGGCAGCCCTTCTAATAAAAGATGCTGATAAATTAACGTTGGGACAGAAGCTAACGATTATAGTCCCCCATGCCCTGGAGTGCATCATCTGTCAGCCTGCAGAGATGTGGCTATCAAACTCTAGAATAACCCACTACCAGAGGCTCTTGCTTGACAAAGACAGAATCATGCTGGGACCCGCTGCTCCACTCAACCCGGCTACACTGCTGCCAGAAGAATCATCAGGACCCGTCGCTCATGAGTGTCAAGACATACTGGCAGAGGAAACCAGTATATGACGAGACTTGAAGGATCAGCCACTGCCTTGCCCTGAAGTCGTATGGTTTATGGATGGCAACAGCTTCCTCCAAGATGGTAAGCGGTGGGCTGGAGCAGCAGTAGTTAGCAAAATTAATGTCATCTGTTCCTCTGGTCTCCCAGAAGGGACATCAGCCCAAAAAGCAGAACTGATTGCCCTTATGAAAGCATTGGAACTAGCAACAGGCAAAAGGGCCACCATATACACGGATAGCCACTATGCATTTGCCTTTGCAAATGTGCACGGGGCTATTTACCAGCAAAGGGGGTTATTAACCTCCACCTGGAAAGAAATAAAGAACAAAGATCAGATCCTCCACCTTCTCTCAACAGTGCAGGGCCCTAAGAAACTAGCTATAGTGCACTGCCCAGGGCACCAGAAGGGAAACGATCCCGTGGCGGTTGGAAACAGAAGGGCAGATGAGGAAGCTTAATTGGCAGCCATAAATGGAGTGACTGTGTTAACTTTTTCCACACCAGGGGGAACAACAATCAGGAGACTTGGCCGCACTGGAACATTCAGGCAACTTATCATCTGAGGAGACAGATACAGAACTCTGGGATGCTACAGAGCCAAGTTTACAATTTCAAAAAGCCCACCTTTATATCAAAGACGTACACCAGCTCACCCACTTAGACTCAGAGAAGATATAGGCACTCTTAAAGGACCGGAGAAAGGACTTATTATTGACTGACTCACAGAGGAAAGAAATAGCTGAGCAGGTGACTAGAACTTGTTAAGTCTGCCAATTAGTTAATGCTTACCCATCCAAGCTTCCTGCAGGGAAGCGCTTATGAGGAACCAGACAAGGACAATTCTGGGAATTGAACTTTACTGAAATTAAGCCAGCAAGGTATGGACTTAAATATCTCCTAATCTTTGTAGATACTATTCAGGATTGGTCGAAGCCTTCCCCATGAAGAAAGAAACGGCTCAGATGGTAGTCAAAAATATCCTAGAAGACATTTTTCCAAGGTTCGGCCTGCCTAAGGTAATAGTGTCTGATAATGGACCGGCATTCATGCCCCAGGAAAGTCAGGGATTTGCCAGGACCCTGGGGATTAATTGGAAGTTACATTGTGCTTATAGACCCCAGAGCTCAGGACAGGTAGGAAGGATGAATAGAACCATCAAAGAGACCTTAACAAAATTAAGCTTGGAGACTGGCATAAAAAATTGGACTATGCTCCAACCTTATGCACTGTTTTGTGAAAGAAATACCCCCTCCGCCTCTTTGTGTAACCTCACCTCTTAGGAAATTCTCAATGATGCCCTTCCTCCAGTAGGGGACCTAACCCCAACTATGAGACTTAATGATTCTTTTCACACCCCCTTGCTTGACAGACTTAAAGCCCTTGAACAAACCCAGCACCCAGCGATACCTGTGGAAACATTTGGCCTGTGCTTATCAGACTGGAGACGAGGGAACCCCACATTGATATCAAGTGGGAGGCTTCGTCTACGTGAGATGGCATCAGGTGTCATCCCTGGAACTCCACTGGAAAAGACCATACCAGGTGCTGCTTATAACACCCACAGTGGTGAAAGTGGATGGGATCACTTCCTGGATCAATGCCTCCGATCTCATGCCTGAGCCCTGTACAGACTCTGGCTGGAAACTGCTACAGACTGGTATCCATATCAAGTTGCGTGTCCGTCATGTGGGTAGGGCTATGTATTCTTCCCATGACCACCAGCAGTCCTAATCCCCATCAGCCTGTTCAGCAACAAGGGCAAGTAATGAATCCTAATGGGCAAGTAGTGTGATCTATTTCACAAACAGCCACCTTATGGACTTGGTGGCCATCTCTCCACTCGGACAATTGTCAGCTTTCCATAGGCTTCCCTGACTGGGATCTCCCTGACATAGAGGACCCCACACAGATCCCACTCAAACCCTAACCAGGGCAACATAGACCACCTTAACCCATGAATTATGGATGTCATCTCCCCAAGCTCAGGTGTAAACTAGCCAGTCTTGACTATTATGTGTGCCCACCTGATTTCCAAAGTCAAAAAACAGGCCCAAACCTGTGGAGGACCCAGTGACTTTTATTGTAGATCTTGGGGTTGTGAACAAACGAAAGCTGCATGGTGGAACCCAAAATCCCCAGAAAGTATGATTCCGGTAAAATGAAATGACACCTGGATTGATCCCAAGAAATGTGCTGCTAGCCCAGTGGTGTCAAAAACTCGCTGTGGAAAGAATACTCTATGTTACCCCCTCAATATAACTTTCACTTCCAAAGGAAGGGGCTACCTCAGAAAAACCTGGCCTATGGGAAATACGTGGGGAATGCGATTCTATATTTATGGCCCAGGTGATGACTTTGGTAGCTGGTTCACCATACGGCTTAAAAAGAAAGAAAATCCCACAGCAATAGGACCCAATCCCCTCAAGCCAGGAATTAAGCCTCCTAAACCTTCAATGCCTAGATCTACGAGAACCCCTCTACCATCTCATACTTCCTGGATTCCGTCTTTGCCTACTTCCCCAGTCCAGAGTGCAGCTGACTCCTCCCCCTGGGAACTAATTAAAGGAACCTTTATGGTACTGAACTCCACACAGTCAGAACTCCTTGTATTTCAGCCCAGGTATTTGACAGCCCTGTAAATTATTGTGTAATGGTGCAGATACTCCCCAGGGTACTCTATCATAATGCAGAATCATTTGAAGGTCTACTAGGGGGACAAACAACCCGATATCAAGGGGAGCCATTGTCCCTTACTCTAGCCATCCTATTGGGGATTGGAGCTGCTGCAGGAGTGGGTATGGGAACAGCTGCTATGATCCGTGGGTAACAAGAAATGGCCCAATTAGAAACAGCAATAAATCAAGACTTGAAGACGTTAGAGACCTCCATCACAGCTTTGCAGGAATCCTTAACCTCTCTCTCTGAAGTTGTTTTACAGAACAGGTGAGGATTAGACCTCCTCTTCATGAGGGAGAGGGCCTCTGTGTTGCACTGAGAGAAGAATGTTGTTTTTATGCTGACCATACTGGAGTTGCAAAATAATCCATGAGTAAATTAAGAAAATACCTTGAAGAGCACCAGAGAGAAAGGGAGATTCAACAAGGGTGCTTTGAGTCATGGTTAACCCAGTACCCCTGGTAACTACACTAATATCAGACTTAGCTGGACCCCTGATTATCCTTATGGTGTTGCTAACTGTGGGACCTTGTTTGCTTAACCACATAGTTTCCTTTCTCCAGGCTCAGATTAGGCAGGTGAAACTCATGATAATCAGACAGAAATATGCTGCACTGGCAGAAATAGAATGTGAAACCCCACAATCATTATGATTCATTACTTTTAAGATTAAAAGGAGTCAGAAAAAGGGGTGGGAAATGAAAGAATAAAAGAAATTGAAATTGATACGTAAAGAACCAGGTTTTGTACAGTTTCCAAGCTGCACTCAGAACCTGAAATTCCTGTGGCACTTACGACAATTCCCGGATCTTCCCATTAGATGTGTGTTGAAATCTCCCCTGACCACCTCGTTACTTAACAACCCCTTCCCAGAAACCATGCAGATCTGCACGTATACATCTCAGTGCTTCAACCAATCTGTTTAAATGTATACTCCTTCTCACGGCTGACCAATCACCCGCTGCCCAACCTGTTCCCGCCAATGAATGTGCTAATCATGTTTTAGAGTTGTTATTTGATTTTCCCGTGGTATATGATGATTTTCTAAAGGAGGCTATGATGTATGTAAAGTCCCTGCCCTCTCTAAAGAATGTATATAAACTCTGCTCAAGTTGTTCTTGGGGCTCTTTATTCTTTGCTCCTCTGAAGTGAGCTCTGAGCCTCAGCATGCTGGACCACCAATAAACCCTTTGCTGTGGCATGAGACAGTCTCTTGGTGGTCTTTTCCTCCAAAGTTCGCCCGACCTTTTCAGTTCCTGACTTCCGTCAAGTGAGAATAGGGATCATTTGGGTCAAATGAGTTCTTCAAAGCCCTACAGTGGATAGCCCATAGGTGCTTGGGTTTTCTCATGACTCCAAATCACATAAAAAATCTACACCTAACAGTCATTAGGCCTCAAATTGGAGAAGCAGAGTAGTATTAAAGGCAGGCTTATTTGATCACTCCTGGTTCTAAGGAAGGGTGTTTAGGCCACCCTGACTCTTGGCAAATGAGGGGCAATGGAGCTTATTTTGGACACTGTCTTGGGCTGCACCCCTCATGGAAACTTCCAGCCAGAGGTTATGATGCGTGTCTATGTAGAAGAAGATGAGGCCCATGTGGGAGTGTTTTGATTTAAATTGTGGTCATTTGTGTGGCGGCTGGAAGAGATTACTGGGTCCTCCTGGGCCTGAACTCTGGTGTGACTCCTTTTAGACACTGTGTCCTGGAACTGAGCTTAGTGAAGTATTGCCATGAGTTGTGTTGGGATTTGAGGAGGCCATGCATGAGAGTCGCCCTTGGAACCTGAGATGTAGGCCCAGGGTAGCTTTCCACAGAGCACTGGGAATCTCAGTCAGGATACCACAAGATTGTATTCTGAAAGACTTGGCAGCCATAGTTGAGATCAAAACACTCATGGATCTCAAATGTAGACCTCAATGAGCCTGGCTTCACGTGACCTTTTGGACACTCTTTGGGAAGCCTTGCCTGTGAGAGTTCTCCAGAGTTTTCATTGAAATGATCATACTCACCATTTAATGGTTCCTGCATGAATTGAAATCCACTGTGCCTCCAACTTCATCCTTGATAAATGGCTAGATAAATAGTTTAAATTTTTGAAATTCCCATGAACAGGTGGCATACAGAACCTTTGGATGTTCTATTTATGATCATGAGTGTACCAGACAGTGCCTTGATTGATTGGGTTTAATGAAAATGGTGTAGAACCGAGATGCCAGTAATTTGGAGCCTGATGAGTAGAGGGCCTAGAGCAGCGGTCAGCAGGTGTGTGATAAAACATCTGTGATGGGGCCATGTGGATCTGCCTTTGGATTCCAAATGTCATGAGACGGATATGGTGCATCCAGGAGACTATTATAAGTAAACACATCTTGTTATATGGAGAGGTTTTAGGGTAATTTACAGAATCAGGTTGCTATGGTCAAGGGAGCAAGCTATGTGGTATAGAGGCCGGTTTCATAAATGCTCCTGCATACCCTGACCCACCACACGTGATAGAACTCCCTCCAGCACTGTGTCCCAGTTGAACTCCTTGTATTTCATGAAGCAAATACAAAACTCCCAGTGCAGCAGGAAGAAACACCAGGAAAAGTGGAGGATTACTAAATGGCTTCACAGTCCACACGGACAGACACTTAGACCAATGTGTCCCAGTTGAACTCCATGTATTTCGTGAAGCAAATACCAAAGTCGCAGTGGAGCAGCAAGAAACACAATGAAGAGTGGAAGAGGAACAAATGAATATACAGTCCACGCGGGGACACACTTAGCCCAAGTGGCCATAGTATACCTACAAAGAGAGAATTCAGCACTGCTCCCTCATGTTCATTGGAATATTACAATTTATGTCCTCCAGGTCACATAGAAGCTGACCCAGCTTTGATCGTCTCACTAGAAGGAAGCAAAAGCTCCTGAAAACAACATATATTTCAAGTGCTCAAACTCAGAGGCAGTTTCTCAAGAAGTCTTTAGGCCAGCAGAGCTCCGTGATTGTGGAGTGCTTACCCTGTCCCTTACTTTTGAAAACTCCTCTACCACCTCCATGGTTGTGAACTCCTCATCAAATTCCATTTCAGATATGTATTCACATATTTTCTATCTCTTTTCCTCTAATTGTGTCTTACTTTGGGCGAAGGTAATGTCAAGGGATAGTTCTGGATGACAGTGGGAAGATTTTTCTGAAGCACATATTTGCATACACATTGGATTCATTTTCCTATTTTCCATTCAAAATACTGAATCCCTGACATTAACACATACCTTACTAGACTCTGACTACTAATCCTAATATGTTGGAGAAAAATACCTCCAAAAGAATAGAACTAAAAGCAGTTCAGAGGAGGCATGGTGTATAGTTGGGCTTGCCATTTGAATTATATAGGGTAGGAGTTTTAAATCTTGTCAATTTTTTTTTTGAAATAGTTCTCCATGTATTTTAAAAGTTAGGAAATATGTGAATTCCTGTCTCTCTTACTCTGAAGCCTATTCAGCACCTGTATTTTTATATGCACATTTAGAATCCTACCTGTTACCACATGTACATTCTTGTGTGGTGGCTGAATTGGCAGATACAAATTGTGACAAGGGATCACTCCTCCTAAACGCTGTTGGAACTGAAAATTCAACCTGTGGGTGAGCTTCCTAGTTGAACAACATTATACATAAATTGATGTTCAGTAAAATGAATTTATTTGGATCTGTGGATGATATATATTTCATGGTGATTTAAAATTGGCATATAGTGCTACTTTTTAATGTCTGTGAATGTTTGTGTGTGTGTATATATATATATATATATATATATATATATATATATATATATATACACTCTCCAGATTTTTCAAAATATGAAATATATGTGTATTATTTTACACTTCCTAAATTTTTCATATTCATGAATGTGGATTTATAATCATCTTTTCACAAGATTATTCTCAGAAATATTCACATACCCTACTAGACTCTGACTACTAATCCTAATATGATGGAGAAAAGTAACGCAAAGTTGGACTTGCCTTTTGCATAATAAACGGTAGGTGTTATAAATCTAGTCAATTTTCAATTGAAATAGTTCTCCATGTGTTTTTAAAATTAACAAATATATGAATTCCTGTCTCCCTTTCTCTGTAGCCTATTCAACACATGTATTTTTATATGCACTTATAGAATCCTACCTGGTATCACATGTACATTTTTGTGAGTTGGCTGACTTGGTAGATACAAATTGTGAGAAGAGATCACTCCTCCAAATCGTTATTGGAACTGAAAATTCCACCTATAGGGGAGCTTCCTAGTAGAACAACATTATACATAAACTCATGTTCAGTAAAATAAATATGTTTGCATCTTTGGATGATATATATTTATCAATGAATTTTGATTGGCATGTATATTGCTACTTTTTAATGTCTGTGTGTGTGTTTTGTGTGTATATATATATATATATATATATATATATATATATATACACTCTCCAGAAATATATGTGTCTTATTTACACTCGCTAAATTCATTCATGTTCATGGACTTGAATTTATAATCAACTTTTCACAAGATTATTCTCAGAAATATTCATTCACCTTAAAAAAGATTTAACTAATATTTCTACAATAACTGACCAAGTTTAACATAAATGCACCTCGATTCCGATAGGACAAGCTGTGCATTTTGACGTTCATTTTTATTAAACCCTGGTACATTAATGTTTATTCGTATTATGGACATCATAGGATATATATTTCATCCACAAATTCACAAATTTTTGGGCATTTGTTTCACTTTCAATTAATTCCTGCTTCAGAACACATGTATTCCTCCAGGTGTCTTGACTGGTCTTTTCATGTGACTTCTATCCAAACACATTATTTTCGAATTCCATAATCAATTTTGAAGCAAAACTCACACCCTTTATGATAAACCATAACCATAATATTACAAATAGATGTATAATTGGTTTGAATGAATGTATGTATATCAATATAAAATTTTCTTTATATTTTCAGATATCACTTCAATCCATTTTTTTAAAGTTGAAACCAATTATATTCTTTATTCACACTATTGTCTATTCATGAATTTTCTCTATATTCAGAGACACAGGGTGCACCTATTTGTACCCCCAATACTAATTTATATGTCTTCAACATATTGCTTCCAGAAATGGTGGAAGAAATACTCATGTCACCTGATCTACATACACATTTTTTCAGTGTAATATTCTGGATACAAAACGCAAATGTCACACTTATGATTGTACCAAATCCTAAATAGGAAGTGAGCATGGATTACTAAAAACATCCATGTCCAGGTTGCCTAATGCTCTCAAATTTCTATCCTGTCGGTGACTACATATTTGTTTCTTCCTAAGATTATATATTAAATCTCAAGCATGTTGAAAATGTCTAATCCTATCACTCACTTTATACTTTGCCTGATTTCCTAATGTTTCTATTGATAAATGCTTTCCTACATATTTTTTCCAGTTCATCACTGTGATCAACTCTTCACATGTGCTGACATTTACATTCACTCTCTAACCAAAACTCAATTGCTAAAGTACTTTTGGTCCAAATCCTATTCTCACTCTTCTATCTAAATCTACACTATCTTCCTAATCCTACCGACTATCCCTTTTTGACTGGATGTTTTCTTAGACATTCAATCAACCAAGGTACATGGTCCTTTGCCATTGTATATCAATTTATCTGAGATATCTGTGCAGAACATTGTTCAAAGCTAAGTTTCCCACTCCAGTGCCCAGTGCACTTCTGGGCTTGAAATCTTATCTAGAATTCCGTTGTCATACTTATATTTCACCTCTATATTCTTATAAATACCACAGGATCCCAATATTCTTATTCATCCAGCAGAATGATTCCTAACACAAATCGAACCTGTTATTAACCCTAACCATATACTGTTCCCTCAATCTAACTTTACAAAAGAGCAGGACTGAGTTGGTCTTACAATACAAAAATGTAGGGAGACTTTCACCTGCTAAGAAGCTCAAAGGTCCATGCAGATATAATCCCTGGAGACGATATAGGGAACTATGAAGTACCTGAGAGAGAAAAAGTCATCTTCAATTGCAAACAACCTGGTCATGACGAAGGGATGTGTCTGAATCAGCCTCTATCTTCTTAATGTAGAGAAGATGGACCAAACCAGGCCTGTGTAGAGAGCTGTTCCCAGGTGCCTATGGTTGATATAACTTTCAATCTTGTGAAACTGTAACAGGAAATAGGGGCAGCCTCCATCTCATGAGACCCTTGGAAGCAACTGTTAGGACAAAGTGGTTGCAAAGGCAGCAAACTCAATCAGTTCCATAAAGAAGTGACCTCACCTAATTTTCTTGGTGAAGGAACACTCTAAACGTGGAATTCAGCAAGCCAGGCACCCAGAGGCAGTCCCAGTTCCAGTCCCAGTGGGCTCACTTGTTTAGATTTAACGAGGACAGAGTCCATCTTTCTTGGTAAATACTGATGTGAGTATGGCCAAATACCAGGTGAGCTCTGAAGAGGGGCCTTTCCTGAGAAAGCAGGTAGTGTCTCACTGCTGGTCCTGGACAATTTCACAGAGTTAGCCAAAGAGACCAGATCTGAGACAGGACAGGCTGTTTCGGGGGAACATAAAATGGTCCACCAGTCAGAGGACTCTCCGGATAGTCACATACCTACTTGGAGGAAGGAGGTGCCTTTGTGGTTGTGGGTGTGAGTTTGTGGTTTTGTCTCATGTTCTGAGAATAGGTATGAAAGGCAGTTTGTTTGGTTTGGAATGGACTGTGTCTACTGATTCCTTTGACAAGGCAAGTGTTTCTATGTCTGTGTATCCAACTGTGTCTGTGGTTGTAGACATTAGAAAAGAGAATGCATCAAAGGATGTGTCATGTCTAGTAGAAAGCTTCTCAGCATTCATCCTGCCTAATTTATGAATGGACTGTGGCTTGCCTAATGGATGTGCAACACCTACTATCTTCCTAAGTTCCTGTTTTCTTCAGAGAATTATGGCCACTGTTCAGAATAGGCTTATAATTTTATGTCCACCATATGAACCACCTCCAAGCTCTGTGACATGGCTATGTACTGGATAGCTGAAGGGAATGAGAGCATGTCAGAAAACTCAGATATCATTGGGACCAGGAGAGTCTCAATGGAGAAACCCTGCTTTGGGTCTTTTGCTTACCTATTTGTCTGTTGCCCTTATTGTCAGGAAGTTCTTTGACTCAGGACACCCCTTTTTGAAGCCTGAAGAAAACAGTTTTCAAATGAAAATGAATGGGCATCACCTTGGGCTCTTTGCTTAATTGCTTTGGAATGGGATGTGTCTGAATCAGCCTCTTGGCCCTATGTGAGGATGTGGCTTTGATTCTCAGCACCTGATGGGTCTAAAGAAAGATCCCATGTGTGCATCCAAACAAAAATGGCCAAAAGAGCGGTCATTATGGATGGAGTCTCTCGTCTTCCTATGTACTGTTCCTGCCTCCATCAAGTGAGAATAGGGATCCTTTGGGTCAAATGAGTTCTTCAAAGCCCTGCAGAGTCTAGCCCATAGGTTCTTGGGTTTTCTCATGACTCCCATTCACATAAAGAATCTAAACCACACAGTCACTAGGCCACAAATTGGAGAAGTGGAGCAGTATTAAAGGCAGGCCTATTTGATAACTCCTGGTTCACAGGAAGGGAGTCCGGGCCTTTAGGCATATGAGGGGCAAGGAAGCTTCTTTTGGACATTGTCTTGGGCTGTGCCCCTCATTGAAACCTCCAGCCAGAGGTAGTGATGAGTGTCTATATGGAAGAAGATGAGGTCCATGTGGGAGTGTTTTGGTTTTAATTGTGGTCACTTGTGTGGCGGTTGGAAGAGATGAATTGGTCCACGTGGGCTGGAACTCTGGCGTAATTACCCTTAGAGATTGCATTCTGGAAATGATCTTAGAGAAGTATTGCATGAATTGTGTTGGCATTTTAGGAGGCCACGCATGAGGGTAGTCCTTGGAAAATGAGTCTTGACCCAGGGTTGCTTTCCACAAAGCACTGGGAAACTCAGCCAGGATATCACATGATTTTATTCTGAAAGACTTGGCAGCAATAGTTGAGAGTCAAAACAAACATGGACCTCATATTGTAGACCTCAATGGGACTGGTTTCATGTGAACTTTTGGCCACTCTTTTGGAAGCCTTGCCTGTGAGATTTCTCGAGAGCTTTCATTAAAATGAGTTTCCTCAACATTTAATGGTTCCTGAATGAATTGAAACTCACAGTGCCTCCAACTTCATCCTTTAAAAATGGTTAGATAAATACCATAAAATGTTTAAAATTCTCATGAGCAGGTGGCACTGGAGAACCTTTGGATGTTCTGTTTCTGATCATGAGTATACCAGAAGGTGCCTTGATTGACTGGTTTTCATGAAAATGGTATAGAAAAGAGATGCCAGTAAGTTGGAGCCTGCTGAGTAGTGAACCTAGAGAAGTTGTGGGCAGGTGTGTGATAAAAAATCTGTGGTGTGGCCATGTGGATCTGCCTTTGGCTTCCAAATGGATTATGACTGATATGGTGCAGCCAGCAGACCCTTCTCTGAAAAGGCATCTTCTTATATGTAGGAGTTTCAGAGCAATGTTTAGAATCAGGTTGCTATGCTCAAGGAGGCAAGCTTGTGGGATAGAAGCATGGTTGGTGCATTTTCCTGCCGACCCTGACCCACCACATGTGACAGAACTCGCTCCAGCACTGTGTCCCAGTTGAAATCCTTGTTTCATGAAGCAGATGCCAAACTCCGAGTGCAGCAGTAAGAAACAGCACGAAAAGTGGAGGATGAACAAATGGGTTCACAGTACACACGGGGAGACACTTAGCCCCCAGTGGCCACAGTTTACCTACAAAGAGAGAATTTAGCAATGCTGTCTCATGTTCATTGGAAAACAAAAAAACATGTGCTCACAAAGGTCACAAAGATGCAGACCCAGCTTTGATGGTCTCACTACAATGGAATTAAAGCTGCTGACAACAACATATATTTCAGGTGCCCAACCTCAGAGGCAGTTTCTTAAGAACTCTTTAGGCCAGCAGAGCTCCATGTTTGTGGAGGGTTTACATTGTCCCTTAATATTGGAAACTCCTCTACCTTCTCCAAATTAGTGAAAATTGAGCAGTTTCCATTGCAGATATGTATTCACAGATTATTCTAACTCTTCTTCTCTAATTGTGTCATTCTTGGGGCGAAGGTAATGTCAATTCATTGCTCTGGATGAGAGTGGGAAGATATTTGTGTAGCACATATTTGCAAACACATTGAATTCATTTTCAATTTTCTATTTGAAATACTGAATCCCTGACACTATCCCATACCCCACTATCCTCTGACTACTAATCCTAATATGATGGAGAAAAATACCCAAACAGAATAGAAATACAAGCAGTTCACAGGAGGCATGCTGCTGCATACTTGGACTTACCTTTTGCATGATAAATGGTAGGTGTTATAAATCTAGTCAATTTTTAATTGAAATAGTTCACCATGTGTTTTTAAATTAAACAAATATATGAATTCCTGTCTCCCTTTCTCTGTAGCCTATTCATCACATGTGTTTTTATATGCACTTATAGAATCCTACCTGGTATCACATGTACATTTTTGTGAGGTGGCTGACTTGGCAGATACAAATTGTGAGAAGAGATCACTCCTCCAAATTGCTGTTGGAACTGAAAATTCCACCTATAGGGGAACTTCCTAGTAGAACAACGTTATACATAAACTCATGTTCAGTAAAATAAATATTTTTGCAACTGTGGATGATATATGTTTAAAGATTAATTTCGATTGGCATATATATTGCTACTTTTTAATGTCTGTGTGTTTTTTTTTGTGTGTGTGTGTGGGTGTGTGGGTGTGTGTATATATATATACATATATATGTATATATATATAAACTCTCCAGATTTTTCAAAATATGAAATATATGTGTCTTATATACACTCTCTAAATTCATTCATGTTCATGCATGTGGATTTATAATAAACTTTCCACAAGATTATTCTCAGAAATATTCATCCACCTTAAATACATATTTGTTTCCTAGTACTGAAAACTAACTTCAGTGAATGGTGCATACAAATGTTAATAATTCTACAGGAAGTGATCCAGTCTATCACCAATGCAAGTAGATTCCAATGGGACATGATATATAATATGACGTTCATTTATATTCAACACTGGTACATTATTATTTCTTCAGTTTTTGCTCATCGTAAGATATATATTTCATCCACAAGTTCACAAATTTGTAGGCATTTTTTAAGCTTTAATCACTTCCTGCTTCACAACACATGTATTGTCAGGGTTTCTTTACTGGTCTTTTTATGAGACTTCTTTCCAAACACATTATTTTCGATTTCCATAATCACTTTTGAAGTAAAACTCACACACTCTTCATGATAAACCAAAACACTAATATTGACATTAGATGAATAACTGGTTGGAATGAATGATTGTATTTCCATATTAGATTTCCAGTAATTTTTCAGATATCAGTTCATCCCATTATATTAAGTTGGAACAAGTTATATTACTTATTCACAGTATGGTCTATTCATGCTTTATCTCTATATTCATAGACATAGGGTACACCTCTTTGTACGCCCAATACTAATTTTATGTCTTCAGTATATTGCTACCAAAAATGGTGGAAGAAATATTTATGTCACCTGATCTACAAATACATATTATCACAGTAATATTCTGGACAAAAATGTAAATGTCACTCTTATGATTGAACCAAACAAAGCCTAAATGAAAAGTGAACATAGATTACTAAAAACATCCATGTCCAGGGTGCCTAATGCTCTCAAATGTCAATATTATTGGTGACTTCATATTTGTTTCTTTCTAAGATTCAACCTCAAGCCAGTTGAAAATGTCTAATCCTCTCACTAACTTTATTCTTTCCCTGATTTCGTAATGTGTTTACTGATATCTTCTTTTCTACATATTTTCCCCACTTCATCATCGTGACTGACTCTTCATATGTGCTGACATATACATTCACTCTCTAACTGAAATCCTATTGCTAAAGAACTTTTGTTCCAAATCATATACTCACTCTTCTTCCTAAAACGACCGACTATAATCCTAATCCTACCGACTATCCCTTTTTGACGGGATGTTCTCTTCTACATTCAATCTTCCAAGGTACAAGGTCCTATGCCATTGTATATCAAATTATCTGAGACATCTCTGCAGAACATAATTCAAAGCTAAGTATACCAATCAAGGGCCCAATGCCCTTATGGGTTTAAAATCATACCTGGATTTCTGTTTTCATACTTATGTTTCACCTCTATATTCTTGTAAATATCCCAGGTTCCCAATACCATTATTCATCCAGAAGAATGATTCCTAACACAAATCGAAATCAAACCTGTTATTAACCCTAAACATACACTGTTCCCTCAATCTTATTTTACAGAAGAGCATGGACAAAGTTGTTCTTACAATACAGAAAAGTAGGGGACCTTCCACCTGCTGAGATCCTCAAAGGTCCATGCAGAAATGATACCTGGAGAAGTTGTAGACAGGTATGAAGGACCTGAAAGAGCAAAAGTCATCTTCGATGACAAACCACCTGGTCAGGATGAAGGGATGTGTCTGAATCAGCCTCTCTCTTCCTATTGTGGAGAAGATGGACCAAACCAGCCCTGTGTGTGCGCCTATGGTTGATATACCATTCTAACTTGTGAAAGTGTCACAGGAAGTAGGGGCAGCCTCCATCTCATGGGGCCCTTGGAAGCAACTGTTAGGACCAAGTGGTTGCCAAGGCAGTGACCTCATTCAGTTCCAAAGAAAGTGTCTTACCTCATTTCCTTGGTAATGGAACTCTCTGATCTTGGTATCCAAGAAGCCAGGCACCCAGATTCAGTTCCAGTCCCAGTCCCAGTGGGCTCACTTGTTTGGATTTACCAAGGACAGAATAAGTCTTTCTTGGTACCTACTGATATGAGGATGGCCAAATGCCAGGAGAGCTCTGAAGAGGGACTTTTCCTGAGAAAGCAGGTAGTGGCTCACCACTTTTTCCTGACAACTTCACATTGTTGGCCAAGGAAACCAGATCTGAGAGAGTACAGGCCATTTCGGGGGAACATAGTATGGCCCACCAGTCAGAGGACACTCCGGATAGTCACAGACCTACTTAGGGGAAGGAGGTGCCTTTGTGATTGTGGGTGTGTGGTTTTGTCTCATGTACTGAGAATAGGTAGGAAAGGCGGTTTGTTTGGTTTTCAGTGAACTGTTTCTAGTAAGTCGTTTGCCAAGGTGAGTGTTTCTATGTCTGTGTATCCCACAGTGTCCGTGGTTGTAGACATGAGAAAAGACAATGCAACAATGGATTTGCCCTGTGTAGTAGAAAGATTCCCAGCATTCATCCTGCCCAATTTATGAATGGACTGCAGCTTGCCTTATGGATGGGCAAAACCTACTACCTTCCTAAGTCCCTGTTTTCTTCCTGAATTCTGGCAACTCTCCAGAATAGTCTCATTGTTTTGTGTTCAAGATATGTACCAACTCCAAGGTCTGGGACATGTCCATGTACTGGATAGCTGAAGAGAATGGCCAGTATCTCAGAAACTCTGATATGAGTGTGACCAGAAAAGTCTCAGTGGAGATACCATGCTTTGGGCCTTTTGCTTACCTATTGTTCTGTTGCCCTGAATGTCAGGAAGATCTTGGGCTAAGGCTACCCCTTTGTGAAGCCTGAAGAAAACAGTTTTCAAATGGAAATGAATGGGCATCACCTGTGGCTCTTGCTAAATTGCTTCGGAAAGGGATGTGTCTGAATCAGGCTCTGGCCCTGTGTGAGGCTGTGGCTTAGATTCTCAGCACCTGATGGATCTAAAGAAAGATCCCATGTGTGAAACCAAAACCAAATTCGCAAAAAGTTCAGTCATTGTGAATGAATTCTATTGCCTTTCTCTCTTAGGTTCCTGAAATCCATCAAGTGAGAATAGCGATCCTTTCGGTCAAATGAGTTCTTCAAATCTCTGCAGAGGTGCTTGTCTTTTCTCATGACTCCAGTTCACATAAAGAATCTAAACCCCACAGTCAGAAGGCCTCAAATTGGAGAAGCAGAGCAGTATTAATGGCAGGCCTATTTGATCAATCCTGGTTCACAGGAAGGGTGTCCTGCCCAGCCTGACTTGAGCCAAATGAGGGGCAAGGGAGCTTATTTTGGACACTCTTTTGGAATGTGCCCCTCATGGGAAGCTCCAACCAGAGGTTATGATGAGTGTCTATAAGGAAGATGATGGGGTCCATGTGGTAGTGTTTTGTTTTTAATTGTGGTCATTTGATTGGCGGTGTGAAGAGATGACTGGGTCAACCTGGGCTTGAACTCTGGTTTGATTCCCCTTAGAGACTGCGTTCTGGAACTGACTTCAGAGAAGTATTGCCATGAAAAGTGTTGGGATTTTAGGAGGCCACGCATGAGAGTCACGCTTGGAAACTGAGATCTAGGCCCAGGGTGGCTTTCCAAAGAGTACTGGGAATCTCAGCCAGTATATCACATGATTTTAATCTAAAAGACTTGGCAGGGATAGTTGAGAGTCAAAACACACATGGACCTCACATTGGAGACCTCAATGCGCCTGGCTTCATGTGACCTTTTGGCCACTCTTTTGGAAGCCTTGCCTGTGAGAGTTCTCCAGAGCTTTCTTTGAAATGAACTTCCTCAACATTTAATGGTTCCTGAATGAATTGAAACCCACAGTGCCTCCAACTTCATCCTTGAAAAATGGCTAGATAAATACCATGAAATTTTTAAAATTCCCATGACCAGGTGGCACTGGAGAACCTTTGGATGTCCTATTTCTGATCTTGAGTGTACCAGACCCTGCCTTAATTCACTGGGTTTCATGAAAATGGTGTAGAACAGAGATGCCATTGAGTTATAGCCTGCAGAGTTGTGGGCCTAGAGAAGCGGTGTGCAGTTTTGTGATAATACATCTGTGTTGTGGCCATGTGGTTCTGCCATTGGCTTCCAAATTCCTTGTGACTGCCATGGTGCAGCCAGGAGACCCGTATATGTAAAAGCATGTTTTTATATTAAGAGATTCCAGGGCCATGTTCAGAATCAAGTTGCTATTTACAAGGGGGCAAGCAAGTTAGAGCCTGCAGAGTATTGGGCCTAGAGAAGTGGTGTGCAGTTGTGTGATAATACATCTGTGTTATGGCCATGTGGATTTCTCATTGGCTTCCAAATTTTTTGTGACTGACATGGTGCAGCCAGGAGACCCGAATATGTAAAAGCATGTTTTTATATGGAGAGGATTCAGGGCCATGTTCAGAATCAAGTTGCTATGGACAAGGGGGCAAGCTATGTGGGAAAGTAGCCTGGTTGTTGCATTCTCCTGCAGACCCTGAACCACAACACGTGACAGAACTCCCTCCAGCACTGTGTCCCTGTTTAACTTCTTGTATTTTGTGAAGCAAATACCAAATTCCCAGTGAAACAGCAGGAAACACCACAAAAAGTAGAGGAAGACCAAATGGCCCCACAGTCCACATGGGGAGATAATTAGACCCCAGTGGCCACTGTTTACCTACAAAGTGTGAATTCAGCACTGCTGCCTCATGTTCACTGGAAAATAAGAAACCATATCCTCCAGGTCACATAGATGCAGACCCAGATTTTATTGTCTCACTACAAAGGAAGCTAAAGCTCCTGAAAATAACGTATATTTCAAGTGCCCAACCTCAGAGGCAGTTTCTCAAGATGTCTTTATGCCAGCAGACCTCCATGTTAGAGGAGTGTTTACCATGTCTCTTACTTTTGAAAACTCCTCTACCACCTCCAAGGTTGTGAACTCTGAGCATTTTCCACTCAAGATATGTATTCACAGATTTTCTAACTCTTCTATTCTAATTGTGACTTACTTCAGGCGAAGGTAATGTCAAGGATTTGTTCTGGGTGAGAGTGGGAAGATTTTTGTGTAGCATATATTTGCATACACATTTGATTCATTATTCTATTTTCCATTTGAAATACTGATCCCTGACACTAACCCATAACCTACTAGACTCTGACTACTAATCCTAATATGATGGAGAAAAATAACCCAAACAGAATAGAAATACAAGCAGTTCAGTGGAGGCATGGTGTATAGTTGGAATTGCCTTTTGAATAAAAAAGAGTAGGTGTTACAAATCTAGTCAATTTTCTGTTGAAATAGTTCTCCGTGTGTTTTTAAAGTTAACAAATATGTGAATTCCTGTCTCCCTCTCTCTGTAGCCTATTCAGCACATATATTGTCATATGCACATATACAATCCTACCTGGTATCACACGTATATTCTTGTGAGGTGGCTGACTTGGCAGATACAAAATGTGAGAAGAGATTACTTCTCCTAAATGCTGTTGGAACTGAAAATTCAATGTATGGGTAAACTTCCTAGTTAAACAACATTATACATAAATCTATCTTCAGTAACATGAATATTTTTGAATCTGTGGATGATGTATATTTCATGGTGAATTTCAATTGGCATATATATTGCTATTTTTATAGTCTCAGTTTGTGTGTGTGTGTGTGTGTGTGTGTGTGTACTCTCCAGATTTTTCAAAATATGAAATGTTTGAGTCTTATTATACACTCCCTGAATTCATTCATGTTCATGTATGTGGATTTATAATCAACTTTTCACAAGATTATTCTCAGAAATATTCATCCACCTGAAATACATATTTGTTTCCTAGTACTGAAAACTAACTTCAGTGAATGGTGCATGCAAATCCTAATATTTCTACATTAACGGACGCAGTTTAACATCAATTCAAGTAGATTCCTATGGGACATGATGTGTATTTTATCGTTCATTTTTATTCAACACTGGTACATTACTATTTCTTCAATTTCTGCACATCATCGTATATATTTATCATCCACAAGTTAGCAAATATATAGGCGTTTGTTTCACTTTAAATCACTTCCTGCTTCAGAACACATGTATACCTCCAGGTTTCTGGACTGGTCTTTTCATGAGACTTCTTTCCAAACACATTATTTTCAATTTCCATAATCACTTTTGAAGCAAAACTCAAACACTCTTCATGAAAATCCATAACCCTAATATTTCATTCAGATGTATAACGGGTAGGATTAAATGTATTATATCAATATAAGGTTTCCTGTATATTTTCAGATATCAATTCAATCCATTATTTAAAGTTGGAACAAGTAATATTATTTATTCACAGTATTGTCTATTTTTGCATTATCTCTATATTCATAGACAAATGGTACACCTATTTCTACCCAAAATACTAATTCATATATCTTCAAAATATTGCTCCCAGAAATGGTGGAAGAAAAACTCCTATTACCTGATCTACATATACTTTTTATTATAGTAATATTCTGGACACACATAGGAAAGTTCACACTTATGATTGTACCAATGTAAAGGTCGGGCGAGCGTTGGAAGAAGAGACCACGAAGAGACTGTCTCATGCAACAGCAAAGGGTTTATTGGGGGTCCAGCATGCTGGGGCTCAGAGCTCACTTGAATAGAGAAGAGAGCCCTAAGAACAGCTTAAGCAGAGCTTATGCAATTTACGTGGTGAGAGCAGGGAGGGACTTTTATTGATGGGTCAGGTCAAGTGAGTGGTTTGCATGCCAATGGGAGAGGGAGTACATTCAACAGTTTGGCAATTGGGGACAGCACATTCTGGGAACAAGATTAGCAAACAGTTTTCAAGATTTCATCAGTATTTTGTTAAGCATACAGAAAAAAAGGAAGTTAAAAGTACATATTTTATTAACCTTTCATTCCCCACTTCTTATTCTGGTTAATTTTAATCATAAAAATGAGCATTGGGGGGTCTCACATTTTATGTCTTCTAGTGAGGTATATTGTTGTCTGATTACCATAAGTTTAACTTATCCAATTTAAGCTTGTAGAAAGAAAACTAGATGGTTGAGCAAACAGGGTCCTACAATTAGCAATGAAATGAGGATAATTAATGGACTGGCCAGGGCTGATAAAAGCATAGTGAACCAGGGGGACTGTGTGAACAAAGACTCAAACCACCCTTTTTGTGCCTCTCTCTTTTGTTGATGCTCTTCTAGGCGTCTTCTTAATTTACTCATAGATTTTTTTACAACTCCAGTATGGTCGGCATAAAAACAACTTTCTTCCCTCAATGCAGCACGAAAGCCCCCTTCTCTCATGAAGAGAAGGTCCAACCCTCGCAAGTTCTGTAAAACAATTTCAGAGAGAGAGGTTAAAGATTCCTATAAAACTGTGATGGAGGTTTTTAATATCTTTAAATTTTGGTCTATTGCTGCTTCTCATTGGGTCATTTGTTGTGTCACATGGACTAGGAAAGTGATTCCTGTGCCCACCCCTGCAGCAACTCCTTTTCCTAATAGGATGGCTAAAGTGAGGGATACAGGTTCCCAGAGGAACCGGGTTGTATGCCCCCCTATTTGATATTTAAATTAACCTGCCTCATGATAGAGCACTCTGGGAAACATCTGAACATTACATAATTAATCACATCTGTTGACCATTTTATGAAAACATAAACAATGTTTAAGTATATAGAATTATACTGTTGTAAGGACGGACAAGTCAAGGCACCTAAGATAGCACCGAAGACAGCAAAACAGACCTATTTGGTTGCAACGGATTTAGAGGGCATTGCTTCTGTTGTAATCAATTAGTCACCTGATCTCCAAGTTTAGGTAGTTTCAGAATTTTGTACCCAACATGTAAGGGAAGGGGCTCAGAAGTTCACAGTCTGCAGAAGTTCACAAAAAGAAGTTTTCGTTTCTATTTTTTTTCCTCTGTTCTGGGCAAGTTAACATTTTAAGGACACCTGGAGAGGGAGAGCTTTTTTCTTCTCTTTTTTTTTTCTCACTGCCAGCTGTAACAATGGAGCTCAATTGGTAACTTATTTATCTTAGAAATGTAACCATCTCTGTGAAGCCCCAGCTCAAGGCCAGAGGCCTTGTTCACATGTTTTGTGAAAAACTAGTAAGGGGGAGTCTAGCTTAGGAGTGCTGATTTTTCCAGCCAGTGGCCAAATAGAACAGGGCAACACGAAAAGGGGAAATTTATCTACATTGAACTCTTTTACAGGGACTCTTTGGCTGAAAGTCCTAAAGTCAACCATGGTGAAGACTGCTGGAGAAGGTCAGTTAAGACTTTTCTGTGGGCCTGGTATAGACAGGGAAGACGGGGAAGGTGGGTCTGAGAGCAGCACCTTGGGTCTGAGCATGAGGAAGAAGAGATGTAAAAGAATAATGGGAAAGGGGTTTGGAATTTTCCAGGCAACAAAACTTGAGCAGTAGAACAGATAGAGCAGAGGGGAAGATGGGAGTGAGTATCCCAAAAAGCCTGTGAGGGACTTTAAATTCTTAGTAACCTGTTTTCAGTGATGACAGAGCAACTTTAAAGGCCATTTTCATTACATTTTGTATAGGGGTCTGAGGGCTCTCCTTAGCTGGTTTGAGCTTTGGGTTAGCTGGTAAGAGGACCTGGTGGGACCCGGTGCGGGCACTGACAGGAGAAGAGAGTAGTGAGTGGGTGGATGGGTACCTCAGTACTTGCTACCTCAGCAAGGGGGCAATAGTCTGAGAACCAGCGGTTTGGGTTTTTGATCTAATAATTGGAGGAAAGAAATCAGGTTGCTGAGGTGGGAGTGATAGCAGAGAGTCTGGAGCAGAAAGCTGAGGGTGAGGATCTATTGGATAAGCATAGTTCAGGATGTGAGCGAAGGAGGGAAAATGCCTCCACTTAGGGGAAATTCCTTCCACCCTTTTGAGCACTTGCCAAAGTTAAAAAGGTCACGCAGAATTTGAGGATCTAGAGACCCCTCTGGGGGCCATCGTTATTGGTTGTGTAATTGGTAATATGGCCAATGCTGTGTACTGAATTTGATGAGGAGTTTGGGTTCCACCAGGCTCCCCTGTATGCTCACATTCCCATGACTTACAGAAGAAGTTGGCATTTCCCCCACACACCCATGTCTGTTTGTGGCTTTGATAGTCCGCAGGGCAAACATAGTAATCTAGGCTAGCCAACCTGCATCTGGCTCACGTGTACCTACATCCATAATGTTTGTTTCTATTATCTATGGTACTGAAAGGATTTATTGGAATTTTAGTGGGATCCCTTTCATCAGGGATATCCCAATAGGAAAGACCTATAGCCAGCTGACAAATGTCTGGATGGAGAGATGGCCACCATGTCCCTAAGGGGGCTGTATGCAAGATAGACCATACTTCTTGTACAGTAGGATTTGTGATCAGCCATTACTGCTGAACAGGCTGATGAGGGTTAGGACTACTCTTGGCGAAGGGGAGAGTCTGTGGCCTTATCCACATGGCGTATACTCAATTTGAAAGTGTTACCAGTCTTTTCCAGTTTCCAGCCAGATTTTGGACAAGGCGCAGGCTTGAGATGAGAGGCATGGATCCATGAAGTGATTCCGTCTACATTTACCACTGTAGGTGTTATATGTAGCACCTTATATGGTCCTTTCCAGTGGGGTTCCAAGGATGACACCTGATGTCGTCTAATGTAGACGAAGTCTCCTACTTGGTATCGATATGGAGTCCCCTCGTCCCCAGGTTGGTAGGCAGTGGCCAGATGTTTCCACAGATATTGCTGATTTCTTTCAAGAGCTTTAAGTCTGTCAAGCAAGGGGGTGTGGAAGGGATCGTTAGGTCTTAGAGTTTGGGTTAGGTCCCTTACTGGAGGAAGGATCATAGAGAATTTCATAGGCGGTGCGGTTACACAAAGAAGCAGAGGAGTATGAGTATTTCTTGCATGAAACAGTGCATAAAGCAGGAGCATAGACCGATCTTTTATGCCGATCTCTAAGCTTAATTTTGTTAAGTCTCTTTAAGGGTTCTTTTTATTTTTTTTTTTTACCTGTCCTGAGCTCTGGGGTCTATAAGCACAATGTAATTTCCAATTAATCCCCAGGGTCCTGGCTAATCCCTGACTTACCAGGGCAATGAACGCCAGTCCATTATCAGACCCTATTACCTTAGCCAGTCCGTATCTTAGAAAAATATCTTTCAGGATCTTCTTGACCACCATTTGTGGCATTTATTTTGTTGCTGTTTTTTTTTTTTTTTTTTTTTTTTTTTTTTTTGTGGGGAAAGCTTCAATTCATCCTGAAAATGTATCTACAAAGACTAGGAGATATTTAAGTCCATAACTTCCTGGCTTAATTTCAGTAATGTCCACTTCCAAGAATTGTCCTGGTCTGGTTTCTTGTAGGTGCTTTCCTGCAGGAAAGTTGGAAGGGTAAGCATTAACCATTTGACAGACCCGGCAGGCTTTTGTTACCCGTTCAGTTATTTTTTTTGCTCTGAGTCGGTTAGTGGAAAACTCTGTTCTTGATTTTTCAGGAATGCCTGCAGTTTCTTTGAACCAAGGTGAGTGAGTTGATGTACATTTTTAACTTAGTTTAGGGCTTTCTGAAAATGCAAGCTGGGCTCAGAGAAGTTGAGGGTTTCAGTGTCAGTGTCCTTAGATGTTATCAAAAGCTTGCTGGTGCTCAGGGGTACATTAGAATTGGGCATCTCTCTTTAACAGCGGGTATAAAGGAGCAGCTAAGGACGCAAACCCAGGTATCCATAACCTGTATAAGCCAGAAGTCCCAAGAAACTCTCTGAGTTGTCTGCTGTTAGATGGGGGTGGTATCTGCTCAATGGATTGTTTTCTGGTCTCAGTGAGCCATCGTTTCCTGCCCCTAATGGAATAGTCCAGGAAGATTACTTCTTGCTGGCAAATTTGGGCTTTTTTGGCAGAAGCACTATACCAGAGTTGAGCAAGCTCATATAATAGTAATTGGGTTCCAGACTCACAGTTTTCCTTGGTGTTGGCTGCCAGTTGCAGGTCATCGACATATTGAAGCAGGGTGACTTCAGGGTGCATAGTTCTAAAGTTGTTGAGGTCTCTGTGCAGGGCTTCATCAAAGAGAGTGGGGGAGTTTTTGAACCCCTGTGGGAGTCTAGTCCATGTTTGTTGATGAAACGTCCCGGATTCTGGGTCTACCCACTCGAAAGCAAATAGCAACTGACTATCTTTATGCAGAGGCAAGCAAAAGAAAGCATCTTTTAAGTCCAACAGTATACCATTTCCACTCATGGTTCAGAGTGCTAAGCAGATTGTACAGATTATGTACTGTGGGTTGAATGTCCTGCACTCTGTTGTGGATCTCTCTTAGGTCTTGAACGGTGCGATAGTCCCCGGTTCCTGGATTTTTATACTGGTAACAGGGCAGTGTTCCAGTTCGAATGACAGGGCCTTAGGACCCCTAAGGCCAGATATTTCTGAATATGGGGCCTTATCCCATTTTTAGCTTTTTTGCTCAGAGGATATTTTTTGACATTGATAGGGGGGGCTGAAGTTTATAACTCCACTGTTATTGGAGGATATTTCACGACTAGGCGTAACCCAGCAGTTTTTTTCCTAGGCATCTGTGTAATCTGTTATAAATTTCCGGGTAGCTTGCCTGTTTGATCAGTCTTGGGGGGTGTGACGAGTTGATGTTCATCTTCTACTGACATAGTAAAAGATGTGACTATAGGAGTTTTTACTGAAGGATTTAGAAATTTCACTTGGGGGCCTTCAGGATTAAAAGTTATTCTGGCCTGGAGCTTGTTGAGCAGATGTGTGCCCATCAATGGGGCCGGGCATTCTGGGATTACTAGGAACGAGTGATGGATTTTTTCTTTCCCCAGGTCCATGGTCCTCTTAGTTGTCTAAGCCCCATATTTACTGCCATTAGCCCCTTGAACTAGAGTCCTTTTTGTTTGATAGATGGCCCAATGGGGCCTTAAGGGCTGAGTATACTTACCCTGTATCCACTTCAAAGTTTAATCCCCACCGGCGAGTACTTTGTGTTCTTTTGGCCGGGCCAGCTACCTCCAGGGAAGGAGGGGCTGTGTGTGCCGTGGGGTAGTCACCTGGAGGGCGCTGGGCTGGCCTATATTCCTCCAATGGTGGAGAGTCTGAGTCACCAGCAGGGTAATCACTTACAGGGTGTTTGGGGTTGGAGGACAAGGGCAGGGCATAGGAGGGGGAAGAGAGTCCAGTAAAGTCTTGAGACTCAGGGACAACAGAGGGTGGAGGAGGGGTAGCAGAGGGTTTGAGTGATAGAATCGTGGGAGAACAAGTAGGAGCGGGGACAGGGACAAGGAAAGGCTTCACCCATGGAAGAGGAGATTTGCAGAGGTCCTGCAAACTAAAGATATATTGCTGTTGATCTGGATGGCTATGTGGCCCCGGCTGAAAAACAATATCTCTGAGTTTTTGAATTAGTGTGAGGCATTGAAGTGCTCTGTCCCATATGAAAGATACACAAATAGTGAAAGCAATGACACACGACACAGACAAGACAAGACAATAAAGACAGGCAATGGACGTCCAATACTGAGAACAAGACTGAGTAGCCAGGAAAACCTGATGGGTTGGCAATACCGAATCCAAAACAAAATATCACTGAGTTTAGGAGACCATTGTTGCTCGGTTTCCCGAGTTCTCTGGGGCATCCCCCAGAGACGTGGCCTGTGGCTCTGTGACACTTCTGTCAGTCACCGTCAGAGAGAGCTCGTGCTCATGACCAATAGCCATTTTGCCCATCCCTAACCTGAAACCTGAAACAAGAAAGTGGCGCCTTACTTACCCTGAGAGGAGCCCATTGGGGGTCTTTCTTCCAACGCTGCTGGATCTCGCTGGGGCCCTCAGATGTAATGGTCGGGCGACCATTGGAGGAAGAGACCACCAAGAGACTGTCTCATGCAACAGCAAAGCGTCCAAAATTCTGGGGCTCAGAGCTCACTTGAATAGAGCAGAGAGCACTGAGAACAGCTTAAGCAGAGCTTATATACTTTTCTTGAAGAGGGCAGGGAGGGAAGTTTATTGATGGGTCAGGGCGAGTGGGCGGTTTGCGTGTAAACGGGTGAGGGTGTACATTCTGCAGTTTGGCAGTTGGGGACAGCACATTCTGGGAACAAGATTAGCAAAAAGTTTTCAAGATTTCAAGAGTGTTTTCTTAAGCATACAGAAAAACAGAAAGAGACAAGTACCTATTTTATTTATTTTCAACAAAGCCTAAATGGAAAGTGAGCATGGATTACTAAAAACATTCATGTTCAGGTTGCCTAATGCTCTCAAATGTCAATTCTATTGGTGACTACATATTTCTTTCTTCCTAAGGTTATATATTCAACCTCAACCCTGTTGAAGATGCCTAATCCTATGACTCACTTAATAATTTGCCTGATTTCCTAATGTCTCTATTGATACCTCCTTTCCTACATATTTTCCCAAATTCATTATTATGACTGACACTTAACATGGACTGACATTAATATTCACTCTCTAACCGAAACCCTATTGGTAAAGAACGTTTTTCCAAATCTTATTCTCACCCTTCTTTCTAAACCTACTGACTATCTTCCTAATTCTACCGACTATCCCTTTTTGACTGGATGTTCTCTTCGACATTCAATCATCCAAGGTACAGCGTCCTATGCCATTGTGTATAGATCTATCTGAGACATTTGTGCAGAAAGTATGTCATTGCTAAGTATCCCAATCAAAGTCTCAATGCCCTTCTGGGCTGCAAATCTTACCTAGATTTCTGTTTCCATACTTATAACTCACGTTTATATTCCTATAAATATCACAGATTCCCAATACCATTATTCATCCTGCAGAATGATTCCTAACCCAAATCGAAACTGTTATTAACCCTAACCACACAGTGTTCCCTCAATCTAACTTTAGAGAAGAGCAGGGAGAGAGTTGGCCTTAAAATACAGGGATGTAGGGGATCTTCCACTTGCTTAGAACCTCAAAGGTCGATGCAGAAATTATCCCTGAAGAAGATGTAGGCAGCTATGAAGGACCTGAGAGAGAAAAAGTCATCTTCCATTGCCAAAAAACCTGGTCAGGATGAAGGGATGTGTCTGAATCAGCCTCTCTCTTAATGTACAGAAGATGGACCAAACCAGGCCTTTGTGGAGTGCTGTTCCTTGGTGCCTTTGATTTATTTATCATTCTAACTTGTGAAAGTGTCACAGGAAGTAGGGGCAGCCTCCATCTTATGGAACCCTTGGAAGCAACTGTTAGGACAAAGTGTTTGCCAAGGCAGTGACCTCATTAAGTTCCTGAAGGAAGTAACCTACCTCACTTTCTTGGTGATGCAACACTTTAAACTTGGGATCAAGGAAGCCATGCACTGAGAGCCAATCCAAGTCCCAGTCCCAGTGGGCTCACTTGTATGGTGTTACTAAGGACAGAGTCAGTCTTTCTTGGTACCTACTGATGTGAGGATGGCCACATGCCAGGGACCTTTCCTGAGAAAGTAGGTAGTGGCTCTCCACATGCTCCTGACAACGTCACAGAGTTGGCCAAGGAGACCAGATCTGAGAATGGATAGGCCATTCGGGGGAACATAGTATGACCCACCAGTCAGAGGACACTCTGGATAGTTACAAACCTACTTGGGGGAAGGAGGTGCCTTTGTGGGTGTCGGTGTGAGTTTGTGGTTTTGTCTCATGTTCTGAGAATAGGTATGAAAGGTGGTTTGTTTGGATTGGAATGGACTTTTTCTAGTAAATTGTTTGACAAGGCGAGTGTTTCTATGTCTGTTTCTCCCACTGTGTCCGTGGTTGTAGACATTAGAAAAGAAAATGCATCAATGGATGTTTCCTGTCTTGTAGAAAGCTTCCCAGCATTCATCCTGTCCAATTAATGCATGGACTGTGACTTGCCTTATGGATGGGCAACACCTACTATCTTACTACGTTTCTGTTTTCTTCCTGAATTCTGGCCACTCTCGAGAATTGGCTCATGGTTTTGTGTCCAAGATATACCACCTCCAAGCACTGTGACTTGGCCATGTACATGATAACTGAGGGGAATGGGAGGATCTCAGAAAACTCAGATATCAATGTGACCAGTAAAGTCTCAGTGGATAATCCTTGCTTTGGGCCATTTGCTTACCTATTGCTTCATTGCCCTGAATGTCAGGAAGGTCTTTGTCTCAGGCCACCCCTTTGTGAAGCCTTAAGAAAACAGTTTTCAAATGGAAATGAATGGGCATCACCTGTGGCTCTTTGCTTAATTGCTTTGGAAAGGGATGTGTCTGAATCAGCCTCTTGGACCTGTGTGAGGCTGTGGCTTAGATTCTCAGCACCTGATGGATCTAAGGAAAGATTCCATGTGTGCTACAAATACAAAATGGTCAAAATAGCAGTCATTGTGTATGAAGTCTCTCGCCATCTTCTGTAAGGTTCCTGACCTCCATCATGTGAGTATAGGGATCCTTTGGGACAAATTAGTTCTTCAAAGGCCTGCAAAGGCTAGACCATAGATGCTTGGGTTTTTTCATGACTCCAATTCGTATAAAGAATTTATACCTGGCAGTCAGTAGGCCTCAAATTGGAGAAGTGGAGCAGTAATAAGGTCAGGCCTATTTGATCACTCCTGGTTCATAGGAAGGGTGTTCAGGCCACACTGACTTTAGGCAAAATAGGGGCAAGGGAGCATATTTTGGACACTGTCTTGGACTTCACCCCTTATGGAAACATCCAGCCAGAGGATTTGATGAGTGTCTACATGGAAGAAGACGAGGGCTATGTGAAAGTGTTTTGGTTTCAATTGTGGTCATTTGTGTGGCGGTTGGAAGACATAACTGTGTCCACCATTGCTTGAACTCTGGTGTGATTCCCCTTAGAGACTGCGATCTGGACCTGACCTCAGAGAAGAATTGCCATGAATTGTGTTGGGATTTCAGGAGGCCATGCATGAGAGTCCCCATTGGAAACTGAGATATAGGCCCAGGGTGGCTCTCCACAGAACACTGGGAATCTCAGCTAGGATATCACATGATTTTATTCTGAAAGACTTGGCAACCATAGTTGAGATTCAAAACACACATGGACCTAGCATTGTAGACCTCAATGGGCCTTGCTTCATGTGACCTTTTGGCCACTCCTTGGGAAGTCTTGCCTGTGAGAGTCCTCCAGAGCTTTCATTGAAATGAAGTTCCTCACCATTTAATGTTTCCTGAATGAATTGAAACCCACAGTGTCTCCAACTTCATCCTTGAAAAATGGCTAGATAAATACCATGAAATTTTTGAAATTCTTATGACCAGGTGGCACTGAAGAACATTTGGATGTCCAGTTG
The DNA here is from genome assembly GCF_048772815.1 of Callospermophilus lateralis. Taxonomy (NCBI): domain Eukaryota; kingdom Metazoa; phylum Chordata; class Mammalia; order Rodentia; family Sciuridae; genus Callospermophilus; species Callospermophilus lateralis. The sequence continues at coordinate 119,976,713 of NC_135313.1, read as the reverse complement.
CTGATCATGAGTGTACCAGAGAGTGCCTTGATTGACTGGGTTTCATGAAAATGGTGTAGAAGAAAGAATCCTGTATGTTGGCCCCTGCTGAGTAGTGACCCAGAGCTGTGGTGTGCAGTTGTGTCATAAAACATCTCTGGTGGGGCCATGTGGATCTGCCATTGACTTCCAAATGGCTTGTGGCTGACATGGTGCAGCCAGTAATCCCTATATGTCTGATCTCTTTGTATAAAGGCATCTTGTTATATGGAGAGGTTTCAGGGCAGTGTTCAGAATCAGGTTGCAGTGGTTGAGGGACAGAAAAAAAACAACTTTTGAACATAACTTTAAATGAAATAATATCTGACCTACTGCTTTCGTAGTCATTCTCACATATAGTAAAATGGGACACAGAGCCTTATCTCAGGTAAGGCAGGGCTCTTTATAAATCTTAAGTGTTTTACTTCTAAAGATGATCTTTGTTTTTTTAAATATTATTTTACAAAGATTACATAAATTATTTGAGGTGACATGAACATTAGTTAACACCATATGATATCACATTTAAAACATGAATTTAAGAAAGGGTGAAAGTTTTTAACCTTTACATAGATTAGACTCTCATTAACATAAAAATACATTTAAATTGTTCCCCAATGTAAAAAGTAATATACAACTTTACATATCTTATTGATAAGAGGTAAATGAATGCCCAATATATTTTTTTACCATACAACTTCAGAACACCAGCTTGAAATAATGCTCTTTTAAAGTTTCTACCTTACAGATTCGTATACCTGAAAGATATGAGCACATTAATAGCATCACAATTACATTGAAGTTTCTACATTAACCAAGTTTAGCTTTTAAATAAATGGCAGTACAGTGCTCTAAAATAACAGTTCTTATTTAATCAGTTGTTTAATTTTTATGGTTGCTTGCTCTAGAAAAAATAAAACTTAATAAACACAATGTTATGGGAAAACTTACATTTTAAGAAATTTTTGTCTCTTTAACACGTGACTGGTTATTACAATCTTATACAGACTTTAGTACAAACTTATACAGACCTTAGTAAATCAATCAGATATCTAACAAAAGTACTCATGAATGAGTAATCCCATATCAAATTTACTTTACTTATTTATCAATATATTAGACAAATGTATTGAACAGTGTAAACCATTTTTTTGTTGAAGGAAAAGGCCTAGAACCAAGGCATATTAGAACATTTGTATACATTAATATTTTATTAGATTTTTGAACACCTAGAAAAACTTGTAAGCTTAAATTTAAAGAAATTTATTTTTATCTCTTTATCCAATTTAAATTCAACTATTTAAATCACTAGAATTAAAGATCTTTGGATCCACTTTTTAAAATTTGTTTTTGTGAGCGTTTTTGTTTTAATGAGCGCTCTTTATAAATGTTAATTTGTGTATCATATATATGATATACGGACATATGAATATATCCACATACAACACATAAAAAATTGTGCACACATAATAATAGTAAAGGCCTTGTAGCTTTTCGCAGGTGAAATATCCATTGCAATGTTTCAAAAACTACACAGTTAGTCAAAGATAGAACTGATCAGAAAAACATCATCCTAGGTCTTTAGGATCAAAATCATGAGCTCAAAAAAAAAATAAAGAATCTAAGGAAAAAAATAAGAGTCCTAGAAAAATTGACTGGCCATTAATTAGTAAATACCATGCAATTTAATTTTTTTTTAGGCCTCAGATCACTCTCCTACTGAGCTTGCAGGCTTCTTTCATTTGCATTTCAACATAAGTCCTGGCTGAGGTCTGGAAGGAGCAGGGAAAAGCTGCTATTCTGAGCAGACACCTCAGGCTTAAGGCATTTCAACCATAATTTTCAGGTTCGGATGTTGAAAATTATAATACAATTTTAAGACACAATTCACAAAATTTTATGATACAAGTTTAAGACACAGTTTACAAAATTTTACATCTTTATATCTTGTTTTGTCAACAGATACCATACTATGATTTACTATCCTTGTCCAAATTAATGCACTGGTACACACAGTGACATTTTCTCAGGCTACCCAATTAAAAATTGGTGAAAAAAAAAGCCTGAATGATTGGGAAGTTACTTGCCAACTTGGAAGTAGAGTTCTCTAGTTTTCCATCCTAAGCATTTAAGTTCTCTGGCATGAATTATCTGAAATCATAAACTAAACAATTACCTAAACCCGACTTTTAACTGCAAGATTGTGCAATGCTTCAAAAACCCATTCAGATACCAGATTGTTACAATAAAACATCATTTAGACACACATTCAGCTAAGATCATTCCCAAGAAATGATTTATAATAACACATTATTGCACATGTCTTAAAGGGCCAGAAACAAAGACACAAGACAGACTGAAAGGAGCTCCAGACTATGGCTTACAGACAGAAGCGTTTAAACCAGAGCAGATAAGAGAAAAATCTCCTACTCCAGTGGTACCATAGATTTCCCCACAAGGGAACCAGATGTTTTCACAGAGGGACAACCTGAAATGTAATATCAAGGGTCTCCATGGTGACTTTACTGTATTTAGTGTCCCCTTTTTCTTTTTCTCTTTTTTAAGAAAACAGAGATGGCAAAATCCTTACAGTGCAGGGAAGGAAGTAGGTAATTCTCTGAAGCAACAGGGCTTGGGCAGCTGCTGGAAGTCCCTCAGTCCCTCCTTTCACTTACAGGATTAGCTCCTCTGGTTCGATTCCACCCCAAGCACGCTCCATCTCCTTACATTTCAGTAGTCAGCTCTCAAAAAGTTCCGGGGTGGGGGGGTACCAAAAATTGTAACTTAAAGTTTGGTTCCTGATTTTGAAGCCAATTAATACCAATTTAATAATGAGGACAGGGTTTGAGAAAAAGAAAAAGGGAGATTTACTGCTTTGCTAACAAAAAAGAAAAACAGGGGTCTCTGCCCAGTGGTTGTGATTCTCTTGATCTGAAGGGACAAGGAGTTTTAAGGAGTTTCACGTGTTAACCTGGGAGATACTCAGTTCTTAGGTCCCCAGCAGGCATTGCCCTCTGCAGTGGGTGTGCTCCAGGCAGTCAGCTAGGGGCTTCTCTCATCCTGCTTAACAAAGGGTGTTAAAGTTCATCACAGTTCTTTAAAACACAGTCCAAATGGGTGTCAGTTTACTTGCTTTATTACCCATTTTCACTTAAGATTTTACCACAGAAATCACACAACAAAACACACTAAAACAAACCAAAAAAAAAAAAAAAACATTTGAAACACAGAACAAAACACAAAAAAACAGAAAACCAGCACAGAAACAGAAAAACAGAGGAGCTATGCAACGTCTTGCTAAAGCTCTGGGATAGGAGCTCCTGCGTGCCCATTGGCACCTCTCTATGCTTTCAGAGGAATTCCCTACAGAACAGAACAGAGGACAGAATGATTCTCGTTACTGTACCAGACAGGAGTATATGTGTGTCTCCCCAGGACACCTCTCTGTCATTAGAAGAGATCTCCCTTAACCAGATATCAGATGTTATATAGGCGCCACTTACCTATGGAGGCCTCCTCCACCATGTGCTTGCTAATAGTTTTAGTGCAGTGGTTCACTGCAGTGCTCCCTGGACCAAAATCTCACACCAAGGCCTTGGAAATTGCCTCTCCATGCCGGAACCCTGGAGGGAAGGGCAACTTCAGAATTTCCAGTAGTCTGGTCTTGTGATCTATTGGGGCAATGTCATCTCGCTGGGAAACTACAAAATATTAGACCAGGATGCAAGAAAAGACCACTAACTCCAATTAAAATCAAATTAAGGCAAGCTTACTATTTCAAAGTGGATCCAAAGATCTTTAATTCACGTGATTTAAATGGTTCAATTTAAATGGGATAAACAGATAAATATAAATGTCTTTAAATTTAAACTTACAAATTTTTCTAGGTGTTTAAAAATCTAATAAAATATTAATGTCTACAAAAGGTCTAATATGCCTTTGCTCTAGGACTTTTTCCTCAACAACAACAAAAAAATGGTTTATACAGTCTCCTACTCTAAGCCTTTTTTTTTACCATCAATGGTCCCTTCAAGGGGAAACCATGAACACAATTCTCCTATGTATGAAAAGAATAATTTTAAGTCCTTTTTCTTAACATGTGCCCCCTATGTCTTGAGGGCCTCCTTGAGGCCTGACAAAAACAAATCATGTGACGAAACTGCTTGTTCCATGGTGGGTCACTCACCATGTGTCATTCCCACTCTCCTCCTGGATCTGTCTTTTGGTGGTGTCTGCTGAGGCGATCGCAAGCTCCGCTTTTTTAAGTCTTCCCTGAGGACAGGGTTCCCCCTCAGTCAAAGGCTCGAGCCCCAGTAGGTGGGTGCCTGATATTCCGGCTGGCAGGACACATCAACGGGGGTGGTGAACCTAGATGGGGAGTAATGAAGGGACAAGAGACACGAGAGATGACAGCAAGACAAGAGTTTTAATCAAGCTGCAAAATTTTATTGTTCACACAGGGGTATTTATATACTGCGTATGGGAAAGCTCTCTTATTGGCAGTTCCTGGATGTCTTCACAAGGTGAGATAACGTCAGGATGTTTCAGGAAGACAGATGGACCCAAGATTTCTCAGGGAGACAGATGGTTACAGGATATCTCCTAGGCAGGATGTCTCCCAGGGGGCTGTTTCTTGTAAGTGTCAGGCTATTCTATGAAGGAGAAATTCCTTCTACCCCTGACAGTCAGGGATTTAGTATTTCAAATGGAAATTTAGAAAATGAATCCAAAGTGTATGCAAATATGTGCTACACAAAAATCTTCCCACTCTCATTCAGAACAATGCCTTGACATTACTTTCGCCCCAAGTAAGACACAATTAGAGGAGAAAAGTTAGAAAATCTGTGAATACATATCTGCAATGGAAAATGTTCAGGAGTTCACATCTTTGGAGGTTGTAGAGGAGATTCCAAAAGTAAGAAACAGGGTAAAAATACCACAAACATGGAACTCTGCAATCCTAAAGACTGCTTGAGAAACTTCCTCTTACGTTGGCACTTGAAATATATGTTGTTGTCAGGAGCTTTAGCTTCATTTGTCGTGAGACCATCAGACCTGGGTCTGCATATATGTGACCTGGAGGACATGATTTTTTTTTATTTTCCAGTGGACATGAGGCAGAAGTGCTGAATTCTCTCTTTGTAGGTAAACTGTTGCGACTGGGGGCTAAAAGTCTCCCAGTGTAGACTGTGAAGCCATTTGGTCATCCTCAAATTTTCGTGGTGTTTCTTGCTGCTGCACTAGGAGATTGGTATTTGCTTCATGAAATACAAGGAGTTCAACTGGGACACAGTGCTGGAGGGAGTTCTGTCAAGTGTTGTGAGTCAGGGTCTGCAGGAGAATGCACCAACCAGACTTCTATCCCACATAGCTTGCCCCCTTGACCAAAGCAACCTGATTCTGAACATTGCCCTGAATACTCTCCAGGTAACAAGATGCCTTTACATGCAAGGGTCTTCTGGCTGCACCATGTCAGTCACAAGCCATTTGGATGCCAATCGCAGATTCACATGGCCCCACCACACATGTTTAATCACACACCTGCACACCACAGCTCTGGCCCCACTTCTCACCCGCTCCAACTAACTAGCATCTCTGTTATACACCATTTTTATGAAACCCAGTCAATCAAGGCACTGTCTGGTACACTTTTGATCAGCAACAGGACATCAAAAGTTTCTCCCGTGCCACATGGTCATGGGAATTTAAAAAATTTCATGGTGTTTATCTAGTCATTTTTCAAGGATGAAGTTGGAGGCACTGTGGGTTTCAATTCTTTCAGGAACCATTAAATGGTGAGGAAGTTCATTTCAATGAAATCTCTGGAGAACTCTCACTGGCAAGGCATCCAAAAGAATGGCCAAAAGGTCCCATGAAGCAAGACCCATTGAGATCTACAATGTGAGGTCCATGTGTGTTTTGACTCTCAACTATGGCTGCCAAGTCTTTCAGAATAAAATCATGTGATATCCTGGCTGAGATTCCCAGTGCTCTCTAGAAAACCAACCAGGGCTTAGATCTCAGTTTCCAAGGGGGAGTCTCATGTGTGGCCTCCTAAAATTCCAACACAATTCATGGCAATACTTCTCTGAGGTCACTTCCAGAAATCAGTCTCTAAGAGGAATCACACCAGAGTTCAAGCCCAGGTGGACACAGTCATTTCTTCAAACCGCCAAACAAATGACCACAATTAAAACCAAAACACTCCCACATGGTCTTCAACTTCTTCCATGAAGACACTCATCATAACTTCTGGATGGAGGTTTCAATGAGGGGTGCAGCCCAAGAGAGCATCCAAATAAGCTCCCTTGCCCCTCATTTGCCTAAAGTCAGGGTGGCCTGTACAGCCTTCCTTTGAAACAGGAGTGATCAAATAGAAATACCGTTAATACTGCTCTGCTGCTCCAATTTGAGGCCTATGACAGTCAGGAATAGATTCTTTATGTGAATTGGAGTCATGAGAAACCCCAAGCACCTATTAGCTAGCCTCTGCAGGGCTTTGAAGAACTAATTTGACACAAAGTATCCCTATTCTCACTTGATGGAAGTCAGGAACCTTACAGAGGAAGGTGAGAGACTTCATCCACAATTACTGCTCTTTTGGCCATTTTGGTTTTGGATGCACACATGGGATCTTTCTTTAGATCCATCAAATGCTGAGAATCTAAGCTGCAGCCACTCACATGGCTAAGAGACTTATTAAGACATATCCCTTTCCCAAGCAATTAACCAAATAGCCACAGGTGATGCCCATTCATTTCCATTTGAAAACTGTTTTCTTCAGGCTTCACTAAGGTGTCGTCTGAGGTAAATACCTTCCTGACATTCAGGGCAACAGAACCATAGGTAAGCAAATAGCCAAAGAAGGGTTTCTCCACTGAGACTTTCCTGGTCACACTGATATCTGAGTTTTCTGAGATGCTCGCCATTTCCTTCAGCTCTCCAGTACAAGGCCATTTCACAGAGCTTGGAGATGGTACATACCTTGGACACAAAACCATGAACTTATTCTGGTGAGTGGCCAGAATTCAGGAAGAAAACAGGAACCTTGGAAGATAAGAGGTGTTGCCCATCCATAAGTCAAGCCAATGTCCATTCATAAATTGGCAGGTTGAATGCTGGGAAGCTTTGTACTAGACAGGACACATCTATTGACGCATTCTCTTTTCCAATGTCTAGAACCATGGACACAGTGGGATACACAGACATAGAAACACTTGCCTTGTGAAATGACTTACAAGAAACTGTTCACTCCAAACCAAAGAAATTGCCTTTCTTACAAATACTCAGAACATGAGACAAAACCACAAACCCACACCCACACCCACAAAGGCACCTCCTTCCCCCAAGTAGGGCTGTGACTATTTGGAGTGTGCTCTGACTGGTGGGCCATACTATGTTCCATCGTAGTGGCCTGTCCTGTCTCAGATCTGGTCTCCTTGGCCAACTCTGTGATTTTGTCAGGAGACTGCAGTGAGCAACTGACTTTTTCTCAGGAAAGGCCTGTCTTCAGAGCTCTCCTAGCATTAAGCCAACCTCACATCAGTAGGCACCAAGAAAGACTGACTCTGTCCTTGGTAAATCCAAACAAGTGAGCCTACAGGGACTCGTACTGGGACTGGCTCTGGGTTCCGGGCTTCCGGGATCCCAATTTCAGAGAGTTCCATCACCAAGGAAGAGAGGTGAGGTGACTTCTTTCAGTAAGTGAATGAGGTCACTGCCTGGGCAACGACTTTGTCCTAACAGCTGCTTCCAAGAGTCCCATGAGATGGAGGCTGCCCCTACTACCTGGGAGAGTTTCACAAGTTAGAATGGTATATCAACCATTGGCAACCTGGAACAGCTCTCCACACAGGCATCCTTTGGTCCATCTTCTCTTCATTAAGAAGAGAGAGGCTGATTCAGACACAACCCTTCATCATGACCAGGTTTTTTGCAATGGAAGAAGACTTTTGCTCTCTCAGGTCATTCATAGATGCGTACATCTTCTCCAGGGATCATTTCTGCATGGACCATTGGGGTTCTCAACAGGTGGAAGATACCCTACATTCTTGTATTGTAGGAACACTCTGTCCCTGGACTTCTGTAAAGTTAGATTGAGGGAACAGTGTATGGTTAGGGTTAATAACATGTTCGATTTTGGTTTGGAATCATTCTGAAAAATGAATGTCGAAGAGAACATACATTCAAAGTAGGATAGTCGGTAGGATTTTGAAGAAAGATGGTAGCTTCAGAAAGAAGAGTGAGTATAGGATTTGTACCAAAAGTTCTTTAGCAATAGGGTTTCGGCTAGAGTGAATGTAAATGTCAGCACATGTGAAGAGTCAGTCACAATATTGAACTGGGGTAAATATGTAGGAAATCAGGCAAAGTATAAATTGAGTGATAGGATTAGACATTTTCAACAGGGTTGAGGTTGAATATATAATCTTAGGAAGAAACAAATATGTAGTCACTAATAGGATTGACATTTGAGAGCATTAGGCAACATGGACATGGATGTTTTTAGTAATGCATGCTCATTTCCATTTAGGCTTTGGTACAATCAGAAGAGTGACCTTTGCATTTTGTGTCCTGAATATTACTGTGACAAAATGTATATGTAGATCAAATGACATGAGTATTTCTTTCACCATTTCTGAGAGCAGTATTTTGAAGACGTATAAATTAGTATTGGGGGTACAAAGAGCTGTACCCTGTGTCTATGAATATAGAGATAATGTATGAATAGATCATTCTGTGAATAAATAATATAACTGGTTGCACTTTAAATAATAGATGGAATTGATATCTGAAAATATATAAGGAATCTTATATTGATATACAATCATTCATTGTAATCAGTTATACATCTATTGGTTATATTAGGATTATTGTTTATCATGAATGGTGCGTGAGTTTTGCTTCAAAAGTGATTATGGAAATTGAAAAAATTATGTTTGGAAAGAGGTCTTATGAAAAGACCAGGCAAGAAACATGGAGGAATTCATGGGTTCTAAAGTAGGAAGTGATTGAAAGTGAAACAAATGCCTATAAATTTGCTAACTTGTGAATAAAATATATATCCTATGATGTGCATAAACTGAAGAAATAGTAAAGTACCAGTGTTGAATAAAAATGAACATCAAAATACACATCATGTCCCATAGGAATCTACTTGCATTGATGTTAAACTGGGTCAGTTATGATAGAAATATTAGGATTTGTATGCACCATTCACTGAAGTTAGTTTTTAGTACTAAGAAACAAATATGTATTTCAGGTGGATGAATATTTTTGAGAATAACCATGTGAAAGTTGATTATAAATCCATATACATGAATATGAATGAATTTAGGGATTGTATAATAAGACACATATATTTCATATTTTGAAAAATCTGTAGAGTGTATATTTATACACACCCACACACACACACACACACAGACATTATAAAGTAGCAATATATACACCAATCGAAATTCATCATGAAATATACATAATCCACAGATCCAAAAGTATTCATTTTTGTGAAAATGGATTTATGTATAATGTTGTTCAACTAGGAAGCTAACCCATAGGTTGAATATTCATTTCCAACAGCGTTTAGTAGGAGTGGTCTTTTATCACAATTTGTATCTGCCTAGTCAGCCACCTCACCAGAATGTACGTGTGGCACCAGGTAGGATTCTATATGTGCATATTAAAATACATGTGCTGAATAGGCTACAGAGAAAGGGAGACAGGAATTCACATATTTGTTAAGTTTAAAAACACATGGAGAACTATTTCAACAAATAATTGAGTAGATTTCTAAGTCCTACGCTATATCATGAAAAAGGCAACTCCAACTATACAACATGCCTCCTCTGAACTGCTTGTATTTCTATTCTGTTTGGTTTATTTTTCTCCATCATATTATGATAAGTAGTCGGATCCCTGGGCTTGTTCTGCCGGTCGGTCGCAGGTCTGGCTACCTTGCAGGCACGGTCGGCGTCTCTGCTCTGCCCTTACTTTAATTGGGGTGACGTGTCTACCATGCCGGCGGGTCGCTGGGCCTCTTCCGGGCATGGGCATTGGTTCTTCTCTGCCCCTACTCCAATTGGGGTGACGGGACTACCACGCCGGCTGGCCACTGGGCCTGTTCCGGGCGTGGGAGAAGGCTCTGCTCTGCCCCTACTCCAATTGGGGTGACGTGTCTACCATGCCGGCAGGACGCCTGGCCTCTTCTGCCAGTCGGCCACAGGTCTGCCTACCTTGCGGGCACGGGCAGCAGCTCTGCTCTTCCCCTACTCCAATTGGGGTGATGTGTCTACCATGCCGGCAGGCTGCTGGGCCTGTTCCGCAGGTCCATTGCAGGTCTGACTACTTCGCGGGCTCGGGCTGCGGCTCTGCTCTGCCCCTACTCCAATTGGGGTGACGTGACTACCACGCCTGCGGGTCACTGGGCTTGTTCTGGGCACAGGCAGTGGCAATGCGCTGCCACTACGAGAATTGAGGTGACGTGACTACCACACCGGTGGGTCGCTGGGCCTCTTCCAGGTGCAGGTGGTGGCTCTGCTCTGCCCCTCTGGCTTGATGACAAAGTGAGAGAGACTTGGGTGTTTGTGAGTCACTTTCTTTACCAACAGACCAACTGTCTCTGTCGTCACTGGTAATTATGAAGTTATCTCCTCCACCGCTTTGTGATGACATCAGATCTCTGCCATGTTGGTGTCCCATGCGAATGGCAGCATTTCGTTCCATTTGCCGGGTGACCAAAGCAACGGGTGAGTCTTGACTGGCCCTCACAAGCCCCAACTCAATCCTTTTGCCACCGCCTATGAAGGATCGGTTGGTATTTACCTCCACAGTATTCAGCAGGACCCGGACCGAGAAGCAGTTTCTGCGGGTTCTTTAGCCCTGGGCCAGAGCAGTTCCAGGAGCCGGAATTTGGCCGCTCCGTGCTCGGTGTACGTTTTGATAGGAGCAGGCTCTAAGAAGAAATTTCTGTGGGTTCTTTAGCACTGAGCCTGAGTAATTTGTCTGCGAGATGCAGGTGAATGGCAGCCTGAAATTACCTGTTCTATAGCTGAATGAGATGCGATCAGTCGAAAACAGCGATGGTGATGTCAGCTCTCCAAGATGGTGGCCGCTGGCTTCCTCTGTGGTATGACCAGTGTGGAGAACCGAATTGGACCACTTCCTTCCCACGTCTCAAACCCAGAATTCATCACTGACCACAGTGATTGCACAGCTGGCAGGAGCCCTCAGAATCCCCAGCACTGTATCTTTGCGTTGCTATCTGGTCGTTTCCCAGTGCGCACAGCAGATTCTAGCCGCAGGGTGATTTGCTGAATAAGCTGTGTGACCCTCCCTGCGGACAAATCACTCGCGTGTGAGCCCCCATAGCTGATTTGCTTGCGATGGAAATCCTTCCTCTAGGTTTTGGAGCACCCCAATTTTGCTGAAAATTCCTAACAAGATAGCTTTTAGCCATTCTAACTCGTCATTCTCCCGCACAGTGATGCGGTACACGGGGATGATGAACTCCCATTGCCGCCATCATATGATCCCCTGAAGTTAGTTGTCAGTACTAGGAAAAAACAAATATGTATTTCAGGTGGATGAATATTTCTGAGAATAATCTTGTGAAAAGATGATTATAAATCCACATACGTGAATATGAATGAATTTAGGGAGTGTATAATAAGACACATATATTTCATATTTTAAAAAATCTGGAGAGTGAATATATATATATATATATATATATATATATATATATATATATATACACACACACACACACACAGACATTAAAAAGTAGCATTATGTATGCCTATCGAAATTCACCATGAAATATATATCATCCACAGATGCAAAAATATTCATTTTACTGAACATGGATTTATGTTGTTCAAATAGGAAGCTCACCCATAGGTTGAATTTTCAGTTCGAACAGCGTTTAGAAGGAGTGATCTCTTCTAACAGTTTTTATATGCCAAGTCAGCCAACTCACAAATTTGTACGTGTGGTACCAGGAAGGATTCTATATGTGCATATAAAAATACATGTGCTGAATATTCTACAGAGAAAGGAAGACAGGAATTCACATATTTGTTAAATTTAAAAACACATAGAGAACTATTTCAATAAAAAATTGACTAGATTTATGACACCAAGCCTTCATCACACAAAAGGCAAGTCCAACTATACACCATGCCTCCTCTGAACTGCATGTATTTCTATTCTGTTTGGGTTATTTTTCTCCATCATATTAGGATTAGTATTCAGAGTCTAGTAGGGTATGTTTTCATGTCAGGGATTCAGTATTACAAATAGAAAATAGGAAAATGAATTGAATGTGTATGCATATATGTGCTACACAAAAAACTTCCCACTCTCATCCAGAACAATGCCTTCACATTACCTTGGCCCAAAGTAAGACATAATTAGAGGAGAATAATTAGAAAATCTGTGAATACATATCTGGAATGGAAAATGCTCAGGAGTTCAAACCCTGGGGGTGGTAGAGGAGTTTCCAAAAGTAAGGGACAGGGTAAACACTCCACAAACATGGAGTTCTGCTGGCCTAAAGACTTCTTGAGTAACTGCCTCTGAGGTTTGGCACTTGAAATATATGTTGTTGTCAGGAGCTTTAGTTTCCTTTGTAGTGAGACCATCAAAGCTGGATCTGCATCTATGTGATCTGGAAAACATGTTTTCTTATTTTCCAATGAACATGGCACAGCAGAGATTAATTCTCTTTTTGTAGGTAAACTAAGGCCATTGGGGCTAAATGTCTCCCTGTGTGGACTGTGAAGCCCTTTGGTCATCCTCCAATTTTCATGGTTTTTCTTGCTGATACACTGGGAGTTTGGTATTTGTTTCACGAAATAGAAGGAATTGACATTGTTCCAGTGTTGGAGAGAATTCTGTTACGTGTGGTGGATCAGTGTCTACAGGAGAATGCACCAGTCAGGCTTCTATCCCACATAGCTTGCCCCCTTGTCCATAGCAACCTGATTCTCAACATTGCCCAGAATTGTCTCCATATAACAAGATGCCTTTTCATGTAAAGGTCTGCTGGCTGCACCATGTCAGTCACAAGCCATTTGAAAGCCAATGGCAGATCCAGATGGCCACAACACAGATGTATTATCGCACATCCGCACACCACTGCTCTTGGCCCACTACTCAGAAGGCTCCAACTTACTGGCATCTCTGTTCTACACCATTTTCTTGAAATCCAGTCAATCAAGGCACTGTCTGGTACACTCATGATCAGCAATAGAACATCGAAAGGTATTCTAGTGCCCCCTGGTCATGGGAATGTCCAAAATTTCATGATATTTATCTAGCCATTTTCAAGGATGAAGTTGGAGCCACTGTGGGTTTCCCATTCATCCAGGAACCATAAAATTTAGAGAAAGCTCATTTGAAAGAAAGCTCTGGAGAACTCTCACAGGCAAGGATTCCCAAATAGGGGCCAAAAGGTCACAGGAAGCCAGGCCCATTGAGGTCTACAATGTGAGATCCATGTGTGTTTTCTCTCTTAACTATGGCTGCCAACTCTTTAGGAATAAAATCATGTGATATCCTGGATGAGATTACTAGTGTGATTTTGAAAGCCATCATGGGCCTAGAACTCAGTTTACAAGGGTGACTCTCATGCGTGGCCTCCAAAATTTCCAACACAATTCATGGAAATACTAGTCTGAAATCAGTTTCAGAACTCAGACTTATGGGGAATCACACCAGAGTTCAAGCCCAGGTGGACCAAGTCATCTCTTCCAACCACCACACAAATGACCACAATTAAAACCAAAACACTCCCACATGGCACTCAACTTCTTCCATATAGAAATTCATCATAACCTATGGCTGGAGTATTCCATGAGGGGCACAGCACAAGACAGTGTCCAAAATGAGCTTCCATGCACCTCATTTGCCAAACTTCAGTGTGGCCTGGACACACTTCCTGTGAACCAGGAGTGATCAAATAGGCCTGCCCTTAATACTGTTCTGCTTCTCAAATTTGAGGCCTTCTGACTGTGGGGTTTAGATTCTTTGTGTGAATTGGAGTCATGAGAAAAACCAAGCAACTCTGCAGGGCTTTGAATAACTCATTTGACCCATAGGATCCCTATTCTCACTTGATGGAGGTCAGGAACCTAACAGAGGAAAGCAAGAGACTTCATCCACAATGACCGATATTTTTACCATTTTGTTTTTGGATACACACGTGGGAACTTTATTTAGATCCATCAGGTGGATCTCAGGTGCTGAGAATCAGCCTGAAAGAGGGTCAAGAGGCTTATTCAGACACATCCCTTTCCAAAGCAATTAAGCAAAGAGCCACAGGTGATGCCCATTCATTTCCATTTGAAAATGGTTTTCTTCAGGTTTCACAAAGGGGTGGCCTGAGGCAAAGACCTTCCTGACATTCAGGGCAACAGAACAATAGGTAAGCAAAAGGTCCAAAGCAGGGTTTCTCCACTGAGACTTTCCTGGTCACACTGATATCTGCGTTTTCTGTGATGCTCGCCATTCCATTCTGCTATCCATTACATTGCCATGTCACAGAGCTTGGAGGTGGTACATATATTGGACACAAAACCATAAGCCTATTCTGAATAGTGGCCAGAATGCGGGAAGAAAACAGAAACTTAGGAAGATAGTAGGGGTTGCTCATCTATAGGGCAAGCTGCAATCCATTCACAAATTGGGTAGGATGAATGCTGGGAAGCTTTCTACTAGATAAAACATATCCATTGTTGCATTCTCTTTCACATGTCTACAACCACGGACAGTGTGGGATACATTTACATAGAAACACTCGCCTTGTCAAATGACTTTCTAGAAACAGTCCACTCCAAACCAAACAAACCGCCTTTCCTACCTATTCTCAAAACATGAGAAAAAACCACAAACCCACACCCACACACACAAAGGCACCTCCTTCCCCAAGTAGGTCTGTGACTATCCAGAGTGTCTTCTGACTTGTGGGCCATTCTATGTTTCAATGAAATGGCCTGTCCTGTCTCAGATCTGGTCTCCTTGGCCATCTCTGTGAAGTTGTCAGGATCCAGCAGTGAACCACTTCCTGCTTTCTCAGGATAGGCCCCCTCTTCATAGCTCTCTTGGCATTTGGCCTTCCTCACATCTGTAGGTACCAAGAAAGATTGACTCTGTCCTTGGTAAATCAAAACAAGTTATCCCACTGGGACTGGGACATGGACTGGCTCTGGGTGCCTGGTTTCCTGGATTCCAAGTTCAGAAAGTTTCCTCACCAAGGAAGTTGGGTAGGTCACTTCTTTATGGAACTGAATGAGGTCATTGCCTTGACATCCACTTTGTCTTAACAGTTGCTTCCAAGGGTCCCATAAGATGGAGGCTGCCCCTACTTTCTCTGACACTTTCACAAGTTAGAATGGTATATCAAACATAGGCTCCTGGGAACAGCTATCCACACAGGCCTGCTTTTGACCATCCTCTCTACATTAAGAAGAGAGAGGCTGATTCAGACACATCCTTTCATCCTGACATCTTTGTTTGCCATGGAAGATAACTTTTGCTCTCTCAGGTCCTTCACAGCTGCCTACGTCTTCTCCAGGGATTATTTCTGCTTGGATATTTGAGATTTTCAGCAGGTGGTAGATACCCTACATTGCTGTACTGTAAGACAAACTCTGTCCCTGCTCATCTGTAAAATTAGATTGAGTGAACAGTGTATTGTTAGGGTTAATAACATGTTCCATTTGTGTTAGAAATCATTCTGTGGGATGAATAATGGTATTTGGAACCTGGTATATTTATAAGAATATATAGTTGAAATATAAATATGAAAACAGAAATCTAGGTAAGATTTGAATCCCAGAAGGGCATTGGGCCCTTGATTTAAATACTTAGCTTTGAATTAAGTCCTGCACAGTTGTTTCAGATCAATTGGTATACAACGGCATAGGACCTTGTAAATTGAATGATTGAATGTTGAAGAGAACATCCATTCAAAAAGGGATAGTAGGTAGGATTAGGAAGATAGTCGTTAGGTTTAGAATCAAGAATGAGTATAGGATTTGGACTAAAATTTCTTTAGCAATAGGGTTTCAGGTAGAGAGTGAATGTAAATGTCAGCACATATGAAGAGTCAGTCACAGTGATGAACTGGGGAAAATATGTAGGAAAGCAGATATCAATAGAGACATTAGGAAATCAGGCAAAGTATAAAGTGAGTGATAGGATTAGATATTTTCAACAGGGTTGAGGTTGAATATTTAATCTTCAGAAGAAACAAATATTTAGTCACCAATAGGATTGACATTTGAGAGCATTAGGCAACCTGGACATGGATGTTTTTAGAAATACATGCTCACTTTCCATTTAGACTTTGGTACAATTATGTGTACACGGTGTCTATGAATATAGAGATAATGAATGAATAGATCATAATGTGAATATATAATATAACTGAATCCAACTTTCAATAATGGACTGAATTGATATCTGAAAATATACAGGAAATCTTATATTGACATACAATCATTCATTTCATCCAGTTATACTTCTAATGGTAATATTAGGGTAATGATTTTTCATGAAGAGTGTGTGAGTTTTGCTTCAAAAGTGATTATGTAAATCGAAAATAATGTGTTTGGAAAGAAATCTCATTAAAAGACCAGTCACGAAACCTGGAGGTATACATGTGTTTTGAAGCAGGAATTGATTGAAAATGAAACAAATTCCTATATATTTGTGAACTTGTTGATGAAATATATGTCCTATGATGTGCAAAAACTGAATAAAATAATAATGTACCAGTGTTGAATAAAAATGAACGTCAGAATACACATCATGTCCCATAGGAATCTACTTGCATTGAAGCTAAACTGGGTCAGTTACTGTAGAATTATTAGGATTTCTATGCACCATTCACTGAAGTTAGTTTTCAGTACTAGGAAACAAATATGTATTTCAGGTGGATGAATCTTTCTGAGAATAATCTTGTGAAAAGTTGATTATTAATCCACATACATGAACATGAATGAATTTAGGGAGTGTATAATAAGACAAATATATTTCATATTTTAAATAATCTGTAGAGTGTATATATATATATATATATATATATATATATATATATATACACAAAAAAAAACACACAGACAATAAAAAGTAGCAATATATATGCCAATTGAAATTCACTATGAAATATATATTATCCACAGATCCAAAAATATTCATTTTACTGAACATGGATTTATGTATAATGTTTTGCAACTAGGAAGGTCACCCATATGTTGAATTTTCAGTTCCAAAATCGTTTAGGAGGAGGGATGTCTTCTCACAATTTGTATCTGCCAATTCAGCCAAACTCACAAGAATCTACGTGTGATACCATGTAGGATTCTATATGTGCATATAAAAATACATGTTCTGAATAGGCTACAGAGAAATCGAGATAGGAATTCACATATTTGTTAACTTTAAAAACACATTGAGAGGGTGAGGGGCAGAGCCACCGCCCATGCCTCCAAGGCAGATGGACCTCTGACCCACTGATAGAACAGGCCCAGCACCCTTAGAGTGGCAGAGCCATCGCCCATGCCTGTAAGGTCGGCGGACCTGCTACTGACCTTCAGAACAAGCCCAGCGGCCTGCCGGGTTGGTAGGCACATTGCCCCTATTGTAGCAGGGGCAGACTGTCGCCTGCGCCTGCATGGGAGACTTTGCAAGGATACAAGAGCAATATAAATATATGGGGGAATTTTCAATAACACAACAGTTTCACTAAGCAGAAAGAAATGTGAACAGTATGAAAAGACAAGGAAAGACAGGACCACAAGCAATGCAGCTCAACTCAAGGTTAGAAGAGGTTATATCTGCAGCATATGGAATGTCTTGAGTGGTCAACAGTTCACATGAAGCCAGGCCTATTGGGGTATACAGTATGAGGTCCATGTGTGTTTTGACTGTCAACTATGGCTGCCAAGTCTTTCAGAATAAAATCATGTGATATCCTGGCTGGATTCCCAGCATTCTGGGAAAAGCCACCCTGGGCCTATATCTCAGTTTCCAAGGGCGACTCTCAGGCATGGCCTCCTAAAATCCTAACAAAATTCATGGCAATACTTCTCTGAGATCAGATTCAGAAATCACTTTCTAAGGGGAATCACACCAGAGTTCAAGCCCAGGTGGACCCAATCATCTCTTCCAACCACCACCCAAATGAACACAATTAAATCCAAAACA
Source organism: Callospermophilus lateralis (assembly GCF_048772815.1). NCBI lineage: Eukaryota > Metazoa > Chordata > Mammalia > Rodentia > Sciuridae > Callospermophilus > Callospermophilus lateralis. The sequence goes on along the minus strand of NC_135313.1, from coordinate 119,958,482 downwards.
CTCCCACATGTCTCTCATCTTCTTCCACATACAAACTCATCATTCCCTCTGGCTGGAGGATTCCATGAGGGGCCCAGCCCAAGACAGTGTCCAAAATAACCTCCCTTGCCCCTCATTGGCCTAAAGTCAGGGTGGCCTGGACACCCTTCCTGTGAACCAGGATTGATCAAATAGGCCTGCATTTAATACTGCTCCACTTCTCCAATTTGAGGCCTTCTGACTCTGGGGTTTAGAGTCTTTATGTGAATTGGCATCATGACAACATCCAAGCACCTATGGGCTAGGCTCTGCAGGGATTAGAAGAACTCATTTGATGCAAAGGATCCCTATTCTCACTTGATAGAAGTCAGGAACCTTACAGAGGAAGATGAGAGACTTCATCAACAATAACTGCTCTTTTGGCCATTATGGTTTAGGATGCACACATGGGATCTTTCTTTAGATCAATCAGGTGCTGGGAATATAAGCCACAGCCTCACACAGGGCCAAGAGGCTGATTCAGACCCATCCCTTACCAAAGCAATTAAGCAAAGAGCCACATTCACATGATGCCCATTCATTTCCATTTGAAAACTGTTTTCTTCAGGCTTCACAAAGTTTGGCCTGAGGCAAAGACCTACCTGACTTTCAGGGCAACAGCAGGCCCAAAGCTGGGTTTCTCAATTGAGACTTTACTGGTCACACTGATATCTGAGTTTTCTGAGATACTCCCAATTAACTTCAGCTATCCAGTACATGGCCATGTCACAGAGCTTGAAGGTGGTACATATCTTGGACACAAAACCATGAGCCTATCTGGAGAGTGGCCAGAATTCATGAAGAAAACAGGAACTTAAGAAGATAGCAGGTTTGGCATAACCATAAGGCAAGCCACAGTCCATTATCAACTGGGCATGATGAATGCTGGGAAGCTTTCTACTAGACAGGAGACATCCATTGATGCATTCTCTTTTCTAATGTCTACAACCACGGACACAGTGAGATACACAGACATAGAAACACTCGTCTTGTCAAACGACTTACTAGACACAGTCCACTCCAAACCAAACAAACTGCTTTTCCTACCTATTCTCAGAACATGAGGAAAAACCTCAAACTCACACCCACACCCACAAAGGCACCTCCTTACCCCAAGTAGCTCTGTAACTATCCGGAGAGGTCTCTGACTGGTGGGCCATACTATGTTTCCACAAAATTGCCTGTCCTGTCTCAGATCTGGTCTCCTTGGACAATTTGATGAAGTTGTCATGAGCCAGCAGTGAGACACTACCTGATTTTTCAAGAAAGGCCCCTCTTGAGAGCTCTCCTGGCATGTAGTCATCCATACATCAGTAGGTAACAAGAAAGACTGACTCTGTCTGTGGTAAATCCAAACAAGTGAGCCCACTTGGACTGGGACTGGGTCTGGCTCTGGGTGCCTGGTTTCTTGAATTCCAAGTTCAGAGAGTTCCATCACCAAGGAAATGAGGTAGGACACTTCCTTCAGGAACTGAATAAGGTCACTGCCTTGGCAACAACTTGGTTCTAACTGTTGCTTCCAAGGGTCCCATGAACTGGAGGCCCCCCCTACTACCTGTGACACTTTCACAAATTAGAATGGTATATCAACCATAAGCACCCGGGATCAGCTCTCCACAGAGGCCTGGTTTTGTCCATCTTTTCTACATTAAGTAGAGAGAGGCTGATTCACACGCATCCCTTCTTCCTGACCAGGTTGTTTACCATGGAAGTTGACTTTTGCTCTCTCAGGTCCTTCATAGCGGCCTACATCTTTTCCAAGGATCATATATGCATGGACATTTTTGGTTCTAAGCAGGTGATAGATCCCCCACATTCCTGTATTGTAATACCATCTCTGTGCCTGCTCCTCTGTAAAGTTAGATTAAGGAAACAGTTTATGGTTAGGGTAAATAAGAGGTTTGATTTTGGTTAAGAAACAATCTGTGGGATGAATAATGATATGGGAACTTGTGATATTTATAAGAATATAGAGGAGAAATATATGTATGAAAACAGAAATCTAGGTAAGATTTGAAGCCCAGAAGGGCATTGGGCCCTTGATTGGGATACTTAGCTTTGATTTACGTTCTGTACAGATATCTCAGATAAATCGATATACAATGGCATGGGGCATTGTACCTTGGATGATTGAATGTAGAAGAGAACATCCAGTAAAAAAGGGATAGTCAGTAGGATTAGGAAGAGTGTCAGTAGGTTTAGGAAGAAGAATGAGTATAGAATTTGGAACAAAAATTCTTTAGTCATAGGGTTTCGCTAAGAGATTGAATGTAAGTATCAGCACATGTGAAGAGTCTGTCACAATGATGAACTGGGAAAATTATGTAGGAAAGCAGATATCAATAGAGACATTACGAAATCAGGCAAAGTATAAAGTGAGTGATAGGATTAGACATTTTCAATAGGGTTAAGTTTTAATATATAATCTTAAAAAGAAACAAATATGTGGTCACAAATAGGATTGAAATTTGAGAGAATTAGACAACCTGGACATGGATGTTTTTATTAAACCATGTTCACTTTCCATTTAGTGTTTTGTACAATCATAAGTGTGTAGTTTGCATTTTGTGTCCAGAATATTAATGCAATAAAATGTATATGTAGATCAGGTGACATTAGTATATCTTCCAGCATTTCTGAGAGCAATATTTTGAAGATGTACAAATTATTATTGGTGGTACAAAGAGGTATACCCTCTGTCTATAAATATTGAGATAATGCATGAATAGTCAATACTGTGAATAAATAATATAACTAGTTCCACTTTTAATAATGGATTGAATTGATATCTGAAAATATCTTAAAAATCTTATAATGATATACAATCATTCATTCCAACCAGTTATACTTCTAATGGTAATGTTAGGGTTATGGTTTATCATGAAGGGTGTGTGAGTTTTGCTTCAAAAGTGATTATGGAAATCGAAAGTAATGTGTTTAGAAAGAAGTCTCATGAAAAAACCAGTCAAGAAACATGGAGGAATACATTTGTTCTGAATCAGGAAGTGATGGAAAGTGAAACAAATGCCTATAAATTTGCGAACTTGTGGATGAAATATATATCCTAAGATGTGCATAAAGTGAAGAAATAATAATGTACCAGTGTTGAATAAAAATGAATGCCAAAATACACTTCACGTCCCATAGGAATCTACTTGCATTGATGTTCAACTGAGAAAGTTACTGTAGAAATATTACGATTTGTAAGCACCATTCTCTGAAGTTAGTTGTCAGTACTAAGAAACAAATATGCAGTTCATGTGGATGAATACTTCTGAGAATAATCTTGTGAAAGTTTATTATAAATCCACATAGGGGAATATAATGAATTTTAGGAGTGTACAATAAGACACATATATTTCATATTTTGAAAAATCTGGAGACTATATATATATATATATATATATATATATATATATATACAAACACACACAGAGACATTAAAAAGTAGCAATATTATGCCAATCGAAATTCACCATGAAATATATATCATCCACTGATCCAAAAATATTCATTTTACTGAATATGGATTTATGTATAATGTTCTTAAACTAGGAAGCTCACCCATAGGTTGAATTTAAAGTTTCAAAAGCGTTTAGGAGGAGTGATCTCTTCTAACAATTTGTATCTGCCAAGTAAGCCACCTCACATGAATGTAAGTGTGGTACCAGGTATGATTCTATATGTGCATATAAAAATACATTTGCTGAATAGGCTACAAAGAAAGGGAGACAGGAATTCATATATATGTTAACTTTAAAAACACACGGAGAACTATTTCAACAAAAAAATTGACTAGATTTATAACTCCTACCCTATATAATGCAAAAGGCAATCCAACTATACACCATGCCTCCTCTGAACTGCTTGTATTTAATTCTGTTTGGGTTGTTTTTCTCCATCATATTAGGATTAGTAGTCTGAGTCTAGTAGGCTATCAGTTAGTGTCAGGGATTCAGTATTTCGAATGGAAAATTGGTAAATGAATCAAATGTGTATGTAAATATATGCTACACAAAAAACCTTCCCATGCTCTTTGAGAACATTACCTTCACCTCAAGTAAGACACACTTAGAGGAGAAGAGTTAGAAAATCTGTGAATACATATCTGGAATGGAATATGCTCAGGAGTACACTTTGAAAGAGGTAGAGGAGTTTCCAAAAGTAAGGGACAGGGTAAATACTCCACAAACATGGAGCCCTTTGGCCTAAAGACTTCTTGAGAAACTGCCTCTGAGATTGAGCACTTGAAATATATGTAGTTGTCAGGATCTTTAGCTTCCTTTGTAGTTACATCATCAAAGCTGGGTCTGCATCTACGTGACCTGGAGGACATGGTTTATTATTTTCCAATGAACATGAGGCAGCAGTGCTGAATTTTCTCTTTGTAGGTAAACTGTGGCCACTGGGGGCTAATTTTCTCCCCGTGTGGACTGTGAAGCCATATGGTCGTCCACCACTTTTCATGGTGTTTTTTGCTGCTGCACTGGAGTTTTGTATTTGCTTCATGAAATAAAAGGAGTTCAACTGGGATACAGTGCTGGAGGGAGTTCTGTCACGTGTAGTGGGTCAGGGTCTGCAGGAGAATGCACCAAGCAGCCTTCTATCCCACATAGCTTGCCCCCTTGGCCATAGCAACCTGATTCTGAACATTGCCCTGAAACAGCTCCATATAACAAGATGCCTTTACATATAAGGGTCTGCTGACTGCACCATGTCAGTAACATGCCTTTTGGAAGTCAATGGCAGATCCACATTGGCCGACCACAGATGTTTTATCACACACCTGCCCACCATTGCTCTAGGCCCACTACTCAGGCTCCAACTTACTGGCATCTCTTTTCTACACCATTTTCATGAAACCCAGTCAATCAAGGCACTGTCTGGCATACTCATGATCAGCAACAGGACAACCAAAGGTTCTCCAGTGCTACCTGGTCATAAGAATTTCAAATATTTCATGGTATTTATCTAGCTATTTTTCAAGTATGAAGTTGGAGTCATTGTGGGCTTCAGTTCATTCAGAAACCATTAAATGGTGAGGAGGCTCATTTCAATGAACGCTCTGGAGAACTCTCACAGGTAAGTCTTCCCAAGGAGTGGCCAAAAAGTCACATGAAGCCAGGCCCATTGAGGTCTACAATGTGAGGTCCATGTGTGTTTATACTCTCAACTATTTCTGCCAAGTTTTTCAGAATAAAATCATGTGATAATCTGGCAGATATTCCCAGTGCTCTGTGGAAAGCCAACCTGGGCATAGATATCAGATTTCAAGGGTGACTCTCATGTGTGGCCTCCTAATATCCCAACACAATTCATGGCCATGCTTCTCTGAGGTCAGTTCCAGAACGCACTCTCTAAGGGGAATCACACCAGAGTTTAAGCCCAGGTGGACCCAGTCATCTCTTCCAACCGCCACAAAAATGACCACAATTAAAACTAAAACACTCCCACATGACCCTCATCTTCTTGCATATATGCACTCATCATCACCTCTGGCTGGAGGTTTCCTTGAGGGGTGCAGCTCAAGACAGTGTCCCAAATAAGCTCCCTTGCCCCTCATTTGCCTAATGTCAGGGTGGCCTGGACACCCTTCCTGTGAACCAGGAGTGATCAAATACACCTGCCATTAATACTGCTCTGCTTCTACAATTTGGGGCCTACTGACTGTCGGGTATATATTCTTAATGTGATTTGGAGTCATGAGAAAACTCAAGCACCTCTGCAGGGCTTTGAATATCTTATTTGACCCAAAGGATCCCTATTCTCACTTGATGGAGGTCAGGAACCTTACAGAGGAAGGCGAGAGACTTCATCCAAAATGAGTGCTCTTTTGGCAATTTTGATTTTAGATGCACACATGGGAACTTTTCTAGATCCATCAGGTGCTGAGAATCTAAGCCACATCCTCAAACAGGGCCAGAGGCTGATTGAGACACATTTCTTTCCAATGCAATTAAGCAATTAGCAACAGGTGATTCCCATTCAATTCCATTTGAAAACTGTTTTCTTCAGGCATTGCAAATGGGTGGCCTGAGGCCAAGACATTCCTGACATTTGGGCAACAGAATAATAGGTAAGAAAAAGGCCCAAAGCAGGGTTTCTCCACTGAGATTTTACTTGTCACACAGATATCTGTGTTTTGTGAGATGTTCGCCATTCCCTTCAGCTATGCAGTACATGGCCATGTCACAGAGCTTGGATGTGGTATATATCATAGACACAAAACCATGAGCCTATTCTGGAGAGTGGCCAGAATTCAGGAAGAAAACAGGAACTTAGGAAGATAGAAGGTGTTACCATTCAATAAGGCAACCCACAGTCCATTCATAAATTAGGCAGGATGAATGATGGGAAGCTTTCTACTAGACAGGGCACATCCAATGATGCATTCTCTTTTCTAAAGTCTAAAACAATGGAAACAGTGGGAAACACAGACATAGAAACACTCGCCTTGTCGAACGACTTACTAGAAACAGTTTACTCCAAACCAAACAAACCGCCTTTCCTACCTATACTCAGAACATCAGACAAAACCATAAAAACACACCCAAACCCACAAAGGTACCTCCTTCCCCCTAGTAGGTCTGTGACTATCCGGACTGTCCTCTGACTGGTGGGTCATATTATGTTCCCACATCATGGCCTGTCCTGTCTCAGATCTGGTCTCTTTGGCCAACTCTGTGAAGTTGTCAGGAGCCAGCGGTGAGCCACTACCTACTTTCTCAGGAATGGCCTCTCTTCAGAGCTTTCCTGGCATTTGGCCATCCTTACATAAGTAGGTAATAAGAAAGACAGATTCTGTCCTTGGTAAATCCAAACAAGGGAGACCACTGGGTTGGGAGTGGGACTGCCTTTGGGTGTCTGGCTTCCTGGATCCCAAATTCAGAGAGTTCCATTACCAAGGAAGTTAGGTAGGTCACTTCTTTCAGGAACAGAATGAGGTCACTGCCTTTTCAATGACTTTGTCCTAAGAGTTGCTTCCAAGGGTATCATTAGATGGAGGCTACCCCTACTTCCTGTGACACTTTTACAAGTTAGAATGGTATATCAACATTAGGAACCCAGGAACAGCTCTCCACAAATTTCTGGTTTGGTCCATCTTCTCTACAATAAGAAGACAGAGGCTGATTAAGACACAACCCTTTTCCTGACAGGGTTGTTTGCTATTGAAGATGACTTTTGCTCTCTCAGGTCCTTCATAGCTGCCTACATCTTCTCCAGATATAATTTCTGAACGGACCTTTGAGGTTCTCAGGAGGTGGAAGATCCCCTACTTTCCTGTATTATAAGACCAACTCTGTCCCTGTGCTTCAGTAAAGTTAGATTGAGGGAACAGTGTAGGGTTAGAGTTAATAACATGTTAGATTTGGGTTAGGAATCATTCTGCTGGATGAATAATGGTATTGGGAACCTGCGATATTTATAAGAATATAGAGGTGAAATATATGTATGAAAACAGAAATCTATTTAAGATTTGAAGCCCAGAAAGGCATTGGGGCATTGATTGTGATACTTAGCATTGAATTATGTTCCTCATAGATGTCTCAGATAAATCGATATACAATGGCATAGGACCTTGTACCTTGGTTGATTGAATGTAGAAGATAACATCCAGTCAAAAATGATAGTCTACAGGATTACGATGATAGTCAGTAGGATTAGGAAGAAGAGTGAGTTTAGGATTTGGACCAAAAGTTCTTTAGCAATAGGGTTTCGGGTAGAGAATGAAGGTAAATGTCAACACATGTGAAGAGTCAGTCACAATTATGACCTGGGAAAAATATATAGGAAAGCAGATATCAATAGCGACATTACGAAATCAGGCAAAGTATAAAGTGAGTGATAGGATTATTCATTTTCAACCGGGTTGAGTTTCAATATATAATCTTAGGAAGAAACAAATATGTACTCACCAATAGCATTGACATTTGACAGCATTAGGCAACCTGGAAATGGATGTTTTTATCAATCCATATTCACTTTCCATTTAGGCTTTTGTACAATCATAAGTGTGAACTTTGCACTTTGTGTCCAGAATATTACTGTGATAAAATATTTATGTAGATCAGGTGACATGAGTATTTCTTCCAACACTTCTGGGAGCAATATTTTGAAGATGAATAAATTAGTATGGGGAGTACAAATAGGTGTACCATGTGTCTATGAATATAGAGATAATGCATGAATAGAACATACTGTGAATAAATAATATAACTGGCTCCAACTTTAAATAACGGTTTGAATTGATATCTGAAAATAAACAGGAAATCTTATATTGATATACAAACATTCATTCCAACCAGTTATACATCTAATGGTAATATTTGGGTTATGGTTTATCATGAAGAGTGTGTGTGTTTTGCTTCAATACCGATTATGGAAATCAAAATAAGGTGACTGAAAGGAAATCTCATGAAAAGACCAGTCAAGAATCATGAAGGAATACATGTGTTCTGAAGAAGGAAGTGATTGAAAGTGAAACAAATTCCTATAAATTTGTGAACTTGTGGATGAAATATATATCCTCTCATGTGCAATCCTGAAGAAATAGTAATGCACCAGTGTTGAATAAAAATTAACGTCAAAATACACATCATGTCCCATAGGAATCTACTTGCATTGATGTTAAACTGGGTCAGGTACTGTAGAATTATTAGGATTTGTATGCACCTTTCACTGAAGTTAGTTTTCAGTACTAGGAAGATAATATGAATTTCAGGTGGATGAATATTTCTGAGAATAATCTAGTGAAAAGTTGATTATAAATCCACATACATGAATATGAATGAATTTAGGGAGTGTATATAAGACACATATATAAAATATTTTGAGAAATCTGGAGAATATATATATATATACAAAACACAAACACAGGCATTGAAAAGTAGCAATATATGTGCAAAACGAAATTCATCATGAAATATATATCATCCACAGATGCAAAAATATTTATTTTACTCAACATGGATATGGATAATACTGTATTACTGGGAAGTTCAAACATTGGTTGAATTTTCAGTTCCAACAGCGTTTAGGAGGAGTTTTCTCTTCTCACAATTTGTATCAGCCAAGTCAGCCATCTCACAATAGTATACGTATGATGCCAGGTAGGATTCTATATGTGCATATAAAAATATATGTGCTGAATAGGTTACAGAGAAAGGGAGACAGGAATTCACCTATTTGTTAACTTTAAAAACACATGGAGATCTATTTCAATTAAAAATTAAGTACATTTATAACACCTACCCTTTATCAGGGAAAAGGCAAGTTCAACTATACACCATGCCTCCTCTGAACTGCTTGTATTTCTATTCAGCTTGGTTTATTTTTCTCCATCATATTAGAATTAGTAGGCAGAATCTAGTAGGTTTTGGGTTAGTATCAGGAATTCAGTATTTCTAATGGAAAAAAAATGTATCCAATGTGTATGGAAATATGTGCCACACAAAAATCTTCCCACTCTCATCCAGAGCCATGCATTGACATTACCTTCACCCCAGAAAGACACAATGAGAGGAGAAGAGTTAGAAAATCTGTGAATACATATCTGGAATGGAATATGCTCAGGAGTTCAAAACCTTGGAGTTGGAGGATGAGTTTCCAAAAGTAAGGGACAGGGTAAACACTCCACAAACATGGAGCTCTGTTGGCCTAAAGACTTCTGCAGAAAATGCCTCTGAGGTTGGGCACTTGAAATATACGTTGTTGTCAGGAGCTTTAGCTTCCTTTGTAGTGAGACCATCAAAGCTAGGTCTGCATCTACGTGACCTGGAGGATATGGTTTCTTATTTACCAATGAACATGAGGCAGCAGTGTTCAATTCTCTCTTTGTTGGTAAACTGTGGCAGCTGGGGCCTAAGTGTCTCCCCATTTGGACTGTGAAGCCATTTGGTCATCCTCTACTTTTCGTGGTGTTTCTTGATGTTGCACTAGGAGTTTGATATTTGCTTCATGAAATAAAAGCAGTTGAACTGGGACAAAGTGCTGAAGGGAGTTCTGTCACGTGTTGTGGGTCAGGGTCTGCAGGACAATGCACTAACCAGGCTTATATCCCACAATGATTGGCCCCTTGACCATAGCAAACTTTTTCTGAACATTGCCCTGAAACCTCTCAATATAAAAAGATGCCTTTTCATACAAGCGTCTGCTACCTGCACCATGTCACTCACAAGCAATTTGGAAGGCAATGGCAGATTCACATAGCCACAACACAGATGTTTTATCACACACCTGCACACCACTGCTCTAGGCCCACTACTCAGCAGGCTCCAACTTACTAGCATCTCTGTGCTACATAATTTTCACCAAACCCAGTCAATCAAGGCAATGTCTGGTATGCTCATGATCAGCAACAGGACATCCAAAGTTTCTCCAGTGCCAACTGGTCTTGGAAATTTAAAAAAATAATTATGATATTTATGTATCCACTTTTCAAGGTTGAAGTTGGAGGCACTGTGGGTTTCAATTCATTCAGGAAACATTAAATGCTGAGTAAGCTCATTTCAACGAAAGATCTGGAGAACTCTCACAGGCAAGGCTTCCCAAAGAGTGGCCAAAAGGTCACAAGAAGCCAGGCCTATTGAGATCTACAATGTGAGGTGTATGTGTGTTTTGACACTAAACTATGGCTGCCAAGTCTTTCAGAATAAAATCATGTGATATGCTGGCTGAGATTTCCAGTGCTCTGTGGAAAGCCACCCTGGGCCTATATCTCAGTTTCCAAGGGCGACTCTCATGCGTGGTCTCCTAAAATCCCAACAAAATTCACGGCAGTACTTCTCTGAGGTCAGTTCCAGAACTCAGTCTCTAAGGGGAATCACACCAGAGTTCAAGCCTATGTTGACCCACACATCTCTTCCAACACCCACACAAATGACCACATTTAAAACCAAAACACTCCAACATGACTCTCATCTTATTCCATCTAGACACTCATCTTTATCTCTGGCTGGAGTTTTCCATGAAGGACGCAGGCCAAGACAGTGTCCAAAATAAGCTCCCTTGCCCCTCATTTGCCTAAAGTCAGGGTGCCCTGGACATCCTTCTTGTAATCCAGGAGTGAACAAAAGACCTGCTGTTAATACTGCTCCACTTCTCCAAATTGAGGACTACTGACTCTGGGGTTTAGGTTTTTTATGTGAATTGGAGTCATGAGAAAACCCAAGCACCTATGGGCTAGCCTCTGCAGGGATTTGAAGAACTAATTTGAAACAAAGGATCCCTATTCTCACTTGATGGAGGTCAGGAGCCTTACAGAGGAAGGTGAAAGACTTCATCCACAATGACTGATCTTTTGCCCATTTTGGTTTTGGATGCACACATGGGATCTTTCTTTAGATCCATCATGTGCTGAGAATCTAAGCCACAGCCTCACACAGCGCCAAGAGGCTGATTCAGACACATCCCTTTCCAATGCAATTAAGCAAAGAGCCACAGGTGAGGCCCATTAATTTCTATTTAAAAAATGTTTTCTTCAGGCTTCACAAAGCTGGGGTCTGAGGCAAAGACTTTGCTGACATACATGGGAAGAGAACAAAAGGTAAGCAAAAGGCCCAAAGCAGGGTTTCTCCACTGAAACTTACTGGTCACACTGATATCTGAGTTTTCTGAGATGCTCGCCATTCCTTCAGCTATCCAGTACATGGCCATGTCACAGAGCTTGGACGTAGTACATATCTTGGACACACAACCATGATCCTATTCTGGAGAGTGGCCAGAATTAAGAAAGAAAACAGCAACTTAGGAATATAGCAGGTGTTGCCCATTGATAAGGCAAGCTGCATTGCATTCATAAATTGCGCAGGATGAATGCTGGAACGCTTTCTACTAGACAGGACACATCCATTGATGCATTCTCTTTTCTAATGTCTACAATCACTGACACATTGGGATACACAGAAATAGAAACAGTCACCTTGTCAAATCACTTATTAGGAACAGTTCACTCCAAACCACACAAACCACCTTTCCTACCTATTCTCAGAACATGAGACAAATCCACAAACACACACCCACACCCACAAAGGCACCTCTTTTCCCCAAGTAGGTTTCTGACTATCCAGTGTGTCCTCTAACTGGTGGGCCATACAATGTTTTCCCAAAATGGCATGTCCTTTCTCAGATCTGGTCTCCTTGGCCAACTCCGTGAAGTTTTCAGGAGCCAGCAGTGAGCCAATACCTGCTTTCTCAGGAAAGGCCACTCTTCAGAGCTTTCCTGGCATTTGGCCATGCACACATCAGTAGGTAATAAGAAAGACTGACTCTGTCTTGGTAAATCCAAAGAAGTGAGAACACAGGGACTGGGACTGGGACTGGATTTGGGTGCCTGGCTTCCTGGATCCCAAGTTCAGAGATTCCCATCACCAAGGATGTGAGGTGACGTCACTTCCATCAGGAACTAAATGAGGTCACTGCCTTGGCAACCATGTTGTCCTAACAGTTGCTTCCAAGGGTACCATAAAATGGAGGCTACCCCTACTTCCTGTGACACTTTCACAAGTTAGAATGGTATATCAACCATAGGCAACTGGAAACAGCTCTCCACATAGGCCTGGTTTGGTCTTTCTTCTCTACATTAAGAAGAGAGTGGCTGATTCAGACACATCCCTTCATCCTGACCAGGTTGTTTGCAATTGAGGATGATTTTTGCTCTCTCAGTTCCTTCATTGTTACCCACTACTTATTCAGGGATCATTTTTGTATGGACCTTTGAGTTTCTCGGCATTTAGAACATCCCCTACATTCCTGTATTGTAAGACCAACTCTGTCCCTGCTCTTCTGTAAATTTAGATTGAGGTAACAGTGTATGGTTACGGTTAATAACAGGTTTGATTTGGATTAGGAATCATTCTGCTGGATGTATAATGGTATTGGGAACCTGCAATATTTACAAGAATATATAGGTAAAATATAAGTATGAAAACAGAAATCTAGGTAAGATTTGAAGCCCAGAAGGGCATTGGGCCCTTGATTGTGATACTTAGATTTGTTTTATTTTCTGCACAGATGTCTCAGATAAATCAATATACAATTGCATAGGACCTTGTTCCTTGGATGATTGATTGTCAAAAAGAACTTTCAGTTAAAAAGGGATAGTCGGTAGGATTAGGAAGATAGTCGGTAGGTTTAGAAAGAGGAGTGAGTATAGTATTTGGACCAAAAGTTATTTAGCTATAGGGTTTTTTGTATAGAGTGAATTTAAATGTCCACACATGTGAGAGTCAGTCACAATGATGAACTGTTGAAAATATGTAGGAAATCAGATATCAATAGAGACATTAAGAAATCTGGTAAAGTATATTCGGTACTGAGTGCTTAATAATATAGGTACTTGTCACTCCCTGTTATCCTGTATGCTTAATAAAACACTGTTGAAATCTTGAGAACTGTTTCCTCATCTTGTTTCCAGAATGTGCTGACCCCAACTGCCAAACTGCAGAATGTACTCCCTCTCTCGTTTGCACGCAAACATCTCACTTGCCCGGACCCATCAATAAACTTCCCTCCCTGCCCTCTCCAATGAAAATATATAAGCTCTGCTTAAGCTGTTCTCAGGGCTCTCTGCTCTATTCAAGTGAGCTCTGAGCCCCAGCATGCTGGACCCCCAATAAACCCTTTGCTTTTGCATGAGACAGTCTCTTGTTGGTCTCTTCCCGCGACTCTCGCCCGACCTTTACATATGGACGTTCCACCGAGATCCGGCAGCGGCGGATGAGAGACCCCAACAGGCTTCTCTCGGGGTATGTAAGGTGCCTCTTTCTGGTTTCAGGTTTCAGGTTATGGCTTGGCAAAATGGCTGTCAATGAAGAGTGTGAGCTCTCTCCGACGGTGGCTGACAGACGTGTCACAGAGCCACAGGACACGTACCTGGGGGACGCCCCTGAGGATTCTGGAAATCGAGGAACAATAGTCTCTTCGAATCAGTGATATTTTGTTTCAGATTCGGTATTGCCAGTCCATCGGGTTTTGCCAGCTACTCAGTCCTGGTCTCAGTGTTGGACGTCCATTGCATGTCTTTATTTTCTTGTCTTGTCTGTGTCGTGTGTCATTGCTTTTACTGTTTGTGTATCTTTCATTATGGGACAGAGCACTTCAATGCCTCTGTCCCTGACCCTTGATCACTGGACCAAAGTACACTTAAGGGCTCAGAGTCTTTCTTTTTCAGTAAAACCCTGGACCTAGCGGACTCTCTGTGACTCAGAATGGCCCACCTTTAGATTCGGATGGCCCCTAGAAAGATCTTTCTACTTCCCACTAATTTAATAAGTAAGAGATATTGTCTTTCAGCCAGGGAAACATAGCCATCCAGATCAACAGCCATATATCTTAACTTGGAAGGACCTCTGCAAATCTCCTCCTCCATGAGTGAGGCCTTTCCTTGCCCCTGCCCCCACTCCTACTCCTTCCCCAATGATCTCTCAAACCTTCTGCTCCTCCTCCTCCTCCACCCTGTTTTCTCCCTGAGTCAAAGATTTGACTCTACTGGACTCTCCTCCCGCTCCTTATCTCCTGCCCACGTCCCCCAACCCCCAACACCCTCTAAGTGATTCCCCTGCTGCTTACTCTGCCTCTCCACCATTGGAGGAAGCTAAGCCAGCCCAGCGCACCGCCAGATAACTCCCCCGCTGCACACACAGCCTCTCCTCCCCTGGAGGAAACTGGTTAGGCTAAAGAAACTCGCCAGCGGTGAATATTTGAAAACGCTGGAACTCCCGTGATGCTCCCCCTCTGTCCCTACGGGCCAGTGACTGACAACGTCCTTGGGGGAAAAATGCAAGACTATCAATATTGGCCTTTCTCCTCTTCAGACCTATATAACTGGAAAAATAACAATCCCCCTTTTACCGAGGTCCCCACCCGGCTCTCAGGTGTGGTTGAGTCATTGATGTTTTCACACCAGCCTAATTGGGATGACTACCAACAACACCTAGGGACTCTCTTCATGACAGAGGAACAAAAGAGAATCCTCCTGGATGCCAGAAAAAAATATTCTCGGACCAGATGGGTGACCGACACAACTTCCCAAAATATTCAACACGGCTTTTCCTTGAACCAACCCAACTGGGACCCCAGCACCTTTGAAGGTAGGGAGCATTTGTCCACTTATCCCCGGGCTCTAATTGAGGGTATTTTTGTGGCTGCTAGGTGACCAACAAATTTGGCCAATGTAAGAGAAATTATTCAAGGGCCTGATGATTCACCCTCTATGTTTCTAGAGAGAATTATGGAGGCATATAGGAGATATACTCCTTTCGATCCTCAGGCAGAGGATCAAAATGCATACGCATGATGGCCTTTATTGGGCAAGCTGCCCTGGATATTAAAAGAAAGTTACAATGCTTAGATGGATTACAAGATATGACTTTGAGAGATTTAGACTGAGAAGCCAAGAAGGTATACTGTAAGATAGAAACTGAGGAAGAGTAGGGAGCAAAGGGAGGATAAAAGAAAAAGACAGACTAACGCATTGACTAAGGTCTTGGTCTCAACAACAAATAGGCCAGAAATAAGAAACATGTAGACAGGAAGGAATACCTGGTCCCACACTACAGGCCACCCCTGGCCTCAGATCAATGTGCCTACTGTAAAAAAAATGGACTCTGGGTCAAAGAGGCCCCTAGAAAGAGACAGCCATGCCAGCCAGCCATTCTGACTCTGGAGGATGACTAAGAACGTCGGGGCTCAGATCTCCTCACAGAGGTCAGGGTAACTTTTGAAGTAGAGGGGACCCCAGTAAACTATGAAGTAGATACAGGGGCAATATACTCAGCCCTTAAGGCCCCATTGGGCTCTCTTTCAAATAAAAGGTCTCTAATTCAAGGGGCTAATGACAGTAAATATTGGGCTTGGACAACTAAGAGGACCATGGACCAGGGGGAAAAAAATATCCATCACTCCTTTTTAGTAATCCAAGAATGCCCGGCCCCATTGATGGGCAGAGATCTGCTCACCGAGCTCCGGGCCAAAATAACTTTTAACCCTGATGGCCCCCAAGTGGAATTTCTAAATCCTTCAGTAAAAACTCCTATAGTCACGGCTCTAAATATGACAGTAGAAAATGTACATCAACTCACTCACCTTGGTTCAAAGAAATTGCATTCATTCCTGAAGGATCAAGGACAGAGTTTTCCACTAACCGACTCACAGCGAAAGAAAATAACTGAATGGGTAACAAAAGCCTTTCGGGTCCATCAATTGGTTAATGATTACCCTTCCAAGCTTCCTGCAGAAAAGCACCTACGAGTAGCCAGACCAGGACAATTCTGGGAAGTGGACTTTACTAAAATTAAGCCAGCAAGTGATGGACTTAAATATCTCCTAGTTATTGTAGATACTTTTTCAGGATGGATTGAAGCCCTCCCCAGGAAAAAAAAAAGAAAAAAGAAAAAAAAGAAACAGCACAAATGGTGGTCAAGATGATCCTGGAAGATATTTTTCCAAGAAACGGCCTCCCTAAAGAAATAGGGTCTGATCATGCACGGGCATTTGTGGCTCAGGTAAGTCAGGGGTTTGCCAGGACCCTGGGGATTAATTGGAAGTTACATTGTGCTTATAGACCACCGAGTTCAGGACAGGTAGAAAGAATAAATAGAACCATTAAAGATACCATAACGAAATTGAGCTTAGAGACCGGCATAAAAGATTGGACTATGCTCCTGCCTTATGCACTGTTTAATGCAAAAAGTACTCCCTCTGTTTCTTTGTGTAACCTCACCCCCTATGAAATTCTCTATGGTGCCTCTCCTCCAGGACGGGAACTAACCCAAACTCTAAGACCTAACGATCCCTTCCACACCCCCTTGCTTGACAGACTTAAAGCTCTTAAAAGAACTCAGGGATACCTGCGAAAACAGATGGCCACAGCCTACCAAACTGGGGACGAGGGAACTGCACATCGATATCAAGCAAGAGACTTCGTCTAGGTAACACGACATCAGGTGTCATCCCTTGAACCCTGCTGGAAAGAACCATAGCAGGTGCTACTTATAACACCTACAGCAGTAAAGGTAGACAGAATCTCTTCCTGTATCCATATCTCTCATCTCAAGCCTGCGGCCTGTCCAGACTCTGGCTGGAAACTGCAAAAGACTGGTAACACTTTCAAATTGTGTATTCGCCGTGTGGATAAGGCTATAGACTCTCCCCTTGACCACCAGTAGTCCTAACCCTCATCAGCCCGTTCAGCAGCGATGGCTGATCACAATCCTACTGGAAAAGAAGTATGGTCTATCTTGCATACAGCCTATTTAGGGACCTGTGGCCATCTCTCCCCCCAGACATTTGTCAGCTGGGTATAGGTCTTTCCTATTGGGATATCCCTGATGAAGAGGATCCCACTAAAATTCCATTGAATCCCTTCTACACAATAGATAATGGAAACAATCATTATGGATGTAGGGACACGCGAGCCAGATGCAGGTTGGCTTGCCTAGATTACTGTCTGCCCGGCGGTCTATCAAAGACACAACAGTCACGGCTGTGTTGGGGGATAGCCGACTTCTTCTGTAAGTCATGGGGATGTGAGCATATAGGAAGTGCCTGATGGAACCCAAACTCCTAATCAATTTCTGTACAAAGCATTGGCCATATTACCAATTAGATAACCAAAACCGATGGCCCACAGAGAGGTCTCTTGATCCTCAAATCTGCATGACCTTTTTAACTTCTGCAAGTGATCAAAAAGGTGAAAGGTGATTCACCTATGTGGAGGCCTTTTCCCTTCTTTGCTCACATCCTGAATTATACTCTCCAATAGATCCTCACACGCAGGCTTCTGCTCCAGACCCGCTGCGGTCACTCCCACCTCAGCAACATGATTTCTCCCCTCCAATTTCTAGATCAAAAACCCAAAGCTCCGCCGATTCTCAGACCATTACTCTCTTGCTGAGGTAGCAGGAACATACGTACCCCTCCACCCACTCACTAATCTCTTCTCCTCTCAGTGCCCGCACCAGGTCCCACCAGGTCCTCTTACCAGTTAACCCAAAACTCAAACCAGCTGAGGAGAGCCCTCAGACCCCTATCCAAAATGAAATGAAAATGGCCTTTAAAGTTTCTTTGTCATCACTGAAAACAGGTTACTAAGAATGTAAAGTCCCTCACAGTTTTTTAGGGATACTAACACCCGTCTTCCCCTCTGCTCTACCTGTTCTACTGCTCAACTTTTTGTTTCTAGGAAAATCCCAAACCCCTTTCCCATTACTCTTTTACATCTCTCCTACCTCATTCAGATCAACGGAGCTGCTCACAGCCACACCTTCCCCGTCTTCCTCCTCTGTACCAGGCCCACAGAAAAGTCTTAACTGACCTTCTCCAGAAGTCTTCACCATGGCGGACTTTAGGACTTTCAGCAAAAGAGTCCCTATAAAAGAGTTTAGAGAAGATTAACTTCCTCTTCTAGTGTTGCCCTGTTCTACTTGGCCACTGGCTAAAACAATCAGCACTCCTACGCTAGACACCTCCTTACTAGTTTTTCACAAAATATGTGAACAAGGCCTCTGGCCTTGAGCTGGAGCTTCACAGAGATGGCTAGATTTCTATGATAAAGATGTTACCAACTGGGCTCCATGGTAACAGCTGGCAGGGGGGAAATATAAAGGGAAGAAAAAGCTCTCCCTCACCCAGGTGTCCTTGAAAAGTTAACTTGCCCAGAACAGAGGAAAAAGCAGGAAAAAAATCTGCCTTTTGTGAACTTCTGCAGACTGTGAACTTCTGAGCCCCTTCCCTTACATGTTGGGTACAAAATTCTGAAACTACCGAAACTTGGGTTTCAGGGGATTAGTTGATTACAACAGAAGTAATGCCCTCTGAATCCGTTTGCAACAAATAGGACTGTCTCCCTGTCTTTGGTACTATCTTAGGTGCCTTGCCTTGTCCGTCCCTTCAACAGTATAATTCTATATACTTAATCATTGTTTATGTTTTCATCAAATGGTCAACAGCTGTGATTAATTGTGTAATGGTGCAAATGTTTCCCAGAGTGCTTCATTATGACGCAGGCTCATTTGAAGATCACATAGGTGGCCATAAAACCCGGTTCCACTGGGAACATATATCCCTCACTTTAGCCATCCTATTAGGAATAGGAGGTGCTGCAGGGGTGGGCACAAGAACTAC
Organism: Callospermophilus lateralis; assembly: GCF_048772815.1. Taxonomy (NCBI): domain Eukaryota; kingdom Metazoa; phylum Chordata; class Mammalia; order Rodentia; family Sciuridae; genus Callospermophilus; species Callospermophilus lateralis. The sequence goes on along the minus strand of NC_135313.1, from coordinate 119,939,342 downwards.
TGCCTTGGTCCATGGGACACAACAAATGACCCAATAAGAAGCAGCAATAGACCAAAACTTAAAGATATTAAAAAACTCTATCACAGCTTTGCAGGAATTTTTAACCTCTCTCCCTGAAGTTGTTTTACAGAACAGTCGAGTGTTGATCCTCCTCTTCATGAGAGAAGGGGTCCTTTGTTCTGCATTGATGGAAGAATGTTGTGTTTATGCCGACCATAGTGCAGTTGTTAAAAAATCTATGAGTAAATTAAAAAATGCCTTGAAGAGTTTCAACGAGAGAGAGAGGCCCAAAAAGGGTGGTTTGAGTCTTAGTTCACACAGTCCCCCTCGTTAACTACGAATTTATCAACCCTGGCCAGTACAATAATAATCCTCATATTATTGCTAACTATAAAATCCTGTTTGCTAAACCGTGTAATTTCTTTTCTCCAAGCTCAAATTGGACAAGTTGAACTTATGGTAATACCCCACTAGCAAACATAGAATGTGACACCCGCCAATGATCACTTTTATGATTAAAAGTAGCCAGAAGAAGAATTGGGGGATGAAAGGTTAATAAAATAGGCACTTGTCACTTCCTTTTTTTCTGTACACTTAACAAAACACTGTTGAATTCTTGAGAAATGTTTGCTAATCTTGTTCCCAGAATGTACTGTCCCCAACTGACAAACTGCAGAATGTACTCCCTCACCCGGTTGCACGCAAACTGCCCACTTGCCCTGACCCATCAATAAACTTCCCTCCGTGCCATCACAAAGGAAAGTATATAAGCTCGGCTTAAGCTGTTCTCAGGGCTCTCTACTCTATTCAAGTGAGCTCTGAGTACCAGCATGCTGGACCCCCAATAAACCCTTTGCTGTTTCATGAGATAGTCTCTTCGTGGACTCTTCCTCCAACGCTCGCCTGACCTTTACTTGGATGATTGAATGTTGAAGAGAACATCCATTCAAAAAGGGATAGTTGGTAAGATTAGAAATATAGCTGGTAGGATTAGGACGAAGAGTGAGTATAGGATGAACTGGAGAAAATACGTAGGAAAGCAGATATCAATGGAAACATTATGAAATCAGGCAACCTATAAAGTGAGTGATAGGATTAGACATTATCAACAGGGTTGAGTTTCAATATATAAATTTAGGAAGAAACAAATATGTACTAACCAATATGATTGACACTTGAGATCATTAGGCAACCTGGACATGGATGTTTTTAGTAATCCAGGATTGCTTTCCATTTAGGCTTTTGTACAATCATAAGTGTGACCTTTGCATTTTGTGATCTGAATATTACTGGGATAAAATGTATATGTAGATCAGGTGACATGAGTATTTCTTCTAACATTTCTGGGAGCAGTATTTTGAAGATGTATAAATTAGTATTGGGGGTACAAATGTTGTACCCTGTGTCTATGAATATAGAAGTAATGCATGAATTGACAATACTGTGAATAAATAATATAACTGTTTCAACTTTAAATAATGGATTGAATTGATATCTTAAAATATATAAGAAATCTTATATTGATATACAATCATTCATTCCATCGAGTTATACATCAAATGGTAATATTAGGGTTATGTTTTATCATGAAGGGTGTGTGAGTTTAGTTTCAAAAGTGATTATGGAAATGGAAAATAATGTGTTTGGAATGAAGTCCCATGAAAAGATGAGTCAAGAAACGTAGAGGAATACATGTGTTCTGAAGCAGGAAGTGATTGTAAGTATAACAAAAGCCTATAAATTCACTAACTTGTGGATGAAATATATATCCTATGATGTGCAAAAACTGAAGAAATAGTAATGTAACAGTGTTTAATTAAAATGAACGTCAAAATACACATCATGTCCCATTGGAATCTACTTGCATTGATGTTAAACTGGGTCAGTTACTGTAGAAACAATAGGATTTGTAAGGACCATTTAATAAAGTTAGTTTTCAGTACTAGGAAACAAAAATATATTCAAGGTGGATGAATATATCTGAGCATAATCTTGTGAAAATTTGAGTATAAATCCACATTAATTAACATGAATGAATTTAGGGAGTGTATATATGACGCAAATATTACATATTTTGAAAAGTGAGGAGAATGTGTGTATATATATATATATATATATATATATATATATATATATATATATACAAAAAACACACACAGACACATTACAAATTAGCAATATATATGCCAAACAAAATTCATCATGAAATATACGTAATCCACAGATTCAAATGTATTCATTTTACTGAACATGGATTTATGTATAATGTTGTTCAACTAGGAAGCTCACCCATAGGTTGAATTTTCAATTCCAAAAGCATTTAGGAGGAGTGATCTCTTCTCAGAATTTCTTTCTGCCAAGTCAGCCACTTCACAAAAATGTATGAGTGATACCAAGTAGGATTCTATATGTGCATATAAAAATACATGTGCTGAATAGGCTCCAGAGAAATGGAGATAGGAATTCACACATAAGTTAACTTTAAAATCAATGGAGAACTATTTCAATTAAAAATTCACTAGAATTGTATCACCTACCAAAAATCATGCAAAAAGGCAGTCCAACTATACATGATGCCTCCCCTGAACTGCTTGTATTTCTATAGTGTTTGGGATATTTGCCTCCATCATATTAGGATTAGTATTCAGAGTCTCGAAGGGTGTGGGTTAGTATCAGGGATTCAGTATTTCGTATGAAAAATAGGAAAATGAATCCAATGTGTATGCAAATATGTGCTACAAAAAATCTTCCCTCTCTCATCCAGAAAAATGCCTAGACATCACCTTCGCCCCAAGTAAGACACAATTAGATTAGAAGAGTTAGAAAATCTTTGAATACATATCTGCAATGGAAAATTATCAGGAGTTCACAACCTTGGATATGGTAGAGAAATTTCCAAAAGTAAGGGACAGGGTAAACACTCCACAAACATGGACCTTTGCCTGCCTAAAGACTTCTTGATAAACTGCCTCTAAGGATGGGCACTTGAAATATATGTTGTTGTCAGGAGCTTTAGCTTCCTTTCTAGTGAGACCATCAAAGCTAGGTCTGATTCTCTGTGACCTGGAGGATATGCTTTCTTATTTTCCAATGAACATGAGGCAGCAGTGCTGAATTCTCTCTTTGTAGGCAAACTGTTGCCACGGGGGGCTAAGTGTATCCACATGTTGACTGTGAGTCCATTTGGTCATCCTCCACATTTCGTGGTGTTTCTTGGTGCTGCACTGGGAATTTGGTATTTGCTTCACGGAATACAAGGAGCTCAACTGGGACATAGAGCTGGAGGGAGTTCTGTCAGGTATGGTGGGTCAGGGTCTGCAGGAGAATGCACCAACCAGGCTTCTATCCCACATAGTTTGCCCCCTTGACCATAATAACCTGATGGTGAACATTTCCGTTAAACCTGTCCTCATAAAAAGATGCCTTTACATATAAGAGTCTGCAGGATGCACCATGTCAGCCACAAGCCATTTGGAAGTCAAAGGCAGATCCACAAGGCCCCAGGACAGAAATTTTATCACAAAACTGCACACCACTGCTCTTGGTCCACTACTCAGTAGGCTCCAACTTACTGGCATCTCTGTTCTACACCATTTTCATGAAAACCAGTCAATCAAGGCACTGTCTGGTACACTCAGGATCAGCAACAGTACATCCAAAGGTTCTCCTGTACCACCTGGTCAAGGGAATTTCAAAAATGTCATGGTATTTATCTAGCCATTTTTCAAGGATGATATTGGAGGCACTGTGGGATCCAATTCTTTTAGGAACCATTCAATGGTGAGGAAGCTCATTTCAATGAATGCTCTGGAGAACTCTCACAGGCAAGTCATCCAAAAAAGTGGCAAAATGGTCACGTGAATCCAGGCCCATTGAGGTCTACAAAGTGAGGTCCATGTTTGTTTTGACTCTCAACTATGTCTGCCAAGACTTTCAGAAAAAAATCATGTGATATCCTGGCTGAGATTCCCTGTGCTGTGTGGAAAGCCACCCTGAGCCTAGATCTCAGTTTCCAATGGCGACTCTCATGCGTGGCCTCCTAAAATCCCAACGCAATTCATGGCAATACTTGTATAAGTTCAGTTCCAGAACTCAGTCTCTTAGGGGAAACACACCAGAGTTCCAGCTCAGGTGGAACAAGTAATCTCTTCCAACCACAATTAAAACCAAAACACTCCCACATGGCCCACATCTTCTTCCATTGAGACACTCATCAAAACCTCTGGCTGAAGGTTTACATGATGGGTGCAGCCCAAGACAGTGTCCAAAATATGCTCCCTTGCCCCTCTTTTGCCTAAAGTTAGGATGGCCTGGACCCCTTTCCTCTGAACCTGGAGTGATCAAATAAGCCTGCCGTTAATACTGCTCTGATTCTCCAATTTGAGTTTTACTGACTGTCAGGTATAGAATCTTTATGTGATTTGGAGTAATGAGAAAACCCAAGCACCCTCTGCAGGGCTTTGAAGAACTCATTTGAACCAAAGGATCCCTATTCTCACTTGATGGAGGTCAGGAACCTAACAGAGAAAGGCAAGAAACTTCTTCCAGAATGACTGATAATTTTACATTTTGGTTTTCGATACACACATGGGAACGTACTTTAGATCCATCAGGTGCTGAGAATCTAAGTCATAGCCTGACACAGGGACAAGAGGCTGATTCAGACACATCCCTTTCCAAAGCAATTAACCAAAGAGCTACAGGTGATGCCCATTAATTTCCATTTGAAAACTGTTTTCTTCAGGCTTCAAAAAGGGGTGGCCTGAGGCAAGAAACTTTCTTAAACTCAAGGCAACAGAACAATAGGTAAGCAAAAGGCCCAAAGCAGGGTTTCTCCACTGAGACTTTCCTGGACACATTGATATCTGCATTTTCTGCGATGCTCGCCACTCCATTCTGCTATCCAGTACATGGCCATGTCACAGAGCTTGGAGGTGGCACATATTTTGGACACAAAAACATGAGCCTATTCTTGATAGTGACCAGAATTCGGGAAGAAAACAGGAACATAGGAGGATAGTAGGGGTTGCTCATCCATAAGGCAAGCTACAATCCACTCATAAATTGGGTAGGATGAATGCTGGGAAGCTTTCTACTAGACAGGACATATCCATTGATGCATTCTCTTTTCTCATGTCTACAAACACGGACACAGTGGGATACACAGACATAGAAACACTAGCCTTGTCAAACGGCTTTCTAGAAGTACTCCACTCCATACCAAACAAACTGCCTTTCCTACCTATTCTCAGAACATGAATAAAAACCACCAACTTACACCAACAACCACAAAGGCACTTCCTACCCCCAATAGGTCTTTGACTATCCAGAGTGTCCTCGGATTGGTGGACCATAGTATGTTACTCTGAATTGGCCTGTCCTGTCTCAGATCTGGTCTCCTCGGCCAACTCTGTGAAGTTGTCAGGAACCAACTGTGAGCGACTACCTCCTTTCTTAGGAAAGGTCCCTCTACAGAGCTCTCCTGGCATTTGTCCATCTTCACATCAGTAGATACCAAAAAAGACTGTCTGTCCTTGGTAAATCGAAACAAGTGATCCCACTGGGACTGCGACTGTGACTATCTCTGGGTGCCTGGCTTACTGGATCCCAAGTTCAGATAGTTCCATCACCAAATAAGTGAGGTGAAGTCACTTTCTTCATAAAAAGAATGAGGTCACTGCCCTGGCAACCACTTTGTTCTAACAGTTGCTTCAAATGGTCCCATGAGATGGAGGGTGCTCCTACTTCCTGTGACACTTTCACAAGTTAGAATGTATATCAACCATACTCAACGGGGAACTTCTCTCCACACAGGCCTGCTTTGGTCCATCTTCTCTACATTAAGAAGAGAGAGGCTGATTCAGACACAACCCTTCATCCTCTCCAGGTTGTTTGCCATGTAAAATAAGTTTTGCTCTCTCAGGTCCTTCATAGCTGCCTACAACTTTTCCAAGGATTATATCTGCATGGAACTCTGAGGTTCTCAGCACGTGGAAGATCACCTACATTCCTGTATTGTAAGACCAACTCTGTCCATGCTCTTCTGTAGTTAGATTGAGGGAAGAGTGTATGGTTAGGGTTAACAACAGGTTCGATTTGAGTTAGAAATAATTTGGGGGATGAATAATGGTATTTGGAACCTGCAATATTTAAAAGAATATACAGGTGAAATGTAAGTATGAAAACCAAAATGTATGTAAGATTTGAAGCCCAGATGGCTATTGAGCCCTTGATTGGGATACTTAGCTTTGAATTATGTTCTGCACAGAAGTCTCTGATAAATCGATATACAATGGCATAGGACCTTGTGCCTTTGATGACTGAATGTGGAAGACAACATCCAGTCAAAAAGTGAGAGTCGGTAGGATTAGGAAGATAGTCGGAAGGTTTAGAAAGAAGAGTGAATATAGGATCTGGACCAAAAGTTCTTCAGCAATAGGGTTTTGGGTAGAGAGTGAATGTAAATATCAGCACATGTGAAGAGTCAGTCACATTGATGAACTGGGGAAAATATGTAGGAAAGCAGATATCAATAGAGACATTAGGAAATCAGACAAATTATAAAGTGAGTAATAGGATTAAACATTTTCACAGGGTTGAGGTTGAATATATAATCTAAGGAAGAAACAAACATGTAGTCACCAATAGGATTGACATTTGAGAGCATTAAGCAACCTGGACATGGATGTTTTTAGTAATTCATGCTCACTTTCCATTTAGGCTTTGTTACAATCATCAGTGTGATCTTTGCATTTTGTGACAAGAATATCACTGTGATAAAATGTATATGTAGATCAGGTGACATGAGTATTTCTTCCACCATTTCTGGGAGCAATATTTTGAAGATGTATCAATTATTATTGGGAGTACAAATAGGTGTACTTTGTGTACTTCTAATGGTAACATTAGGGTTATGGTTTATCATGAAGTGTGTGTGAGTTTTGCTTCAAAAATGATTAAAGAATCGAAAATAATATGTTTAGAAAGAAGTCTAGTGAAAAGACCACTAAATAATCATAAAGGAATACATGTTTTCTGAAAGAGGAAGTGACTGAAAGTGAACCAAATGCCTATTAATTTGTGAACTTGTGGATGAAAGGATATATCATATGATATCCAAAAACTGAAGAAAAAGTAATGTACCAGTGTTGAATAAAAACAAACTTAAAAATACATATCATGTCCCATAGGAATCTAACTGCTTTGATGTTAATCCTGGTCAGTTACTATAGAAATATTAGGATATATAAGGACCATTCACTGAAGTTAGTTTTCAGTACTAGGAAACAAATATGTATTTCAGGTGGTTGAATATTTCTGAGAATAATCTTGTGAAATGTGAAATGTTGATTATAGATCCACATACATGAACTAGAATGAATTTACGGAGTGTATAATAAGACACATATATTTCATATTTTGGAAAATCTGGAGAGTATATATATATATATATATATATATACACACACACACACACACACACACACACACACACACACATTAAAATGTAGCAATATATATGCCAATCGAAATTTATCATGAAATATATATCATCCGCATACCTAAAAATATTCATTTTACTGAACATGGATTTATGTTTAATGTTGTTCACTAGGAAGCTCAGCCATAGGTTGAATTTTCAGTTCCATCAGTATTTAGGGGCAGTCTTGTATTATCATAATTTGTAAATTCCAAAGTCAGTTTGCTCACAAGAATGTACGTGTGATACCAGGAAGAAGTCTATATATGCATAAAAATATACGTGTTCTGAATAGGCTACACAGAAAAGGAGACAGGAATTTACATATGTGTTAACTTTAAAAACTCATGGAGAAATATTCCAATGAAAGGCTGACTCGAATTATAACACATACCCTTGATAAAGCAGAAGGAAAATCCAAGTATACACCATGCCTCCTATGAAAGGCCTGTATTTCTATCCTGTTAGGTTTCTTTTTCTCCATCATTTTAGAATAAGTAGTCAGAGTCTAGTAGGGTATGGGTTAGTGTCAGGGATTCAGTATTTCAAATGGTAAATAGGATAATGAATCCAATGTGTATGAAAATATGTGCTACACAATAAACTTCCAACTCTCATCCAGAACAATGCCTTGACATTACCTTTGGCCCAGTGAGACACAATTAGAGGGGAAGAGTTTGAAAATCTGTGAATACAAATCTGGAATGGAAAATGCTCAGGAGTTCCCAACCTGGGAGCTGGTAGAGGAGTTTCCAAAAGTATGGGACAGTGTAAACACTACACAACCATGGAGCTCTGTTGGCCAAAAGAATTCTGAAGAAACTGCCTCTGAGGTGTGGCACTTGAAATATATGTTGTTGTCAGGAGCTTTATCTTCATTTGTCATGAAACCAACAAAGCTGGGTCTGCATCTATGTTACCTGGAGAACATGGTTTCTTATTTTCCAATGATCATGAGGCAGCGGTGCTGAATTCTCTCTTTGTAGGTAACCTGAGGCCACTGGGCCGAAGTGTCTCCCATGTGGACTGTGAAGCCAATTTGTCATCCTCCAATTTTCGTGGTGTTTCTTGCTGCTGCACTGGGAGATTGGCATTTGCTTCACAAAATACAAGGAGTTCAACTGGGACACAGTGTTGGAGAAAGTTTTGTGACATGTGGTGGTTCAGAGTCTGCAGGAGAACGCACCAACCAGGCTTCTATCCCATATGCTTGCCCCCTTGACCATAGCAAACTGATTCTAAACATTGCCTTTAAACCTCTCCATATAACAAGATGCCTTTACATATAAGGGTCTGCTTGGTGCACCATATCAGCTAAATGCCATTTGGAAGTCAATGGCAGATCCACATGGCACCACCACAAATATTTTATCACACACCTGCACACCACTGCTCTGGGCCAACTACTCTGCAGTTTTCAACTAACCGGCATCTCAGTTCTACACCATTTTCATTATACCCAATCAATCAAGGCACTGTCTGGTATAATAATGATTAGCAACAGGACATCCAAATGTTCTTCATTGCCACCTCGTCATGCGAATTTCAAAAATTTCATGGTATTCATCTATCCATTTTACAAGCAACAGGACATCCAAATGTTCTTCATTGCCACCTCGTCATGCGAATTTCAAAAATTTCATGGTATTCATCTATCCATTTTACAAGGTTGATGTTGGAGCCATTGTGGCTTACAATTCATTCAGGAACCATTAAATGGTGAGGAAGCTCATTTCAATGAAAGCTCTGGTAAAATTATAAGTGTAAACTTTGATTTTTATGTCCAGAATATTACTGTGATAAAATGTATAAGGAGATAAGGTGACATGAGTATTTCTTCCACCATTTCTTTGAGCAATATTTTGAAGACGTATAAATTAGTATTGGGGGTACAATAGGTGTACCCTGTGTCTTTGTATATAGAGATAATGCATGAATAGACCATACTGAGAATAAATAATATAACTGGTTCCAATTTTAAATAATTTTTTGAATTGATATCTGAAAATATACAGAAAATCTTATATTGATATACAATCATTCATTCCAACCAGTTCCACATTTAATGGTAATATTAGGGTTATGGTTTATCATGAACAGTGTGTGAGTTTTGCTTCAAAAGTGATTATGGAAATCAATAATAATGTGTTTGGCAAGAAGTCTCATGAAAAGACCAGTCAAGAGACCTGGAGGAATACATGTGTTCTGAGGAAGGAATTGATTGAACGTGAAACAAATGCCTGTAAATTTGTGAAATTGTGGATGAAATATATATACTATGATATATATATATATATATATATATATATATATATATATATATATATATATAAAACATAGGTGAAATATATGTATGAAAACAGAAATCTAAATAAGATTTGAAGCCCAGAAGGGCATTGGGCCCCTGATTGATATACTTATCTTTGAATTACTTTCTGCAAAGTTTTCTCAGATAAATCCATATACAGGGGCATAGGACCTTGTACCTTGGATGATTGAATGTAGAAGAGAACATCCAGTAAAAAAGGGATAGTCAGTAGTGAAAGCTTAATAAAATAGGTACTTGTCACTTCCTGTTTTTCTGTATGCTTAACAAAACACTGTTGAAATTTTGAGAATTATTTGCTAATCTTGTTCCCAGAATGTGCCGTTCCCTACAGCCAAACTGCAGAATGTACTCCCTCACCTGGTTGCACGCAAACCGCCCAGTCGCCCAGACTCATCAATAAACTTCCCTCTCTCCCCTCTCCAAGGAAAGTATATAAGCTCTGCTTAACCTGTTCTCAGGGCTCTCTGCTCTGTTCAAGTGAGTTCTGAGCTCAAACATGCTGGACCCTCAGTAAATCCTTTGCTGTTGCATGATAAATTCTCTTGGTTGTCCCTTCCTCTGACGCTACCCCAACTTTTACATATGGAGGTTCCACCTAGATGGAGCAGTTGTGGACGAGAGATTCCAAAGGACCCCTCTCAGGTAAGTAAGGCGCCTCTTTCTGGTTTCAGGTTTCAGGTTAGGGCTTGGCAAATTGACTGTCAATGAAGAGTGTGAGCTCTCTCTGACGATGCCTGACAGTCGTGTTACAGAACTCAAGCCATGTCTCTGAAGGACGCCACAGAGGACTCCGGAAATTGAGGAACAATCCTCTCCTCGACTCAGTGATATTTTGATTCGGATTCGGTATTGCCAGCCCATCGGGTTTTGCTGGCAACTCAGTCCTGGTCTCAGTGTTGGACATCCATTGCCTGTCTTTATTGTCTTGTCTTGTCTGTGTCATGTGTCGTTGCTTTCACTGTTTGTGTATCTTTCATTATGGGACAGCACACTTCAATGCCTTTTTCCCTGACCCTTGATCACTGCACCAAAGTCCGCTTAAGGGCTCAGAATCTTTCTTTTTCAGTAAAGTGCCAGATGTCGCAGACTCTCTGTACCTCAGAATGGCCAACATTTGGAGTTGGATGGCCCCTAGAAGGATCTTTCTACTTCTCACTAATTTAAAAAATCAGAGATATTGTCTTTTAGCCGGGGCCACATAGCCATCTGGATCAACAGCCATGTATCTTAACTCAGCAGGACCTCTGCAAAGCTCCTCCTCCATGGGTGAAGCCTATCCTTGCCCCTGCCCCTGCTCCAACTTCTTCCCCCAGGAACTCTCAAACACTCTTCTTCTCTTTCTCCTCCACTCTCTGTTCTCCCTGAGTCACCAGATTTGACTCTACTGGACTATCCTCCCCCTCCTTATCCCCTGCCCTGGTTCCCCAGACCCCAAAACACTCTAAGTGATTCCCCTGCTGCTGACTCAGCCTCTCGTCCATTGCAGGAAGCTAAGCTAGCCCAGCGCCCTCCAGATAATTCCCCTGTGGCACACACAGCACCTTCTCCCATTGAGGAAGCTGGCCCAGCTAAAGGAACTCGCTGGCGGCAAAAGATTGAAAACCCTGGAACTCTCGGGATGCTCCCCCTCCTTCCCTACAGGCCAATGGTTATCGATGGCCATGGGGGAAAAATGCAAGCCTACCAGTATTGGCCTCTCTTTTCTTCAGACCTATATAACTTAAAAAATTACAATCCCCCTTTTTCCGAGGACCCAACACGGCTCTCAGGTGTGGTTGAGTCATTAATGTTTTCACAACAGCCTACTTCAGAAGACTGCCAACAACTCCTAGGAACTCTCTTCACGACAGAGGAACAAAAGTTAATCCTCCAGGAATCTAGAAAAAAATATCATCGGACCAGATGTTCATCCGACACAACTTCCCAACATAATCAAAGCCAGCTTTCCCTTGAACCGACACAACTGTGACCCCAACACCTTTGAAAGTAGGGAGCTTCTGTCCACTTATAGCTGGGCTCTAATACTGGGTCTCCAAACAGCCGCTAGTGACCAACTAATTTGGCCAAGGTAAGAGAGATTATTCAAGGGCCTGATGAATCTCCCTCTATGTTTCTAGAGAGAATTATGGAGGCATATAGGAGATATATTCCTTTCGATCCTCAGGCAGAGAATCAAAAGGCATCTGTCATGATGGGTAAACTGCACTCCATATTAAAACAAATTTACAAAGCTTAGATTGATTACAAGATATCACTTTGAGAGATTTAGTCAGAGAATCTGAGAAGATATACTATAAGAGAGAAACTGAGGAAGAGAAGGGAGCAAAGTGAGGTTAAAGAAGCAAAAGGCAGACTGAGGTGTTGACTAAGGTCCTGGTCACAACAACAAATAGGCCAGAAATTAAGAAACAGGGAGACAAGAAGGGATAAGTTGGCCCACGACAGAGGCCATGCCTGGCCTCAGATCAATGTGCCTACTCTAAAGAAAAAGGACACTGGGTCAAAATTGCCTTAGAAAGTGACAGCCATGCCAGCCAGCCATTCTGACTCTGGAGGATGACTAAGAAAGTCGGGTCTCAGATCCCCTCCCCGAGCTCAGGGTAACTTTTGAAGTGGAGGAGACCCCAGTAAACTGGATACAGGGGCAATATACTCAGCCCTTAAGGCCACAATAGGCGCTCTATCTAATAAATGGTCTCTAGTTCAAGGAACTAATGGCAGTAAATATCGGGCTTGGACAACTAAGAGGACCAGTGACTTGGGGAAAGAAAAAATCCATCATTTCTCCCTAGTAATCCCAGAATGCCTAGCCCCATTGATGGGCAGCGATCTGCTCACCACGGTCCATGCCAAAATCAATTTTAACCCTGAAGGCCCCCAAGTGGAATTTCTAAATCCTTCAGTAAAAATTCCAAGATTCACGGCTCTAACTATGTCAGTAGAAAATGTATATCAACTCACTCACCATGGTTCAAAGAATCTGCAGGCATTCCTGAAGGATCAAGAACAGAGTTTTTCACTAACTGACTCACAGTGAAGGAAATAACTGAATGGGTAACAAAAGCCTGTCGGGTCCATCAATTAGTTAATGCTTACCCTTCCAACCTTCCTGCAGGAAAGCACCTACGAGGTACCAAACCAGGACAATTCTGGGAAGTGAACTTTACTTAAATTAATCCAGCAAGTTATAGACTTAAATATCTCCTAGTCTTTGTAGGTACATTTTAAGGATGGATTGAAGCCTTCCCCTCAAAAATAAAAGAAAAAAAAAAGAAAAGAAATAGTGCAAATTTTGGTCAAGAAGACCCTAGAAGATATTTTTCCAAGATATTGCCTGCCTAAGTTAAAAGGGTCTGATACTGGACCAGCGTTCGTGGGCCAGATAAGTCAGGGGTTAGCCAGGACCCTGGGGATTAATTGGAAGTTACATTGTGCTTATATACCCCAGAGTTTAGGACAGGTAGAAAGAATGAATATAACCATTAAAGAGACCTTAAAAAATAAAGCTTAGAGACTGGCATAAAAGATTGTACTATGCTACTGCCTTATGCACTGTTTCATGAAGGAAATACTCACTCTGTTTTTTGTGTAACCTCACCCCCTATGAAATTCTCTATGGTGCCCCTCCTCCAGGAAGGGACCTAACCCCAACTCTAAGACCTAAAGATCCCTTTCACACCCCTTGCTTGACAGATTTAAAGCTCTTGAAAGAACTCAGGGATACCTGTGAAAACAGCTGGCCACTGCCTACCAACCTGGGGACGAGGAGACTCCACATCGATATCAAGTAAGAGACTTTGTCTACGTAAGATGACATCAGGTGTCATCCCTGGAACCCCACTGGAAAGGACCATACCAGGTGGTACTTATAACACCTACAGACATAACAAAAAGAAAAAAAAATTGAAAATAAAGAAAGGAAGAAATTAAAAAAAAATAATAATGATAATAAAAAAATGAAAATTAAAATTTAAAGAAATAATACTAATAATAATAAAATAAAAAAATTGAAAACATAAAAAAAGTTAAAGAACAACTACACCAACAAAAAATGAAAATAAAAGAAAAAGAAAAAAAATAAATGCAGTCATAGATTTCGATTAACTTCTCTTAAAGTAGGTGGTGCTGTGCCCACTGGGCCAAGCTTCTCCTCTCAAAGGTGGGAACCATTAACTGTGCAGCAGCTCTACCTCCCAGACTGGGTGGGTCTCCAATCCTGAGTTCCTAGGGCCTTCTCTTGTGTTTCCTCAAGCCAGGCTCCGCTCACCACAATACTGGCTACAGGCTAGGTCTGCTGCTCCTGGGAGCCCTGTTTTCATGAATACCTGGGCACACTCTCCCTGTTTGCCTCCCTCAGACCCTAAGTTTGTAGAGCTTGGGGCTGAGAACCCTCAGCGAATTTGCTTGCCCTCCAGGAGCCACCCCCCTGGTAGCTGGTGCAAGAGACCTCAGTTGTCAGCACTGGTGGGAGCAGTAGCCGAGAGCTCCTGAACGCAAGTCCAGTGCCACTCCTGATTCCCTCGGTCTGGCTATGGAGCTCACAGGAGAGCTAGGAGGGGCCCTTATGAAAGAGCTGGGAGAGGCTCTTAAGGTTTCCCTGCTGTGTGGACAGAGATTAGGGGATTAAACACCTGTCAGGAAGGTTTCAATGAAGATATCTCCTCCACTCGTGATGTCAGTTCTCTGCCATGGTGGTATCCCGTGCAAATGGTGACCGTTCTTTCCCTTTGCCGGGTGACCAATGCAACGGGTGAGTCCTGACTGACTTTCCCAAGCCCCATTTCAGTCCTTTGGCCACTGCCTATGAAGGCTCAGTTGGCTTTTACCTCTGTAAATTCAGAAGGGCCGACCAGTTATTTCAGCGGGATCTTTAGTGCTGAGTCATGAGAAGCAGGCGAACTGGAGGTTGAATGCAGCCTATCCGAACTCGGTGTGTGTGTTCTGAGGGGCCCAGATTGTACGCCCCAGATCCACATCATCTCAGCATTGCCTAGTGATCCTGAGCAAACAGCATTTAGACAGTTTACGGCTCCCTATGCCCGCACATTTGAAGATGTCAGAGACTTGATCTCTCCGCACCTGCCACCATGTTAGATCTCCTCAATGATATTCATGTTACCCTTACAGCTTCCTGGCATAAGCAAGTTCTTGGGATTATAACACCACTGCTTCTGTTTCCAGTCCAGATTTCTAGAAATGAAACGTTGCCGCCATCGCCTCTGCCTCTGGACCACGTTCACGTTAGCCGCGCTCATGGGTGCTGCGCTAAACTGTGACTATAGCAGAGCCACCGCGGCCTCCGTTGCTCCTCAGCCCGGTGCCTGTCCCCTGGGGCCCAAGCAGCTGCCACGATGGCTCTCTGGACACCTCCTCCAGAGCACAGGTCCCTTAGCATGGGGATGCAGAATGACCCCAGAGCAGGCTCTGCCCGAAGGTGCAGCAGCTAAGGCGACCTAGGTGCTCGAGGCAATGGTCCAGCCTTCAGAGGACAGGACTCGGCACGTAGCCCAGCTCCAACCTCTAGATGCGGGAGCCGGACCATTTAGACAGAGTCATCAAGACAGCCAGGAGAAAGCAAATGGTGGCTCCCATGGAGTGGATTTTTGGCACAGAAACCGCAGCCCAGCAAACAATCCCAGTCCATAAACTCTCCCTGTATATAAAATTATTTTAAAAAAGGGGGCGGAAGTAACTGAGCTTTCTTTGCATCAGGTACTTACAATCCACTGCTGATTACACATTCAGGTTCTTTGCACGGAGCGAAGCGAAAGAGGAAGAAGATGGGCGCAAAGCGTCCCTGGCTGTGAGCAGCCAAGCATCTCTTTTTCCATCTCTTTGTTCTTCCTGCTGCTTGGCAAGTGGTCTACTACAGATTAACGGTAAAAGGAGCTCTAACCACCTGCACGAAATCTCAATTAAAGCCGCTGCTCTGAGCACCACACTCAGCACTTCAGGAACCCCCGTACGCAGCGGCCATCTTCCCTACCAGGTTTGGTTTTTCGGTTTTCGGTTTGTGTTGGCAGAGTGGCTTCCAGCAGAGAGCGTAAGTTCCCACTGGTGGTGGTGGACAGACGTGTCCTGAAGCCACAGACCACGTCCTTGCAAGGGACGCCTTGGACGATTCTGGGAGGAACGGATGTGTCCTCATTAGGTGACTCTGCTGCCAACCCGACAGGTCTTGCTGGCTACTTATTTCTCTCAGGTTGAATTCACTGTCTGTCTTTGTGGTCTAACCCATCATCTAACCCATTTTGCCAGTTACTAGGTTCTAATGTCTCCTTCTGAACTCGTGTTAAACGTTAACTGTGTGTCCGTGTTTGTGTCACGTTTGTATTGTCGTTGTCTCTGTTTGAGTAACTCTCATTATGGGACAAAGCCATTCCATGCCTCTGTCCTTGAAGCCTTTTCTGGTCCCTGGCTCCAACCTGACCCCTTTGCCCACGATCCTATCACTCAAACATTCTGCACCTCCCCCTCTTCCCTCCATTCTCACTGAGTCACAAGTTTGAAGACCTTAGGTTTGTGAACAAACGGGAGCTGCATGATGGTCTTTGTGTGTCTTTTTGTCTGTGTTTCTGTTAAATGTGATGGCATTGTATGGACCGATGCAGAGTCCCGAGTTCCAACCTGCCTTAGATGTGTGGAAGTAACTTTAGCCAAATTTTAACCTAATGCTTCTCCTGTGAGGGACCAAAAGTCAATAGAACCGCCAGCTTTTCTGTTCTCACCTTTTACACCTCTCTTAGCTGTGTTTTAAAGAACTTTGATGTACTTTACTCCCATTTGTTAAGCGAGATTAGGGAAGCACTGTTTTCTTTTCTTTCCGTAGTTGGGTTGAGCACGCCAACTGCAGAGGGAAATTCCTGGGGTCTAAGAACTTTGATATCTCGCATAAACTTTTCTCAAAACCCTGTCCTCATTATTAAATTGGCATTAATTGGCTTTGGGGATGGGATCCAAACCTTCAGTAATAAATTTTGACACCCCAGAGTGGATTTTAAAGGAGTCCCCACTCTGCCCTCTTGGGGAAACCTAGCACTCAAAAAACTGCAAGCAGAAAATGAACTATTTGGGAGCTGACTACTGAAAATTTGGGAGATATAGAAAATGCCTGGTGCCTGGGGTCAAACCAAACCAGAGGAACTAATCCTGTAAGTAAAAAGCGAGGCTAAGGGACTCCCAGCAGCTGCCCGAGCCATTTTGCTGTGGGGAACTCCCTTATTCCGTACCTGCACTTTAAGTATTACTCTACCTCTGTTTGCTTAACAAAAGGGAGAATGAATGCAGTAATATGTTGATATTATAGATTGTTTCTTGGGGATGATCTTGGCTGAATGTGTATCTAAAAGATGATTTTTTATTGTAACAATCTGGTATCTAAAATGGGTTTCTAAAGCATTGCACTATCTTACAGTATAAAGTTGGGTTTAAACAAATGTTTAGTTTCATTTCAGATAGTTCATGCTAGAAACCTTAAATACTTAGGATTAAAAAAATATTAAAGAGTTTAAATTTTGAACTAGGTAGCCTGAGAAAATTCCACTAGATATACCAGTGCATTAACTTGGGCAAAGAAAATAAATTATGATATGGTATCCGTTCCCCTTAGTGTGTAAGATTTAAAAAAAAATGGTGCTAAATTAAAAGGTTGGTCTGGCTTATTGAAATGGCATTAATTAGCAACAATCTTGGAAATATTTAAAGCTTAATTTCTGATACCCATGGCAGTGTGTGGTTTTTTAAAAAATTTTTCAGCCAATTTAATGTAACTTAATACTACTTTTGAAATTTCAGAACAAAGAAAGTGGGTTAATTATCCTATAGAAACTTTTTGTGATGGTGCCATTTATATTATCAAAAAATGATCCAATTTTCAGTTTTGTGTGAGCAAATTTTTCTAGTGTAGAAAAATCTAAAGATATAAAATTTTGAGAATTACATCTTGAAGTTGCATCATAATTTTCAACATTCAAACCTGGAAATTATGACATAGCTATAATGCCTTAGGCATGAGGTTTCTGCTCAAAATTCGCGTCTTTCCAGTTTTCGAGACCTCAGTCAGGACTTAAGTAGATATGGAATTAGCAAGAGACAGATAAAAAGGAGTAAAAGTTTATTTTTACCTGAACTCAAACTAGACTCAATGAATAAGTACATTATATGGTATTTACTAATTACTGAATAGTCATCTTTTTTAGGACTCTTGCTTTTTCTTAGATTCTGTATTTTTTTTTTCTTTTTTTGAGCTCATGATCTTTATCCTGCAGATTGGTAAATGTTTTTGGATCAGGTCTATTTTTGATCAACTGTGGAGTTTTTAAACATTGCAATGGAGATTTCACCTGAAAAAGCTACAAAGCCTTTACTATTGTGTTATGTGTTACATTTGTGTTATGTGTTGTATGTCGGTATGTCTGTATGTGTGTAAGTCAATATATAATGCAGTGATATGACAATTGACAGATGAGGAGCGCTCATGAAAAATTTAAAAATGGATTCAAATATCTATGATTCACGTGATTCAAATGATTCAATTCAAATTGGGTAAAAAGATAAAAATAAAGATGTCTTTAAAAATAGGCCTATAAGTTTTCTAGGTGTTCAAAAACGCCCTAGTATAATGTTGATGTCTATAAAATAATCTGCTTAAATTCAGAAATTTACATGTATTGTTTAAAAATGTGAACAGAAAGAGGTAAACAAATGAAAAAGAGAAACTAAAAGGTTCTAGATATAGATTTATTAGAGGGAAAATGTGTTTCTGGATAAGGGAGTCAATATGATTAAGTATTTAAAAGGTTTTTAGTAAATAATAAAAAAGTTTTGTGTAAGGTGGTTATATGTGTAAGTTTTGAGCAAGTAATCTTAAAAAATTAAACAGCTGGTTAAACAAGTACTGTTTTTAGAAAATTGTGCCATGTTATTTCTTTAAAAAGCTAAACTTGGTTAATACAAAAACATCAACTTAATTGTGGTGTTAATGTGTTCATATCTTCCAGGTATACAAGTCTGTAAGGTAGAAGCTTCAAAAGAGCATTG
The DNA here is from genome assembly GCF_048772815.1 of Callospermophilus lateralis. Classification (NCBI taxonomy): domain Eukaryota; kingdom Metazoa; phylum Chordata; class Mammalia; order Rodentia; family Sciuridae; genus Callospermophilus; species Callospermophilus lateralis. The sequence goes on along the minus strand of NC_135313.1, from coordinate 119,920,494 downwards.
TATCAAGCTGGTGTTCTAAGGTTGTATGGTAATTCTAGGCTTAAAAGTAAAACATGTTGAAGATTTATGTATGTCACTTGTGTTCTATAATTGGACTTCTTTTCAATAAGATTTTTACAGTTCCATCATACTTTCTACACTGAGATACAATCTAAATGTATTTTTAAGTTTATGAGAGCCTAAACTCTAAAGGTATTATTGTAAAACACAAAGGTAATTCCCATTCATATCCATGTGAAAACTGTTTTCTTCAGGCTTCACAAAGGGGTGGCCTGAGGCAAAGACTTTCCTGATATTCAGGGCAACATAACAATAGGTAATCAAAAGGCCCAAAGCAGGGTTTCTCCACTGAGACTTTACTGGTCACATTGATATCTGAGTTTTCTGAGATGATTGCCATTCCCTTCAGCTATCCAAAACATGGCCATGTGACAGAGCTTGGAAGGGGTCTATATCTTGGACACAAAACCATGAGCTTATTCTGGAGAGTGGCCAGAATTCAGGAAGAATACAGGAACGTAGGAAGATAGTAGGTGTTTCCCAGTGATAAGGCAAGCCACAGTCCATTCATGAATTGGGCAGGATGAATGTTGGGAAGTTTTCTTCTTGACAGGACACACCCACTGAGGCATTCTCTTTTATAATGTCTACAACTACGGACACACTGGGATACACAGACATAGAAACACTCGCCTTTTCAAAGGACTAACTAGAAACAGTTCACTAGAAACCAAACAAACCACCTTTTCTAACTATTCTCAGGACATGAGAAAAAACCACAAACCCACACCCACACCCACAAAGGCACCTCCTTCCCCATGTTCGTTTGGAGCTATCCAGAGTGTCCTCTGACTGGAGCACCATACTATGTTCCCCAGAAATGGCCTGTCCTGTCTCAGATCTGGTCTCCTTGGACAACTCTGTGAAGTTGTCAGGAGCCAGCAGTGAGCCTTTACCTGCTTTCTCCGAAATGGCCCCCCTTCAGAACTTTCCTGACATTTGGCCATCCTCACATAAGTAGGTACCATGAAAGACTGATTCTGTCCTTGGTAAATCCAAACAGTTGGGATCACTGGGACTGGGGCTGCGACTGGGTCTGGGTGCCTGGCTTCCTGGAACCCAAATTCGGAGAGTTCCATCAACAAGGATGTGAAGTGAGGTTACTTCCTTCAGGAACTGAATGACGTCACTGCATTGGCAACCACTTTTTCCTAACATTTGCTTCCTAGGGTCTCATAAGATGGAGGATGCCCCATCTTCCTGTGACAAGTTAGAATGGTTTAAAAACCATAGGCACCTGGGAACAGCTGTCCGCACAGGCATAGTTTGGTCAATCTTCCCTACATTAAGAAGAGAGAGGATGATTCAGACACATCCTTTCATCCTGACTGGGTTGTTTGCCATGGAATAATACTTTTTCTCTCTCAGGTCTTTCATGGCTGCCTACATTTTCTCCAGGGATCATTTTTGCATGGACCTTTGATGTTCTCAGCAGTTGGAAGGTCCCCTACATTCCTGTATTGTAAGATCAACAGTGTCCCTGCTCTTCTGTAAAGTGAGATTGAGGGAATTGTGTATAGTTAGGATTAATAACATGTTCGATTTGTATTAGGAATCATTCTGCTGGATGAATAATGGTATTGGGAACCTGCAATATTTATAAGAATATATAGGTGAATATAAGTATGAAAACAGAAATCTAGGTAAGATTTGAAGCCCAGAGAGATATTGGGCCCTTGATTGGGATACTTA